>NC_137239.1:19869668-21206698 GCF_051294905.1 Botryllus schlosseri
CCTGTGCTGCCAATCGGACATCGTGTCTGGGGCATGCTCGGCCATTCAAGCATGGTGTCTGGGTTGTTTTCGGATCTGAGTTGACACTCGGACATCGTGTCTGGGGCGTGTTCGGTCCGTGTTGCCATTCAGACATGGTGTCTTGGGCGTGTTCGGCCTGTGTTGATACTTGGACATCGTGTCTGGGGTGTGTTCGGCCTGTGTTGCCATTCGGACATGGTGTCTTGGGCGTGTTCGGCCCGTGTTGATACCCGGACTTCGTATCTGGGGCGTATTCGGACATCATGTCTGGGGTGTTATCGGCCTGTGTTGCCATTCGGACATGGTGTCTTGGGCGTGTTCGGCCCGTGTTGATACCCGGACTTCGTATCTGGGGCGTATTCGGACATCATGTCTGGGGTGTTATCGGCCTGTGTTGCCATTCGGACATGGTGTCTTGGGCGTGTTCGGCCTGTGTTGATACCCGGGCATCGTATCTGGGGCGTGTTTGGACATCATGTCTGGGGTGTGTTCGGCCTGTGCTGCCAATCGGACATCGTGTCTGGGGCATGTTCGGCCATTCAAACATGGTGTCTCGGCTGTGTTCGGACATTGTGTCTGCGGCCTATGATGCCACTCACACATTATGTCTGGGGTGTGTTCGGCCTGTGCTGCCATTCGGACATGGTGTCTTGGGTGTGTTCGGCCGTGTTGATACCCGGACAACGTATCTGGGGCGTGTTCGGACATCATGTCTGGGGGGGGGGCGGTGTTCGGCCTGTACTGCCATTCACACATGATGTCTAGGGCGTGTTCGGCCTGTGTTGATACCCGGACATCGTATCTGGGGCGTGTTTGGACATCATGTCTGTGGTGTGTTCGGCCTGTGCTGCCAATCGGACATCGTGTCTGGGGCATGTTCGGCCATTCAAGCATATGGTGTCTGGGTTGTTTTCGGATCTGAGCTGCCATTCGGACATGGTGTCTTGGGTGTGTTCGGCCGTGTTGATACCCGGACAACGTATCTGGGGCGTGTTCGGACATCATGTCTGGGGGGGGGGGGGTGTTCGGCCTGTACTGCCATTCACACATGATGTCTAGGGCGTGTTCGGCCTGTGTTGATACCCGGACATCGTATCTGGGGCGTGTTTGGACATCATGTCTGTGGTGTGTTCGGCCTGTGCTGCCAATCGGACATCGTGTCTGGGACATGTTCGGCCATTCAAGCATGGTGTCTGGGTTGTTTTCGGATCTGAGTTGACACTCGGACATCGTGTCTGGGGCGTGTTCGGTCCGTGTTGCCATTCGGACATGGTGTCTTTTGGGCGTGTTCGGCCCGTGTTGATACCCGGACATCGTATCTGGGGCGTGTTCAGACATCATGTCTGGGGTGTTTTCGGCCTGTGTTGCCATTCGGACATGGTGTCTTGGGCGTGTTCGGCCTGTGTTGATACCCGGACATCATGTCTGGGATGTGTTCGGACTGGGTTAGCAGCACTAGAAAGTCGTGCCTGGTACTGTAACTGACTTTATAGTGAATATAGCGACTATCCTTATTTCTGACATGACTATCCTCATTTCTGACATGACTATCCTCATTTCTGACATGAGACTCACCTCATTTCTAACATATTTGTCCTTATTTCAAACCAATCGAACCAACCCTGTAGCATTTAGGAGGTCGGTAGAAGGTCTGGCCTCTGGCCTAATGTACTTTGACCCGTTGCGCAATAGTGCCACTATTTTTTCAACGTGACAACGAAAACAGCGAGGTTTGTTATTCAACGGCAGCTATAAAGTCTAAAAATACTGGACTAATGTTTTTTTCGCGCATCAGGCAATGATCACTAATATTACGCTATTGTTACTGATTTTTCATCAGCACTTGCAACTCGTCGTCTGTACTATTGCTTACTTCAGATTATGTCGAGATAATGAAACATATCTAAAATTCTAAATATAGCCATTTGATGCCAAGCCATGGGTAATGGATCACTGTCCCAAAGTTGGTCTGGGTATGCAGGGCCACGGTTTGACACCGAAAATGTACCTCCCGTCTAAAAGCGCCCTGATTCATGCAGCGGTTTTCATACTTAGGAATCTAAATTGCGGCGGAGATAGCGTAGTGGTGGCGATAAGCGCCAACTAATCGGGCTGCGCCGGTTCGATTCCCGTCGAAGATTCATCTGGGGTCCACTTCCCCTGCCGTCGCCGAAAAAGCCCAGAAAAAGACCCGGCGAAAGGAAGCCCTCACAAGAATGAAAAGAACTAGAAAGGAGGGCCGCGGCTTCAAAAAGATCGACATCGAAAATAACTGTGACGGCGGGCACTTTAGGCCGAGGTGGATGTCAGGCTAAAAGGCTGCAACTGCGCGTCGTTCGGCATCCTCCTATCTGTTCATTACATCGCATTGTGTCTTATCGCATTGTACATCGTGTGTATCGCATTGTGTGTGTCTTGTTCAGAGGAAAATATAACTCAACGATTATTGATATTATTATTATTGAAGTAGCCTATAGTCCGTCCTCGCAAGATTAACGAACCACGACCTGACCTCGATCTCACCCTCTGTCTTCTGTGACATGCCACCTCATTTTGTCGCTTGCTTTTCTATATTATCTTCTTCTACTTCTCATTCAGTGTGCATGCCTCCTCTTTACATCGCCTCTCCCTAGGCCAATACTCTGATTTCAAAGACTACTCCAAGTCGTTTCGACACCTTCCTATCTTTTCATTGTCTACTGCAATTTTTGTGGTGTAAATGAACTGATAAAATTGCTAATAAACCGAACCTAACAGAAATACAACCCGAAAAAGTTAGTATAACTAACTAGAAGAACTTCTACTTTTTTCGAAGTAGCCTAATCATCAATTAGGTTATGCCTACTTGTAGCCTACTACTTACTTAAAGTGATAATGTTTTAGACTACTTCCCCTTATACTAAACAGTTTTCTGTTATTGAGGCAAAACAAGACCTCTAGAATACTTCATTGGTTACTTACTTTTTTTACTGATACTTGGAAAAAGTCGACTGGAGTAAGCCACGATGACTTATGTGACCACGTTTGAGTACAACACGTGCACATTCATATGGTCGAATTATTGTTGTTGTTTGTGGTAATTATGGTGCTTGTTAACAACTATGTTCATTTACACACACCAGTCCAATTTTCTACATTATTATTCCGTCGTTATGCCAACTTGTAGCACGGTCCACTTCTACTGGATTTTTATAAGACGCCGCTTACACGGATGAGAGGGCGAGGAGGAGCCTAGATAAACCTCCGACACTTGGGTGGGTATTCTGGAGACTTCCTATCGGTTACACGAATATATAAAGAAAAAACATCCTTGACATAGCGGGGGAGTTTGCGTATAGTGGTGATGATAGCGCCTGCTAGCAGTCCGGGTCGAGCATGTCCATTGTCCATTAGGGTAATTCAAAAATTACTTTTTTTCCAAATTTCACTCGGCTACTATAAATTCAAATATGGTCGAAATTTCAATTCAAGATTGCATGGCCTTTACTGGTCGGAATTGACTGAAATTTAGTGTGTAGCGATATTTTAAGCAACCCGACAATTGTAACACTAAGCGAGTAAAATTTGTAAAAAAAAAATTTTTTAACAACCCTATTGTCCATTGCCACATCCAAGTCAAAATAAAAGCCGTTCTCTCTGTTATTGTACCTCAAACCCACCTCAGAATGTTCCCGTGACTCACCACATGCTGAAAACCACTGTTCTATTGCACCAAATATTCTGGAATATACATAAAATTATATCTACTACTATCTTTTCATTGATCCCAAATTGAACTTGTGGTATATCTAACACGTAAAATATCAACAATCGAACCAATCCTACACCTCAGACGGGCTACATGAAAACAATCGCGATAGCAACATTCGGCATATAGACTAGATTGGCTACTCGTCAAGCGGTATTACGAATCGTTAACACAATAATGGCAATATTAGTTACAACGATGCTCATCACACCGTGTAACACGCTAGATCCGGAGGTAGTATCATCACTTGGCGATTCAGTGATCGGTGGCGTCCGCGTGGTAGTGTCTGCAACCAAGTCCATTGCGGGCGCCTCGTACACGCCGAGCGAATCCCAGAAATCGCAAATGTTTGCCATATAGTCAGTTTCCAGTCGAGCATTCGGGTCGTCAATACGCATGTTGGTCCAGGAGTCGCCATCTTGCCTCTTTTCATATCTCTTCCATTCCGGAAAGGAGCCTTCGAATCCAAAATCAGGGCCTTCAGAAGGATTACCAGTCCACGCCATATTCCCCCAGTAATTGCTGAACTGGTTCGACACATCCACATCCTCTTCATCGGCAATTAACCTGAAATCAAAATCATAATGTGCTTCCCTTCGGCAGTGCAGGCTACAGAGGCGATTACCCTCTGTGTTCAATCGTCCTGAAGACGAAGTACAGTTCTGAGCCATGGTAAGAGTATCCACAAAAGTTGCCGAAAGCATCTTCACAGTCTTGGCCGTCCAGCGTGTGACTGAAGACATAGTAGTAAACGCCGCTTTTTGCCGTAGCTGATGCAAACCTGTACATGTACATTTAGCGAAATGTTACGGTTAGCTGCCTTCCTAAGGCTTCCAAGGCGAATACGAAAAATGCATGGGTAGGCCTACTAAACGGACGCAGACTATCTGTATTATATGCAACCTATAATGCCATATAATTTGGCCTTAGATATGACGATTCTAAATGCCATCAAGGGTTTGCCATTATATGACAAATCAGTACGGGCCGAACAAAAACATTGCGTACAATGACTCGATGCTATGAATACATCGCGGGGTCATGTACAAATCAACGCATCCGATCCAACGACCGGGAGGAAAATTGACTTGGGTAAATTAGGAGGTCTGCGGAATTTAGGATTGTCATCGTTGATATGGGTTAGTCACCGTAAATTTGATCTCCTAGTGCTGATTCCACTACGCAGCACCATATTACACGTAGACTGTAATATATATATATATTTACATAACTTAATTCTACCTCGCCATCGACCTCGAGGTGCAACCGAAAAATATGTCAGTCATTTCTATTCCAAATATGTGGCCGAAATCATCGTAACTGGCACTGTACAATTCTGTGTATTTTTCCGATATCAAATCTCCGGTGTTGTTGTTATGTCCCTCGCCATCAAACAGCAATCTATTTAATCCCTGTAAAAGTTATTGGTGGTTGGTGAGCACTATAAATATGCAAACGTGTCAAAGCATCAACAGCAATCACCCTAAATATCAATTCGTTCATCGGAATAATGTATTTTAGCACGACGAGCTCCTCTTCGTTAGTTCCGATAATTACGGGCTTGTTTGTGCTCCATTTACCTTCCTTGAAAAGTTTCATCGGCTGATCGGTGAATTCTTGTCCATCGATATAAGGTCTGAATGCTTCCACACCGGATAAAACATCAGCTTGAACCCAGCTTATTCCCATAATTCTGAGCATTGCCGAATTCAGAGCCTGAGGACTTGATTCCCTGAATTTTGATTAAAGTAGATTATGGTAGGCCTATATTCAGGTATAGGAAATTAGTCAGCGTTGCTAATTAAGTAAAAGTAGAAGTAACGAAGTAGAAGTAGAAATATAGCGAACAAGTATATAGAGATAGTAATTGAAAACACAGAAAATGAAACTCTGAAAAGTACTCAAGTAAGTAGTTTTAAAAGGTAGATTGGTGTCGCCAGGGCTGTGGAGTCGGTAAATTTTACCACCGACTCCGGCTCCGACTCCGACTCCACACATTTTCAATATACCGACTCCGACTCCGACTCCGACTCCTGAGTCTTTAAACGTACCGACTCCGACTCCGACTCCGACTCCTGGGTCTTTAAACGTACCGACTCCGACTCCGACTCCCGACTCCGACTCCAGCATTATTACCAATTTACTTCGAAAATTATATGCCACATTGTCGGTCGAATGACTATCATACAACCATTAAACATATGCAAACATATGATTAACTGTGGCATGCTAAATTGTTTCATTGTGGCACAGCTCGAATTATCCACTATGCAATTATCATGAAACAAAGATTTGCTAAATATCCTTCCTTATTCAAGTTTTTATAACATGGACTCTCTAATATCCTGAAATGTATGCATCATTCAAATATGGCAGATATCCAATCCTCTATAATAAAAATGTAGATAAAAAATCCAAGTGTAGCTCTTGTGTATGACTCAGCATCTAATAAAGAAATTGAACTTACTAATTTTGTCATTGCACACTATCCTGATTACAAGCACAAACACTCTTACTACTACTAATAGATATTGGTCATAAATGGAATTTAGTCAAGTAGTCAAAGACCATAGCCTATGTCTAGTCTACATGTACTTAATCAAGTATTCAAGGATTGGGACTTGCAGTCTTTCTTAATCATTTGTTCGACCCAAACAGCTAAGCTACACTACAAATATTTTTAATTTTGTCAAGTGGGAAGCACCGTTTGGTCATATTTACATCATTTTTACATGTTTACAAAACCAGCCGATGCATTTTCTCTGTCACAGTATCATGGTATAATTCCAAAAATTGCATCAATTTTGACTGCATCGCGAAAACGCATCTTGCGATTTTCTTCCCCTCTTCAACTGAGTTGTAATTTGCAAGTATAATGTCTAATTTTATCTATATCAGAGGTGGGCAACTTTTTCGGCGAAAGGGACACCTGAGATTTGCGAACCATTGCGCGGGCAACTGGAATTTGATAACTTTTTTTAGTCGTTGATAGGAGCGAACCTAGTTAGGTAACATTGCAAACAAGACTTATATTAATACGATCTAAAATTGGTAACAATATGTCATGCAACTGTGCAGTGCGCAATCAGTCCCTGGTCGCGCGAAGCGCGAAATTTTTTTGCAAGATAACGACTGAATTAGGCTATAGCTATATCATTAAATATGTCACTAATATACATTGGGGGTCGCATCTGTATACCACTGGGCTCATTTGGTAAGGACAGGATTATTCGACGTTTAGACATAGCAAATTCGACGGTATCAGTGAACATGCCTCTATCACTTTTTTGCAAATGTTTTGTCGACGATATCGCTGCGAGTGCACAAGCGAAGCCGTATCTCCTAATTGCGAATATAGTTAGAATCAATTCTGTGAATAATATGTATTTATAATTTTCAGAAGGGGTTCAAATACTGAATGCAAGAAATCTAGTGACAATGAATCATGCGATTAAGTACCGAGAAAAATTTCAAGTCAAATAAATCTGCTATGAAATATTCTACTTCATCGTCATATACGAAGCTCTGGGATAAATGTGGCTGACCCCTGGATACGTCAATTCGTCAGAACTGTTGTTTTAGTAATCATCAAATTTCGCGGTCATGCTAATCAAATTTTGGTTGGCCTTGCAATTGTATACCTGATGTCATAAATAATTTCGAGAATTACCTCGCAGGTCACACCTAACCTTCTCGTGTGCCAAATTTGGCCTGCGAGCCATATGGGCTGGCCGCACCTGATCTGTATGATTAATAATAACAGTGATTGGTGGTACATAAAAATTCTATTGAAAATTCTTTGAAAGCAAATGTTCTCATGATAGAGAAGTTGGACTCGGAGTCGAAGTCATAGTCATTCTCACAAACTCCGACTCCGACTCCAGTCAGTATTTTCTCACCGACTCCGACTCCGACTTCGACTCCGACTCCAGCTATTATTGTTTTCACGACTCCGACTCCGACTCCGACTCCAGCAAGCGAAAATTACCTAGACTCCGACTCCGCCGACTCCGACTCCGACTCCACAGCCCTGGGTGTCGCATACCTATAGGCAGTTAATTGGAGTTGGCCACTTTCGCAATTGCCAGGTGCATATTCACGAATAACGCAAAATGACAATAACACTACAAATTAGTGCAATTTTCGGAAAAATATATTGAAATATCGTGAAACAGGGGCTAATTTGCCCAGTTGCCATGGTCATTTTACTCATATATGTGATGCGAGCACATTCCAAATTTACACTCTTAGCGAAAATGTATGTGTGTAAATGTAAGTGTATTTCCACCCGTGTACCACCCCAGCTGACATACGGGTGTGAATGCGCCAATGGCACGCGAAAGCAGAACCTATCTCAGACTTATACCACGGTATAAATGGAGTGCAACATTTTAATCCAAATTACGCATGCACGAGGGATCGTAGGAAGGTATATGCTTTCGTGTAGGCTATACCACCCTTTTCTACCCTTTGGGTCTGAATGCACAATTGCACAATCTAAGAGTGTACTTTCTATTTTACAAAATGGAAATATGTAAAATTAAGGAGCTTTGCCCAAGATAAACTGTTGAGTGTTGAGTGTATGCGGAAGTAATCTAAAAACATAACCACTTCAGTAAGTATCAGAAAACGAAAAAACACAGAATTCTGCGGATGGTGTGAGAGAGAGAGATATGATATTCTTTTTCGCCTGCACCATCGAGATGCTTTGACGACGGAGTTGCGATACGGCCCCATGAGGTCATCCAGTCTGCGCCCCCGTTTTTTTTTTCTCCTCCATGCTTTCCGTGATTGCTGAGCGCCTAGCAGGATAGCTGCGGATACCAATTTTCGAGTCTTGGGCATGACCCGGCCGGGGATCGAACCCACGACCTACCGCTCGAGAAGCCGGACGCGTAACCATTACACTATCTCGCTCGGTGTGTGTGAACCATAGCCAAGTTCATGTAACAATGACCGAAATCGAAAGATATACATATGACATCTATATAAGGTTCGGCACATTCGACTACATTTTGCAAGTTCAGTTGAAATCTATGTTAAGCACCACGCCGTATACGTCATATGGTATAAGCACTAAGCACCGGTCCTCACAGAACGTTCTTTACCATCTCTAGGCTACTAAATTCTTACATGAGGCAGCTGTAATTACTCTTCAGCGGACCACAGCAGTCGTCCCTATTTATCGCACTGCAACGTAAAAGTCGAATAAGCTGATCCGTTACTGACAGAGAACGCTCACGATTGTGATATCGAAATACAGCGGGATTGCTCTGCATGATCGCGCGATGGAACAGCGGCTCGCTGGTTTTCGACAAAAGATGGAACATCGTTGATTGGGCGCCGGCACTTTCTCCAAATAGAGTTACCTTAATGTATGAACTGGTAATAGTGAGGTGTCGAAATATATATCGGTATCCTTATATATAAATTAAATCGCTAGGATACAAATGTAGAGATGTCTACGCCACTATAGGCATAGGCCAAGGGTGGGCAATTATTTTCCTCCGCGGGCCAAATGAAAGAAATTAATACGTTGGCGGGCCGAGTGGGAAAATTTGGCTATATTCTCCAGCGTATTTTAATTTTATTTCTAAATTATATTGTTAATAAATGCTGCTCATGCTCAGTGAATGTGTGGATAGTAGGTAATGAGAAAGTCACGGTTGATTAAAAAAATATCTATTAGCTGTCATGATTCGAAACAATATTAAACATGAGACAATTTAGATCTCTTTAAACCCCTATCAACGTTCTTCTATTAATACTCTAAAGCAGTCTTTCTCAGACTTTTTTAGGCACGCCTCCCTTTATGATAGTGAACAATTTCGCGCCCACTTATCATGATATCACAAAATATTAAAAAGTGCAACGAGAATGCTAGCAATCCCAACGGATAGTTTGATGGCATGTAAGATTATGGCTGTTGATGAGAGAATTGTGAAATATCCAAGTTGGACAATACACAGAGCAAGAACTTAAAGCTTGGGGTACATCGCGCTAAGCGCGATAATTTTTTTCAATAAACTTCGGCTTTGCGCCATCTTTCGGATTCTTTCACGTCCCTCAGTTCGAGAACCACACTGGAACGTATATGCAATAGTACAAAGCTTATTCTCTTGGGTCGCTGCCTTCCGAGCAGTGTCCAGGTTTAATATAGCTTTTATGTTGCAGTTTTTCTGAACTTCGCCATCCCTTGACCTATAGTGTTTCGTGCTTTTGTCATAAGACCGACTTGAATTAAAATCCCTAATCTCGGCGACATGATCGGCAAAAACGTGAAGGATGGGTTCACCCCTGACTCCAGTATGCGAATATTTAGTGTTCTAAATTCTAAACCTAAACCTTCTTTGAATTTCAGTGTTCAGCTTTCTTTTTTTTGGTTGCCCGTTAATCCTTTATGGGTGATAGATATGACGATGAGTCATAATAGTAATCGCGGGCACTGATTGATTGTTTTACGAATTAAAAATTTGTAAACATACCACGTCACAAATTTAAACACATACCGTATAATGCGTAATGTGACAATGTCAACGAGGAAGGTTTGAACTAAGCTTAAGCTATATGGAAAGAGTGATTTCTTGTGACCTCAATTGCTACCAGAGGTGGTCAAAGTAGTCAAGAAATCTACTCAAGTAGAAGTAGAAGTAGCGACGAAAATATCTACTCAAGTACGAGTAGAAGTACTTCTTACATAAGCAACCTTAAACTACTTGAAGTAGAAGTAGAATTGACTGACTTTAAAAGTACTCAAGTAAGTAAGTAGTTATGAAAACGATCCTAATTCGTTCACATGGATTGTAAAAAGGTGCAAATTGAACTATGCGATAGGTGACGACTGACGAGTTTGATTCATATTGATGCATACCAGCAGGTATCCAATTGTCGATAGCATAAGTATTCGTCCACATTATGGGATGAAAATGATTGTATTGATATGGAAATGCGATGCTAATCCTCTGTTTTCTCGAACAGTACGTTTTAGAAAATAGCATGGTATGGCCCCATTCCCCATATTATAAGGCCCGTAGTTTAGTCGAAGAGCAATACGGAGAAGTTGTATAGGATACGGTGTAAACACTTTGCGCGATTAGTAAACGGTAATAAAAAATATGGTGGACCGTAAAAATGCCATATTGTGTAGCTTCATTTTCAAAAATTAAAGGCATTACTACACTTGCTTTTATACTTCAACATGTTAGTTATCCAGACAAAAGAACTGATAATAATTATAACTCAAAGTATATGATACTGGGAATTGAAAGTGAAATATAAATACTACTTCTAAAAGCAGAACATGTATTTCATGTTTTTAGTCCAGAAAGTCTCAAAGGTGGTATGCTAAAACTTCTCTAAAACTAAAAAAAAAGTCAGAGTCCACTTTTTCAGATTTGGACACGCCATGAACAATGGACATGCTAGATGACGATATGACAAGTAAATGCTAGATTGCGAAACATCAGTTTCAAACGTTGTGATGAGCCATATATACTGAGATGAATTATTTGATATGGACGAAGGGCGAAAATGTGGTGTGAACGGAACCACGCCAACCCTCCACCTAAATTATATTCACCGATACTTTCGTGAAAGCAAACTGGTCACTCCGCATCCAGTACTGCGCGCGAAGCGCGAAGAAAATTCTGGGATTTACTAAACTTTTATGAAAATTTAATGTTGATACTCCGTGAAAACAACCCCGAAATTCCTCAGGCTATCTTCCTGATTGGAAGATTGAACTACTTCTACTTGACAAACTGAAAATAGCGAAAAGTAAGTAAGTAGATCACAAAATATTACGAAGTAGAAGTAGAAGTAGCGAAAATCAGATCTACTTGAGTAAGTACCAGAAGTAGAGGAAAACTACTTGAGTACTTCAAAAAAGTAGAAGTACTTCGTTACTGACCACCTCTGATTGCTACTCATACTTATTGCCACATTGCCTTTATTTTGAATCTGGATTACGCAGGCCAGGTACGTAGGCAGCGTAATCGTGGCATATTAATGAACAGGCTTCACAGCAAATGAATTTCCTCCTTATTTGATAGAGCCTATTGTTTTAGTCATTCAAAAAGCAAGTTTTATGTTTTTAATTCTAAGCAACCTTTCACGGGCCGCACAGAATAGCTTCGCGGGCCGCACTTTGCATAGGCATTATTCACTAGGCATTAGGCATAGGCACTAGGCAAAATAATGACGTCAAACTGTCATAATACTTCATCAATCACGTTGAAATTGGTTCAACAATTCGCCTATATTCCCTCCTTTGAAGCTTCGCGTAAGGTAACCACAAACTATTCACTAATCTAACACTGTGAGTAATCCGATAAAACGATATCCGGTATGATTTGGACATAACTATCATTTTCAAAATTTAAATACCGGGCCAAATCGCACATATGAATACTTATTGCACAAGTGCAGGGATTTTAAATCGGCATTAAACCCTACAAAACCGGTTATGTGGTTCAAATGGTGGTCCTCTGGATACCACAACTGAAATCTGTCACCGACAATTCTATGGATTCGGTTTTGTTACGAACAGATGAAATAACCGTATTGATGAGATATTTATGATATCCATCCCATAACGATGATATATATGTCTCTGGCGTGTACAACAGCTATTAGAGATAATGACGTACGAAATCACCTTACTTTATTGCTGTCTCCTCCAAAATTCCTGATGTTAGATTGTACCCATTGCATGGCGAGCTGCTGGTCCCGCAAGGCTTGATTTCCCTCAAACGTGTGTTCGCCGTCGTCAAACACCAAAAATCCCAGTGGCCCTAACAGAGAATTACTACAATTTTATGACAGATAGAGACTATAATACAGTGGTGATGTTACAGCCAGAGGCCCTTTAAGCATTTCGCATTGTTACTCAGAAGTAGAAAATGAGCGATCTGAATGTACTGAAGTAGACTATACGTAAGTTTTTAAAAGAGATTTTGTTCCAGGTGTCGCAAATTATTAGTGATCGATCACAGGCGGCTTCTTTCGAAATTGCAGGATGAATCTCCATGTAATATAATGACTGATGCAAACTGACTAAGGACACTGCAAACATGTGCAATTTAAGAAAATGTATTCGATTGCCGGGATACGCAGCGACTACTTCGCCCGGATGTCATAAAAATTTCACTGGTAAAAAGGATGCAAACTTATCCAAAATTTACTTTCTACTTCACAAAATTTCAAATTAGAGTGTAACAGAGATAAGAGCTTTGCTTCGGGTGTTGCTAAGCAGAAGTGGGTATACTCTAAAAACAAAACCACTCGAATAAGTAACGAAAGTACTTGGGTAGCCTACTCCGAAAATATGCGGAAGTACTTCGTTACTGGTCACGTCTGATTAGGGCGTACGGAGAGCTTTCATTCGACTGAAATCGAAAAGTGTATCGTAACTCCCTTACCCAGCCTGTAGTTCACTGTGACGACAATAGCAGATGTAGCTTGACTGAGATAACGTCCGTCGTAAAGCGTTAGGGACCCTGCACCGAAGAAGTATGCACCGCCGTGCAGGAATACCAAAACTGGGAGTTCATAGGCGGGAGGGGAGTTGCTGATTGAGAGGTCCACGTCCTTCGGTACATGCACCGTTAACACCAGACAATCTTCGTTGAACTAAAATCAGACATACAAGCAAAGTAATTTATGGATGGTGTGAACATCTGAAAGGTTTTATGCAGGGATGGTGTGAGCGTGAGGTTCACGTTCGCGTCCTGTTCGTGAACCTCGGAAATTTAGAGGTTCACGTTCACAAACGAGCCTTTGCAGATTCTGCACTGTGGACCTTTTTCATGTATTACAAATTTTCACGTCATTCATCACATGTGGCCTGAGTCGTCGCTAAAGTGTATTTGTATACATTAATATATCGATTGGAATTAGCAATATAACGTCACGTTACGTGATAGGTTCACGCTCGCGTTCACAACCTTTCAAAAAGGTTCGCGTTCCCACGAACCTGAACCTTTCAGGGGTTCACACCATCCCTAGTTTACGTGAACGCTAATCTATGTGAACGCAAACGTGAACCTAGGACGTCACGTGACATCATATTACTAATTGCAACCCTACATTTGCGACGACTCGGGCCACAATGCTGAATATGTTGAATTGCTACACACGTCACCAACTGTATCGACTGGAACAATCAAGTGCTATCATAATTGCATAAAATCATTTTCCGTCGCTTTGCCAACAATCTCGACGAGCACTTGCACGGGAATATAAGATTACGCCTTGGCGGTCTGGGCTGGACTGCGCAATCTATTCTGCTAGACTGCGCAATCTATTCTTAAGGAATGGGCAGACTATTGTTGCATTGGTGTTGATCAGAGTGAGAAATCGGTTGTAAATTGCAACATTTAACACCACAAAACAAGTTATACAGTAGCCAACACAATATACAATACAATAAACATATAAAATCAAGATAGATCCCGTACGGCTTCTAATATCTTTTATTAGACAACGATGCATTCTCTACATCAATTATAATATGATTGGTTATTCAGTAAAATTCGTTCTTGCTATTTTGTTATTGTGGGCAAAACTCACTGCAGGGAGTCACTAAATATTCCCAAACGAAAAGCTGAATATCTCTATAGCAAACTGTTCAAACAAAAAAAAAATTGAAATTGGTAAGTTGTAATCACGTTTCGTGCTGAATTTCTTTTCATGCTGACAGTTTCCGGTGGAGAGTGGTTCGAAGTTGAAATGCAAAGAATTCAATCAAAAATGTTATAATGACGTGAAGTAAAATCTTAATCGATGGAAAAGGTTCACAGTGCATAACCTACCAAGTTTCGATTGCGAACGCTTTCGATTTCTTGGGTTCACGCACACAAAACGTGAACGTGAACCACACATTCACGTCATCCCTACAGAGTATAAACACAGTCAGCACATCCGCATATTCCATGGATCTGTGTAATTTTGTCCCTTTGTTAGACCTTGGAGAATGACAAATCAGAATCCCCCGGAATGGCGACACTGAATAATCCTGTTCTTACGTTTCTGGGATATGGGTATCACGCGATCTTATCTTGAAAAATCTGCTCCTTGGTATACTGTACTCTCTCACACTCCCACTCAGAATCAGCGACAGGCCAACCTATACGTCAACAATTTTTCGCTTACTGGGGACAAACCATTGATATGGCGTGATAAAATTAATTTAAAATGCCGAGATTCCCGAACTTCATTGAAGGAACAAGCCTTTAGGGAGGAATTTAGCCTTTTTTCTATGGCTACGCCACCGGATTCGAATTTACGCGGAAAGGCGTGCAGATGCAGTTATAGGACGTCAGTAATTATTACCTGGCCGGGCTGAACACAGCTATTTCTAACCCTTTCACTCAAGTTCCTTGCAAGGTCCGGGGTTTCCAGGATCTCGGGTGACTTGTATCTGTCGAATTTACGACATAGAGGTCAGCTACATGATTGCCGATTATTGGGCAACTGAAATGTCGATGATGTTACCGAAGGTCTCCGACCGGAGGCACTGCGAACGGTATTGAAAAAAAAGAGTTCGCGTGTTCATTCTTCGCCCCGTAAATCAATCCGGACGTTGTTTGAACTCGGGGTTGTTCATCTGTCGAAAACAAGCAATGAAAAGTTACGGAAAGCTACATATATTCATAGATTGTATATATACATTCTCATGGTGCTTTGTAGTGATGAAAATGTTAGTGAACTTGCTAATGAATGATTTGAATAGTAATCGCTAGAAAGAAACGCGTGGAAATGCAGCCATATAAGGTCGGAACGAATGCTTATTGCTTAGGGCTATTGAGCACAAGCTTTGCAAATACCGTAAACTCTAATACAATCGGAATACCGAACAAATTTACGAGTGGTTTTCATCTATCAATATGGTTTTCAACCGCCAATGCGCAATAGTGAGTTCATGGTCAACTTTAGGCGTTCGCAACAATGGTACAAATGTTATAATATACAGTCAAAAAGTAGCCTGTATCTCGTTTCGGACAAGTTATATGTAAAAGCAACGGATACTTTTAAGCAAAGTTCAATTACGCAACTCGCAGTATATTAGAGGCTATAGCAAACAGCAAATCCACATTTCTTTCAAAAGACATCGAGCTATCACAATAAAGGTCGTGGTCTTTAACAGTACTCCACGACCTTCGCCTTGTAGAAACTTCAATAAAATCACGTATAAATACCTATTTTTAAAAGACATCATTATTATTCAAGTCGTAAAATCACGCCATAATTGAGTAAATACTTTCCAAAAACATGTTGTATGATCCTACGGACAATTACGACCCGATATAGCCGACGTATACGATATGGGATGGTTGGAACCCTCAAAATAGTCGGTTCAACAGCTATAGCACGTAGAATCTCGTACATATTTCGTGTCAAAGGAGCTACCCTATATTTTCAATTGTAAATGTCAATCCAATATGGCGTCATAATTTGATATTCGTGACGTGATGGCTTTAAAAAAACATGTTTTAAACAAGGGCCTTGTGCCAATTGATTTTGGTTTTAAATGCAACCCTACTACCACCACAAGCTTCAGTAGTAACTCACTTTAGGCTTATTGTTGCGATAACTCGAATACACATATATAGGCAGGGATGGTCAGTATTAACGACGTGCTTTTACTATTTAGGAGTACTTCAGTATATTTAACCAAATATAAGTATACTTAATCAATTGGTTATATGTTTTTAAACTACTACCACCTCTTCCTATACTTGAACAGAAACTAAATACTTTTTACAATATGTTTTAAGATATAGTTTTAGGATAAATTTTCATCATTTTACGAGTGGTATTGTCTTGCATTACGGTAACGGAACATATATAGAAGCTTGCTTTAGAGTCATTAGTAATTTTGTGTTAGTTGCTTGAATAAATCTTGCAATTTCCAAAATATACCTTCAATTGTAATTCTTGAATAATCATATAACAGCGTCAATTCATGATGTCCTAACGAGAACACAAACACAATAAAACACGTTTTAAACTAGGACTATATGTTTGAAACGAGTTTGATTTTTGTATAGATCCAGCCCTATAGTTGAGTCGAATTGTATGGGTTACGATATATCAGGTTTATTATTTCCATGCTTTATATCGGAGTTGATATACCGTCAAGTGTAGGGTTACCATACGTCCTCTTTTGAGAGGATTTGACCCCTTTTTGACTTTTTTTGAAAGTGTCGTTGAAGGACGGCCAAATGTCTTTTTTTTTGTTTGTTTTTTGAAATTTTGTCCTCTTTTAAGGTAATTGTGGTTAAATATATGGCAAAATATACTTAGATACAGTAAATCAGCGCTGAAGTAACGCCCCGGCGGGTATTTTGGGAGCTGGGCCGGAAAGTTGACCATTTTTTTAGTCAACCACCTGATAACATGAAAGAAAAACTGTAGTTTTGGAGCTGAGCCGAAAAGTTGACCTTTTTTTGTAGTCATTAACCGACCACGAAGTGGGAAAAATTTACCATTTTTTAAGGATTTTCCTCCGCTTTTGCAAGTCTGAAAATTTTGAAAAAGTGTCCTCTTTTCAGATTTCCAAAATATAGTAACCCTAGTCAAGTGTTATCTAAATTACTAAATAACGCTACGCCATCCATTACCAAGCACCGACAATTCAGAGTGAATATCCCGTTTTGGATTCGGGTCATCTTCGCTTCCGTATATTCGCTCCATGAAGTCTAGCACAGAACCAGCACTTCCATAATAATGATGTTCCGCGCAACCGGGTGAAACCAATGTAAATATGAAGCTCAATGTCCAAAGAAATACGTTCTTCCACATGTTTGGGGCGATGTTAAGCTATAACCTGCTGCTCATGAAATCATTTGATTCAGGTGTTTACCGCTGTTTGTCATATGCAGATATAGCTATTGGACGATTTAGCGTACGTCTTCTGAATATGAGCAGGTGTGAGCTCCTATATTGTGAGGTATAGGCCCTATGTGCCATCAGTGGACTAAATACATTAGTTAAGGTCGATGAATTGCATCGGTAGCCTATTATTGAAATGCTGTCACCCATGGCTATTGGCTTTTGTAGTCTAATGGCCTTTTTCGAAATAATAAAAGACAATGAATCCCATGCAGTTCCGGGGAAAATCTACATTTGGCGTTAATACAACAATAAACTCACTGACGGTCTGACATTCATTATTACCTCCCTTACTACAGCAGACTAAATCTAGGGCCTGCGACTGTAGCCTTGACTCATTTTGCTCTATCGGTGTGCACAGAACCAGCGTGCAGTACACCTATTGTACAATGTACTGCTGTTAAGGCTGGGTAGTAATAATTGTGCCAGAATATATAATCGCATTGCGAGTTCGCATTAATTACTAATCGATTTCTTGCTTTTTCACTACAGCGAAAGACAATCATCTTTCAACTTTTCTTTCCAAAATAATCAATGCTTAGAAAATAATCCGTCTTTGCGACCTGGCAATCTGGACCTTCTTCGACAGAGGCATATTACGCATCCTCCGATACGATTATAATCGACAGTAGTCGGTAAAGCGGGTGAGTGTTTCATGTTTTGTATGTTGACGTGCCACAAATGTTTGTGAACTGCTGGTAAATCTATATCATGAAGTATAGGAAAACATAGCGCGTGAGTGCACGTCGAAGATTAAAACGTAATCTCGTAAACTTGATTGTGTTAAATACTAAGTAATCTACAATTTGATAGTTGGCAGTAATTCGTATATAGCCCATGACGTTAAATTTGAACTGAGGATCGACAAATATAAATTTACGGGTTATTGCGTAAATGAAAATATTTTTTGCATTCCAGTCAACAGTTGACATCTTTGGAGAATCGATGAAGTGTGTTTGGTATACTGCTGGGCAATCACGAACCAATAAAGATCCTGATTGATTGGAGCATGTTGAAAAATTCTCCTGATTGGCTGACTCCACTGACGTGACAGACTGATTTTGAGATCATTGCCGGTATAAAAATTGTTTTTACGGTGTTGTGCCGGTTTGTATCCATTCCTGTTGGTAGCGGTAGCATTGCAGGTATGCTAAATTACCATTGATAAATGTTCTAGTTGCGCAGAGTGTAGAACAACAGTGTCGTTGCGCATGTGCACTGCACAAAGTGCACAGCTGCTATACTATATGCGGGGCCTTGGGCCTTCCGAAATCTACCGATACTCTCAAATTTACCTACCGTACTCAACATCAGTACTGCTCGTTATATGTAGCTAGTCGCCTTCTGTCCCTTATGCCCCGGGCCGTAACAGCACTTCGTCAGCCCCCCCCAAAAAAACGTTGGTCTTGGGCCCCCCATATGATGATAAACCGAACTTCCCAGACCCCCCTCAGGTTGGTAACTGTTTATCGCTACTTATCATCTGCATTGGGGGCCATTAGCTGAGTCAGCTTTTCCACCCTGAACGCGCAATGCGCGAAAAATTTCTATAATTCATGATTGAATCGGTCAATATCATCGAGAATTGCAAACATACTGCTATCAATTTTTATCCTCTCTCTGCTCACGTAATCAGATTTGTAGGGAGACCTGAGTGAGGTGTGTTTGAAAAGGTGGACCACTCAATAATAAATAAACGTCTTTGGGCGTAAACCCGTTGGCAGGAACGAAACAGCACTTCGTCAGGCCCCCCCAAAAAACCTTGGGTCTAGGGCTTCCATCGGGTGATAAACCTACCCCCAATCACGTTGTTCGCTTTTGCCACGTAATTAGCCGTACTGTTTAGTGAGCAAGCGCGAAGCGCGATAATTTTCGATAATTCATCATAAAATCAGTGAATAAGATCGGGAATTGCATATATATTGCTATCAATTTCTTGTCCACTCTGCACAAGTAATCAGATTTACCGGTAGAGCTGGGTGAGGTGTTATGGAAACTGTAGGGCCCGCTGGTATGACTCCGTAACATGATGTTATTTCGTGACCTCCTGTTGTCTATATCAAAAATATAGAATCGCCCATGCAAACGTAGGGTACTAAGCTAAAAGACGCACACTATTTCAAATTGGTATTTCTTCTCTGTCATGTAATTTTTCCCTACGGGATGGTACTTGTCTTGTGAGGTTCAGATTGCCAAGACAGGAACATTCGGCGTCAGTCATTTAGGCGCCTAATTAAACCTATATGTATTTTGTATATATAACGAAGTTTTTGGCCAGCATAAGGGCAGTCCTTTTCGGCCAAGGTTTTCTCGCTGTCGATCGTTCTGGCAAACTTCGTAGATTCGCGTGTTGCATGGCTCAAAACTTTATATGTCTTGGTGCATCGTGGCCCGGTAATGGTCAACGCCGATATGCCCATTTCTATAAATCTTGTGTATTTTGTTTTTGGGGGGGGGGGGGGGGGGAACAGTATCCCAA
Source organism: Botryllus schlosseri (assembly GCF_051294905.1). Lineage (NCBI taxonomy): Eukaryota > Metazoa > Chordata > Ascidiacea > Stolidobranchia > Styelidae > Botryllus > Botryllus schlosseri. Next base: position 19,889,810 of record NC_137239.1, read on the forward strand.
AATTATGATACCTGGTACCTTGAAATCGCGCGTATCGCGAAAAACTTTTGAGAAAATTGCATAAATTTTGTAAAAAATACTCTTTAATTTATGCTAATTCACGAATAATTTTGGGCCCCTTTCGAGCTCAGCCCCCCCCCCAATTGGAGGTTTGGGGTGCGGCAGTTACGGCCCTACTTATACCAACAAACGTCACATTTTTATTAAAAATTTGATATTATAACGAAAAACAGTAAAACAATATGGCAAAAGGCACATTTAAAAAAAGAAAAGTAGAATTGCAGGTTCAGTGTTTTTCAACGACTCTACTTCACCTCGGAGACAAAAGCGCACAAGTACGGCGCACGCACGTCAACGAAGAACGGCAGGACGGAATACAAGAAAACGCGTTGCTCTATCAAGTATGCCGCACCCCAATTGTGGAACAGCATCTCGCCGGCTACCCGACAGTCGCCGAGCATGACCTCATTCAAGTCGAAATACAAGCAATTTCTTCTAAATCAGTACTAGTCAGCCTTCAGGATAACCGGACCACGACCCAACATATAGATGTATAAGCCTTCCGCCACATGCCACCTCATTTTATCGCTTGCCTTTTATATTCTCTGCTTTACTTTTCATTCAGTGTGCATGCCTCTTCTTCACTTCGCCTATAGGCCAAGGCGTTTGTCTGATCTCAAAGACTACTCCAAGTCGTTTCAACACCTTCCTATCTTTTCATTGTATCGCAGTTTTGTGGTGTTTTTAAATGATGAAAATATTAATAAAACCGATTGATTGATTGTCCGACTCTGTCAGGCGGAGCCGGGTGACTTCGTATGCCGAAGATTGTTGTCTATAATGATGTTCCATATAGCTAAAACAAACTCTCTCTCCGCTGCACGTTTCCAGTAAAGATTGCAGCGCATAGTTTGTGGTTAGCTTAAACCTCTTTCTGCGACTTTGACAGAACTGCAAAAGGTGACAATAAGAATCAACCGGTTTTCAATTTTAACCAATCCCCAAAGCATTCGAAATCGTCAAACAAGACGAATACGATTATGTGAAATTAGCTCTATTACTTGCAAACAAGCATATTTGCAATATTTCTTCGGGTTGCCTTTGCTTTTCCTCGGTAAAACAATTACACATGGTATAAACAGCGGTAGTTTAAAGTGTTAGTGAAGCAGCTAATGAAACTTGTTTAAAATCTATTTGTGACTCAAAATGTCCTGAATATGAATCGCAAATGATTAATACCGACTGCATCACTAACAATGCTTTATTCAGTCCAAGCAGGGATAAACTAAATAGAATAAAAATAAATTGAAGCAGTGCAGTATTTACAGTTCTTCGGACTTTAGTAGACCACGTGAACATCTTTTGAGCATACAGGATTGTGCCCATTGGTCTCTTAATTGGCTACTAAAACATACCCAACGCCTATAACAACACTGCAATACATATTCCGCAGCTAGAAAATAATTAACTATAATGGGGATGATATGTTGTATTATGGACTCTCGATTACAATTTAACATATCTGCAGTGCTACTAACAAAAATGGCTGCAGTCTTGTGGTATTTTGAAATGACGAAATTCTTAATAATAAACTGATAGAATACTGATCCTGAACATGAGCAATGACGAGCATACACAACGCAACAGAATACCAGTATTGTCGGCAACGATCACAAAATCAGCCTGTCAGCCAATCAAGAGCTTTTTTACGTGCTCCAACCAATCAGGATCCTTCATCGTTTCCACGCCTACTCGCCGACCGCTATCTTCATAATGTTAACGGATCTTCTGTGAGTTTCCTGCGGGCTTGTGAACATTTTTAGTCTACAAAATGAGTCTTTACAATGCATCATTATAAGAAATTTGGAAAAATTTGCAGTCTCGAAAAATATACATACCAATTCAGGCAATGTCAAAAAACACAAGGATAAATGTTCAACTATAATACATTGTGCGGACATCAAGTTAATTATCCTTCCACGCGGACATCAGCAGGGGTGGTCAAAGTAGTCATGAAATCTACTCAAGTAGAAGTAGAAGTAGCGAAGAAAAAATCTACTCAAGTACGAGTAGAAGTACTTCTTTCATAAGCAACCTGAAACTACTTGAAGTAGAATTGACTGACTTTAAATCTACTCAAGTAAGTAAGTAGTTGTGTAAACGATCGCGATTCGTTCGCATGGATTTGAAAAGCTGAAAATTAAGCTATGCAAACGGTGCAGAGCTTGATTCATATTGATGCACACCATGCACGAGGTATCCAATTTATATCGTTGGGTTATATTTATCATTTGAACAAGTCACACAACAATGTACATGCGATCCAATTTTCGACAGCATAAGCATTCGTCCGCATCATGGGATGAAAATGAAAGTATTGATATAGAAATGTGATACTAATCCTCTGTTGACTCGAACAGCACGTTTTAAAAATATCATCGTATAGCGCCCGCCCCCATATAATAAGGCCCGTAGTTTAATCGATACGGAGAAGTTGTATAGGATACGGTGTAAACACTTTGCGCGATTAGTAAACGTTATTAAAGAATATGGTGGATGGTAAAAATGCCATATTGTGTAGCTTATTTCCGGAAATCGAAGGCATTACTACACTTGCTTTTATACTTTACACTTTATGCTTTATACATATATGTTATACAGACAAAAGAACTGATACTAATTAGAACTCAAAGTATGATACTGGGAATTCAAATGAAATATAAATACTACTTCTAAAAGCGGAAAATGTATTTCATGTCTTAAGTCCAGAACAGGTCTAAAACTATAAAAAAGTCCGAGTCCACTTTTCCAAATTAGGACACTCCATGGACTGCAAGATTACGATATGATAAGTAAATGCTAGATTGCGAAACATCAATTTCAAAAGTTATGATGAGCCATATATACTGTGATGAAATATTTCATATGAGCGACAATGCGGAGTGAACGGAACCACGCAACCCGCTACCTAAATTATATTCACCGATACTTTCGTGAAATAATACTGGTCACTCCATATCCACTATGCGCGTAGCGCGAGGAATATTATGGGCTTTTATGAAAATTAAAAGTTGATCCTCCGTGAAAACAGTCCCGAGATTCCTCAGGCTATCTTCCTGATTGGAGGACTAAACTACTTCTACTTGACAAACTGAAAATAGCGCAAAGTAAGTAAGTAAGTAGATCACAAAATATTACGAAGTAGAAGTAAAAAAATAAGATCGACTTGAGTAAGTACCAGAAGTAGAGGAAAGCTACTTGCGTACTTCGAACAAGTAGAAGTACTTCGTTACTGACCCCCTCTGGTTATGAGTTGGATGCACTGAGCTATGCAATCATAGTATAGTATGGATAACTATAACCTAGGGCTACCATACGTCCTCTTTCAAGAGGATTTGTCATCTTTTTTGACAATTTTGGTTAAATATAGGGTAAAATTCGACTGAGATACAGTAAATCAGCACTGAAGAAACGCTTCAGCGGCTATTCCAGGAGCGGAGCCGGAAAGTTGGCCTTTTTTTAGTCAACCAACGAAGAATTTCTGGAGCCGAGTCGGCAATATTCCCCCCCCCTTTTTTTAGTCAACCAACCACAAAGTCGGGAAAAATTTACCATTTCCCCGGTTTTTACTCCAGTATTGTAAGTCTGAAAATTTTGAAAAAGTGTCAAAACTTCACAAGATTGCAAATAGATAGATGTATTATGACAAAACGACTTGGAGTAGTCTTGGAAATTAGACACCCACGTAGGCCCAGAGACAATATAAAGAAGACGCATGTAGTGCAAAGTTCTACTTACACTGCGTGATTGTAAAGTAACATAGTAAGAAAACAAAAATGCTCTGGACCACTGAGCTATTGCCAGTGATTGAGCGCTCCACTGCACAATTGCGCAACAAGCCACAACAGTTGTTAATAATAGATCGATAAAAGCTTGGCGTTGCAGAAACTCAATGATTGTCTTATCGGTTGTGTAAATTGACATATCCACGTGTCCGATAAAAGGTACTGAGACAGAGCAATCGACAATGGGCAAGCCTGCAAAGAGGACGGTCGACGTGACGAAGAGCTCCGTATATAGGAACTACCAAAAGCTTCTCAAAAAGGAAGGCCTTGAGACAGCGCCGGCTTCTAAAAAACGAAGTTTCGACGCGAAGAGGGAACGCACTAATCGCTTGCTGAAAACGCACGAGAAGTCCAAGTCTCGAGGAAATAAAAGCAAAGAACAGAAAGAAAGCAGAGAGGAGCGCGAAAAAGCTCGCGCCGAGAAGCAAAAAATGAAAAGAGACCGCCAAAAGAGAATCAACAAGCGCACTAAGAAAGGCCAACCAGTGATGAAGGATCGAGTCGAACTGATGTTGGAGAAAATTATGAAAAACAAAGACACGTACCAAGGTTGAGGTCGTGTGCTATACCAAAGGCAGACGGTGCCTTGGTACATATCCTGCCGTTTATGGTAAGACTGTGCCCATAGAAAGAATAAGGAGTTGGTTATGAGCTTACGACTGTCCAGAGTGGAATTGGTGGCAAACGTCACGCGCAACTTTTCATTCAATTCTTTAATTATTCTATGGAAGAAACCCTTCTGTCACGCGCAACTTATTGACGAAAACAACCACTGATTCCAGTCTGGACGACTGTAGGTATAATTAATTGAAACTGCTACAAGTGGAGAAATTATCCACCTATCCCAGTACAGTTAGAAGTTGCTCTCTATTGGCATGAGGCATTTGACTATTGGGAACCGGAAGGGATGCTCCTTTTATAAAACTTGCTTGTTTGTTCAGCTTGCTATTAATTCTCATGATTGCTCAACAGGAACACATGTTGCGCTTCTAGTTAGCATACATATAAATCTGCATGTTGGAGTGTGTGAATTTATGGCATCTTGAAATTACTTGACTGCTGATAAGTCCTAGCACACTGCACACCGAAGATTCTACTGACTAGGCCTACACCGAGGTGTGATGCAGAAAACCTTGGCACGCCAAATATATTACGGTAAACATACCGGGATTCCAACCCGTCGTACATGCTAGCATGCAATTTCGTCTGCATCTTTTTGGGTGCATGAAAATTAGACATTTTCAAATCACATTACTCCTAGGTCCTTGTGCAATACTAGACATGGAAAAGGCATATCGATGTAGGATCTCGACTTATAGGCAACGCATTTTCCCTGATCACCAGTAGTATCAATTGAACGCAATGCATTATTTTGAACGTAACCTGCCATCCAGTTGATGTTAGTTTGAATTGCATTTACCGCCAGTTTTCAAACGCTTTTCTTGGATAATAACCACATTATATTGACAAACGATTTCATGCGTACAATCTTTTGAACGGGACAGGTGTTCTATTATTCAGTATATCAAACAATTAATAATCATGTCAGATTCTACTGTTGGCAAAACCATCTCTTGCAAAGCGGCAGTGGCTTGGGAAGCCGGAAAACCTCTCACCATCGAAACGATCGAAGTAGCCCCGCCACGTGCTCACGAAGTTCGCCTCAAGGTCCTTGCAACTGGTGTATGCCACACTGACGCTTACACCCTCGGTGGCACCGACCCAGAAGCCGGATTCCCTGTAGTCCTCGGACACGAAGGCGCTGGTATTGTTGAAAGTGTTGGAGAAGGTGTGGTCGATTTCGCACCGGGAGATCATGTGATTCCTCTCTACGTACCGCAGTGTAAAGATTGCAAGTTCTGCCGAAATCCAAAGACAAATCTGTGCCAAAAGGTGAGGTCGACTCAAGGCAAAGGTCTCATGCCCGATGGAACAACCAGGTTTAAATGCAAGGGGAAAGATCTGTTACACTACATGGGCACCTCTACGTTCAGTGAATTTACGGTGGTTGCCGATATATCCTTGTGCAAAGTGGATAAAAAAGCGCCTTTGGATAAAGTGTGTCTGTTGGGATGTGGAATTTCGACAGGATACGGTGCTGCTCTCAATACTGCTGGTGTCGAAAAGGGGTCAGTCTGCGCAGTGTGGGGGTTAGGTGCTGTGGGTCTTGCCACTGTAATGGGGTGTAAAGTAGCCGGTGCTTCAAGAATCATTGGTGTTGACATTAACGAAAGCAAATTCGAAGTAGCAAAGCAATTTGGAGCTACTGAATGCATCAACCCCAAAAATTTCACTGACCCAATCCAAAACGTGATTGTATCTCTCACTGACGGTGGATGTGACTACACATTTGAATGCATCGGCAATATCCACACCATGCGTGCCGCGCTGGAAGCTTGTCACAAAGGCTGGGGTGTGTCCACTATTATCGGTGTCGCTGGCGCGGGACAGGAAATATCGACCAGGCCGTTTCAGTTGGTCACCGGCAGAGTTTGGAAGGGCACGGCGTTCGGTGGGTGGAAGAGTGTGGAAAGTGTTCCGAAACTCGTCCAAGAGTACATGGCTGGTACGCTGAAGGTCGACGAGTTTGTCACCCACACCATGTCGCTTGAGAGGATCAACGAGTCGTTTGATTTGATGCACAAAGGTGAAAGCCTACGTGCTGTAATCAGCTTCTAGACTTCGTCGGGCTCCCGTGGATCAATTTTTGTTTGCCTCGATCATACCTATTACAATTATTAGTTTAGTTTGTGCCACCGAAGATGTTCCGTGTCGTGCCAATCAAGCAAGTGTCATACAAAATAGCGTTTGTGGATATAGTAACACACACAAAGATCGTATCTATTACAATTTTGTGTATGCCATCTAACATATGTCGTACCAATCAAGCAAAGCATTATACAAAATAGTTCATCGATTTTGATTATATGAACGAACACCACATAGTACGGTCGGTTCTCTTGTTTTGGGGCCTACGGCATCAGTCTTTATCATGTAGACTTTCAGGGCATGGTAAATGTAACAGTTAGACGTTATGATGTTACAATAGCAGTTGTGGTAAAACTTGAGGGCTGCCGATATTATTATATCGCTATTTCTTCAGAACCGGACAAATGATTTCGCGGGCTGTTTGAATTTGTCCAGTTAACAATAGAATGGATTTGAGAGTAAGTTCAGCCCATATGAGGAATTAGAAAGTGCCGTGTTGAAACACCAGAAAGAAAACTGCGTCCAGCTATAAAGATGGACTAGCGAACGTTTGGTGCAGTAAGATGACGAACCACTCGGCGAAATTAGCATGAAATCAGACACCCACCTTGATCCACCAGTCTCTGCTCAGAAATAGGCTGCCGCCAAGAAATATATCTCGCTGTACCTCGGAGCGGTTTTGAAATTTTGCCGAGTAATCTCATTTTCTTTCGGAACTTTCACCGCTGTCTTTCTAATTCTTCACATGAGGCGAACATACTCGTTGCAATCCATCTTGTAGTTTTAGCACCGCTCCCTGAAACTAATACTTATACCTCAAAACCCCAGTATACAAAATCCTGATTTAGGCTACATGGATGAACCCTTTTCACATCTACTGTAAGAATTGTCACATTCTATAAGCTGAGATTGGTTAAAGCATCTTCCTCTGGCAGCTACCAACGGCATAAACTTACTAGTGTAAAGAACAGGCAACGACAGAAACTCAATGATGATATGCACGATATGTTACACTTGAAGCAATGAAGAACGCCAAGTACTCTGTTGGCAACTGAAATTCACTGCTGCAGAGCAAAATTAGAAAAACGTGTCAAAGCAGCCGTAGTACCCGTAGCACGATAGAGTATTAATTAATTAAACGTCGTAAATAGTGAAACAAAATCCAATACCGCCCCGACAGTTTGCTAATTGCAGAAGCATTAGAGATCATATCCGCCGAACGCAATAATTCCTTGTGATTGTCAACACTTGGCAAATGATTGCTGGCATAAAACACGAGACACCTTTGCTCTAACGACGGTGTCACTGTTATAGCACCTTTACAGCTACATTGATCCGATTGACACGCAGGGCAATCATCAGGGCTCAGCTACCATGTCCGCAGTTCCCAGGCATGTGTCCCAATACCTGAAGCCCAACGTCGTGGAGCCGGTGAATTCTCACTCAATAGAACTTTACGTCTATTCGAAAATGCGGTGTAGACCCATCTTGCGGGTTCAAAAACACGGATATACTCTTGCCAGGATTTTCATCAACCAATTTTCGCATTCATTCAGCAACGTCGATTTCCTGTCTTGAATTCGAACCTGTGGTTCCGCCAGTGCCATTCCTGACAATAGGCACAAAAATGATTTCAGAATTTACTTTCAGAATCGGGGCCTGTTTTACTGAGGCGGTCAAAGTAATCAGCGTTGTTACTTGAGAAGAAGCTGTAGTAACGCCGTAAATATATACTCGGTTACAAAACATATGTAGTGACATATGGAAATACAAAATGAAAGGTCTGAATAGTACCAGTGCAAGTAGATTCAGAAAATAAATTTTGTCGATGGGTCGCACGCTTTTTGCAGTTAACCGAAGCCGGCTACTATCAAAATCGCAAGAGGCGTGTTCGCGACTATCGTAAAATGACCAGGGTTGTAATGACTCGAGTCATGTCGAGTCGAGTCATCAGAAAATCGTGACTCTAGTCGAGTCATTTATTCAAAATACGGAAATGACTCGACTCGAGTCATTCTGTTTATTGACTCGAGTCATTGCGCATGAATCGAACCAAGTCATTGACTCGAGACTCAGACGGCCAACACCGACATTTCATTGTAATTCCGAAGCCAACACACTATTGGGATTTCGTCTGTTGGTACTGGTACTTGACAATGCGACCATAAACTGCTAAAAGTGGGGAAAATTGGTATATTATAAATGAGAACCATTAGATATCACCAAACAGAGTTATAAAAAGTGGGTTTACCAAGACTTCAACTGGAAACTGAGCAGTCAACCTCAACACGATGACTTGGACTCGGACTCGAGTCATAATTCCATGACTCGGACTCAGCACTCTGCTCGCTGACTTGGACTCGGACTTGACTCGGTGGTGAACTGAAATGACTCGAGTCAAAACTATAAAAGTGAGATTTACTTGTGACTCGGAGCCATGTGACTTGGTTACAACCCTGATAATGACCAATGACTCTTAAAATAGAGGCAAATTTCGAATCATATCCACTCCAGTCACCTTGATACACGCATACTTGACAATTAACTGGTAACTCATTGCAAAACTACTTTCTACCATTCAAATTGTATAAATTAAGTAATTCTGTTCAAGTAGAAGTGTAAGTAGTCTAAAACGTCTTGATTATTCAAAACTTCATGCCAGTGACGATATGTTTTGTGATACGATTGTTGAAATGAAATGAAATGTTCTTTCCAATTCTCTACTAGTTGTTGACAAAGGTCAGTCGAAAATATTCTGGTTTATTTAAATATGAATATATTATTCAATAGTGGGTAAACCATGGGTAATTTTCGGAATTAGTCATATATTTATATAAATATATTATCCAGGAGACTTATTGTGAACTTGCAAGGCCTACAGCAAATTAGATTAACCTGACCGCGAACTGTGGAGCATTGATGACTAAAATATCAGTTCCAACGCATTGGTGTAGCCACGGATCAGTCACATTATTGGTAGATCGTCATATATGACCATAAAGTAGAATATTTCGTAGCAGATTTACTTGCTTTATTTCTTTTAATATTGGTGCCCTCTCCTGAAAATAAAAAATACGACCACTTTACAAAATTGAGTCTAACTATGTTTGCAAGTATGAGAGAATGTGTCATCCAACATGCGACTTTGCGTCTGCACTCGCAGAAACATCGTGAGCAATGAAACCTATGCAGTCTAGGGTTGTTCAAAAATAGCCTTTTCCCCCAGGATTCCAGCCATTCACTGATTAAATTGTCAGGTCACCGTAAAAAACGCTGCACACCAAATTTGGTTCAATTCTAACAAGTATACGACTCTGCAGATCCAATTAAAATTTTTATTTCATTAGGGAAAATTTAAAAAAAAATCCAATTTTTTCTGTCAACGCCATGAAATTGTTGAGCTGTCTTCAAAGATGATTCAAAATAAATTTGACTCAATTCCAACTAGTAGCAGCGGAGTTATTTGAGTTTTTTTGTTGATAATCCTTGGATTATCCTTGATTATTACTTGCGTAATATCATTTTACTCATGAAAATGTTGTGGAATCAGTCCATATATTGCTTTCTATTTTGAGAAAATTGAAAATTCAGAACGTAAGTATTCGACTTCCAACACTGTTTACGTTGAAGTAGTTTAAAGACTTTCAAAATTTGGAAAAAGGTAAAAATACTGCGTTGTAATGTCTCATTCTGTAGATTATTGATAAAAAACATGAATGAGCTTGCAAAAAGCCCACAGAAATGCCGTTAAGATTTTGTGCTAAGCGTTTGAAAGTAGTAGCCGAAAAGTGGGCATGATAGCGACCATAGAATGGCGCGGAGACTAGCTATCACAAAATCAGGGCTCTTGATTGGCTGGCCGGCTATGCTTTAATGATCACGAAGGCAGCGGTTTGTTGATTAGGTGGTAAAGGAGTCTGCTAATGGCGGTGATTCTGTGAGCGCATTGTAGGTTAGTTGGCGGATAATGATTTAAGATTCATTCAGGCCTTGTGTCTTGAAATACATCACGAACAAACAACAGCTGTTTCACGAAAACTCCGAAAGATTGAATGGTTTATTGTGAAGGAAACTCTACGTGCCTTGTTTTCATCGAGGGAGAGCAAAGAAACACGCGGCGGAATATTGCAAAGGCAATTATGCAAGTGGCGAACAAACCTTTTGCTTCAGAAGCGATCCAACATCATAGAATACAAATATCAATCTTAGTATTGACAATGTACTTTTTCTGATCGTATTGGGCGGTAGGTATATAATTGGAAGTTTTCAATGCTCCGGGGGTTGGGTGAATCGGTTGTTTATGCTTGTCACTTATCAGTTCTTACGGCAAAATGAATTCTGCCATAAGTGTTGTTGAAGTCTTCAACGATGCAGCAGAAAAAGACGTAATGCTAAGCACACACTTTGGTGGAATAACTAGCCAAAAGACAGTTAACTTGTAGCTTAGCATGTCCTGAATGAGTCTAAAATCATAAACCGGCTGCATCACTGCCAATGCTTGAATGAAATCTGACCTGACAGGGGTATGAAAAAGAGCTAAAACACATTGAAGCCGTGCGGAAGTTACACTTCTTCAGATGTCCAATGTAAGCAATCTGTTCGGCCCATATAACATCTTCTGGGCATACAGGATTGTGCCCAACATCCATCTCGCATGGTGTGCTACACCAGTTTGGCGACGACTATTAAACTTTACCTAACCCGGAAAAACAGGAGTAGCCTACTGGCGTAATCGCAAGCATATATGACCGACTATTTCTCGGATATATCTTTAGTTCTACTGGTGCACATGTGCACAAACGCTTTGCACAAAATCTTTAACGGCTTTTCTGTGGGCTTTTTGCAAGCTCATTCAATATAATCTATAGAATGAGACATTACAATGCAGCATTTTTAACATTTTCCAAATGACAAAAGCCATGGACTTGTCTAATAAACTATGGGACGCTTATTTGGCAGTTAAAAATAGTTTTCAAATATATGGGGAGTTTGTGAATCATACCATTGACTGTAACTATTGTCATCATATTTAGTCTGTAGTGTAGTGTTCTATGTGTAGTCCATTCATGAGTTTACCTGCAGCAGAGGGATGATGATTTCTTTCTCTGAAATCTGGTGTCAATTATCTGCCAGGCACCAGTCTCTCCATTCCCATCTGAAGATAAAACGAAAGTATGGTGTCAATAAAATATACGGGACTTTATCAGCGTTATTCTTCTTATTTCCATATCAATGCTTTTCAACCGCGTATTCCATAATTTTCAAAGGATATACCACTTTGATGGAGTATGTGTCGATGTCAGAATATTGCTGTCATAATTGCTGATAGGATTTGAGTCCTTTCTGCATCTTATGCAATCCCCGCATTCACTGTGCGATTGGGGTTTTAGTTCCACTATGATGGGGTATAATGTAATCATTCTGGGCCTCGTTCGAACAATTCTTGGATGAATGGGATACTACAGAGAAGTGGAGAAATTTTTTTTAGTATGCTAGCTGTACAATGTGTGCGTACATAGCACGTTTTGTAGGCCTACCTATGGCAGTTCCGATGTCAAAACATGAAATCCAATGATACAATCAATTCATGTTACCCGTGCAATGACTTCATGGCCGAACCTTTCAGACCAAATCCAAACTTTATGTGCTACGCTAAAACCTAAATCCATTGCAATTCGTGTCGGTGGTGTTGTATACTTTCACAGGGAGTCGATAATAAATTGCAACTGTGGCTATTTATATTTTACAATAATACGACCTGCCGACGTGGGCCTACCATAAATCGACATCAAATGCACTTCAGTCGGCGTTTAATTCACCCCATTTTCAAGGGCATGCGACGTATGACACTGTCTGAATACATGGTTACTTCAGCATTAACTTCCAATTATTATATATTCAAAATAATTTCCGTTGCTTATGGACGTGTGTTGTCATAACCAGGGGTTATTTCAGCAATACAGGTATTATATAATCGAAATTATTTTCGTTGCTGTTGGCCATAGGTTGTTATAGCCGGGGGGAAAATGCGGCCGTTTCCCCTCCCATTTTCGATTTGTACATTGTGAATCCATACGTGTCACTTGCTCACTACAATTATCTAAATAGCTCAGTAGCCCTCCTCAAATTACTCCTATGGCCCACTCTTTGAGAACCCCTATCCTAGTCTCATGTCATATGACTTGGTTCGAGTCATGCACAATGACTCGAGTCAAGTCGAGTCATCAAAAAATCACGACTTGAGATGGATTCAAGTCGAGTCATTACAACCCTGGTCTTGTATTCAAGAAATATTTTTATACGACAAAATCACTGAGAGTAGTTGACGACATACTGCAATACTGCATTGCTCGACCTTTCCTACATTCTCGCCAATTTTATCCATAAATAAGTCATCATGCGCCATCGAGGGATTCGAAAAATCGTCCCCCCATTAGCAGCTCACCAAGGAGATGCGTGCACGATCGGCGTTTGCATCAACTCGACCTGGGCATTAGTATCCCGGAAACGTCGATTGCCATGCATTAGCGAGGAGAATAGTGCATCGTTGAATCAGTGTTAGTGAATATGAGACACCCAAGATAAGGTCAAAACATAATTATGATCTGAATCAATGCATTTAGATACATCTGCGACGCCTAGGGTCATATGATGTGGAGACCCCACCCCAGTACAAGACGAGTGATTCCAAAAAAATACGTACGTTGAATTATTGAAACACTGGCACCCAGGGTTGTAATGACTCGAGTCATGACTCGGCTCGAGTCACGATTTTCTGATGACTCGACTTGACTCGGGTCATTTTTCCAAAATATGGAAATGACTCGACTCGAGTCAATCTGTGTATTGACTCGACTTGGACCCGAGTCATTGCGCATGACTCGAGCCAAGTCATTGACTCGAGACTCAGACGGCCAAGACCGACAGTTCATTGTAATTCCAAACTAACACACTAATGGGATTTCGTCTGTTGGTACTGGTACTTGAAAATGCGACCAGAAAATGCTGAAAGTGGGGAAAATTGGTATATTATAACATCGAACCATTCGATATCACCAAATAGAGTTATAAAAGAGGGATTTTAACATGACTTTTAACAGAAACTGAGCAGTCAACACAATGACTTGGACTCGACTCGAGTCATAATACTGTGATTCGGACTCGACCCTCTTTTCGCTGACTTGGACTCGGACTTGACTCAGCGGTGAATTGAAAATGACTCGACTTGACTCGAGTCAAAACTATGAAATTGAGATTGACTAGTGACTCGGTGCCTTGTGACTTGGTTACAACCCTGCTGGCACCGAACCAGACCAAGTAAGTAAAAATTCACACTCAACTTGGTAGCATCAACTGCATGCACAATTCATTGACCTGACTTACAGTGCATAACTTCCAACTCAGTGCACAGCTGACTGGAAATCTCTTCAATTTCTTTCAGAACATATTCACTCAACCTGGGCTTTTCATCATCCAATATCAGGGTTAGCTTCTTTGAATGGGCGACGAGAAGAGTTATGTCATTTAGCGATGCAGGATAGCACAACCGGCATCTGATATATCCGATCTAGGGCGGCAGAAGAACTTCAAGATATGCAAGTGTGAAGATAAAAGCACTAAATATTACTTCCTTCCGTCGAAAATTTTCAATCATTGACCGAATGTCCTCCGCTTGATACACAATGGAGATCCAGTGAACACTGACATGGATACCACAACCAGAAATGCCATTCACATGTCTTGAAAGTACATTGTATTCACCAATTGCAACATTGCCATTCACAGCAATATTCAGAAATTCGACCTGGGACAAAAATGGATTCAACTATCAATAAGTCGATGATCAAATCAAGGACCAACTTGATATTTCTTTACAAAAGCTTCAATGAGCGACCAATCAATGCTTGTCTCTTCCACGCAATCATACAATAGTTCTTTTATCTAAACAGAATTTACGTTTTATCAGGCTAGCTTTCACAATAAATACACATGTTAATGCTTCAAAACAGGTTGTTCATATCAACTATGAGCAACTTGTAATGTGATGTCATAATAAGCTATCCCTATCATAGGCGCCGAACGCTAATTTTCGTTAGGCATGCGAGTTCGATGACGTCACAGAGGAATGACGTCATGATCCGACGGAATTGATAATTAGGGATAATATAGCATCAATTCATGAGGGTTGAGTGCCTGCATAAATGCCGATTATGCAATATCTTCGTGTTAACAAACTTGCGCGTATGATAAGCTAGTCAACGAGTCCGGAAGTGCTGTCAATTAGCGAGTCCCTGATCGCTAGCGAACAATTGAATACGCCGCTTATCAACGCGTATTACGTAACCTCGGCGACGATTTGAGCAAGGCAAAATGTCAGAGTTGTTATGGAATCTGTTCTATAATGGCACCGATTTCAGGTTGTTAAAACCTTTCTCGTCTTTTACAACTCAAGCCTTGACAGTTGACACACATGTTCTGATGGTTATGTTTAGGTATTAGCGGAATTCACTTACGCATGCACGGCGCACTCACAATCGCACATGTCTGCGGACATTCGATGTCATTCAGGTCAGCGATGTCGCTCTTTAATTACAATCGCTAACCAACAAACACCTAACGGCATTGTCACCAAGCCATCGAAAGATTGGAGCTAACGCATGCTAGGCTCGAGAGATGGGAGCCAACGCATGCTCGGCTCTAGACGCGATAGTTGGCCAGCGATGATATCTTTCGTACCAGGCCTGTTGCAGATGCGATTGTGTAGGCAAGCGATAATATTGTGTGCGCCAATGCAGATGCGATAGTGCTACTGCTGATTTGATTGTTCATCATGCTCAAGCGAGTGAAACTAGGCTTGTAGGAGACGCGATAAAGCAGGCAAGCGTCGCAGGCGATGATTGCCGAGCGCACGGCAATCAATGACACAATTTCGCGATCATGTCAGCGGGAGATCGCGTCGCGTTACATTGTGCAGGATGTGCAGTAGGGTTGTTCAGATTTGGGCAATTTTTTGGAAACTTGTTTTGCGTAATTCCAAATGATAGTTTAGTGCATAAAAACACTTCTAAAACCGATTTTGGTCATTTTCATCGCGGTCTTCCCTGCGCGCAAAGCCCCCAAAGACCCACGGGTCAATTCTCCTTACTAGCGACGATTCACCATTGCTGGTTTGTAGCTTTTGTGAAGTTTGCGGTAGAAAACGGCCGAGTAGAGCTGGGAAATATCAGGTTGAATTATCTTTTTGACAATTGAACATACCTACATTCCTATACATGCCAAATGTGTTTCACCTTCCTGTATTTGGTATAGGTAGCCGGGTGGTAGGCCTATGTATGAAATGAACGAATACAGGCATTTCCAGCCGGTTTCAACTCTGTAAATGTTAATCAAAGACATATTGTATATGAATGTAATTTCACCTTTATAGTAGCTTCAATTCACCTAATCCGCATCAGGTTTGCAGTATCTAATACGTCTGAAAGAAAGTTGACACCCCCCCCTCCCCCACCACCTCCGAACACAAAAACTCAGACCTGTCCTGTCCAAGACGTTGTCACAGTAGCGAATACGGCCAGAATGCAAATGTCAAAAGCTCACGACACTAGGCTTCTTCTCAAATGATCATGACAGGTAAGTCTAAATGGGGGTCCTGATCCTCAACTACCAATGCATTCTGTCTGAAAACGTTCCCGGTGTTCTTACGGAAACAGAAACAATCTCAATACATATTAGTCATTGTCGTCACCCACTATGGTATGTGCTTACAACTGAGTTAACATAAGAAATCTGGCACAGACTATGTTTCTGAAACTTGATGAATTTATTGTAAGGAAATTTTCATTATCAAACTTGAAAAGCAGAATAAGGCAAAACACAAATCCGGACATAGTAGGCCGACCATTTACGTGACTTGAGACAATTGTGAAAGATGAAAAGACAGGTATTATCATTGAAGAACATGTTGAGAATTAGGTAAGCATAAAAACAAAAAGTGGATAACAACAGGCTCTAGTCTCAGGCAGGCTCATAGGATTTCAGTGTGGATTTATTGAAGTTGTGATACTTCTGACGGTGTAGCTCAACAACTTGCAGCATACTTTTCTTTTGGCGCTCATCATCTGTGATGATCGAAGCAAAGTCGGTATTGAGTTTAACTCCTCGTTCAGCAGCGTCATTAACGACTTTGACATTACTTACAAAATGGCTCATTTCATTGTATGTTTCATACTTAGGCCATTGTTCCACAGGCTGATTCAACCATTCTCCAGAACACTCAAATTCGTTGAACAAATGCCATGACTGAGGGCCCACTAAATCAGCCAAAGTGGTGTTATCCTCCATAGTCCCTTCTGATGAGAGAATGCGTGGCCCGCGTCGATAAGATTGCGGTTTTTCAACTTTCAGTAGGCGGCTTGCAATGCTTTTTCTGGTATCGCAACTTTCTTTTTCTGAGAACAAGGCATAAACCAAAGTTTCTTCCACAATGTACCATGGATGCTTCTTCAACTTATTGAGAGCAGATTCAGCAACATCTTTATCGGTAGTTGTTTTTTTGAAATTGTTGAATAATGTATTTTCAGGACCTGTGGTTTCAGGTCCAAAAATGATTGTCCAGACACTCTTTACCACCAACTCCAATACATGATGGCGACAAGCATGATACAACATTTATTTACCTAGGCGGTCTTCCAGTAACTTTGCAGCTCCTTTTTTCCATCCACTATTCCTTGATGTCGTGTCAAATACCAACGTGGCAATGGAATTCTGCAAACTCCAAGTCGTTATCAAATCAAATGCAGTTTTAGCTTGGACCTCTCCTGTGGCATTTTCAATCTTTTGAATTCCAAGTAATTTTCCATTGGTATGCAAAGGATGCGAAGACAAAATAACAGCAATGCTTCATACTTTGTTCCATACCTGTCTTCTGTCAACTTTCCATCCCAGTGTATAGCAGCATGATTCGGTAGGTCTTGTTGAAATGACTCGTATATTTCATGCGAAATCTCAAGACGATTAGGTTCTCTACGTCTCTTTATAGTTGACCTGGATAGCACAAAGTCATTTAAGTCCCCACCGCATGCCTGTATGAAGGCACTAATCAACATAGTTGCTTCATTATCGGTCAATCCTGAGTTTTGGCCGTTTTAGGGCATTCCTCTTTCAGATACAGCAAATACTGTAGAACTTGGCGTAGAGTGGGTAACTTGGAGTGAATAATACACTCAGATGAATATCCAATCAAACAATGACCAGACTTCGATCTTGTTCTTGGTGGGTCCGACACAACCTTTCTCCGCTTTGTCTCAGACATTCTTCTTCAACCAAATTCTAGCCTACCAGCAAATTGGATAACTCAGTATTTTACAGTAACACTAAAATTGAGGCAAAGATTACTGACATATTACATGCCTTCCAGTAACATTTACTAGCTTAACACCAGCTGGAAATGTCTGTGCATCTGTTCTCGAGCTCGACTCACAATCACAACACGATGGTGTTTCTTCGGTGTACGATTCATAACAAACGTGCTACCAATACATGTTTCCCATGAACACGATATACCGGTTCTGCATGGTATAACGAAGATTCATCTGGCATTTATAGGACTGCATTTCAGTACAGTTAATAATACAGATATATTTCCCATCCTTACATAGCCGTCTTGAACTGATAACTTCACAAAAGCTCCAAACCAGTGACACGGTCAACACTACAGATAAAGATATGACGTAAACACTCTGGTGGATCGTCAGAAGTAAGGAGAATTGACCCGTGGGTCTTTGGGGGCTTTGCGCGCAGGGAAGACCGCGATGAAAATGACCAAAATCGGTTTTAGAGGTGTTTTTATGCACTACACTATCATTTGGAATTACGCAAAACAAGTTTCCAAAAAATTGCCCAAATCTGAACAACCCTAATGTGCAGTGTGCACAGACAAATCTCGTTAATTGGCAACGCGCTTGTAGCTAATTGGCCGCGCGCAGCGGGTTACCTCGCTCACATAAGCGGTAGCAGGTAATGTCGTAAACGGAAATACATTGCGATTCGTTCTAAATAACACAATCGGGGTTTATGCCGATTCATGCCAAACCGAATTCTAGGCATGCCGCATACCTAAAAAAATGTCTAGGTATGCCTGGCATGCCTTGCATGCCCAGGTTCGGCGCCTATGATCCCTATAGCGTAACTATAGTTTATCGTATTGGTTCCTTTAGCAGTAGAACAGGATGGATTCAACATGTGTTCAGTTCAGCTTGCAATATCTGTTTATAACGATTTTCGAGGATGTCGCTTTATTTTTCATTCAATGTGCTGTGCGTACCTCTTCCTTACATCGCCTAGGCCCAGGTGGGTGTCTGATTTCAAAGACTACTCCAAATCGTTTCGACGCCATCTTAGCTTTTCATTGTATTGCAGTCTTGTGATGTTTTGAAATGAAGAAAATATTAATAAATTGATATTGATTTATATTGATATATAAATTGACAACAAAAGGAGTTAGTGTACCACCTAAAAATAGTACATTGAACACTCTCTCATTCACGAAATTTCATGCTGGTGACGTCATATTTTGTGATACGGTTGTTGATATACAATGTTCTTTCCAATTCTCTACTAGTTGCTGACGATTACCCCTGACGAGTGTCAGCCGAAAATATTCAGGTTCATTTCAATATGAATATACTATTCAATTGAATATTATAAATGCAACTTTTTACTGCACCTTTCTCATGATTTTAGTGCAACAAAAACTTGCCCTAATCATGACTGAGTTGATCTGATCCTAACAGCTGGCTGCAGACTTTTTGACACATTAGCATTGTTTTGGTTACTGGCACACAAGCCAAGCCATTTACTCTGCAGCTTTTCAAGTAGAAATTAGCTAGAAGGGCGTGTCTAATGTCCACCCATTATTTAAAAGATGTCACAACATCTTAAACACTGGAAAATGTTAGTGAAATGGCTCCGTTGCTGGCGTCGGTTATGAGTTATGACCCATGCACTGATGGATCTTAGATTCGATGTGAAAGCGCAACATCGTCATTGTAGCGATGCAAAATTCCATTGTGTGATCTATTGCAACGCGCCAATATGTTGTGTCGTGCATATTCGTGAATGGCATTTCTATATGAGTGCCAGCAGCGTCCGCACATTTGTTCAACATTTGAAGAGAATATATAGGTTGTGTTATGTTACTTCAAGATGTGTGCTCGACAATAACATCGCTGACAAATGACACATAACATTTTGAATGAATCGGTGTTGTATCATTATATCATTTGATCCATAGATAGATCCCGGCACAAGAAGACCAGAGCATCTCAGGTACCGGGCAAGTAGAAAGCATAGGGTTGGTTGAAATCCTACAATTTTTCGTACTAACAGGGAATATGTTTAATGATCACCTCCAATAAACTGGCAAAGCCAAGAGAGCACAGCAAATACATCGGATGTTTTAGATAAATTCCCAGGGTCTGACCTTTCCCGCTTTTGGTGTCAATAACTTCTGCAAATCTTCTTGCCTGGCGTACAATTCTCCGTCGAGAAGTTCTATATTCTTAGCCTCGAAAATTACCGAATAAAAGGCCACTATTGCAAGACTATGAACGACTGCGAAGACGAGTTTTGATTCCTGTGAAAGCAGAAATAGTTTGTCAGCAATGAAGTATTTTACACAGACCGCAAGTCTCGTGATTTCAAATAAATTTATCTTTCACCTTCAGGTTAAAACATCCTCTGACACCATGATCCCCGCCTATGTTTATAAGATCTCCTCCATCGTTTGTCAAAATAGATATCAATTGCTCCGACTCCATGTTGGGGATGGTCATTTGAATTACCTAAAATGGTACAAATACTGTAATACATAGGGTAGGTTTGCCATACGTCCAGAATTTCCTTGACATGTCCGGAATTTCACTGGTTAAACTGCATCCGGGAGGTAATACTGAAATATGCCTAAATGTCTGGAATTTTGAAGGCTTCAAGGGAGCTGAAATTTTTTCGTAAATCAACATAAACTTATCTTTTTTCAGGGAAGATGTATGCTACTGGAAATTTACTTCGCGCTGCAAGCGATTTAGTGTCACATATAGTGATTTTAATATGGGTACCCTTGTCCTCGCAAAAAGTACAATAAAAATAAATTAAATACCTATAATTTACTGTAATAAGACTAATTGTAATCACAATTTTGAGAGAACAGTGCATTCCTAGTGTTAGGCTGTTCGGATGCTTTAGTCTTGGATAGCGGTTCTCAAGCTAGGGGTCGTTTCGTTGGCCCTTTTCCGGGGAAGATGGCACGACAGGGTTGGTAATTTGCAATTGAACTCTCTAATCGAGTTCACATAATCGTTTCGCCATCAAAAAAGGATGCCTGAATGATAAATCTATGAATTTGATTTGCGATAACATGAGACACGCTGTGTTCAAGATCAGACACCCCCGCAATTCTTGTTCGTTACAGCCCCAGTTTATTCCAAATAAGATCCATCAACTAGTAACATCATGAACATAGGCGCATACTTTTATTTTTACCTGGAATGGCCAGGTGAAAAAGGGAGGGGTTTGAAATTGTTTCAAATTTGCCAAGTTAGCATCAATTTATCACGGTTAAGTACATGCGTAAATGCCCATAATACATGGATAGGACAAGCTCCATAATGTTGACGAATTTATGCGTCTACGCTTGCCAGCGAGTCCAGCGGTTAATTAGCGATTCCTCAATCTCGCTTCAAGATCAACCATTCACTATTCGCCATCACGTGCTCGAACAATTGAATACGCAACCTCAGTGAGGTGACGACGAACTTTTTCACAAATTAATATGATTAAAGTCTGCTGTGGAATCTGTCCTGTAATGGCACCGATTTCAGGTGATTCAGGCCTGTCGTATCTTTTCTGACGCACATTTTCTGATGTTTAGTATTACCGCTGATCAATTGCGTCTGTTCGTGGCCAATTGCGCGATTGAAAATTATTCAATTTCCCGCTGTCAGTCTTAAGCCAGTATGATTTAACAATCGCATAGGTGGAGATAGCAAGCAAATCATGCAAGGCCTGTAGCAGACGCTATAGTTTAGGTCAGCGATGTTATCATATGCTCCAGTCCTGCTGTAGACTCAATAGTTCAGGCTGGTAACGATATCAGGCCTAGCCTTGAGCACATCATAGTCCATGCCAGCAATTATAGCGTGTAGGCCTGCATGCGGACACGCTAAATCAAACCAGCGACGATAGCGCGCATCAGATGTCAATGACTCATTTTGCATACAAATGATTCTCGCGCTGGTTAATATCAGCCCGAGGCCTACGGCCTACTTAGGCCATTATCAGCCAGTCGAATTTGATTATAAAATGGTGCGATTTTAATTATCCAGGTGTTATTGCAGCAAGAGCAATATGGGCGCATGCCGCGACCTTATCAATAGAAATACAAATTCCAATCTTTTTTCATAATTCAACCCAGAAAATTCTGTCACGTATGGCTGATTTCTTTGGGAGCTTAACTGCCTCTGCTAATTTGCCCCATAACCTTTTGGAATATCCATCAAATTATTGTTCAAATTTGAAGTTTACTCAAAAACATTCATTCACCCAGGAAAACTCAAGCCCATCATGCATGAAGACTATTGTAAAATAATTTGTTCAGAAAGGCCATTTTGACATGGTTCAATGAATGCAAAAAGTGGTATTTTTTACTGCGATAAAATGGTAACGACTTGTTTTTTTTCTGATTTGAAGATGACCGTCTCCTTTTGTGTGCGATTGGAATAAAATCCATGACCATATAGGGTTATCTTTTGAAAAAAAATTGGTTGATTTGGCATGAAATGATCTGGCGTTCAATTATCAGAAGTGTCTCATCTTTGCCTACTCTCCCCTATTGTTATTGGTATTATAGAAATTCCAAAATGTAGCCAGAGTCGAGGTCATGTAATTTACCATGAGCCACTTTGAAGCATGTTTAAAGAACCAAACCTCTATAAAAACACTTGTACCAAACTCACTCTCCACCGAAGATTTGCAGATTGTTGTTCATTCTTGTGATATCCAAGGAACAAACGACATGCTGCTGCTGAGAAGTGGTTGCTTCCCAGATCAATTTGATCGATGTAAAGCGAAGGCATCTTAGACATCTAGAGACATACTCAGCAGATTGAATGCCGTAAATGCAGAGGTAGTCAAAGTAGTCAAGAAAGCTACTCAAGTAGAAGTAATTCTTCCATGAGCAACCCAAAACTATTTGAAGTATAAGTAGAATTGACTGACTTTAAATATACTCAAGTACGTAAGTAGTTGTGAAAACGATCGTAATTCGTTCGCATGGATTGTCAAGAGCTACAAATTGAGCTATGCAAAAAGTTGCAGAGCCCGATTCATATTGATGCATACCAGGAGTTATCCAATTTTCGACAGCATAAGCATAAGTCCACATCCTGAGATGAAATTGATAGTATTGATATGAAATGCGATACAAATCCTCTGTCTACTCGAACAGCCCGTTTCAGGAAATATCATGGTATGGCACCATTCCCCATATCATAAGGCCCGTAGTTTTGTCGAAGAGCAATACGGAGAATTTGTATCGGATTCGGTGTAAACACTTGGCGCGATTAGTAAACGTTACTAAAAAATATGGAGGATCGTAAAAATGCCTTATTGTGTAGCTTTATTTCCGGAAATTAAAGGCATTACTACAATTGCTTTTACACTTCAACATGTATGTTCTCCAGACAAACGACCTAAAACTAATTAGAACTCAAAGTATGATACCGGGAATTGAAAGAGAAAATATAAATACTACTTCTAAAAGTGGAAAATGTATTTCATGTCTTTAGTCCAGAAAGTTTCAAAGGTGGTATGTTAAAACAGGTCTATACCTGAAAAAAGTCAAGAGTCCACTGTTTCCCAGATTAGGACACGCCATGGACTGCTATATTACAATATAAGTGAATGGTAGATTGCGAAACATCAGTTTGAAACGTTATGAAATATTTTATATGGGCGACAAGGCCGTGTGAACGGAACCACACAACCCGTTACCTAAATTATATTCACCGATACTTTCGTGAAATCATATAGGTCACTCCATATCCACCGTTCGCAAAGCGCAACGCAAATTCTGGGCTTTACTCAACTTTTGTGAAAATTAAATGATGATACTCTGTGAAAACAGCCCCGAAATTCCTCAGGCTATCTTCCTGATTGGAGGATTAAAATACTTGACAAACTGAAAATAGCGAAAAGTAAGCAGATCACAAAACCATAGGGAGTTAGATCTACTTGAGTAAGTACCAAAGTAGCGGAAAATTACTTGACTAATTTGATCACCTCTGCCAGAGGTGGTCAGTAGTGAAGTACTTCTACTTTTTGAAGTACTCAAGTAGAGTAGAAGTACTTCATTACTGACCATCTCTGAGTAGACACCATCATAATTTACTTCAGAATAATTTAGATTACTCGAAAAGGATATGATTTGAATACCGTAAACAGGGGTAACTTTGAACTTGGGTAACTTTGGACAATAAGCAGTAAAATATTCAAATTGTTATTCATGGAGAAGGGTTGCCGCTGGATGTCCAATTCTTCTTAATGAGGAAACAGTACCACAAGTGGGCTAGTCTCAATAAAAGGTGGATTCTTTTCACTACCAGATAAACTTGACACAACATTGATAAAATAATGGCGGTGGTCAATTTCATTATATATGATGGTTAATAAAATTATTACAACCAAGCATTGATAGCATGTGAGCCATAGATTAAAAACTTGGCAGTAGATATCTCTCGAGTAGTCTTAATCTAGTGCAGAAATCTCAACAGGCTCCCCCTTGGATCAATATGAAAAAATGTTGTTTTCAAAGTTACCCCCTCATATTTTATCAGAACGGGGGAACTTTGGACAGGGGGAAAATCAAGCTTTTTCCCACAACGTACATGCCATTTTGCGGGTGCGTATTACACATGGAAAATTACGGTAGTTAATTCTAATCTTTTCTCCATAACCCAAGAAAAACACAAAACTTGCCCCCCTGCACTGAAGCATTTCCAAGATATAAAGCGAAATTGTGAAAAATTGTCCAAAGATACCCCGTCTACGGTATTAGAAATTGAACTGTGAATAGCAAAATATCGCCCCTCGAATTCAAAATGGTGCTATATCCATCTCTAAATCCCGGAAAACCATAACAGTAACATTTTTGGAAATATATGGTTTTCACTTTTCTTCAAAGGCTTACAGAACCGAAAGTTCATCTCAACACCGCAATAGCAATAAACATTTGATTCAATCGTATTGAATGTGCATCAGTATAGTTAACACACATATATTCTGTTTCGATTTTATTGTCAGAGAACTGAACCTTAGCTATTTTGGATGGAAATTAATTGACAAGCCTGAGCAGATTTACAAAACATTGATATTTACCTTTACTGGAAAATATACCTGTTCCTTCTCACTTTGATTTTTGTCTGATATCACTTTGAAGTCTCAGTTTCAATCACACATGATTCAACGGGGTTTAGGGTTAAGTAATGCGTAAATGACGATTATCCAATCTCTTTGCGTTGGCGAACTTATGCGTATAATAAGCTTGCCAACGTGTCCGGAAGTGCTGTCAAATAGCGGGTCGATGATCGCAAACAATGAAATACGCGAGCTTTATCACAGGCTTTACCACAATTCGAATTATCCCATCGAATCCACATCTTTAAAATTCAAATTCCTCCATTTCAAAAAGGGAATAGTCAAGTTGCAAAAAATCTGACATAGCACCATTTACAAAGTCAATGAGCCAGTATGTTAACTGTTGTATGAGACGAGAAGCATATTGCCAGACACAAATCAACTTGACTTGATATTGTTTACTGCTAAACGCAAACAAAATTTGTTTATGAAAAGACTCACTTGGCATCGATTCTTCAGACATCTTGAGATAATTTTCAGCAGCTCATCATCAATGCTGCAGTTTCGTAAATTCAAATATTCAAGACTTCCACTCCTTGATATCAGTGATCCAATTACATGAGCTTCATCATGACTTAATGATATGCCAGATAAATTGATCTCTGATAGTGGTTTCATCAGATCGTCAGCATCAGTTTCATAAATTGCGGTGTATAATTCCATACGAAAGTGACTTTCATATTCCTTCATCTTCTTCAGTTGCGAAAGAAGCGACCGAGAAAGAACCTTTTGTTTCTCTTCCCGATCTGAGACTGTGACACAGCAGAACGATAAATACATTAATTTCAGCAGAATAGGTGATAAGTAGTAAAAAATAATACGCTGGAAGTTCTTGAGACAAATTATTTCGAACCTTCATGTAAGAGTGCAGTCAAACTATATTAGAATTATTCCCATAGGTGCTGAACTCCAATTTTCCGTAGGTATGTGGGATTGATGACATCACTCGGGTGATGTCATGACGGATGAGCCGACTAGCAAGCGTTCAATATCACGTCGCTTTATATGGTAATAAAATTACGATAGTATTAAGCAGGGGGTAGCCAGGCAGCCGAATTGATTTCAAATGTACCTAGGTAACATCAATTTATTAGGGTCAAGTACATGCACCAATGCCGATAACACTGGGCAACAATTTTGAACGAAAATATTTGTCGACTTTGATTTGGCACTTGATCTAGGCTAATTTTGGGGTGCTGAATCCAAAATTGCATCTGGTTTTTTTCTCTCACGTCAACTTTTTGCTCTACGACATATGCCCAAAATATGCGAATTTTCACAAATTTTGCGATATTACTTTTCCATTTCATCTAAAAATCTACACTTTTACCATTGGCTTGATTGTATTATGTAGGGAAAAGGAACTGGTATCGATCTGGGCCGATGTTTTCGCCCATTTTTGGTTAGAGGAAGCAATTATCCGAGGATATTTCACACACATATTTGATTCCAACTGCAGGATATTGCAAGAAAAATAAACATGACATTTACCATCAGCTATAGGTCTAATGCCACTTGTAGCTTATCCAGTGTAACCTGAAATTCTTATACGCTCGATAATTTGGATCAAGATGAAGATCTTAGGGATAGCTGGCCAAATCATAAAAATTTTGAAATCGAAGTTGATTCAGAAAGTAGAGTAGTCCATCAACACGAGTTATTGATCTGATATAACCTTTGGGACTTGGAATAGACATCTTCAGAGCTTTTGACATCCTTATGAAGTGAGAAAAGATTACTTGGCAAGGTAGAGAAGGTATTTCACTATCAATCAGGAGAAACAGGCTTTTCTTCGTAGGCCTACTTTCGGTAGCTTTGTGTATTGCCGTGACACTGACATTGGCCTGATACCGTTACCATGGATTACCGGAGGAGTTGGGAATCCCGATTTTCAAGTCACGTGAATGGCAAATGCCAATAGGTAGCTCAAAAAGAACACTAAAGTGTGCCATTCTCCAAAATGGCAAAGTCATAGGGTGCAGTAACAATTGCACACTCAGTTAGTCTACGTGAATATTACAGAAACATTGAGAGTAATATAGAAACATTGAATTATTGCAATATCACAAGCACGATTGAATCATATGTGTCAGCTTTGAAATATTGTGTTTTCTAGTGGTTAGACAATGAGGATGCACATTAGGGTTGTCCAAAATTTGGAAAATCTTACAAATCCTCCGTTGTAATGTCTTATTCTATAGATTATCGATAAAAAACGACACTGAGACTGAAAGAAGCTCACATGAAGGCCGTTAAGATTTCGTGCAAAGCGTTTGAAAGTAGCTGCCGAAGAATGGGCGTGCCACCGACCATAGAACGGCGAGAAGACCAGTAATCACGAAACCACGGCTCTTGATTGGGTAATCGGCTATGCTTCAATGACCACGACAGCAGCAGCTGCTGATTAGGTGATCAAAGAGTGTGCTACCGGCGGCGATTCTGAAAGCGCATTGTATGTAGGTAGATAGATAATGATTTAGGATTGATTCAGGGTATGTTGAGGTACGAAATACATGATGAACAAACAACAGTTGCTTCACAAAAACGTTTAAAGCATCACCGCTTTATTGTGAAGGAAACCGCCGTAGCCTATATGCCTTGTTTTCAACGAGGGAAAGCATAGGCGTTTATGCAAGTGGCGACGGATTCCTAGTTTCAGAAAGGATATATCATTATTGAATACAAATATAAAGCTTAACAATGACACTGTAATTTGCGTGATCTTATTGCATGGGCTCAGGCTGTAGTTCATAGTTGAAGTTTTGAAAGCTCTAAGGATCGGCTAAACCAGCGGGTTATGCTTGGAACTTGTCAGATGCTTGCATCAAACTGTATTCAGTTGCAAGTGTTGCAAAAGTGCTTGATGATGACGCAGAAAAGAGGTGTAATAGTAAGCACATACTATGCTGGAAATGATGTCAAAGTCCTTAATATTCGCGCAGAAAAGGGGTGTAGGATGTAAAGGTAAGCACAGGCAATGCTGCATAGTGCATCGTATCCAGCATAGTCTGTATAACATATCAAGCACAGTCTGTGCTTGCATTTAAACCTCGTTTCTGCAGCATCATTAGGGACTTTGAAAACACGTACAAATGAATTCAATTTGCTGTAAATATCTGATAGGTGCTAAGCCTAACTGTCTGATTCAGCCGTTCCCTAGAGCATTCAAAACTTTAACTATGTACTACAACCTGAGCCCAATAAGATCACACAAATTATAGTGTCATTGTTAAGCTTTATCTTTGTATTGAATAATGATATATCCTTTCCGAAACTGGGAATCCGTTGCCACTTGCATAAGCGCCTATGCTTTCCCTTTAAAAACAAGGCATATAGGGTACGGCGGTTTCCTTAACAATAAAGCGGTCATGCTTTAGAGTTTAGACTTTCTTGTGAAGCTGTTGTTGTTTGTTCATCATGTATTTCGTACCTCAACATACCCTGAATCAATCTTAAATCATTATCTGTCAACCTACATAAAATGCGCTTGCAGAATCGCCGCCGGTTGCAGACTCCTTGATCACCTAATCAGCAAGCTGCTTCTGCCGTGATCATTGAAGCATAGCCAATGAGCCAATCAAGACCCGTGGTTTCGTGGTTAATAGTCTTCTCGCCGTTCTATGGTCGGTGGCACGCCTATTCTTCAGCCGCTACTTTCAAACGCTTTGCACGAAATCTTAACGGCCTTACTGTGAGCTTCTTTTAGGCCCAGTGTCGTTTTTTATTAATAATCTATAGAATAAGACATTACAACGGAGGATTTGTAAGATTTTCCAAATTATGGACAACCCTAATGCACATGTAACCCTGATACACAGGTGTCACTGCCATATCTTTACGTCGGACAGCAGATATTCAAAAAAGCTAAAATATCGGAATAATTTCCCTAAAAACCTTGACGTAGTCAGAGATGGACAAGGAGAAAATGTCCCTCAACACCTGAAGATGATGTGGGTATGATACCAGAGTAGATTGAAGCTTACATATGTTAGGTGACTGTTACTCGAGTATCAAACTAGACCACCTGCAGAATAATAGGTTATTAGCGTAAATTTGGACCCTGAAACTCTCACTTTATTTGTCATGTAGAAGCAATATCGGTTTAAATCAACCAAATAAAGCAGTGCAAATGTTTATTTGAAGTCTATTGATATACTTTCGACTGCTTGTGGTTTTTGAAACACTTTATACAATACATAAAAAATATTAAAAATAGTGCTATAATGTGGGTTATGAGTCAATGTGCTGGGTGCCTAACCCAAAAAATTGACATGATAGACAAAAACGTGAGTCATTTTTGAATTCAACGCCCAAAAGTTAGTCAAGAACGATTGTCTGATCAAAGTCAATATAAATAGTGTTGATCAGTGTAATACATCATTCGGATCAGCTTCCTCTTTTTTCGCGCAAAATAACTCGCAACTATGGTATATATACATGACATCTCTTGCTACAAGAAGATTATTTAGCGAGTCCGACAGTGCATTCAATTAGCGAGCTCGCAATCACCTGTGAATACGCAACATATTCGTCAATACACAGGCTGACAACCAGATTCCAATCACTCCCTCTCAAGAACAAATGAATATGCATCTTCGGCGACGGCTAATAAACTAAAGTTGCCAGAATTATTTTCACAAATGCCAAGTCTGTTGTGGACTCTGTTCAGTAATGACACTAATTTCCGAGGAGTCAAAACTGTCGATATCAAGAGCCTGCATCACATCTTCTGACGCTTGTGTCTTGTGTTTTAGTATTGGCGCAAAACAAAATCAATCACGCCGCTTGAGTCTGTTCACAGCCAGTATGTATTTTAATTAATTCCGTCCATGTTCAATGTCTAGTCTAGAGCCAGTATGGCATCACAATCACAGCAGACCTGATATATTTTGCGATTATAGAAAGTGACATCTGTAGTATCGAGGTCTCAGCCTTGTTGCCCAGTGTCGCGTTTTCTGATTACTTGCGTTCGATTTATCTATTGCTGCTGATTTGCTCACAGGAGCAGTAGCATTACGGAATACATTGCTTAATTCTAAATCACGTAATTCACCAGCTAGTCAGGCAGGGACATATGCGTAACAGAATTCTGGGTACCCGAGCTGCTTAGCATACCTGAGTTCAGCGCCTATGATTATACCACATAAGACAGGGCTCATAAAATAGAGGTTGTTTGGCCTTCATTGAATTACAGGTCATTTTACTTCAGAAATCACTGCAATGTTGGATGATAGTGCCTTAATGCCTTACCTTTGTGAAGATTGTTTATTGATTTCGAATAGATGATTCCTGACAAAAATGTTCGAACGGTAGACCATCTTTCGTCATAAAGATGGAAGTTCCCAGCCGATTTCAAGTTAAACATTTCATGGAATTCATGAGGGCTCATCTCTGCTACAAAGCTTGCAGCCAAAAATTCTTGAAGGCTTTCATGGCAGAAGTAAAATGTGAAATCGCTGTCATTTGGATATTGACTGAGAAGATCATTGCGAGGAACTTTGGCCATTAAATCTCGAACATCATCCGAAGATACACCAAATTCCTTCAAATCATTCTCGCTGAACAGAAATTTTTCTTCCTTCATACCATGAAATGACATTGCCTTCAGTTTATAAATTATCTCGAGGATTTGGTGGTTAATTCGGGTGCTTTCTATACTGCCAAGATTAGAAATTATCCTATTGTACAATTCCGTAACAGTGGTGGGAGGAGATCCACTGGGGTTCCTACCCATTATAGCCGCCGTTAGAATTAAGAGAACTGGTACAGACACCAGCTTGCGACACTTTGGTGACATAGTTTCGACTAGTTCCCAGTGTTTCTCCCAATTATTTCCGATAAGACCGGCAAAAAGTTTTTGCATGTCATCCACAGTCAGACCATTCATAGCAACAATGTTGTGAGGTCGGGCGCTTTCTGGCAACTCTGACACCTTAAACTCGCGTGAAGTTATGATGATTGGAACATCACAAAGGATATTGCGAGATAACATGTTGTAGAAGATTCTTGAGGTGTTTGCTCTTTCAAAACTTGTCATTTTCCTGCGATTATTTCCATCAAAATCCCATGTCACCTGATCAAGACCATCAAAAATTATTACTGCATTAGATTGATGTTCATTCAGCCACGCGAAAGCTGCATCGTCTTCTTTTTCACTCTGGTACAGGCCACCGAACAAAAAGTTAGCTGGTTTGATATGTTCCTCTACTAGTATATCCTTCAATTCAATGTAATGTACCATTTTACATCCGTTGGATGTCACTTGCTCTTCTACAGTGCCAATGTTCAGTGCTTGCCGAGCTATTCTGCGAGAAAGGATGGTTTTTCCTGATCCTGCCGGTCCAACTATAGCGGTGATAGTTCCAGAGGTGGTACCCTTGTTGCACAGCGACACAGTTTCATCAAATGTGATTAATTCATCATCAACTTTGATTTCCTTGTCGTAACAACCTTTGTAGTAGTGATGTGAATCGACTCTCTTCATTTGTGGGTAGACTTCAAAATCCGGTTCATGCAGCCGTTCATGTATGAAGTATTCAAGGACACGAACTTTCGTGATATCCTTGGTATTGTCATTGATGACTTTAATCAGATTTCCAAAACTGGTTTCTGTCACAAAGAGATTATATATTTAGATTTTATAAATATGTACTGTGCACATGGGTTTGGCACATATTAGGCATAGCTATGTTCACGGAATAAGTTGGTAGGTATTGAAAAATTTCTGATGGTATATGTGTAAAATACTGACCGCAATCTTCAAGAAATATTAACATACTACCTATTTTTCTGGGCTATACTCAGCCCAAGTGACATTCAAGAATACAGGCGGCAGGGTATCTACAGCCACAGACAAAGTACAGGTATGTCTGCAGCAGAGCTTTGTAGCAGCCGTAAATTTTAACCACTCCAGCTCCAGCGCTTCCTTCTATCATACATGAGCTCCGGCTCCAGCGCCGCATTATTACCACTGCTCCGGCTCCAGCTCCGGCTCTGAAATTATCGAATGGGCCTGTCTATATCAGGGGTGCCCAACCCACGGGCCAAATGTGGCCCACGAGGTAATTTCCTATTATATTATCGAAAATGAATTGCTCAGATTGTGAACTTGCAATACCAACCAAAAATTACAAGTCTGGCTGCGACACTTGGGATGTTGATGACTAAAATATCAGTTCCGACGCATTGGGAGATCCAGGGTCCAGTCACATTTTCAGTAAATTGTCGTACATTACAATAAACTAAAATAGTAGTGAAATTTTTCTTCACGCTAAGCGTGTTCAATTGTCACATGATTTCTTGCTTGGTAGGCTACCTCCTACTGAAAATGAAAAAAAAAACGCCTATTTTACCCGATTGAGTCTAACTGTATTCGCAACTACGGGAGAAAATCTTTTCGCGTTTGAGCTCACATAAAGATCGTCGACGGTGAAATGTAGGCACAAAATGATTGTCGCATATTATCGGAGACCTTCGATATCGATGTGGCCAGATGTCGAATAGTCACGTCCTTGCAGACTGAGCCTAGCGGGCGGTATACAGTAGACCCGCAATATACTCAAGTAATAATATTATTGACCCAATTTATTTATAAACTTTGAAGATTTTACACGCTTGGCGCGGCTAGTGGACCGTGCACTCGTTCGTCAATTGCATGTGCCCCTTTACCGGAAAAAATTGGCCATTCCTGGTCTATATAGATTACTAATCTACCCATAGGTTAGTTATCTATAGTAAGTGTGGTTTGCATGCGTTGTATGTGCACCGTGACCTGCGAGAGGCACTGGTGTGGGGAGAACGTGAGAGCGGCGGCGGTGGTATGTCGGACTAAGTTTGCCTGTACTAATTCTGTGAATACAATTACTATCTACAAGCTATCGCGGTAGTATGTCGACGGTGAGGATAACGGACCTTATGCCTTTGTATGTGGACTTCGCTACTTCGGGCGATGTAGCTGTGTGGCTTGATAAATTTGAGACTGTTGTGAAACTGCGAGGTAACAAGCCAGAAGAATATGTTCCTCTACTGTTGGGCACCGCGGCGTTCTCAGTATATAGACAATTGAGTGATGAGGATAAAAAGGAGTACAATAAAGTAAAGGCTGCTCTCTTGGCAGCGTTTGGCGTCAATTGTTACGATGGGTACGGCCAGTTTCAGCGTAGGACTCTTCAAGAAGGTAAGAGTGTTGATGTTTTCGTAGCTGACCTCCAGAGACTAGCTGCTCTTGTGGGTATGGATCCTGATGCTTCAGAACCGATAGTAAAGTGCGCTTTTGTGACGGGGCTTCCGATCGATGTGGCATGCCAGCTAAAATCTCTTGCTGAAATTGAGAAACTGAAAATTGGTGAATTGGTGATACGAGCTAGAATGATCTTGTCCACCAGGGTGCCTGTTGGTATGCTCTGTGCGGCTGGCACATATAAAAGGAAGACTTTTGAGTGCTTCGCTTGTGGGAAAGACGGACATATAGCACGCGAGTGCCCAAATAGAGATAAATGGAGACGTAGTTATGGCCGTGGACAGCCGCCAATAGACTGTTTTGAGTGTGGTAACCCTGGTCATATAGCTCGGTTCTGCAAGAACGGTGCTACACGGCCAATCAATCGGGGAAACGGCAATGGGGAACGGTCAGCATCGGATGGGTTCCCCAGCCACCGACAGTGAGGAAAAAGGTGCTGCCAATCATTTCTGTAAAAATATTTGGACTATCTGTAGAAGCTCTCGTTGATAGTGGTTGCCAGAGATCAGTGGTGCGAGAAGATGTGTGTAAGCAATTGGGCGTGCCAATGAAGGGACCGAAACTAGTTGTGGAAATGTTGAATGGTGAATTAACACGTTGCCATGGTGAAGCCACAGTCAAACTAGAAATTGACAAAGTTGACCTCAGTATGGAAGTTTTAATAGCAACTCGTCTGGTTTGTGATGCAAGGGTGATTCTGGGGACGGATGTGATCGAGATGATGGATGGGGTGTTTGTTGGTCCAGATCTTCGAGTACAGTTTGGTGCACTTCCCACATATGCTGCTGTCGGTGTGAGTTGTCAGGAAGAAAATGAAAAGTTGAGTGAAGAAGATGAGAAGCCGATTAAAGAAGAAGTTGTGAAGTTGAGCGAAGAAGAAGTTGAGAAGCCGATTGAAGATGAAGTTGAGAAGTTGAGTGAAGAAGAAGATGAGAAGCTGAGTGAAGAAGAAGATGAGAAGTTGATTGAAGAAGAAGTGGAGAAGCTGGTAATTGATGATAAAGATTTTAACGCTATTTTTGATGGTTCAAAGTGGGTTGTAGAGTGGAAATGGACGAATGAAGAACCAACCTTGTCAAACCGTTGTCCGGGGTACGCGATTCCCCCTGAGTGCCAAGAAGAGTTCCATCATGAGGTGAATCAATGGATTCAAAACAGCTGGTTGGAAGAATACAACCCAGACGTTCATGGACGTCAAAAGGGTCTGATCCCTCTGATGGCAATAAAACAACCAAACAAATCAAAAAAGGTGCGACCAGTTATGGATTACCGCGAGATGAATAGTCATGTGATGAGTCATCCCGGTGCCGATGTTGTGGTGTGCCAAGAAAAACTGAGAGAATGGCGGAAGAAAGGTACACATGCATATATCTTAGATCTGCAAAAAGCATATCTGAAGATTCACATTTCAGAGCGCTTGCACACATTTCAAATTGTGCAGCATGGCGGAAAGAAATACGTCATGACACGTATGGGATTTGGCCTCAATGTTGCGCCAAAAGTTATGTCAAAGATCCTGTCGGTGGTGTTGTCGCAGAGTCAAGAGATAAAATGTGGAACAGATCATTATATCGATGATATATTTGTTGATGCCAGTATCGTGGATGTGGAAACGGTGAAGACGCACTTATTACGGTATGGGCTGAGAGCAAAGGAGCCTGTCCCATTAAACGATGCACGGGTACTAGGACTGAGAGTCTCTGCGACGGCTGCGGGTTCGTATGAATGGGCCAGAGATGGAATCCTGCCAGACTCTGGTGAAGTATGGTCAAAGAGGCAGCTCTTTTCTATGTTTGGTAAACTTATCGGTCACTACCCTGTGGCCGGCTGGCTGTGGATTGCTTGCAGTTACGTAAAGCCCCTTGCTAATGAAGTGGCGTGGGACGAAACGGTACCGCATCATGTGTCACAACTAGCTGGCGAAATCCTTGCAAGGTTGAAAGAGAAAGATCCGGTGGGGGGAATTTGGCCAGCTCCTGCTGGAGGAAGGGCGCAACTTTGGTGTGATGCTAGTAACCTAGGAATTGGGTGTTGTCTGATGGTGGATGGTCATGTAGTGGAAGATGCGGCCTGGATGAGAAAGCAGGATGATGGTGCTCACATTAATGTTGCAGAATTGGAGGCTGTGGTGAAGGGACTGAATCTAGTGCTAAAATGGAGAGTAAGGAAAGTCGAGATTATTACTGATTCTGCCAGTGTTTACAACTGGGTGAGATCAATTTTGGAGGATTTGAACCGACCAAGAGTGCATGGCTTGAGTGAAATGATTGTGAGAAGAAGGTTGGGTTTGATGGCACAGTTGATTGAAGAATATGATATGAAAGTCGATATCCGTTTGGTCTCCTCTGCAAAAAACATAGCCGATGCTTTGACAAGGGTACCGCGTACTTGGTACCAGAAAGTTTGTGTGGGAGTTGCCCCGCAAAGTCAAGCGGTGGAAGATCGTGTCAAGAGGATCCACGAAAAGCATCACCTGGGAACAGATAGAACATTGTATGTAGCAGAACGCTGCTTGGGGCGGGAAGTAAGCCGGGAAATGGTTAAACAGGTGGTTGACAATTGTAACATATGTCGCCAAATTGATCCTCATCCAGTCAAGTGGGAACACGGGCAGTTGTCGGTGGATAAAGTATGGAGTAGGCTGGCATTAGACATTACATACGTTGGTGGGCAGTAGGGTTGTTCAGATTTGAAAAATTGTCAGGAAACTCCGATGCTTGTGACCAAAATGATGGTTTAGTACATAAAAACACTTTCATGAGCAATTTTGGTCATCTTCATCGAGATCTTCTATCCTCGAAAACCCCCCAAAGATTCACGGGGCAATTCTCCTTACTACTGGATATGTAATGTTGACCACGACACCGGTTTTTAGCTTTTATGACGTTATCACTTGAAAACGGCCGTGTAGAGATTATATATTGCAATAAAATAGCCATGTTTTCAAAATTGTACTTGAATGCAGTCCTATTAAGGTCACATGCATATCGATTTCACTCTGCACAACCTGTCTATCATGCTCACGGGAATCCTGTATTGGTTGCACCATAGACATCGGCTTGATTTGGAACGTACATTGAAGAAGCGCCGTTGGGTTGCAATTCGTGAACAAATACTGATATTCCCAGCTAGTTTTCAGCCAAAAGGTATTATTCAAAGGTATGTAATGTCAGTAATACTTTTCTCAACTTCAAATCATCGGTAAAATACCGAGTTATCTTATTTTATGGTAGACTGCAATTTAGTTGCAGAAGAATGTCTGAAACAAAGCGGATATCGGTTTTGCGGACCAACGATGAACAAGATTCAGGTCTGCCCACTATTTGGTCTGATATTCTGGTCACTATACGGTCGGATATTTATCTGAGTGCATTAGTCACTCCAAGTTACCGACTCTAGATGAGGTTCTACTACATCCGTCATATCTGAAAGAAAATTGCCCCGAAACTACCCCAACGCAGGACCGTGTCCTTCTAGCTGTTGAAGAGGTTGCCAACGTATGGAATATGACATGAATAACTATAAGGAAAGCGCTGAACATTGTGTTGATGCATTGGTTCTGGCATTTTTCTTCAACTAAATTGCAGTCTACCATAAAATAAGATAACTCGGTATTTTACATATGATTTGAAGTTGAGAAAAGTATTACTGAGATTACACACCTTTGAATAATACCTTATGGCTGAAAACTAGCTGGGAATATCAGTATTTGTTCACGAATTGCAACCCAACGGCGCTTCTTCAATGTACGATCCAAATCAAGCCGATGTCAATGGTGCAACTAATACATGATTCCCATGAGCATGACAGACATGTTTTGCTGAGCAAAACTGAGATGCATGTGGCCTTTACAGGACCGCATTTAAATACCATTTTGAAAACATATCTGATTTATCGCAATATCTCGTCTCTACATGGCCGTTTTCGAATGATAACGTCACAAAAGCTATAAACCGGTGACATGGTCAACACTACAGATCAAGCAGTAAGGAGAATTGCCCCGTGCATCTTCGGGGGCTTTTCGGGGATAGAAGATCACGACGAAGATGACCAAAATTGCTCATATAAGTGTTTTTATGTACTAAACCATCATTTGGGTCACAAGCATCGAAATTTCCTGACAATTTTTCAAATCTGAACAACCCTAGTGGACAGCCTTACTTAAGTATGATTGATTGTGGTCCAAGTCGATTTGCGATATGGAGGAGGATAATAACCGAATCTACCGAACATGTCATCCAGCATCCAGCATGGTAGTTGCTTCAAAAGTCACAAAATGTCACAATTTTTGTGGAATTGGGGAATTGGCCATGTATTCAGCTGTGCTTACAAACATTCCGGAAATTCGATTGTTGAAAGAAATCACAGGACCATCAAACGAATGGTGGCCAGGACTGGTGGTAGTGTGAGTGAAATGGTGTATTGGTATAATAATACCCCAAACTTTGAGAATGTCGTACCAGCTGAGAGGGTATTTCGTTATGAGTCTACTCTTCCAGATGGAGAGCGGGGAGTAGCAAAAGACCGCGATTCCAGAAAGAAACATTTAAACCCATACAACATCGGAGAAAGTGTCTTTGTGAAGCCCCCTAATGCAAGGTGTACATCTGTGTGGAGCAAAGGAACTGTGACCGATATTGTATCGGACTCGGTTGTTGAAGTGAATGGGACGAACCGTCACATATCAAATATAAGACGTGTAATGGGTTGCGGCCCAGATCAGGAACGAAGCCAGAGCGGCGGCGGTGGTATGTCGGACTAAGTTTGCCTGTACTAATTCTGTGAATACAATTACTATCTACAGTAATCTAGAGTCTGTCAGCCATCAGTAACATCCAATCTAGCAACGAAGACATAGGTGCCGGCTTGTGACGTCATACTGAATACTTGTCAATTGTCGATATAACATCATAGATGCACTAGAACGCACTTTAATCTATCTATGCCATTGCTGTGCAGAGCATTAAAATTCAGGCCTGCTGTTCAATTATGATAAATCAGCAGATGTGGTTATTGCATATATAATAGCATCATATGAAATACGTCTGAGCCGGAGCTCCTCAAATAACGGGCTCCGGCTCCGGCTGAATTTTATGCAGAGCTCCGGCTCCGGGGCTCCGGCTCCAAAGCCCTGGTCTGCAGTAAGCTGCGTTTTGTCCGTTTTCTACAACTGCCACTTTATGTGGTGGTTATGTTGTGTTGCAGTCAATATTGGAAGCAGAAGAAATTTGACGACATGAATTGAAGAATCATTCTGGGTTATCAACACCCTTAAAATAAACTTGATTTGATAAATCAAATTCAGACTTGCACAATTACCAAGCAGAAATGAAAAGGGTTCCATGATTTACAATATATTGTGTAGACCAGGGGCATGTAGATTCTGGGAAAAAAGCCTGTACCCGTGTAAAGTACGCACCCTGCATTTGCAGTACATGAATAGTCCATGCGTTGACAAACTTGCGCATATGATAACACAGGGCAACAAAAAATATATTTTTCTCAAAAATCATGATGTGTCAATCAAAATCATGATTTAGGGGTATATCAGGGGCGCTGAGTCCGAAAATGGCATTACTTTTGCCGAATTAGCTCTATTTTTGAGTTATTGCCTCTTCCTACATATAACATGAAAAGTAGTATGTTTGTGGGTAATATAGGTTAACTCGGTCTTGAGGAGGTGAATATGGGCTTAGATTAGTTTATATCATATCCCATGTAGTACTAACATGTGTGTTGTGGTGCACTGATCAGAGCTGTGGAGTCGGTAGATTTTTCCGCCGACTCCAACTCATTTTAAATAGACCGACTCCAACTCAGACTCCAGAGTCTTTAAACCAGCGGTTCTCAACCTTTTTGGACATGCGCCCCCCTTGGCGAAGGTCAAAAAAATTGCGCCCCCCTTACCCCCCCTGCACTTATTGTCATGTCAAAAAGAGCGCATCATCTAATACAGAGGTGGGGAACCTTTTTGCTAATCACGGTCGCATTTCGATTGCTTATATAGCCTAAGGTCGCATTCCAAGGCATAGCCGTAATGAACTAACTGGACGCACAATACCTGTTAATCTGTCCCTATCCATTTCCGGTGAACTCCGGACTATTGTGCTTCCCACAACGACCTATTGTACGCACCGAAATCGCGAGTGGAATTGTTATGAATAGCTGTTGAGATTGCATATTGTCACGCGGAGCACGAAAATTTTTCAGAATCACTGATGAATTCCGTAATTCATAGTAGCAGTATCACAAATTACTATCAAATATTTATCAATTCTCAGCCAATGTGATCAGATTCACCGGTAGAGTATATGGAGGGAGTGCTTTCGAAAATTCAGGCCAAGTTACAAATGATAATGCATCTTCGGGTGGGCCAATTGTTATTAGTCACTTTGTTGCATGCTGTTATTTCTAGACCCGGCACCAGGATTGCCGATTGCATCGGTAGTGGAAATATATTGAAATCGCATAAATGTACCATAAACAAATTTCTTTCATGAGGAGATTCCGATTCCGGCTCAGATTGAGAAGGGCGCTACTATAATAAAATCGAATAATGAAGTAATGTTGAATTGTGCGGAGCGGGAAGAAAATTTTCGGATTAATTAAAATCTCTCAAAAATTTGGGAGTGAATTCGTAATTTCAATTTGCATGTCGACGGCCGCCAACACATATTAATTGAATTAGGTGTCGACAGCGGTACAAATTTTCTTATACGGCCGCAGGTTGCCCATCTCTGATCTAATAGTATACATATGGTATGTCTTACGCCAAGTTTGAATCTGCATTCCAGTTGTCGAGTCTTCAACATTCCTGACAAATTTCCCCAAACTTGTTTGAAAATAGCAAAAAACATTGAACAGGACATCAATTTATTTCAAGGTAGGTTGCACTGAGACTAATCCTAATGAAGGTAGTGACTACAGAGAGCATGGCGTCGTTCTGTCCTGCCATGCTAAATTTGATCAGTTTTGAAATTGAATAAAATTGTGTTGATTTAGGGTACCCTAATTGAGGGCGGAACCGGGCAACCTATATTGCATCTAAGTCTATCTTAGGCAGTGCTGTTCGCCAGCTATTAACAACAACTACCCAGCGCACCGAGCTTTAGGCTAATGCCAAAGCTATGAAGAAATAAATGACTTACACGTGCGAATTGCTCTAAGTCTTCAACGAATATCAAAAATTTGCTCAAATGAAGTTGAAATCACCCTATACTCCGTTGAGCGCGACTGCTGGAGTTTGAATTTGGCGAGCTTTCTTGAATACGAAATAAGTTTCATCTTCAACAATCGTCTTCTCAGAGTTGTTGTGAAACACATCTTTAGTCAGAATTCATACAAAATTGGTCATTTTCTCGCGCCCCCCAGGTTGAGAACCACTGCTTTAAACGAACCAACTCCGGCTCCGACTATTTTCCTCACAGAACTCCGACTGCAACTGTACTACAAATTTACTTCAAAAATTATACGACACAGTGACGGTTGAACGACTTTCATATAACCATTAAACATATGCAAACATATTTTTGACAATGGCATGCAAAGAGCAAAGTTGTTTCATTGTGACATATCTCGAAATATTCACTGCAATTATCATGGAAGCATTCATTTCGAAATATTCTTCCTTTTTTCATATGGTATAGTTTTTATAACATAGATAAGCCAGGGATAATCTAATGTGTATGAATCGTTCAAAGATGATATATATCCCGTCCTGTAAGATTAAAATGTGGATGATACAATAAAAGTCTAGATCTGTCTCTGCGCACAGAAAATCTAAGCTGCGCACGAGAAAGTCGAAGTGATGGCCTTTTTTTAGTCGTTACGCACTATTGTCCAAGGGTCCGCGCAGTGGGTTTGTGAGTACGCGCAGACTCGTGAAAAATTAAAGGGAACTTTGATTGTTATAAACTTTTTATCCTCTCTCTTCTCAAGTAATCAGATTTACCAGTAGACCCGAGTGTGGTGTCTTGGAAAATCTCGGTCCCCTAAATAATAATTGAACATATTCGGACGGACCCTTTGGTATAATGACTTTGTTACATGATGTTATTTCGTGACCTACTGTCTGCTATGTCAAAAGATATTGAAATCGCCTAAACGTACTAAACTAAAAGACGCACACGATTTCAAATTGGTATTTCTTCACTAGCAAATAATTTTTTCTGAGCGGGATGGCATTTGTCCTGTGAGGTACTGATTGCCAGGACAGGGACATTGGGCGCCAGCCATTTAGGCGCCTATGGACCATTAAACGCTCTGCATAAGGGCAGTCCTTTTCGGCCAAGGTTTTCTCGCTGCCGATCGTTCTGGAACACTTCTCGAGATCGCATGTTACATCTTACATGGCCTAAAACTTGATATATCGTGGTCCGTCGTGGCGCGATAATAGCCTACGCCGAAATGACCATTTCTATAAATCATGCGTATTATTTCTTGGGGAAGGATACCCAATAAACGGGATAATTGTCAACGTTAAATCGGGCAAAGCGCGAGAAAATTTTGAAAAGGTTTTATCAATTTCAAATTGAGGTGGGTGTGATCAGACTAGTTGACCCTCAAGGTCGTATCGATCATTCCTATCTAATGCCGAATAATGTCCAGTGTCCATGCATATATTCTGTACCACCATCATTGCCGTTTGTTGTTATGTATTTTGGTTGAATGAAAATAAAGACTCTCTCTCTCTCACAAATAAAGGTTTACCTGGTACGTTTGGGCAATTCTAATATATATTTAGCTTATGCTAAAAATCCTTATGGAAGGTCAAAAATAATAACAGGCAACGAAGAGATTATTAAAAATCAGAAAATGTGTTAATGTCATTTATTATCATTAATTTTGTGCCCGAAATTTTCGAAGACACCCCCACGTGGACTGAGAACGGATAAATATTTAACAATAATATATGAAAGAAATAATATTATCAACAAAATTAATTTTCCTGGTGGAAAATTTTTTCGTGCCCTGCACCAGTAGAAAAGGATTCCCAATAACTTTTCCTAGCATTTACTCGCGATTTTGGTGCATATATAGTAACCCTGGGGGGTGTTCTGCTTCTACAATTAGAAACTTTTATACGCAAGGCATATCTCTCCAAAAATCAGTGATGGCAGAGAACACCACATGGGCTCTTCGAGATGCGAAGTTCCCAGTAACCAATTTAACACAAGTATATGACGTCCAGATGGGCAAAGACGATACTCCGTCGGAATGCGGCCTTATGCTATATATTTAATCAAAATACGACCATCAATAGCAAAAAGGTTGAACACTCCTGGATTACGGTTAATAAACGGAATTAGTGTGCTATGTGGTCAGGGGTGTACGAGTTTCGAGTAAACGTTAAAAGGGTGTACCACGAAAAAAAAGGTTGAAGAGCACTGTAATCTGTTGAAAATACGAATAAATGGGGTATTTTTGCGTTCGACATGTGTAAAAGAATAGATTTATGCAGCACAGTTTCGTTCCGTCGATCTAATTGTGTTTTACATTTCCCACATTCTCATTGTTTCAGTAGATAGACCTACTAAAACATTTAATATAGGCTGTTAGGATAAAATGTAACCTAGTTCAAATAAAATTAAAAAAAAATTAAAATAAAAACATCCAAATTCGGCGATATCATGGAAAAAGAGCCAATCCGCAGAAACCAAGGCCGATCTCAGCGCTCCCGATTTACTCTAAAATCGTTCTCACCTACCATGATGAATTTTTGTTGTTGTCCAGTGTAATCATGACATAACGATCGCTAATCATTTTATACTTAACGGCATTGTCTCTCAACGATGGAGTAGATAGCAGCCAAAACCTGCGAGGGTCGCGACGCGATAATTCGGGCCAGCGAGGATGTCTTGCGCGTGAGGCCTATTACAGATGCGATTGCTTGGATCAACGATTATATCTTGCGCACATGACCTGTTGTATATGCGATTATTCGTTCAGGCTTATTGTTGACGCGATAGAGCCGGGATTGGCGCGCGCGCGCAGCAATCGATAACCTAATTTTGCTCGAGTACAAATGGTAAACCAACTTAG
Organism: Botryllus schlosseri; assembly: GCF_051294905.1. Lineage (NCBI taxonomy): Eukaryota > Metazoa > Chordata > Ascidiacea > Stolidobranchia > Styelidae > Botryllus > Botryllus schlosseri. The sequence goes on from NC_137239.1 coordinate 19,933,112, forward strand.
CAGGAGATCATGTGCTGTTGTGCAGCGCAGACGAATCTCGCTAATTGGCGACGCGCTTCTCACTAATTGCCAGCGCGCAACACTGATACTACTAATTACGGGGGACGATGGCTGAATGTGATGCGCGATTGAAAACAAACATGAAGAAAGGTGTGATTTTATGTATTATTTCGAGGGAGATTTTTTCAGGACATGTTGTACCCATGCATAATGCGCACCCCCCGAATTTAGAACCAAAAAAGCAGTAAAATTTCGAGCATTAAACAAGGAATATCTAATACAAAACTTGGTTTTAAAAGACCCTTAGCTACATCATTAAGAGAAGGTATTTGCGCAGTGCAAAACGCTGTATGCCGCAATTTCACAATTCATACTTCACCGACGGTTTGAGAAGTTGTTTCAAGTCAATAGCGCATTGTTTCACAGCGTTACGATTGTCGGATTGAAGTCCAACGATCATTGCAGCAAACTAGTGCCCTACCTCGCAAGGTTTATGAAACAATCATCGCACAAATTGTTAATGCAGAGTCTGATACAACTCTGTAAGTCTGTATTGCTTTCCGCCTCAACTACTGGCCTTATAATACGGCGGACGGCACCGTTTCATGATTATCTGAAATGGAGCTCTCAGCTCTGACCCCTGGGGTAAACAAATGTTACGAGCCGCTGTTCCAATGCAAAACTATCACTTGTGTCCCATGATGCGATCAAATTCTTATGTGTGGAATCTTTGTAGGCCTATTGGTATGTAGCAGCGTGAACCTAGCTCTCTGTACCGTCCGCAGGGCTCAGTTTCCAGTTTTTGACAGCCCATGAGAACGTATTACCGACTACTACTTACTTGAGAAGATTTTAGCGTCACTACTTCTACTTCTACTTGAAGTAGTTTTACGATACTTTTAAAAGCACTACTTCTACTCGTACTTCAGTAGATTTTAGCTTCGCAACTTCTACTTCTACAGTGCAGTTGGAAATTGACAACTGACAGTGTAGTAGTAAAGGTTGGATAACAAGACGCCAGCGAATCTCGAATAAATTAAGAAAAAGTCTGCACTGCGTTTTGACAGACACGACCTAAATATTGATGGCAACACAACAGACACACCAACCTGCTCTATATCGAAGTCTTCGAACGTCAAGATGATGCCAATTATCATCTGAAAGCATAACAACAAAATATATAATTTTGATCAATCACATATGTATGTATATGCGAATATGCATGCTAGGATGCTCTGATTAATTTCAGAAATGCTGAGCAGTAATAGTAACATGGACCAAATAATAGTATACAGAGGCGAAAATGACAATGCGAAACCGTTGTAAAATACAAGAATATAGTTCAAATATCGTTGGTCGCACTTCTGTTTGGGTCAGATCATGTCAGGTGATACAGGCCATATTTCCACCATCTTGGATTGTCATGAAGATAGGCTGCCTTACAGAGCTGTGTTTTCTGATTTCAGAAAATCAAATTTCATCAAAAAAGGTCATCTTGAACCGAAGCTATGACCGTCCAAAAATTGCTATTTTTGTGATCGCTCAAGCGGAAAAAATATCAGAAATTTATACATGTAGTTTAAATTTGCTATATTTCGGTCAAATCAGGGTTGTTGAGAGTGACACTTACACACTTGTTCATTTATATCCTGCTTGATACTTTTTCGATTTCTTCGACACTTGGAGTTGCATAGTCTGACCTTTAACCTTGTGATTTTGTTCATGTCTTTGAAAATCACTCACGCGTGACTTCATTTTCAATTGCGGATATCTCTTGGTGACTAGGTGATGTCATCAAGTGTAAGGTGTCATTGGAAAGCTCTTGACAAGAGCTTTTAAAAACAAAAATAATATTAGTTACTTTTGAATCGTAACATACCATAAGAGCGCCATGAAGCTAGCTTGCAAATTTATTCAAAATCCTCCCCCTTTTCAACAAGAGCAGTTGAAAAAGTTGTGAAATTTTATGAAAACAACGAACATAGCAGGTTGATGCCAGGGATGAAAGACCGAGTTAGCATTAAAAAGAATGTGTATCAACAAAAACGTCTACTTTTATGTACTCTGAAAGAATTCCATACCCTGTATAAACAGCAAAACCCGGATGCAAAAATTGGATTCACAAAATTTTGTGAATTGAGGCCGAAATGGTGTGTTAGTGCAGGATCATCTGGAACACATGCCGTATGTGTCTGTACCATACATCAAAATGTTGTTCTTTTGCTGCATGCTGCCCGCATTGAAGAAACTTATAAAGATTTGCTTCAATTGGCAGTCTGCAATATTGAAAATAGAGACTGCATGCTACAGCGTTGCCCAAACTGTCCCGGATTTCAACCCGTTCAGGAATTGCTGGACTCAAAATTTGAGGATGTGGATGAACTTATTTCGTTCAAACAGTGGGTGTCAGTTGACCGAACTGATCTAATAACTCAAACCTTAACCATAACTGAATTTATTCAGTTGATATTACAGATTTAGCACCACATCATCACATTTCGCATTCACAGTCTTTATATTTGAAAAAACGAAAACATGATATGGATCAGCAAACAGCTCTTGTATTAATGGATTTTGCGGACAATTATTCTTTCCACATTCAAGATGTAGCGCAAGGGTATCATTGGACTCACCAATGCTGCACTGTGCACCCGGTAGTTTGCTACTACAAGTCTGCAAGCAACGATATTTTGCATTTAAATCTATGCTTTTTATCGGAAGAGTTGTTGCACGATGCAGTAATGGTGTATCTGATTCAGCAAAAGAAAATTGAAGTTCTCAAAAGTACAATTCACAACTTGGACAATGTGGAATATTTTAGCGATGGTTGCGCTGCCCAGTACAAAAACAGAAAATCATTTTACAATTTGTGCAAGCACAAAGCTAACTTCGAAGTGGATGCTGCGTGGTCCTTTTTTGCCACGAGCCATGGTAAATCGCCATGTGATGGTATTGGTGGCACTGTAAAACGAGCTACAGCAATGGAAAGTCTGAGACGCCCACTGAATGGTCAGCTTTTGAACGTGGAAGAAATGATGTCCTATTGTGTGAAAAATCTCCAAAAAATAAAATTTATTAATTTGCTCAAAGACGAATTGGATGCTACGAGAGCTTTTTTGGAACAGCGATTTCGGCTCGCTACCACAGTCAAAGGTACTCGGGCATTCCATCATTTTAGGCCATTGTCATCAACCAAACTGGGAGCAAAACGTGTCAGTCAAGACAAACACTATGTATTGGAAGTTGAATTAGATGAAGACTCAAAACCAAGAAAATGTACTTCAAATTGAAATTATCAAAAACAAATTTGTATGCTGCGTTTATGATGAAAACTGGTACATTGGCATGGTCACAGAAATTGACCATGCCAAACAACGATGCCTTAGTTGAATTCATGCACCCAAAAGGCCCATCAGAGTTTTTTCACTGGCCTCAAAATAAAGACTCTTGCTGGACTCTGTTCCAGCACATTTTGTGCAGTCGACGTTCCTTGTTTATTTAATAATCGGGGACAATACCAACTGACAAAGGAATCAGCACTGAAAGTCATACAAGTTCGGAAGAAATATCATCAAAGATAAATAGATATCTGATATGAGCAAATAGTTATTATCTAATAGTATGAAAACTAATGAACCCGCAGGACCTTATATTGATTTTGATTGTCATTGTTCCTTTCATTGTTTAGTGCTGATCGTTGCCCGAATGTATTGTGTAGAGTACATAAAACATCGCATCTTATCCTGTCAGTTGTGAATTCTGAAGTGTTGTGGAAGTATTGTGTGTCACCTCAAACTGTAGCAAAATTTTCTCAAATTTTCAAAAATATCTCAAATTATTGTCAGCATAATTTATGTCAGCAATTATCTGTCTGAGTTATACTGACTACCTTATGTATAAAACACTTGGCACGGTACTGTATATAGAATAAAGGTGGAATGAGTTGCTTTACAGAGTTTGCTCTTGTTGAAAAGGGGGAGGATTTTGAATAAATTTGCAAGCTAGCTTCATGGCGCTCTTATGGTATGTTACGATTCAAAAGTAACTAATGTTATTTTTGTTTTTAAAAGCTCTTGTCAAGAGCTTTCCAATGATACCTTACACTTCATGACATCACCTGGTCACCAAAAGATATTTGCAATCGAAAATGAAGTCACGCATGAGTGATTTTCAAATACATCAACAAAAAAGCGAGGTTAAAGGTCAGACTATGCAACCCCAGGTGTCAAAGAAGGCGAAAAAGTGTCAAGCAGGACATAAATGAACAAATGTGAAAGTGTTACCTTCAACAACCCTAATTTGAACGAATTGTAGCAAATTCAAATTACATGTATAAATTTCTGACATTTTTTCCGCTTGAGTGATCACAAAAACAGCAATTTTTAAACGGCCCTATCTTCGGTTCTACTTATCCGATTTCGATGGAATTTATTTTTTTGAAAGCAGAAGTAAAAGTTTTCTAACCATGCCAATTTTAATGACAATCTGAGATGGTGGAGGTACATTTTGAAATTTTTCTGGATCACCTGACATGATCTGACCCGTTTACCTTAGTCTGACCCAAAAAGGCCCCAGCAGCAGAGAAACTCGAACGGTGAATTGGTTGGGTGATATGAAAATAATGAACAAATTTCTAGCACGGTCCACGTTATACAATCTCTAGGATTCCTCACCGCAAATACGTAGGGCGAACGAGGTATCGTGATTAATGCAGCGACAGTGTAGAAGTATTGCAAGCTCTTGTTGTTAGAGCCATTGTTTTAGTGGTTTATATCTGCATTCAATCGGCCAATCATCGGATGTTTGACAATTCCATTGTTTGCGAATAGCGGAGTTGCTCGCATAGAGCCCACATGATCGGAGATATAATATATATTACTGTTCTGCATATAGCGTTGATAATAAAGCATTCCAGTGGAAAACAAGGGTATGGATTGCGAGGTAACATATTGGAATCATTTGACTGCTGGTCCGGCCCGCGAGCGATCAAAACTTTTCAATCCGACCCGCGACACAAGTTGAGCTATGGAGAAATAAGATACTTCCTAATAAGGTCATGTCATATGCTATGTTTAATACGGTATGTGTTTTGAATCTAAGGAACAAAGATTTAAATTGAAGTGGCTTACAACGTCGCAGTAATCAATCCGAGTAAATAACCATGCTATATCTCTCTACAGATCCTGTCATCCTTTGATATGCTTAATAAATAAAGGTGGCAGGGCTGTTCAAGAAAAAAATTTCCTTCAGATTTCACTGGCTACTTGATAAAATTGTTAGGTTGGGTAAAAAAACGCTGCACACCAACTTTGGCTCCATTCCTATCAGTAGAAGCGAGATTCGTGCAGTAGAAAGTTTTGAATTTATCAATCAAAAACAAAAAATAAAATTTCAAAATTTTTCTGCTGACCCCATAAAATTGTTAGGCTGTCAGTACAGATGATGCACACCAAATTTAGCTCAATTCCAACCACTAGAAGCGAAGTTATTGCAATAGAAAAATTTGTATTTGAATAAAATAGTATTCACGATGACTAACTCTTCGATTATTTATTATAAAATCATGGAATTAGAAATTTTTCTACTGCAATAACTTCGCTTCTAGTGGTTGAAATTGAGCCAAATTTGGTGTGCATCATCTCTACTGACAGCCTAACGATTTTATGGGGTAGGTTTTTCAATGATAAATTCAAAACTTTCTACTGCACGAATCTCGCTTCTACTGATTGGAATGGAGCCAAATTTGGTGTGCGACGTTTTTTTAACCAACCTAACAATTTTATCAAGCAGCCAGTGAAATATGAAGGAAAAGTTTTTTTTAATAGCCCTGTGGACATACATGTTTGTTTATGACTAGCGCTCTAATACAGCTGTATCAAAAAGATGCCTCAACTGAACTGCCCTGTTGACGACTGCCAATGGAAGTCACAGGATATGGCTGAGACGTTTGCTCCTGCCCTTATAGAAGCCCTAAAAATCCACGACAGGATTGATCACGGCACCGCTACAAACGATGCTGGGTATATCAAGAGCATAGTAAAGTTATTCCGTTTTACATTAACGTTTTCTTGGCTTGCTCTTGATATGAGTGGCCAGACATGACACTCACATTGATCTACGTGGCGCAATCGGCTGCGCGTTAAAGTTTCGTATCGAACCATGCCTTGGTTACAGTGTTCAAATCCCAGGAAGGTACAATTTTTCGATTTTGAAATGAAGCAAAATTTTTTCAAAATCGTAGCCGGTGCCAGAAGGTTGAGGAGTGTAATTTAAGTCGGTTTTATGACAAAAACATGAACACATACATTTGGTAAAGCCAGGACAGATTCCAGAAGAGAAACAACAAGGCTATTTTGCCAAGCTGCACACTGCTCGGAAGGCATCGGCCAAGACAATAAGCTTTGTTGTATTCCAAATACATTTTAATGTCTTGATAGAAAAATCCGGATAGGGATTTGAAGAGAGTTCAAAATGAATTGTGTTCCACATTGTTTCGAAATAGGACGGCTAATATATATTATTTTTTGGTTATTACCCGTCACTTTCTCATCTCAAGTGTCATTCACTGCTTTCAATTTAGAAATAATATTGATACACTGGAGAATACAGCTAAAATTTTTGACTTGGCTCGATAACGTATTTACTGCTTGTCATTTGGCCAGCGGCTGGTCGAAACTTTTAGGTAATAAAAGCCTAGAAAACCATTGAATATCAGTATCCGGTTTTCCGCGAAAGGTCACGACAACTTATGTACGTTGTATGCAATCTGTGCCAATTGCTGAAGCTGGGGTAAAGAACAGCTACAAATGATATATTATGCAACAGTATCACATTTTGAATGCATTGTGTGCCTTTACGCACGACCACAAAGCAAACAATTGATTTACTGCTCAACTCAGAGAAAGCCGTTTCTCCGTTTAATTCACCCAAAAGTGAGAGGAATCAAACTGTCCGAATTAAGCGGAGTTTACTGTACTTCTAGTTGTGCTTCTGAATGTAAATAGGTGTACATGGGAAAATTACTCAGAAATGAAACAATTAATTACTCACCGCAGTGAACTTCCAACTTTGTATTTACATCACATGAAATTGCTTGCGCCCTTTCCAGTGCATCTCCACTCAACATTGCATCATTGCAATAATATATCAGTGTGAGTTTCTCCAAATTACAATATTTCAAGAGAGAAATGATGCCATTGAGCGAAATCCGGTATAGACTTTCGTTAATGCATTTCACACGTGGGCTCTGTAAATGTGAAATGAGATGTGAAACAGGCCTAGGCTAACGAATTATGATAAAAATTACTTCTTTCTGCTGACAATTATCAATCATGATCCGTGAGTTGTCTGTGCAACAAACACAACATATGCGATTACTGTCAACACCAATACAGGAAACTTCCTCTCCATGTTTTGAAATATTGTTGCCCTCATCGATCAAAATTCTGCCATCCAGGTAAATATCAAGGAAATTAACCTAGAATGGAACCAGATTAAGTTATTGAGAATTCAAAGAACAAGTGAAGAATCGGACCTGATATTTCTCCAGGAAATCTTTGATTGGCATCCAATCGCTGTTCATCTCTTACGTACAATAGCTAGCTAACCGTCTGCAAACTAACACAATATTATATTCAAGTGGAAATAACATCCTGTTTCAACATGAGCAATGATGAGTTCGTTCCAGTGCAATAGTTCTAAATTTGTAGGGCAAGATAGACTGTAAGGCAACGGTTCCAAAACTACGGGTCACAAGCAGACATGGGGCGATCGTGATTAGTAATCGTAATTGATAACATTCCAAAAAATTCTCAAGTAATCATAATCAGCTACTTCCCATATCTAATCGATTTCTCTGTGAAAGAACGATTACTATATATTTGTATAAAGACTATAAAATGAACTGAACATTCATCAACAAGGATAAGAGAAATTAGCCTTGAACAGGTTAGTGATAGCCAGTGGCATATCCAGCCGAGATCAAAGGGGGGTTTTACTTTGATTACCATAATTTTTTATGTATAATACGCCCCCATGTATAATACGCATTCTCCAGGTTTTTTTTTCACTACACAGAATACATTAACACATTGGAGATGTACTGCAATTTTCCATGTATAATACGCACACTTAAAATGGCATGCAAATTCTGGGAAAAAGCCTGTACCCATGTATAGTACGCACCCTGCATTCGCAGTAGGCTACATGAATACATAGTTATGTTGTAGTGTTCGATGTCATTCTGTTTTGCGATGTCACTGTTGAACAATGAACAATCATGACATAACGATCGCTAATCACTTCGGCATTGTCTCTAAACGATAGTATATAGCAGCCAAAGCCTGCGAGGCCCGCGACGCGATAGTTCAGGCCAGCGAAATCTTGCGCATGCGGCCTATTACAGATGCGATTGCTCAAGCCAACGATTATGCCTGGTGCACCAGGCTTGTTGGAGATGCGACTGCAATATTTAGGCCAGCGATTACATCTTGCGCACATGGCCTGTTGTACATACGATTGTTCACGCCTGTCGTTGACGTGATAAATTAGCTGTTGTGCAGCGCAAACAACTCTCGCTGATTGGCAACACATTTCTCACCAATTGCCAGCGCGCAACACTGATACTACGAATTACTGGGCTGAATGTGATGCGCGATTAAAACAAACATCAAGAAAGGTGTGATTTTGAAGGAGATTTTTTTCAAGGCTTGTTGTACCCATACATAATACGCACCCCTCCCTCCCTCCTCCAGGGAAGAAAGTTGAGAAAGTCAGCAACTGCCACAGCTGAAATGTAGGTGAACAATCGCAGAATGCGTACGAAATCAGCGAAATATAATGACTTTTATTTATCCTAGGGTTGGCGCAGGGGGATATTAGGGTTGGCGGAGGGGGGATATTAGGGTTAGCGAGGGGGGATATTAGGGTTGGGAGAGGTGGGATATTAGGGTTGGGGGACGGGGGAACCCGCAAACCCAGACTGGAATCGGTGGTTGTTTTCGACAACATGTTGTGCGTGACAGACGGATTTCTCGCGTGATTGGAAAATTTCATCCGCGTGACGGAAATATTTTTCGCTCTGATTCGGTACTGAATTACTTATCAAACGACACAATGTGTTAAAATAGACCTGGTATACGCCGGACTAGGGTTACGCCGTTGCGCAAATGCCACGCTTGCTTGCGTTGATCGTAAAGCGCAAGCGCCTTATTCTGGATCTGAACTCCGGTATCGCTTTGTGACGTCAGCATAATTCAATAATTGGCGTGATCAGATGCAAATGTTTGCGTGACGTTGCGCGTGCCGTTGATTCCACTCTGGCCGAAAACCCTAATAATACCCCCTCTCTAACCCTAACCCGCCAATCCTAATATCCCCCCTCCCCCAACCCAAATACCCCTCCTTCCACCAACCCTAATATCCCCCTCCCCCTACCCTAATATCCCCCTCCTCCAACCCTAATATCCGTCTCTCCACAGGCAAAAAAAAATTAATTTGACGTGCTCATGTGAAGCACTATACTTTTACATGTAAAATAGGACAATCATCCCACAGTCTCTATAGTTAAACCAACTGAGCTATATAAACACTACGCTATTTCTATTCATCAAGGCCCGCCATCCCCCATTCAATGTAATTTTGCTAAAAACCTTCATTTCTCTCAACTCATAGTAAGCTTGCCCGGCCTTGTTGTTTGTCTACATCCTGCTGCAACCTGATTGGTTCGTGTCAAAGGTCACGTAAGTTTCTAAGTTCGGGCTTGCGTGTTAAACTATAGACAACTAAGGTAAATCTATAGTTAAACGAAAGAATGTATAAGGTAAGGAAATTCTTTGGGTTAAACCACAGTGTCCTATATGGTGTGGACACAAGCAAATCACACGGCTCATTGAAATTGGTTCCATTTGGTCAAAGGCGACTTTATGGCAATTATTGAACGGCTTGCCGAGCGCTAAATTCGATAAAACGGGTATGAACGGAAAGTTGCTGCTGTACTGATTACGAAAATATAAATTTTAGTCTGTTCACGGTCCTGGAACTCCCACAACCAGCCTCGAATTTGGCATTGTGGTCGAGCATTGAAGTGTGACGCAACAATGCTTCCTGGCCCTTTCTTCGCTTGACCGATCTCAGACCATCGATCAAGTTTCGCCTCAATTTAACCTTTATCACTACACAGCCTGGTATTTGATACCACATGTGAATATAGACCAATAGACTAGCTACTCAGAAAACACAGTTTCAAATCTCAACTGTAATCCAACACCTGTTTACGCCTTTTTGAATTTTACATCGATAAACCTGAATGCTGCGGAGTTGAATTAGCAGAAAATCGTCAATTTTTCAAAATGGCGTAGCTTTTGACTCCGGGGATCAATATTCCTCAAATAAATTTGTGTCCAAAATTAAGTAATCCATGTACGTACCAAATTTCAGAAGACTTGGGAATGTGGTGGTTCCAACTTTGGTTGTCCAGGTTGGGAATGGACCTGTTGCTGTATAATTTTACAAACATGGTGCGAATTAATTCATGATTTCTTAAAAAAATGTTAGTGGATAGCTAGTTGAAGTGAGAAGTCTTTCCGCAATGTGATTCCTCTGCCCAGCGCTATGAATAGGCCTGGCGGGAGTGAATGTTAGCCCTCGCTTCAATCAGCACCCAAGAAGTAGCTCTTGGTTGCAAAAAGGCTGGTGACCCCTGCTCTATAATCATCATTCCGATGCTGGTCTGGAGCAGCTAACGGACGAGGATGCACAAAAGATAACTGAGAAGTGGCAAAAAACGAATGACCGACGAAGTGACAGTGCAAGCATTGAAGGCGTTGATTGGGATCCGCAAACAACAAGGAATGGAAGCGGGCTTGCGAATCTCTTGAGTTGCATGATAATTTGTTCTGTGATTGTGCACTAGGGCCGTTCAAAAATAACTTTTTCTCCCGGATTTCAGCCATTCACTGATTAAATTGTCAGGTCACCCTAAATAACGCTGCACACCAAATTTGGTTCCAAGATAATCCGAGGATTATCGACGAAAAACTGAAATAACTCCGCTTCTACTGGTTGGAATTGAGTCAAATTTGTTTTGCATCGTCTTTGAAGACAGCTCAACAATTTCATGGGGTTGGCGGAAAAACTTCGAAAATTTTTTGATTAATTAAAATTTTTAGTTGGATCTGCGGAGTCCTATAGTTGTTAGAATTAAACCATATTCGGCGTGCAGCGTTTTTTAGGGAAACCTTACAATCTAATCAGTGAATGGCTGGAATCCGGGAAAAAAAGTTATTTTTGAACAGCCCTATTGTGCACCGCCAGCAGCCTAATAATTCGTTCAAGCAAATATGGCTATATTTTGGTATTCAAATGAAACACTTGCGATTTCTTGAAACCAAACCTTAATTAAAAAATATGTATATCATGAGTCGGTGTATATGTAAGGGTTACCCTATTGTGGAATCGGGAAAGGAGGACACTTTTTCAAAATTTTTAGACTTAGAATAGCGGGGTAAAATTCGGAAAAAATTGTAAATTCTTCGTGGCCGGTTGATCAAAGACAAAAAGGTCAACTTTCCGGCAGGTCGCCACTCTCGTTCGAACCACGAATTTCCTATTTAGCGCCATTAATGCCCATTTCACTTGAATCTATCTTAAAGCAGCTCTTAAAGCTGTAAAGGAGGACATTCACGGATCCTCGAATGACATTTTCAAAGACCCATGAGGTTGAACAAATTTAGTGATAAAGGAATCATCACATTCCAGAAGCTTCCTGATCTAACTGCTACCAACGGCATAAACTCGCCACAGCGGAGAGCAGGCAACGGCAGAAACTAAATGATGATATTATACATGATATAATATGAAACTTGAAGCAATGAATAACGCCGAGATAAAGTACTCTGTTCGCAACTGAAATTCACTGCTGCAGAGCAAAATTCGAAAAGCGTGTCAAAGCAGCCATAGTACCCTTAGCACGATTGAGTATTATTGAATTAAACATAAATAGTGTAACAAAATCCAATACCGCCTCAACAATTAGATAATTGCAGAAGCAGTAGAGATCATATTCGTCATACGCTACTATTCCTTGTTATTGTCAACACTTGGCAAATGATTGCTGGCATAAAACACGCGACACTTTGCTCTAACAATGGTGTCGACGTTATAGCACCTTTGCCGCTGCATTAATCCGATTGACACGTAGGGCAATCACCAGGGCTCAACTACCATGTCCACAGTTCCCAGGCATGTGTCCCAATACTTGAAGCCCAACGGCGTGGAGTCGGTGAATTCTCACTCAATAGAACTTTCCATCTATTCGAAAATGCGGTGTAGACCCGTCTTGCGGGTTCAAAAACACGGATATACTCTTGCCAGGATTTTCATCGACCAGTTTTCGCATTCGTTCCGCAACGTCGATTTCCTGTCTTGAATTCGAGCCTGTGGTTCCTCCAGTGCCGTTCCTGACAAGGGACACGGAAGAATTCAGAATCGGGTGGTTAAATTAGTCGGTGTTGCTACTCAAGCAGCAGCAGTAGTAGTAACGGCACGTGTAGATAAAAAATATGTGAAGAGCTTGTTGAAGGTACAGAACTTCAATATACAATTGGATAGTCTATTCATATTGAAATGAACCCGAATATTTTCGACTGACACTCGTCAGGGGTAATTAATTGTAGCCACGGGGTAAGAACGTCAAAGCCTTTGCAGGAACGCATACACCAGCACCTCGCTAGATTTATCAGGACACGCGCATCGTGCTCGGTGGAAAGCTCACCCTTGACTCATCCGCTCAAGCTTTATGCTCAGCAATCAAACGCCATAAATTCTGCAATTGGCAAACATCTGTAGGATGATCCCGCTTGTGTAAAAAATTATCGATACGACAGATTTTTGTGTCGTTCACACTTCCGTTTGTGTGCCTCGGAGTGGACTTTTATCAAAATACACCAGCCAAAACTGTCTTAACAAAAAGAGTTGGTGTACTATCTAAAAATAGTACGTTGAACGCTCTTTTAATAGAAATTTGAAGCTGGTGACGTGATATTATGTGATACGATTGTTGATATACGACGTTCTCTTCCATTCTCTACTAGTTGCTGACGTGTGTCAGCCGAAAATATCCGGGTTTATTTCAATATGAATATACTATTCAAATACAAAATAATAGATCTGAAAAGACTAAATTTTGTTTGACGGGTCGAATACTTTTTGAAGTGAATAGATATGTGTTCGCGACTATCGTAAAATGACCAATGACTCTAAAAATATGGGCACTCCAGTCGCCTTGATGCAGGCATACATGACAATTTACTGGTAATTGTGATGCAAACTCATCCCCAAAACTACTTTCTACTATTCAAAATTCAAAAATGGTGTAGTTCTGTTCAAGTAGAAGTGGAAGTAGTCTAAACACCTCGATTAATCAAAATTTCATGCCGGTGACGACATATTTTGTGTTACGATTGTTGATGTACAATGTTTATTCCAATTCTCTTCTAGTTGCTAACGATTACCCCTGACGAGTGTCGGTGGAAAATATCCGATTTTATTTCAATATGAATATACTTTATATACATATATACTACTCAATAGATATCACATAAAAGGCGAGTATTTGTGATTTCAAGTCATTCGTACCGTTACGACGTCGTAACTAAAAATACTCAAAGCCCAAAGCTGGATTTGGAATCGAATAAATCAGCTGCTCGATGCAGCCCCGCCGCAATTCGCCAGCTGTGAGTAAATAATCAGTGCGTCGCGCGTCAAACACAGATCCGAATAACCTCGCTGGGACGCAAGACCCAATCGTCAATAAAACCAAAATACCCGGTGGCCGTTCTCCGTCGAAGATTAGTTTCCCGATATTCTTTGGTCATAGCCCGAGCAGCCTTCACCTGATCTACGGCGTTCCTGACGTGTTCCGCAGGGTCGCTACGGACCTGTAAAACACAGAAATATCGCTGTCATGGTCACGTTCACATATGCAGAGGTGGCCAGTAACAAAGTACTTTTAAAGTCGGGTCAATTAATTTCAATTCACCACCGAGTCAAGTCTGAGTCCAGGTCAGATAGTAGAGGGTGGAGTCCGAGTCGTAGTGTTCTGATGCGTGCCCATGTCAACATGTTCACTGTTCAATCTTCAGTTCAATCCCTTTCAACCCATTTTTTAAACTTTGCTCGAGTGATATAGAATGGCTCGTATTCATAATATCGTAATTTTCCTCAGTTAAACAGTTTCTGGCCCTATTTTCCAAGTATCAGGACTGATAGACGAAATACCAATAATGGGGTAACTTTACTATTCTTCAAAGTTACAATGACATGTCTGTCTTACCCTTACCAGTCTGGAGTCATACGAGTTGAGTCAACATAAAAATTGAATCGAGTCGAGTCATTTTACGCATTTGAAAAAATGACTCGAGTCAAGTCGAGTCACCAAAAAATCGCGAATCGAGTCATTACAACTCTGCTACATACCCTAGTGACTATGATTTCAGACTACTTCTACTTCAGTCTTCAGTATCTATGTAAAACTAGACCGAGAACAAATATTTTACATATTTGGAAATCAATACTTCTATTTATGCTTTGGCAGAAATTTGGATCTACTTTTATATGAACACCAATGGATGACGATTTGGACCATTTAGGCACAATTTTTATCGTGAAAATTCTTGACCTAAACGAATCTATTCAAAAATTACTTCCTGGTGGACAACATTTAGCTGCAGGAAATCTACAGAGACGAGAGCGGCATTACCATTCTCAAATTTGTATCCTTTTCCGCATTCGAGATTCAAACCCAAGTTTAATACTAACCGGGAATATACTGGTAACGGCTGAAAGTCGTTCAGAAGTTGTATGAAAACTGAAATACATTAGAAATGTCTGCGTTCCGCTAACAAGATCTAATCTCACCATCAACACAACTTGACAAAGCTTCAACACGGTCTGATCATCCAGATGGACGAGCATGTTATATTGTGGGATGAAGTAGTTTGGACACGATCTGCAACACAAATTAAATCATATTATATTTTATTGCCTTTTATGTACAGCGCCCTAGTGTAGTAATGACATATTGTTATATTCGGTGGTCTATAAATTATTATAATTATTATTATATTCAAAGTCCGATCTTTGTTGTCATTGCGATCAAACTAACGCAATCTTGCTTATTTGGCAGCAATATCACAATGTAGCAAGGGAGTGATGAATATCGTAATCAGATGCGGCCGGTTAGAATGTACTACTACAATAACTGCTAAAAAATGTGACGTCTTTTTCGGTGACGTGACTGTTGAAACACTAGGTTCATTTTGAGCTTTCTACAAGTGTCAGCCGAAAATATCCATTTATCATTCGACTGAATATGTACTCATATTATGCTTGAGCAATCACTTTCAGAATTTACTCGAGTAATTTACCAATACATGAATTGGAGAAGTGTCGATTTCACAGTCGCGTTTATTAGTGAAGTTTCCTCGACAAATACACCTGATAAGTAGGCTTACTACCAGCAGAGGAATCTCAGCAGTGTTGGGATCAGGTCACTAACTTCGAGTGACAAATCATTGCACATTTTGACAAGAGTCAAGACAAGTAACGAGTCAAATCTCAATTCAAGTCAAGTTGCCTTTTCGAAATACGAGGTATGATTACATCATTACATTTTGTTAGCTGTCTGAAATACAGATTGAGTCGTCACTGATTCTGAACCGGTGAACGAACAGAAGAGTTAAATATACATGCAAGATGACGCTTTATCGCTCACAAATACGTAAAACTGTTACATCAAGTATAAGTAATTGTATAGCCTCAGTTTATAGTTACCAGCAAGAATAGAGAAACGAATTGGTAAGATGCAATACATTACCCTTCTACAATCTACATATTGATATGATATACGATGATACATATTGATATACGATGTTCTTTTGAATTCTCTACTAGTTGCTGACGATTACCCCTGACCTGAGTGCCAGCCGAAAATATTCGGGTTCATTTCAATATGAATAGACTATTCAATTGTATATTGATATGATACAATACGAGCCTGCGCCAATGGTTGAGTAGTATTTAAATTATATTCGATTCAATTTCAATAAAATAAGAGGTTTGGTTAAGGTAAGAACAGAGATAGATATTTTCCTATCAAATTAATTTACTACCAGTTTAAGACACCGTAAGCTATCAGCTTCGATCACTTAGTTTGTGGTCAATTTAATTGTGAGAGAACAGTGGAGGTTCAGTAAAACGCACGATCATTGAATGATTGGTCGCTCTCACGGGTTACACCAGCGTTTCGCGAGCAATGCGAACATATGCAAAATACAGTGATTTTTTTCGACACCGATTACATGATGACTTGAAATTGACTCGTGAATTTTGCTCCAAGTCACGAGTCAATCCACATTTCTGATACGCCGAGTCAAGTCATTTTAGCAAAGTGACTCGAGTCAAGTCAAGTCATACGGAAAAAGATGACTCGAGTCATCCCAACACTGAATCTCAGTGGTAAGAATTCAATTATACCCATAGCAAAGTTCCGCTGTATCATTAATTCTGGTGTTTGAATACGAAGCATATGCCGCATGACACATTATAAAGGTGACGTATGGCACAGGAGGAGAAAAATGCAAGGTAACTTTACCTGCTCAAAAGGCATTGCAGCACGTCGTCGATTAAACCCAGAAGCGTGTCGGGGAGATTGCTTTCCGACGCGAGACAATTCAACCTCACCCTGTCGCACGCCCACAACAGCAGCCCCCGCAGAATGTATGGTTTTACAAACTATAAGAAAAGCACACATTTCAACAATTTACTCTCTTGCACCGTAAATGGTTTATATAAATCTGCGGAGGCGGTCAACTTGACTACTAGTTGGTCAGTAATGAAGTACTCCTGCTTTATGGAGTATTCAAGTGCATGTATTACATACCTGCACTACTTACTGGAATGGATATGCTTGTAGACTAATTCCACTTTTACTCAGCAGCTTTTGAAGCAAACCGCTCACACTTACAGTTATAGAATATGCCTGCATCACTTCAACATTTTAAATTGTCATGGGAACCGAATGAAATAGCCACTGTAGCATGGGAACTGCGGCATCTTTTGACATACAAGCACCCACCCTTGACCGACTCACTAAAAGTATCTGTCACTGACGCCTCAACAAAAAAATATAGCACTACTTAACTGAGTGCTTTACAGACCTATCACATTCTAATTTTACGAAAGGTAGTTTTGGCATATCTTGGAAATTGCTACTTCACCTCTTAATCGAGGATAAATTTATGATATTACTGCTGCTGCTTTGACACTCAAGTAGAATTAGAAGTGATACAGTAATTTTCTACTCCTTAACAAGAAACAATTCTTGAGGTATACCAAAACTGCTTCAAGTAAAAGTAAAAGTATTCAAATAAGTAGTTTGAAGTGGATTGAACCTTGATAGACTTTCGTTAAAGTATCGTCGGTGGCAGTTCTCAAAATCGAGGATACATCATCATTAGGCTGGTACAAAAAAATGACTGATATCAAAAACGAGTGCAATTTTAGAGTTTATATCTTTCACTGTGACACTATGTTACGCATGTTGTCAAATCAATCTGTATAGTACATACATGGGCAAACTGCGGTTCTAATGATTGCACTTGCCATTTTGATAGAGAGGTTTACTCTGATTATTGATTGATACATTTTATCACCTATAAACAATATGCGTGTTGTTTTCGTGCTGTTTCTTTCCTTATGGTATATTTCACACTTGTAAAATTTCGGGAAATGTGGCAGTACAGGGTTAGAAATTCACCGTTGAACTCTCGAACCGAGTTCACATAAACGTCTCACTGACTCTCACCCACAAAAATGGTGCTCAGATGTTCAATGGTCATAAATTAATGATAAATCATTGTGTTCAATAATGAACTAGATAATTAATCACTGTAGCGCAGGTCACGATAATTTCTGGGCCAACAACGGTGATTACGGCTCATCCATTTGTTTACAAAGGTTAGCAATGACTGTAGGATAGATCTTTTAAAACAGAATGAGAGGAACAGTTTGTATTCAGTGATGATGAAGTTGAGTGTCTGTCATTAATCTGTCAAAATTCACTCGTAGTAACTTGAAACATCATTATGAAATCAAGCAACAAAACTTTGCCACGAGTTACCCAACGCAGACAGATTTACGTAGCAATAAGATTACCGAACTGAAATTTTCCTGAAACGCTCAGCAGCACTTGAAGGAATTGCTCCACACTGCTTTGAAGTCGTATCAGACTGATTTCAAACACCTTGCATTCCAAGTGGAGACGCACAGTATCACCGCACGATAATAAACTTCTTTCAATTTCATTGTGACGGAGTAAATTCATAATTTTTAATTCTTGTGTTGTGGCTCTTTTGAAACTCGGATTTTTGATATGCGGCTCGTGCATGAAGCAGGTCTGCCCACCCCTGCTGCAGTACCTTCTGTTTTTGGTTTGGCTTTCAAGAAGACTGGCGATGTTGAAGTGGAAGTAGTCTACAGACGTCACCACTTAGTAGCGGGAATGGTGCTTCGTTATTGGGAAAACTTCAAATTAATCAATATCGAATTCCTTATTTCTGTGAACGACAACTTGTCTCTTGACTACTAACAAGTGTTGTCCAATCGCGTGAAATCCATACATTCACGACTTCCAAGAACACTTGCTCCCACCAATGAAGCTCTGTGGTATCACCAAATACACCGGCTTCAATAAACCATAATATTACCATTGATTTTCCAGATCCCTCAAGATTAGGAGATTCACAATTACAAACAACCGGCCGATCAATGCCGCGACAAAACACTGGCCCGTTTCATCGATTAGCCCTTCGCCGATGGCCTTGTGTTATTAAATTATTTATTCACCACAAGTAATCTGGAAAAGGTACCGTTTTCGAGATCACAACACGAGAGCGTGTGATGGAATGCCAAATCGCAAATTATTTCGTGTGCACACTATGCTATTTCATGGTGAATGGTACCAGACTGGCTGATTTTGACGTGAAAACTGTTTTCATGCAGGCACCCGACATTCCTCTTATCGATTCTAGTCAAACCAAGTTGGCCATGTCCAGAAAATTAATTGAGAAGGTGCGTGTCGGATTAATGCAGGCGTAACTCATGAATAAAAAATGCACGGCTCCTAACATAACCGGCATTAATACAGCTTCATCAGGAACTCAGTTTGAGTACAAAGAGATTAACTGCGATTAAGAAACGGACTTCAGCAACACTGAAATTTCCCGAATGTGACGTAAGAGGCAAAAAGTATCAGAAATGGAATTCGAGGATAGGAAAGAACCAACTCAATTGGCAATGACAATATTACGCGTCCAGAGAATATGATATAGGAAATTGCATGAGCAGCTGTGCATATGCTCTGAACGTCACAGGATACCAGCATAATTACCTAAGACTCTCAATGTCAACAAGCCGGAATCACGCGCATAATTACGTGTATGGTACCGTACGTCTGATGCTCAGCATCGAATAACATTGTGCCAGAATTAGTTGGCTACTCTTAGCAGATAATTTCATTCAGTTACCGAGATACAGTAGCTATTTCGATGCAAGCAAGTTCCAAAACTACTTTGCACTCGACAAATTTATTTTTTGCTAAAAACCTGTCAAGTAGAAGTAAAAGTAGTCCAAAACATAACCACTCTAGTATGCAGTCCAAGTGTAGGCTGAACCTACTACAGTAGGCCTACTCCAAGAAGGTAGCAGTACTTCTTTACTACCAAGTTGTGACATAGGCCTATGCAAACACACAGCCAGATAATAGTGCCAGGTACCAACCCGTGAGTGCCTGCACAAAGCCCTGTTCATCACGGCCTTGAACGCGTAGAAGGTCTTCATGAACGCTTCCGGAATGTAGCGCTTCAGTTGCACCTCGCTCCTGGCGAAAGACAGCCGCCACTCCACGTCTTTGCGGCCGACTACGCTACACGCGGGCACCAGGTGGAATCCGGTGATTACTGAAAATGTGGTTACAGAAAACTTCATAGAAACAAACAAATTAAGCGATTACGAGTCACGACTAGAAAAACGCAGTGTGTCAGAGGCAGGGTTGTAATGAATAGAGTCATGACTCGACTTCAGGCAATTTGTGTATCGACTTGACTTGTACGCGAATCATTGCGAATGACTCGAGACTCCGACGGCCTGGACAGGCATTTCATTGTGAGTAAGCTATCACATTATTGGTATTTTGACTACCAGTACTGGCGTTTGTAAAATACGACCAGAATCCGTGTAAAGTGAGGAAATTACTATATTACTATATTCAATATCATCTAAAAGTAAAAAGTGAATTGTACAGGATTGCACTCGAAACTAAACAGGGCACACAAAGACTTTGACTCTCAACACTGTGACTCGAACCTCTGAACCTTGACTTGGACTTCACTTGGTAGTGAATTGAAAATGCAAACCAGATGAATCAGTACCGAGAACCGCTAACATTCGTGTGTAAGACACATGTACAATGAAGTTGCTGGGGTCCCATGCCAGTAGCGGCAACCAAAGCAGTCACCGATGATACTCGAGCACAAGCAAATACATAAATTTCTGCTCGTTACAAGTAGAAGCGGCTACTTCCAAGACATGTCAAAACTAGTACAGGTAGAAATAGAAAGTAAAGTTCTAATCTGAAATGTACTCCACGGAATGGTTTCAAAAAGTTGGGTCGAATATTTTATCAATTAATCGGTGTCGGCTATTTTGGAAATTGCAATGTATATCTTCGCGACTAACGCAAAATCACACCACAAGTGGATTTTTCAAATATATTCGGTTATCGTGATACAACACAAAGGGTTTTTCACACAGTGTTGGCTCCAACAGACACCTTACCTTCCTCCTCAGGTACGATTCCGTCCCAAAAATGATTTTCCGACAACCACCCCATGGCCACGGCGGGCCAGCCCCGAAACGACACGACCGGCACCAAGTCGTACATAATCCGTGTCCCGCCGTACGATAATACAAGTGTGGTTATGACGCCGTTTGGAAGAATTTCCTTGACCACGGGATCACCTTTCTTGTGCGAGCCTTGCATTTCGGTAACGACCTTCAACGCGCGAGAGGCAAAGTTACCGAAAATTGACACAACAAAATCGTGGGAGGGAGCTATCGCTCAAATAGTATCGGACGCCGTAACTGGAGTTGATTACTTAGTAAATAATTCAGGTGGCAGCAGGGGTGTAACCAAGTCACAAAGCTCCGAGTCACAAGTCAATCCCACTTTTATAGTTTTGACTCGAGTCAAGTCGAGTCATTTTCAATTCACCACCGAGTCAAGTCCGAGTCCAAGTCATCGAGCAGAGGTTCGAGTCCTAGTCATGGTATTATGACTCGAGTCCGAGTCCAAGTCATTGTGTTGAAAGCTCAGTTTCCAATTAAAGTCTTGTTAAACCCACTTTTATAACTCTATTTGGTGATATCGAATGGTTCGCATTTATAATATAGCCTACTAAATTTCCTCACTTTTAACAGTTTCTGGTCGCATTTTCAAGCGCCAGTACCAATAGACGTAATCTCAATAGGGTGGTTACTCTACTGTTCTTCGAAATTACAATGAAATGTCGGTATTGGCCGTCTGAGTCTCGAGTCATATGACTTGGTTCGAGTCATGCGCAGAGTCGAGTCGAGTCATTTCTGTATTTTGAGAAAATGACTCGAGTCAAGTCGAGTCATCAGAAAATCGTGACTCGAGTCGAGTCATGACTCGAGTCATTACAACCCTGGATGGCAGCAATTTTTGCGGCAAATATTTAAAGCACGTTGCCACCTGGAGCTCGATAAAATTAGGGAATTCGAATTCCTTTTGATACGGTTTGCCAATATATATATAGTAGGCCTACCGTTAAGTAATAACCAGAAACAGAAAAAACACAGTATTCATTCTGATATGATACCTGGTGAGTCACTACATGCACAAATAACATAATTTGAAAACAGAATAAACGATAGGCCTAGTCTATAACTGAAGGTCGCATAGGCTAAAACTAATGAGGCACCGTTAGTTAGTGACATTAACAGGCCTAAGGTAGGTCTAGTCCGCTGAAGATGGTCACCTCACTCAGCCTAAATCCTAGAATGACATCGGATGTATTTATTTGCATGAAAAGACGCCGACTCATAAGACACAGATCCATTTTGGCACCAGACTTGAGCAAATAGGGCTGTATCTTAGTATGAAAATGTCAATTATATATTCTTAAAAAGGTTGATTTCAAAGTGATTGAAAGTCACAGATATAATATTAAAAAGCGAAAACGTACTGTACCTTCCAGAGAGGAAGCGTTTCTTCTTTTTACACCCAAGCAATATGTCTACTGCCTACGTACCTGTGTCAAACTTTCCGAAAACCAACTGCACACTTTTGGGGCGGATAAGTAATGATTCCGATCGTTTTGATGTTCCACTACGCAGCAACAAGATTCCCATTTTCCGACCGTGTCGTCATCGAATAGTCTGCATTGTAGAATGTGATAATGTGAGTGTGACGTCACAATTACCGATGCAGCTAAGCCAGCTATTACCAATTCAAGTTTCACTAAAGGTAAACTGCAGACAGGCTTGCAAATGTTAAGCAAAACAGGGATTAAATATGTACATGAAGCTTTAATTCCAGAATAAGATAAGCAGATAATGAAGCCCTTGCAATTTACAGGCAGCTGTTTATAAGGCATGCAGACATTTCCCATTAAATTGGCTATTGAACTATTGGCGCTTTTGTTCATCATATCTATTAGGTGTTCCGTAACAAAGTAGGGCCTACTTGTACATTTTTGAGTGCACAAGTAGCTCTTACTTACTTCTACTACTGACTGGAGTGGTGGTAATTTTAGCCCAAATCCACTTCACAATTTTTTAGGCAAAACTAGTTACTTTTCACTCTTTGGATTTTGAAAGTGAGAACAGTTTAGGGTCAAGTTCGCATCTCTTCCACGAGTGAAATAGTCACAAACACCCTATGGCAGTGGTTCTCAACCGGGGGTCCGCGAAGCATTTTCAGGGGGTCCGCAAAACCTCAAAATTTTCAGAAGGATTGAAAACCTAATTTGGAAGTTTTTCAAACTATAGGGAAATCACGAGGCGGTTTCGCTTCTAACTGCTGAAACTTCAGGAGGCACATCGACAGAATGACTTTCTGGGATGAAAACATTTCGATTGCGAAGCAGCCAATAGCTTACTGATATGAACATATAGCTGTTAAAAACACTTTGTTGGGGTTTGTGGAAAAAAAAGTTGGAGTAGTTAGATCAATCAGGATGACTCGGAAATCTTTGTAAAACATTTTGGATTCAAAGCAAAATAGTGCACAGTCGTTTGAAATAAAAATTCCTCAAGTATTTTTCCTAATCTGTAGAAATATAAGGACTGAAACCTCACAGCGGAATCATCAGTCATTTTGTTGCTGTTCATCACGAAGCTACAGTTCAAATTTGCACAAGATAGATGACTATTACACGATAATTGACCTGAATTTGAACTAAAACTTGTTGGGGCCTGTGGGGTCCGCGAAGACAAATAGGTTGAGAACCACTGCCCTACGCATTGCGGTGACCAAATGTATTTCCAAACATTGCACAAGTTCGCAGTGTCACCTAGTCCGTCTGCATTTACAATAAAAGCAGTCGCCTAGCTGATAAACTGCTTTTGTGTAAGAACAAATTGACTTTTTGAAACTTTTACTCCAGAATTTATCATTCCTTTTATTTTCTACTTTGACTGAAAGTGGTTTTGAATATACTGGAAATTGCTACTCAGAAATTCAATTCAAAAATCAACAGCGACTGCTTTAGCCACCTCTGCTGCCTACCCATCACTGGACACTTTCTCGTTTTTACTGGCCTGGTATCCTATCCAACGCCCATGTCGATTTCACACAAATTCAGGCAAATCGACGATAACACGCTATTCCAAACACATACCTCAAACTCAACCATGAATGACATGGCGTTGAATGTCGCATGTCCAGTACCACTGGTTGATTTCTGTCATGGAGTTTTAGTACTGGTACGAGCAATGTGTAGTCAAGATCAAAGTCGGTTCCTCTAAATAGAAACACATCGCGAAATTATAAGGTATCACTATATTTGAAAAACTGAGAATGATAATAATAACATGCTAGAAGCCACAAAGCAAGGTATGTCACCTTGCAAAATGAGACGGGTTGTCAATCTCGGTATCCAGCGTTCCATCCTTGCAACTTCCAGATAATAGTAAATACTCGTTAGATACTGGTAGCTTGTCATCAAGTTTTTGTACTTCGCCTGAACATAAAACTGGGCTCAATGATTGTAACAACACATCGAAAACAAAATTTTTAATTTTGATTTTCGAGTAATACAAATTATGACGCTCCATAAATGAACGTATTGTAGGCTACGCTTGTTCATCATGGGTTTGTGAAATTGAAGGAATTTATCTAGATTCCTGGCTATAAATTGCTAAATTGGTGAGTTGTAGTGTGCCTTTAGTGGCTGAATAGTAAAAACGTTTCACTTATTAACATTTGCAGTGAGTAGGAAACTATGTGCTATGCATAAGCAATAAGGCTTTCAGCTTCAATTGTCCGGATTATGTTTATTATTCATCTTACTTATAATTCAGATAAGTACAGCACCGAGGGAAAGCGATGCAGCCTAGAATCATTAGGCTCACACTGCAGTCTCACAAAACAGTTGAAAGAAGGCAGAAGTCTACACTGGATAAATAAGAAACTGGAATCAAAACCACCCTAAAAAGCGATTGAGGGTATGCTACACTAAAAAGATGAAGCAACGAAAAACGTGGGACTCACTCAAAATGTTGAAAACATGCTCCTTCATCGAATGCACTTCCATCGCCATGCAATCATCGAATTCATGGCGATCGTAATCGTCGAAAACGTTGATTAAGTTTTCCAAGGTTTTCATTTCACAGCCCGACCTAACGTTTGACAAGATGATACGGCAAGCACTTAGATACCAGAATAAGTAAAGCTCTCTCAGACAGGCGTGTATGTGTGCTCAATTCAAACATGCGAGATTGTTCGCGCCTGATGTCAGATTCACACAGTAATCACTTTCTTCATTTGCCGTTTTGGACATCTAATTATTAGGGTTAGGCCAGGGGTGTTAATATGCATGGTGGTGAGCTTGGTGATATAATTTCATGGGTCGCGAGCCAGTGATCTGCAGTGTGCCGAAAACTCCGCATATCTGGAGAATTGATGACATTTCATGGGTTCATGCGAGAAACTTTTGTTTTCAAGTTTATAGCTATAATACTGATGCATTGCTCATAGAATTGTTCATAAAAACTAGTCCGTTCCTACCCGACCACAATCTAACATATTGACTTTCCCTCCCCCTTTAATTTTTTTGTTATCTTCTGTTACTTTTCATTTAGTGGGCATGCCTCTTATTAACATGTTCTATGCCAAGATGGGTGTCTCATTGAAACTCTACTTCAAGTAATTGTGAATCCTTCCTGTCTTTTCATATCATAATCTTGCGATCTTTAGAAATGATACCCTAATAATTTTTAACAAACTGAACTGAATCAGACTTCACTATAGTACTTAATCTTCTCAGATACCTAGCCCAAAGTAATTGAAGTTATCAGCATATTCCATTACAGTGACTCGAGTAAATTCAAGACAGTAGCCTAATATAGCGGAGGGATCACAATCTCATGCCAAAACAAAGGTTTGTTATTTGGCAGAACTCAAATTCAAAAAGGGATGAATGTATGATAATGTAGATGCAGTTACTAGAACGGTTGCAAAACCTTCGTTATAGAAAGTAGAAGCAAAGCCTGGTTACATTTTTGGAGTTACAAGATATACGTGCCAGTGGCCACTGCCGGCCAATATTCATTAGCTATAAGTTCTTCAGCATGTCTTTCCATTTGATTTCAGAAATGAGTCTTAAATCGGGGGTACCAATTCGGCCGGTTGCCAGTAAATTCGGCCGTCGGTCACTTCGGCCCTCGGTAAATTCGGCCCTCCGAGAATATTGTATTAAAATGTATTACCAACCGTTAACATGAATTAATTACATAATTATACTATTATCAAGTGATTTGGAGGTCAGGGTATGCGTAGATCGCGTAATCGCGGGAGATAGCGCGGATATTTACTGGGCTGAATTTACTCGGTAGGCTTAATTCGGCCCTCGGAGAATTTTGTATAAAAATGTATTACCAACTATTAATGTGAATTAATTACATAATTATATTATTATCAAGTGATTTGGAGGTCAGGGCATGCGTAAATCACGCAGTCTCGGCGTGATTAGATCATGTGACGAGACGATGCTAGGGGTTAGGGTTAGGATTAAGGTTAGGGTTCGGTAATGTCATTGTAACTGTTATTGTCATTGTAACTGTCGGTTGGGAGAGGGGTATTAGGGTTCGGTAGGGGAATATTAGGGTTGGAGGAGGGTGACCCTAATCCTAACTGTAATTTTGGGACACATTAACCGTAACTCTAACCTTAATTTCCCCTCCCAACCCTAATACCCTTCACCCCCAATCTTGGAATACCATACCATACCATCTCAAACCCTATCTCCCCTCCCGGCCTCCCCCAATCCTAATAGTAATATCCACCCTCCAAATCCTAATACCCATCGCCCTCAACCCTAATCTTTGGATACCTTAACCCTAAACCTAACCAACCTTAATATCCATCAACCCCAACCCTAATCTTGACCCCAACATGGACCCCCTACCCATCCCACCCACGACACGTAAAACTTCCCTATTCGAGAATAATGGTTTGTATTAGAAATAGATCATGGGCCGAATTTACCGAGGGCCGAAGTGACCGACGGCCGAATTTACTGACAACCATTCGGCCACCACATACGATATTATGGGCAACGCTCAGAAACTTTGGAGGGACGAGAGAGCAACGGCGGAACGGGGTATTCCCTGTGATATATTGATATTCAATTCAGCGTTTATATATACTCGGGTATTTGCAATGAGATAATATACGGTAGTATACGAGCTTACCTGAAATCAACCCGATCCGATTCCTCCATTTTCCAACTCGTTGGCACCCAAACTCGTCGACTTGATGAAATTGGCTATTCTAGAACGAACGCACCTGCGGAGTTAGCCATAATATTTTCCAGTCAAAAATCGAGGTTTACTGACTAAAGCGCTCGGTTGTGTGATCTGTGATGCACATGAAACGGATATATCTCAAAGTCATGAACAGGCCCGCTATTCTATGTGTCTTATTTTTGACACATAAGAAGCGACAACTTTATTCATGCCAAATTTCATTCGGATCCACCCGGTGTTAAGACTAAAAATCCGATTTCTCAAGAAAACGACTCTGTAGCGGATTTTGATCTCTGAGCTTTCCTGTTGTGTCAAGTACTGGGCCTAGCTGCCCAGTGCCCATCCAACAAGTCGCTGCTGAAGAGATTCGGTGTCCTAAACATAGAAGATATGCGGAAACTAGAAATCGCCAAGTTTATGTATCAGTTCCACTTCGGTCGTTGCCCCGAATACGTAGGGAACCATAAGTCCTCCTTTTTCAGGTTTTTAAAAATGTCCTCCGAGGACGCCTAAATGTCCTCCCTGTTGGCAATTCGTCCTCCTTTACAGCTTTTAGAGCTAAGATGATGTATAGATTCGAGCAAAAATGGGCATAAATGACGCTAAACAGGAAATTCGTGGTTCCAACGTAGCCCTAAGTGACGACCTTTTTTTATCAACCAACGGAAAATGTGAAAGAAAAACTGTGTTTCAAGAGCTAAGACGGTAAGTTGACTTTTTTTTAGTCAACCAACCACAATTTCGTGGTAAATTTACAATTTTTTAGGGATTTTACTGCAGTATTGTAAGTCTGAATATTTTGAAAAAGTGTCCTCCATTCCCGATTCCAAAATATGGTAACCCTACTTTAACGGCTTTCTAAGTAAAGTCTTGCATCACCCCTCCATGCTATCCCAGTAATGCATGAGCGCCAAGCAGGGAAGTCATGGATACCGATGTTACTAATCAGGTCTTTGGCCTATGACCCCGCCGGGGATCGAACCCACGACCTACCGGTCAAGAAGCTTCGCTTCTTGTAAAATGATGATGCTGATGAAATTCGTGCCACGAAGACAGGGGGGCGATTCATGGACCTTTCATATGTTAGCATGTGTAAGAAATAATAATTGTTGTATATTATCCGATTTCATCATGATCCATTAATACTCGAATTGTCCACTTTTATACGCGTAGTAACTGTTTGTTTGGACAGTTCGCATTGCAAAAACCCTGGGGTTGTAGAGTCAGAGTCGGATTCGCAGATTCAGTAAATTTTCTCTTGGTGGAGTCGGAGTCGGAGTAACAGAAATTTGGTTAGCACTCTTTAGTTCGGAGGTCTCAAACTCAAATGTGCTAGCGGGCCAATTTCCCAATTTTTGATGACGCCGCGGGCCGCAGCATCAATAATAGGGATATGCAATATGTAATTTCCAAGTAGGCCTTATTTCACGGGACCTTGCAGACAGGCCTTCCACAAACATCGTGGAAATGTAATTTCCTATTGTACTATTCACGCTTGACACGAAAAAAAAATCACATTTTCAAATATTTGAATAAAATTGTTTTTGTGACGGGCCGGGCATAATTTTTTAATTAATGAGTTATAGACATCATGCGAGAGGATGCATCATGACATCGTAAAATTGTCGGGTCATATAATATTGCAGCTAGTGGACCTTTCACGTGCCGCAATTTTATATAGAATATTATAAAATCTACTGAAGATTGAACTGATATATCTGAGCATTTCAGCGGTGTAGCCTAATCCTGGTTTTGATATAGTCGCGATAAGTATGGGCTAATGTTATTGTAATTGCCAAAATCAAATTAAATCAGCGTTAGATTTTGCCTTCGAATAATATTGGAACATTATCAATAACAACTTAAATATAATCATTATTGAGCCATAGTACTAGCATTGCTTCTTAATCTTTTTTGCGATCGTAACCCTTGTGCTTCCAATAAGATTTCTCGTAGCCCCTGTCCATTTTCATCACAATTTCTGATGGCACCTACATTAAAAATCAGAAAGCCCATTCACATAAAATCGCGCGTAGCGCGAAGACTATATTCCAGCTGAATAAATTGGCCAAGAAAATATTCCATAGCATATAGTCCTAATTCCACTACGCATCTCGTACACCCTGATGTGGTGCTTCGTACCCCGATGGGGTCTACGGACCCTGGTTAAGAACCCCTGGAATAGAAATGTCCAATCGGCGAAGAGTTCATTGGTGTTACAGCTGTAGAGCGTACTATACTACCTTACTCGCCACCGATAATAACATGGATAAAGAGAACAAACAACAAGTTTGTTGAGATTTCAGTGATTTTTATAGCTGTTTTTGCGTGAGCTTCAAGTTCTTATATCTAGAAAAGATATATGGCACTTGAATATATTGTTGAATGCTTGAGATTCCGAAATGCCGTCGCGGGGCGCATGCGGCCCGCGGGCCGCGTGTTTGAGATCTCTGCTTTAGTTAGAGTCGGAGTAGGAGTTGGGGGACATATATGCATGCTGAACTCGGACGACTTTGTTGAAATGTTCTTACTGTTACTGCAAGCTGCAACTATACCCTAAAATCGAATCAACTTTTCTCGAATGGTAGTAGCCTAGGCCTATATAAAGCGCCGCGGCAGTTCTAGAAGTTATCAAGTCGTTACGTATGCTGACATTCGCAAACTTTTTGGAAGCACATACGAGCACATTCACTGATTAACAACAGCAACAACTATAAAAACGTAATACGTTTTTCATTTTTGAGTGAAATTATAAGAATGTCAAAGTCGGAGTTGAAGACTGACTAGTTCTGTGATTAAAGTATTAGGAGTCGGAGATGGAGTACAAATCGGTGTATTAAAAATTGACAGAGCTGGAGTCAGAGTCGGACGGAATATTGAAAATGCCCGTAGTCGGTGCATGATAAAGTGAACCGATTCCGCAGCTGTGGTAATAAGTGATACTTAGGCAGGTCAATGGCATATTAGTTTTGGACATTCCCGTTCTCACCCAGTCTTGTTACGGTTTATGAATACAGAAACCATCTACAGAGGAATAAATCTACGCCCAATAAATAAATATTGCAACGGAAACTTTCGCGATCGACTCAGAAACATATACCTCGATCATACGACTACATAGAATGGCAATTGCCATTGGACAACGTCGCCATTGCACTTTCTTGCCCAGCACATATTTAATTCATTTTTCAAGATGCAACTGTGATTCTGGCGGGTAATGCATACATGACCCATGAAATTCGAACCGATATCCAACGACATGGTGAAAACCATGCATTACCTTACCATATTGGCTTACTAATACGCTTAACAAGCAAAAAACGATAGCATTGCTTGCTGCAATCACTAGTGTCTTGCCAAAAAAAAACGTATTTGCGTAAGAGTTGCATTTAAAACAAAAGCCAATTTAAAACAAACATGTTTGAACACGGGCCTTTTCTAAAACATGTTTTTATTGTTTCTTTAGCCATGACATAGCAAATTTTTAATTATCACATCGCCTTGAATGACATTGAAGCATGAAAATATAGGGTCTGTATGGTTCTTTGATGGAAAATATCTTTGACGAGAACTTATACCTCGTCATGTAGCATTTTTACCGTCAACGGTCATATCATCAGAACATCCATTCCTAGTGATATACCTATATTATAAGTGCAATAACTGTTGAACTATAGATAACTAACCTACTAGCTATGTGAATGGTTCTTAATCGGTGTTTCCTTGAACACCAGGGGTTCCCCGAGCCAGTCTCAGGGGTTCTTAGTTGGTCAATACGCACACTCGACTCATATATATGATTTGTGATGACATGCCCAACTCCCATCTTGGTCATTATTGATTGAAGGCAATTAGGCCCGATAATAGTCGAATTGTGATTGTTGTGGTGGTAGTAGGTTACCATCGTGTGCAGGGGAGGTCGGAGTTCGAAGTCGAAGCCCCATAGCTCATTTACAATTTACATCACGCTGTTGCGTTTCGACCGAACAATACGATGACACTTTGCAAGGTGAAGCCTCGTATTTCTGAATTTCTATCTTAAAAGGAACAGAAGCATAGGTGACGCTGCTTTGCAATAAATAGGCCTATTCATTATAATTTTTATCGTTTAATAAGAAAATAATATTTTTCTTTTAACACTCTGTTAATGCACAGTTCATTTTGTGCGTCACTAATTTATAATAATGTATTATTAGACGTGTTTGATGTGTATTATTATGGTAGATTTTTGATTTTATGACTCAGCGAAAATTTGTGGTTTCAGGAGGCTCAGTGTTACAGAATATAACGTGTACCTGCAAGTGTTCCTCCAGTTAGCAAAGGTTAAACAACCACAGGGATGGCCGGATCATGTCAGAAATCGTAGAAGTGGCAGATGGTTATGTCTCTAAAGTGTTTGGGAAACATGAGCAGGTAGAGAAATCTTACTTGATTGCTGACTCAAAGTCGAACTATAGCCTCTACATATTTTCCATATTAGCAGGGTTGTAATGAATCGAGTCACGATTTTCTGATGTCTCGACTTGACTCGAGTCATTTTCTGAAAATCATTGTAATTTCGAAGAATAGTAAAGTAACCACACTATTGGGAATTCGTAGATTAGTACTGATACTTGAAAATGTGACCAGAAACTGCTAAAAGTGAGGAAAATTAGTATATTATAAATGCTAACCATTCAATATTACCAAACAGAGTTATAAAAGTGCGTTTAACAAGACTTTAACTATTGAACAGTCAACACAATGACTTGAACTCGGACTCGAGTCATAGTATGATGACTCGGACTCGACCTTCTGTTCGTTGACTTGGACTCGGACATGACTCGGTGGTGAATTGACAATGACTCGACTTGACTAGAGTCAAAACTATAAAAGGGAGATTGACTTGTGACTCGGAGCCTTGTGACTGGGTTACAACCGTGTATAATAGTTCATTTCAAATGGTATTGACAACATTTTATCATGTATGCCTGAGCGTTTATCTATTTATTTTTATTCGGATGTCTTGGTAATGTCTTTTCCATCAAAACCGACGCTAGCGCCGCTGCCACACGTTCGTGTATCGCACCTATGGCGTCGACAGATCCTTTTGGCTGGAGCTTTACCGGCTCGTTTGAGGTGGGTAATCTCTTCGCTGAAGCTGTTATGTCAGGCCTGCTTCCATATACGAAGTCCTTTACCATCGAGTTCATCTTATTTTCCAAGATTGGATCGATCTCGGATAAACTTGTGGATGTGCTGAACTTTTTTGCCAAACTCTTTCTGGAATTTGAGCCATCTCGCGGTCGGGAGAGTCGATTTGAGTGTGGTCTGCTTCTTGGTTCGTCAAACGAATCCTGTCTTATCATTGCTGCTCTGGAATGTTTGGCATGTCTGTGATGTGAACGAGTACGACGCTGGCTGGCTTCAGACCCATCAAGGAATGATTCTGGTCTCGCATTCTGCGTGTGACGGACATCAAAAGCTTTGACATCCATTTCCTCAGAGCTCCAGATATCATATCCTCTATCTGTTTCAGGAATACAAGTACTTATTAGGGTGCTTACTGGGCATAATCAGCCAGACAACGGATTCTATACGTACTTCGATCATCATGTCGACGACGTGAGTGTGAATCTATTCCTGAACCTTCATCTGGATGAGTAGATGAGTCTGCATATTTCATCATCTGCTATTGAAATAAAAACATCATCACTATTACAAGAGTTTTTAAATTCGCGAAGTTGAACTTTGCGACTGCCAGCGCTCTGTGATTGATACCGAATGACCACTGACCAGTCACCACAGCCTTCGGATACAGTCTGAATACACAACTCGATTTCACATCTACAATGATCGATACAGTGAAATTGCATTGGGTTTGGATAGCTGCATTCTGCAATTACTAAATTACTGAGAGAGTGGTAGATATTTGAAAATTAGTAACTATTGCCTGGTTTATATTGTTGATAAATAAGACGACCGAGGACAAGGAAGACATTTCATAGTAGCTTTGAAGAACAGTTAAGTTACCACATTATTGGTGTCTCGTCTATCAGTACGGGAACTGGAAAATAGGGCCAGAAACTTTCTTAGAATTGTGAAAACGGGAGTTGACCATGATATGAGCCCGATAACTATGATTTGGACTCGAACTTGGACTTGAGTCTCAACAGTATGACTATATGACTCGGCCCTGCACTCCGACTTGGATTCGGTGTTGAATAATGGTTCACCTTGACTCGAGTCAAAACTAGAAACGAAAGATTGACTTTTGACTCGCAACGTTGTGACTCAGTTACAACGATGTACTAAACATACCCAATCCCAATAAGGATAAGGCATATCATTCAGTGTCCCATACGCCTAAAACTGAATGAGAATCTACCTATCACAAGTTCAAGTTCAAGTTTATTCATAAAATTTCATCATTTTAAAAATCACAAGACTTCGATACAATGAAAGATAGAAGGTGCCGAAATGACTTGGAGTAGTCTTTGAGATCAGACACTCACCTGGGCCTAGGCGATGTAAATAAGAGGCAGGCATGCACGCACACAGAATGAAAGCAAAAGAAGATAGTATAAATGATAAGCGACAAGTGTATAGTTTACCGATGAACTTATGTATAGACTTACCGCATCGTTCCTTTGCCACAACCTCGAGGAGTATCTCCTCATGTGATTCCTATGAAGATCATTGGAGCGCGATTTGGGAAGCGAATCATACTCTCGATATTTGTGATTGCTCCACGGCGGTCTACCGCAGTCGCAGCATGCTCTCAGTGGAAGAGCCGAATCCCACTGCAAGTCGCAACCACAGTCGGGTTCAACGTAAGGGTCGAATCCTTCATGTGATGGTGGTGAATGGGTAAACCTTGGCGATGGATGGGAACTCATGCTATCTCCATGTGCCCTTCTGCACCGACAATCATTCCCGTGCGAAGGAGCTAGCCAAAAGTTCTCTAATCCTGCAGGTCGGCGATGAGGGTTTCCCCGGTTCTGATGGCACCGTCTGTGATGACGTAATGAATTTTCAAGAGCCTTATCAAAATTCTCATGCTCCCAATCAGCACTGTCGATTCGTTTGCAGTCCTCATTGTATTTACGCACCGTCATTTTTTCGCGGCTCATCGCAGAATAGGATGAGCTTTTCAAGCCATATCCAGACCGAGGCATTCGAGAGCATCTTATCTTTTTTTTCGGACGCTGATGGTACTGTTCGTGTGAGGATGAATCGGACGAGGTATCGTAATGTGACAAAACTGGTCCCTTTCGTCGTGATATGGGAGCATTGTCAGGTTTACGAATCTCATCGCTGGTAGAGTTAGCAACGTCACTGCTGCTACTGGGCGAATGCATTTGACTGTGGCTGTCAATTTCTCTGTCTGTTCTTTTCTTCATCGAATATTTTTGTATCAGCGCAGGATTGGGTACAACCTCTAATCTCGAAGCCACTCTCATGATGGACGATGACTCTCTTTTGCC
The DNA here is from genome assembly GCF_051294905.1 of Botryllus schlosseri. NCBI lineage: Eukaryota > Metazoa > Chordata > Ascidiacea > Stolidobranchia > Styelidae > Botryllus > Botryllus schlosseri. The sequence goes on from NC_137239.1 coordinate 19,967,683, forward strand.
AAATTCCAAGTGCATCGTTGCGTTCGTATTGATATTTTGGTTGTGCAATGCAGTTCTGAATACGTTCGTCGATTCTTCCATCAAGCTCGCATCGCCGTTAGGATCGTGCGTGGCTAAAACAATAGCAATCAATCACGCTTCCTGTCAACCTCACTTCTAAATGGCTTTTCACAAATGGCCATGAATAATGCAAAATGCTGAACCAAGCAAAGTAAAATATTTTCGAAAGACGACACTTGGTGCAGGTCGTTTATTTAGATGCGATTTTTCCTCCTCATGCGCAGGCATTAGGTGATCGGATTTTTGTTTTCGTATTTTCATGCAATCGTATTCGATTAGATTAGAAAAAAATGTCCGGTCATCAACAGTTACCGCTTGCTCGTAGGAGGCGGAAAATCACCATTCTGCTTCGATGCCAACCATTATCACAGATATTGAAGTTTGACGTTTGGTTGGGCAAACGGAGCGGCTTCTAGGCGAGGATAAGTAAAATAAGTTGAATAGGATGCGCGCGCACCAATCATTATTCGGCAATTATTTACTCGAAATTCGAATATCTAGGGATAGTGTGAACCTCCGAAAGGTTCAGGTTCGTGTGAACGCGAACCTTTTTGAAAGGTTCTGTGTGAACGCGAACGTGAACCTCATGACGTCACGTGACGTCATATTGCTGATTCCAACTCTATATTTCAGTGAAGTGATAGCCTATATTAATGTACACGATACCTAGCGACGACTCGGGCCACATAATGCCACAATGTTGCAGTACATATTGACGTTTTGAACGTCGCCAAATGTATTAACTGGGGCAATCAAATGATATAATAAAAAATTATTCCAATGAAATCATTATCTTGCGTCGCTTTGCAAACAATTTCGACGAGGACTTGCAAGGGAATATAAGCTTACGCCGTAACGGTTTACGCCAGACCGGATAATGTATTCGGCGTCCGAGTATTGCTATTTGCTACGTTGATATTGAGTAGAGTGTTAAACGGGTTTCTATACTTGCTACCGATATTACCCCGTTAACAAGTTATACAGCATTAGCCGACACCTTAATCGCACGGATTTGGTTTTTATGATATAATAAGCATATGAAATCAAGATTGATCCCGTTCGCCTGCTAGATTTTTTTACATCAGACAGCGATATCAATTTAATTGATTGCTTGAATAAGCATCATTCGCTGACTACCTCCTATGTAGTGCATTTCGCTCTTGATGTTGTGTGATTGCGAATCAAGCTCACATATAGCAGAGAATCACGAACTATTCTAGCAAACTTGTGTGACAAAGCAAGTAAAATTTTTGAGACTGTCAAGTTGAATGCTCGTTTAGTGTTGATTTTTTACGCTGCCAGCGCCATGCATAGAGTGGCCCGCAGTATTAATACAATAAATTTCAACCAAAGGTGTTATAACGAAGTGAAAATTGTAATATATGAAAAAGGTTCACAGTGCAGAACCTACCAAGGTTCACAGTGCAGAACCTACCAAGGTTCGTTTGTGAACGTGAACTTCTCAATGTCAGAGGTTCACACACAGAACGCGAACGTGAACCTCACGTTCACACCATCCCTAAGTCGGCTACCCATCCGCTTATGCACCAAATTAGCATTGGTTGCAGTATAGCTAGAATGAAATGAACAGTGAACACTCTTGGGGGCCAACAAATTGTCAGCGATATGAAGTTGGACAATGGATATATAGTGACGTAGCTATCAAATGGTATCACTTAAAAAAAATTTTGTTCTCACTTGATGCAGTCTTATCACAAACGTTATATTGTCTCTATATTGTCTCCAGTTTACCGGACCATGACCTGACATATCGATCTCGCCTTCCGACACATGTCACCTCTTTTCGTCGCCGGTTCTTTTATATTATCTTCTTTTACTTTAAATTCATCGTGCATGCCTACTTTTTTACATCGCCTAGGCCAGGTGGGCGTCTGCTTTCGGATATTACTCCAAGTCGTTTCGACACTTTCCTATCTTTCATTATATCGCAGTCTTGTGGTGTATTGAACTCTCGATTTATACCGCGGTATAAGTCTGAGGTAGGTTATGGTTTCGTGTACAATGGGTGTATATTCACACCCGTATATCAAGGGTGATACACCGGTGGAAACTCTTTTCGCTAAGAGCGTACTTCTGTTTGCCTCGCGAAAATGTGAATATTTCATGAGCCGTGATTTTCAACGTGAAGTTTAAATTGCCCCTCTTGGCTAGTTACGATTGATATTTTCATATTTTCTTACGTTCTCGCGCTTTTGGAATGTCCGATGATACCATCAGGTCTTCAGTTGGTTCTTCGAGGGTTGAATGAGGTATTCCCATAAATCTGAAATATTCGGAACGGAAATTACAACAATGGGCTTTCCAATGCGAAATACATGAATGTATTGTATACATACACAGGCGAGGAGTCGCTGTTAATTTTCGCATCGCTCTCGTCGGTGGAAATCAACAGTTGCAGATCTTTCAACCAGTTTACAATGATCTTCGGCCTTGGCCTGGACTGTTGAAAAGCAAAGTTTGTCAGTCGTGTTTTGCACGAAAACGCAATACTGTGTACTACATGCACATTTGATGGAACAAAAACATACAGCATGCCACACGATTTCCTGCGGCCCGCGAAGCGATTCTGAGTAAATTGAAAATTGTTTGTATTATTCAGAAAATTTCTAACCAAAGTTGAGAGTTTTAGTAAGAAACACTTTCACAGAGTGTAGACTACCACCGCAAACCTTCACCCTCTGCATGACACGCTATATGAGAACAAACATGCTATTTCGATGCTTCCAGCACCTGCTAATTTCGCGTGGAGGTTATTTAAATAACACTTGGTATCATTCCAAATTGGGTTTCCTTTAATTTCTATGTAGGTGTTAAGGCTTGAATTTGTCATCATCGTTGTTATTGTACAACATCTTCATCTATGCCGAGTATAGCCGAAAGAACTTAGAGAATTACATATGTCAATGCGACGTCCTGCGTCATGTTTTGACACAAATTGAGGGTCAAAGATGTCCCATATCCAGTGGCGGCTCGTCCTATAGTAGGCTTACCATATTTTGAAAATGCAAAAAGAGGACACTTGTTCAGAAATTTGCAAGATACAAAACCGGAGTAGAATTCCCAAAAACCGGTGAATTTTTCCCACTTTGCGGTCGGTTGACTAAAAAAAAAAAAAAAAAAAAAAGGTCATCACTTCCGCTCAGAGCTCAAAAACACGTTTTTCACTCCACATTGCTTGGTGGATGACTAAAAAAAAAAAAAAAAAAAAAAAAAGGTCTTCATTTCGCTCAGAGCTGAAATCACCGCTTTTCCTCCGAAATACCCGCCGGAGCTTCACTTCTGCGCTATTTTGCGGCATATCACTCGCAATTTCCTCTATATCTGACCTCAATTTTCAAAAAAGAGGACAAAATCTCAAAAAAGAGGACAAAAGGGCGTCCTCCGAGGACACTTTCAAAAAAGTCAAAAAAGAGGACAAATCCTCTTAAAAGAGGACGTATGGTAAGCCTATCCTATAGGGCAACTGGGGCATCGCCCCACCTAAAATTCTGTTCAATAACAATGATTATCTTTTATAGACGCTCAGCAATCGATACATACCGAAATCACGGCGAAAATAGCATTCTTTTGGTGCTTTCACTTGTAAATGTCCAATTGCCCATACATAGCGAAGTCTCTATACCAAAATCGAATTATCTTCTGTGTTTTCGCTTTGTAAATGCCTAGCCGGAGCTTGCGTCGGTAGCGCTCATAACAAGCTTTCACTATAGAATATACTATATACTTTCACACCATAGTGTCCTATATGGTGTCGACACAGGCAAATCTCACGCCTCAGTGAAATTGTATCACGTCACAATTTCCATTTGGCTACAGGCAATTTGACGGTCATTTTTGACCGGCTTGCCGAGCTTTAAATTTGGTAAAACGGGTATCAATCGAAAGCTGACTCTCCACTGATTACGAAAATATAAATTTTATTCCGCTCGTATCCCGGGAACTCCCACAATCAGCCTCGAATTTTTCATTGTTATGGAGATTGGCATCGGAACGCAACAATGGTGTCTGACTTTTTTTCTCTTGAGCTACTAACTCGTTTCGCCAGACAGCATTGTTACGTCCTGAGCTACTCTCTCGTTTCGCCAGACAGCATTTCTGGTTAAAATCATTTTGCCCTTGATTAAAATCGATTTTAATCAATTAAATAATTCAAATCATGATTTTTCTTGATTTTTTTGGTTTTTTTACTCATAATAACAACAGCACGAACAAAAGAAAATGGGATGAATGACGACCATGTCAATCAAGGTGATGAAGGATAACGCTTAAACTTTAATAATGTGGGGCTGTGGGTCATCATCCAGATAGCTGAAAACGTTTAACCTACTAGTATTCACAGCAAAACGCTAACATATTGATTGACTATCGCTCTTTGCTCTTTCCCGTCTGTCTGTGGAATAGCTGAAATATACCGGTGCCGGTGACGAAATGCTATCTCCGGTTGATATAAAATGCACATGATTGTCCGATAATAAACCTCATTCACGCATCTCGTCCGAAAATTTGAAAAAACCGAAATAATCAATAAAATCAAAATGGAAAAATTAAAATAAAAAAATCAACGAAAAAACTGATTTAAATCACATTGATTCAAATCAGCCTGATTTAAACCAGAACCCTATCCATACCTTGATCGGTCATCTCATGAGCTTTTCGACGGTATGTCTTGCTTTAGTATTGAATGCTGTGCCAAGTCCCGAGGTTGACACTCAATGATTAGGGCAGTAATTTCGTCATCGAGGTCGAGTATGGTAGACATGTACACGGTGATCTGACACATATAGGCTTAACTACCGGATTGCGGATTTCACGTAAAAGCCGCCGTTGGTCTGTGCTAATTTTAACTGTGTTTCATACTGACATAGGTGATGAGATGATGCTGATCTCATGAAACAGTTTACTAAGATTCTCGGTTTGCACTCAAATATTTACTTTATTTTGTATTCTCCGATGTCAATTTCACCGTGAAATTGTTGTCTTCGAGCCATTTGCTTACAACCCACTGTCAAGCGCGATAGCTAGTTCGTTTTCGATGACGGCTAACAGCTGATCACCTGATCAGCCTATTCCTCAATATATTTTACGCAAAATTCGGTGTTTTTACGCAAGACTCGGCCCTTATCAGCCTGGAAATTGTCCAAATGTACAAGTCCATTGATCTATTCGTACGCGTGAGGAAAGCGCGCTCTTACCTTTTCCCCAACGTATTTCGATAAAACTGTATGGCTGACGTATAAGCGAAGATAAGGACGCCTTGTTAATTGTTATGCACTTTTACACTGCTGGTGCCAGGGGCAGTGTCTCTATAGTTCGACCGAAATTGGGCATCGTGATCTGAAGCATGTGGTCTACATCTTTTTCCGAAGCAGTAACCAAGTAAACTTTTAAAAAATTCCTATAGTTGAAAAAATCGCTTTCCATCAACTTTGCTGCAGTAATTAGGCTCGGTGCGTTAGATGTGCTCACGATTCTCAACGCTCTCATTGAGCGTATTCCAGATTTCAATGAACACGCCATTGAACATTTTGCAATTATGAAATCACGCAGCGCGCAATAGGCCTATTGATACAAGCGTTAAAATACGCAGGTACTAACAATAATTTGAAATACGTAAGCCTTGTTAACCATGCCTAATGTCTAAACCCCATGCAAACTGTGTGTGACCACCACGATGTCACATTTACACGTCGGAATACACTATTGTGACGTCATTTAAACAATTAAAATCGCGTACACCTCTTGCCCCACCACCTGATATTGTCACGAGCCGCCACTGCCCTTCTCGTGTCCGAAACAATTATAAAAGTGAAAACCAGTAATCCCCTAAAGATTGTCATCGCCATGCCGATTGTTATCAATATCTCTTTTCCGTTTCTTCATATAATGGTGCTCATGCTCATGGGCCATGGCTGTGAACCACCAATTGTGAACCACCGATTGATATGAAATAGGCAGCTATAACCCGATTGCACTCTATTTTCATAAACTGTACCAGTTGTCTTTATACAAATAATACCGGCGTTTCGTTACGATTATACCACAACACAATACGCATACTCATGCATTTTATATACCTTATAATACCTTAAGCTAAATACATACATCATTGGTATTGGACTGTTTCCATTCCGAGAAAGAATATTCAGATGATGAGGATCCCGCAGTACCTATAACGTAGAGGTCGGCGAATATTAGGAAAGGACGCGATTTAAAGTATAGGAGCGGTATTTATCTGAATGATAATGTATGTTATACGGTTTATCTTGTCTCCTCATCGCCATTTTTAACCGCGTAAGTGGCGTCTGGCCCAGAAAAAAAGTGGGCCGTGCTGTATATACAGCAGACTTAAATAAGTCTGGTCAGGTCAGTCATCAGTCAGATCAGGAATCATAGAAAATAATATCGTCCTGCTGAATAATGACCATAGATATCGAATCGCTATAAATAACAAAAAAGATCTTTTATTTGGATGGTGTGAACCCGAGAATGTCCTTTTTCGTGTGAATCGTTGATTGAGCTTTATACAAATGTGTGTGTGTATTTGAACAATTTTTGGCGCTTATCGCTGATAAGGTCATTTGCGCCCGATCATGAATATTGTCCTTTGCTTGGTCTTTTTGCTTGTGGTACGATTTTTGCGGACGACTTCCAGTCACACTCACATACACGTCTTTCACTCTCTCTTGCACGCGTCCTCGTCCTGTTGCAGCCGATTTCCGTAAGCTCGACGTTACTTGCTTCTGGGCTTTTCTTACGACACTGCATATATGAGGAGCCCAGATAAACCTCCGACACATAGAAATAGGTCCGAACCGGGATTCGAACCACCAACATTGGTGTCGTGACACTGGTGCGTAACCAACTGCGCCACACGAACATATAACGTCGCATGGCGCCGCAATAGTAATTCCCACTCAAATCACTTTTAGCCTTACTGTGTAATATAACTTTTGTCTGTTAATAACAACCAGACCGATTTGTAAGAACACCTGAGCATAAAAATACTTACCGTGGTAATATTGCGTCTTCTTCTCCGTTTTGGATCTATTTATGAATATTGGGAATGATAAATAAATGATCGTTTTGGCGTGTACTATAACTACTATCGTCGTCATTGTCGGCTCTTCATGAGCCTGCCGTGCTACAACATACCTCAGCGATATATTGTGGTTTTTCTCCTTCATCCAGTTTTTATGTTCCCTATCTCCCATGAATGCCAATCGAATTGGGGGATTCGGATTCTGTTGAGCCAAAGATGGCCGTCTGGGATCTTGGTGCGGCCGAATTATGTCGCATTTGTTCGGCAGTATCACGGCATCTCTTCTGTGAGCGTTTGATTCCAACAGGTATTTAACCTTAACAGCATACAAGATGTGAATTCGAAACTATTGTTATAAATGCGATATTGATTGTGCGTTTTCGACACGTAGCCCTGGACAGCCCTGGATGACAACGAAATGAAAGCTTGCAAGGCATTAGTGGCATAGCCAGGTTGCGAATATCGCATTCCACCCTAAATATTTGACTTCTGGACATTGAGTCCATTGAGCGCACTGCGTCATTATGGACGAGTGACGTCACGTAATTGTTAAAATATTTCACGTACCCTCACACTTTCCCGTCTTCGCTTATGGGAGGCGCTCAATATTCAATACATAAACGGAGCTGTGCCATATGATTTGATAAAAAATAATAACGAACCCACTTTTCGATGAAAATCGTTGGGTCAGTCACTAATGCTATTGGCGTAAAATACAATTATTCGATATTTTATGCCGGTGATAACATATTTTGTGATAAGATTGTTGATATACAACAGGGGCGGCCAACCTTTTCCGCCGAAGGGCCACATTTCATTGACGAACCATCGCGTGGGCCACTAGCCGCGCGAAGGGCGAGCATTTTTCAAAGTTTATACATCAATATTATTGTTACTTGGGTATAATGCGGGTCTGTTGTATATTGCTGGGCTCAGTTTGCAAGGACTGGACTATTCGTCGCCTGGACGTATCGATATCGAAAGCTTCGGCCAACATGCGTCAATCATTTAGTGGGTAGCTTTCATCGTCGACGGTCTTTCTGCGAGCGCAAACGCAAGGTCGCATGTTGGAAGAAACTTTCTCTCGTAATTGCGTATATAATTAGGCTTAATTTGGTCCATTAGGCGTTCTTTCATTTTCAAGAGAGGGTAAGAACATTAAATGCAAGAAATCGAGTAACAACATATTGCGGGAAGCGTGGAGTAAATTTTTACTATAGATAAATCTACTGCAGAATATTCTGCTTTATTGTAATGTACGAAGATCTGCCAAAATGTGACTGGCCCATTGATCTCCCAATACGTCGGAACTGATATTTAAGTCGTCACATCCCAAGTGTTGCGGCCGGACTAATCAAATTTTTGGTTGGCCATGCAAGTTCACAATCTGAGCAATCCATTTTTGGTAATATTACTAATTTCGAAAATTACCTCGCGGGCCACTCAAAACCTTCTCGCGGGCCACGGGTTGGTCACCACTGATATACAATGTTGTTTCCAATTCTCTACTATAGGTGCTGGCGATTAATTCAATTAAACTGCTTTACTGTTGAATGGGCTAGCACAACTCCTATTCTGATCTCAAAGACTACTCCAAGTCATTTCGGCACCTTCCTATCTTTCATTGCATCGCAGTCTTGTGATTTTGAAATGTGAAATTTTATGAATCAACTTGAACTTGAACTTCTAAGACAAGAAAAATTCATCATCCTATTCTCAAGGTTACAGAGGCTTTATACTTTTCCTCCAAGATCTTCATCCGTCCAAGTAGTTCTTATCAGGCCTTGTCCGAATCGCCCTTGGTATCCATCGTTCGGCCTATTCCGATTTCCCTTGTGACGACTGCTAGTCCCGTTTCCCATCACGTTATGGTCGAGACTCTTTGCAAATGTGACTATTGTTTTAAACATGATCAGTGACTGCGACTCATTGGGTTTCAATAATTTATGGGTGTTGTTTGGTTATGATTTTTCGGCGTCATCCGAAGCACTATACGTACCTTCGGGTCGCACTGAAAGCAACGTTACTTACCCCTGGACAAGCGCGTGTTTATGCAATATGCATGATAAGAGCTATAGAGTTTCGAACCACATTCGTGTGTATAATTGGAAAGAAAACCGCACATGGCGAAGGCTAATGTTGTTGTTCTGGAACGCGTTTTAGCTGAGGCCGTATCAGGGACGTAGTAGAAGTGGTGACCAATTTAAGTTGGTTGAAATGACACTGGGGAGGCCTGATTCGCAATGCTATTCTTGTATCCTTTCTTCTGTAGTTAGTTTGGTGTGCAGCGCTGACTAAACAATGAAATAGCACAGCGGTAGCGGGGTAAGCCTATTTAATATTCATGCAAACGATCGTAAGAATTAATAATGGTAATAATGGCATGGCTGTACGCCGCAATCCTACGAAAACAGAGCTCCCAATGACCATGGATTACACGATGCTTAGCAGGTGTACTATGTAGTACCGCTGACGGTACCGATATCTTCAATCAAGTTAATAAATTACCATGATCTATTAATACCGAGGGCTGTTAAAGTTTCTACTTTTCCTCACCGAATACATATTCTCTACACTACAGAGTCGGTATCCCACGATTCCTCTTGAATGTATATCCGGATAAATGTTATGGGAAAGCCACATAAAAATAATTGGTCGGAAACGAAAAAGAGGAGTGTTAACCAAGAGAGCGCACTGTTGTTGCTTTCTTCGACATTTGTCTGACTGTCTCATACGTGTTTACGGAAGGGGTCGCGCGAACACTCGAGCGGCCAGAATTAGCTCATCGATAATATTAGAATGCCCTGCGTGTACTAGTTTAGCTGAATTAGCTAAATTAAAGACTACTTCACACTCCCGATAAAGACTATAAATGTTAAAGGTGTTTCTCCATGCGCTAAATTTCATTCGTAGTTATTTTGTGTAAGATGCGATGTCTAAGATATTTTATAATGCTACTGATATCGTCATAAAAGGAAACCTATACTCATCTCATGTGTGATTCCGGAATCTTTATGCGTCTGCACCAATATGATTTCAATTTTGTGGCTATTGCGCCAAATTGTTTCCCACCGCATGGTGTGTAACATTTCGACATGGTTTGAAACCTAAATCACGTTGCGGTTGAAACGTACCTGCGCAATTAATATAATTGGACCGTAACATACAACCTGTGTATGGTCGAGAGCCCGCCGGTTTCGCATGCGTTGAAAGTAACCAGAGTAATTTGATGAATCCGTCCACCCTATCATTAGGAATAGGCGATGCGTCCTTTCCTCTAAAGAGCAGTCTGTGTATTTACGCCATAGCGTGAAAATAAAACAGAGATCTTGTAGTCTGTGTTAAGTAGACACATCTGTCGATGTTTTGTTGATTACACAGCAAATGATTGGAAAAAATCGCGGTTTTTATCAAATCATTTGCGGAAATTAAGCAAGCCTATATACATATTACTTTTGTTTGGATGATCTACTAACACTAATGAAATGTGGACGTATAATTGAATATTAATGTCGCGAATGTATTTTGGATCACTGGATGACGGTACACTCTCTAACCAAGTTTCAAATTGGTGAAGCAAGCACGCCAATATCACCGAAACAAACTAGTTTAGATTAAATTCCAGTGGATTGAAAATTACAAACCATCAAGGACCAACCAACACTTATTTCTTCCCAAGACAGTAATGCATAGACAGGGAAAGTGCGTGATTGGAGTTTTCAATGATCCTGTTTTGTATTGATGAATTAATGCTATTATACGGTGAGCTGTGCATGAGCAGTATATGAACATTTTAGCATACGTGGTGAAGTGGGCACTACGTTGATTGATTCGACAATATCGGGGTTCAATCACTGTACCGGAGGTATCATGCGATCGATCCTTCTTTCTGTACACATCAATGTATCACTACTGCCAAAGATATGTGATTAATGTAATGAAGGATCGAGTTATCTGTAAAGCGTTGTTATTATTGCGCTCGAATAGCAGAACCATCAAGGCCCGCATAGTTAACAATCAAAATCGCTTATTATAATCCAGATATAATTTGCTCTTTCCTCCCAAAGCGTCGACTAATTATTTCATACGCTCTACCAATCGGCCTTTTAAGTGGTTCAAAATCTCCCTACACCTGCACTCGTTCACTTGCGGTGATAATTTACTCCAACAAATTAGTCTCGTTTTTCTATCTAAACACCTGTTCGTGAATCCGTCGCGCTAAAACAAAACTTCTCACGATAAGTGACTGTATGGCGCAGACGCTATATATAATAATCCATAAATTAGACTTTCAGACCATCCAGAATATTCCGTAATTGACTGTGTGAACATCACAGTCTTTAATGGGATCATGGGATCATTCGTCATCGCTATCATGCTGGATGGCGGATGCTTGCTTGACACACAATCGCTACTTTGAATTCGGCCTTGGTGGTTGTTGGTCTTGTTATTTTTCAAACATGACCACTGACCAGGCCACATGTTAAACATCTGTGTCTTAAATGAATTTTCATTTTAAAACCACCCTGCTCCGGTGTAAATTGCATTGCGATTTACAAATAAAGTAATAGAGAAAGTATCCACAGAAAAATAACTTAACAGTCCATTTTCATGAATTGCGATCTTGCGAACACGAATGATAATAAGTAATAACCCGCTTGAGGGGCCGAAAAGACTGAGAACATGTCTTTGCAGAAAATAACCGCCACATATAGACCGCAACCACGATACACTCTGGCTTTTATGTAGCCTATATTTCGCCATAGAAAATCTTGGTTTAGTAACAAATCAGCAGAGACAATCAAGAAATAAGAGGGGCACAAATAAGCATTAGCATCAGGAGGATATAATGGCTTAGGCGAAGACTTTCGATTATAGTATTCCGTTTCCGGCACGCGAAACCATCCTTGCGCTTCAATGCGGACTGCCCGGCTCGCTGTCTTGGACCACCAGCACTCAAAATCATAAATAGTGGCTACTTTAATATTCAATAATAGTCACAGATTATATTTTCATCTCATCAAGACACACACAATGTACGATGCAATAAGACACAATGCGATGTAATAAACAGATAGGAGGATGCAGAACGGTCAGTTGCTGTCTCTAAACTGGCATCCACGTCGACCTAGCTCCCGATGTCACAGTTCTTTTGCGGGGTTCATTCTCGCTCTTTCCATTCCTTGTGAGTGCGTTCTTTAATTGGGTCGTTTTCTGGGCTTTTTTGTCGCCGTAAGAACAGCAACGAGGGGGAAGAGGAGCCAGATTAACCTCCGACGTGGAATCGAACCAGGGCCACCTGTCTTTACTACGCTAACTCCCCGCCACCTCATCCGCGTAAGCGGTGTCTTACAAAAAGCCTAGAAGTGGGCCGTGCTCTAAGTCGGCAGTTACGTAAAAAATGAAGAATATCGGCCTGGTGTAAATAATCATAGTAGTCGACAAAAACCATGAATACCACAAAAGAAACAAACAAAAACTCCCCGCCAGATAAAACATCTTCGACAACGAAAGGAGTAATACAAGGGTCTGTGAGACTGCTAGTAACACAGCATTTGACTTGCAACTGGGTACAATAGGCGATGAGGAATCTTCGACGGATGTAATATTTTGGATTGCAAAGTAAAGAATAATCGATTGTTCCGGCCAATGGCAGTATCTACAAAATAAGGAACCTACTATTTCATTTTGAAATAATTGAACAAATGAGAAGTTAGCGAAAGAGACCGGAGTGCAAACGAGCAATAATACTTTCTTTAAGTCGGCTAACACTTGTATGGGAATTGTAGTTGCTTGCTGCTGGATTATATCATTCATTACGTTCGCACCCGACTCCCGAACTCAACGGCTTCATTTCCTACATATAACACAGACGATGGTATGTCAAGATATCCACGTGATCATGACGATGAGATTAATCCGATTAATCAACGCGAGAAAATACTGAGGCCGACCGCATTTCCAGTTAGCTTCGAATAAACATCGAGAGATTTCAACGCTTACTGAACCAATTAATTCTCGCCGCATGTCTTCGCTTAATCAAAAGCCACCTGCAGACTGAAGACGAATACGTCCAACTATATTCTGAAAGGGTTGCGAGCGAATTGGCTATCCATCTGAAGTCTGAACTGAACATACTTTGCGATGCAGAGGAAAAATATCATTCAAAATAATCGCATGGCGTGATTCTATTGTTCGATACTTCTGAGCATATTTTTCAGCATAGGGGACACAAGGTACTCTTTACTATTTCCCAAATTCCGGCCCTTATTCCGGTGACACGACCCGATCCGAACCAAAACATTGTGTATAGTAGAAAGATTTATCCACCTTTCCCTGGCCCTGGATAAATTTATGAACTAAAATCTTATACATGGAGAATCAGCAGATATGATCAGTAGGGAGATTTTTACCTAGAAACGCAAGATTTTGAACTAAAAATGAAAATTTTAACATTTTTTACGGTAAAAAACTTAATTTTGACAACATCATGCCCTCGTGTACGTAAATTAGGCGTTTTCGCACATAATTTTAGAAGTGTACTACTTTTCTTCATTTCTAGTTGGAACTGTCTGTCCTTACAAAGTGGCTTGGCCTGAAAAAATTTGGACTTGAAAAAATGACAAATTTTTTAATGAAACAATTTTATTTTAACGAAATCTGGACCCATGAAGAATTCCAGTAGTTACATTACAGATGGTTGAGTGACTTTGCATAGCACCATGTCAACCTATTTGTTTCATTTGAACGTTTATGATTCACAATGAGCAGACAATGGACAGTCCACAACGGTAGGCCTATAAAATAGGCTACAAGCTGTAAAATGTCAAATGATAAGTTCACCGACATTGCAAACGTCTATGGTACCAACGAAATGCAGGTTGTAAAACCATTTTGACAATTTTGACATTATATTGACCTAACGCTACAATTTTGACAAAATTTAGACTTTTTTGCAATGTAAAAAAAATCGCCTTAATGATCAGTAACGAAGTACTTATACTTTTTCCGAAATACATAAGTAAGTTAGACTTTGCAGTAATTAGTCAAGCGGTTATGTTTTTATACTAATTCTACTTCTACAGTTTTTTAGGTAGAACTACTACTTTTGACATTGTTGCTTTTGTAAATTAGGAAGCAGTTTTGCAGCACTTTTATCAGTAAAATTCTCTCGAAAACTGAACGAAAGTTTCCCTGCATCACCGTATCTGAATATATTTCGGAACATCACACCTATGTTTGTAGTTTCATTGGTCATTTTGCATTAGTCGCGAAGACGCATCCTGCAATTTAGAAAGTGCCCAACCCCTAAATAACTATGCTAAAAATATCATACCCAGTATCAGTTTTATTAAGAATTTTTTCATTTCAAAACACCACAAGACTGCGATACATCGAAAAGATAGGGAGGTGTTTAAACGACTTGGAGTAGTCTTTGAAATCAGACATCCACCTGGTCAGCGGCGATATCAAGATCAAATCTTATTTTTTTAAAGTATTTACTTGAATATCCTTCAGATCGTCATTTTTATTTTTGACTAGTCTTTGAAATTGCTACTTCTACTTGTAGTTGAGTAGAAATTTACGGCGTTACAGTTAGGATACTGCTATTTGAGTAGCAACGCTGGGTACTTGACCTCTGTGGGAATGAGTCTCAATTACATTCTTACGTATAGCCTTACTCTCGTTTCCATGCGATTGCCTACAGACCTGCACCAATAACAGTTTCGGACGGTTATCTGCATTCATATATTTAAAGCTTCCAACCAACACAAACATATTTAAAAAAAATGAATCTTGCATTTATATTTGTACGTACAATGTGCAATCGTGCAGCTACCATAGAACTGACAACCGCCGTTGCGCGCCTTCAGTCGTCAACGCAAAGCGAGCTCAACAGTAAAGAAATCAGAGGTACTTTAGATTCGATTGAAGACATATATCAGTGCAATGCAAGCAACGTAATAGTATATACAAAATTGCCGCACTTCGTCAGTACAAGGAACGCAATGAACTTACAAAAAATATTATCGACCGCAGTAATTTACAAAGCAAGGCTTCCTCGCCTTTAAAATCTGAACAATAAATATAAAAATAGTTGTGCGGTTATTTTGGCACCTATCACATGAGTAAAGTCGATAATGGTAATTGTCGACAAACCAAACTATTCAGACCATATTCCTTTACGCTGTAGCACTTTAAGCCATGCATGCCACATACGCTCTCGTGAAGTAAGATTCAATCAACTATTCATCTGCTGCTAAGGTCATAAAGTACAAAGCATGCGTCCAAAGTAATATCGAGCTCGCCGTTGAAGTACGCGTGCCGTATTTGTACAGTAATGACCCAATAAATCGATATATGGATAGCATGGCTGATATCCATCCGTAATATTTTACTACATTGTGCATCAATTATACCTGCAATAGGATTAAGTCGATGCTTTCATTGTTATCTGGTTCAATCGATGACGTCACAATTCAGTCGACGAAACGCTTGATTGCTCGCCGACGCACATAATAATTAGCTATGCAATAAAAATGAGGAATACTTCGAAATCATCTGTTTCCATTTACGAGTGAGCAATTGAGCATATATAGCGCAATTCCAAACGGAAACATATTCTCAGTACCTACAAATGGCTTGATGATAGAAAAATCGAAATCGGACTTCGTATAAAATAAGAGGTTAAGACATGTTTGTGCAAAATTTTAGGTCCACACTGTAAATGTAAATGAACATCGCGTATTTCGCCGCTTTTCACCATAGCTTATACGGTATAAACCGGGCAAACACATTTTGTCTAAAAAACTGAAACTTTGAAGTAGAAGTAGTAGTCCAAAATAATAATCACTGTAGTAAATAGGCCTATTGCAAGTTGGTAAAATGCACTCGATTACTCCGTAAAAATCGAAGTACATCGTTTCTGACTATATCCGCCCATGAAAAGGGTATGAAAGAATAATTTGGTACGAGAAAAATGCCGATAGGCTGATTTGAGCCCTACGCTGTGGCGGCTATCTTGTGAATACATCTATTTTTGACCCTGGCAGTGTATTATACTATAGTCAACAGAAATCGCGCATGTCAGATACCAGCCGGGTAGATGGCGACAGGCCGGCGCCGATCATTCCGTACAAATGTAATCAGAGAACCGCGGAACACGGTGTGCTGATCGCTTCGGTTATCCGTGATTGTTTGGCTCCTGCCTTACGGAAACTTCGTTCTCTTCCCACGCGCGCAGCGATCCGTTAGTGTGACCGTTGCAACTTATTTCGGAGTTTCGCGATCGCGACCGGTGCGCGTGTCCGTTGGTCTGACCGGAAGACCGCGCTCCCTCGTTCGACATGGCCTTGTTCTGATTTGAAGAAACGGGGAATCAGTGAAAAGGAATTTTGTACATCGCATCCAACTAGGGTTGCATTTAAAACAAAAATCTATTTAAAACAAACATGTTTAAAACAAGGCCCTTGTTTAAAACATGTTTTTTATTGTTTTTTGGCAATGACGTCACAAATATTTAATGATGACGTCACAGTGGATTGACATTGGCAATTGCAAATGTAGGGTAAATATGGCTCCTTCGACGAAAAGGGCTTCCAATCACTGTCATAAACAGACAATGAATATCTTTAACCAGGACTATATCGTTTTGAAGCATTTTTACGGTCGGCGGTCATTATCATCAGAACACCCATTTCTTACCAATGATCTATATCTACGTGCAAAAACTGTTCAACCGACGACGATTTCAGGGGTTCCAGCAACCCCACATCGTATACGTCGACTATTTTGAGTGCAAATCGTCAGTATAGGCTCATACTACATATTTTTCGGACGTATTTACGCAATTATGGCGAAATTCGACAATGTTTGAAAAAAACATAATTTTTTTTTAAAAGGCATTTGTTTAAAATATTGTTCAAAACATGTATTAAACAAAGTGTTTTAAAACACCGTTTGTTTTAAATGCAACCCTATATCCAACGTATATTGCGCGGCATATCTCGATGAAGGCCTGGACGTACGTGCATTAGGGCTGTTCAAAAATAACTTTTTTCTACCGATTCAAGCCGGTCACCTCTCAAATCGTCAGGTTGCAGTAGAAAACCTTGCTCACCAAATTTCACTCGATTCCAACCAGTAAAGGCCTCCGCAGATCCAATTAAAAATTTTAATTTATTATGGAAAATTAAAAAAAAAAATTCCAAATTTTTCTGCCAACCCCATGAAATTGTTGAGCTGTCTTCAAAGACGCTGCAAAACAAATTTGAGTCAATTCCGACCAGAAGAAGCGGAGTTATGTGAGTTTTTCGTTGATAAATCGCGGATTATCCACCAATCAAGGATAATCCGAGAAATATCATCGAAAAACTCACATAACTCCGCTTCTACTGGTCGGAATTGACTCAAATTTGTTTTGCAGCGTCTTTGAAGACAGCTCAACAATTTCATGGGGTTGGCAGAAAAATTTGGAATTTTTTTTTTTAATTTTCCATAATAAATTAAAATTTTTAATTGGATCTGCGGAGGCCTTTACTGGTTGGAATCGAGTGAAATTTGGTGAGCAAGGTTTTTTACTGCAACCTGACGATTTGAGAGGTGACCGGCTTGAATCGGGAGAAAAAAGTTATTTTTGTACAGCCCTAACGTGCATGCGACGCTTTGACACGCAACAGCTGAGCATGTTGGTTAAAGTTAGGGTTTGTCATTGGGTCGCGAGTACTAAGTACTGAAATTATACGTTCCTTTACATGAGTTATGTTGTGAACGAGAATTACATAGTTTCAATGCTTTTTCCCAGTAAAAAAGCGTGAAACCGCAATTGGTGGTACACACGATCCACCTCAAATTCACGGCGCGCATTTTCACACAACATTTCAACATATTTTATGTGATAGCCAATATTCGCCGACTGATACTCGATTAAGAATCGAATCACGCAGATTCTCGATTTTGCCCAGCCTCAGAGTCTACTACAGTGAACTCACTTCCGCCCACCTCAGGACCCACCGTCAGGACAGTGTTAAGCATTTTAGGCTAAACCAGGTCAGGAAGCATTCTGCGATTTCCCAAGGAACAACCTCCGATTAATCTAGTGGTGCCCAACCTTTTTCGAATCATCGCCCACCTTTTCAAGCTCAACGCCGATCATCGCCCCCCAGATTTTGTGAACCGAAAAATCGGTATACAATCTGTAATCGTCGGCGGGTTGACTAAAAAAAAAGGTCAACTTTCCGGCTCGCTGTCGAATTTTACACTTTTGCAACTAAATTTCCGTGGATTGACTAAAAAAAAAGTCATTTCTCCGACTTGACTCCTATATAGCCGTTTTAACGCGTCATCGCCCCCTATCGCCCCCTTCGCTATTTTCGCCCCCTGTCGCCCCCTTTGGTCATTTTCGCCCCCCTATCGCCCCCTTCGTTATTTTCGCCCCCCTGGGCCGCCCAATCGCCCACGTTGGGAACCACTGGATTAACCTCTTAACTTAACTTAATTGAGTACTTTTCAGACCGTTTTATACTTCCACTTGCATGTCTTTGACACGTGACTTCTACTTGTATTTGAGTATAAAGCAACAATGATACCTCCACTTCTACTTGAGTTCCAACAATCACTCATTATTTTCCTAATGGTGTTGAAATGAGTTATCAATTTCCAATTGAGACCATGGTAGCGCTTTGCGAATCTAAGGCGTCAGCATCGAAAGTTCCAGCACTTGTACGGGTTGATATGAAAAGAGAGCATCGCGATAAGTCAGTATACATGGATTCCGCAACGGGGGAGAGAGAGTGTTGAAAGCTGTAACTGACCAATTTGCCGCATGGATGTCGAACACCATGAAATGAAAACAACTACAGCACGCAAACGCGGAGTTAGCCCAATCCTGTCGTTGATGTTGATATAGATATATTCAAATCACTTCACCATGCGTCTGCCTTCACTGTGGGACAAGCCATATCTAAAATGAATGGAAAACTGTAATCGGCTTACCTCGTTTGCCATCCCGATACGCGAAAACGTTCGTTTGTGCAGTTTACATATAACGTAAAACAGCAGCACTGATAGAATGAGGATAATCACGAACGCTGGTATGAGAGTTCCAAGAAGTATTTTTACTTCCCTCGAAGTCAATTCCTGGGATTCCTTCATATCTGCAATAGAAGGTTGCCCGTGTAATTCTGGTCAACCGCTTTTGAGAAAACACGCGCTTGTAATCTGTGTAATTAAAAGTGCGATTTGGTCGTTTTAGGGTAGACTGCGTTTCGATTCGCATTCCGGGACTCATAACAGATACAGCGCTTTCGAAAGTTATAGATGCAAGCAACATACCTGCGACAGTCGGACATAATCCGATGTATATGTACCGTTATCTGGCTGGCGGCATAAAATCCGCGATGCAGATAAGGACAGCGCGTGTGTACGTACACACAACCCTGACGTGAAATGGCCCGGGGGCGTAACTTTCATCTTAAGTTGTCATGTCGCGCGTCTATCAAAACGGGGCTTTATATTATTTCAGAACATCGATCGATCTGGTATCACGCTATTAGGCATTACGTCACAAAACTTACTGTGTGATGGCATACCTTATTTTAGGCCATGAAATAGAGGATCCTATTACGAACCGGTACTTAAATTTTGACTCGTGTTCAATAGGAAATATTTTGCAGAGATTTTTCCCGAACCGGACAGTCTGTGCGCGGGGTATATCTCGTCATACCAGCATGGCTGATTCGGCGTGTGATGCAACAGATCTAATCGGCGACCTAATCAATATAATTGATACAAAACTGATCCTACATCAATCTTGATCATTGTCGTTTCGTATTTACGCTACGACATCTACGGTCATTTTACATCTGATCTATATTTTTGAGCTACTGAGTTATTGCACGGCCCACTCTCGTTATAGACTTTGTAGGACACCACTTTGCGGATGAAATGACGAAGGAAAGCCTAGACAATCCTCCTTGCAGTCGGACACCCCGGCTAGACACCGATTGCAGCGATGCATATGTAGCGGTGCAACATACCATTATGCTACTCGCATCATATATTTGATTTATCAAGGCTGTTGAGTTCCACCTAATTCATGTAGGCCAGTGGTTCCCAACCTGTGGTACGCGTACCACTAGTGGTACGCGAGGGTCTTCCAGATGGTACGCGAGTATACATTCAGTTTTTTTTCGACCGAAGGAAGTTATTAGTTCAGTTGGGTTGATTTTTTGAATTTTTTTCACTACTGGCGAAAAAACAATGCCATGCATCTCATCAACCCGGGCTGATAATGCCTAGTTTAATAGAATTTGTTATTACTATGGCGATTTTGCCTTATAAAATTGAGCGTTACTATGGCGATTTTGCTTTATAAAATTGAGCGTTAAGTCATAAAGTTGTCAAAATTGTTTACAAAGTCAAAATTTTTTGGACCCCACCATTACGTTTGTATCGTAGATTTGATATTTTCCAGCTTGTAGCCCACTTTATAGGCCTCCCGTAGTAGGCGGCCCATTGTCTGCTCATCGTGGATCATAAACTGTTGAACGAAACAAATAGGTTTACAATTGATATGGTGTTATGCTCAACGTACCGCAATATCCTAACTGAAGCAAGACTGCTTGACATTGCATGGTTATTTTATCAAGAAGGACATGATGAAAAATTGTGATGCATGACAACATTGACAGTATGAAGCAACATGTTGTGTCACCAGCAGTGTACGCACAGCTTCAGTGTTGTCAGCCAACAACAACTGCTGTTAAACGGTATTTCTCCATTCTTGGCAAGCTACTTAGTAAGGACAAACACTTTCTACCCGAGAATGGAAGAAAGTATATTTCGTTGTACTACAACATATTTTAATTAACTCTACCATAATTCGTGGTGTAACTACCGGGCCAGATATCGTTAAAATAAAGTTTTTTCATGTCAAAATCTGTCAGTTTTAGGTCAAAAACGCTTTTTCGTAATGACAGACAGTCCCTACCAGAAATGAATATAAGTACCTCAGTACAATTTTAACATTATGTGCGAAAGCACCTAATTTGGTCAAAATCAAGTTTTTTTTAGGTCAAAATCCGCCGATTTTTAGGTAGAAAAATCGCCCTAGTTATTACACCTCACATAACTCAAATACGTGAGTATGACGTCATAAACGGTGAAAAGATTTTGACCGCCTACGGCGTGCGTACATTATGTTGGTGGTACGCGAGCACTGTATAAAACCTCGAAGTGGTACGTGAGTGGAAAAAGGTTGGGAACCACTGATGTAGGCCTACCGGTCTTATTGGAAAAGATTATTTGGTAATTGTGCGTAACACGCGTGAAGAATTGAAGCACAAAGCTCTGCGATTGAAACGTGATAGACCGGTGAAAGATAAGTGAACTATCCGTTGTTTTTAAGGTTAAGTCCTCGATTTTCTATCAATTCATGTTGTTACACGACACCGCGGTTCCCGCTACCCCACACGTTGTAAACACCGCCTGGTAAGGTATAATGAAGTAAAAAACATAGCAACATGATCGTACGCTTAAAAAAATAGGTCCTCACCTAAATCCAATCGTGTGGTATTAAAACTAGGTAATTGATGGTTTCCCATGTTGAAATGCGATGCGGTAATACCTGAAGAAAATACACATTTACGTAAAAGTCGATACCATTCGAGTAAACTGTTGAATGGAAAGTTACCCGAGTCATTGCCAGGCAATCGCTGAAAATGTCCTGTTGGTAAATCTGTAAAAGAGAGTGAGTTTATTATGAATAATGTGTATTCGTTCGGATTCCTTATCAAAAGCATCATCGAATGTGAACATGTTGATATGTGAGCCAGTACAAATTTTCTGATACCCCATCGGCGTTATGCAGCTTGAAAGGAATAGAAATAGGAATATCATGGAGTCTGAGAATTGGCGTCATAACACAAGACATAATATGGATGAGAACAGTTTTGCGAACGCGATAGGCTGGTCAAATGGTCAACTGACTACTCGAATGCTTGGGCGGGACGTCAAAATCCATCAACGTTCGTAATAGGTTAATAATACGCCCAGTCCAGTGATTTGCTTGGCGTATATACTCAAGACATTGCACAAGGCCTCGTGTAACTCGCCGTTGCTAGGTCTATTTAGGCGGTATGATAAATAAGCAGACGTTTCGTTGGGAATTGTGTATCGCTAATACGACATGAATATCTGTCGAGTCGTAAAAGTGTTTGCGGCGTGAGGTTTTGTAAGTCATTCGAGATAACCTAACGGTACGCTTGTCAAGTGTTTGGTAATTTGAATCCGTAGGCTTGTTGC
Source organism: Botryllus schlosseri (assembly GCF_051294905.1). NCBI lineage: Eukaryota > Metazoa > Chordata > Ascidiacea > Stolidobranchia > Styelidae > Botryllus > Botryllus schlosseri. The sequence continues at coordinate 19,990,106 of NC_137239.1, forward strand.
TTTATTAGATTGAATACGGTGAATCATTGAGGTTCTCTACTCTACTATGGTGTAAATTAGTCTGTTCTGTAATGAATATTATTAATAATAATATACGTTTTAAGCAGAGAATAAACGCTGAGACATCGGAATATCGTTATAGATTAGCCTTAGAGCTTATAGACACACGTGTCTTGATCACGGTCATCGAATTGGTGCTCAACTGGATTTTATATGCTGTTTGCTGGTCAGTTTAATGGAAGTTAATCTAATTTTTAATAAAAGACTTACACAAAAATCTCCAAGAATTATATATATGCCGATATATTGCTCAGGACCATTTGAAAATATGCGCAATTTACGCATACACAATAACAGAAACTTTAATGAATAAATAAATGAAAAAATTCGTAGATTTTTATCACGTATATATTTGTCACCGGAAACAAATTTTTATATTTCATATCATATTTTTACAGGATCCATATTTCATAAGGTTAAACCACGCAGATGTTATCACGGCGTTCCTATGCATCGTATTTGAACGCTTTAGTAATAAATACCATCATGCAATCATTATATTGCCAGTGTCAGAACGGGAAAGAAAAATGAAATTGAAAAATAGGATCTTTTAGATTAACTGCCATCATCAGACGTCATAATAATTAACATAATACAGAGATAACCAAGCGCTTAAATACATCGACGTTGCTTATTGATCCTTTAATGTCGACTCTTGTAGACCAAAATGTTTGATTCTTGACTCACAAATATAAACAGGCTATATTGAACTGCTATTGTTAAGATTCGTAGGGAGTTTCGATAGCGACGGTCATCTTACGCATATTCGATGTTCTTACGCATTTTCCCTGAGCTGCCAACTTTTAACACGGCCTACTATTGTCCAAGGCTTTTGTAAGACACCGCTTACGCGAATCGGATGATGATTGATGATGGGGCCCCTAGAAAACCTCTAACTTCGATAGGGATCCTGTAGTCAACATGTATTGACCCAAAGCCAAAAACGCCGTTGTTGCAGCGATGGAATTTTGCACTCCGCTACTAGCCACGATCCATTTGGGTCTATGTGAACCTACATATATGCAATTATATGGCGCGAATATTTACCCTCGTCGCCGAGTTTATTATTTCATGTAACATGCATATGTAGCCTATAGTTTAAAATTTTAATCTTTGTCCTACAGCAGAGAAATTCGATCCCAGAGACTGTCCGTGGCGCACAAGGCCGGAAACAACGACAGGTACCACTTAAAACTCACGATAATAATACATATATGCATAAAACTAGGTATGTACCTGTAGCGAATGGAAAAACGTCATCGCCAGGCTCTTTCTGTGATATTCCTCTCCCACCCCCTGTGTCACCCTCTACAGGATTGAAAAAATCTCCGTAATTAGCAAAAACGTCCGGTTGGGTAGTCGCTAGGTCGTCTTCGGCGGCTTCAACTACATGGTGATCAGGCCTGTCGCTCTCGGTGTAGGAGATATTTGGTTTTAACGAATATACTGGAGTTGAGACCATCTTTTTCGACTTGTAATGCAGATAAACATGCAATAGACTAGTTAGCGCCTAATCATCTTTATGAAAAAAGATATGCTTAGCAACTCAAATCAATTCGCAACAGCAACAAATCGATATTATTGCTTTGGTAAATCCTCAGGCTTTCCGAATCGTAACGTACACGTACGTACACTCGTACACTCTCTAAAGCTAAATTGCAGATCTCAAAGGCTTATCATGTAAAAATATGTCACTCCAAAACGCCCGATAATTCGTTTTCACAATCTTAAACCTCGCTCGTTCACCGATTGCTTACTGTATATTTAATTGCTGGTTTTAGCCTAAACTCCCAGTAACAAGTTGCATTATCGGGATTCGAATGCCGGTTCAGTTACCATTGGCATGCCTTGAGGATGAATATATTCACCGCTAATTTGTCACAAATGAATGCAGCCGTCAAGTGACGAATAATTCTGTTTTATTATGATATCATAATCTGTTTTTTACGACGTCATCCGATTAAAAACACGTTGCCGGTGAGGTTTCCGGTGCCGCGAGATTATAAGATCCGTCCCCGTGTGGTTGTATACGTCGCATATAAGATCAAAACGCAACAACGCGCCCGCATGATGTTTCCGTATCTATTAATGCAGAATTTTGCAGCTGACAATGACTGTCAGTCAACGGTGGAGTTCCGGCAATTCGCCAAACCTCTTTGCACCATTGAACTCATTTCAATCTGGCTATATGTCTGAGTATATTTCGAAATATAGAACATTTTATTCTAATTTAATCAAACAAGTTCCAGCACCAGCAGTTTACACGAAAGTTGGCTCTCTCAGCTTCCCGGCGATGGACTATTGTTAGTTATAGGTTTGCACTTTGAACAAAAATCAATTGAAAACAAGCATGTGACGTTATATTGGATTGGCATCGACAATTCAAAATATAGGGTAAATATGGCTCCTTTTACGAAAAGGTTCCCGGCCCTGTCTTAAACGGACCAAAATTATCTTTAGCCAGGGCTACATCGTTACGCAGCATTTTTACTGTCGGCGGTCATCATCATCAAAATGTCCATTCCGTACCAATGATATATATCTTTATGTGTTTGATTTCGAAGACTACTCCAAGTCGTTACGACACCTCCCCATCTTTCATTGTGTCACATTCTTGCGGTGTATTGAAATGATGAAATTTTTAGCCATATGGGCATTTTAATTTTTGAACGGACGATCATTTCGAGGGTTCCCACCATTCCATATCGTAGACGTCGACTATGTCGGGTGCAAATCGTCCGTAGGCCAGTACTATAGTGTTTTTTCGTAAGTATTTACACAATGATGGCATATAATTAAAGTTAAAATACACATTTGTTTTAAATGTAACCCTACGTATAGTGCAGTTAGTCCAAACTCTACTATATATTTTGTGATGAGCGTTTGACATCATTATCATCGTTTAGCAATCATTTTACGTGTTTTCTGTTGCCTGTAACGTCTCTACGACGTCCTAATTTTTAGGCGAAAACTTTGGCTAGAGGGTGGCATAAAGAAATGTCCGAAGTATCTGAAGATGTCATTTATCAATTGAATATTGGAAAGTATAGGATTGTTATCATTGGAGCTCAAATAAGGTAACATTGAGCACTATCGAGTATTGCTACGTCATTTTTGTGAGGTTCCGATCCGTGGTTTTATATAGTCGAAAATCTCAACTTCCTCGACTGATCATATCAGTGCCAGTGTTTGCCATAAAATGGTGAGGTTTATATCGAGATCACAGCATAGCGGTTGAGCAAAATTTGTACCACAGAAGTTATCATTTTCACGGAAAAAAACAAATTCGAGTAATAATCAATAGTCGCGCCTCAGTCGTCGGGCTTGTCCTGTCCACATTCAAGTCAAAATACACACAGATTCTAGTGAATGACTATACTCTACTAGTCTGCGCTCGAGATAACTGGATCGTGGTCTGACATATCCTGTCCTCTATCACTGCGAAAGAAAGTGGAACATTGATTCCAGGGGCTCCCACTATAGACAATTTGTGGAATCAATTTTCGTATTCCCGCCTCAAACATCGATTCGAGTACACGACCGTACATTATTCCGTCTGAGGACGGGTCATTGTCTCCTGAACTCGCATTTATACCGTATCAAATGCGCAGAAAACCCCAATTGTGGAACATGCGGCACGCCAGAAACAGTATCACATTTTCCCAGGTCCAGCAGATATGTTTTGAAGCCATGGAAAGTGGTGACATATTTTATTTTTAGTCATCAGCATTTCAAATCTTGCTATCAGGCTGATCATATTTTTAGTTGAGCTGACATGTTTTTTAAATTATATGGACGATTAACGTGATAATACAACTACTTTTGAAACATACCTCTCGGGCCACGGGATGGCTACCCCTGTTCTAGACCAAGGTTGGTGTTTGATCGAAAGACTAGCACTAGACCAAGTCGTTTCGACTCTTTCCCGTCTATTCATCATTTTGCAAGCTTACGGTGATTTGAAAGGACGAAATAATAAATAAACCGACCTGAACTAAATCCTCAACGAAATTTTGCTAATTATGACCAGCGGTGGTCGCAGGTTATGTTTCATTATCCGTCGGGCACTCTGATGCTCAAGATGTTCAGTTGAACTGCCTCGGCGGCACTGCAACAATAATTCTAATCCTATGAACCTCTCGCGTTTTACCTTCAGGGATTTTTTCCGCGCTGCGAGAGGATCGAGAAATCGTATTTTACGCCCCGAAACTTGTTTGCTGACATCTAAATTCAATATTAGACTGTTCGTCTTGAAGTCGAGATTGCAGCGCTGAGTCGTATCAGCGGAACATCTCGTCTTCAGACGTTATCGACGAAAACTCAACAATGCCATGTTTACTCGTTGATGGCACTTCCGCACTAAAACCGCGGACAATTACGATATGCCCGATCACGACTATATAAACGAGCCTGTATATATTATATCAAATATCTTGAAGCCAAATTTTGCGGGAAGGAATCACCCAATGTGAATATCTCTCACCGATTAGATTTGACAACATCGAAGCCCTGTGCTATATATCTGAGTACGTAGTGTTCTTCGACAGAAGTAGCCTACCTAACATACTCAGTATTGTTGTTATTACTAATAACGATGGTATACAACTGGTGTAAGCCTGATATATTACCTGCCACTAAACTCTAGGACTTACAATTTATGCATGCTGCTCGTCATTCCCCTCACACTGAAATAATAACCAGTACGTCTGAACTTGATAGCTCTAAATATGACGTTGTCTCCAGCCACAGCGGGTGCTTGCGGTGAACTAAACGCGTGCGCCGTCACGAAACTTTCTATCCAATTTAAACCGCTGTGTTGTACTTGCGATGTTCTGCACTCTTTAATGTAATTTGACGATCTGTCTGACGTTCGCCCCGGGCTATGCCATTTTCATACAAGCAAGCCGAGAGATCAAATGCAGGTAGTCATCACTGACGCGGCCTGGACGGAAGGCTACAATTTAACCACTTCCAGAAAAGAATTCTCAAGGGGCTGTAGTAACGAAAAGTGCTCGAACGAAGTAACAAATAGAAAAATACCTCATTATAATTGGCCGATTTAAATTTCGACGATAGTCAAAACTTGCCTATGGGCTTATATCCGCGTCCTTATTATGGGCGGAATATTCATAGCGAGGAGTGATGATGATGCTCGAAATAATCGATTTTTATAAGCTTTACTTTATCCTGACGGTTCAATTTTCAAGTCTACATCCGCGAATTGCGTTAAGAATTTTCGAGAATTTTCGAATTTTCTAGCAAGTGGAATCTAAATTATTATTAATATTTGTGGCTATCATGAACCACTATAGTAAATGAACACTCAATAGCCCATGCGATTGCTATTGCTTATCTGATTTGTTTTTGGAGGTATATGTACGACGTAGGCTACGTACAATATAGATTCACATGCGTAACGAAATGAGATGATCAGTGGTTAATCATTGAACTAATTTCATCACTTGTGATGCCAAGATGAGCAATTCAAGTCTATAGCCTAATTTGCCCCGTGAAGAAATACGAATTTGTAAACGCATGCGTCTCACGAAACTATATTTTTTTCTTTCAGTTTGATCTGGCACACATAAGCAGATGTCGTCGATGACAAAGTACCTCTACTTTTTCGAAGTATACCCAAGTAGCTTTCTTCTCCTTGCTAGACCTACTCGAGTATCTGTAATTTTCCACTACTTCTACTTAGTAAAATTATGTGATTTACTTACTTACGTGTCGCTATTTACAGTTTGTCAAGTAGATGTATTTTGTGCTTCAAATAAGGAAGAGAGAGAGAGAGAGCGAGAGAGAGAGAGCGAGAGAGAGGGAGAGAGATAGAGAGATATAGAGAGATATAGAGAGAGAATAACCAATATATTTCCTCGGAAGTATCGGCCAATATAATTTATGTATGGGATGCGTGTTTCATGTACGCGCTTTCAGGCCCATATCACAGTTTCATCACAGTAAATCGAGCTCAATAAACGGTTTGGAATTATGCGAGCTGCGCTATTTTCAGCTGCCTTCCAAATCGCGCAAGCGGTAATAATGATGCAGCATCCGGTACAACTTATCGGTATCGTTTCTTGAATAAGGGCCTTGAAATACAAGGGAGAGCGCTATACATTCTCATTTTCTGAAAGAGCGACCTAAATACCATTTGAGTAGCGACAATTTCTCGCAGAGCTTTTGCAAATCCTTTAACAAACAATGGGCTCGCTCGCTGCTAACCTGCAAGAAAGTCGTGAAGTCCTAACCGTTTGGCATGAACATGGTTAAAGATTTACTGTTATACGTATGTGACCAATATGTTGGAAGTCATCACCTCCATCAGCTCTAACGGTAAATCTGCATGATCCCATGGGTAGAGAAGAGAGGATATAATTTGTAGTAATCTAGCCTATGCAAGTTTCAATTCGATTAACTAAATTCATTCATTACCATGAACAATTTTAGCGCTTGGTGCGATTGTATTTGCAGCATCCAATGAGTTACCTTCACGAGGATATCATAAGCTGTCCTACACTATAGGCTATTTCATATTTTGAGCTCCGAAGAGGAGCCTGGAGCTCTTAACGGATAACGGACGAGAAACGGCAATTAAAAAAAATTGCGGAAAATGTTATTGGATTGACTACAAAAAGGTCATTCTCCCAACCCGACTCCAGAAAGAACCGTTACGACCTTAAGTTGGTTTGTGATTGACCTGTTTTTATTTATTTTTTATTATTCAACCTTGCCGTCACTGGCGTCGAAATCCAGATTTCGCGTCTTCTATGCCATTTATAATTGTCCGTCTACAGTCGCTTGACTCTCAGAACTATACAAAAGGATGAGTTGCCAACAAGGAGTAGTCTACATTTTGGCGACCACGGATTCTTGAAAAAGGAGGGCAAATCCTCCTATTAAGCACTGGAGTTTTTTTTGGGGGGGGCGAGGCGCAGCGCCTCCTGGTCGAAGGGGCCCTCTCTTTGGTCGAGGCGCATTTTTCAAGGGTTATATGCCAATAGACGTAGAAATCCGTGTACCAATCAAGAAAGGCAATCATCAAATCTTTGCAATTGTTAGAAAAGCCCCATATCCTGATAATCATCAAACGTCTCTGCATGCGGCAGAGGTACTTACTTTTGATGTAGTCTATCCTTGCAACCATACAATAATAGATATGACCTAATCCAGTGCCTGGCTCAAACCGTGAGGTGGTGTGCTAGCTTATTACTAATGCCAGCCAATAGCTTTCCGGATTGGTGGGGTTTATTTATCATGCAGCAGCTGTGTCGCGCTGTTCTATTATTTCACGCTACATGCCATGCATCTTCAACACGAAGGCATAAGCTAAAGTTAATTGGGTCACTTTTTTATAATTTGACAATGTATGATAAAAGAAGGCTAAGGAGCTTGAGCAATTCCACATTTAGGCCTCCGTCAAAGCCTTGTTATAGTGTCATATACTCATCACGTAATTCACACACAGAAGCTGCGATTACATAGTTACAGTAACCCCCCCCCCCGAAAGTATCGCCCAAGCCCCCCCCCAATCGTAGGGCCACCACTGCTATAAGGAAAACGTATTGTAACTCTATGACTAGACTAGACTACGCTACATACCTATGTTTGACTAATAATAACGTTATTGAATAATGATTTACTTGATGTCACCGCCCGTAACAATATTATTAAACGGATCATGGTTCATAATAGTAATAATGAGCTATGTGCTTGGGGTCCGCGAAAAAAGTTTAAGAACTCCCGATCTACATATATATTTTTATAGCGATACTTCAAATCAGGAAGGGGTGCGGCAGTTAGGTCCTGACTGGCTACCAATTTATGTACGTGTACGTACAAGTGTATGTATTGTACACTGTACAGTTGTACACTGTAGTGTACAGCCATGGCCCGCAAATATCATTATTGGTACGTGTAGATTTTGAAGGTGTTTCATACCGAGATAGGTGACAATATTTATTGAGGCATATGTCGATGACGTCATCTAATACTGTGTCACCATAGTGTCCTATATGGTGTCGACACAAGCAAATCTCACGCCTCAGTGAAATTGTATCACGTCACAATTTCCATTTGGCTACAGGCAATTTGACGGTCATTTGTGACCGGCTTGCCGAGCATTAAATTTGGTAAAACGGATATCAATCGAAAGCTGACTCTGCACTGATTACGAAAATATAAATTTTATTCCGCTCGCGGCCCTGGAACCCCCACAATCAGCCTCTAATTTTTCATTGTTATGGAGATTGGCATTGAGACGCAACAATGCTGTCTGGCGAAACGAGAGACGCAACAATACTGTCTGGATCCTTTTTTGTTGAGTTATTCTCTCGTTTCGCTAGACAGCATTGTTGCGTCCCGATGCCAATCTCCATAACAATGAAAAATTAGAGGCTGATTGTGGGGGTTCCAGGGCCGCAAGCGGAATGAAATTTATATTTTCGTAATCAGTGCAGACTCAGCTTTCGATTGATATCCGTTTTACCAAATTTAATGCTCGGCAAGCCGGTCAAAAATGACCGTCAAATTACCTGTAGCCAAATGGAAATTGTGACGTGATACAATTTCACTGAGGCGTGAGATTTGCTTGTGTCGACACCATATAGGACACTATGGTGTCACCATTACTGTGCTATATGGTGTCGACACAAGCAAATCTCACGGCTCAGTGAAATTGATTCACGTAACAATTTCCATTTGGCTACAGGAAATTTGACGGTCATTTTTGACCGGCTTGCCGAGCATTAAATTTGGTAAAACGGGTATCAATCGAAAGCTGACTCTGCACTGATTACGAAAATATAAATTTCATTCCGCTCGCGGCCCTGGAACTCCCACAATCAGCCTCGAATATTTCATTGTTATTGAGATTGGCATTGGGACGCAACAATGCTGTCTGGCGAAACGAGAGAATAGCTCAAGAGCACACGTACGCACACGTACATAAATTGGTAGCCAGCCAGGACCTAACTGCCTAACTATGGTGTCACCATAGTGTCCTATATGGTGTCGACACAAGCAAATCGCACGGTTTAGTGAAATTGTATCACGTCACAGTTTCCATTTGGCTACAGGCAATTTGACGGTGATTTTTGAGCGACTTGCCGAGCATTAAATTTGACGAATCGGGTATCAATCGAAAGCTGACTCTGCACTGATTACGAAAATATAAATTTTATTCCGCTCGCGGCCCTGGAGCCCCCGCAATCAGCCCCCAATTATCCATTGTCGAGTAGATTGGCAGTGTGACGCAACAATGATGTCTGGCGAAACGAGAGACTAGCTCAAGAGCAAGGATGCGGCCGAGCGACGAGAGTGGGATCAGCTGACGTCGCGGCAATAGCGATGTGCAAACGCGCCACAGAGAAACGATGCGCTGTTGATACTTTTTCTATGCGTTTCGGTACAAGCGAGCACACACCAGCGTTTCCTTGACTTGTAAGGGTAAAACTGCGTCCACAGAATGTATTAGGGCCCTACCAATTTTCGCGCAATATCCTTCAGCTGATAAAGATATGTAGGCTACGTCTAAGTAGTCTACATTGGATATGTCAGATTATTATGATATCGATTGCCTTAGCCCGCTTGTTGCGTAGGGCTCCAGAGACACGTCGCGCTGTTGATGGCGGGTGTCGATACTTTCTATAGTCGCTTTTATGGTTAAGTGTGAGCAAGGAGCATTGAGCATGAGCAATGAGCATACATTACAAGCTTTTATTTGATCCGTATGGGTAGAACTTGGTCCGCGAATGCAGCAGGTAAAATGTTGATTGTTGAATAAAGTTTAACAGCAGGAGTGTCGAATTAAACTGGTATCGCTGTCCGGATTCAATCCGTTACTAGAAAGCTTGCGGGCCATACCTGCCAAATGATTCCAAAATGTTACCACCAAATTCATACCTGTTTTTCACTGGAATATATCTGATATCACTATAAACGTTGACGTTGGAATTTGGTTTAGCATTTTTCAATCACCAAATAGTTTTTTTGAATGCCGGGGACCTTTTGCGTCAAAAGTAATACAGTGGTATCACAGATATTTGAATTATATTCATTCTGTAGCCTGTATATATATTGCTAATGTAACCTACGTAAAACGGATTTGCAGTATTTTTTTTCGCATCGGTGAATAACTGAATGTCCATTGTCCATCCGGCCCAACAGAGTTTGCACTTTTTCGCCTTCTCGGAATTTGGCAAGGTCACCGACGTGGTGCTTATGGGGACTAGAGTGAAAACTCAACACTGTAGTTGTATTACTACAATATGATATATTTACATTATCTAAATTTGCTGTCTTGAGTGAATCTTATTACTTGAAAGTATATTTTTCTTACTAGAAATATCTCTAACAGCTGAAGGATTGCGCGAAAATTGGTAGAAACCAAATACATTCTGTGGACCCAGTTCTACCATTACAAGTCAAGGAAAGGCTGGTTTGTGCTCGCTTTTAGCGAAGCGCATAGAAAAAGTATCAACAGCGCCACGCATCTCTGGAGCCCTACGCAACAAGCGGGCTAAGGCAATCGATATCATAATAATCTGACATATCCATTGTAGACTACTTAGTCGTAGCCTACATATCTCTATCAGCTGAAGGATATTGCGCGAAAATTGGTAGGGCCCTAATACATTCCGTGGACCCAGTTCTACCCTTACAAGTCAAGGAAAGGCCGGTGTGTGCTCGCTTGTACCGAAACGCATAGAAAAAGTATCAACAGCGCAGCGTTTTCTCTGTGGCGCGGTTGCACATCGCTGTTGCCGCGACGTCAGCTGATCCCTCTCTCGCCGCTCGGCTGCATCCTTGCTCTTGAGCTAGTCTCTCGTTTCGCCAGACATCATTGTTGCGTCACACTGCCAATCTACTCGACAATGAATAATTTGGGGCTGATTGTGGGGGTTCCAGGGCCATGAGTGGAATAAAAATTATATTTTCGCAAGCAGTACAGCGTCAGCTTTCGATTGATACGCGATTCATCAAATTTAATGCTCGGCAAGTCGGTCAAAAACCCCCGTCAAATTGCCTGTAGCCAAATGGAAACTGTGACGTGATACAATTTCACTGAACCGTGCGATTTGCTTGTGTCGACACCATATAGGACACTATGGTGTCACTATAGAGGATGTAGGATGGAGTGCTAACCCATTGTTCGCTGTTCAGAATGGTCACGCTTGACTTAGGCTTCTCACTACTATATTATTTACTGTTTATGTCAGGTACGCAGAGTTTGTTTGGCGATCCAGTTGTTAGTATTTAGCGAATGTAGGTGTTGAAAGTTGGCGTTAGTTTATAATTGGGGATTTGCCATGTAATATTTGTTACAGCAGACCACCTTTTTTCTACTATCTATGGCAGGGGAGTCAAGGTAATGGCGAGTTTGCCGTACCGGTACAAACATCCTGTCAAAGTTTTATTGGTAGAATAACTGCATTAACATAATGATACTTGCCACAATGACAAATTGTGAAACTGCATTTGGAGCAATTTACGTATATCGAATCTCGCCTACAGATAATAAGTTCATAAAAATGCCGGCAAGTAATTAATTGCGCAATCTCCGGATGTTGCTATTCTCGAAGCTACTTTTGGATCGTTGGTAAGAGCTCTGTGTGTTAATACCATATGCCAACTCATGGTGAACATTTTGCACAGCGGTTATCGGGCAGTTATTCTAGAAATCCGGATATCTCACAAGTCACAAGTTCGATTTTCTATCAGTACTTGTGTCAGCGAAAGGCCATAAAGAGACCGAAGCAGGGCAATACAACAATTATGCTCATTCTTCATTCAACCCATGTACAAGTGTCTGTCATGATCCTCTGCCTAAATCCTAGAAGTCCGACTGAAATGGCATGGGTAATTTTCTTTTTGATTTTTTCCACTTGTATTATTCATGTGTGTATCAATTGTATGTGTTTACTTTCGTTGAAGGTCTGAGAATTATCCAAGTAATTAGTTACGAAAAGTAGATTTGGTCGAGAAGTTGCAAAATTTCATCAGGAAATTGTAGGTGGCTGCGTTACAGATTGCTAGGTACATCTTTGCGTCAATCACAAAAATACTCATGACATTAATATTAGGTGCCGTTTTTACAAATTTGCTCAGTAGGCGAAACCTACATGAGTACTCCAAATAAACAGATGTAGGCCTACTTCGTTACTGAACACCTTGTGTGTGCTATTCGGTGAATCGTGCAAATCGTTCGTTCTGATGTAGAAGTAGTGATTTTCAAGTTAGTTTAAAAGTAGGTACTCTAGGCCTAGTTTTGTATAGGAAACTGTCCAGTAGTAGAAGTAGTCTAAAAAAATATAACCCCATAAGGATGTAGGGGGGGGTCTACTTGGAGTATAAGTATAAGTACTTCTATACTAGCAAACTCCAGAAGTACATGCTGTACACTGCTAAAAGGATCAGTTTTGAAATGTTTTGTCGTCTCTGTCATGTTTTGTTCAACTTGCTGTTTTGTTTAATGTTTGAAATATACCATTCTTCCATTTAACCGTGTTTGCTTATATAGGCCTATACCTGTTGTTGTTGAAATGGGTTTCCGGCTATGATATTGATGGATGAGTATTGATAGAACAAAATTAAGTTCAGCTTATTAACACTGTTATCAATCAATATGCCACACAACAAGATTGTGATAAAATGAAGAGATCAGGCACCTACCTCGATCGGCCTAGACTATGTGAGGATGATGAGGTATGTACATTGCACAGCAATTTGCACACTGAACTCACACACTAATAACGGGATAGCATAAAGGACAAACGGCTAAAAGAGGCATGCGACGAAGGATGTGGTCGCGAAATGAGATTGCGGTTAATAATCTCGGGCGCTTACTAGTATTTAGGCCTACGAATTAGAAGAGTCAGGAGTGGTTGTCGATCTGTAATCTGCGAGGCACTAGGGATTTGAAATACTGACAGCGTAGTCATTCGCGTGCTGTTGAAAGCATGCGGTATGGCGGTAGGGCCGACGAAGTTCCTCAGAGAAGACGTGTCGAAGGCGATAGGTTACGTTAATCACACCAGAGACATGGATTGTAGCTATAGGTATAGCGCTTTATGACCCGCTAAGGACTGAGGTTAATTTATGTATCCAATTTAGTCGTATAATATTTTTCATCAAATGATGAGCGAGCAACAAGTTCCGTGAATAACCTACAACGAAAGAGGATAAACGTGAATAGGGCTGTGGATTCAATATTTAAAAGCCCGATACCACTGCGTTCGATGCGTCACAATACGATCGTGAGAAGCCTAAGTCGAGCGTGACCATTCTGAAGGCATTTACGTCTGCCAACTATTCGCCGAACTATTTACGTATTATACTGTAACTAATATGTGTTTTGATGTTTCCTATACATCATATGATGCTTTTTAATGATGCCTGTGCTGCTAACTCTTTGTAATGAAGCTTTTCGAGTAAACAATCAAAAGTTACTATCGATGATGCGGATGAATACATAAACACAGTTTTGAGAGTTGACACTCCATCCTACAGTCTCTATAGTGTCACACAACGATCAGAAAGTAAATTTCGTTGTCGAAGTCGTGAGACCGGCCTAATCAGTCAACCATAACAATATTTCAAAAGTACACTTGCATCTGTTTATTTAGCTCACTCTCAGTGATCTACATCTACGTTCTGCTATATATTACTAATCTATTATTATATTATTATATTATATTATATTACTAATCTATAGTTCTACCAAAGTCACTCAACTATGTTGCGTGTTGCGTGCATAGTTGAGTGACTTTGCGTTCTACTATAGATTACTAACCTACACCCGTGTTTAGTATTTACGTTTACTTGTGTGTTTGTGAATCGGTAAACGGTATAATGGCTGAGGCTAATCCACTGAACTTGACGATGTGCTAGGGTTAGCTGTTAGAGTTAATGCAGATGATAAGGCCACGTTATGTTTAGTTAAGGTTAGGGGGCAGGTTAGTTTGCGTAAGCGATAAACGTAAGGCTATAACCTGTGTTACGGTTTGCGTTCAGTTTAATCGTGAGCGACCGCTGACTTATGGTCTTGTGCCTCGTTGCCCCACCAAATGCCAAGTGTTATTCTCTGCGAATTTCTCAACGCATCCACCTACTTAATGATTGGTAATGCAGTAACATCTCTGTTCGCTGCGATTCTTCCCCCACACGACCCACCCAATTCTCCCCGTACCCTCATCACGATTCACGATTCTAGGAGGTGCAGGAAAAGGGATACGGAGAACTGTAGAGACGTTTGCATGTTACTTTACATGCCATACACAGAAAACCCTTTTTACAATACACCATGCATACACCGCCAGAGTCACTCTGGCAGATTGGAAGATCTGACTGCAGATCATGGAGGAAATGACTACCATGGTCATAACACTTCCAAACACACTGCATGTATTGAAAAATTGCAAGGAGTTTGATGTGCTAGTGTTGTATATAGTCTGCTAACCTATAGAACTTCAATATTTCATAGTGTGTACATTCGTCATCTTGAATCGTTGATATATAAACCCACATTTTGGGGTTGCTATATCGATGCACACTTGCAATAATGTTGCTGACGTTTTCGTCCCATCTATTTTAAATGTTGGCCATAGTATGAAGCATTGAACCCATTCCCTCTAACAATTCATTATGTCAAAAAGAAGCAAGTCCTCGAAGACTAACACCCCGATATCCAAAGAGCAAACCAAGAAAGCCGATGATGAGTCTGGCGATCATTCAGTTTCTCTAGATCTGGAATCTGATTTGAATGAACTAAGCCAAGGCAGCGTAGAGAAAATCCAGAAATGGCCGATACCAAAACCGAAAGACGCCGTAATGGTATGCGTGTCGTCCCGAGCTCTTTTCAATATGGAAGCAGAGAGGAAAATTTATAACGAAGAAGGACTCAAAGTCTACATGGAGCACATGATGAAACACGAGGACGAACCGTTAAAACCTGGAAGCGCATTTCCGTTTGTACGTGCTCTAAACTTTGTTAATGAGAAATTACTGGAAATGGATCCTAATGAAAAAAATCTCTTTGACGTTGTGTTGATGAGCAACAATCACGCTCAAGTGGGGATTGCCCTTATAAATTCAATCAACCATCACGATCTCACTGTGGAGAGAATATGTTTAACCGCAGGAAAGAGTGTCATGGGCTATCTGAAGGCGTACGACACTGACTTGTACCTTTCAGCAGACGGTGAGAGTGTTGTTGCCGCCTTGAACGAAGGAATTGCGTCAGCAGTTGTGTCGCCTACTAGTGACTCTAAGAGTAAGTGCACCCAACTCAGAGTAGCATTCGATGGTGATGCGGTGCTCTTTTCTGACGAAGCCGAGATTATTGCAAAGACGAGCGGTTTGGACGAGTTTTTCCTTCACGAATCAAAAAAGGCAGACGTTCCGCTTGACGCTGGCCCTCTGCGAAGATTCGCAGCTATATTAGGTAACGTGAAACACAAATTTCACTCGAACGGAATCATCGAAGATTGCCCCATTAGAACCTATTTAGTGACGGCCCGAAGCGGCGCAAGTTCTGGTTTGAGAGCTCTGAGAACGTTGCGCGGATGGGGTTTGGATATCGACGAAGCGCTTTTCTTGGCCGGGGCGCCAAAGGGTCCGATCTTGCAGAAGATACAGCCGCACATCTTTTTCGATGATCAGAAAAAGAACGTCGAAAGCGGATTAGAACATGGGGTACCGTCTGCTCACGTGCCCTATGGAATAGCGCAAACGCACAAGAAAACTAAGACTTGATACGTTGTAGATACGGTTGCAATTATACCTCAAATGTTACATGAGGTGAACAAAGTAGTGAAAATTGGTTACTTGAGCAGAAGTAGCAGCTTAAATTTTGACTCAATTACAACTAACAGCAGCGATTTTCAAGATATGCCAAAAATACTTCCAGGGATCGCATACTTTCAGGACTTATTGGGAGGTGAATACTTTTGAAATTGCGAGGTCCATGTTCGCGACTGACGCAAATTGACAAATAAATAACAGTGCAATTTTGATAAATATACTCTGTTTCTATCATGGTCCATTTTTTTTACAATTTATATAATATAGTCATTATGGATGTTTAGAAATGACTATTTTTTCAAATTCTACCGAGTACTGACTACTTGATAAAATTGTTACGTTACCTAAAAAGACGCAGCACACCAATTTTGGTACGATTCCAACTTATAGAGGCATTGCTAGCTATAAAGAGAACAAAGTTTTGAATTTATTTGATAAAAATGAATATAAATTTTTTTTTGGCTACCCCCTACCCCATGAAATTGTTAGATTGTCTGACAAAAAGATGCAATACAAATTTGGCTCAATTCCAACCAGTACAAGTGGAGTTATTGCAGTACAAAATTTTGGATTTGGAAAAAATACTATTGACAGTGGCAAACAATGTCCCCGCTAAGCTACGCGCGTGCGCGGCCGCGCACAGGAAAGCCTTTTTTTAGTCGTCACGCGCTGTTATCCAAGGGAACGCGCAGTGAGTTGGTGAGTGCACGCAGACTTGTGGAAAATTAGAGGGAACGTTGGTGACAAGTTCCTTAATAATTTATTATAGTTCTACCCACTGTAAATACTATGATTTAAAATATCAAATTTGAAATATCAATAAGTTTGCTTGTACTGGTTGCCATAGAGCCAATTTGCATAATCTTTTCAGACAATATGACAATTCCATGGGATAGCCAGAAAAATAGGAAAAATTCTAAATATTTTTTTTCAAGTAAATTCAAAACTTTTTCTCTTATGGCAAAGCCAGTATAGCTTGAAATTGAGCCATAATTGGGGCACAGCGATTTTTCAGGTAAACCAACCATTTTATCAAATAGCCTGTAAAATTTGAATAAAAAACTTATTTTTGAACAGCCCCAATGTCATGCAAACATAGCCCAATAGTATGTCATAGTGCACAAAATGCAACGTGTAAAAAGTTGGTCATTTTACCTGAAAAACCTCAAGTTGTAGTTAAAGCTGTCTACAAACATAACCAATTGAGAAGGTTGTGCAGGCGGACAAAACTTGCTTGAGTAAGCCACTCCAAAAAGTTCTTTGTTACCGGCTACATTTGACGATAATTATGATCATCCATGGCAGTAGTAGCAACTAACATTAGTGGATAGTCCATGCCTGAAAATAAAAGACGGGCAAATATGATTCTTAACTTTTTAATGTTATTAATATTGCACAGTTTTTCAAATTCTGCCTTAGAATTCTTTCATGTTCAGTGTCTCAGGTTGCAAAACATTCATTGTCGGTTTTACTCATTTGCATTATTTTCGGAATTCTTTGACGTCCCAGTATGAAATGTAATAGTTGTACACAACCCATAAATATTGAGAAGTAGTAGGCCGCTCCACACGCGTGACAATCATATTTCCTGATTAATCAGATTTATTTGATACTTAGTATCCCTCAAAATCCTGGCTTGACGAGCGTTTTTCTTACTATTGCAACCATTATTCAGCAATCAACATGTATGCTGTACTTAACTGTTCACAACATTGCCTGGGATTAGTATTAGCAGTAACATCTTAGTTCTGTTTAGCAGATACATATCAATTTTAGCAATCATACATTGTAGAGACTATATTGATGAGGCTTTGAGCCTAATTACATACTTCCATTATTACATCACAACAACAATTTCTTTCTATGTTTCGAATTTGGTTAACATTATTTACTGTTGTTGGCTCATGATGAGAGTCAGTCGAAAAGCTTCGTTGGGAATAAATTTGGCAATATGAATATATTGTTTGCTGCTATAATCATATCCATATTGCACATGTTTAACAACTTCTTAATCACGAAACGGACTATACTTTGTCGAGCCAGCACCATATGTACTGTTACGTTTTCTTAGTGCGCAAGTAGACTGAATGCAGCAAGTCAAGTGCTTTTATTTTAGACTACTGTTTACCTGAACAGATATACCAAGAATATATATCTACATTATTGGGATGTCATTTTTGACTGAGTTTCTATTAGCTTTCATTCAGCCCACCGGGCGTTTGGCAATACAGAATTGCAGAGAAGAGTGTAAATCGAACTTTTATAGCGGTATAGTGCGGCATTAGCCACAGAGATACATCATGAGTTTTGAAAGTTGTAGTGGCGAGAGGATACTGGAGACTCGTGGTGTAAACGTTTCGTATATGTAACTCTGGGCGTTAGGGTGCCATGCCAACGATGTCCCGCTGTGATGATTCACGGCGAGCGCATAATTTACGACTTATGTCACTGCTACAAATGACTAGGGCTGGACACAATCGAGTACCTGTGTGGTTCGATGCCGATAAGACTAGGTTATTGCGACTTTAAATGTTCGAATTGTACCTCTTATGCAATTCTGAAGAAAATAATTGAAGTAGGCTAGCACATTTTGTGTTTCTTGACCATACCTAAGGCATACTGCTTGGCCACGATGCTGCGGTTAGATCACTATTTCACAGAAATGTAGTCTCACCGCGAACTTGCATGCTGCAAATATTTGCGCTACAACGGAGCTGGTCAAAGTAGTCAAGAAGGATGTAGAAATGGAAGTAGCGACGCAGAATTCTACTCCAGTGCGAGTAAAAGTAGCGCTTTTTGAAGCAGCCCAAAACTACTTCACGTAGAAGACTACTTAAGTAAGTATAAGTAGTGTTGAAAAGTATTCTGAAATACGCTATCATGGACCGTCAAAACCCCGTAGTGACATGTGCGGACGGGACAAAGATCTGGTTTTGTGTTGCTATCAGTGAGCTATATAGGCTACATCCCATGCAGGAGATATAGGCTACACATTATATTGAACAGCATACGGATTCGACTGCATCGTGTGATTAAAATGACAGCTGGTTATATGTACCTTTTTCTCGCCCTCAGAAAATGTTACGGTATGGCACCCTCCCTCGTATTACAAGGCCTGTTGTTTACAAGACGATGAGCGATATGGATAAGCTAGATAAGATAGGAAGGTGTCGAAACGACTTCTTGGAGCAGTCTTTGGAATGAGACACCCACCTTGGCCTAGCGCCCTAGGCGATGTAAAGAGGAGGCATGCACACTGCACAGTTTGCAGAGTGCACACTGAATGAAAAGTAAAATAAGATAGTATGATAAAAAGCAAGCGACGAAAATATGGAAATATGGGGAGGCATGTCACGGGAGACAAGATCGATAGGTCAGATCATGATTAGAGCTTTGTGCGATTAGGAAGACAACTGAAAGTATGGTAGGCGTACATCGTGTAATTCCAGACGTTATGCTGAGCTCTATTTATTGCGATAAAACCTGTCATATGGACGACTATTGTGCACATGAACCATATTGGTCGCTGGATAGTGGATATATATTTCGGGTGAGACATGACGAAAATTCTGGACGCTCCTCAAAATTAGCCAGGTTGAATTTACCCGCCTCTCTTGAGCATTTACTTAAGGATAATTGGAGAATTATCAACGAAAAACTCGAATAACTCCGTTTCTACTAGTCCGAATTGAGTCAAAATTTTTTTGCATCGTCTCTGAAGACAGCTCAACAATTTCATGGGGTTGACAGAAAAATTTGAAAATTTTTTTTTTCAATTTTCCTGTATAAATTAAAAATTTTAATTGGATCCGCGGAGCCCTATACTTGTTAGAATTGAACCAAATTTGGTGTGCAGCCTTTGTTGTGGCAACTTGACAATTTAAGCACTGAATGGCTGGAATCAGGAAAAAAAAGTTATTTTTGAACAGCCCTAATTTACATGAGTACTTCGACAACGTAGAAGTAGGCCTACTTCGTTCCCGACCATCTCTTCGATAGGCATTAAGTCAATAGGCATACTCGACTGTCGTGATGGGCTGCTGGCTCATCGCCGAGGGTTCAAGCATAGCAATTTATTAAAATCGACAAAATTGCTATGATTCGAGTTTCGAAATGCTTGAACGGGGTCGTCACATCCAGGACGTAATAGGCCTACTCAATGTCCTAACCATGCGTCTTCAATGATTGGCGCTAGTATTCGTCTTTGGCGATCCTTTCCGCCAATATTTCGTTAGATTATCGTCCAGTGTTCGATCCTCTTTTCCGTTCGAACCGCGATGTAGTCCTGCATTTCGTTGTTTTCATTACATACTATCATATGGCGTGCCAAAATAATTTTAATAGCTTATTATGCAGAGTCAAGAATCAAGATGTCCTTATTTTCGCGAGGGACATATCAAAACGTCGGTAGAGTAGAGGCAGTAATCTGAACTATGAAGTTTATATAGGCAATGATATATACACAACACAATATACACACCTATACACAACACAATACCATGTACATTGTACATTATTATATATGATTGATAAGGCCTGTAAGGTCTGTACTGAATACTGATGTAAGGTCTGTACTGTTGTCTCCGAAATTGTCTCACCACACAAGCGCACCAGAGAGTGTTTCCTGCTTCCGTCACTTAGCAACCAACAACTGCGATACTTGTTTTGATGATCGTGGCCAGTTCTGGCGCATATTACAACTTTGAACGAGTGTGTAGTGAATGAGTGATTGACTATGGTAAGAAATTATAGTCTAATTTAAATAATATTGTCTGTATCTTCATGATTTACAATATGGTAAAGGTGTTGGATAGCGTGATACCGAAGTAGTACTAGGTTTATTTTGTTTCAAGATTGGCACCGGCGTTCATGTTCATACAATCTGTTCATTTTTTCAGCCTGGGAGCCGGGTTGTTTCAGTAGCATCGTCAGGATCTGTTGGTTCAAGATATTCCAAGAGATACCGCACAAAATCTAAGCAATCTAGCATTGACGAAACACTGTTTGCCAGCCCTTCAAAGGCGAGTGTTCTTATGTTTCACTCTTTCCTGTGCCCTGTGGTATTTTATGATCATTTGTCGGAATATACTTATATGATTCGCATCATGGTGTTTGTAGTATTTGTAAAATATAAGCCCCTATAACAAAGTGTTGTGGATTCATCAATTGAATCATTTGAATCTAAGTAGTGTGTCCTTGGGTAGTGTGCTCATAACTCTTTTTAAGAGGTACCATAGTGATGAAGTAATTGAGATAGTTAAGTGTGTTGTCTACAATAATTGTAGGTATGGAAGCAATCTGTAAGCTCTGTAGTCATAATTCAGATGTTATGTTGGAATATAACAAGTTGGTTGTATTTTACAGACAAAAGTGCAAGGAACACAAGATAATAATGACACATCTCCGCCAGCACCGGTATTTAAATCAGGACTTCGCAGTAATGGACTGAGGTCTAAAACTAGGAAGCCAGAAACTATTCAAGTTATCACCAAAGATCTTATTCGAAATGTTGTGTAAGCTGTTGTTTATTTTTAAACTACGTCGTATTCCTGCCTGATCTCTGTGAAAGTGTACACGTGATGGCTTGATTCTGAGCTCGTCAGAACTGGATAATCGCTGTGTGAACTTGTGGTTGGTCCTGCTTTTGAGTTACAATGATATCACTTATAATGAGAAAAATAAACGTACATACGCAGAAATAAATATATTTATTTTTCGTTACTAATCCGTATGTCTCCTACATTCGTCTGACCATTATTAGTACCTCATTACGTCCCTTGCTGTTTATTATAAAAATAATGAATCTTTTCACAAGTAATAGGGTATTACCCAAAATCCAACTTAACTTGAAAACTTGAACATTGTGTGAATGTAAATCCTATCAAATTCTTTACACTTTATTTTTCCCGTGTACTGAAATTGAGGCTCTAGTGACAAACTTATGAAAAATATATGCTGTGAGTGACCACTGTTCCCTCTAAACTGCGCGCGTGCGTGGCCGCACACTACTTTTAAAGTCGCTGCGCACAGAAAAACGTGTGCCGCGCACGAGAAAGCCGAAGTGATGACCTTTTTTTAGTTGTCACGCACTGCTGTCCAAGGGACCGCGCAGTAAGTTGGTGAGTGTGCAAAGACCCGTGTAAAATAAAGAGGGAACATTGGCTGTGACTACAGTACGTCACTATGAATTGTGATTGAAAATAATATAGCATCAGACAACCTGATAAATATTAAGCTATCGTTTCACACCGTCACCGACCATCGCTCAGAAATATTTTATGCCGCTTATTTTTTAAACTGTATTCGATTGTACTGACATTGAATTTCACTCGGTTTCTCTGGCAGGATACCATCAAACGATCCATCGGGACTTACTGTTGTTTTGAAACCGTTCAATTACGAAAGAGTAAGACGTGCTGCTAGGGTTCGATCGCGCGAAGAAATCCAAGCCGAGTATCAAATGACTAAGAAAGAGAAAGAGGAAGCGATGGTTTGTGGATAATCACTTGCCAGTGCTAGATTAGTGTTATCAGCCGCATTTCGCCCAATGGCCGCAGGTCGCACACCTTTGTTCTAGCTAGTGTAAACAACATATGTGGGATGCATCTTCTCATCAAGCAATTCTTACTACGACTATTCAACTGCTCTCTTTTTCCATTGGCTGTTACTTGAAAGTGCTACTTTTAGTTAGAGGCGGTAAGTAATGAAGTACTTCTACTCAAGTACTCATGCCTATTTGCACTACCGACTCAAGTGGTTATGTTTTTGGACTACTTTCACGTATGCTTGAACAGTAATTACTTTCTTCATTTTGGAATTTGAAATGTAGAAAGTAGTGTGGGGACAAGTTTGCATCATTTTTATTTATGGAGTTTTCAAAAGGACCGCATAAAATAGCTTCTATAGCCTATCACACGATCACGGTAACAGAATACACAGCTTCTGTGTCACGGTTACAGAATATATTTTCGTTTGTCGCAAATATGCTTCCTGCTATTTCGAAAGTCCGGTAGCCGCTTCCGATTAACTTCTAAAAGTATGCCACCCCTCGACCGAATCTGCCTTTAGTGTACCGTAAACCGGGGTAACTTTGGACAATTTTTCAAAATTTCGCTTTATATCTTGGAAATGCTGGAGTGCCGGGGAGGCAAGTTTGGTGTTTTTCAGGGTTTATGGAGCAAAGATTAGAAGTAACTAATCCAGAATCTTCGTGGTCATAAATAAGTAACATATTTTAAAAAAATTATCTGTGTCCAAAGTTTACGCGGCATATCGGGTAACTTTGGACAATGTAGTTTTTTGTATGTCTTTACACTCTATTGTCTATGAAATCTCATAAATCAGGCTTATGTGGTACAAGTTGATGTGAGCAGTGACTAAAAATGACACAAAATAGTTTATGTGGGGCTTATTGCATGATTTTTACCTGATCCCCTCCCCCCCAAAAATAAATAAATGAATGAATAGATAATAGAATTAGGTCGTTTATGAAGGATAATGCTCCCTTCGTCATCCCTTATCTTAATTTCCACTCATGTCTTCATTAATTGGGACTTATAAATAACATATGGGGATAAGGTTATCCCACTGGCTGCGTCAGCAAACAGTAATCTTGTTACCGTGATTTATTGCTGATTCTTTAAAATATGCGCTTTCCCCTTCCTATGTCCTTTGATGAATAATTTTTGTCGTAATTTGTGCCATATTCAGCAGGCGCATCTTTAAGAGTATGTGATAAGTTTTTAAAGTAGCTTACACCCGCTTACAATCTCTCGGCTAATTGCATACCCATTTTTTTCATATTTTGGCAACTCTCAACTCATTAACCTTCTCATTCCATTTTTAAAAGCCATCAGGTAGGTTAAACGAAAATAGTTGACAATAAACTTTGACACAGATGAAGCAGCCACTTTTCAGAGCTCTAAATATCACATTTGCCACTGTCCAAAGTTACCCCATTCTGATAAAATTTGACGGGGTAACTTTGGACATCACATTTTCTTATATTGATCGAAGGGTGAGCCCGCCGAGATTTTTACCATCGATTAAGACTACTTAGAGGGATTTGCTGCCAAGTTTTGAATCTATGACTCACATGTTATCTATGTTTAGTTGTAAGAATTTTAATAACCATCAATTTTGATGAAATTGACCCCCGCCAATAATTTATCAATGCTGGGTCAAGCTTATGTGGTACCGAAATGAATCAACCTTTTATTGAGACGACTTGTGGTACTGTTGCCTCATGAAAAAGAATTGGACATCCAGCGGCAACCCATTTCCATCAATGAACATTTGAATGTTGTACTGCTTAGTGTCCAAAGTTACCCTCAAGTCCAAAGTTACCCCGGTTCACGACACTTGAATACTTCTCGCTCCTTTCAACTCTCAGTTGAACCAGTTTTTACATGTTGTGGTACTTACTAGTTCTGCTTGTAATTGAGTAAAGAGTAGAGCATAAGGAAACGTTATGTATTTTTGTCCTTGATGTTTTTGCGGCATATACACCGACTCATGATATTCATACACACAACTCTGCATACTGCATATGCATACCCTGAGTGCATGATGTGCATATACCGCTGGACAAGGAAGGTGCAGATATAGCCTTGTGAGGCTTTCTAAGTGTTGCACCACCCTTCCATGCTATCCCGTTAATGTTGAGCGTCAAATCATGGATACTAGTGTTACAAATCACCAGGCCGGGGATTGAACCCATGAGCTACCGATCAAGAAGCCGGACACTTCACCAATCACCATTACGCTATCTTGTCGATGTTGTATTAGTTCTTCCATCTGAGTAGCAACCGTGACTACTTTGACCACCTATGTGTGAGATGCATCTGCTCATTCAACACTTCTGAACTACTACTATTCAAGCAGCTCTCTTTTTTCATTGACTGTTAATGCTAGTGTGCTAGAGTGCTACTTAAAGTTGTACTTGAGCGGATTATTGAAAAAATCTTTTATTCCAAACACTGTTTTCTAGAGAAACTTGATCATCAATCTCGTAGTAATATCCCAAGTCTGAACTTGTAATCATTATCACGTACTGCCAGTGTTTTCATTCATTTATAGTGCCCGAGCTCACGTTAATATCCTTCTCTTTAGGAGGCATCCCACGCGAGAAAAGAAGAGATGAAACAGCAGGAGCTTATGCGTAAACAAAACGAGAAACTGAACGACTTGGAAGAGGAGGCCAAAGAAAAGGCCGAGTATTTACTCGAGAAAGCCAACGCTCAACGTATGGAACAGGAAGACGAAGTCAAGCACCTTAACGAGGTACCGGTAGTGGTATTTCTGACCGTTGCTCCAACTGTATTTGTATTTCTGATCAATGCGAATAATTTGTGGCTTAGTAATTTAAATTGATTATAATGTAGTGCTTTGGTTCTCAACCTCCTTAGTTTGGGAACTAGTCAAATCTAATTAAATTATATGTATAAAACTCAAAAGAACACATTGGAACTTGAATGCAATGTGAAATTTTGCTGAATTTTGATATTACAGGTGTTTTATGTGGTTCTGTTAAAGTCATATTAAAACCATTAACTTTATGTTGATTGCTTGGTGTCAAGTCCACATGTCAAACCATATGTTCCTAAATTGTAGGACTACTGTTAAAATTTAACGAATATTGTTAAAAAAAGTCATCTTAGCTTTTACAAATAACTGGTATTACTGGTATTACATATACCAGTTGTAAGCCACTTCTAAAACAGTTTGGTACAACACTGGCAGCATTGTGAAAATAGACAATGACCTATAAATTACGACATGGAGAAAGATGCTTTCCAAATTTTTAACTTAATGTTACATTTCTTTGCTTGATGTGCAAGCATTCATCTTCGTGCATTTGGCAATTGAGATCTCAAACTAATAAATGTGGCAGGGTAGTTGCCACAAGCCAGCGGTGGCGTAGTGAATTTGACAATCAAAATTCCGTAAATGCATTCTGGCTGAATAAAAGAAAGACTAATTCTTGGAACTGACGGAATTTGATACTGATACACTGATTTATATGCTGTCGATGTTTTCCCCGCAGCTTATATTGAACGCGAAGTGTCACGCGATTCGAGACGCGCAGATCCTGGAGAAAGGTCACATCAAACAGGAGATGGCCGACGAGGAGAAGCGTCTGGACACGATGATGGAAGTCGACAGAATCAACGGCATTCAAACGCAAGAGAAAATCAACGAGCTCAGGAAACAGCAAAGATACGCGTACGTGGCTATCTATAAAGCTGTGTGGCGCAGTCAATGTGGTTCACAGAGATACCGTGTACTTTGTTCTCTTGTTTTATAAGATAATGTCAACGGTTGGGGCCATGTGCACGAATTTCAGTGTTTGGTTTCATTTATAGATTTCGTTCACTCTTGTGGAGCAACAAAATTTACCTTTTTGGTTCTTCAATGCAGATAAGTTGTGCAATTTTAAAGTCTCTCAGCCGAATCAGCTTTTTCTTGCCTAATCCTGGGTGCTTTTGAAGGTTAAACGCATCACCCTCAAATTTCAGTTAAAGCTTGCTGTTACAAAGCCAAATCCAAAACTGCATACGACTGCATTCTAAAATTGATGCATTGTACGCTCAACCTGCTTCTTTGCTAGGCTTGCAATTCTTCATCATTCATTATCTCCTTATTTATATTGGTCTGGGATTATTAACGATGGGTCCAGGTTTTTTATTCCAATTTTCTAATCACATTAATTGGCAAGACTCGCAAAGGCTTCGCCATCTCCGAAACAAGTCGCAATTGGTGTTGGCTGTTGCGCGAAAGCTGTGTTTAAACTGTGTATCTTCCCACTTCCAGAGGCGCCGTGCAAATCATGAAACAAATCGAACAGAACACCCAAGACAGGCTGCTCGAACAAGAGAAGAAAGACCAGGAATCATTCCAGATGCTCAAATATTTGGAGAAGCTCCAAATGGAAGATCTCAAGTAAGACAGCGTCGATATCTGTGATCCTGTTAACACTTTGTTAATTTCCTAATCAAATATATCACCACAGCTAATAGAGTTGAATACAGAAGAAGTCAGTGTTGGTAGAAGTAGCAGTGAATCAATCCGTAAATTTCTACTCAAGTGCAAGTAGAAGTAGCAATTTTAAAGACATGTCAAAACTTACTCAAGTGAAAGTAGATAATGAAGCTCGGAAAAGTACTCGAGCACCAATGTAGTTTGAAAAATGCAATTTGATCAAGGGGTCGCATACTTTTAGCAATTGATTGAACCTGGCTTCATTGGAAATTGCAAAATACAGCTTCTGGACCAACCTAAAATGACCAATTCCACTTCCAACATTGCAATTTACAAAAATACGTTCAGTTACCGTAATTCACAGTTATTTCTGCTCGTGCCATTAAAAATGTGAACCGCTCCTGCTTTGTCTGACAAACGATTTCCGTCTAGGGGTCTGGAGAAAAAACGCGAGGAGCAAATCGAAATGCAGCACGAAATCGACGAGATCAATCAGGAACATCAACGGCAGAAGGAGCTTCGCGCTGAACAGGAGAGGCTCGCGGAACAGAAAGTCATCGAATACATGAAACAGAAAGCCGTGAGTATTTTATTACTTGCACTTGACGAATGTAATGTTAAGAATATTTTCACCTGACTGTCAGGTTTTATCGTCAGCAACTAAGACAGAATTGAAAACATTGTAATAAGTACTGATATAATAGCATCGTGTGGGTATGGGTGCGATGGCTTTTTGAAAGTGTGGGTGAAAGATCATCATCCGGCTGCTGGAAATTGTAGGCATAAAAAGCCGAAATGTTTGTGCAAATTGTTTCCGATAGGATGTCCCAAAAATTAAATTGACATGTAATTGATTGGAGACATTCCTTATTATTTTGGGTCAATACTAAAACTGTGTCTGAATCGGGGTCTGCCACCTGGTGACATATGACTAAAAGGTCTAAGGGACTCCAGTTTTCTCACTGCTTTTGCAAGCTTATAAACGATGTGATTGGTCATGTTTCTATGGCGTACCTAAATTTTTGCAATGATCCACCGCTAATCAGAGGCTTCCTTAAATAAAATTCTCTCCAATGCAGGAAAGAGAGGCGGAATACGAAGCCGAACAGGTGAGGATCAAAAAAGAAAAGGAAAAGGAAACCGCGAGACTTCGAGCTCTGCAAGAGCGGGCCAGAGATCACCAAGCGGAACAGGACGCTCTGAGAGCCAAACGGAACCAGGTATTTTGGTCTTCCAGTATTGACCTCTGAAGCTGACAATTTTACTGGGTTATGCTACATAAAGTAAAGTACATGTGCTTTGACACTGGTAGGTCTTGGGTCGTGGAACATGGTCGCGCAGAGGTGGTCATTATAGTAATCATTGGTATTGGTCCCTGGCTATTCCCACTCGTAAACAGTTAGTGTTTTACTGCCTACTTCCCCTGCTTTGTTATAATTTACCAAATCTGTGTGACGATATGCCTGATAGCAGTGTTGGAATGACTCGAGTCACCTTTTTCGTATGACTTGACTTGACTCAAGTCACTTTGCAAAAATGACTTTACTTTACTCGATGTTTCAAAAATGAGGATCGACTCGTGACTTAAAGCAAAATTTACCAGTCAATTTCAAGTCATCATGTAATCGATGTCGACTAAATCGCTGTATCTTGTCAGAGTTCGGATTGTTAACAATACGCG
This sequence comes from Botryllus schlosseri, assembly GCF_051294905.1. Taxonomy (NCBI): domain Eukaryota; kingdom Metazoa; phylum Chordata; class Ascidiacea; order Stolidobranchia; family Styelidae; genus Botryllus; species Botryllus schlosseri. The sequence goes on from NC_137239.1 coordinate 20,018,628, forward strand.
GGTGTGACCTATGAGACCGACCAATTACTCAATGTTGTGTGTTTTACCGAGCCTCCATTGTTATATCATAAATAAATTGATCTCAAGCGCAGTGATCGGAGCGTATATTAAAGTAATATATACTAGCAATACATCTCTGCTCTATAAACTGCTCACAGTGCCCAGTGCTCACCTTATCCAACCCTCTTGTACGATTTAAATCGAACGAATGTCGTCCATACGTATGCTATATAATTGCATATCATGGATATGTGGGGTAGGTGGGTAATTGTACCATATCATGTTTCAACTTGCTGAGGTTTCGTATTGCATCCTATATTTTGGCCGTTGCATAGTTTAGAAGTTCTGCGTATGCATGAACGATACAGCGCCTTTTTGCGTGTATAATCAAGTCTTAATTCGTTTCTCGCTTCAGAATAAATGGGACTTCATCCGTATTCAAAACTAATAGCAAAATGCAATGACTTTGAATCATGTCTCGTCCTTTGAAAATTCAGCTTGACTCGACTAGTGACTTGACTGACTCGTTACTTGACTTGACTTGACTCGACTTGACTCGAGTCACCTCCGAAAATCTGGTGACTTGACTTGACTCGAGTCAAAATGTCCGATGACTCGACTGGACTCGAGTCAAAATGTCCAATGACTCGAGATGACTCGTGACCTAACAAGATAAGATGCAAGGATTATAGAATTGCCTTTGCTGGTACCGATGGCCGTAGCCTACTCTAAGTTGTGATCTGAAGTCTTATTGCAATGTTGTGGTGTTTTGAAACTATGAAATTATTAATAAACCAAATTAAACTAAACTACTGCAGATTGCTGTTATCTAATTTATTCTTAAATTTTCCAGGAACAAGCAGAGAGAGAATGGCGTAAAAAAGAACAGGAGGAAGCGGCTAAGAAAGCGCACATCGAAGGCATTATGAAGGCCGCCAGGACGGAACAGATTCAAAGCAAGGAACATTTCATGGCCGTACAGGCTCAACGGGAAAGAATGGAATTCGAACGGGTGCTCAGGTGAGAAACTTGAAAAGTTGGTATTAGCGAATGGAGTTGTCTTTTTAGCACTGTGTTATATGTTGTTATTAGCAGAGTAGGGCTCGGTGATTGAGTGCCTGGCTGATCTGGTTCCGTATCTAGTATTAGGCATCGTGTTGAGTATTCGAATAATATCATTATGAAATCATCTATAACAATGTTTCTTAACCTTTTAGCGCTCGTACCCTTAGAGCTTTCAATAAAATTTCTCGTACCCTCAGTCAATTTTCAAGACAAGTTCTGATGGTACCTATATTAAAATCAAAAACAACATTGACATGTAATCGCTCGTAGCGTGAAGAAAATTTTCGAGTTGAATGAATCTGACCAGAAAATATTTCAATTTTTCTTGGTTTGCAAAATAATCTTAGGCTCTAGATGGGGCGTGTAGGCCTAATTGCACAATGCACCTCATACCCCTTTACCCCTGATTTCGTGCTTGGTACCCCAAAGGAGTCCAGTGACTCGAAGACATTGTCATATCATGTGTAGTCAGCTCATTTTATAATCACCGCTGACTCCAGACCTTTTTTGTCACGAAAACCGTCAGTTCTGTTGTCTTATTTAGCTTATTGAAATTATAATTCATATATTACACCATAATGATACCGATGGAAAAAGCTGTCTCACTCTCTTTCAGAATAATGGATTGCTCTTGAATGTGAACATTTTAGTGGGTTCTGAGTTATCCTTTTTGGGATTGAAATTTGTATTTTCAAATCTGTCCCGTCACTTTTTGTGATATTGTAGTGATTTCTCAAAGCACCAATATTGATACCGATAAATTGTGTGAGATCCACGTGCACTGAAGTTAATGTCCAAGTGATTCTAATTACCTTGCATATTATTTGACTTTCTCGTTAATTTTTTATGAATGGAATGGATTTTTCATACATGGATTTGATCTTAGAGTAGCTAGAGGATAACATTGTACTAATAACGTAGGGGTTGTTTGGGCATTTAGATGTAATCTCAGACGTGATGAATGTCATGAATATCTAACGGCAATAGGTGTGCACTGTGCAAGTATGCATACTGTATAGCAGGGGTATGCAACTTTCTGATTAGGTGGTTGGATTTAAATGAAGTAGTTACATGTGTCCGCACGTAGGCTTTCTCGTAGTTGTAACATCAATACCATTCGATTTTAGACTACATATGACAAGTAACATTTCCTGGAGGTGAATCGAAAGAATATTTATGTTATTTCTACCTGAATGACTCCTTGCATGTGTCCTGCAACTTTAGCGTGTCATGGAAATGACCAGAGATGGTTAAAGCAGTCAGCATTGCTACTCAATTAATAGAAGTAGAAGTAGAAGAGCGATCTCAAAAGTACTGATGTAAGATGTTTTCAAAATCAGATTTGGTGAGCAGTTGATCTGAGTTTGAGTTTCAATTTTGTAATTAAAATATCCATCATTGCAGCTAACTTAAAATGACTGGGTACCAGCAATTAAGTACACTGTTTGAAAACTTATTCAGCTGCCATGATATAACGGACAATTTCTCTCGGTTGGCACGAGAATTTCATTCGTAAACATGATGCAAACTTACCCAAAAAATACCTTCTATATCAGGGGCGGGCAACATACGGCCCGCGGGCCGGATCCGGCCCGCGATGGGATTTTGTCCGGCCCGCGGACAGTTTTCCGTCTCACATGATAATGTGGCCCGCGGTCCCAGTCTCCCGAGATTCCCCACTACTTGCTTACATACATCAAATTAGTGACTGTATGTTATTATATACAATTATACATGTATGCGCAGCGAGCGACGGTAGAGCTTACGCGTAAGTTCGTCGAAGCGAGAAGACTTGCATTATCGGCATATACGATGTACCCAACCCTAATGTTATTTGTGGTCATCATGGTTTACCCACGCCGATATTTCTTATTTTTGATTCCGTAACCGTCGACTTCTAGCTCGGCACACTTCCAGCCTTTTGTAAGACACCGCTTATGCCAGGGGTCGCCAACTCAAAATGGGTCGCGGGCCACTTTCAAAGTTAGAGGCCGCGGCCGCGTTGAATACAATATCGAGATAATATAGGCCACACAGTTGAAAAATCACGCTATCTTGTCACCTACTAAACCCTAATGAATTGATATCTTTGTAAATTTGGGGTACCGGGCTTATCGAACGCCTTGAAATCTTCATTAAGGATTGCACGGTGTGTATATTGATCAGAGGGAAGCAGACATGGTGGTGCCTGTATGACAATGCTGTTCTGAATTCCACATTGTCTTCGTCATTATTGGCGAGAAATGGCTTCGAAGTTACATTGCTGTCGTTAAAATACATACGATAAATACGATTTATTCCTTGTATATGTGGATAAATGGGCGAATAATCTATCAATGTAGCAATCCGGCCCGCCAAGTACCTAATTTTCCCATATCCGGCCCGCCGACTGGAGAAGTTGCCCGCCCCTGTTCTATATCCAAAATTCTGAGTGTAAAAAGTGAGTGGTTTTGGTTTAAAAACTGTAATGGGAAAGTAGTCAGAACATATCCATTTCAGCACTCCGGTAAAAAGTAGAAATACTCTGTTCTCTGGTTCTTGTTTCCAAAGGGATCAGTAATGTATCAATACCAACTCTGGCTACGCTGACCACCTCCGTCCGTTTCATTCCAGAGAGCAGCAGCGTCTTCTGCAGAAGGACAAAGACGAGGAAATGCGCGCCAGGCACGCCAAGCTCAGTCACGCCGACGAAGTGCGCAGGCAAATCCGCGAGAAGGAACAGATCCGCATCGAGGACAGAAAGAGCTTCTTCGAGGAAGGCGTCAAAATGGAGGAGGAGGCCAGGCAGAGGCGGGCAAGGCTGGATGCGGTAAGTGTATATGTATATGTATGGGTAATAGATTTCGTCAGAGAGGAGCGGATTTAATATATTGAAAGGGAAATCAAGCTCGACAAAAAAATCTTAATCAATATCCGATGCAAATCTGCTCAACATATTCAAATCCGGTTATCTCAAATCCAAATCCGAATCCATGCTCTTGTTGGTTGCATATATATGTCACTTATGAGCAAGCGGCGAGACAGCGTAGTGGTATAATCCACAGCTGCAACACCAATGGGTTGCGGGACTCCAGAATTCCTACCTAAGTGTTGGAGGTTTATCGAGGCCGGTGGTTCTCAAACGTTTTTAGACACGCCCCCCCCCCTTATGATAGTGAACAATTTCGCGCTCCCCTTATTGTCACAAGACAAAATGCAACCAGAATGGCAGCAATCTCTGTGGATAGTTTGATGGCATGTAAGGTATGATTGTTGTTGAGAGAACTCTCAAACATGAAATTCGGACTCTTAACAGAGCAACAACTATGAATTGAAGGTAATTTTCAGTTTGCCGCAGCTTCGCGCCCCCCTGTTTGAGAACAACTGATCTAGTTCTAGACCAGTGGTTCCCAACGTGGGCGATATCGCCCCCCAGTGGGCTATTTGGCGGTCTAGGGGGGCGAAAATGACGAAGGGGGCGACAGGGGGGCGAAAATGGACAAAGGGGGCGACGGGGGGCAAAAATAGCAAAGGGGGCGATAGGGGGGCGATGACGCGTCAAAACGGCTGACCTTTTTTTTTATTTTTTCTAGTCAACCCACGGAAATTTAGTTACAAAAGTGTGTCTAATTAGACATCGAGCTGAACATTTGACCTTTTTTTTTTTTTAGTCAACCCGTCGGTGATCACAGTTTGAATGCCCAATTTTCGGTACACAAAATTTGGGGGGCGATGATCGGTGTTGACCTTGAAAAGGGGGCGATGGGTCGAAAAAGGTTGGGAACCACTGTTATAGACTCTTCCTCGCCATCTCATCGCGTAGGCGGTGGCTTATAAAAGCCTAGAAGTGGGCCGTACTACACTACAAGTCCGCAGCTACGGATTAAAAATGAAGAATATCGGCCTGGTGTGAATGACCATAGTAGTCGACAAACACCATGAATAACACAAGCCCACAACAACACGAGCAGGTTTATGATTATGAAATTTTCAAATCCATCTTGAAAAATTCCAAATCCCTATCAGATCGAAATCCAGCAAAATTCATCAAATCAGGTTTTCTCGCGTCTAGATCCGCGCTCATCTCCGGAGTGTGTGCAGAGGTGGTCGGAGCTGTCAGCGCTGCTACTTAAGTAGACGTAACGCTTTCAACTATGTTACAAGTAGAAATAGCAATGTCAAAGATTGATTGGAAAGATTGTTCGGTGCGTCGCCAGAAGTGCACAGACTATTCCAGGTTGTTGCTCAAGTGGAAGTAAAAGTAACGCCCTGAATTTTTACTCAATTACAAGTCGAAATGATGATTTTTGAGACATGTTAAAACTACTTAAAGTTGGATTAGAAAAAGGGACGTCCGACAAGTTCTCAATTAAATAATTTCAAAAAGTAGACTTGATCGACGAATCGTATGCTTTTAGCAGTTCATCAAAGGTGTCTACTTTTGAATTTGAAATATGAATCTTCGTAGGGTTACCATACGTCCTCTTTTAAGTGGATTTGTCCTCTCTTTTTTTGATAAATTGAAAGCGTCCTCGGAGGACACCTAAAAGTCCTATTTTTTGGGAGTTTGTCCTCTTTTACAACACAAAGTATTACAATGCGATCAAGAACTTGACCCCGACACAGCGCGCGTCAGGGTTTCGTGAAAAATCGGGTAAAACGGGACTCGAGTCAAAGAGATGACCTTTTGTTATTTTTAGTCGACACAGTACTATCGGTCGAAAAGTTTTCAAAGTCACTGGTTTTTTTTTCGGTGCTGGAGCTTACAGAATTTTCGAAAAGCGTCCTCTTTTTCAGATCCCAAAATATGGTGACCCTAAATATTCGTGCCGAACGCAGAACGACCAGAATCTAGAAATAGGCCCGATCTTTAAATATATATTTAGTTACCGTGATACAGGGACTATTTCTCACGTTTTTATGACCATGTCACTCGTAAATGAGCCCAAAACTCGTCTTAAACAACTTTCCATTTTTCAAAGTCCAAACCGTTAAAAGTAAGTAGCTTTGCCTTGAAACTGCTCAAGTAGAAGTAGTTTAGGGCAAAACTTACACGAGTATTCCGAACAAGTATCCTTCGTTACTAACTAACTCTGAGTGTATGTTGCATGTATATTGTATACGCAAATCCAGATTCAATTTCCTGATCATCGCGGATTCACGCATATTTGCCGCGTCCTCCGAAACCCGTTTCACCCTATACTGTCAACGAGTGTAAATCCTTCAGGGCCCGAATGTAAACGATGCGCTTTAAAAACCCAAAATAGAACAGAACTCCGTGCTAAATTATATTTGTGTGATATTATACGCATGACAGACAAGTTCCTAATGAATAATTCAGTGCGTGTCTTAAATCAAATAGTTTCCACACGCACAATGCGGAAAATGTCGTCAAACGGAGCGTGGCATTGTAATTTACGACACGATGGTAGTGTCGAATTTGTGCCAATAACTTGCAGCGGATAAACACTGAATTTTCGGATTGCCTTACGATTCTTTTCCGATGTAGTAATGTATCATTGTACTGAATTTTTCCCTTTGGGAATTCGCATGCATTACGATTTTATCATGGTGCAATGATTCACAAGAGAAATATCAACAACAGAAATATCATAGAATTATACTGACGCCGGTGGTATACCATCAATATTTAATGACGACTGCATCATTGTGGTTCGCGCCGTATTTATTTCATGCGTTTTCTTTTGCTCGAGAATACTTTTCGCGGTCTGGCGCGGACATGCCGATTTTTATTATTTTGTGCTTGCACAGTGCACTGCGGTGTACGTGCGTTGAGAAAATCTTTATGGCGGTATTATTGCAGGTCAAAAAGAAGAAGTTGGATCAGCTTCGCCGCGCCGGCGTGCCGGAAAAATATTGCGCCGAAGTCGAACGCAGCATCACCGCACCGCAAAGCCTTGTTTTTTAAGCACCCCACACCCCGAGTCTGCAACTTTTACTGTTTTGTTCCTACTGTATGTATTTGAAAGGAAATTTTAATGAAATATGAAAAAATGGAGGTTTCATCTTGCGAACGCAGTCAGTGTTGTGGGTCAGGGCGGACTTGGCGAACTAGATAATACTAGTTACGTAATTAGACTAATTAGAGTGAAATGACGGTAATCTAATTCTAATCTAATTTGTGAAATGTTTCTAAGCTCTAATTTGAATTCTAATCTAATTTCTGGATTGCTGAACCACTACTGGAGCACCGTACAGTGCGAAATGAACCAAGTTTGCTGTAGCGACATTTGCCATCCTCATGCCTACGGGAGAGAATTCTGATTTGATATGAACTGAACTTTATTCAGTTTCCAAGTTTTCGCGAAATCAGTAATTCTAATTCTATATCAACCTTAGAATATCCTGTCTAGCTATAATTATAATCTTATTTATAAAAAAAACACTGTAGGCATAATTCTAAGTCTAGTCTATTAAAAAAACTGATATAGCTATAATTCTAACTCTAATCTAACTTATCAAAGCTGAAATTATTTGTAGTTGTCCAGGTCTGGCTCAGGGTCTGAGTGGTGGGTTGGGTATTGTGCTGGATTTGTCATATTACCTATAATAGGATAGTATTCTTGTACCGCTTGATAGGACGTCACAACAGCATGAATGACTTGAAAAGCTCAGCAACACACACACTCCCTTTATTCGACATCAGAGAAGATGGTATCAGTTACACCAGATTAAAGATAATTTGGTATTTTCCAACCATACTTATTTCATAGCGCTCTGTAACAATGGATACACTCTGGGTCTGGATGCGATCCGGCTCCCCAAAAACGGAATCCAAATCCGAATTAAGCGTGACTCCTATCCGTACAACTTCGATCAATAATGGAATGGAATCTCAAAAAAACAAGGTAGAACTAAGGAATCTGATGGTGATTCATCGCTGAAACAAATGACACATCATTATTCCGCGAGCTGCATGAAAGCCGTTCATCGCGCATGAATCCCGCGGGGAAATTCAGTTAGTAAGTTTTTACCCGGTGAGGCGGTGACATCCATGCTCATTGCTCATCTTGAAACCCCATTTTGGCTGCAATGCCGGAATGTATGCTCGATCGATCAGTCACCGATGTTGCTAGCTGGTGGGGGCATGGGGCGGCCTCGCCCTTCCAAAATTCTAATTCGCACTTTGTGACGTCATCTTTATTCGATACGCTTCGCAATATCAGCGGTATTGCGTCACTATATAGCAGTGGTCGGGAACCTTTTCGGGCCGAAGAGCCATATTGACCCAATATTTTCAAATTTAAATGCCACAGAGCCATAAATGTCAATCAACTATTACGTCACAATAAAAATTTATTGACGTAGGCTACTGGCAGCACTAATACATGGAATTCGTAGTGTGCGCTATATTTTCTCTGCTCACATGCGTAGGTGGAGCCAAACATAGTCACTACAGTAAATCATACATTGAAACCTTCAATGGTATTTTCTGTTGATGTTCATGAATGACTAGATTTTGAACATTTTTACTCCCAAAATCAAGCAATTTTCAAATTCATTGTTCGAAAATACAGCGTGAAAGGAGAGGTAGTACATAGATGAGGCACAGACGGGCAACTCATCGTAAATAGCCTAGTATTTATAATCACTGATATTAATCGAAAGTAATTGTCGCATGTCGCACTGATTCCGAATATCCAAATATTGATCGACTTCTCCAGTATTCGGCTAACAAAACGTTACATTTAAACGGCGGTATACCATAAAACTACTTACCAATCAAGAACATGGATAGCTACGTCGTTGTTTTCTATTTGAATTTCTAATTTTTATTATCACTTCCAAGTTCATTTCTCGGCGTAGATCAAGAAAACAATGTGTATTGTAAAACTGCATTTTCATACAAACGTCGCCATGGCTGCTATTCTCTTTGATCAATCCAAAATTTCGAGGCGCGCGATGTCGGGTAGATCGAATTCGCGAGTGATGTTAGTCGCCGTCGCGACATCAACTTAAAAATTTTAGGATTTTGAAAAGGGGGATACGAGACCCTAACCCTGGATACCCCACTGTCTTGACCCCTCAAAGACAAGTTTAGGCTGCCACGAGAATAATTTTTCTGCACGTAATGAAAATTTACTAACAAGTTTCTGCAATATTGATAAATTTATAACAAAATTAAAAATTTGTTAAAGAGCCATATCTTATACCCAAAAGAGCCATATATGACTTGCGAGCCGTAGGTTCCCGGCCACTGCTATATAGTATTTGTTTTAGGTTGTCGAAATTGACACAATTACAAAATATAAGTTGCAGTTTTGCGCATCGATACGCTCATATGCTAAATTCTTATCATATGCTGCACCTACATTGAAGTAATAGGAATGGAACAAAACTAACAAAAATCGATAATAATAGATAAATAAATAAATAAATAAACAAATAAATCATCAAATTCCATACCTAATGTTCATCATTTGTTGGTAACAAATCACAATGTTGGAGATAAGATTGTTCGCGATAAACTCCGCAGAGAATACAAGCCATATGATATCCAGACAACATCAAATTTCATGACTTTATCAGACGAAAACAAATAATTGCTATTGATCAAAGCTATGTGATAGTGCGGGCTGAACTGAAAGGCGTGCTCGGCGTTTGTCAACACGTTGATCTCACAAGAACCTAGGTCATCAAAGTTCCGCACGCCGCAATAATTAAACGCAGAGTGCCAAGATCACGGCGAAGGCCACGCTCCATGATTTTGTAAAACGTCGGATTATCGCAAACCGGAATTTTCCGAAACGTTACGAATATTGGACTGCATGCTGCTATTACAACATCGCATCAAGCGGGTTTCTTTTTGACAGGTAACAGCTCGTAGGCAACTTGTTGATGTACTACAGTCGACGGTTTCTGACGATGAGCAGGCTAGTAGCAGCAGTACAATGAGTACATGCTTAAGCTTATGCTTAGTTTATTACAGGCCCCCGTTATGTTCATTTGTCAGAAAGCTATTGACGCTTCAACCCTGCTAAGGGAACTTGTTGCTGTAGTATACATGATGGGTCGACGTTTATGGTCTGCTAAGTTTACTCCAGGCCGCTGAGTGAACTACCAACGGATAGAGCAGTGCACTTTCGTTCTGGGGATTGCCGACACCGTTTCTACGTATCGCACGACTATGCGGAGCATGGGTAAATTTCTGGAGTTTATATTGCATAGCAGTGTCAAGTGAGGCCATTGATAGTTTATGCGTGCACTGATACATTTTTCGAGTTATTCTTCCACTCCAGTCAGTCATTTGAGAGTGACCTGGCCACTGGACTGGGCAGTGGGCACGCTCTGAGATTTTACACGTATAGTACTCTCTAAACCTTTAAATGCAAAGTTCGACTTCTCAGCTTTTACAAATTGGATTAGAATTTGAATTAGTGAATTCGCAAAACTTACATTGAATTAAATTAGAAAGAAATACAACGAAATCAAGTTCAGTTAATATCAAATCAGATTTCTCATAAGCTTGATGGTTCGCTTTGTAGTATACAGTTTTCCAAGCAACTTCAGGAGATCCAGAAATTAGAGTTGACTTAAAACTATACCTTAGAAACATTTCACAAATTGGATTAGCGCTAAATAACTGGCTAGATAAGTCGAACCGGACAGCTAGAATTATCTTATTTGTCCAAGTCTGGGCTGAAAATTTTGTTGAATGATCGGTATAGTCGCATTATCCCGAAAACCAAATGATCGTGGATTTTGCGCCATCATTATAGCGTGGATGCGATTTATATCGTTCAGATTGCGCTATCCGACTCATTCGATACAGGTAATGAATAATTTGTTTACTGTGAAGGCCTCGATTCCTATTCCTCATTATGGGATAGCTAATACCCATCCATAATGTATTTATTTTGTACACGGAAACCTAGTGAGCACAAGTTTTAAGTACCATAATGGAATCTAACGATACTAATAAAGCCTAATAATCTTTATGACTATTTAGTCGTTTTATAAGTATATAATTGTGTCTGATGGATGGAAAATATATAAGTTGGCCTACACCGTAAGTAGTATATGGTGATCGTAGCTTTTAAATTCTATGTACTGGACATAAGAGTTAAAATACAATCGCGTCGTTTCATTGTTTCCCGTAACTATGAGGACGTTAACAATCATGACACTATAGCTATTTGCTTTTTCGTAGGAAACTTGCACCCTTGAGAATGTCATTGTTCGGAATTTGTATCGCATTTCATTCCTAGTGTAAACGAGGGACAAAATATTGAATCAGGTAAGCACATCTGCAGTTGTCGAATTGAAGAGATTCAATCTTTCTTTTTTTATATCAAGCTCGTTACTGTCGGGCCGGGTTTCTTGATCTGATTCAGGTTCTGGTAAGACGTTATCGTGGCATTTTTTACGCAGCAGCAGAGACTCTGTGTTGCTGGTTGGTATCTGGTACTTGATTAACCTTTTAGTTAGTTAGTTGAGTTTAGTCAGGACCCAATGAGAGTGGCGAAAGAGATTTAGGCTTCTCACTTACAACTGAGCGCAAAGTGCTACCAGTCGATAGCCCCAACTATATATGTACTAGTCTCAATATAATAATGACTGCTTTCGCTGCAGTGTGTGAGGTTGTCATATTTTGAGAGAACCTGATGTTGAATGCTTGAAGTAGCTCTGTTTTGAAAAAGCATTAGGATAATCGCTCTCCTTTTCTTTGAACGGTGTGATTTGAATCGAGTAAAATATCTGGAAATCCCGTTGAATGGGCTATTGTTGTCGAAAGGCTAAACCTGTAGAAAATAAGATATTACAGTCGCATGCGCGTAAGGTCATTGAACAACAGTTTTGGTTCTATACAATAGATTCAGTTCAACAGTTCCGACCGCCCGCAGTCGTCGGCCACGGTTAGCGGACTTCAATGTTGTTTTAGATATAGCCGGTGCCTTCACTTATCATTATTAACTTTTTCGAGATAGATCGACGGGCGATAACGCCGGACATGTTAAAAATAGATATGACTGTTTAGAATGCGTACATTAAAATTTCTGCTGACTTGGAGGGAGGTAACTGTGGTCGTTCTGGAGTACATCCGCTCTTCATCACAGTTCTCAAGATGATGAATACCAAGTTAGCAGACAGTTGGTGCAAACGGGGTGTTTGTAGACTTTTTCATTTCATGGCTGTGATTTTATGGATCTATGTTGCGGGTAAGTACAATTTGAATATTGGTAATGTACATAACAAGGCGGTCGACTGTCAGAGGCAGACTTGGACAACTAGATAATTCTAGTTGTCTAATTTCACTAAATTAGAGCGAAATGCTAGTAATCTAATTCTAATCTAATTTGTGAAATGTTTCCATGCTCTAATTCTAATTCTAATCTAATTTGTGAAATGTCCCTATTCTCTAATTCTAGTTCTAATCTAATTATTGTTTTCCTGAAAATGCCTCTTTGTCCGAGGCATATTGCACTATTGCAGTGAGTTAACAAGAATATCCCTCTTGCGCAGGGAAATCCAGTGCCAAGCCGCCATCGCCTTACTTTCACCGTGCAATCATAGTAGATATTTTGACGAATAATAGCCTGCTAGAGTAGCTTGTGGTCTGTGAACAACAATCAAGTTTTCAAAACTTTACGTTAGTACATCGCCGTTCTGACTAACATGGGCGATGCCCATGGTTACGACAAAAGAAGTCATATTTTAATAAAGTATAGTAAAAATCGAGCCAAGCTTGGTGTACAGAAGTTAACTATATTCTTATGGTTATGGGAATGCACTGTTGTTGTTGTTGTTGTTTATTAAACAAAAATATGTGGCGCTTATCGCCTGACGGCCTTTTGCGCCACGCACTGTGATTTGATATGAACTGAATCTTGCTGTATTCCTTTCCCATACACAATTTCATTTAATTTCCAAGTTTTTGCGAACTAAGTAGCTCTAATTCTAATTCTAATCTAATTTGGAAAAAGCTTAGTAGCTCTAATTTTAATTCAGATCTAATTTGGAAAAGCTTAGTAGTTCTAATTCTAATTCTAATCTAATTTGGAAAAAACTGTGTAGCTCTAATTCTAATTCTAATCTAATTTGAAAAAAACTGTGGAGCTCTAATTCTAATTCTAATCTAATTCAGAAAAGCTGAAAATTTTCTAATTGTCCAAGTCTGGTCAGAGGGAATGGGATGCTCGTTAGCTTGTGTGGAGTTTATTCGTCGTTCGGGTCGCTCGGAAAGAGCCCCGGTGACGACACCGGTACCCAAGCAGTTTGCCATGACGTGATGAACGCTGTGTATGTAAATAACACAAAACACTTCGCGAGATTTCCAGTGAGGGGCTCATTGTTCTTTCTTGGTTCGTCCATGTAGAATCATCCGAACACTGTTCCGATGACAGCGGTGGATTAGTTTCTGCAATATTTCATTCTAATCGCAAGTTCAAGCAAGCTTTTGGAACCAGTAGCTTCCTTATCATTGGTCTTTCTGTTTTGGCCGAATAGCAACCACCAAACACTTCAACAGTTGTAATGTATCTGTTTGCAATTCATTGTGTTGTGTAGGCATTCCGACGCTTCGTTGAAATCAACAGCGTGGTTAAGTATAATGCACTGGACGGACACAGATTGATATGGATAAGATAACATTCCGGTCTGTGACGCTTCGTGTTGCAATTTCACAGTCGTACAGTTACAAAAGCAGTAATAGGCTTACTTCGTTTCGTAATAAGCTTACAGCATGGGATAAATGCTTATACATAGCTTGATTACTATCAAAATGTTATGTATGGCAGTTCCAATGACGTTTGCGCATGAACGTTTGAATGAAATTGTATGTTATATATGTCTGCTCGTGTGGCTCGGAGCGATTATGAATGAAACAGACAGGTTTAGTAATTTGCGATGTTAGCCAACTCTAGATTTTGATGAATATCGGTATAAATGATTAAGTCGCCTCCGGGAAAATCACTGTCTATACGTCCTTCGATTTCTAAAGATCGAAAACCGATCTCCTTAGCCGATTATGCTATTAAATCGTATGAATTATGCTCGTAGAATCACACGTAGCACAGGAGAAAGTTCTATGATACTATATTATCACCATTTCATAAACGGCCATCGAAACTTTAAGTTTGATGAGATATTTTTGCACGTATCCAATGAACATTGAACAGGGTGAACATGAACATGAACGCTCTCGCTAGCCGATTTTGGCGATTCCTATAGTTGTCGAGAAGAGATTTGTGTTGCTGCTATTGTTGTTCTTCTTGGTAGTATTCTAGTATGGTGATCGGCTACTCTGTTCTCTAAGGACTATGCAAATTCATTGCGGTCACAACTCTCTTCCGGCGAGAACACATTTGGCCGCTGTTGAGTAAAATTCGTGAATCCGATAGTAGATTTGTGATCCGAATCGTATGCACAGATTTGCCGCTGTCCTCTTTAACTGTTGCTGTTGGATCGAATAGAGATCGCTAGAAGTTTAGAAGTGTTCGACCATCTCGTCGATACCACACGTCTCGCATTAACCAGACAAGACATCTGTCTATCCGTAATTCGCTAAATCACAACTACTAATTGATGACGACATTCAGAACTAATCTCCGAATACCGCAGACATCTCACTACGGCCGCCATAAATAATGCAGTAATGTCAAATGTTATGTACGAAGTCCAAGTCATGCAAAATGAATGTAATAGTTTGTCGACGCGTTGTGTTGGACATTTAGCGAATCGAATGATCCCACGACACGGTGACTGTGCTACATTGTGCCACATTGTCGATTATACATCGCATTGTACATTGTGTGTGACTTGTTCAGATCAAAAATATAACCCAACCATGTTATGCTTTATTTTATACCATGAAGGGTTTGCTATTGAGAAGTAGTCATTAAAAGTAATAATAATATTATTATTGTTATTAAAAATTGGAGTTGATGACAACAATATGCATATTTCAAAAGAGAAAGGAAGATGGCATATTCATACTAAAGACTGCAACTGCAAACTTAACTGTCCGACTGTCCATTAATGTTGCAGAATGCATAAATATGAATTAAACATCAGTACAGCGAGTTGAATAGTACAAATTCATGGTAATAATGTTATGTGGCCGTTTTATCTGTTGCGTCCCGTTACGTGACAGTTAAGAAAATCTGCGAAAATCATCGAATCTCGTCGACTTTTACTAGTCAGATAGATTCATTTTGTATTTATATTATATATTGTACGTGTAGCCTATACACGTACTTGAGACTTGAGAGTAGGGATGGTGTGAACCTCTGAAAGGTTCGGGTTCGTGTGAACGCGAACCTTTTTGAAAGGTTCTGTGTGAACACGAACGTGAACCTCGTGACGTCATATTGCTAATTCCAACCCTATCTTTCAATGAAGTGATAGTCTATATACTCTATATTAATGTACACGATACCTAGCGAAGACTCGGGCCACATAATGTCACATTGCTGAAGTACATATTGGCGTTTTAAACGTCGCTAAATGTATCAACCGCAGTTATGAAGGCATATAATAATCTCATAAAATCAATACATTCCGTCGCTTTGCCAACAATTTCGACGAGGACTTACCAGGGAATATAAGCTTACGCCTTAACGGTCTTTGACAGACCTGACAATGTGTTCGGAGTCTGAGTATAGCTACATTGATATTGAGCAGAGTATAAAACGGGTTTCTATACTCGCTACCGATACCATAAACAACAAGTTACATAGCAGTAGCCAGCACCTTAATCGCACGGATTTGGTTTTAATGATACAGTAAGGATATGAAGTCAAGATTGACCCCGTACGCCCCCTCGATTGTTTACATCAGAAAACGATATCAATGTCATTGATTGGTTGAATAAGCATCATTCGCTGACTACGTATATCGCTCGTGATGTTGTGTGATTGCGGGTCAAGCTCACAGCAGAGAGTCACTAAATATTCACAAACGGAAAGCTGGATATTTCGAGAAATTTTTTGCAACAAAAAAGCTAGTAAAACTTTTAATGTTGTCAAGGTGCATGCTCGTTTAGTGTTGATTTTTTATGCTGCCAGCGCCATGCATAGAGTGAACCGCAGTTGAAATGCAATATATTTTAACCAAAGATCTTACAGTGAAGTCCAAATTACAATTTCCCAAAAAGGTTCACAGTGCAGAACCTACCAAGGTTCTGTTGTGAACGCGAACCTCTAAATTTCCGAGGTTCACACACAGAACGCGAACGTGAACCTCGCGTTCACACCATCCCTACTTGAGAGTATCGTGTTGTAATATGAGAGTCACAAATTATTAGGCTGGGCTAAATCAGAGCCTATTAAAATAGGCCATGGCTGAATCGATAACCCAACCGAGTACTAGCCTTTCCGCCGAGACGAGTATCTCTCATTATGAAGTAATTACCATTATGCATGATTATAAAAGTTTAAATATATAGGCCTATGCCTTTCATGCGACCAAATGGAAGGGGATGCCAGAGAATATCACACTAAAGATATGAAGATATTTTCCCCCATACTCATTTTACTGCCCGTTAGGTAGTTGATTACTACTTTACAGAATTTATGTTCCCAATAGGTGCGTAACTTTGCGCCCTATCATTTGGCAGCTCTGATATGAACAAAGCTTTCAAGAAAAAGTGAGATACTATAATTTATGTGTATAGTATAATTTATTCCTTGTGAGGAGAGGGCGAATAATTTGATTATCTGGCAAAACTCATCTCTTATTACTCGACTCGAATCGTTACTATTAATATTCGAAGAGTTGTGTTCATCCCTGCCAGGAAGCGGTTAGATTATACTCTTGTCAAATGTACGACTATAAACTTTAAAAATATTATTGAAGCTCGCTGCCCTGAACATTTCTAAAAGTTATTGATATTGCAACGGACCGTGGATTCGGGTTGCCTTCCACGCAAACCGTCAGGCGGATGCTCTTAATTTATCAATTTTCGGGAGAATTAATCATTTTTATACTTTGAGTTTCATATATTTTCCAGCAACATCACCCATCTCTCCACCATTTTACGTACTGGTTGTTGCGGTCGCTGGAATTCCTATAACATCCCAGTTGCCAGTGTCGAAAAGTTCTATAGTTTAACTATGTAAATATACGTGATCTTTAAGTACATTAGTAACAGTATATTGCTTGAAGTCCCAATTGATCGAATTTCCTTTTATCCAAATTATAATACGACACAGCAGTAGCCCGAATGTGATATTGACCCAACAAGATCGGTAGATACAGTGGGGAGCGTCCGGTGGGCCGATTACTAGTATTGATAAACAGAGCCCTTATCATCAACCATACGCCATCTAGCGAATACAAATATGGATCCTAAATTACTGAACCCCCTTAAATTACCATGAAAGGCCCATAGTAACACGGGTCGCGCAAGTTTTCATTACTAATGAACATTACGTGTCTTATTCTAACATCTGAGAACATGGCCTCTGGGCGATATTGATCTATAGGGCCTACATAAGTAGCTTTTCAAAGTCATGACTGTGTCCATAATACCGGCAACTAAAACACACGGATATGGATGTATGATCCAGTCAACGTTACACACAGCGTAAACCGTAGTCTTGTAATACTTTGTCAGCATATATGCCTATATCGGGCGCCTTTATTTTGTACATGCAAGCTAATGAAAAGCTAACGAAGCTAATTAAACAAGGAAGCTAATGAAAAAGTGAGCTAATGAAAAGCTAATTAAGCTAATGAAAAAGTAAGCTAATGAAAAGCTAATGAAGCTAATGAAAAGTAAGATAATGAAAAGCATCATTGTAATTAAGCAATTGGTGTCACGCTGTTGTGTTTCGACCGAACAATACGATGACACTTTTCAAGGCGAAGCCTCGCCTTTCTAGACATGTTATCTGGAAGTATCGAATGTAAACATGGAATGGCAACGACCGATTTTGCCGCTTCGCTGAGGCTGCATTCAGAATTGTTTTGCGGAAGCGACTGTAGGATTTCTGGCAATCCAAAAGTTATCTTCCAGGGGGCAGAATTTACTGAATGTGGCCTTGATCGAAAGCTACTGTCGCACCGATTCCGAAAATATAAATTAAAATATGATCAGGCTCTGAACCACCCAGAACCCAGAATTCTCCCCCCAAGTTTGAATTATCGGCATTGTCCGAACAATCGGAGAGCCACAACGGGTTATTGTTTTGCGGTCATTCGATCGTTCTGAACAATGCAGATGTTGAGGGTGATTTTTCGACGGAGTACGGAGCCTGACCATGACCATATATAATTCATATTTTTAAATTCATTCGATACTGAAAGAGATCAACAGAAGTCACGTTGATTTGCAATGAAGATCATAATGATTTCGTTTAGTGTAAAAATAATATTTTGATGGTTTTGTTCTTTGACCACTCTGTTGACGCAAAGTTCAATTGTTGCAGCAGTAATCTATAGTATAATCTATTAGCTGTGTAGGGAGATGTATATTGCGGTAGATTGTAAAATTTTGGGTTCCGAAAAGACTTGCAGATTAGCGTGAGTGTTCCTCGTTTTAATAATGGTTAAGAACCACTGGCCTAAATGTACGCCACACACGTTGTGTGGGAATCATTACTCTGTTATGTTTTACTTTGAATAAATTTAGAACATTGCACCCACGGCAAATGAACTTTGCACACTCCGATAAAGCGATTTCCTTTTGCGCGCTGCAGGTCAACCGTGAATAAAACAGCAAGATATCAGGAAATGGAAATGATGATGCTGGTTGAACATTATGGAGATTAATTCAAAATGTGCACCGAATATAGCAGCCTACCATTTTTTGAGCGAGGAATTTTAGGACTGCAGCATTAGGTTAGTCGCTCCGGCATTTGGAACTTATCCATGCCATGGAATTGGGTATTCGTGTAATTTATTATATAATATGTTAGATATTAAATATAAGTGAGTAGGTAGCAAATAGATGATTCTAAGAGATGCAAACGCGCAACCCTACGATCAAAATCTAGATATTCCTGGATTATAATATTCATGACCGCAGAGGTGGTCAGTAACGAAGTACTTCTAATTTTTCGAAGTACTCAAGTAGTTTCCCTCTACTTCTGGTACTTACTCAACTAGATCTTTTTTTCGCTACTGCTAC
The DNA here is from genome assembly GCF_051294905.1 of Botryllus schlosseri. Lineage (NCBI taxonomy): Eukaryota > Metazoa > Chordata > Ascidiacea > Stolidobranchia > Styelidae > Botryllus > Botryllus schlosseri. The sequence goes on from NC_137239.1 coordinate 20,037,763, forward strand.
TTCGTAATATTTTATGAACTACTTACGTACTTTTCGCTATTTTCAGTTTGTCAAGTAGAAGTAGTTTAATCCCCCAATAAGAAAGATAGCCGAAGGAATTTCGGGCCTATTTTCACGTAGTACCAACATTTAATCTGCATAAAGTCATGTAATACCCAGAATTTTCGTTGCGCTTCGCGGACAGTATAGATATGGAGTGACAAATATGTTTTAACGAAAGTATCACTGAATATAATTTAGATACCGGGTTTCGTGGTTCCGTTCACACAGCATTGTCGCCTATATCTAATATTTAATCACAGTAAGTATGGCCCCCATAACGTTTGAAACTACCGTCTCGCAATCTAGCAATTACCTCTAGCAGCCCATGACGCGTCCTAATCTGGAAAAGTGGACTTTGACCTTTTTAAACGTTAGACCTGTTTTAGCAGACCACCGTTGAAACTTTCAAAAGTAGTATTTGTATTTTTATTTTAATTACGAGTATTATCCGTTGAGTTCTAATTACAGTTTCAGTTTCAGAACATACATGTTGAAGTATAAAAGCAAGTGTAGTAAGGCCTTATATTTTCCGAAAAAAAAAGCTATACACTATATGGCATTTTCACGAACTGCCATATTTTTAATTAACGTAGACTAATCGCGCAAAGTGGTAAAGCCATATCCGACACAACTTCTCCGTATTGCTCTTCGACTGAACTAAGGGCCTTATAATATGGGGGAGGGCGCCATGCCATGATATTCTGATATTCTCTAAATGGGGTGTTCGAGTAAACAAAGGATTAGTATCGCATTTCCATATCAATACTATTATTTACATCCCATGATGTGGACGACTGCTTATTCTGTCACAAATTGACACGTCCTGGGATGCATCAATATGAATCAAGCTCACTACACCTTCCGCATAGCTTCATTTGCAGCTTTTGACAGTCCATGAGAACGAATTACGATCGTTTTCACAACTACTTACTTACTTGAATAGATTTAAAGTCAGCCAATTCTACTTCTACTTCAAGCAGTTTAGATTGTTTATGTAAGAAGTACTTCTACTCGTACTTGAGTAGATTTTTTCGTCGCTACTTCTACGTCTACTTGAGTAGCTTTCTTGACTACTTTGACCACCTCTGTTCATGGGTGCGGACACGTGTTGAGTAAACTCGAATCAGAGATGAACAATAAAAATAGATTTATGCATACGATTTGTAATCATATTATATTTCCTTACGCCCTTTGCATCTATTCGAATAAGTGTTAGGCATAGACTTGGATTGAGCGTGATTCAGCATCGGTTCAAGATTGGGATTTAGAACTCAAATTATGATCAGCATATAGCTGTGATTGACGCCAACACCATCACGTCAATTTTATGCGATTTAGGTGCGCAAACCACGACCACCACGCCGCCGGTAAGCGCAAGACATGCTCCCAGAGACGAAGGCTATGTAACTACATCGCTGTGGGTGGACCCCGAAGCTAAGGTGCTTTCCACGCCGATTGATCTGGAGGGCAAACCAATCCGGTCAAGATGGCTACTCAAAGCTAAGGAAATCGGCCACAGGGTAGGTAAGCTAAAATTCACAAAACAAATTCCGCATATTTGATACCGGTACTGTAATCAATGTGTTACACATATTACCGCCCATAGCTGCATGACTGCGTTTAAAGTGGTACGAGTGCTGTTCGCAGCTCATGTTTAGTTGTTCATTCATTCGATAGCTGCTATTCTATACGCTCAAAATATCGAAAGATCTCAATGCAATGTAAAGATTATAATGAGTAGAAGCAACCTGCTGACACACATCAACGGATACCCGCTTGACTTTAGTATTTGCTCTTTAGCCTCCTGGAGTGGATTTCTCAAATTATATAAATTTATACCAGGCTGGTATTCAATAGAAAATTCCATGTTCCCTTTAAAAATTATGAATTGCAAGATAATGGAGGAATAGATAATGGATATTGGATATATCATAAATGCCTCGCGATCGTATGTTTGTTTGTGAAATCGCCATAACCGCCTATTCAGCCATATTATCACGATGTCGCAAAATTAAACAATTACGTGAGCGTTCACCCACTTATTTTGTAATTTTGCACGTTGTCACGGCCGTACTGGTGAATGAGTATTCGTGTAGCCTACGTCATTCGTAGTGCTTCACTTTAAACAGGTGGTTGTTCGAATATTTGTCAGTTACAGATGCGAAACGTGATCCGATATCAAATGCAATTATTTTTCCAAACAATCCCAGTTCTGGTTGCACATACTACATAGTATGTAGAAATATGTTTTGCTGAATCATAGATGAGGGAGCGATTATTATTTGCTGTCGAGATTGACGTTTCGTGCACCAAAAATAACGACCGACATTACAGAATGGGTTTAATTCGGCAAGTATTGCTCTGTGATTGTAGTTTTCGTAATACGACCCCTTGAAAAGTAGCTTACATTAGAATGATTAGATCTTATCCCCATTCAACAGCACTCGCATGCTGTAGTGCTGTGTCTCTGCCAACCCAATTAATGACTTGCTAACTCCCGTCACCACCAAAACATTACTAACAATACATGCATAAATGTTGCTGTAAATACGCTGCGGTTATGTTAAAATTAGAGCTGTTTAGGATGTAATTGACATTAGAATCGTACACTGCTTACATGTTTCAGATTGCGCTATTAACCACAATCAAAAACACGACAAGGCCGCTTAGCCCGAAGATTGCATTCCATTTGGAAGCGCGAGACGGATTTAGAAGCGATTCCAAGTTGCTCGCCCACTTCTACGTCGACGCTGAAGGAATGTCCGTTGAGTGGGATTTCAGAAGCGTGTTGAAGGCCGAAACCGGATTTCTTCTCATACAATTGGTCAGTGAGGGGTATCCTTCACCTCAGTTGGAATTCAGTTATTTCGTGTAAGTAAACGCTCTGCTGTGTGGTGTGTACACGACACATGGGTGGAAAATAGGTGCTTATACCAGATTTCCATCATGGCTTATACATTTATGCTATAGGGTGCAAATAAGTCAAATTATACACCAATCCCTGTGGAGATATATCTTTGGGTGTAGTGGATTCTTTTCAAGTGTCCTACCTTTTGTGTCTTTTTGGGCAAAAGCAAAATCTCGAACCAGAAAGTACAGTTTATCCGATTTGCGCTAGACCAGTGGTTCTCAACCTGGGCTCTGGCGCTCCCAAGGGGGGGGGGAAACGCTCAGAGGACGATATGGGAGGCGCTGGGTTTAGGGGGCAGTAGGAGGCGCTGAAGAAAAATGGAAGCGCAATAGATGGTGCAGTAGGGACATATGAATAATTATTATATAGTAGAACAATAGTTCTATATATCCGTGAGTCTCATTGCAAATTAACAGTCGACAAAATCTGTCAAGTTTCGAAATATTTCATCGCGCTTTTTGCGCGAATATATACCGGCGATGTTTGCAACGTGTTTCCATGAATGCAGCCGTGGGTTATTATGATTCGTGTAAAATGAGTTGTGCGAAATTTTGGGTCGGTGATTCTATGTTAAAACACTTTTGACAATGAGAGCCCTTTGTACATTAAAAATGCCCTGAAGATTTTCCGCCAAATGATTAACCAAATATACACGTATTTGAGAGCTACAAAATTGAATCGTCATAATATGTCTTCATCGTATTATAAAGGATCATACTGTTTAGTGTTGTGACTCACAACCTCGCATGAACATTATATAACTTGAGTTGATTTTTTCGAAATACATTCATATTAAATTTTGGGTGCAGTACTAAGAATGAAGATTGCGGACGTCACGTCACAGACCCAATTTGACGGAGGGGTAGTAGACCCCCTTACAATGAACAAGTCCAAATTTGGAGGGCCCTGGCGCACCCACGCACACACACATGCACATATATATACACACACACACATACACACATACAAACACACACACACACACACACACACACACGCGCAATCCTGTGATATAAAACGAACATGGCTGCGCAATATACCGTTTCCCTAAGACTCGACAGGTGCGAAACCACCTCTTTACACCCCTTTGAACATTATATCTCCAAATCCGATTAACATACTATGGCTGGTCATGGTTATTTTACACAAGACCGATATTCTGCTTCCGGTATTGCCGACTTGAAGCACGGCGCACTTTTTCTATGGACTTCTTTATGACATGGCAATGAGGACATATATAAACCTCCAAAACTTATGTAAGGACTTCGAAGGTACAGGCTGTTGTAGACTGTGGACTGTGGAGTTACATACTGGCTTTAAAGGACAGCGATGTTGCTAGCACAGACGCGACCTTGCATTAAATCCCGATCCTTGTATTTCAGTTGCGGAGGATCAATAGAATCATCTAACAGTCGGATAATTGCCCCATACTTTCCGGACACACATTCCTATCTCTACACAGCGGAGCACGCCTTCATTTGTGAATGGAATTTAAAGAAGACCGGCAATCAGTCATACGGCTGCCTCGTGCCCGTAAACGTGACAGGCCGGCACTGCTCCGCGCCAATGACTTCCAACGCGCAGATGACCGTGTTGGAAAAAGTAGACGACTCTGAAGCTGGCACGCTACGGATATACCACACGAATAATAGTGTCGTAACCGACTCGCAAACAGAAAGTGTTCATATTATACCAGATATTTGCGGATCGCAAATTCAAATGGTGGTGTTTCAAGGTCCTTCTGCTACACTCTATTACTATTCCAAACCGTATGGATATCCGGAATTCATCGCCGACTATAGCGTTATTCATATTCCTGATCTGAGCAAGGGCAAGAAGAGATATCTCTTTGAGCCGTATCGTTATTTCGTAATTTTTGTTTCTCTCGGAATCTTGATATCAATAATTATAATGCATCGCCAAGGGTGGCAATGCGAAGCTGCCCCGACGTGACCGATGTCATTGGCCGATTCGCAGCTGACCAACGCCGAAATAACTGAAGGGAGCGACGATGCTGTTCCACGTGTCAGCAAAACAAGCGGAAAAAACGAACCTAGTCAAACTCAATGCTCATGCATGACAGTATACGGATTGATAGTATGAATGAAACGGAGCCTACGATCCAGCACGATAACTTGGCGCACGCTCCGTATGAAATTTCGAGATTTATCCGGGATTGGTTCCCATTTACGTGAATAAAAGCCGCGTAAATCCTTTCCATAGGTTGATATTTAACCCTGTCTTCAAACTGCGATGAATGAATTTCGCTGCCCTTCTCTACAGAGTGGACAGTGGGCAATGGACAAGGGCATGTATGATGCTGTCTGTTCGGGAACGTATATTATCAAGTGGTGCTTCAGGCTTCGGCAGTCAATCTCTTGATTGCGGATCTCGGTAACCGGCGAAACAAATGGGTTTTCAGGTCAATTGAAAATCTTATCTGCAGACTGACCTGCAGAGTTGTGAGTGCCTGGTACGTCATTAGACCGTCATAGAATGAATGTTTGTAACCAACTGAAAAAGAAGACGCTACCGGAAGATTCATCTTGCATCGTTTTAAATTAAATCAAAGAATGTTTCGTCTTGTCTATTACGTGTTTATTAACTATTGAGTTAATGTCGATAGCCTCTTAGCGTATTTATTGTATATATATATATATATCAATATATAGCTGACTGATCAAATGTGCCGTTATCTAATTGGTTTCACTTTGACAATTTTCCATCGTATATTTTAGATTCTATTCCAGTTTTGTTTTATCAACTTGAATATTATTTACGTTCCCGTGCTCTGGCAGATGGTATGTGTCATATTCGGTACAACCTGAGCACCTTAATCGGCTTAATCGGGTCAGATTGTATCGTCATCTTATAAATCTGGCAAACGCAGATATCAATGAGCGGATTTCATTAATTTTTATCCTCTTCTGGATCCTACGATCTCGGCTTGTCTTCGCAAACGTTGGCCGAACCGCAGCCGTATAGATGAATAGTGAATACCTGTGACAGCTGACACGTTCGATGTTGGCGGCCGTCAACATACAATTCGAATTTAGAAATTGGCCCTTAAGCATAATAATTAAACACAGATGAAGTTCGTCATTCCTTGAATTTAATCATGATTCGATCGCGATGTCGCTGTCAGTTATTCATCAACTTTTACCAATCGCTAACTCTCATCAAGCTCAAGCCTATACTTGTATCTGGGTTTGATTGTTGGCCATCACCATCGCCGTCTGTATTGTATGGAAAGGAAAGCTTGTCGTAGCTTGATTGGTTTTACAGTGTGTTCCAACAGCTTGTGCTCCGGTAGTGCTGACGTGAATTTAATTTCACGTTTTGCAGTGAATTGGTCTCCTCTACGCGGTCGTTGTCATTCGATATAAATGTGCAAGGTTTAGTAGCCAACGAAAATGAATAGAACTCATTGTAGTCGGTATTATCTGAAACGCTTCCCCGAAAAACTTTTATAGTAAATACACGGATGCTGTAATAGTAATGATGCCCACAAATGTCGACGCCAAAAGGTGTCGTGGGAAGCTATTTTTACCAGAGAAACGTTCCGCCGTAATGGTGAGATGGAGCCAGGATCGCAACCGCAACGCACAACAAACTCCTCAATTGGGGGGTGGGGTGGACAAGCTCTAGGGGATATAAAATCATTTCGGACTTCAAACTTCAATATAATCTAGACCAGAGGTCTCAAACACGCGGGCCGCATGCGGCCCGCCAGAGCGTTTTGTGCGGCCCGCGACGACATTTTAGATTTTTAATAATTTGACAATTATAAAAGTGTCACATATATCTTTTCAGGTTATTAAGTCAAAATTCCCTCTTAAATTGCTCCGAAAGCCTGAAACTATTCATCAAACTTCACTATCACATCTATTGCAAGCGCTACCATGCAGGGAAAGATTCACTATTTCGCCACATTTCAAATACATGTTGACAAAACCTGACCCTTAGACGATTCGTGACTGAAATTTGTGAGTTAGAATTGGACGCGACCTTTCTTAGAATTACTGAGAATCGGACTAACTCGATGGCAAAATTAAAATGACTTGAGTTGACTCGGAGTGACTCGGAATGCCGTAAATTTAATAGAACCATTGACGCAACAAACTAATCGCGTATCAGGGGAATAGTAATAGATCAGAAGGTCGCAGCTTGGTATATCGCCAACTAAGCAAGTAGCCTAGTTATGGCAACCATGGGCAATATGTTAGTTACATCTTTGGTCGCTAAACCATGGTTATCAAGGCCACTTCAAGGTACCGACCGATGGTGGTACGCTCCGACGATGTAACAACAATGGCCCGTTCAGCGTTCCGACATTTCAATCACTAAGACACATTCATTAATATATTTATATTATATTTGTATTTTTTTCTGCTCCTGTATTTGAAGATATTTGCCCATGAGATTAATAGCCTACATATAAGAAGTACACCCGAATCCTGGATTGGAATAACAATGCTCAACCTAAAATGTTTTGATATCAGATCAGTCTCTATTATCAATCTGTTAAATTCAAAATATTCATAGTAGCTGCTATGAATATAACCCGATAGCTTTTATGATGGCATCATACATTTGTCCGCCCATATGGTGTCTATATCTTATAATTAATATTTACTATATCAAGTACAACAACAATTCTATTCAAATAGTTATAAATGTGATGATTTTCTTCGTGCCAGGCCTAAATTGATTCAAGAGTAAATCACGTTTTGACGATGTGTGTTTACTGTCAGTCTGCTGGATCGGCTCACTTTCAACAGGACAAATCATTCCCATCAAATAAGGCCTACTTGGAAAGACATAGAATACCCATATAAGTGCTGCGGCCCGCGGCGTCGTCAAAACGGGAAAACTGGCCCGCGAGCACATTTGAGTTTGAGACCTCTGATCTAGACTATCTTGGGGGGGAGACTTATTCATATTGAAATTTTCTTCGCGCTTCGCATGATTTAGTGTCGGTGGTATTCTGATTCTTGATTTTATTATACGTGACCCCTATCCCCGAGAAAATACGCATAATTTACAGAAATAAGTCCGACTGTGTTCGAAATTACTAGAGAACGGTTATTCCTAATTCCGCCGTTACGACGCTACGAGTACGACACACAAAGACATCAGAAGTTTCGGCTAATATATGGCTCCTTGAGGTGTGCTTCCAAAGGGATCGGTGGCGCGAACGCCTTGGCTTGAAATGTCAGCAGCATATGTTGGCTGATTTCAATACATCTATATCCAATTGTCCAGAGGCCCAAAAATGGAGGACACTGAATAGTCTTGTTATTGCAATTTGCGTCCCCAGAGGAATATTGATGCTCCCCGTAAATGAATGTCGGTTTGAAATCTTGTGCGTCTCATGGAAGTATAGTTTATCATTCACTTTCATCTGGTATATGTTGCTGATTCTTATATATTTTGACCTGCGACAATTCTTACGGGAGGTCCCCAAATAACAACATGCAACAAAGTGATTAATAACAAGGGGGGCTTCAGAAGGTACACAAATTACTAAATACGTGCCCCAAATTTTCTATCGGTAAATCTGATCACGTGGGTTGAGAGTGAGGTCAAAATTCCATTCATGAATCTGAAAATTCTTTTCGCTCATTGCGAAACTAGAAAATGAATGCGCAGTAACCTTTCATACCATTTTCGGTGCGTAGTAACCCGAAGTCCCGAAACAGCTTGCGAAGTCAATGCAAAACTACAGCATCAGGTGCTCCGTATCACAGATGTTTCTGCGCGGCACACGAAATGGGCGTGTGGCGACTAAGGCGCAGAAGCCTGTCATATCTCGACGGTAGAATGTAAGGCCGGTGTAAATCAAACAACCTTTTAATCCAAATTAACGCTTAGTAGAACGTGGACAACACAAATGGCAGCACGCAGTACGCAGAAATATAAGGTATAAAGTAGGTACAAAGTAGGATTTACAACGATGCTTTATCCCAAGAATCTTCCAACCGTCTGTTCAGCAAAGTAACCGACGAAAACGAGTCTAGCAATTGAATATATACGGAGTGAAAACGAGATTGATAATGATGATGATAATAATCAAAACACGAGACAATTAAATTAAATACACCAAGATCTCACGAGACAATGCAAAGCCGTACGCGCGCGCTAACAACAGACAGGGCCCAGGGCCCCCCAGGGCTAGGATGTGCGTCCAACAAATCACTGCTCAATAGATTAGGCGTCCTAAACATAAAAGATATGCGGAAACTAGAAATTGCCAAGTTAATGTATCAGTTCCACTGCGGTCACTGCCCCGAAAATTTCAATTTCTTTACCTCAGTATCAAAAGTACAACACGCGCGTCCACGTCGTACAACTACAATATGGTCGACGTAAAAGAACATATCTCCATCAAATATGACGGACCTGCAGTGTGGAACAGTATTTCGCCGGCCATCCGACAGTCGCCTAGCGTGCCCACATTCAAGTCGAAATACAAGTCAACACTAAAGTTTACCGGGCCACGACCTGACATATCGATCTCGCCTTCAAAAAAATGCCACCTCTTCGTTGGTGTCTGATTTCAAAGACTGCTTAAAGTCGTTTCGACACCTTCATATCTTTGCATTGTTTCACAGTCTTGTTTTGTATCGAAATGATGAAATTGTTAATAATAAATTGAATTGAAATTGAAAATCCAGTCCGATGGCGATACGTAAGGCTCTCTATAGAGGACTGTCGCCATCCAGCGACTAAATGCGAACAGGTATAAGTGACACTTGAACGCGGCATATACCAATAACCAGATTGTACCATCCTATTGTGTTCTTAGAGTTAATAGGACATAAGCGTATAATAATACGCAAATCACTATTGCGAATGTCACTACATTTCTGCGTGAATGATGACAAGTATAAGCGACACTTGATTGCAGCATAAATCAATAACCAGATCGTACCATCGTAATTGGTTGGAGTTGGAGGAAAGAGGGCTCACTGGACAAAGTCAACAGCGACAAAAAGATGTGTTTCATTGCGGGAGATATTAACATAAACCTTCTAAAACACAAAGGCAACGCATACTCCAACGCCGTCAAATCCGCCGGTCTCTACCAAATGATCACCGAGCCTACACGCATAACCGATAAGTCAAGGACTTTGATCGACCACATATATACCAACTCGCGCGACATGGAAATCATTCCATTTGTCATTTCGACAAAAATCAGTGACCACAACCATATTGGTTTTCTATCACAAGAACAACAAAGGACACCCCCCGAAACATATCACCTCTGCAGACGACGAGAGTTAGTGGACGAAGAAGCGCTCGATGATGCCGCATTCAATCAATTTAAAACATCAGCCATCCCCCACATCTCGGTAAACAACTTTGACGAAAAATTTGTAGAGTTTATGTCTGCTATCAAATCACTGCTGGAACAATTTGCACCTGTACAGCGCCTTTCGAGAAGTCAAAGAAAATTGAAGCGAAATCCGTGGATGACCACAAAGCTGATTCAACTTATCCGTAAACGTAACCGGTGGCATAACCGAATAGACACCAAGAACTGCCCAGAACAGGAACGAGAAAGATTTCGACGTTTCAGGAATCGCACCGTGCATCTCATTTCCAAGGCAAAAGCAAAGTACAATGAGAGATTTTTCAACAGACACATAAAGGACACTCGAAAAACATGGTCAGGACTTAACTCTCTCCTACATCGAAAAAAAGGCCATAAGTCTATTTCGGAAATTGTGAATTCGGATACCGGAAACAAACTTTCAGACCCGGCGGCCATCGCGAATCACTTCAATGAATATTTTTGTAACGTAGGCCCAAATATTGCTTCTTCTATTACAAAACCTGTGTCGGCCAGGTCAGAGGTGAGATCGATATCCCAGTCAATTGTGCTTGAACCTACGACCAAATACGAAGTAGAAGTAGCCATCCACAAACTGAAATCGCACAAGGCCGACGGCTATGACCAAATCCCATCATGGTTTTTAAAAATGATAAGCCTGCATATCGGTCAATATATGGCCCATTTTTTCAACTTCATGATAGAAAATGGAGTCTACCCAAGCTATCTAAAAAAAACCAGAGTAGTCCCTGTACACAAAGCTGGGGATAGAACTAATGTCACCAACTACCGTCCGATATCCGTTCTCCCATGCATCGGGGTTGTATTCGAAAAGTTGCTCCTCTCCCGCCTGTCCTCATTCCTCGCCAAAATGTCTGTCATTTCCCTCAACAATTTGGCTTCCGAAACAAACACCAAACCGCTCATGCCCTCCTAACAGTGGCCGAACAGTATTATGATATCTCAGAGAAGCGAAATGTGGGATGTAGCATTTTTCTCGACCTAAAAAAAGCGTTTGACTGCGTAGATCATAAAATTCTCATCTCGAAATTGGCGCGTTACGGACTTCGGGGCCCACAACTTGAGCTCATGAAAAGTTACCTCACTGGACGCCAACAAATGGTTGCGATCTCAGACACCTTGTCCTCTCCTCACCTGGTGACTTGTGGTGTGCCCCAGGGTTCAGTACTTGGACCGGTCCTTTTCACCCTATATGTCAACGACATTTTTGAAACCTCCTCATTGAACACCACACTGTTCGCTGATGATACTCACCTCCTCTCTTCCGCATCTTCGACGGCAGGCCACCTCTTCGTTGGTGTCTGATTTCAAAGACTGCTTAAAGTCGTTTCGACACCTTCATATCTTTGCATTGTTTCACAGTCTTGTTTTGTATCGAAATGATGAAATTGTTAATAATAAATTGAATTGAAATTGAAAATCCAGTCCGATGGCGATATGTAAGGCTCTCTATAGAGGACTGTCGCCATCCAGCGACTAAATGCGAACAGGTATAAGTGACACTTGAACGCGGCATATACCAATAACCAGATTGTACCATCCTATGGTGTTCTTAGAGTTAATAGGACATAAGCGTATAATAATACGCAAATCACTATTGCGAATGTCACTACATTTCTGCGTGAATGATGACAAGTATAAGCGACACTTGATTGCAGCATATATCAATAACCAGATCGTACCATCGTAATTGGTTGGAGTTGGAGGAAAGAGGTGATTCATTTCGACGATAGCAAGGGGCGAATACACTCCCTGAATTGTCGATTTAGAAATTGTGAATTGACGTTTTCAGCACGTCCCACTGGATCCTTGTTTGCCTCTGTGTGTGGCCTAATCCAACCTTTTATATTCCTTGGCCGACACTACGTAGATATGGCATTTCGCCGTCAGCCATTCGAACACCACTTGAGGTTTCATACTTCGACAACGATTGATAGCAATATATTCCTTGCCAAAAACCGTGGTGTGCATGGCAATAATATCCATGGTCCAATGACGGGTGTTATTTTACTGATAAAGATCACGCATATCCAGGCCGTGTTATTTTTGGCATTTCAGGAGCCAGATGCCAAAACTGCCAAAAATAAAAATTTGAAAATGCCAAAAATAAGCAATTTTTGGCATATGCCAAAAATAACACGGCCTGCCAAATAGTGTATTTCGTTCATGGTTTTGTGTTACCAGGACTGCGTTACAAGCGAGAAGAGCGTCTATGAAAGGCAGGTTTCTTAATCTGGGTCCAGCCCACCCATTAGGGGTGAAAGCATGGTGTCCTAAATGGTGTGGGCACAGCGAGATTGAACGGCTGACTGCATTTGGTTTACGTCATACTTTCCATTTGTCCAAAGGCAATTTTACCACCATTTTTGACCGGCTTGTAAAGCACCAAATTTGATAAAACGGGTATCAATGAGAGGCTACCGCAGTACTGATTATTAAAATAGAAATTATATTCTGCTCATGGAACTGGAACCCCAAAAACCAACCACGATTTTTGCATTGTGATCGAGTTGAACAATGTGACGCAACAAACTGTCTGGCTATTTCTGAGCTCCATAGTCTCGTTTTGCGTCAATGTTCTTAAACAAGCTAACCGTCCCAGGACTTCCATGCGAGTTGGTAATATTAAAGCGACCTGAAGTGACAAAAGCCCTCCGAAAATATATCGGTAGACTGAAGGAGAAATGATAGTCGGGCTACTAGATAGAATGTGTTGAGAGACAACACAGGAAACTCCTGGAAAAGGATCGGGAAGAAAATTCTTTTCGCGATGAGATCGATGGCACTGGCGAAGTGATCTCTTTTCATGATGCATGGAAGCCGGTTCGGCCCTCCAAAGATTTTGAAGCTCTGAAGACCTTTTGTGGATCACTGGCAACATTCTTTCCCTCAACGGCTACTGTTGAAGCTCCGATATTACCCAGATTCGCTGGGCGAGAATGAATTTAGGAGAAACTTAGGTGACTTGAGTTTGGAAGCACTGTTACAGTGCAAACGATTTAAGTCTATTCAACAGCTGTAACAATCAGCTGTTGAGCGTATGTTTGTTAGGCTTTTTTTTCTTTTTTTGCTTATTGGCACCGATTCCGATGGATACTGCACATTTTGTGGTTTCGTTTGATTTTATTAACCTGTAAAATCGTTAGGTTTTTTCTTCTTATTGTTTGTTGGCACTGATCGTGGATGCTGCACATTTTGTGGTGTCTTTTGACAAACTAGCCCAAATAAAGCGTTTTTGTGACTAATTCGAGGCTGAAACTATCTATTTAGAGGACGATGCCAAAACTGCCAAAAATAAAAATCGAAAAATGCCAAAAATTAGTTATTTTTGGCAGTTTTGGCATATGCCAAAAATAACACGGCCTGCGCATATCGCACGCATAAAGATTGGCTACACTTTATTATTTGGATATTGAGTCAAATTGAACTGAATCAGACTTGTACACTTTATTACATGATAGCATTAGTCCGATGCTATACTACTTGATTCACGAGGGTCGATAATGAATATCGCAATTACGTCGGTACTGACCACACCGGATCTTCTACCGCTTTGCAAACGGCTGTACCAAGTAATTTCGACCTGGCGACTGGATTGCAGTACAGTAGGTATAAGGCAGGGGTGGCCAACCTTTTCGGCCAAAGGGCCACATGAGATTTACGAACCATTGCGCTGACCACATGAATATTGATGACATTTTTTAGTCGTCCAATAGGATCGAACCGAATTTGGTAAGGTTGAAAACAAGACTTATATTACTACGCTTTAAAATTGATAAAAATTATCTCATGAAAACTCTGTGTACAACTGTGCAGTGTGCATCGATGTCATGGTCGTTCGAAGGGCGAAATTTTTATCAAACGTAATGAAAGAATTCGATCAATAAATCTGGTACTTGCATATATTGGGGGGGGGGGGGGCGGGCGCTGCATACCACTGGGCTCATTTGGCAAGGACAGGATTATTCGCCGTTTAGCGTCATAGCAATATCGGAGATTTCGGTGAACACTGGTATCCATGGCTTCCCTGCTTGGCGCTCATGCATTACTGGGATAGCATGCTGGAGGCCTGGAGGGGTGGTGCAGGACTTAGAAAGCCATACAAGGCTATATCTCCACCTTCCTTGTCCAGCGGCATATGTACATCATGCAGTCGGTGTATATGCCGCAAAAACATCAAGGACAAAAATCAACTACGTCCTTCCTTCCCTTGCCTCTATCATTTTGAGCAAATGTTTCGCATGTTGGACGACACGTTACCTCCTAATTGCGAATATAATTAGACTCGATTCTGTAAATTACGAGTAGGGGAGATGTGGTACCGATGGATCACTGGGACCGAAAATACTTGAAAAATTCTCCATGATAATTCCATGATTACACTCCGTGAATTTGTCTACAATTACATGCTGACAGAATCTTTTCTCACATGCAAAAAAATTCGACCTGCGTGAGTTGTGGGGTCCGTGACGAATGATTTACGTTTTAGGGGGTGTAAAGTAAATTTGGATCGACATTTGTATTTTTCTATATCACCTTTCAGACTAACAAACCCGCCATAATTTTTGATGTGAAGTATAGGGCTTGTATCAGGGTATATAATGGCACATATTTTTCGAATCAATACCATCCTCGAGTGGACTATTTTCAAGTCAATTACAATATTTATGGGGTGGGGGACCAATGGTACCATAGCCAAATCAAGCAAAATAGATGGACCAACTAATCACTTAACAACAGAAACTCGCCTACATATATATAGGCTGTAAATCATAGTTTCTTGTGGTGTTTTATCGCTATTACGAGGTATTTGATAGTCAAAATGTCGATTTGCGAGTAATATGTATGTGGCATAAATTTTATAAGTTTAGGCGTAAATCAAAACATGATTTTATGCCAACATTTTAGTTGATATATTCGATTTTATTCTTGAAGGTCGCGACGAAACATTGTTCATTGGCTTGCTGTAACTTAGCTTATAGTACACAACAAGACAAGGTAACAAATGTGAGTTTTTGAGCGTATGTCCCATAGGTCCCATGGTCGTGAGCCTTTGGACCCACCGGGTGGGGACCGACGACACGTTCGAGCAACAAATTTTAAACGTTCATAAATATTTTTTGAAAAAGCGGATATTCATGTAAATGTCCGCGATAGGTAGAGCTTGTATCGGAGTGTTGACACAGCAAAAGATCTACTATTCTCGGCTGAAGATTTGAGGGCCAGAGATCATTTTGCAATTTTTGATCCATCGGTACCACATCTCCCCTATTTATAATTTTTAGGAGGGGGTTCCAATACTAAATGCAAGAAATCGAGTGATATAAGAAATCATGCGAAGTGCTTAGAAGAATTTCAAGTCAAATAAATCTGCTACGAAATATTATACTTTGGGTCAATTGGTCATATATTCATATAATGAGATCTGCGATAAATGTGGCTGACCCCTATGTTTACGCCAATGCGTCGAATCTGATGTTTTAGTCATCATCAAATTACGCGGTCAGGCTAAAGAAATTTTGGTTGGCCTTGCTAATTGCCTTGCTAACTAATTTCGAGGATTACTTCTCGGGCTACACAAAACCTTCTCGCGGGCCACGGGTTGACCGCCCCTGGTATAAAGCATTGCAAAAATAAACATATACATACATTGCCGCAGAAAAAGAGGTTTAAACATAGTCTGCAATAAGAATAGGCTATTGCAATGTATTACTCTAACAATTATGCAATTATGATGTGTATTGGAATGACATCAGAGTTGGACCAATTACATTATTTCAGTTTAATTACAATTACAATTACTTCCTTGCATGTTTCAATTACATTACAATTACATTACAATTACAATTACTCCTTGCTAAAAATATCAAATTATAATTACAATTACATGAACAAATGTATTTAATTACATTTAGCCCTATTACAATTACAATTAATTGTCATACTCTGGATTTGACCTTCTGTTATAATGTCATAGCTTAATGAATGACTTCTCAAGTTTTAATTTGTACCTTATTTGCAATGTCCCCTCTAAGCTGCGCACGTGCCCATTGCGCAGTACTGACACGGTCTCTGAGCACAGAGAATCTAAGTTGCGCACAAAAATTACGAAGTGATGACCTTTTTTTAGTCGTTACGTACTGTTGTCTAAGGGTATGTGCAATAAGTTGGTGAGTGGGCGCAAAATCGTCAAATATTAGAGGGAACATTGCTTATTTGGTAACCGTATGGAAAATAATGGCAGCTGCTTCACAGCGAAATTTCACGACCAGGACTATTTGTACAGAAGCAAAACATCGATCATTGAAATAGCACTAATAAAGTAATCATCATATTCAGTAAATGTCTGCTGACAGAATTATAATCCGAAATCGACAATGGGCTACGTAAAAACTCATCGCCACTGCTGATGAGCAACATAAAATTACTAAACTATTAATCTCTTCGAAGCGATTAACGTTATACAGCATCAGGGTCGAAACAGCACTTCGTCAGCCCCCCCCCAAAAGACGCTGGTCTTGCCCCCTCCATTATAGGGTGATGGACCAAACGTCTGGGGGACGCAGCCCCCCAGATCCCCCATTGGAGTGTCCGTTTTCACTACTACTTGTGTTCGAGATTTCATATTGGTAATCAGTGAGTTAAGACGTCCTCATCGCACGAAAATTTTCTATAATTCATTACTGAATCGGTCAATAATATTGGTCATTGCATATATCTTTTGCAAGAAATATTTCATCCTCTCTGACCCCACGTAATCAAATTTACCGTGAGAACTGAATGAGGTGTTGCCTTAGAAAATTTAGGGCCCGTAATCAATTGAACATATTCGGACGGGCCAGTTGGTTCATTACATCGCATTGCGTGTCTTATATATCGCATGGTACATTGTGTATGTGTCTTCGGAAAATGAAAATATTATCTGCGATTGATTGATTGTTTGACAATTTGCTATTTTTTACTTTCTGTCTGGTGTATAGTTAATAAAATATTGAAATCGCCCAAACTAAAAGGCGCACATGATTTCAATTCGGTATTTTTTACTGGTAAGGAATTTTTCTCTGGGGGATGGTATTTCTCCTGTGCTGTGCATATTGCCAGGACTTAAAAAAATGGCGTCATCTATTCAGGCACCTATGGACAATTATAAATTTATATATATATATATATCGAAGTTTTCGGTCAACATTAGGTCAGTCCTTTTTGGCCAGGGTTTACCCGCTGCCGATCTTTTTGGCACACTTCTCAGGGTCCAATGTTTGCCTAAGCTTCATGTCTTGGCACACCGCGGCGCAATAATGGCCGATGCCGGAATGCCTATTCATAAAAATCATGCATAGTTTTTCTTGGGGGAAGAGTACCCAAAAATCAATACACTTAGCAGCATTAAATGGGCATAAATTTTCAAAAAATACTTTATATAATTCGAGTTCATTACCGACTTAGTTTTGAGCCCTCTTCCAGCTCGGGCTTCCCCCAATTGGGGGGTTTGGGGTGTGGCAGTTACGGCCCTGCACAACAAACAGCCCAATTATTAGTAACACGGCATCGTGGCTCAAGCTCTACACGCTGCATTTGGCAAGCCTAAGCTTTTTTCTCGCTTGACACATAAACCTTGAAATTGTCACAGTGAATGTGTACTATGTGAATATATGCTCGCGTACCCCAGTTTGATGATCCCTGACCTAGACGGTGTAAAGAACAGGCATGTACACACGGTGAATGAACAGCAACAGAAGATAACATAAAAGCAAGTGATGGAAAGGAAGTGGCATGTGTAGGAACCCTAATATCCCCCACTCGTAACCCTAATATCCCGCACCCACAACACCAATCTCAACGCGAAAACAATTATTTCAACGTTTATAAATTTTGACATGTTGATGGGAAACAGTTATTAGTTTTACGGTGAAAGCTGGTTGGCTGTTGATCGTAAAACGAAGATGCAACATTTATTTTGTACTGTGCTTGTCAGGTCTCGATAACAATGTACTGTAATGGAAATCGTAATTGGGCAAAAATTTAATCAAATTACAATTACAATTACACAAACTGAAAATGCTATAATTACAATTACAATTACATGAAAAAATGTAATTATTACATTCAGCTCAATTACAAATTACCATTACTCCAACTCTGAATGACATATCTTGAAATACCTGTATGAATAACCATAACCATCTATGCCAGATAAATACTAATTGACTAGTTTCATCCCACATTTTGAAAGCGTTTGGTAATCCTGCACTTTTTTGGTCATAGCAAACGAGATGAGTTGTTCTCAGAAATTCAGTTCTCTCATATGGGATGATTTTTTTTTGTCGATGCAATCTCCTTTACCGTAACATTCTCTACGCAAGAAGCCTACATATAATACATGGCGATGTGTTGCTGCCAGCCTTATCTGGTTAATTGCCACCTCTGTAGGAGTGACTATCCGCACCCATAAGGTACCCTTCGATATCAACAATAGCGCGTTGGCGATTACATACGTCACATGTGGTAGAGGTAAACCACAATATTGCAGAAGGAGGTTAATAATCGATCACGTTTCGATACTTAAGAGCTATTATGACCTTATGTTATGACCCTGTCTCGAGAGTGAGTTGGAGAAAGGCTTGTACACAGCGATGGTAAATGTTTGGATAGGCAATGCCATTACAACTTGAGTGTCTGACTGTCCGACTGCGAAGTATTTTGCATAAATATAGGCAAAACGGTACTAGAAAGCCTGAGGCGAAATACTAATTCAGTTCATCTGAAGCCGAACATCTATCAGCAGTACAATGTAAAACCGGTTGATCGTTATGCACCCTCGCGTCGTGAAGATAGTACGTAATGAAGTATCGGGTGACAGATATAGCTCAGCTAGTTTAGATGCCCTTAATGATTTATTTGCATAGACAGACGTAATAGTACTATATAGGTCAAAGGCTGTGATGGATGTCACCGTGCTAGCTCCCATATTTATACTATATTTTGCAATGCCTCAAATTGATGGGCAGTCATTCCCCGGTCAACAAGGTAAGGAACAAGAGCCATACCTTTTTTGCGTAGGGTACTCTGTATACTGCACTGCATATTGTATAATGTACATAATGAGCACGGTGTATACCAGACGTTTTGTTGCACAGGATACGCAGTGATGACGTACTGCGGGGACATATTTGTTTCTTTCCTCCCATGATGGTGGGCCTGGGCATTCTATTGAAACTATCTGTGCTGGTTTTCAGTCAAGCTCTTTACAATGACGACCTATGATATAAATTTGTATGTAGTGGTGGGGGAAGGAATATAGAACGCAGTAAAATTTTTATAACAAGCAGCTTATATTAATGAGAATGAAGAGAAATTTGTATTTCGCTTCTATCAAATGGAAAGTAACATCATTAGACTCGATTCCCCTGATCAGGTCGCGCACACTTGATCAAGCTGACAATTCGATGAATTACTGTTGTATCCCAATTTTGCGTTCATGAACTTGGAGGGGAATTGCAATTACAAAGACACTGACTCTATCACAGAGAATCCGTTTTTGCCGCATCCCGATTGGACACCAGACGACGGCAACTACGTCCATAGTCCAAGGCATCCCCCTGGATGGACACCGGACAGTCATGATCATACGCCAAATGACAATCCGGGAGTGACACCACCTCGAAGGACACCCGTACCAGAGTACGGCCTACCAAACGATGGCGATTCCTCGTCTTCGCCTAATGGCGATGGAAGGAATTCCGGCCGCCCACCCACAGGTTAGGTATCTTCGGAATTAGGTTATAAGCCGCAAAACAAACTAGTTACAAACACCTTGTTACTGCAGATTCTTCGTCATGGCAGAACCAGCCGAATTTTCAGATACCCGACGGAGAGAGAACGCGTCACAATCTTCTCGCATATCACGATATCTTCTTCCCTGATATCAAATACCATCATGAGCCCACGTAAGTATTGCCGAATTGTAATCAATAATAATAGATAGGCTCCGATAGCAGCGTGTTAAGTATAACCAACCATACATGTTCCATGTATAATATACACTTTATGCATTGATTCAGAGAATCGTTTTACGTGCGCGCTTCTTACTGTTTTAACTTCAAAGTAAATCATCTCCTCACTATTTCTGGATTTGAAACTAAGTGATTTAATACTATTAGGTACATGTTCATAAATTGTGAGTAACGATAAAATGTAATATATAGGCCCAAGACGGGTATCGACAGCTTCACGGCCTTGATTGAGGGATAGGGGTGACCGGTTGGGGACCAGTGGCGTGGATATAGGGTTAACTCGCGTTAATGCCTTCATCCTAATTTCCGAGTTGAACATTGTAATATCATTCGTGTTCATTGCGTCTAGGGTTGCATTTAAAACAAAAATCAATTTACAACAAACTTGTTTAAAACAAGGCCCTTGTTTAAAACATGTTTTTTTATTATTTTTTAAGCCATTACGTCACAAATATCTAAAACTAGGACTATATATCCATGCAGCATTTTTACTGCCAACAGTTCATCATCATCAGAACATTCATTCCGCAGCAATGATCTATATCTACTTACTCTTGCTAATGAACCGACTATTTCGAGGATTCTAACCATTCCATATCCTATACGTCGGCTCTATCAGGTGAAAATCGTCCGTAGGCTCATACCACATGTTCTCTGGAAAGCATTTACACAATTATGGCATAATTATGCAACTTGGAAAACAAAATTTAAAAGGCTTTTGCTCAAAACACTGTTTACGTTTTAAACAAAGCGTTTTAAACAACTATTTGTTTCAAATGCAACCCTAATTACGCCACAATGAAATTTAACAATACAGAATTTTCCTTGCCTCTTATAAAAAACAAAAGTTTAATCCGCCTTCACCAAAATTTCATCCTGATTACGTGAATGTCGGTGAACTATATTTAATCGCATTGAATCATCTGTGTTAGTCTTATTAGCATGCTACTTGATGAACACGCTATACATCACCAATAGCAACTGAAGAAAGTAGCTTGCGTTTTAAGGCATTTGTCAAAATTCAAGCTACAGTTTGATAGCAACAGAGATAGAAGTTCTAGACATATAGTGGAGAATCTGCGTGCAGTTTCATATATACAATCGAATAGTATATTGAAGTTCTGTACCTCCCAGAAGTAGTTTCATATATAGGCTACTTGTGATTTATGTTAGAGTTATGATTATTTTGCTAGTTGTTAGTCCGCTTTTCTGTTGTAAAGCCTTCGCTTAGCCGTTTCCAATCTTTCTATTTTATACAATCGCGATATTACAACGCTCATATGACCAACGTTTATAAACGAAACAATGTTCGACGGATTCGCGAATTACGGAATGAGTCATTCGCAGAATAAAATCACACAGTTGACCTTGTTTGATAGGCGCGATATCGTACCAGGATGATTGGTGTTCCAACTTTAATCCATTGTAAGCCGAAACGAAAACGCGACTCTGTTGATACTACACGTAAATCGCAAACCGAAAATCTGATTACAAAATTCGAGTCGATTGCAACGAAACTGTAAGGAACAATTCTAGCTATGTTCCGTTACCTTATGATATATGTAGGTGTATGGATACAAAGAAAATCACAGATACAGATTGGTGCAGTAACGAAGTTCTACTTTTCCGGAGTGTGTAGACCTTATCTATAGGTGTATACTTCTTACCCCAAGGCTTGGCACTTACCCTTATGCTTTTAGATTACAATCATTTCCACTTGACAGTTCTCTTAGTGAGTGAATTTGCAATTAAAAACTGCGGAGAATGGCCCCCGCATCACCGTAGCTGAATATATACTCGGAAAATGCACCTATCTGCAGAGTCATTAGTAATTTTGCATCAGTCGCGAAAATGCGTCTTGAAATTTCAAAATTAGCCACCTTCGATTAACTGCTACCTGTCAAAAGTACAAGACTCATCGAACAGGTCTACGTTTTGACACCACATATAGTTGAGTACCTTTCAGACATTTATTCTCTACTTGGATCTCGTTACTTATGCTTGTAATTGAGGAGACATTTACGGCGTTTCTTCTACTTGTACTGGAGTATCTGTATACCTGACTACGTTGGCGGTCTCTGCACAGATAACATTCCATATCCATGTATAGGTACGATTACGCGGAAGCGCTCGCCAAAAGCATGCTGTTTTACGAAGCGCAACGCTCCGGACAGCTACCGTACGATCACAGGATACCATGGCGAGGCGACTCGGCTTTGACTGACGGGGGCGACGCGGGCGTGGACTTGTCGGGAGGATATTACGATGGTAAAGTGGTATTTATTACGATAACATAACACAACCCGTGAAAGAAGGCATTATTACCCATCGATGGTCAAAGTAGTCAGCGATGCTATTCAAGTAGAAGTAGAAGTAAAACCGTCAATTTCTACTCAGTTATGTAAGCAGAACTAGCAATTTCGAAGACATGTCCAAACGAATTCAAGTGGAAACAATGTAGAAAATGTTGTCCGTAGCATTGCATGTCAAAACTTGTGGACATAGTAGTAGGAATGAAGATATATGAATAATGCTCTAGTACTATTGGTGGACTGTTGGTGGTTGGTGGATTAGTGGCTGATCGGTAAGGGCCACTTTCCAAATTGTGGGCTCCATCTACGTGACTAACGCAAAATGCCCAAACCAACACAAGTATATAATATGGGGGTGCATTTAAAACATATGGTTGTTTAAAACACTTTGCTTAAAACATGTTTTGAACAGTGTTTTAAACAAATGCCTTAAAAATACAAAATTGTGTTCTTTTTTACATTGAATAATTATGCCATGATTATGTGTTGTATGAGCCTACGGAGAGACATAGACGACATATACGATATGGGATGGTTGGAACCCTCGAAATAGTCGGTTCAACAGCTATAGTACTTAGATATATAGATCATTGGTACGGAATAGATGTTCTGGTGATGATGACCGCCGACCGTAAAAATGGTGCATGACGATGTAGTCCTGGTTAAAGATATTTTTGGTCAGTGTCAGGGGTTGGAAGCCTATTTCATCAAAGGAGCTATATTTACCGAATATTTTCAATTGTGAATATCAATTCATATGACGTCACAATTGAATATGCCTGACGTCATGGGTTACAAAAAAAACTATAAAAACACGTTTTTTGTTTTAAACACCAGCCTAAGTATATATAATATGGGTACAATTTTCGAAAATGTATTCAGCTACCTTGATACATAAGCTCTTTCGCCCTGCTGTCACGATTATTGCCATTTACGATACTTTACTGCAGGCGAAGGTTACATCAAATACGGGTTTCCTATGGCGTACACCACCACCGTCCTTTCCTGGGGAGTGATCAGATACCGCAGAACCTACGAAGCCATCGATCAATTGCAACACGCGCTGGATACAATTAAATGGGCAACCGACTACTTCCTAAAATGCAAGCAGGGCCCGACTAACTTTTTCGGCCAGGTTTGTCTGCTATTTTGTGGACTTTGAAGGCCTCTTTGCTTTTATCGTTGAAACGTAGGAGAGTGTGGGCATTATGCCGCCTTACCAATATTACCGAGCATTTAAACTGATGTGACATTAATAGGATGTATCTGTGTGATAGATTAATTTTTTTTACGATCTGACAATAATCGACTAATGTGTGAGCTTGACATGTGTCTTTATATCAGCTGTTCTCACACTTAAAAAAAGACGCATCATACTTTTGTCAATTTTTTTAATGACGTTCTTCACGGTCCATTGGGAATTTTACACAAATTACCATAATACAACCATGGATATTATGATATCAATGCATCGGATGTGCTTGCTTTTTCGGCTGTATGCTTGGCTTCGTATTGGACAATGTAATCCTAATATCGCGAATTTGGGGGCGGCTTATTTTTGCTATTATATTTACAACGATAAATCACATTACGGGTATATAAATTCAGATTGAACTAGTGAAAAATATCTGCAGAAATATATCATTGGTTCTCAACCTTTTTATGGTAATGGGCAACGTTCTGTTTTGAAAAGTTTCCGAGTTTCACCTCGCAGTCCAGCTCGCAATATAGAAATTCTGCCTTTGCCATGTCAGTCGTACTGTAATAGAAATTCAAAGTTGCTGTAAGCATATAGTTCGTCATGTGACATTCACAATGTTGTTTACTGGCCACGATCGCCTAACTGCCCTAACAGCTGATGATAAGAGTTGCTGAAAGCTTGACGGATAGGCCTACTTGTTTTAGCAACATGGATATAGCCTATATATGTTGAAATGATGAGACAAACACATCCAACTGAGTACCATGGCTCACCGGGCGAGAACCCTGTGGGTGTGGGTGTGTGCATTCGTTCAAAATAGCATAATCAGATAAAAGTGTCTATAATTGGCAATAACGGCACTCTGAGTGGCTTCCAAATGTTATGGGCGCATAAATACAACGCGATCAATGACGAAATCTGTAAATTGTGCGACCGAAAATATTGCAAGTTACTAATGAGTTGCACGGTGTTCATTCTGGAACAGGTAAGCGACCAGGCAAGCGATTCAAGTTACAACGGAAAACCTGAGGATATGGGATACACCCGACGGTCATACGTACTTTCACCAAGACGTCCAGGTATGTCCTCTGACAAAAATTACCTTCGTACAGCACATGCCCGGAGAACGGGTACCTGTGCAATTTTCTATGCCGGTGTTTCTCACCGCCGGTTCTCGTCAACTTTCCTGCCGCTGCGCGGAATATATTTAAATTTCATTCTCAATAGCGAAATGTAAGAGCTCATAGACTGAAGGCTGCGGTAAATTAATTGGTGAAATAAATCACCAATTTTTAAAATGATATAGAGCAGGGGTCAGCAACCCCCGGCACGCGGGCCATTTGTGGCACGCGATAATATTTTTCATGGCACGCTAAAGGATTTGAAGAACACGACATATCATAATACATAGCCTATTTGTCGCAAAACATGTAACGTTAGTTTTCAATATGGTAAAAGCTGGTAGACGACCACCGTAAATCAACATAAAACAAAGTCTTTGGGGGAAAGTTTTAGTTACCTTGGACATTTTTGTGCGCGTCGTGCGATTTACGTGGCCTTTCTTGATTTTGGGACACCCACAAACATATATATACGACAACCTAATATCGTCTGAAACCGTGTGGATGCTTTTGTATAGGAGTGCGCACTGTGCTGTATCCTGTGGGAGCCCGACTATTTTATATGAACCAGCATTTTGGCGCTGCTGGGCATTTTCACGCTAAGAGACAGTCGTTTCTGGTAAAATGCGACTCCGTGAGCTGCCAACATGATTGGCGGCGATGAAACATTGAAATAAAATAACCGCCGGATGTTGGCCAAATCGTTCCGAGATTGATATGCCCCGCACTGTCTAGGCGCCGGAATGACCAGCAGCATTAACCTCACGTCTTAAATGATACACACAGAGGAAAATAATGGCTCGCGTTGTCGAAATGCGAATTTAGAACTGTGTTCGTCTTACAAAAGTATATATTGTTTTAGTTTCGTCTGATACGAGTGAGTGATTCCAAAATATCTAAAACAACGACAACCTTTACCGCTATACCGCGACATTTGGAGCTTAGCATAAAAAGCTAGTGCCAGGCCAACCTATAATTGTGACATCAACGGGATGGCACATTTTTCATCATGAGGCCGTAATATCGTAACATCTTTGATGGGCCTGTAATTTATTGGCTATGGTGCCGAACGCAGTACACTTAGTAACGACCAAGGCAACCACAGAAGACCGATCATTACGCGACTAAAATTAGATGATGCATAGCACATATTACGTTTATTAGGCGACAGCTCTAGTGCGGTAGCGACCAAAATGTATTCCCTTCGCGATCAATACTGTAAAAATCACTGGCGTAACCGATGCCGTTGTCAGCTGCAGATAGGCTGGTGGTATTCCTTTGCTTGAAACTCTAAATATGACAAAATTAAAAATATTTGGCACGCCACGCAGTTGGCAATATTTTGACGTTTCTTGATATTTTGGCTCGCTGTATACGAAAGGCTGCCGAACCCTGAAAACGCAGTATTTATTTAAAAAATTGGACAGAATTACCGGTATACAGTTTAGCGACAAGTGAGAGTATAATGGAATCCAGCAAACAGCGAAGTCGCATTTCTTTCAACGGAAACTGAACAGCCGAAATCAAGTTGGTGTTTTTAACCTAACTCTGCCTCACAGAAACTGCACTAAAACCAAGCGTAACGCGCGCAATATAAAAACGCAGCAGCAAATTTCTCGTTAAATTCAAGTTCCATGTCTTTTTTTTACTTTTGTCTAATTTCATTATTGGGATATATTGAGTTTTGATAGTTCAACGATCCACATAATTTGTCCTGAAATTGAACCGGTCTACACGCTGAAACGGTTGAGAACCGCTGATCTATGCGAAGGCACTACCGATTCTCTTAGCATTAAAATCGCTAACCTTTCGTGAACCGATTCGCTTCATTATGACTACATGAATACGTAAATTCGTACAGGTTCTGAAATAGTGGGCGAGACGGCGGCGGCTTTGGCCGCGGCTTCCATCGTGTTTTACGAAACGGACAGGGCGTATTCGGAAGTTCTGATCGACAACGCCATTGAACTGTACACATTCGCGAACAAATTCAGGGGAGATTACCACTCCTCTATCAAACCAGTGGATGGCGCTTACCGGTATGAGATGTATACGCTTTTTATCCTGATATCTGTCTTCGTGACGCGTGCCACTACTCTGCAGTATAGGTGTATTGCGATGTTGTCAAAAAATTCTTCAAGTCGTTGAGGTGGCAGGAAAATGGATAACTATTCGTTTTCCGTCATAACAAAACATGACGTATGTAAGGTTACATTTAAGACAAAAATCAATTTAAAACAAACATGTTTAAATCAAGACCCTTGTTTAAAACGTGTTTTTTATTGGTTTTTGTAAGCCATGACGTCACGAATATTCAATTGCGACCTCATAGTGGATCAATATTGACAATTGAATATATAGGGTAAAGATATAGCACTGTTGAACCGACTGTTTTGAGGGTTCCTACCATCCCATATCGTATACGTCGGCTATATCGGGTGGTAATTGTCGGTAGGCTCATTTAACATGTTTTTTGGAAAGTTTACACAATTATGGCATAATTTTACAACTTAAAAAAATTGTTTTCTTAACAAAGTGTTTTAAACCAGCATTTGTTTTCAATGCAACCCTAGTGCCACTATACTCCTCAGCGTATGTGTATTGCGATGTCGCCGAAATGGTAATTCATTGAGTCGTTGAGGTGGAAGGAAAAGCATAATATGAGACATATATGTATGTTTGTACTATTACCCAATGTTTATATATCAATACTTGAAGAACTTCTCTGAGGTACAGAACTTCAATACGCGATTGAATAGTATAATCAATTTGCATATAGATCAGATGCGGTAAAAGTAATCAGCGCTGCTACTCAAAGACTACATCACTTGGCAGTAGAAAATGAAAGCTCTGAAAACTATTAGAATAAGTAGTTAAAAACGTAAATTTGGTTGCGTCGGCAATTACGAAATCGCAAGACGTCTTCGTGACTAACGCAAAATGTCTGATGACATTACAAATATAGCTACAATCTTAGAAAATATATACAGTCCCCGTGATGCAATATATATTTCCTGTCCTGCAAACTTATCACAGAACTACTATCTACTTTGGAAAATGCAAGATGTAGAAATTTATTAGTTTTGCCCAAAAAAACTGTCCAAGTAGAAAGTAGTGTTGTCTAAAATTAGAACCACTTGATTAAGTAGCACAGATAGGCAACAATTCCTTTCTGACCACCTCTGATGTAGATGCATATTTGCCGCCTCACGTGTATAACATGTTATTGTTTATCAGATCGCACAGTGGTTACAAGGACGAGTTGGCATGGGCTGCAGCATGGATCTATCGACGAACGGGAATCAGCACTTATCTCAAAAAGGCGAAGCAGATGTACAAAGTAGGAGGATTAAGTACCATGGTATGTTATTTTGTATACCTGTTACCTATGCAGATGCACTATACAGATGTATTTGAATATATAGAAAGACGTCCTGCCATAAATAACAGTTATGGATTGCAACTATAGGTACACTGGCCAGTGGCCATAGGTTGTGGTGTCGTTATCTTGCTGTGTATCAATGAATTCGTGAAATCTATTCTGGCTTAGTTTGAAACTGTTTTACCTTCCCAACATTTTCTTAGGGATGCATGAACGTATATGGCTAATTATTATATGCTTCGATTTATAAACCATACCTTCACAAAACTGAAACCCATCTTAATCTGCTCGCATAATCTGCGTCCAGAAATCTGAGGTTCCCAGTGTTACATTCACTTCTACAGTCACATTTCATGGATTCTGGAGGTACACAACTTCAATAGCAACACAAACAATATATTGAGATTGCAAAATTTATATTCGACTGTAAGCTTTTGGTCTGATTCTCATCAGAAGCGAACGCCAGTAAAAGTCGGTAACCAGTAGCAACCTCCAATTAACTGCTAAATGTATCCGACCCTCAACCAAATCTACTGTTTGAAACTATTCACTATTCACCTTTCATTTTCTACTTCGACTGGAAGTAACTTTGGACATGTATTGCAAACTATTAATTCTACCTGTACACGAGTAGAAATTTACAGTGTTACTCCTACTTCTACTTGAGTAGCAACGCTTACTACTTTGACCACCCATGGTGGTGGATACTACAATTAAGCAAAAACACTTGGTACTGACTGACCGCCTCTGCTTGCAGGGTAAGTATTTCTCGTGGGACGACAAAAAAGTTGGAGTGCAAATGCTGATGGCGGAGCTCACGGGCAACAAGCAATACAAAAACTCGGTGCAAGAGTAAGAGAACCAGACTAGATTTCAATCTTTACGAAACTACCGCGGCGGCTCCGTTGTTTCCAGGTTTTGTGACTATTGCCTGCCGTCGAGCGGAAAGTCTAAGCACACGCCGTTGGGGTTGCTTCACGTGGCAGTGGCGAATTGGGGCGCGTTGAGATACGCTGCTAACGCGGCGTTTATTTGCTCTCTGGCGTCGGACATGAACATGAAGTCGAACGAATACAGGTAATGTATGATAACTAGGCGGCTTTGAGTGTGTCGGAAAGAGTTGGACAACTGTAGATAATGATTCTTTATTCAGACTAATTTGATCGAAATGCCGGTGATGCAAGTTTCATTTACCTCCATGAAATGTTTCTGTGCTCTAATTTATATTCTAATTTAATTTCCGGCTTTCTCGCAAATGTTGCAGGATAGCTGTATAGTGCGAAACGAGCAAAGCTTGGTGTACAATGTACATTGTACATACATAAGCACACAATACACAAGCACATTCACATGCACATGTACATGTACAGTACATGCACACATTTCTTTGGTACCGTGTTGCTTTCCGGTGATTTGACCGAGATTGCACCCTTTGTGGTTGACTGCGGTTTGTCTTATGCTTCCCTCGAGGAATTATTTCGTTGTGGTGTTTGTTATAAGTATTACTTCGAATTCGGTTACCTCATTTATTGACGATCATTCCGGTGAGAGTTATAACCGGAATGTGCGGAGTGAAATAGAGTTGGCGATGCCAATAATATGTTGTTTTCTTGGGATTGGAAGAAAGAAACTGAAAAAAAAACCATAAACCTTTTCGTCACATTTTCTATATTGTTCTGTTCCCAAAGGTTAAAACTCAATATTTTAAGGGCGGAGCCTTCGAATTTACACTTTCTGCTGAAATTGAAGTACAATTCGAAGCTAATGAGAACTTTGAGTGTGTTGCCATATCTTGGAGTGTGATTATGGAGTTTGTTGTATGCTTGCTCCTCTGAAATATATTGTGTCAAATACTCCATTTTTTGCGCGATTTGCATGCGCCTTCGCGATAAGGTAGACTCATGCCAACAAAATTTGTAATAAACAACTTCCGAACCATATAAAACTGTATGTTAGGCTGCTAACGTGAGTCGTGTACCGGCAACGGTACTAGTATATGACGGTACTGATGAGTACTTGAATCACTGTACCCAGCCCTATAAATGATATGATGAATTTACAAATTCGCCGCCTCGCCTAGACTGTTCGCGTTAACACAAATGAACTACATATTGGGGTCCACTGGTAGAAGCTACGTCGTTGGATTCGGCGAAAACCCGCCGAAGAAGTACCGCCACAAAGCGAGCTACTGCAAGGATCTCGACGCGGCGTGCCCGCAATTCTCTCAGAACTTAGACAACGCGTGAGTGCATGTATACGGGATTACATCCTGTTTATATCTGAGACGCGATAAATATTATGACTGGTGCGCGCCAACAGCCCGTACGCTTACTTGTGGTTGACAGATTTTTGTTGGTGTCACACGAGAGCGTTGACTGTCGAAATAATAACACCAATTGTCGAGATTACTTTCAAGTAGCGTGAAACGGACTGTAATCCGTTGTTATTGCCTCATTTTTATCGTGAATGATAATTGTTAGTGATGCATTCAGCCGCTATGGTCTTTTGCACCATTTTAAGGTCAAATATTATCCAATAGCAAGATATATCGAAAATGCCTAGTCATTAGCATTCCTGCAGTAAATGCGTAAAGGCGTAAAAACTTTCGAAGTCCTTAATGTGTAAATGTGTGAAACATTCAAACTCTTTATGAAGCGTTGGTGTTCATACAGCCATGTCTTGTATGGCGCACTGGTTGGCGGGCCCAGCGAAACTGACCAATACGCGGACGCACTCACCAACAGAGAACAGTGCAGCGTGTCGCTTGACTACAACGCCGGGTTCCAATCTGCATTGGCGGCGGTGTTGGACTTGCACATTTTCGGCATGGAGGATCGACCCAAGTTGGATAAACCAGGGGAGATCACCGCCGAGTCAGGTAGAGTTTATAGTCGCTGTTTTTTATTACGATGCATTACATTTTATGTCGCACCGCTTCAACTTAAGTTACATATATAAGAGCTTCGTCCCTAATGGAGACGAACATAATGGTTGGAAGTTTCTTCTGCTTACGGCGTGAAGGCGTGCCCATTAATTGAAGAAATAGAACACTTAATTTTGAACTGATTTAGGAATTTAGAACCTAATTTTGAACGATTACGGTCGGGATATAGAGTTTCGGTCTACTTTTGACATTTCACCATGTCGCAAGTATTGTACCAAACTATTTTTAAAAAGTAGCCGACAACTCGTAGACTTTTCAAACATAATGTGACGAAATTAGGCAGTACAATTTAGTGACATTTGACAGTATAATAGAATCTACACGCAGCGAGGTCGCTTCGGTTTTAACAGGACTCTGCCTTTCAGAAACTTTCATGGAACCACGTATAGCAGGCGTAATATCGGAGGACAGCGAATTTCCCATTACATTATAGTTCCGATTCTTTGATTTGAGTTGCATACTTTTGTCATAATTTTGGTTGATTTGATTCGAAATTTGTAATCCCGGTGTCGGTTTACGTTTCGAGAGATCGAAGCGATCGCAACGCTCCCGACTCGATTCGTGACCGCAAGGCTACCAGCGATTACCGGAATGACGAATACTTACAATACCAGACTCAGAAAAAAACTTGTCGATAGTGAATAGGCCTCTTGTGCTGCAAAAATATTCGATTCACGCACGCCTAAGGAACGAAACCGTTCATTTTACTTTCCGCGTGACCTCGAGGACATATAACACTTTTCGTTAAGTGGAATTTCCGTATTCTATCTGTATTCAGACGCGCAAGCTTCGCCCGAGGAGATCGCCGAATTACGAGACATTACACACGATTACGCTCAAGCTCTCTCCTACTCGTTGCTATTCTACGAGGCGCAGAGGTTAGCGTCGATGCGAATGCGTACTTAATACAGACGGCAGCATATTTACGTACGTCTGTACGGTTTTGCTGTACAGGTCTGGGAAGCTGCGCGCGGATAGCAGGATTCCGTGGCGGCGTGATTCGGCCTTGTACGACGGGGAGAAAGTAAACTGGGATCTGACTGGGGGATACTATGATGGTAATGTTGGTTTGCCGGTCATAGCGATTTTTGCGGTTTTTCCTGTCGGCATGACGGTTTTCCATACTTCATCCTAGCTGGACTGTCCCGTTCCGCAAAATATCATCAATTTTCCTTCCTTACAGTGTTTGATATATATCAAATCCTCTCTGATACTTTCGATATCATCATAAATAAACGTCTTCGGGTGTTGATATTTCTGATCCGATCAATAGCGCAAGTCCCAGAATCAACCCCGATAGCAGGTCATACCGATCTCATAATAAAACCATGAACATTTCAATCATTTTAAGCCCGCCTAACGCTAAGTTTGGAGCAGCACCATGTATTTGCGTAATTATTTGAGGAGAAAATTTTTTAAATCTCTATGATTAAGCGCGGATTTCGTGAATTGGTTTGAGTGCAGTAATAATCCATACTATTTCGTTAGATTGGAGGATGGAGTATCGTCGTATACATCTCACTAACTAATCTTTAATATTCTAAATTGGATGGCCCGAATAAGACCAAGAAAGAATACACAATCCATTATCGCTATGTCGAAAATACTTGATCAGTATCCAATAAGGATGGGCCATAACACTGCGCCACTTTATTTCGGTTATGCATAAAAGTCGCTTGAAGACGCCCACGACCGCCTACGTTGGAGACGCTTAACACGGGCCCAGAACTGATTATCTCGATGTTCTTTTGTCTCCTGTTTTCTTTTGCCTTTTTTATTTTATCTAATTGAAAAGTCGATATATATATATATATATAAAAGTTGAAATCGGCTGTAGGGGCACACCTGTGAGTGTATTGAACTGATATACTAAGTTTGTATCACTACCTGCCATTTTGACCCGGGCAATGATCAAAAGTTTTACACGCGTGCGCTTACATATAATGTAAAGTTTACACTGAATGGATGATAGAGGTATACAAACACAACCCAGTGCGATTTCACAACTGCATTCTCCGAATTGGAAGATACACGGTGCATATCGGAGCCGTGATAGCATCTCATAATTTCATAACACCAAAATTCAGCGCAGTGTCAAAATATTTACCGTATATTGACGGATGTGTAACGTCTCTTTCGGAAGCATAAACATCTTGACGCGGTCGATTGCAATGACAAAATTTACAAGCTATTATCTCGTTGCGGTTTTTCTGGAATAAAATTCTTGTTCTGAGGTGGCGTCGATTACATACCAAGCGTGTCGCTGCTTCATTATTAGACGAATTCGTCACTTTAAGGCGTGCAAATTTCGTTCCACAATATCATTATCGATCTCAAACACGGAGCGAAAATAAAGTAATGGCCAGTTAGACGGTCCATACTTAATTTTAGTCCCCGCATTTCAACTGATGTGCGAATCTTACGGGCGCAATACCGCATGTGTTTTTCTTCAATTTTGACCATTCTACAATAGGGGCTCTTAACCGGTGTTCCATGCGCAAGTCTCACGGGTTCCCCGTGCAGGTCAACACACACTCTACTCATGATATCGCCTCGCACTAGAGGTTGCCGACCACTGTCTTTATAGACGGGAATGTGACAGTTTCTTTCATCATTAGGGCGATTTCATTTTGACCTAAAAATCAAAATCTTGACGTTTTTTGACCTAAGAAAACTAAATTTTGACCAAATTTTGACCTCACGTAGGCAAATCAGGTGTTTTCGCACGTAATGTAAAAATTGTACCACTTATCTTCATTTCAGGTCGAAACTGTGTGTCTTTACGAAGCAGTTTGGCCTGAAAAAAACTTTTTAACTTAAAAACTGAAAAGTTTTTACATGAAAAATCTTGTATTTTAACGAAATCTGGCCCAATGAAGAATTCCGGTAGTTACATCACGTAATATGGTGTTTGAAATGTGTTGTTGTACAACGAAAGATACTTTCCTACATTATCAGGTAGAAAGTGTCTGTCCTTATTAAGCAGCTTGCCAAGAATGGAGAAAGAACGTTCAACAGCAGCAGTTGTGAGCTGGCAACACTGAAGTTGTGCGTACACTGCTGGTGACACAACGTGCTGCTTCATTCTGATAATGTTGTCTTCATCACAATTTTTCATCATGCGGTTCTTGATATAAGAATCAATGCCCACGCAGTCTTGCTTCAGTTAGGACATTGCGGTACGTTGAGAATAACACCATGTCAGCCTATTTGTTTTATTTGACCGTTTATGATTCACAATGAACAGATAATGGGACGTCTACAACGATAGGCCTATGAATTAGGCTACAAGATGTAAAATGTCAAACGATAAGTACACCGACGGTGCAAACATCTACGATACTAAACGAAATGCAGGTTGCAAATTTTTTTTTGACTTTGTATACAATTTTAGCGATGTTTTGACGAAAACCGTACAATTTTGACAAAAGTTTGACTTATTTTGACATGTCAAAAAACATCGCCCTAGTAATGACGCAATGGGTAGCACGCTGTTGTGTTTCGACCAAATAATACGATGACACTTTCCGAGGTGAAGCCTCGCATTACTGACTTGGTGTCTGACAGGGAACAACAAAAGTCATACTGATTTGCAATTAATATTCTTTATGAGGTTTTCGTTTTGTCTGAAAAAATATTCTTCTGCCACTCTGTTAATAGACAGTTCATTTTTCGCACTACAGTTATCTATAGTAATGTTTTAGAGGCTTGTTGGTTTTGTGGTATTCATGGCGTTTGTCGACCACTATGGTCATTTACATCAGGCCAACATTCTTCATTTCTATTCCGTAACTGCCGACTTGTAGCACGGCCCACTTTTAGACTTTTTGCAAGACACTGCTTACGCAGATGAGATAGCAAGGAGAAGCCTAGATAAACCTCCAACACTTAGATAGGAAATTCTGGAGTCGACCTCGATCGGACTCAAACCCGCAACCCATCCTTGTTGCGGCTGTGGATTATACCACTACGCTATCTCGCCACGTGTTAGAGGTGTAGTTAGATGTGTATTGTGCTAGATTTTGTTTTTTATGACTCAACTAAAATTTGGGGTTCCGCGAAGGCTTGCCACTTAGGGAAAGCGATCCGCAGGTCAGCAAAAGTTAATATCCACTGTTCTACAATCAGTCCGCGTCAATTAGCATCTCTTCTTGTCACGATTGATAACGGGTCTTTGTACGATTTCAGGAGGCGACTACGTTAAATATACGTATCCGCTGGCCTTCACCATGACGCTGCTTTCCTGGGGCCTGATTGAATTCCACGATGCGTACGCTTCCACGTCTAATCTCAACCACATCATGGACGCGCTAGTGTGGGGCTCTGAGTACTTGGAGAAGACTCACGTAGAAGAGTAAGTTGATAGAGGAGGGTTGGTTCGATTATGATTATGATTGTGAACATGTCTGACCTAATTGGGAACATAATCGCACCAACCCTGTCGGGTCGACAGGCTGATTTGTTCGCACAGACCTGCTCGACCTCGGCCTGGTCAGACCATTGACTTGCTTGCAAAACCAGAGGTGGTCAGTTACAAAGAGTTAATTGTAACCAAGTCACGAGGTTCCGTGTCACAAGTCAATCCCACTTTCATACTTTTGACTCGGGTCAAGTCGAGTCATTTTCAATTCACAACCGAGTCAAATCCAAGTCAAAGTCGGCCGGCAGAGGGTCGAGTCCAATTCATAGTGTTATGACTCGAGTCCGATCCAAGTAATAGTGATGGCCGTTCAGTTACTAGTTAAATTCTTGTTAAACCCGCTTTTTACAACTCCGCTTGGTGACATCGCATGCTTCGCGTTCATAATATACTAATTTTTCTCACTTTTATTAATTCCTGGTCGCAATTTCAAGTACCAGTACTAATAGACAAAATACCAATAGAGTGGTAACTAGGGCAAGTTTTTGTTGCACTAAAATCGCGAGAAAATTGCATTTAATGTTAACAAAAGTTGCAGTATAAAGTTGCATTGATAATTTTTGTTGAATTATTGGGGTATGAGATACTCGAAAGTTTCCGTTGTATAACCTAGTTCCTGCAGAGCTCTCAAATTCGTTACTTTCCAATTCCACGGAAAGTCTGGCGAAACCGCCCAAAATTACATTTTTCCCGGTACACAGCAATAAGATTACGCAATGCGGAATAATTTCCCTCCAAAAAGCCAAACAGCATAGCAATAATCCACACCTCCCCTCCCCCTAAAACAAGTCAAACTCCACACCAAAGTGATCCACAATTTGGAGAATGACCATCACCAATAAACCTTTAAAAGTATGCCACCAATCGATCAACGCTACTTTTTTAAAGTACTTACTTCAATGCTATTCGAATATTCATTTCATAGTACTACTACTACTTCAATTAATTTTAACATGACTCGCTAGTTCTGATTGTAACTGAGTAGAAATTTTGACCCTATGATTGCTTCTATACTTGAGAACAAACGCTGACTAGTTTGACCACCTCTGGGTCTTATTCTATAACCTAACGATATACCGTCGTATCTCCATAGCCAAAACATCAGCTCAACAGTATAAACCAATGCAAACCATATTCATTGATTCCCTCCAATCCCTTTACAGACAAGATATCTTGACCACGCAAGTTGGCGACGCCTACTACGAATCAGGCTCCTGGGACAGGCCGGACTACATCAACAATAGCACCAACAGGCCAGTAAAATACGTTTCGAAGGAATTTCCGGGGTCGGACGTGGCTTCGGAAGTAGCGGCAGCCTTCGCGGCTATGTCCATTGCTCTTCAGAACGTGACAAGTGAGTTAGTTATCATATTCATGGTTAGTAATGAAGCACTTCTATTGTTTCAAAATACTCAAGTAGTTTTTCCCTTCTTGCACAACTTGCTCCTGTTTTTTTGACTATACTTTCACTTCTACTTGACGTTTTCTTAAGCGAAGATACTTACATGTATACACTTTGGGTTTAGTAACGTAGAATCTAGATCTTTTTTGCATCAATTCATGACAGCAATGACCATATAAATCGGTCCAAATTGCGCCTGTGTCACGGTAACTGAATACATTTTCGAAAACTGCACCAGTGCACCTATCCGTAATTTCCTTAGTCATTTTGCGTAAGTCGCGAAGATGCAAATTGATAGAATTGATTACGTGTCTATTTAGCATCTATTTGTTGTGTCGTTCGTAATTTTGCGCTGGTCGCGAAGATTCCAAGGAATATTTCGGTTCGACAACCTAAATATATATTAGTACAGTATGTGTATTGTGTATAGTACGCAGCGTAAATTCTTACTGAATAGAGGTATTCATCGATGGGGTATGTTGAAACGAAACGTGAAACTCACGTGGGTTTGCAAATAAAGCTATCAATCTGCAATGTATCTCAACTAATTCCATAGAACCTAAGGCGCAGATATGGTATGATGATATAATATCTCGTCATTCACCTATGCTAACCGTGAAATAATCAATCCGTTTCGGTAAGCAAATCGAATACAATGAAAACCAGCATTAAACCGCTGTATGTATTGTGAAAATACCATCATCGCAATAATGACTTTGATAGTAACCATCCACTCCACACGCGTATACACCACCAATCACGAAATACCGCTTCTATATTCAGCAAATTATACATTTGCATGCTCGATTCCGCCGCCTTATTGTGACAACAAGCGACGAGAATAATTGAAAGTCTATTTCCAAGATCGCAAGAGAGATATGGATATGTGATGAAACACTTTACATTCTAGGTGACGAATACAGAGAAAACCTCATCACCCGGGCGAAGAGTCTGTTCAAATTCGCGAACGAAAATCGCGGGGTATACTCCGACAACAAGCCGCGATCTGTTACAAAGGGTGTATACGAGTAATAACCGATTTAGGGTGGGCACGGAACACATCATTAAAAAAGGTGTGTTCACGTAGTTCGACAGGGTATGAGGACGAATTGGCGTGGGCGGCGATGTGGATTTATAAAGCGACAGGCGACTCCACGTATTTCAACTACGCGAAATCAATCTACAATAGCGGAGAGTTGCTGTCCACTCCTACCTCGTTTTCCTATGATGATAAGCGAGTGAGTGCATTGCGGATATCTTATATTATATAATAAAATGCGAAGCAATGTTTTGTGACATTTCTGCCTCAAAAACCACATAACTTGTGACAGTATAGACCTAGAACAGGGCTTCTTTAAACTGGGGTCCGCGGACAAGCTATTGGGGTCCATGAAAGGCCAATTAAAATATGATAGTGTTTTCATTTGAACAAGTGATTTGTGGTACAGAACTTCAGAATAACGCGAAACAATAACTTCATATTGTTAATTTATTCGCTAAAAGCTTTTCGACTAACTCTCATCAGTAGCGAACGTTAGTGATGGGGTGAATCAAATTCGAAATGTAAGAACTATTTTGTCTGTATGACGTAATAATAACAAAAACAAACAACTAGTAGACGGGCTAGATACGGTAGTAACGGTACAAAACAAACGTTAACGAGTACATATTCGGTTACAAATAACCGAAAACACAACACATAACATTAATGAAATATTCCAAGAGTGTAGAGGCGTTCCTTCTGGCGACAGAGAATCGGCTTTCGTAGCTTTATGATCGTAGATTCCAGGACCTTTAAATGAAAAAGAGAACGGCCACGAGCAAGTATAGAAAATTGACTGTCATTGTAATGATCAGCACATTCTGGATGGGATGAGTGCAACAAAATTTTGTCACATTATCGATGATAGCAATATACCACTCTAATCGAAATTAATGCTGATCATTTCCTGTCTGATGTTTCGAGATGTTATCGCAACTAAGCCTATTAAGTCACTTACCACATTGTTGTTTTTGTCTCTAATTTAACATTGTAGAACTATATCAGTTGCAGCTATGTGAGGTTTTAGCTTGGCCATCTTACTTAACTTAGCTAGCATATACAACCTATAGCATATACAGCCTTTTGTCTGTCCTCGAAGTCGCCACTTTTGGACTTGTATAGTCAATACTGTGTATGATATTGTACTGGGTTGAGATCAGTGAACATGTAGGTTACCTTGAAAATTATTGAAATATATCGATCATATAGATAATTAGGCAAAAATATGCTATGTTGCAAGCCAATAGTAGCTTCTGTTGATGGGTAAACTCGCCACATTTGTGGTAAAATTACAGCAGCAAAAACACCTTCGCTTTTCCAAAAATACTTCGCGAGCAGTTTACACATAATTTTGCGGGCATCATGCAGTTTCCGAGATGCGAGTGTAAAAATAGCCTGAACTTTCGCCAAAAATCTCGCCTGCTAATGGGTTTTGAGAAGGCCGCTTGGCGCTATTATGTGTTATGCTAATCCTGTGTTTGCACGCCACTAAACGAGATCAGTTGACTGTTATTCGTATATTAAGCGAAATTCGATGGATTACGATGACACAAATTAATAACATCGACTGGTGCCATTGTTGCGGGAATACTTTTCCCGCAAACCTACCAGTGTATACTGTATATTTACACACGCGATATTTCCAGCGGCAAGCGTTGACGACTGATACGTATTTTCGCTCCACTTAGCTGGAATACCATCCTTATTTGCAGCGTTAATCATATATGGATTTCCGGAATCGACTTATTCTTCTGAGGCCGTTTCGGTGCCTGAGCGTTCAACGGATGTCCGAAACAATAGGTCACCCATAACAGTCCTTTTGTTTCCGATGGTTTGGTAATAGGCGTTAACACCTATAAGCGAATGATTATCTGTCTTAATTGGCGTCAGCGGGTCCGCCAGATTAATCGGACTAACGGAAACGTGACTGAATGAAAAAGTAAAAGTCGATGCGTTAATAATGTCGGCAGTGAGTCTCAGTTCATAATGATATCATCTGCATCCGGAAAATTCCAAGCATATCTCCGTTTTTATCAGTTATAGGCAAGTAGAGGCTGGCTGTTTAATCATACGCTTGCGGTTTCACTTGAATTAAGTGTATAATGGTAACGCGGTTAACCGAAACCTATAGATCTCATTGAAACTATAGGTTAGGGTGGAAACTGGAAAGCATTGCCTCCATAATATGGAGAGGATTAGCATTTCAGCTTATATGGCGGAAAACGTGAGGCCTACATGGTATGGAGGAAAAATTCAGCTTTTGAATGTACATCGATAAACTCATACCTGCTGAATCATTATCCTTCACTGACGTCACCGTTAGCGCTAGTAGATCGAAATTTTGGACTCATATGTCAATATATGACAGGGAAAATACCCAACTGTTCCTTCTGCTGATGGGTAAACTCGCCATGACTGTCCAGTTCTAGGGAGATTAAATGTGTTGTGCATGTATAGCTGTACAATTGTAGATGCCGCGATTGGTGAGTGGCATAGCGGTATGTTCCACGCATTATCGTGCTGCAATGCATGAATACAAAACAATTACTTGAATATAACGGTGATAAATGCATTTAAATGTGCGCCCCTTTAGACTATTCAAGGATAATCGGATGTATAATTTGATATGACCCCGAATATATATTCAATCAAATTTACTTGCCAAAATAT
This sequence comes from Botryllus schlosseri, assembly GCF_051294905.1. NCBI lineage: Eukaryota > Metazoa > Chordata > Ascidiacea > Stolidobranchia > Styelidae > Botryllus > Botryllus schlosseri. The sequence goes on from NC_137239.1 coordinate 20,078,583, forward strand.
ATTTTTAAACTGACAATATACGGCGCGTCACCATAATAAATTTTAAATCAATGTTACTTCGCCTTTGTCAATATCCCATCATGATCGTCGTGTTGGCTTCTCCTAACATCCATCGCTAATAGAAGTATTCGATATACATATCACGACCCCACAAGTAGGCGGTCGGATTAATTTCCACGCCTCGCCTATTCGTATAGACATCGCGAATCACACAATAAACGTGATAGGCGTGTGATTTACAGTTGAGAAACAGCGTAAATTATATCCTGCACGATGCAAATGTTTTCAGGCCGGACTGCACCTGATGTTCGCCGAGAAGAATTACGACGTGACGGAAATTACGGAGTTCTGCTCGCAGGTCACCTCGTCGGCGAAGCGTACTCCGAAGGGCTTGTTTTACGACGCCCAGCCGCCCACTAAACACGCAGGTGAGAGCGCGGGTGTGGTATGCTGGTGGAAGACACGAAGTCCTCATCTGTAATGTAATGTTTGGCTTTGGTGGATTTTAATCATATAGCATCTAAGGGTTCGAGTATTTTATTCCGAGTGAAGCATAAATGTAATGACTCAAGTAGAGTGGAGAGAAAATCGAAATGTACGCATTCTCGCTAATAAAGGATCAAAACTACTTCCTTTTTATAATTTGAATTTTGAAGTAAAAAGTACTTCTTAAATGAGTTATCATCTCTTTTATGAGAAAAATTGCCGTTATAACGGTTCGAAGTAACGCCTGTATCTCGGTAACAGAATATATATATTCGATAAATGCACCTATGTTTGTAGAGTCAAAGAGCATTAGGGGTGTTCAAAAATGACTTTTTTTAAAATTGTACTGGCTACTTGATGAAATCGTTTGGTTACCTAAAAAACGCTGCGCTCCAATTTTGGCTCAATTCCAACTTATAGTGGCATTGCTATAAGTGAAAAAATTTCGGATTTATTTAATAAAAAGAAATATAAAATATTTTCAAAATTTCACTGGCTACCCCATGAAATTGTTAGATTGTCTGTAAAAACGATGCGCAGCGAAATTCACTCAATTCGAACCAGCAGAAACGAAGGTATAAACGTTCAAAATTTGAGATGTTTGAGATATATGAGATATTTATGGTGGCAAAATCTGGTCTACCCACGGTAAATACTATAATTTGAAATCTCAAATTTTGAACATTTATACCTTCGTTTCTTCTAGTTCGAAATGAGTGAAATTCGCTGCGCATCGTTTTTCCAAATCCAAAACTTTTTTCTCTTATAGCAATGCCTCTATAGGTTTGAATTGCACCAAAATCGGCGTGCAGCTTTCGACCAGGTAACCTAACAATTTTATCTAGTAGCCAGTACAATTTGAGAAACAAGTCATATTTGAGCACCCAATGAACATTTTGAGTTAGATGTGAAGATGCGCCCTGCAATGCGCCCTGCTAAAAGTATGCAGCCCCTCGACCTAATCTACCCTTTGAAACTTCTTACTTGCCTACCTTTATTACCCTCATTTCCTATGCCCATTTGAATTGGTTTGGACACGTCTTCTTTATATGGAGTGTGCATACTGTGTTGGTATATATCGCTGCGTCGGCATGCATTTTGAATATCAATACAATTATCTTCACTGTCAGCGCAAATACTGCTAAAAGCAATTCCTAGTTGTAGCAGAATAGTGACATGACGTCTGACAAACCTCTCGGTCAACCTGTATGGGAGTTATGTTATCATAGCTGACATCTATACGCTCGCAGGAAATGTGGCATTTATACTGCTTCTGGCGTCCGAAAAGTTCAAAAGCCACCCGGCATCACCGAAATGGAGGTACTACGGCAGAGACCAAATCGATTACATACTCGGCTCCACGGGACAGAGCTTCATGGTTGGTTACGGCGAGAAGTATCCCGAACAGCCGCACCACAAGTGAGATATGTTTAAATCTGTGCGAAGTAGTTTTGTTTACCATCAATGTTCCCTCTAATTTTTCACGAGTCTGCGCACTCTCACGAACTCACTGCGCGATCCCTTGGACAACAGTGCGTAACGACTGAAAAAGGGGTAATCGCTTCGGCTTTCTTGTGCGCGGCTGCTGCGCAGCTTAGAGGGAACATTGATGACCATATTTCCACCATGGCGTAGGGTGCAAATGGGCTAAACCAGTGATTCCCAACCGCGACTCGCAGCTAGCCTTCTTACGACTCCCATTGACGTTTGAAAATCCCACAAAAATCTTGAAAAACCAATTTATAACAAAAATCTTACAATTCATATTCAAAAATTACCCTTGTTTGACTTGGAGTCTGGAGTTTATACTTAAGGCTGGATACCAATTCCTCTGCTGTCGAGCAGCGATTCTATACTCAAAAAGTATATTCACGGTCAAATGCGCTCGGATCGGCACTCAAATTTAAGTCAGCTCACCACCAGACTTCAGTGCGGGTGGTGTTACAACACACTTTTCAACGTTATCTAACCATCAAACCAATCGATCATTTGACAACAGGCTTATCAGCAACTCTATTGATGAGTTCAACCGTAGAATTGACGGAATGAATGCTTTCTTGTCCATGACGAAAACGTTTCAAATCCTATTGCATATAATGTGGCCACTGCCCCTAGTAATTTTCAACTTGGGTTGCTAGACATGCAGTCAGATACCGAGCTCAAGCAATTAATAAAGAGTGAAGAGCTAATTTGAATTTTTGAGTCCAATTCCAGAGGCAGAGTATCTCAACTTGATAACCAATGCCCAGAAAAACGATTCTGTATTGTGATCAACTAGTGTATGTGATGCACTTTTTAGCAAAATGGTCTGATTCAAAAATCAATATCCCAATCGATTGATCGATGACCACCTCAAGCAGCTACTACGTACTTCATTCTCTGTAATACGCCTCGGTTTTACACAATTCTTAAAGCTCAAAGCCAATGCCAAGTTGGACATTAAATTGATTTTTTTCTTGTTAGTGTTGCTATTCGTTTGTATGTGCTTTCATGCTTTATTATTTTTGTTATACCTGATGAGTGTATTCATGTGGATCCAAACGTACTCTGAAATTTGAAATGCGACTCCGACACCAAAACACGTTGGGAACCACTGGGCTAAACGGTACTTTTCATACACATTTTGCTTTCACACCCATTCCAACGGGTGATAACGAATTAAATACAACAATTCATATAAAGAGATTATCCCAGGGAGGAGTGGGCTATATTTTCACCGCCTAAAGAAGGGGTAAAAAGACGTTACACGTACACATAGCCCACTAAGTCCGAGGGGTTAGTTACATCGTTAAAAGGATTGGTGAATTTCTCTCGTCTCGACCATTGGAAGTTGTCTGAAAGAAAAACTTTGTGCCAAAGGTATCAGGCAAATACCCCTATTTCACACGCACACATTTATAGTGCAGGCCCAGAAGGTATGGCCGCATTCATAAACATTAATCAACAGCTATGTCAAATTCGTGTGTAGGTCTACTCAAATCCTCAAAAAGGAATGAATATCCATGATCAATTAAGAAATTAGACATGTTTAACGTGTGATTGTTATTGAGTACTGACATTCTTTTCAGAGCCAGCTCCTGCCCTCTGGTGCCATTGCCCTGCGGAGAGTCGTACAAATACAATCCCGGCGCAAATAAACAGGTAAGACTATATCACTGTACTGAAGTGACGGAACACTGTCTATTTTGTCCAAGACTGCGACAATACCGTGGCTTGACTTGTTTACCTTCACCGATATCAAGCCTAGGAACTATCGGTCTGTATTCGCAATGAGGTTAAGTTTTGGATTGATTCGCATCAGCTTCCTAAGTGAAATTTTCTTCAGATTGAGCGATGTAGAGTAGACCAAAGTTTTCCCTGTTTTACTTTTTTAGTTTTATATTTTGAGTTGGTCGCGAAGTTACACATAGCAAATTCGCAAACTGGTGGCAGTGATTGACAAACGGAAGTCTTCGCTGCCTTCTTCCAACAACGTAATTGAGTAATTCCCGGGACTTTCGTATTCTACTTAAAATGCAATAGACATTTTTTCAATAATTTCTAATTATCCTCCATGATGCTGCGTGTTTTTTTACATTTGTTTTTCCCTGTTTATTTTATTTCTTTCTTTTAACCTCAATTTTGTACTCTATCCAATTGATTTGCACGTCAGACATCAGGGTTGTAACCAAGTCACACTGTTCCGAGTCACGAGTCAATCTTACTTTTGTGGTTTTGACTCGAGTCAAGTCGAGTCATTTTCAATTCATCACCGAGTCGAGTCCGAGTCCAAGTCACCGTTTAAAGGGTCAAGTCCGAGTCATAGTGTTATGACTCGAGTCCGAGTCCAAGTCACAGTATTGAAGTCATGTTCAATTTATGTTTTCAATCCTGCTTGGGTGATATCGAATTCCTTGCTTGCCAAACATGGTTATTTTGTCCGTATCTGAGTCCTGGCACGTGTTTATTTAGGCAGATAAAGGACAGTTCCTGGCCTCATTTACCGATGCTACTGATAGACGAGACAGGCCGCCAATATGATAACTTTACTAACCTTAGAACATAAAATCAAATATATGTCTTGTCAGTCTGATACATCACAAATACAAGCATTCAGTTTTTATTACGAGCACATCGACGACAGCTCACAGCTTATAGAGAACCAACGAACTCACGTCTACATATACCATCTGATTGAGAACCAACGAATTCACGTCTAGATACCAGCTGATAGAGAATCAACAGATGCATGTTTAGGTAGAGGTACAGTTTTTCTTTCACGTTATCAGGTAGTTGACTAGAAAAAAGGTTGACTAAGGAAAAGGTCAACTATCCTGCTCAACTCCCGAAATAGCCGCTGGAGCTTTACTTCAGTGCTAATTTACTGTATCTTAGTCGTATTTGCCCTACATTTACCAAAAATTCTCAAAAAAGGACAAAATCTTAAAAAGGAGACTACTTGTTAAAATTGTTAGATTGCCTAAAAATACTTAAATTTGGCTCAATTCCAACCTGTAGAAAGCAATGCTATGAGATAAAATTTTGAAATAATTACTAATAGAGACTTTTGAATTTTACCGGCTACCTCATGATATTGTTAGATTGTGTAAAAATATGATTCATAGCAAATTTGGCTCAATGACAACAAGAAGAAGCGAAGTTATTACAGTGGAATATTTTGGATATGAAAAAATAGTCTGCTTACTACTATAGTATGTAGTTATATTATATGAAAGAATTTCCCTCTAAAAATACTCCATTTATTTTGAAATCCAAAATTTTCTCCTCTCATATCATTGATTCTGCTTTTTAAAATAAAGCCAGATTCGGTGTTGTTTTTATGCAACATAATAATTTTATCAAAGGTACCTAATAGAAAAAAAGAAGTTATTTTTAAACAGCCCTATTGTACAAACATCACACAACATTACCCATTCATTAGTACTCACGTGCACAATGCGCATACATAACAAAACGTCAAATGGACGGGGGGTATTGTGTGTTTTCACAGACAGCGGATAAAATCAATGAGTTACACTTCAAAAATACTAAAGTGGAAAGGAGATCCTCGGATATGTTTAAGCGGCATGGCCTTGGAATAAATCCACATCAACTGAATACACGTTCCACTGGCGCACTAGATGCAGGAATTGACAAGTATCTTTGAACCACACTGAAGAGCATTGGATACTCATTCTTTCTAGTCGCTCAAAAATGTAAAGAATCACCACCTTCAAATCTACACATGAGCTTACAGTCTCTTCCAAGTACTTGACCATCTGAGTCATTTCATTGGCTCTAATTGAACTTCGCTTCGACTGTTTGCTTGTATAATAGAAAAGTCTTGAGTAGGCCCTACTTCTATTGCGGAGGATCTATTACCTCTCACTGGATGATTTTCTACAATGCAATATGCATTGCTACTATGTACCATTGTCTGATCTTTTTACGGCGGCATATCTGATATCAGACGAGTGCAACAAAAGCAGTGGTGACAAATAGCGATGTCGGCAGAATTCGTCAGATGCATTGATCTAACCATTACGATTCGCAAACTTCTTCATCTTCAAGTCATATAAAATAAGCCGAGTCAATGACTTGAGTCGAGTCATGCGTAATGACTCGAGTACAAGTCGAGTCAATCCAAATATTGACTCGAGTCGAGTCGAGTCATTTTCCCATTTCAAGAAAATGACTCGAGTCAAGTCGAGTCACAAAAAAATCGTGACTCGAGTCATGACTCGAGTCATTACAACCCTGTCAGACATATACAAGATCCTTTCTATTATCTCCGTGGCATGCGTTGGTAATCGTCACTAGTAATTCATCAGAACGTTATGGCGTTAATGCTGCTACTTAAGGCTTGAGCAAAACGTTGCCTAATTTACCTCTTCGCATATCTGCAAATGAAACAAGTCCATTCAACTTTCAGGTTCTATACGGCGCTGTCGTAGCCGGCCCTGGCGAAAAGGATGTTTTCCAGGACGTAAGAACGCGTAAGAAATACACAGCCGTCAGCTTGGACACGAACGCCGGCGTTCAATCATCCCTGGCTGCGCTCCATATCCTCAAACAGAAGGGACTTCTCAACAGCGCGCCTAAAGCAACGCATTTCGTCAATAAATACCCCGCACTCTTTTCTATTTTTATCATCTTCGTTCGCCGATACTTATTTTATGCCTTGTAACGATTTTGTGATGTCGACCGGTGAGGTCGACTGTCCTCAGACACTTATTTAACAGATCTATCTATTTCGAGCGCATCCCCGTGCCTTGTGGGAATATTAATTCTGATCCTATTTGAGGCCTGATTCGGACACTCGTCGCGATCTTCAGCAATGATGCATTGTGTAATCGCTAACACATCGCTACGTGGTGATATTTAACTTACAGTTCGTTTTTGCAATACCTTTTACCTGTTTCAAAATAGTGCCGTACCATAATTAAAGGGGAAATGACGGTATACGCACTAGTGAACTATTCTAAACTAACGTATACTCCGTTGAAAAGAGGCATGAAAACTGCTGGTGGGAAATATGTACATAATGACTAAGCATAGTGATTTTCAGTAACGAAGTACTATTTTTCGGAGTTCTGAATTACTCGTGCAAGCCTACGTGCACTACTTATCATTCGGTCATGTTTTTAGCCTATTTCCAGATCTACCCGAACATATTGTATGCCAAAACACTTACTTGTTACCATTTGGATTTGGAGAATAGAAATTAATTTTGGAATAAGTTTGCAACACTTAAATGAGTGGAATAGTCATACGAACCGAGTAAAATAATCCCTTCATCGCGATAACTGAATATATTTTCGAAGATTCTACCTATTGGTAGTGTCATCATTCGTTTTGCATTATCCATGCGAAGATAAACCTTGCGGCTTCGAAAGTATCTATTTCCCATTAACTGGTAAAAGTTCGCCATCAAGTTGTAGTTAGTTGCAAACATGCTATGCACCCGTGATTGTGCCCAATCTAAACTGCGGTTTGCACGTCAGCATCGGTTTATAGCCATATTCGCGTTTTAATCAATTGCTGACAATGGAGATCTACATTAAGTCTTTTGACTTTATCGCAATGATGACGCCGATACAACAACTGTTAACAATAATGTGCATACTGTTTGAAATGCCAGCGTTATTTGCTATGCGATCGCCGAGACTTTCAATAAATTCATGAAACTTAGTGACGAGTATTTCAATTTCGTCATATTTATTCTCCAGTGTCAACAGATTACATTAAATTGCAACCAGTGGCTTCGTTTTATGGATTGAACTTTCCTGTATACACACGGAGCTAATCGCCCGCGTCTAAAATCCTTTCAAAGGCCTAAGAACTTCACTATAGCGCAGTGGTTTTTCAACATCCGACGTTGTTTTGCTTCGTTCTGAGGCTCGCGAAGCTGCCGATCTTTTCAGTAATTAGCTTACCAAATAGGTCTGGGTGAAGGTGTTGGCCTTTCTTTACTAATCAGATCACCATTAGCGGTGGATTGTAAGACACTTTTAAATCGGAAATCGGGTCGCGTAAATGATATAAAACCACTTCTATATCGCTTGTTCACCTTCAAGTTATCGTCTTGGTTAGGGATGGTGTGAACGTGAGGTTCACGTTCGCGTTCTGTGTGTGAATCTCGGAAATTTAGAGGTTCACGTTCACAAATGAAATGAATCTTGGTAGGTTCTGCACTGTGAACCGTTTTCATATATTACAATTTTCACGTCATTTTAACATCTTTGGTTGAAATTCCGTTTCAAGTCCACGTCGAAATTGTTGGCAAAGCGACGAAGATATTGATGTTATGGGATTATTATATCATTTGATTGCCCCAGTTGATACATTTGGCGACGTTTGAAACGTCAATATGTACTTCAGGATTGTGGCATTATGTGACCCGAATCGTGGCTAGGTATTGTGTGCATCACTCAACTAAAATGTAGGGTTAGAGTTAGCAATTTGACGTCACGTGACGTCATGAGGTTCACCTTCGCGTTCCCACAGAACCTTTCAAAAAGGTTCGCGTCCACACCATCCCTTGGTCACATTGGTGGGTCTGCAACTGCATCAATGTCGTCTGCATATCAAATTATGTGATACCATACATGTATAACTTCGCCGAGGCACATGCAGATTGTACACTACATATTGTGATTTGTGAATTATAAATCAGACTACCTTACTGTAGAACGAGAAAACCACGTCTTACGACACGAGATTTCAATTAATTGATTAAACGCGAGTGCTGCACGCAATGAGTATCGCTAAGCGACCCCGTCCGCCGTCATTCACTTTTATTTATGTTCTCGCAAGACTGAGACTGTATCTACGTACTGGATATATCATCATCATTTGGCGGAGCTGCTCAAGAAACTCAAACGTTATGGCGGACAGATATACGACTACAGCTGAACCAAGGGTAAGTGAAGGCTCAACCAGTATAGTTGTTATCTTACGTTTTGAGAGGCCTGTACTCATTGAATTATAAGCAGCTTGCTCCTCATGCGAAGTGACTGGTTGAAGCGAGGATGTAAGCTGCTACTACTATATGGTATATTTAATGATTTCATTTTGTCGTCAGCAATTCAAAATATTCGAGCAGCGGTTAAGAAATGTGCCTATGAAAAGGCCGGCTCCATATCAATCGCATTTTTCAGCGGCGTCGCAGTTGAAACGTTCTAAAATGGTGAGGACAATATGACGCTACATTTACATTCACGTCAAGTTGTGTTGCTTCGTGTAATACCTCAGGTTTATTCTCCTGCACCGCAAACCAGGGCTCCCCTGTCCTTGAGGCCGACTAATGCCAACATACAAACTCAATCAACTGTTCAATCAACCTTCACTTGGAATATGTAAGCACTGAATAGGGGGTGTATCTAACCCTTTGGTAAAGTTTATGTAATGGGTTTATTCTACAGGCGAGATGATCGTTGCAACCGAGAAACTTTCCTGGGCGATAGCAATCATCCAGTCGGCCAATCGCAAACATTCGGTTTCTTCCGTAAGATGACCACGACCATCTATGAATCGGGTTTCGTGAACTCCATACCTAAACGTGTCATCGTCGTGTTATCATTTTAGATGCCACACATTTCTATCAAAAGATGGGGTGTTGTCCGCTGCGAAATCCGGGGACTGGTATCTCCACGCCGCCTTACTGCACCAAGCCTGCGACAGGGGGTATAAGCAAATTTTCGATAAGATTATCCGCGTGTTGTCCTGCGTATAAGTCTCGTGAATTGTGACATGGCACACGTGCTGTTTCCCTACTTCAGTGGTTCTCAACCGGGGGTCCGCGACCAGGGGGTCCGCGAAGCCTCCAAATTTTGGAAATGATTGATAACCCAATTTGTATTTTTTTTAATGAGGGAAATCTCGAGGCAGATTTGCTTCATAGCTACTAAAACTTCAGTACTCAACTCATTTCAACAGAATGGCCGCCTGAGAAGAAATAGGACTATCCTACCGTGCATACTCATTTTAATTGCTGAATTGTCAATAGCCTTCTGATAACATACAAGCATTTTTCTGTTTAGAGATGTTTTGTTGAAGTTTGTGGAAAAAATGAAAAGTTGTGGTAGAAACGTCAATCAAGACGACTTCGTTATGTTTGCAAAACATTATTGATTTGAAGTTGTCAGTCTCGGCAAATTAATGAAGGGTCGTTTAGAATGAAAATTCACATTTTCTTTGTTCAAATAAAGGAATTGAAACCTCGCCAAGGCATCCATTATCTCCTGTAATATACATAACCACTATTGCAGAGTAACTTCACGACGAGCTGCTGACTAGGCTGTAAGTTCAATATAGAATTTGTATGTCAAATTTGATGCCATGTATGTTGCGATCAAACCCAAAGGTATCGTTGCGCATTGCGCAATGAATATGCCATTCTTTGTGGAAATGGATATTCGGCGTCCGTTCATATTAAATCGAAGGCGCGGATTTTCCGAGACACGACCACGTATTTCAGAAAATGCAGCTGCATAATTCGCTTCGAATTGAAAAAGGTCTGCCAAATTCACACATAATTTATGGTGTCATTTTAACGAAAAGTCATTTTTGTTGTTGTTTATTACTAGCCTACAGTTCTTTTTGCGTAAGACAGATAACGGATGCACGTCAGTTGAGCTAAATTTGACCTAGAACTTCAGGGGGTCCGGTCCAGGAGGGGTCCGCAAAGACGAGAAGGTTGAGAATCACTGCCCTACTTACTGAAATGGCACTAGGCTTTTCTCACGATTGATGAATAGTCTGCGAGCAAGAATCAGAATTCAGGAGGCCCGGTAATTAAATATTCCCTTGTGGAAGTCGCCACCTTTCCCGCTAAGCGTCGAGCAACGATTTATACGATCAGCGCCCGGAATGTAACGTTGTCGAAATCTATAGCTCGCCCTCAAAGTATATTGATAGTAACTTCTGTCGCCAGTAATTGGTTTATAATAGTTGAATCGGACCATTGAATTGAACGAATTTATTTGTATTCCAAGTCGCCAGCGTTTACATCAGTGGTTCCAAACCTTTTTCGACTCATCGCCCCCTTTTCAAGCTCGAGGCCGATCATCGCCCCCCAGATTTTGTGAACCGAAAAATCGGTATAATCTGTAGTCATCGGCGGGTTGACTAAAAAAAAAAAAAAAAAGTCAACTTTTCGGATCGTTGTCGAATTTTCCACTTTTGCGATCAAATTTCCCTGGGTTGACCCAAAAAAAAAAATTAAATCATTTCTCCGAATTGACTCCAAAATAGCCGTTTTAACGCGTAATCGCCCACCTATCGCCCCCTTCGCTACTTTACCCCCCTGTCGCCCCCTTTGTCCATTTTCGCCCCCCTATCGCCCCCTTCGTCATTTTCGCCCCCCTAAGCCGCCAAATCGGGGCGATATCGTCCACGTTGGGAACCACTGGTTTACATCGTAGGATGAAAATGGGGCGTTTTTTCAATTCAACGCGGTTAACAAAATTTCTGGTCCTGTGAATGTTTACTTGCATTTGTCGTTAGCAGAAATGTCGTTAGCAGAAATGAAACAAATCGGCAAGGCGAAGTTCCCTAAACGAAAATCGCCTCAGAATAACTCTCTTCAAAGCAAGCCGGAAACCGTGCACGGGGACGATACAGGAGGGCGGGCGGTCGATCATGGTACCATGAAAATAGGAAATGATGGTAAGATACGCATGTGCCGCCCTAGAGAAGTCAGAACTCCATTTCCATGGTGCTAACTGATTGTTACCTTGATATGGACGAAAAGGCGTTTCCACGCAGCTCTCGTGCCACCAACGTACTTACGAATCTCGACCGACAACGTCGCGCGCGGTGACCTGCACAACTGCCTTAGGTATAGGCTGGAGGATCCAGTCCACAACAACACAATTTCAAAGCTAGAACTTTTTCGCAGTGTCTGGCTCCAGCGGTTCGGTGAGGACAACCGACTCTTCTCGGCGCTACAGCAATAATTTCAACCCCCAACTCACTTCCACTCCACAACGTTCGGCACAAGCTACGACCTCTGTTACGCTATCGGCGGATTCGGCAAAGCCCGATTCATTCAATTTTAACGGAGGTTAGTAGGTTACTAGATACGGATTTGGTAATGTTCGCGATGTGAATGTGTGTGATGTATTACAAATGACGGTTTCACGGCAATCGCTGATGAGGAATACGAGTTTAACTCATAGACTACAGTTCGAACATGTTTCGGAAGAACTCCCGGGATATTGAGCTTGTGACGCCGATACGTATTACCTATAGGTCATATTTTTAGTAAGACTACAGCAAAATTTAAACATAACTTAAGATCTATCTGAACTCAACAGCGATTGAAAAAATATCTTTCAGGGAAGATCGGTTATATCTCCCCTGTATGGGGATCGCGATGGCCGGGGGTCTCCTTTCATTCGACATCAACTACCTTTAAACAGAGGTGGTACAGATAAGGCTCTTGTCATGGTGTAGTTGTATTATGGCTGATATTCCCATGCCAAGATATAAATTTACGACGACTTGAGACACCGGATCACGTGTATGAACTTTTACGGTGTCGTCATCTTGACATCCTTAGGGTTTCAGCCGTTTCTTGTTGCATCCGATATAACCTAACCAACTACTCCAATCGTGCGGATGCATTTGATGAACGTCGATACATTGATATCTTCATTCAGATGGTGTTGATCTGACAAGACTGCTCGACATGATCGAGAAGGAAGCTAAAGGCGGGTGTTTGAAAATGCTTTCCACCGGTGAAATGAGTGCCGCGGTACGAGACCTGTCTGACAGTCCCACAATTGAGAGCAGTGAGCGGCAGTCCGGAAGCAGCCCTACACATTCCGCCAAGTTATGCAACAATAATCCGGTGTATGCGGCCCGTAAACACGCGGACAAGCACAGAAAGAGCAAACGGAAGCAGTCGGTTATCTCTCGAATTGGGGTACCGAAGGCCACTTCCAGTCCAATAATGATACCGAAGAAGTACCCACGGTTGGCTGGTAGAAAAGGGCCAGCCTACAGGGAGTATCAAATTAGCGAGGAATCGTCTCTGTTCTCGGTTTCTAGTTGTCAAGTTGCTGGAATTTGGAGACCCTGGGTCAACGCGTGATACCGCATCCAGTAGATTCTAGGGAAATCATGTTCGGCGCATGTTTTGTGAACGCGCTCTACCGTGGATTCGTTCTAGTTTTGATTTTGTAAAATGTTTTATTGAATCTTATGTATTCGAGACGCTCTAGTGTTCCATTAGTCTCAGCGTTCAAGCGTGTATTTGTTTAAACTGAATTTGTTCAAGGTTTATTATATTATGTGTGTCGAGAAACTCTTTCTACTGTTCCATGATGAGCTAGCGTATATATATTTAGTTCACGGAATATTATATTTTCAATCTCGTATAATTCATTGCCCTATCAAGCGGATACTGTCAGGGGTGACGGAACTGTCTTGAATTACAATTGGTGCATTTTTTCCTGTAAGATCACGACCAATTCTTCAGTCTGTTAACTAACGGAACCGTCTTGCACTCACAATTTTTTTCACGATCACTATCAGCTCGTTATCTGTTACCATTTCTTGTGTGTTTATTGTAGGTTACTAGAACTCAACACAATCACTTAAAAGACTCCCGATTTCATTCTCAACTACGTTGTCCTATGCCCGACAATAGCGTAACGTTAAAATGACACGTGTGTGTGGATTGCAGTGCATTTGTTTTTAATTTTGCGGTCATTGTATTACATTCACTAAAAGTGCCCCACTTAGCTGTACCCGTATTGTCGTCGCGGTTAAAGAAAAGCACATTTATGCACACTTTGAACTATGAATCCACGCCGAGTTGATAAAAAATGTCCACACCTGCTTATCACGCGAGTGTCATATCGACAGGAATCGAATCACGAAGAAGCGTCCGCCTTACTTGCAATTGTAACGTTGATTTCCACCCCTTTTTAACCCTTATCACAAACCATGTCATATAGCTTATGCGAAGTGCTAACGATTAGAAATAGTATTTTGTTTTTATTGTATATGGAAAATAAACGCTGATTGCCCAATATCCATTGACCACCTTGTTATACGTTTCCGCTGTTGGGACTGGATATTGCGTGAAGTGTGATCGTAGTTCGCGAGTGCTGCCCAGCTTGAACCGTCTCATACCATTGATATGAGATGAATAAATAGAGAGTCGGCACGGATAGGGATGAACGATACTCTGATGCAGTTCTTTTCAACCTTATTGACGGTTCGCACTTGTGCGAATGAAAAAAATTGCAGTGCGAATGACGAAAGTGGAGCGAATAGTGCGAATAAAAATCCGGATCAAGTGCGAATGACGAAGGTGGTGCGGATGGTCCGAATGAAAATCCGGATCAAGTGCGAATGAAAATCGTGGTTATTAATAATTAACTTTTCTGACGTGAAATAATTCAAATAAACCTTGTACGAAATTTAAGGTCAGTGTACCTTTTATAGTTGCGACGCAATTGTACGACGCACCGTAGCTCTCACAAGCCGTAGTGAATAGAGAGAGAGAGAGAGAGAGAGAGAGAGAGAGAGAGAGAGAGAGAGAGAGAGAGAGAGAGAGAGAGAGAGAGAGAGAGAGAGAGAGAGAGAGAGAGAGAGAGAGAGAGAGAGAGAGAGAGAGAGAGAGAGAGAGAGAGAGAGAGAGAGAGAGAAGCTTTATTCGTATACATTACATATCAACATCACACTATAAAAATTTAACAGTGAAATGCGACATGCAAGGTAGATGGGAGGCTAGATATGACAAAGCCTTCAGAGCCGAGCCACCCAGGACAGGAGCAATTTTCACAGTCGATAACTATTTTCCCGCACTATCATTATTACGTAACCAAAAGCCTGGTTTGGAAGCTGGTGTCGTGGCAGTATAGAGATCTCTACAATCTCTATAGTGGCAGACATACAGTATATCAGCCCGTCTGAGCCTGCGACAGGCTGGAAAAATGACTTCAAATTGACTTTCTACTTTCTTTCGCTAAACAATCATCATATCTTCGTAATAACTGTTCGATTAGCGCGAGGCACAAGGATAGTAGTAAATACAATCGTTACAGACTCACATTTGCAAGTTACTATAACGCGAATTTTTGCCCCTTCAAGGGTTATGAATTTATGGACCGCACAGGGTATAATTTTGGGTCGACACGGTGCCAGAGCTATCTGTTAATATGTATGTAATAGCCTATTTATTGAATTTCTTGCAAAAAATCCTGCGATAGTTTTCACATATCCAAAGTCGCTGTGTTGGGTACTGTAGTCAATAAGCGAGACACGCAGAAAATGTGGCTTTATCATGAGAATTCATGATAAGATTTATCCGACTATTTTTTTCCGGAAAACATGGTCGAAAACCGTTGGGATGAACTAGTGTAGGGGTGTGCAACGAGCGAGTTCAGGCCTATGAGATTCATTCATTTCGAGACAAACCGCTGATAAAATGCGGTGCCCAAAACATAAGCGGCGACAAAACCTCGCTTTAAAAATGACCGATGATAGATGGCCAAACCTTTCGAGATGGATTGAATATGCTCCGTTGTCGGCACGGAGTAGTCACGATTTTGCAATCTGGGTAGACAGTAGTACAACTGCGATACGCAGAGGAATTTAATTCGCCCTAATTTAAAATCGCGTGCGTCATACATGTTTTGTAGAGCTGTCTTGGGTAGAATTGTAGTGCACGCGTTCTGTATGTCATACATGCCCGTAAAATCGTAGCATACAACTGTAATATTAAAAATGAATTCCTTTTCATGGGTGACGCTCGGGTCGCGAGATGCCACAAAAACTCAAATTTTGGTGGCAGTCTAAAAGCAGCTATACCGTTAACAAACTGTTATGAATTCTCAAGTTAGATTGAGCTAAAGAGTAAAACACAAAGTATCGAGAGTTATTTGGTCTTCTCATAAACTCGCGAGACAGAAGTTGGAGCAACGTATCATAAGGTTAGCGAGCCCTAATGTGCCTTGATCGTTCCGCACCTTATGTTCCGGGGTAATCGCGATTAGTAATCGTAATCGATTACGACGATTACAGCATTTTGAAGTAATCGTAATCGCAATCGATTACATTTGAAAAAATTCAGAAGTAATCGTAATCGTAATCGACTACTTCCCATATCTAATCGATTTCTTTGCGAAAGAACGATTACTTTTTATTTGTGCAAGGACTATGACATGAACTGAACATTCGTGAACAGGGAACAGATATCATGGGAGGTTTGTGATAGCACAAACGTCAAATTTTCAAACGCCACTTCTCATTATTACATCAGAAGTAATAATTGTGCTCGTCAGTGCGTAAAAAGTATCCACAGTCCACACATAGTAAATAGATATTCGATGTACATTGTACATTGTGGTGTGATTGTTAGAACACCCACCGTGGTGAAAATCAGGTTATCAATACCCGCCAGACGCCACTACCTAGCAGCAGGATGATAATCACCACTCTGCCTAGTTTCAAATAGTAACTTATGTGTTGATGTTTGGTTATGCTTAGTTAAACGCAGTTTGACTGTTGCTGCTTGGCGAGCAGTAGGCCTATGTAGTACGTACGTACACCGGACAAAGATTTGAAATTTTGTACTCGTCAAATAAAACTTTACGTTTTACACAACGAAGAATTAAAAATCAACAGCTGCTGATATATATCATAACCGAGCCGTTCTTTACCGTTTCTCGTAACGGCAGGCGGCAGGGGGAGATGTGGTACCGATGGATCAAAAATTGGAAACTGATCTCTGGCCCCAATATTTTCAGCCGATAACAGCAGATCTTTTGCTGGCTCAATACTTTGATACAAGCTTTAACTATCGCGCATATATACATGAATATCCGTCTTTTCAAAAAAAATTTATGAACGTTCAAAATTTTTTGCTCGAACGTATCATCGGTCCCCGCCCGGTGGGTCCAATGGCACACGACCCGGGGACCTATGAGACATACTCTCTTAAAAACTCAGATGTGACAACTTTTCTTGCTGTTTATTATTATCTAAGCTACAGCAAGTCCAAGAAGAATGTTTGGTCGCAATGGTCAAAAATAGAATTAATAATAACGCAAATGTTGCCATAAAATCACGTATCGATTTCGGCTCGAACTTATAAATTTGAGGGTACATATACATATTACACGTAAATCGACATTGTGACTTCCAAATACCTCGTAATAGCGATGAAACAACACATGCAATTATTACATAAAGAGTTTCTGTACGTATTCATGTATCAGTTGTTGCATGATTAGTATGCTTGATTATTTTACTTTATTTGGCTATTGTATCATTGGTCCCCACCCTGCGAATTTTATACATGAATCGAAAAAATTTCCACTCAAGGAAGGTATTGAATAAAATATTGTATGTCAATATATAGCATGATACAAGCCCTACACTTCACATTAAAAATGATTGCTGGTTTGTTCGTGTTGCAGGTAACAAAGAAAAATGTATACGTCGATCTAAATTTAGTTTCCATCCCCCCCCCCAAAACAAAAAAAAACATCTGTCAGAGACCCCATAGCTCACGCACATCGAATGATTTTGTATGTGAGGAAAGAGTTTGCCAGCATGCAATTGTAGACAAGTTCACGGAGTGTAATCATGGAATTATCGAAGAATATTTTTCAAGTATTTTCGGTCCCAGTGATCCATCGGTACCACATCTCCCCCTATCAGTATTGAGTTGAGGGTAGAATTTTATGTTCACTTTAACTTATTCTTATATGAATCTACTTGAAACGGGCACCAATCGATATATCACAATTCTTCACTCAACATTTGGACCTACCGCCATAGCCATCCGCTTACACACCATGTTTGCGTGGGTTTCAGCTAGAATCAGAACCAAAACAGCAATTCTTCCCCCACTCCAAACGTTGGTCTTGCGCCCAAATATAGGATGGTCAATTTTCAAGTTCAATACTGAATTTCGTCCATAATATTGGTAATTGCATTTTATTACTATTCATTTTTAATCCTATCACAATCCCCGATGGCCAGATTTACCTGAAGAGCCGGGGGACGGAATTCATAATTATAACATCTGGTAGAATATGTTGTTATATTTACTTTATTGGATGTTGTTAATTCGTGACCTCCGGTCTGTTATATAATTAAAAGATGTTGCAGTCACCCAATCGTAGCAGACTGAAAGAAAAACTTTCGTGAGACGCACACACAAATTGCCATGCCTATCTTTGTGGGTGCCCCCGGGTGGCATTTGCATTGTGGGCTCAGATTGGAAGGACGGGACTATTAGTTCCGCCCACCCAACGTGGCTATTGACAATGGACAAATACCCCAAGTTTCGGGCAAGGTCTTTCTTTGATAACACACTCCGTGGGGTCGCATATTGGCTGAAACTGCATTCTTTTGGCGTGTCGTGGCGCGGTGATGACCGGCATCCAAATGCCTATTCCCATATATTGTGCATTTTTTTCTTGAGGGGGAGAGGTATGAATTTCAAAATTAAGCTATCTAGAGACATGTAAATCTCGAAGCTCGAAGAAAAAATTCAAGTTAATTAAATCTCTCGAAAATAATCCATAATTTATGTTGGTTTACGAAATACTTTTGATTCCCCTTAGAGCAGGGGCGGGCAACTTCTCCAGTCGGAGGGCCGGATATGGGAAATTACAAACTTGGCGGGCCGTATTGCTGAATCGATACATTATTCGCCCATTTATCCACACCTACAAGGAATAAATCGTATTTAATGAATGTATTTAAACGACAGCAATGTAACTTCAAAGCCATTTCTCACCAATAATGACGAAGACAATGGGGATTTGAGAACATCATTGTAATATAGGCACCATCGTGTCTGCTTCTCTCTGATCAATCAACACACGGTACAATCCTTAATTAGGATTTCAAGGCGTTCGATAAGCCCGGTACCCCAAATTTACCAAGATATCAATTCATTAGGGTTTTTGGTTTGGTTTTTGTGGTATTCATGGTGTTTGTCGACAACTATATGGTTATTTATAACAGGCCGATATTCGTCGTTTTTATTCCGTAATTGCCGACTTATAGCACGGCCCACTTCTAGGCTTTTTGTAAAACACCGCTTACGCGAATAATATGGCGTGGAGAAGTCTAGGTAAACCTCCAACACTTAAGTATAGGGTTTAGTAGGTGACGAGATAGCGTGGTTGTTCAACTGTGTGGCCTATTTTATTTCGATATTGAATTCATGCGGCGAGCGGCCTCTTCGAAATTTGAAAGTGGCCCCCGACATGTTTTGAGTTGGCGACCCCTGGCATAAGCGGTGTTTTACAGAAGCCTAGAAGTGTGCCGTGCTACAAGTCGGCGGTTGCGGAATCAAAAGAAGAAATATCGGTCTGGTGTAAATGATCATTGTAGTCGACAAACATACCATGATTACCACAAATGACATGAGGGTTGAGTTTTGATTCGATATTGAATTCATGCGGCCCGTGGCCTCTACGAAATTTGAAAGTGGCCCCGACCCGTTTTGAGTTGGCGAACCCTGGTATAAGCGGTGTTTTACAGAAGCCTAGAAGTGTGCCGTGCTACATGTCGACGGTTGCGGAATCAGAAATAAGAAATATCGGCCTGGTGTAAATGACCATTGTAGTCGACAAACACCATGATTACCGCAAATGACATGAGGGTTGAGTACATCGTAAATGCCGATAATGCAATAAGTCTTCTCGCTTCGACGAACTTACGCGAAAGCGCCACCCTCGCTCGCTGCGCAGTGCGCATACATGTGTATAATGACATACAGTCACTAAAATTTGACGTATGTAAGCAAGTAGTGGGGAATCTCGGAAGACTTGGACCGCGGGCCACATTATCATGTAAGACGGAAAACTCTACGCGGGCCGGACAAATTCCCTTCGCGGGCTGGATCCGGCCCGCGGGCCGTATGTTGCCCCCCCTAACTTAGAGGCTTAGAGCTCGCTCTCCACCCTATTGGGGAGTCTTGGGTGCGGCAGTTACGGACCTGGCAAGAACGCAAATCGTTGGGTGCGATAAATCGTCCCCTATAAAATTTAGAAATGGGTTACATTATGACGCAACAATCACATGACGCATCTCTTATAAAGAAAGTTGGTATATCATTATAGGCCTTATCGAAATCCCTATCATGTATTCCAATATATCTTCTAAGATTAGTTCTAAGAAGCAAAATAAATGTAATCGTGAGTAATCGTGATTACTTTTCCAATGTAATCGTAATCGTAATCGACTATTTCCTGATTTTGCTGTAATCGTAATCGTAATCGTGTGATTCCGAAGTAATCGTAATCGCAATCGATTACATTCATGAAGTAATCACCCCATGTCTGGTTCCAAATACATAAGGCAAAGCCTCAACACAAACATGTGGGTTTTTCATCCTTTCGACAAACTGGAGCCTCGCGGGACCTTTGTGTCAGCTCTCAAAAACGATTTCTGCCAGCAAGCATTTTTCATTCGTGAAAAATACGCCATATTTAGGATAGGATAGGATAGGAGTGCAGAACAGATTATAAGACCTGGCCATCCATGCACTAGTAGACGTTCTGGTACAAATTCCCAACAACATTGTTTGGCCGAGAAGGGTTTTAGTGAAATAGTTGAAAGCAAAACGAGCGAAAATGTTGCCTTTTTAATGAGGAACTTGATAGCCTAAGCTACATAATAGTCAATTTGTTGCACATCTGAACAAAATTTTGTTAAGTAGGCCTATCTTCATCTTCTTTATGTATAACAATTTTCGATTAGTTTGTGCGAATGAAATATATTTTACAAAAACAGTGCGACTGGAGCTCAAAAATGTTGAAAAGCACTGCTCTGATGTGCTTGCGTTG
The DNA here is from genome assembly GCF_051294905.1 of Botryllus schlosseri. NCBI lineage: Eukaryota > Metazoa > Chordata > Ascidiacea > Stolidobranchia > Styelidae > Botryllus > Botryllus schlosseri. Next base: position 20,099,375 of record NC_137239.1, read on the forward strand.
GACCTGATCCACCTGGTGGCCTGTGAGTAAATCATGGTCGCATGATCAATGACCAATTGGGTCCGTGGACATATGAGCATGCGACATTACAGCATGCGACACTTCGGCATGCGACAATTTGGCATGCGACACATGAGCATGTGGGTTAAATTACGGGTTAGGGTTAGGTTAGGTTAGGTTTATGGTTGGGTTAGGGTTAGGGTTTAGGTTACGTTAGGCTAGGTTAGGTTAGGTTAGGCTATGTTTCGGGTTAGGGTAAGTTTTTGGGTTATACAGTCACATGCTGAAGTGACGCATGCTGATGTGTTCCATGCTGAACTGTCGTTTTCCATTGTGTCGCATGCTCATATGTCGGGCAACCGACCAATTGACCATACATTGGTAACTAATTAACACAGTTTTGTATTCGGTCTACTGTGGCTCTTTTATATCCACTTGTTTCGAGACTTGTTGCGCCCCGCCCTATTCACGATCACGATTATGCGAATCTATAAGCATTAAGCAATTTAGCGTCCTTCGAGCGCACTTCCTAGACGTGTTGAGTTAGCTGCGTAGAAGCTACACTGCCATCGGCAACTATAGGAATAAAGGGATATAAGAATTTAAAATATCATTGCACCTCAGATTTCTCTGTCCGACACAAAGACGAAATACTTGATCATGTCTGCAAAGTTTTTCTCACGGCACTGACGCCCAATACAAACATAAGTACTGGCCTACAGAATCGGAATGCTACAATACACAATGTTCTCGACGAACAAACACAGGTTTCGTTCGGGATTATTATGATACGAATTCATTTGGGATTCTTCTCCATTGTTTGAGACGTGATATTTTGCTGGTTCAATAGTTCGACCTATCGACTATCACAGTAATTTGCATTCTTGTGATGACGCCCATATAAAAGTGCTGGCAAACAATAGCCACCTGATCCGCGTAAGCTGTGTCTTACAAAAGCCTAGAATGAAAGTGGGCCGTGTTAGAAGTTCGTATAATACTCCTGGCTACCCGACTGTTCCTTGATTTCCATTTTGTTTTGCACCGGATCTTGCAAAGGTTTCCATCTCTGTTAAAATTGTTTGCTAATACTTTGGCCCCTACAAATTGAAGTACGAGCTAAATTATGTGTTCAGCGTTGATGTATTAGGAAACCGGGCGATATGATTAATTTATCAGATAGCAATTTATGCAAGGATATCTCATATCTGTATACCCCTTTTAAAATAACAGCTACATGTAACACGTTGCGATAACCATGCAATGGAGCTAATTTACTTCCTTCCGTGTGGAGTAGGTAGAGCAATTGCTCAAGTTTGTTGCTGTCGTTCCTCGAAAGCAAAACTGTATGAAACACTGACTAGCATCACGGCGATTAATCGCACCGGCAGACGCATCGATAGACTGAATATACTGAAGAGGGATTTTGAAATTTAAGAAGATAGGCTTAAAATTGTTGACAGTGACGCGAGGTCGCCGATCTACTAAAGTGTATGGAAACTGATCGCGTCCAAATGTTGGAATCGAAAATTTTCACACCCTGTCTGTGCACATCAGTCAGATATCCCTAAATAAAGAGAAAAAATTTATTGCGTTATCAGCTGGAACAATAACAAATTGCATATAAAAAACATACACAATAATATAATTGTGTAGCGCTCTGTGCAAAGGTACGGATCCGTACCGGCGATATGACCCTTAATATCTTTCATTCGTTATGTCAAGAAGAAAACCAAGGAGATAATAAGCAGATAAACACTCAAATATATACCTTCGTAGTAAGTTGACTAGTTTTGATGACAAAACAAAAATATAGTCTGATGGGTGGACGGCAACAGTGGATGACTAGATTTTGATGCAACCCTGCCCATTATTTTAAGAATGCAACATCGAATGGCAAAATCATGCAATTGATATTTGGTAAGGCGTGTAAGTCAAGGAACTTTCCCGTAAGTGATGAAATGACTGATATTGTTCAGCCGCAAAAGCACCACCTTATTCCACACATCAATTCCGGAGCGTTTTCAGGAAGGTGAGGGGGAAAGCGAGTGGCGCAGTTGGTCAAGCGCCAGCGTCACGACACCAATGGCTGTGGTTCGAACCCAGGCTGTGGTTCTATGTCGGAGGTTTACCTGGGCTCCTCATCGCTAACCTCACTGCAATAGCAGTGTCTCGAAAAGCCCAGTATGATGCTGAGCCGCGCAAGTAAGAAGTCGGCAGTAAAGAAGAAGTCCGGATGCATGAAAGAGAGGGAGAGACTGAAGTTGGGAGCGCGCGAGTGTGGAAGTCATCCGGAAAGAATACGAAAAAGCAAAGAACCTGAACATTACTGATATCATTGTCGTGGTGTACATGACCTTAATAGGCGATAAACACCACTTTTGTATGTGTGAAAATAAAATAATAAAAAAAAAATACACCGAGTACTAGTCGTATATATGCACGTAATAGTAACTATCAAACGTTACTGGAACTAGTTGCTGTTAAACTAATTCATAAGTTTAGCCGATTCAAATGTATGAATGCCCTCAATCATAAGAATAAGAATCGCATCAAAAGCCAAACCTATGACATCGACCCTCACTGTGGTCATGATCATGCAAATGGCGGGTGTATGGTTAACACACGCTAAATTGGAATTGTCGCCAGTCACCACCACGTAAATATTGCATTATGGTTACGCTGGCAGCAGAACGAATCAGCATAAACATGAACATGATAGTGCACAGCAAGTCTCCACGTCTCCAAAACCCCCTACGCTGGTCGTTATCCGCTCTAGCTTACGCGCATGAGATTAGCTGTTGCTGTCGCTGATGTCGCTGTCACAGGGGAAATTTCGGAACATCGGGAATCTGCTTTCTCTTCCGAGACATGACCATGGCAACAACGACGAGAACAATGGCAACGAGTGCTACTGTTACGGCAGCTGGAATGACCCAATCGATAGTGTTCGGGCCTGTAGTAGTTTCTGAAAGTAACATATATGTGGTTGAATTCATTGCATATATTTAAGTGACGCCTACACAGCTTAGGAATAACGCTGGCCAGATCGAATATGGCAATATTATTTTCAGTATTAAGCTTCGATTCGGGTGTTCGAGTATCGCATATTACGTCCTTACAGTAATCATAATTTAAAGGCTCAAATATTTACATTCTTGTGGCCACGAAGAAAATAAAATACTTACTTAAAACACTTCCTCGCAGGACCATATGACAATTTTATCATGCGTTGTGATCATATGCTGCCGGTAGAACACAACATCACGGGAATGTCGTTTTGAATATTTGCAGACTTGTGCAAGATAATTAAGTCTGCCGATCGCAGTTTCGAAACTATCAAGTTGAGAAAAAATTATCTAAACCATAACCCGTTGATAATTTACAGCTCGATTCGAATCATCACGATTGATACTCGATTTTTGTAACTACAGTAGGTCCATGTAAGGATAAAAAAACTTTGTGATTCGAAAAACTGCATTGGCTGAGATTGGCTGACGAAGTCTTCTCAAATGGAAACCCCGCCTCTGACTTAACTCTATTCTCATTAAAAATCACAGAACGTCCAAATTAGTTCGAAACAACTAAATCGTAACTTAATTTCACGAAGAGAGTGAATTCTGTAATGGCCAGGAGCATTCCCAAGAAGACTATATGGACATCGGGTAGGCTTACTTACCGGCAGCCTATGATAGCTATATGGTGTCATCGTGAACCCTTGAACACGGGCTACACAAAAGTCGGAGAACTGGATAATTTTCAACTTTTTCAAGTCAGATTAGAATTAGAATTAGTGAATTCGCAAAAACTCGGAAATTGAATTAAATTCCAAATTAGGAAGAAATACAACAAAAATCAAGTTCAGTTCATATCGAATCAGAGTTAACCCACACGAGCATGAGAATGACAAATGTCTGTTCACCAAGCTTAGCGCGTTTCGTGCTATACAGTTTTCAGGAAAACCAGGAAGTAGATTAGAATTAAAATTGGAGCATAGAAACATTTCGCAAATTAGATTAGAATTGGGTTAACAGCATTAGGTCTAATAAGAATAATTACACAACTAGAATCATCAAGCTGCTCAAGTCGAGGCTAATGCAGGTGAACGACCTATATAGCGACTGATCAAAATTGACTAGGGTTATGGTTTAAATCAGTTTTATTTTCTTTGATTTTTTATTTTAAATTTTACAATTTTGATTTTATTGATTTTTTTTTAATTTTCGGACGAGATGCGTGAATGTGGTTTATTATCGGACAATCATGTGCATTTTATATAAACCGGAGATAGCATGTCGCCGCCGGCACCGGCATAGTTCAGCTATTTGACAGAGAGATGGGAAAATAGCGATATTCAATCAATATGTTAGCGTTTTGCTGTGGATACTAGTTAGTTGTCTGCGACATGCTGCTGCTACTGGTGGGATACCGCAAACGAAGCGCAATCCGGAGTCTCTATCGAATTCGAAAGATTCCCTCATCTCTGATCCAGTTTGCTGGCAGAAACCACTCCATCGATCAAGATGAAGATGCAACTATCATGGATGGTCCCGATTTGACTCAACATGTTTCCTCGCTACTAGAACAGATCAGTAATGATTCTGTCGACCCATCATTATCACATAGGTTAAACGTTTTCAGCTACCATTTCCACATAGGTTGAACGTTTTCAGTCATCTGGATGATGATTCACAGCCCCACATTATTAACGTTTAAGCGTTATCCTTCATCCCCTTGATTGACATGGTCGTCATTAATTCCATTTTCTTTTGTTCGTGTTGTTATTATGAGTAAACAAATATCAAAAAATCATGATTTGAATTATTTAATTGATTAAAATCGATTTTAATCAAGGGAAAGTGATTTTGACCAGAACCATAAAATTGACCATACTTGAAAAATCGTAGTAAAGCTCTCCGGTATATACGAGAGACATTCTCTCATCTAGTCTTTCTAATTATTGACGTTATATCATGTTTTACCTCCTGTATTAGTTGAATCTTCCGGAGGTAACGAAGTATCGGTAGGTGTAGGTGTGGGACGTGTAGGTAAAGCTCTGCAGTTGGTTATGCAAGCATATTTTGTAAACTCGGGCATACACCGTTCCTCTTCCAAACAGCTTTTGCACGAATCATCGTCAGCTAAAACACAATAATTTTTATAATAAACGGTCATCTGGTCTATCCATATAATTATGCGTAATATAACTGAGTTGAAATTCGATCTGATGGTAATAAAAATCAAAACCAGTCATCAGTGTTATATCTGACGTGAAAACGGATTCCTGCACAACTGGATAGTTATAGGGATGGTGGATATATCGTTCCTAATAAGTAATAATTAGGGCAAATTGTTGCAACTTTTGCAACTTTTTTACAGCTTCCGATAGCTTCCTAGATACTCAGAATCTATGTACTATGACGTTTTAAGCTGTTTGGGGTGATTTTATAGTGCAACTTTTGGCAACTTTATACCTTTTTCATGCCTATTTTTACTGCAACTTTTATCACATATTATGTAAAAGTGTAAAGGAGTATTGAAAAAATATGCTATAAACTATTTCTAGTTTGGTTCTATTCTCTTTGATTTGCATAACAATGAGCTATATGATGGGTTAGCTGCATCTACCTGTTATCTCTGATGCAATGACTTGCAAGCGAGAATTTCAACTACCTCTGCCAAATACCGCCGTGTCGGAACAATAAGTAAATTAATCGATAAATCGATAGTTTCCCATTTCACGAAAGCCCAGGCGAGACTGCCGAAAATTAGATTTCCACTCGGTCATCTTTTTCAGGCTATTGATTTTGTTTTTCTGCGTACCGGGAAAAATGTAATTATTGGCAGTTTCGCCCAACCGTCCGTGAAATGGAAAAGTAACAATTTGACAGGTCTGTAGGAACTAGGTTATACAAAATAACCTATCAAGTGTGTCATACCCTAATAACCCCAAAAATTATAAATGCAACTTTTTACTGAAACTTTTGTTTAAATTAAGTGCAACATTCTTGCGATTTTGGTGCAAAAAAACTTGGCCTAGAATAATTCCTTGGAGAAGTTCCATCATACAGAACCCAACTCTGCTGCAGAATAATAAATATTATAAATGTATTTCCTCTGACCCAGTTTACTCTCGGGACTAAACTTTAAGCGTTGAATACTATGTCATCTCTAATGCTTCATTTCCGCCCAATATCGGCAAATTATTGTGCTTCTAACAGCCCTATTAAGTGGCGACGAAAGTATAGTATACAGGTGTTGGTTGTATTCACCAAATTTACGTCATTGCATAGAGTGAAAATTCAGGCCACCAGCACTTTCTGCTATCAGATTATGCTTTTCACACCTGTTGCAATGGGTGAAAACTTACATGTTCACGTGTGCAACCACTTACGCCCTCTCGGGTGTACAGTACAGTGTACACGAAAGCAGAAACCCCTCCTCCCATGGGATATATTTCCATAAGACTTGATGTTTTAATTAGTTTTCTCCCATTTGAATGGGCGTGAAAGCAAATAATTTCTTACCAGAAAGTGACGTCTACTTAATATACACCGTGCGCGATGGCGGAAATCGACGAATTAAACAATTCACGTTTACAGTGTATGGAAGTATGTAAGTGTTAAAGACATACCAGACAAGCATACGAACGGCAGTTTATCGCTGCAGCTCACGGGTGACAACACAAGCCTCCCAGAGTCATGCTGCGCTGCTATGCAAGAAACGTTTCCTGTAGGCTGCGTGTTATTCATCCAGTAGATCGAGTAGGTGGTGGTGTTGATTTCTTCATTGTGAAGATATAGTTTCGAGTTCGCTGAATAGACACCACAAAGCGTCATTAAATACTAATTATTGCAATACTGCATGTCTGGTAGGAGTATTATGCACACTCTACGCCACTTACTAAATCAGTGGTTCTTAACCTTTTTTGCTCCAGCGCCCCCTTTCAAAAATTGTCGTGCTCCAGCACCCCCCTCCACATATTGTAAGGACTGTTATTTGTCCTGTGGGGTGCAGATTGCGACGACATGATAATGCTGCATGAGCGATTTAAGCACCTATGGACGATTAGACTTATATAGGCCTATACATCGAAGTTCACGCTCAACATAAGGGCAATCGTCTTCAGCTAAGGTTTCCTCGCTGACGATCTTTTTGACACATTTCTCGAAGTCCCATATTCACCGGAACTTTATATGTCTACGTGCATCGTGGCATGGTAATGGCCGACGCCGAAATGCCTATTTCTATAATTATGCGTATTCTTTCGTGTGGAGTCGTAAAAACATGATGTTTAATTTATGTTCATTCACCGAAATAATTTAGGGCACCCTCCGAGCTAACCGATTGGGGGTTTGGGTTGCAGCAGTTTCGGTCTTGGCAAGAGGTCAAAGTTCAGTCGGTCTTTTTGGGACTTTGGTATTGGAAATATTTCACTCTTTCATCGCGCTCGAGGACCATTCGACTATAATAAACCATATAATAATTGTGTGGGGCATATTCAGGGTTAAATTAAGGCTGTTCTATCAACAATCGGGTACGGCCAAACACCCTGTGGTTCGAACCCTCCTGAATTCACATCGTCGATTGGCAATACGGAGAAATTAATGGTATTGGATTTTGTCTTAGTGCTTTGTGTAACTATAAGTAAGTGAAGAACTGAGAATTGGATGCATATATCTGCTCACGTTGAATTTAGTAGCCTACTGTGCCCAGTTATTTATATTAACATGAATGTATTCCAAACAAGTCAACTCAGATTATATAACGTTCATGTGCGGTTGTGAACTATACAACACGAGATAGTATCATCCTTTTTGATACGATGAAGAAATAGTCTGTCGATTTAATTTTGTAGCTCTCAAATACAAGTATATTTAGTTATTCATTTCGTGCACAAAGCGTCAAAACTTATTTTATATACAAGGGCTCTCACTCTCAATCAAAAGTGATATACAGTGCCTCCTTCTTCGATTTTCACACGCTGTGCGCTGCGGGATATAATACCTAATTCGAAACATTTTGTTGAAAATAACCCTAGCAAGTGTGACGGCAGTGTTTTAAATAACGGGAAATTGGTGATCTAAAGTACGCGCAATTCGTTGTTTATGAATTATAATAACCCACTACATTTATGTAAACATATGTAGCAAACATCGTCGCGCAGCGCGACCAACAATTTCGGGGTTTGACGTGTTTTGTGGAATGTTAATTTGTTCGGAATACTCATTAAGAATATGTCCCACTACCACATCATATACGGCATTTTTCTTCAGCGCCCCCTTATCGCCCCCCTGATCCCAGTGCCCCATATCGCCCCCTGAGCGTTTCCGCCCCCTTCAAAATCGCCAGCGCCCCTTGGGGGGGGGGCGGGCTGGAGGCGAGTTTAAGAACCACTGTACAAAATGAATGTGAGATTAAGATCGTTTTGGCGCCACAATAAGCAATTCAAAACTGGAGAAGCCTTTAGCTGTAGCTATATCTGGCCCGTAGTAAGTGAAAAAAAAAACGTTTCGGACTCGTGTATTCCTTTTATAGTTAAATATTCCGTTAAAATCGAAAATATTTATACGTACTCATTGTGAAGGTTGTATGGTGTGGACCGGTGTTATTGATTCTACTTCCGTAGTCCATCAATTGAGTGATTGCGGGTGCCAAAATCGTTAAGGACCCGCCGCAACATCCAACCGCCTCTTGTTTTGTCGCGGCGTGACTGAAAGTCGCGTACAAGCATCCTCCCGCGAAGACGTTGAGTGAATCTGTAAAATTTTACCATGTGGGATGGTATGTTCTCTGCTTCGAGCAAATCGTACATTCTTGTTTGCTTATATACGTTGATATAGATTTGAAATAAACTCAACGGACAATTCAGATAGGCCTGTAATACGTTCATTAGTACAGTGCATGCATGGTTAGGGAGGGGATCGTAACGAAACTCAAATGTCACGCTCAAGATTTTGGATCGAATTTGTGACGTTATTATATGTTTCTGCGTAACAATGAAACTGTGATGCCAGCGCGATTATAATTAACTACCTTTTTCCGGGGTTGTAACCAAGTCACAAGGTCCCGAGTCACAAGTTAATCTCACTTTTATAGTTTTGACTCGAGTCAAGTCGAGTCATTCACAAGTCACCACCGCGTCAAGTCCGTGTCCAAGTCAGTGAGTAGAGGGTCGAGAACGAGTCATAGTTTTGTGACGCGAGTCCGAGTCATTGTGTTCACGGTTCAGTTTTGAGTTCAATCCGGTTGATCCCTCTTTTTCAACTCTGCTCGAGTGATATAGAATAGCTCCCATTCTTAATATCGTAATTTTCCTCATTGATAACAGTTTCCGGCCATATTTTCCAAGTACCAGAACTGATAGACAAAATACCAATAATGTGGTGACTTTAGTATTATTCGAAATTAAAATGAAATGTCTGATGTTGTTGTCTGTGGTATTCATGGTGTTTATCTATTGCTATGGTCATTTACACCAGGGTAATTCTTCTCCATTTTTTATCCCGTAGATGCCGACTTGTAGCGCGGGTCACTTCTAGGCTTTTCTAAGACACCGCTTACACCAGTGGTGGGCAATTATTTTCCTCCGTGGGCCAAATGAGAAATAGAAAATACGTTGGCGGGCCGAGTGAAAATTTTTAGCTATATTCTCCAGCGTATTATAATTTTATATCTAAATTACATTGTTAATAAATGCTGCTAAGTGAATGTGTTGATGTTGGGTATAATGATAAAGTGGCGGTTAATTAAAAAAATATCAATTTGCCGTCATGATTCGAAATAACAATGTTAAACATGATATATTTTTAACTCTCTTTAGAACCCTATCCACGTTCTTCTATTAAGACACTAAAACATATGGTTGTCAAACTTTTTTTTAGACACGCCCCCCTTTATGATTTAATTTAATGATATCACAACATATATTTAAAAAAAAGCAACCAGCATGCTAGCTATCCCGACGGATAGTTTGATGGCATGGAAGGTTATGGTTGTTGATGAGAGAATTCTGTAATATCAAAGTCGGACAATAAACAGGGCAATAAACTATAAGCTGGGGTCAAGTCGCGCGAATTTTTTTTCATTTATCTTCAGCTTCGCGCCACCCTTCAGATGCGTTCACGCCCCTCAGATCGAGAACCACTGCTCTGAAATATATATGGGATAGTACAAATCTTGTCTTGGTTGCTGCATTCCGAACAGTGTGCAGCTCAAATATAGCCAGAGGTGGTCAGTAACGAAGTACTTCTACTTTTTCGAAGTACTCAAGTAGTTTTCCTCTACTTCTGGTACTTATTCAAGTAGATCTGATTTTCGCTACTTCTACTCCTACTTTGTAATATTTTGTGCTCTACTTAATTACTATTTTATGGTATTTTATGACTTGGCTATTTTCAATTTGCCAAGTAGAAGTAGTTCAATCTTCCAATCAGGAAGATAGCCTGAGGAATTTCGGGGCTATTTTCACGGAGTATCAACATTTAATTTTCATAAAAGTTGAGTAAAGCCCAGAATTTTCGTCGCGCCTCGCGCGCAGTGATGGATACGGAGTGACCAGTATGATTTCACGAAAGTATCCGTGAATATACTTTCCGGTAGAGGGTTGGCGTGGTTCCGTTCACACTACCTTGTCGCCCTTCGTCCATATCAAATAATTCATCACAGTATATAATGTTTGAAACTGATGTTTCGCAATCTAGCATTCATATCGTTATCTAGCATGTCCATGGCGGACTTTTTTTTAGTTTCAAAGCTGGTTTAGCATACCACCTTTGAAACTTTCTGGGCTTTCTTTTGTCTGGATAACATACATGTTGAAGTATAAAAGTAAGTGTAGTAATGCCTTTAATTTCTGGAAATAAAGCTACACAATATGGCATTTTCACGGTCCACCAAATTTTTTATTAACGTTTACCAATCGCGCAAAGTGTTTACACAGCATCCTATACAACTTCTCCCTATTGCTCTTCGACTAAACTACGGGCCTTATAATATGGGGAATGGCGCCATACAATGCTATTTTCTAAAACGTGCTGTTCGAGAAAACAGAGGATTAGCATCGTATTTCCATATCAATACTATCATTTTCATCCCATGATGTGGACGAATATTTATGCTATCGAAAATTAGATACCTGCTGGTATGCATCAATATGAATCAATCTCGTCACCTATCGCGTAGCTCAATTTGCACCTTTTTACAATTCATGTGAACGAATTAGGATCGTTTTCATAACTACTTACCTACTTGAGTACTTTTAAAGTCAGTCAATTCTACTTCTACTTAAAGTAGTTTTAGGTTGCTTATGGAAGAAGTACTTCTACTCGTACTTGAGTAGATTTTTTCGTCACTACTTCTACTTCTACTTGAGTATATTTCTTGACTACTTTGACCACTTCTGAATACAGCCTTGATGTTAAGCGAAGTTTGCAGTTTTCCTTGAATTCGCCCTCCCTTGACCGAGTGTTTCGTGCTCGGCAAAAACTAAAAGGACGGGGTTACCTCTAACTCCAGTACACAAATATTTAGTTCTCTAAACCTTCTTTGAATTTCAGCTTTCGGCTTTCTCTTTTTGACATGTCCGCTCATCCTTTATGGGTGATAGATATGATGAGTCATATAGTAATCGCGAGCACTGATTGACTTGTCTTTCGAATTAGGGATATGGAAATGCCTCACGTAACAATCTGAAATACGTAGCCTACCCGTATAATGTGTAATGTGATAATGTCAACAAAGAAGATTTGACCTAAACTATATTGGAATAGTGATTTCTTGTGAATATAATTGTTACTCATACTTTGCCACATTGCCTTTATTTTGAATCTGGATTACGCATGCGAGGTACGTAGGCAGCGTAATCGTGGCATATGAATTAACAGGCTTCAAAGTAAACGAATTACCTTTTTAGTTGATACAGCCTATGGTTTTAGTCCATGCCTCAACATTGAAAAAGCAGGTTTAATGTTATGAATTCCAAGCAATTTTTCGTGCGCCGCACATAATGGCTTCGCGGGCCGCACTTTGCCCAGGCCTGGCTTACACGGATGAGATGGCGAAGAGGAGCCTAGATAAACCTTCAACACTTAAGTAGGAATGCTGGAGTCGACCTCGGTCGGACTCGAACCCGCAAAACCATTGGTGTTGCAGCTGTGGATTATACCACGACGCTATCTCGCCACGTATGAAATGTTTGACTTGGCCGTCCTAGTCTCGAGTCATATGACTCGGTTCGACTTATGCACAATGACTCGAGCAAAGTCGAGTCACCAAAAATCGTAACTCGATTCGGACTCGAGTCATTACAGCCCTGCCTTTTCCCCGTTTATATTGTATACAAATACGGATTACGGAAATTTATTGGATTGAGAAATAGCAATATCAAATCACATGTTCTGGTTCACAACGAACTATTTAGTAGGAGGGAGTGCACGCGACCCCGGACCTATCGATAGTTCTCAACAACTCTGTGGATTGTGGTTGACTCTAATGGTCAATTGCACACTTTAATCGGAATTCTCTAATTAGGAAAAGTCAAATGCATGTCTATTGTCCAGTATCCCCGTGATCTATGCGATAAGGCGTATTAATAATTTGTACATGCACTTTCCAGTTATGAAGACTACGCGGTGCCATTGATTTCAGGCACACTCAACTCGAATCTGAGTACTCAAATCGGAGTGTCTTACACGAATATACTTACCGCTTTAAAACATCCAACTTACCGGTACACTGTATTGAGTGCGCTGGTACGAAAGCTGTTACTACCATCCACAATATGAGAAGTTGCGACTCCATTGATAGTAAGAAATATCGCTATATGACTATACAGCAATACAGAGGCTAGTAGCGACTACACGCATTTTCACTGGATAACAGAAAATGACGGAACCGAAAGTTAAGCATCTCGTGACATACCAATGATGGTGAAATATTACACCATTGTTATTACGTATTATGCTTCACTCTTCTATTGTTCGAACATCATGTCAAATATGCCTTTCATTCATAATAATAAAGGATTACGGGGTAGACTTTCGGGCAGGGAAAACCCCACCCGATGTAAACAATATTTTGAGAAGCAGCCCTGGCAACACTATCAAAATTTACACACACTTTCCTGTCAATGCTGCAAAAATTCCCTCGGCGTTATACGCTGATTCATACCTGGGTGTCGTACCTTTTCAAGAATTGAGCAAGTCTCAACATGTCGTTTATATATGTTATCAATGCTCCGTTCAGTGATTGTTAATATCTCAGAAGCACGGAGTTCTACATTGGAAACATTGTTGGCGGCGGCAATGATCCACTTCTGTTGAAACTTTATAGGGTTATAGCTAGGATTGAATTTAAAACAAACATGTTTTAAACAAAGGACTTGAAAGCATCTGAAGGGGGCTCGAAGAAGTCGCCAACTGATTTTTTTTTCGACCTTTGCGCGATTTACCTCAAATTCACGCTGGTTTCTCTAAATATAGGCCAAATTTCATATTTTTGAATTCTCTCATCAACACTCAACAGTCATAACCTTTCATGCCATCAAACAATCTGTTAGGGTTGCTGGCATCCCGGTTGGATTTTGTGATATGACGATAAGGGGGGCGCGAAATTCTTCACTATTACAAAGGGGTGCGAGTCTAAAAAAAGGTTGGGAACCACTGTTTTAAAAGCAACCGTAGTTACAGCAGTTGATTTATTTCTAATCTGACACAATCAAGGTATTTAGATACATGAGGCCCAGAAACTATGACTTAGGCATTAGTACTACCAGAGATTCTGAAACTTGCTCATTTCGCAGCCATATGCCTCTTTTTTGGATGTTGTGAGTTGCGACACCGCCAATTATAGAGTTTCTGGGCTACAGCGGGAGGAGAAATGGTACCCGACAATTGAGCATGCAGGACAATGAAAAACGGCCGTTGGGTATGAAGCACATCAGCATTCGACATTGGAGCATGTGACAATGCAACCCGAAAACTAACCGTAACCCGAACCCATCGCCAACCCTAATCTCAGTCAAATCTAATTCTAACTAAACCGTAACTTTGATTTGCGAAATGCTGAAATTGCTCAAGCGGTAAAACCGGTGAATACGGTAGGCCTATTCGAAAAAAATTGACTCTCTATATTCGCGTCTAATCATTATAACTAATACTGGACTCGGATTCAAGTTCTCGAATCACCGCACCTAACCCTACAAATGACGACAGGTATCGAAGCACCATAAAAATGAAACAATAATAGCAACTTCTAAGCGTGTCCCTTTGTAACATCATTGGGAGAAGAGAGAAAACATTACTGCTTTCATCCAATCCCGCAACTGTACCGCCTCTATTGTAATTTTCTTGCCCGTGTCGATAATTTGACATATCAATAGAATACCAACTTTATATCATAAAAGTGTTTTGATATCAGATATCAAGTATCAACACCAGCCCTTGTTACCCTGTTGAGTGACTGGATTTCAATGTTCAAACGTCGGCTTAATCATTTGTCGGCTCGTACCAATATAATTAATCAAGTTATGAATAGATCGCTTACACCTGGTTGCGAGTAAGTTTCCGCATTACCAGTCGTACATATGCAATATGGATTAGAGAACTCTATAATGGTTACATACATGAGATACCTATCGACAGTGAACGATTCGAGTTTGGCGCGCATGCCAGCCGTAACTCATTTTCTGTTACTGTCCTCGTAGATACAACTTAATCAATAGATCGGGTGGGGGGAGACGTTTAGAAAAACGCACAGGTTTGCGCAGAAGAACCCCTTGAACGGAGGAGAAAGTATAACGACCTATGCAAACACTGCAAGGTACCGGAATTCGTGGAGCACATTTTGCTGCGCTACCGTCGACTTGTTTTTATCGAACCTACTTATTCGACAGGCCCCATGATCTCGCTCAAAATTGCTGCTACACTTGCAAATATAGGCCTGCTCATTGTCTGCTGTCGCAGAGAACGTTCTATCGTGTGGTTAAAATTTGTTAACTTGTACTTCAGAATCTCTTCCCAATTGTTGGAGGTTTATTCTATACATACTCCTCTTTGGCATGTGATCCGCGTATGCGATGTCTTTAAAAAAGCCTAGAAGTGGTACAGGCTACGTGCTACTAGAGGCAGATATGGAATTAAAGTATTGGCCTGGTGGTAATGACCATTGCAGTCGAAAAGCACAAATAACAACAAGACAACAACTTTGACTATAGTCTTCATCTTGTCCCAATAGTTCATGCTCTTCTACCTGCCAAATTCGTTACCTGAATTTTTAAATATATGCTCCGTATTTCTTATTGCGATCGCCCTTTCACATCCGTGACACATCTGGCCTTACTAAATGGGGAGAAGCATTATTTTTTCACTATGATATTGATTGAACATTAGGGTTACAGTATTTTGAGATTTGAGAAAAGAGGACACTTTATACAAATCATAAAATTTATAACACCGGACGAGAAAACGGGTAATTTGAAAGTGTTTACATGAAATAAAGTTGTGTTGACTAAATATAAAAGTTCATTTTGAAGACTCGACTCCTGAGTGACCCGCTCGAACGTCCAGATTACAGATTTCGCGTCATTTATGGCGTTTTTAGTTGTTCATGTACAACCAACTTGCCTTTAAATCTACAGAGGAGGACGAATTGCTAAAAAGGAGGACATTTGGGCGTCCTCGGAGAACATTTTCGATTTCTTGAAAAAGGAGGACAAATCCTCCTATAGGAGGACGTATGGTAACCCTATTAATATGGACCAAGAGAGTGCTTAATTTATTTTCATCTTCCATGGATTGGCACAGTAGTAGTTAATATGATCGGTCGTGAGGTGCGTGGGCGTGGAGCACGGTGACCCTTTTGACCCCCCCTCTCGGTCGTGATTCGCCATTGTGTCTTATGGGGTCTCTCGCACGGTAACCCTTCTCGGAATAGAGATCGCTCACACAGTGCCTCGAAAACTCGTGTTGGTGAGTCGTACTTTCGGGTTTAGGCATCTCTCACACGGTGATTCTTCCAGGTATAGGCATCTCTCACATGGTGCCTCGAAAACTCGTGTTGGCAAGTCGTACTTGTGGGCATAGGCATCTCTCGCATGGTGTTGAATATGTATCAAGTAGATTGATCACGTGATTAAGTAGATTGATCACGTGATTGATCCTTAGTCAATGTGTATATTCCAAATTATTATATATGACCGATTCGAGGTAATCCTAACGTTTACGGTGAGTGCGACTTCAATATATCGATATTCTTATGGGTGCGGCGGTGATTCGTACTTTCGGGTATAGGCTGCGACGGCATGTCGTACTTTCAGCAAAAAGGTGTGAAATAGTTTGCGAAATCTAGGAATCAGTCACTTGGTAATATGTTGGTAATTAGTTTGCCACAGAGCCGGCGTAGACGGCGCTTCGAATATCAACAATAGCCACGCTCACAAACTAACACTTCAAATAGGTGTGAAATATATTACAAACCCCGCGATCGCTGACATGATAATGGCTCGGACGTAGCCATCTTTCGTGACTTGGTGTTACAGATCGCTCACGCGGTGAAATTTTAGTAATCAGCATGTCACAGAACTGGATTTCGCCAGTAAGATTTAATAAGTAACGAATAACAGAACCGTCGCAGACGGTGATTCGAATACCGACAAATACTCACTTATTTCTGCTCTAACCCTAATCCTTTGCGATGTTAGCGCTCATTCAAAAAGGTGTGAAATTTTTGTAAAATCCCATGGTCGCTGACAAGATAATGTTCCACTAAACAACTGAAGTTGCATCGTATCCGAATGCGTAAATTTATCACCTTGACATCGAGATTCGAAAACAACAACTTGATGCTTTATGTTCTAACTCTAGTCATTTGTGAGTTAATCCTTTTCACGATCAAACTCACTACACAAATCAAGTTGATTCGTATTTGAATGTTTTAATTCGGTACAACTCGAATCCTTTGAGAAATCCTTTTAACGCGATCTGTTGAATCGAACGTAACCTGAATATTACTGACGCCAACATTCAGCCGCATCAGATTATTCACACATTCCGCGCCGCTGTTTTCACACGTATAGAATCAATACCAACTAACTCTACAAGAATCAAGAATCACAAGTATGCACATTATACAGTATTGTATTTATCAACTTGAAATCAAACTCTTAACAAAAACACGCATCTTATCACTTGCCAGTGACAGTTTGTCACCAACGAATGCAAATTGATCATGATATTACAATATACGCTTTCGTCAACATAACGACTTGGCACAGGAGAAACACTTTCACGTTATTCAATAACTCGATTCGCGAGACTTGTTACTTGTACGTGGTACCGTTGATGTGCAAACTATGACAACCATTTTGTACGATAGTATGTTTTAGTTGTATTGTTGTGAGGACAATCATATGATGACTAAGCACTTTTCGTTAGCAAAGTAAATTGTTTTGCGCGCGCGTTAGATTTGTGGAACGTAAGTCGAATACATACTCTTTTGTGGTAGGTCTCTCAAGCTGTGACCATGGTTTTGTTTTTGAAAGGTGTATCCATATCGATATATTATTTTCTAAAAGTCGAACTCGACAGATATGATGAATGTGTAGGACTTATGATAAACATTATACTTATACAACTTTATTACAAGAACTATGATATTTCTGTAAGTACTATAGTTGTGTGTTGTATTATATGAATATTTAGATGCGTGACCATTAGGGTTGTCCAAAATTTGGAAAATCTCAAAAAAGATGCGTATCCATGTCTCATTCTGTAGATTATTGATAAAAAAACGTCAATGAACCTGCAATAAGCTCGCAGGAAAGTCGTTAACATTTGTCTAAATGCGTTTGAAAGTAGCTGCCGTAGAGTGGGCGTATTAGCGACCATAGAACAGCGAGAAGACTAGTAATCACGAAATCACGTCTCTTGAATGGTTAATCAGCTATGATTGAATGATTACGACCACAGCGGCTTGCTGATTATGTGCTTCTATTAGTTCAAGAAGTTCGCTAACGGCAATGATTCTGTAAGCGCATTGAACCTTGGTGATTTAATAATGTTATGAGACACCTGATCACTGAATGTTTTAGTGTTAAAACTAGATAACGATAGGTTCAGAGCAACAATAGCCTCTTGTAGGCATGACAGAGGTGAAACAACGAATGCTTGTGAACTTATAGAACTAAGTATAGATCCAAGAAATACCTATCTGATATGCTTGAGATTATGCCAAGTGGTCCAGCTTTTCCGGGTGCAGGTAAGGTATATTAGTCATCGCCAAACTGGTGCAGCACAATATGTGAGATGGATTCTGGACACAATGCTTTATGCTCAGAAGATATGTGGACCGACCAGGTAGCTTACATTGGAACTCTGAAGAAGTGTAACTACCGCACCGCTTCAATACATTCTTTTTTATGTCCATGTCTGGTTTGATTCAAGCATTAGTCCTGATGCAGCCGGTGATGATCTAAGATTCATTATGGACATGCTAAGTAATGCAAGGGAACTGTCTTTTTGCTGGTCCTACCAGCATAATCTATGCTAACCTTTAGACCTCTTTCCGCGGCATCATTGAGGACTTTGACAGCACTCGCGGGTTTGATTCATTACGCTGCAAGAATCTGACAAGTGCCAAGCATAAATGGCTGATTCACCCAGCCCTTGCAGCATTCATGACTTTAATTATATACCACGACAAGAGCCTAATAAGATCAGACAAAGTAGTGTCAACGTCAAGCTTTATAATTGTATTCAATCATGGTACATCCCCTCTGAAACTAGAACTCCGTTCGCAACTTGCATAAGCGCCTTTGCAATATTTCTTCTCGTGTTTTTGTGCTTTCCTCGATGAAAACAAGGCATACAGGCTACAACGGTTATTTTCACAATAAACCATCCAGTCGTGTATTTAAAGTTTTTGTGCAGCAGCTATTCTTTGTTCATCATGTTTTTCGTCACTCAACATGTTCTGAATTAATCTTAAACCAATATCTGCGGGCCAACCTACAATGCGCTTACAGAATCACCGTCGTTAGCCGACTCCGTGACCAGCTGATCAGCAAGCCACCACCATCGTGATCATCGAAGCATAGCAGATTAGCCAATCAAACGCCGTGATTTCGTGATTATTAGTCTGCTTGCCGTTCTCAGGGATATTTAGATATCCCTGGAGAGACCCATAAGACACAATGGCGAATCACGACCGAGAGGGGGGGTCAAAAGGGTCACCGTGCCAACAGGAGTCTCGAGGCACCGTGCGAGAGGGCCCATAAGAACTCCACGCACCTTACGACCGACCATACTAACTACTCACAGTTTGTATCGAAACGCAAATCGTGATCATGAAAATAACGTGCATATTTTACACATGATAGAAATTGTCGCCGGTAAATATGTAATTGAAGTGTATACAATGGCATTTTTATGAGTACGCAGCTGGAAGAGCTGGCATTATTATGAGTACGCAGCTGGACCTAACTGAATATATCAGTGCTCAGAAAGTTGCTACGATCTCCAACGCTATGTCGTTAGCTGCGAATACATTCAGCTCTCTAGATTCCGTTGATCTGGGCATCCGAATAATTATCACTTGGTATCGTACGTTTCGAAGTTCGTGACCTATTCCATAATCAGCAATTGCTTGTCGTCTTCATTCCGTGCTGGTCGCTTTCATTCAAGAGACAAGAAGTTATTTGTCAGACTTGATCCCGTCCCTCAGACTGTTGTTTTTTCTGCGGAATTTCACATATCGAACGCGCCCTCTCATTAGCACATGTCAACGGCTACTGCTACGGCGATTGGAATGAACCAGGTGATGATGTGGTGTGATAGGCTCTGGTCTGTAGAAGGTCATGAAAATATTATGCATGTGGTTGATTGATTGCATATATTTTAGTACAGGCCGCACAAATTAGGTAGATACCAATCGATAAGTAGGCTACTCATATATTATGTGTTTGTCACATCCCATTATCATATTAAGGGATGTGAACAAAGCTTAAGTCTTTTGATTTGGACCCAAGCTAACAACCTGGCATATCGTGGCGACATATGAGAGAGAGAGAGAGAGAGAGAGAGAGAGAGAGAGAGAGAGAGAGAGAGAGAGAGAGAGAGAGAGGGAGAGAGGGAGAGAGAGACTGATCGCCCCCTTTTGAAGCTCCACACCGATCAACGCCCCCCAAATATTGAGAACCAAGAAAGGGGTATACAAGCTGGGATCATCGGCGAATGAAAAAAAGGTCAACTTTTCGGCTCGACCTGGAAATTACACTTTTGCAGCTAAATTTTCGTGAGTTGACTAAAAAAAGTTCCAACTTGACTCCAATCAGGACCATAACAAAACTTCGTCAGCCCCCCAAACGTTGGTCTTGGGTCCCCATAGCGCGATAAACCAAACCCTAGACCCCACTCAGCCAGTGGGCTTTTTGTCGCTACATATCAGCTATACCCTATTTCATGTACTGTTTGGTGAGTCACCGTATCGCCTAAACGCGCGAAGCGCGACAAATTTATATGATTTATGTTTGAATCGGTCAATGTGGTCGGGAATTGCATATATTATATATTGCTATTAATTTTCTATCCTCACTCTGCTCACGTAATCAGATTTACCGGTAAAGCTGAGTGTGGTGAGTAGTTATATAGATCGGTCGCACGCGGCTATGGGGTTCTTATGGGCGGGGTGGCATGCTAACGAGAAACCGGGGGTGGCATGCTAACGTTTTCGTCTTATGGCGGGGGTGGCATGCTAACGTTTTCGTCTTATGGTGGGGGTGGCATGCTAACGTTTTCGTCTTATGGCGGGGGTGTCATGCTAACGTTTTCGTCTTATGGGTGCGGTCGCATGATAACGCGAAACTCGTGGTGACATGCTAACGTTTTCGTCTTATGGGTGCGGTCGCATGATAACGCGAAACTCGTGGTGGCATGCTAATGTTTTTAGGTATACGTGCGGCGACATGCTAACGACGATAAATGTGTCTGTCATGTATTCTTACGGGATCTGTGGCGACTCGCCATGTGTTCTTGCGGTCGTGATTCGTACTTTCAGGCATCTCTCGCGTGGTGTTGAATATGTACGAGTCACCAACAATAACCGCGCGGACGGAAACGTGACTTGTTGTGAGGATTAAGCAGTGCGACCTATATTTCGAATGACCTGCGCGCTGAATTGTTTCCGTGCAGTCGCTACTATCGATTATTACACTAGACCGGTCAGTGTGAAATAGTTTGATCGTAAATTATGATATATGATGTCGTAGTTTAGTCGTGTCAAATGACCGATCGTGTTCTCTTTCCTCTCTATTGATTGCTAGCTGAATAATACTTTCGGCTTATTCGCTGTTTCGCGCCTACAGAATAGTCTGCTGTTCACAACCACAACAAGAATCACAAGTATACACATTTACACATTCGTTTATTACTCTGAAATCAAACTCTTCACAAAAGCACGTACAATCGTATCATTCACTTTTTATCATCCCCAAAATTATTCAAGTATTCCTTGACTGAAAATCTACCACGGAGCCGGCGTAGACGGTGACTCGAATACCAACAATAGCCGCGTTCACAAACTAACACTCCAAAAAGGTGTGAAATATTCTCTACAAGCGCTCACAAGATAACACATAAGAATAGCCATCTCTCGTGGTTTGATGTTACAAAGGTAGGAATTACGCACAAGTAATATTTTGATAATTAGTTTGCCACAGAGCCGGCGTAGACGGCGATTCGAATATCAACAATAGCCGCGTTCACAAACCAACACTTCAAAAAACGTGTGAAATAGGTTACAAATCCCACGATCGCTCACAAGATAACACCAAAGACATAGCCATTTCTCGCGTCTTGTCATTACATACATCCCAATCGCTACAGTGTAATATGTCGGCGGTTGTTACTATCAAGTAATAAGTAATGAATAACAGTACCAGCGCAGACCGTGATTCGAAAACCAACAATTTGACACTTGCACGCGATCGCTATATGTTTTGACACTTTGGAACAGTCGTTGACTTTGCGTGATAAGAATCATGCGAATATTCAAGCAATGCATCAATTTGACAACTTGAAATGAAACTTGCTACACAGCTCAAGTTGATTCGTATCTGAATGTGTTAATTCGGTACAATTCTAATTTGAGAAATCTTTTTAACGTGATCTTTTGATTCGACCGTAACCTGAATATTACTGACGGCGACTTTCAGTCACATTGAATTATTCACACATTCGCGCCGCTGTTTTCACACCTATAGAATCAATACCAACTATAACTCTACAAGAATCAAGAATCACAAGTATGTGCATTATACAGTTATTGTCTTTGTCAACTTGAAATCCAACTCTTAATACAAACACGCATCTTATCACTTGTCACCTCTATCATGAAAATCCTCGAACCTGTATTATTAAGAATGTTATAGTACGGCGTCGGAATCCGTTCGCGAGATGTACTAAAGGTAAATTCAGATAATCCAAAATGAAATATTAGGACTTTGACATAATCTGAATTGAAAGAGATTGACAAACATAACTACCAACTTTCACCCAGTCACATTTCGAAATTATACGCATATTGATTTGAAACAAGTAATGAAATATTACAACTATATTCGCGATCGGACTTTCCGTTTGGCAAAGATAGTTTCAGAAATATTATCACTATGACATCTCAACATTTTAACATCTTACCATACACAAAAGAGTAAAATACAAAAACCTTGTCAAGTCAATCCGTTTGTAACTCACCGAACCAAAGCAAAAAGTGTCCATACGAAAAGTAGGCAAGACTATCCAAGTAATTACTACAACCCACAAACATATCAAGTTCGGTTTTAGGCATATACCACCAACTCGTCTTTTTTTTTTTGTTCAACTGTAAAAGTCGTTACTATGCCGCAAGACAAAGAAATTACTATGCGGTATATTTTGTAAGACAAAAGTAATTACTTCTCGATGTCGGCGACTTGAGATTAACATAATATATTTGAGTATACGACATTCGAAAGTATGACCATCGTAGTTTCTTACAATCGAACGCAGGTGTTATATCGAAAATTATCGTGATGTGAACATAAGGATTGTCACATCGATTTAACATATGAGATTTTGTAATGGTCTATCATGACTTGATTATTAAATTTTTCGCGTTAATTAGACCCGGTGTTGTGGTAAAGGTTATTATGACAGCAACAAACTTTTCAGTGCCGTTGTTATTAACATATTGAGTTGTAAAACTATGCGTGTCTGAAATGTTCTTGAATGGAAAATTATTCCACCTTGGTACATATCACCCTGCGTATCGCGGATATCAGAAAATATTTTACAAATGTATTTGTCTCCACTAACCAAGACTAAAGAAGAAACAACAATTTCCTTTGTTAAACAATAACCGGTACAATACTTTATCATCATAATCAGCAGTGAGAATTGAAACACTTTCGCACATTATCCGGTGTCAAGATATCACACTAGGTGAATTGACATACCGCCGCTTGATTAATACCTAATCCATTCGCACCATTTCACATACTTTGATCATTACAAAAGTAAATTGGAATATGTTTGCTAGATGCATTCAATTCAGTTAGAAATGTCTGGTACACAACAATCGTAATATCAAGGAAGTACTTGCTACGCTGTAATTCACTTAACGTGTTTTGTATTGTTGTTCATTTGTAGTATTGATTGTTTTTGAACCCCCAAATAATAATTCCCGACATGAAACCAAACCGCTGAAAGTCGTTACCATCACAACGAAACAATTTGTACGATGTTTGTCAAATGCATCCTATAGTTAGGTGTACTAGAATTATTTGTGTAACACATACGCCGACAATGCAATCGAAAATTTTTCCGTTGTCATTCGCTAAAGTAAATGTCATCACAATACTCATCAAGCTGTCATCTGTAAATCAAGATTACATCCAACTTGTAACTGTATCGTTTAACTACCGGGTTGCATCAGTTTGCTATTTTTGTCATTTAGTGACTGCTGAACATACCAAACGATACACATTCACTTACGAAATACTGTGTTGGTCGTAATTTCCATCATCGTGATAATCGAAGTACATTTGTTTCGAATTCGTAACAGCCGACTATGCCACGACGATTTTTGGAAAAGTTATGCTTGGAAGATTGGTTGTATATCACGAAAAATAATTACCACTCATATTGATACTGTTACTCCATTGACCGGTATTTTCAAACGAGTAAAATTTATTACTTGAGTTACTCCGCTTACTATATTCAAATGTAAACACAGCTGTCTTTCAACATCACAAAGACATCGATATAAAGTATACAATCAAACGCAACAAGTTTTACTTTTGTAGGACACTAATTATTATTCCACGCATCTCATTTCATACTAAGTGTATATGAAAGATGTTCATGGTACACGAATATATTCGCTCATGCTACGAACATACGCAATGATTGGTGACGCTTTCACACTATTTCGATTTAGTGTAACAAAAACAACAACAACAATTTTCACTCTCTTGACTTACGAAAACAACAGACGAACCTTCATTCAATATTTTGTTTTTGTCAACAAGTTACTTTTTTCATGAGACCCCCACTACTCTTACAAAAGTACGAAAGATATTTACATCACACAAAGTAATCAACTTTACTCGATATTCTCACATTACGAAACTAAAGAATGGTTGGTTTGACTCTACAAACTGTTTCGTTACCTCAAGACCTTTATTGTCTGAATGGTTGTTCATGTGTCTTAAGAACCGAATAGTTCAACACAGCACTAGTACCAACAGAAACATCAGAGTTGTTTACACAAAAGTTTGTATGTGTACAGTATGCGAATACCATGTGTAAGTCCAGCACAATTGCGGTATCCATCCGAGTTTAGTCAACACAAATTTATTACAACGGAGCCACGTAAACTTTCGTGAAAGAAAAGCATACTCACTTCCAGAGGGTTATTTCAACGCCATAGCAGTACTCCAACAACAAAGTACATATGTTTTCTAGTCACCGTCCTTACATATTTCACATAGATCAATCTACTTTGCTAACGAAAAGTGCTGAGTCACCACATGATTACCCTCACAACAAAACAGCTAGAAGATATTATCATACAAAAATATTCCTAACCCTTTGCGCACCAGTGACAAATCATATAACAAACATTTTTTGTGAGGTGAATTGTTGTTCAGTGTCAAGTCTACCTGTTGAAACGTACATTAAAACAACGCAGTCACAATTCAATTAAAACCGCGAATCTATTTTCATTTCGTCACATACAGAAAAATAAATTTTAATTTCCCAAAACATACTTGTAGTCAAGAAATATTTTTATTAATCAAAATCATCGACTTCTGTTTACGGTGTTAGTGTGTGCATGTCATACACGTGGGGACCGTATTAAAATGGACACGACACGACTGAATGTAAGGAGATAGAAGTCTATCGCATAGATTTACATGTGGTCTTCGCTACGGTTTCAAAAAACGAATCATCTCTTTTGCGTTGATCTAGACCGAGCAAGTTAGTTAATGGCCATGATTGTGTTTGTCATATGCGAATGATAGGGTTACTGTCAAATCTACATACAACATCCTTCTGGTACTCAAAATAAAAATTTCATTCTCTCCCTTCGTAGTCATATACCGCCAACTCGGCTTTTTTGTTCATCGACAGCGGCGTTTAACAAGACCAACGACACTGAACCCACGACGTTTACCTATGTAAAATTACCACTTTCACTTGACAGTCCGTCGTTTACCTGGCTAAACATATCATTTTCCTTTGGAGATCTGATGTTTACCCAGAGTAACAAACCCCTTTTCCTTTGGAAATCAATTTTTTCCCTGGATAACAAACCTTTTTCACTTGGAAATATATTTTTTCTCTGGGTAACAAACCTTTTTCACTTGGAAATATATTTTTTTCTCTGGTTAACAAACCTTTTTCACTTGGAAATATATTTTTTCTCTGGGCAACAAACCTTTTCCCCCGGGTAACAAACCTTTTTCCCTGAGTAACAAGCCATTTTCACTTGGTGGGTCGTCGTTTACCTGAGTAAAAATATCATTTTCCTTTGGAGATCTGGCGTTTACCCAGTGGAACAATACATTTTCTCTTGGTCATCTAGCTTTTCCTAGAGTAACTAATCATTTCTCCTGGGTAACAAACCCTTTTCGTCTGGAAAACTATCATTTACCCGAGTACCAATACCGTTTTCACTTGGAAATCTATCTTTTCCCTGGGTAACAATATCATTTTCGTTTTGAAAACTGACAACCACACCGGACAATTTGATATTTTTGTATATTGTTACAACGGGTAGTGACAAAATATACACCAACAACGACTCCGATACATTTGTCTAATCAAATATTCACTTGCTCTGATGCATCCCATCAAAATCATTGGTTACTCACATACAATAACAATGTGCTGTTGTACATCGACATGTATGTTTTCGGAATTGGCGAATAAAGGGGTTTCCGATATGTCTGTGATGTCCGGGTTCGTGCTTTGGATTTTCCAGAGTCAAAATGTCTGAATAAAACACCTCCTTGACTTTGGTAACTGGTTGATACACGGATAATGGTGTTCGGAAAACGGATGAATTTATGTTCCCCATCGCGCTAATAACTCCGGGTTACTTGTGAGTTTCCTCAGGTCTGTTTACTATATTGTGTCTTTACTGGTCAATACATGTCGCTCCAGTTAGCCGCAACCGGATCACTAATATGAGAAAGTGTGTGGGTCTGATCCGGATATTCACTCATGAACCAACGACCAATATTCAAGTAAACATGTTACAGACCGTGTTTTGTCTCCATGAAAAATACCAATGCATACACCATCACATCAAGTACTTCACGATTGTTCACAAGTATTCGCGTAAACGAGGTGTACATACAATGTGTCGGTGTACAAACATCATGGAAAACAAATTCATGTTCTCAAGTATCATCATGCGACGACTCTGTACATTCAATGTGGGCATAGATGACACACGACATGATACAATGGACAGTGCATTATGCATACCGATATATTCTCAGTCAAATATGCGAACCATACACAACCATATACCCTGATTTTCGCTGAATATCCACAACACCAACAAATCTGTACATTTCTTTTCCCTTGACCTCGACGATAGAGTTGTCGTCCCAATGTACCAATCGAGTGTATGGTTCATCAGGTGTAAAATCCAAATCAAATGTCACCAAGGTATCGTTTTTCATTTTCAATATTTCCACCGCTGCATCTTGTCTGTGTCGTAAAACCACGGTGTGGGGCCAGAGGAATCTATGGACAGTTACGCGTAGTCCCATATTTACTCGTGGATATGGTCAGGTAACGACAACGTTTTCTCAATGGGCTGTGTGGGTACAACGTTTCAATACGTAGCTGGATCAACTAGACCAAAAGTTTCCAACCGCGATTTATGTTGATCTGTCGAGTTACGAGATAGCACCCTCTTGCGGTGTGATTAACACGAAATCCGCCTTCAGCTCGCAGAGACACACCCTGGATTACATTATCTAATCGTAATCGAACTCGAGATTCACACACACACACAGAGTCCCTGTTTACGATTTCAATACGGAGTCACTGCTCACGATGTTTAGCTGGAGTCGTTATGTGGGAGTAGCGACATCCAACATATTCATCGCGTGAAAGATTGATAACGATGGTAATCACCAAATACATAAAACCAGGTGAAACACTGCGGTCTCAGCGAAAAAGTTAGCAGGTTATGACCAACGATACGCAGGGGTTGAGCGAGTTACGCAACCCGATTAAGTCGAGGTCTGGTGCACGATGCAAGTCTACATGAGAATCCGAAAAATCTTGCAAAATCAAGGTGTGAACCCGTGAAAGGGTTGTAGTCGTGTGAGATTCATTTTTCACAAGTTGGGTTGAGGCGGCTCATACTAAGATCGTGTTACGTCCAAATATGGCTGCTTGTCTGTCCCCAAGTCATCTATGCCCACATTGAATGTACAGAGTCGTCGCATGATGATACTTGAGGACATGAATTTGTTTTCCATGATGTTTGTACACCGACACATTGTATGTACACCTCGTTTACGCGAATACTTGTGAACAATCGTGAAGTACTTGATGTGATGGTGTATGCATTGGTATTTTTCATGGAGACAAAACACGGTCTGTAACATGTTTACTTGAATATTGGTCGTTGGTTCATGAGTGAATATCCGGATCAGACCCACACACTTTCTCATATTAGTGATCCGGTTGCGGCTAACTGGAGCGACATGTATTGACCAGTAAAGACACAATATAGTAAACAGACCTGGGGAAACTCACAAGTAACCCGGAGTTATTAGCGCGATGGGGAACATAAATTCATCCGTTTTCCGAACACCATTATCCGTGTATCAACCAGTTACCAAAGTCAAGGAGGTGTTTTATTCAGACATTTTGACTCTGGAAAATCCAAAGCACGAACCCGGACATCACAGACATATCGGAAACCCCTTTATTCGCCAATTCCGAAAACATACATGTCGATGTACAACAGCACATTGTTATTGTATGTGAGTAACCAATGATTTTGATGGGATGCATCAGAGCAAGTGAATATTTGATTAGACAAATGTATCGGAGTCGTTGTTGGTGTATATTTTGTCACTACCCGTTGTAACAATATACAAAAATATCAAATTGTCCGGTGTGGTTGTCAGTTTTCAAAACGAAAATGATATTGTTACCCAGGGAAAAGATAGATTTCCAAGTGAAAACGGTATTGGTACTCGGGTAAATGATAGTTTTCCAGACGAAAAGGGTTTGTTACCCAGGAGAAATGATTAGTTACTCTAGGAAAAGCTAGATGACCAAGAGAAAATGTATTGTTCCACTGGGTAAACGCCAGATCTCCAAAGGAAAATGATATTTTTACTCAGGTAAACGACGACCCACCAAGTGAAAATGGCTTGTTACTCAGGGAAAAAGGTTTGTTACCCGGGGGAAAAGGTTTGTTGCCCAGAGAAAAAATATATTTCCAAGTGAAAAAGGTTTGTTAACCAGAGAAAAAAATATATTTCCAAGTGAAAAAGGTTTGTTACCCAGAGAAAAAATATATTTCCAAGTGAAAAAGGTTTGTTATCCAGGGAAAAAATTGATTTCCAAAGGAAAAGGGGTTTGTTACTCTGGGTAAACATCAGATCTCCAAAGGAAAATGATATGTTTAGCCAGGTAAACGACGGACTGTCAAGTGAAAGTGGTAATTTTACATAGGTAAACGTCGTGGGTTCAGTGTCGTTGGTCTTGTTAAACGCCGCTGTCGATGAACAAAAAAGCCGAGTTGGCGGTATATGACTACGAAGGGAGAGAATGAAATTTTTATTTTGAGTACCAGAAGGATGTTGTATGTAGATTTGACAGTAACCCTATCATTCGCATATGACAAACACAATCATGGCCATTAACTAACTTGCTCGGTCTAGATCAACGCAAAAGAGATGATTCGTTTTTTGAAACCGTAGCGAAGACCACATGTAAATCTATGCGATAGACTTCTATCTCCTTACATTCAGTCGTGTCGTGTCCATTTTAATACGGTCCCCACGTGTATGACATGCACACACTAACACCGTAAACAGAAGTCGATGATTTTGATTAATAAAAATATTTCTTGACTACAAGTATGTTTTGGGAAATTAAAATTTATTTTTCTGTATGTGACGAAATGAAAATAGATTCGCGGTTTTAATTGAATTGTGACTGCGTTGTTTTAATGTACGTTTCAACAGGTAGACTTGACACTGAACAACAATTCACCTCACAAAAAATGTTTGTTATATGATTTGTCACTGGTGCGCAAAGGGTTAGGAATATTTTTGTATGATAATATCTTCTAGCTGTTTTGTTGTGAGGGTAATCATGTGGTGACTCAGCACTTTTCGTTAGCAAAGTAGATTGATCTATGTGAAATATGTAAGGACGGTGACTAGAAAACATATGTACTTTGTTGTTGGAGTACTGCTATGGCGTTGAAATAACCCTCTGGAAGTGAGTATGCTTTTCTTTCGCGAAAGTTTACGTGGCTCCGTTGTAATAAATTTGTGTTGACTAAACTCGGATGGATACCGCAATTGTGCTGGACTTACACATGGTATTCGCATACTGTACACATACAAACTTTTGTGTAAACAACTCTGATGTTTCTGTTGGTACTAGTGCTGTGTTGAACTATTCGGTTCTTAAGACACATGAACAACCATTCAGACAATAAAGGTCTTGAGGTAACGAAACAGTTTGTAGAGTCAAACCAACCATTCTTTAGTTTCGTAATGTGAGAATATCGAGTAAAGTTGATTACTTTGTGTGATGTAAATATCTTTCGTACTTTTGTAAGAGTAGTGGGGGTCTCATGAAAAAAGTAACTTGTTGACAAAAACAAAATATTGAATGAAGGTTCGTCTGTTGTTTTCGTAAGTCAAGAGAGTGAAAATTGTTGTTGTTGTTTTTGTTACACTAAATCGAAATAGTGTGAAAGCGTCACCAATCATTGCGTATGTTCGTAGCATGAGCGAATATATTCGTGTACCATGAACATCTTTCATATACACTTAGTATGAAATGAGATGCGTGGAATAATAATTAGTGTCCTACAAAAGTAAAACTTGTTGCGTTTGATTGTATACTTTATATCGATGTCTTTGTGATGTTGAAAGACAGCTGTGTTTACATTTGAATATAGTAAGCGGAGTAACTCAAGTAATAAATTTTACTCGTTTGAAAATACCGGTCAATGGAGTAACAGTATCAATATGAGTGGTAATTATTTTTCGTGATATACAACCAATCTTCCAAGCATAACTTTTCCAAAAATCGTCGTGGCATAGTCGGCTGTTACGAATTCGAAACAAATGTACTTCGATTATCACGATGATGGAAATTACGACCAACACAGTATTTCGTAAGTGAATGTGTATCGTTTGGTATGTTCAGCAGTCACTAAATGACAAAAATAGCAAACTGATGCAACCCGGTAGTTAAACGATACAGTTACAAGTTGGATGTAATCTTGATTTACAGATGACAGCTTGATGAGTATTGTGATGACATTTACTTTAGCGAATGACAACGGAAAAATTTTCGATTGCATTGTCGGCGTATGTGTTACACAAATAATTCTAGTACACCTAACTATAGGATGCATTTGACAAACATCGTACAAATTGTTTCGTTGTGATGGTAACGACTTTCAGCGGTTTGGTTTCATGTCGGGAATTATTATTTGGGGGTTCAAAAACAATCAATACTACAAATGAACAACAATACAAAACACGTTAAGTGAATTACAGCGTAGCAAGTACTTCCTTGATATTACGATTGTTGTGTACCAGACATTTCTAACTGAATTGAATGCATCTAGCAAACATATTCCAATTTACTTTTGTAATGATCAAAGTATGTGAAATGGTGCGAATGGATTAGGTATTAATCAAGCGGCGGTATGTCAATTCACCTAGTGTGATATCTTGACACCGGATAATGTGCGAAAGTGTTTCAATTCTCACTGCTGATTATGATGATAAAGTATTGTACCGGTTATTGTTTAACAAAGGAAATTGTTGTTTCTTCTTTAGTCTTGGTTAGTGGAGACAAATACATTTGTAAAATATTTTCTGATATCCGCGATACGCAGGGTGATATGTACCAAGGTGGAATAATTTTCCATTCAAGAACATTTCAGACACGCATAGTTTTACAACTCAATATGTTAATAACAACGGCACTGAAAAGTTTGTTGCTGTCATAATAACCTTTACCACAACACCGGGTCTAATTAACGCGAAAAATTTAATAATCAAGTCATGATAGACCATTACAAAATCTCATATGTTAAATCGATGTGACAATCCTTATGTTCACATCACGATAATTTTCGATATAACACCTGCGTTCGATTGTAAGAAACTACGATGGTCATACTTTCGAATGTCGTATACTCAAATATATTATGTTAATCTCAAGTCGCCGACATCGAGAAGTAATTACTTTTGTCTTACAAAATATACCGCATAGTAATTTCTTTGTCTTGCGGCATAGTAACGACTTTTACAGTTGAACAAAAAAAAAAGACGAGTTGGTGGTATATGCCTAAAACCGAACTTGATATGTTTGTGGGTTGTAGTAATTACTTGGATAGTCTTGCCTACTTTTCGTATGGACACTTTTTGCTTTGGTTCGGTGAGTTACAAACGGATTGACTTGACAAGGTTTTTGTATTTTACTCTTTTGTGTATGGTAAGATGTTAAAATGTTGAGATGTCATAGTGATAATATTTCTGAAACTATCTTTGCCAAACGGAAAGTCCGATCGCGAATATAGTTGTAATATTTCATTACTTGTTTCAAATCAATATGCGTATAATTTCGAAATGTGACTGGGTGAAAGTTGGTAGTTATGTTTGTCAATCTCTTTCAATTCAGATTATGTCAAAGTCCTAATATTTCATTTTGGATTATCTGAATTTACCTTTAGTACATCTCGCGAACGGATTCCGACGCCGTACTATAACATTCTTAATAATACAGGTTCGAGGATTTTCATGATAGAGGTGACAAGTGATAAGATGCGTGTTTGTATTAAGAGTTGGATTTCAAGTTGACAAAGACAATAACTGTATAATGCACATACTTGTGATTCTTGATTCTTGTAGAGTTATAGTTGGTATTGATTCTATAGGTGTGAAAACAGCGGCGCGAATGTGTGAATAATTCAATGTGA
Organism: Botryllus schlosseri; assembly: GCF_051294905.1. Taxonomy (NCBI): domain Eukaryota; kingdom Metazoa; phylum Chordata; class Ascidiacea; order Stolidobranchia; family Styelidae; genus Botryllus; species Botryllus schlosseri. The sequence goes on from NC_137239.1 coordinate 20,132,123, forward strand.
CTGAAAGTCGCCGTCAGTAATATTCAGGTTACGGTCGAATCAAAAGATCACGTTAAAAAGATTTCTCAAATTAGAATTGTACCGAATTAACACATTCAGATACGAATCAACTTGAGCTGTGTAGCAAGTTTCATTTCAAGTTGTCAAATTGATGCATTGCTTGAATATTCGCATGATTCTTATCACGCAAAGTCAACGACTGTTCCAAAGTGTCAAAACATATAGCGATCGCGTGCAAGTGTCAAATTGTTGGTTTTCGAATCACGGTCTGCGCTGGTACTGTTATTCATTACTTATTACTTGATAGTAACAACCGCCGACATATTACACTGTAGCGATTGGGATGTATGTAATGACAAGACGCGAGAAATGGCTATGTCTTTGGTGTTATCTTGTGAGCGATCGTGGGATTTGTAACCTATTTCACACGTTTTTTGAAGTGTTGGTTTGTGAACGCGGCTATTGTTGATATTCGAATCGCCGTCTACGCCGGCTCTGTGGCAAACTAATTATCAAAATATTACTTGTGCGTAATTCCTACCTTTGTAACATCAAACCACGAGAGATGGCTATTCTTATGTGTTATCTTGTGAGCGCTTGTAGAGAATATTTCACACCTTTTTGGAGTGTTAGTTTGTGAACGCGGCTATTGTTGGTATTCGAGTCACCGTCTACGCCGGCTCCGTGGTAGATTTTCAGTCAAGGAATACTTGAATAATTTTGGGGATGATAAAAAGTGAATGATACGATTGTACGTGCTTTTGTGAAGAGTTTGATTTCAGAGTAATAAACGAATGTGTAAATGTGTATACTTGTGATTCTTGTTGTGGTTGTGAACAGCAGACTATTCTGTAGGCGCGAAACAGCGAATAAGCCGAAAGTATTATTCAGCTAGCAATCAATAGAGAGGAAAGAGAACACGATCGGTCATTTGACACGACTAAACTACGACATCATATATCATAATTTACGATCAAACTATTTCACACTGACCGGTCTAGTGTAATAATCGATAGTAGCGACTGCACGGAAACAATTCAGCGCGCAGGTCATTCGAAATATAGGTCGCACTGCTTAATCCTCACAACAAGTCACGTTTCCGTCCGCGCGGTTATTGTTGGTGACTCGTACATATTCAACACCACGCGAGAGATGCCTGAAAGTACGAATCACGACCGCAAGAACACATGGCGAGTCGCCACAGATCCCGTAAGAATACATGACAGACACATTTATCGTCGTTAGCATGTCGCCGCACGTATACCTAAAAACATTAGCATGCCACCACGAGTTTCGCGTTATCATGCGACCGCACCCATAAGACGAAAACGTTAGCATGTCACCACGAGTTTCGCGTTATCATGCGACCGCACCCATAAGACGAAAACGTTAGCATGACACCCCCGCCATAAGACGAAAACGTTAGCATGCCACCCCCACCATAAGACGAAAACGTTAGCATGCCACCCCCGCCATAAGACGAAAACGTTAGCATGCCACCCCCGGTTTCTCGTTAGCATGCCACCCCGCCCATAAGAACCCCATAGCCGCGTGCGACCGATCTATATAACTACTGTGGTGTGCTGAAAAAGGTAGGATCCCTAAATAATAGTTAAGCATCTTCGGGTGGACCCGTTGTTATATTGACTTCGTTGCATGATGCTCTTTCATGACCTTCTATATCTGCTATGTCAAAATATCTGGAAATCACCAGAACGTACCAAACATAAAGACGCACATGATTTCAAATTGGTATTTCTTATCTAGCAAATAATTTTTCTCTGCGGGATGTCATTTGTCCTGTAGGGTTCAGATCGCCAGATCGCTGCTGATCGTTCGGGCATACTTCTAGGAGTCGTATGTTACATGGCCTATAACTTCATATGTCTTGGTGCGTCATGGCGCAGTAATGGCAGACGCCGAAGTTTCCATTTCATAAATCATGCGCATTTTTGTTGGGGAAAGGGTACCCCAAAATCAAGATATATAACAATATTAAATCGCGCGCAGCGCAAAATTGTTTTGACAAAGTTGCATGAATTTCTAAAACCTTACTATATAATTTATGTTAATTCACGAAATAATTTAGGGCTCCTTCGAGTTCGCCCCCCCCCAATTGGGCGGTTCGGGGTGCGGCAGTTACGGTCCTGACTCCATATAGCCGTTTTAACGCGCCATCGCCCCCTATCGCCCCCTTCCCTGTTTTTTGCTTTCTGTCGCCCCCTTCGTCCGTTTTCGCCCCCCTATCGCCCCCTAGACCGCCAAATCGCCCACGTCGGGAACCACTGGTCTACATTACATATCAACATCACACAACGAAAATGTAACATAGTGAAATGCGTCATGCATGGTATACGGGAGGCTCGATATTACAGAGTCTCAGGAGCCGAGCCACCCAGGACGGAAGCAATTATGACAGTTGATAACTAATAAATAGAACATCTCTATGTAAGCATAAAACTCTACGATTTGAAAAAACTATAGTCCTATTGCCAAACAATGTTCGGAATACAAGACAATGGATGATTAATTACCAGTATTTTAAAATACAAACCCTGCCAAATCAAAATCAGATGCCTTGAATAATTAGTACGGAACGATCAGACATAAAGTAACCTAATCAATATAAGTGAATTGTGCAATGGCGAAATTTACCCCGAGAAGACTAATTAAATGTTAAAACCTATGGGATGGATATCCTTAAGCAGCCTACTATAATTATACGGCTGCAACTCTTCGCTATCAGGTATATGTAAGCAGTTGGGCTGGGACTGCAGTTAGTAGTGAATGAACTATCGCGCCAGAAGGAATAGACCGGGAGCGGGCAACATAAGGCCCGCGGGCCGGATCCGGTCTGTGACGGGATTTCGTGCGGCCGCTGACACGGTCGTACATGATGATGTGGCCCACGCCGCCGTCTACAGGCAATGAGGCGCAAACATTTTCGATCATGAACAATAGCAAGACAAAGCGACGTTCCAATGCAACTGATGTTGATCGCATTGACGTGGCCAGAGGCGAATGGGGCCATGCCCTTTCCAAATTTTTCGAAAGTATTCGTTATATCTGTAAATAGTGGAATATTTTCGGGTAGATGGATTCAAACTAAAAAAAATATCGCGAGCTTCGCGCGATTTAGTGTCTCTACGTACGTGCCTTCATTATGAGAATACAGTATCATAAATACACTATAAAAGCCCGAGGCCGTTGGGCTGCGGGAGTTTTCAACAAAGTAATTAATAAAAATGAGTCCGCCCGAAGTGAATAATCTGCGATAAGCTCATGAATGAATGTATATTCTTATGCCATGATCAATGTTTAAAATTATAAATCTACGTGCTGTAAATTTTAGAAGAAATCACTTGCTCAGACACTCACCAATATCATTGATCAAATTAATTCATTTATGCAGAAAATTTTAGCGCTTCGCGCGACTAGAAGCCGAATGCACTCTGATCTTTTGATCACATTCATATCTCCGATTTGGGCTCGCTAGTAAATCGGTCGCCCAATCCAGATATAGTTCGCAATTGCAGGAATGTATGCGTCTCTGAACTGTATGTACAAAGGGTAGTGCCGGGTAGGATGGACTGATCTGTGGCTCTATCCCACGGAGGGCTAGTTCTCCTAAAATCATAACAAAAAATCAGGAACCCGGCCCGCCTTATGTTCATGTTGCCCTATCCGGCCCGCCGGATGGAGAAGTTGCCCGTCCCTGGAATAGACCGTACTTCAAAAGTGTAGTAAAGCTCTCCGTCAAGACATGGCATCGTCTCAATTTACGTAATATTTGGGGGTTGCATCAATTTTTACCTCCTAGAGTAGTGACACTGTCCGGAGGAGTGGCACCATCCGTACTAGATGATGTTGTTGTTGTTGTTGTGGGTGGAGGTATCAGTGAGCATTTCGTTGTGCAAAAATTTGCTGTAAACTCCGCCACACACTCCTCCTGTTCCGAACAGCTGCTGCACGAATCATTCTCAGCTGAAACACAAACATTTCCCAAATAAACGGATATATTTCTAATCTAGCTAGGTATTTATAGCTATGCATTATATAACCAATGTTTTTTGTTTTTGTTTTGTTTTGAGGTATTCATGGTATTTGCAGACTACTATGGTCCTTCACACCAGGCCAATTATCTTCATTTTTATTCCGTAGCTGTCATCCTGTAGCACGACCCACTTCTAGGCTTTTATAAGACACCGCTCACACAGATGAGATGGCGAGGAGGAGCCTAGATAAAACTACAACACTTAGGTAGGAAATCTGGAGTCGACCTCGGTCGGACTCGAACCCACAACCCATTGGTGCTGCAGCTGTGGGCTATATATGACCGATGTTGAAATTCAATCTAACATGATCAAAAACAATCAGCAAAGTTATCTGTCCGTGAAAGTAGCGCTGTCTGCTGTATAGCTGGATATAGGGTTGCATTTAAAACAAGAAGTGTGTTAAACGCTTTGTTTGTATAATCATGTGGCAATTTTGTAACTACTTGCGAAAAGCATGTACTATGAATCTTCGGACGACATACACCAGAGATAATCAACGTATTTTAGGCCTATGCCAGGGGTCTCAAGCACGCGGCCCGCGAGAGCATTTTGTGCGAAATTTTGGGTTTTCAAGTATTTGATAAAGTTTAAGTGTCACATACCTTCACTCTAAAATTGCTACAAGACATGAAACTATTCATCAAACTTCACTATCACACCATTTTCAAACGCTCCCATGCTCCCATGGACGGTCGTCTATTGCGTCACATTGCCTATTCATAATGATAAAACATGACCCGTATGGTCCGTGGTTAAAAATTGTGACGTGGACTTGTGCGGAACCATTAAAATTAAAATGACTCAAGTTGGCTCGGAATAAGCCTTAAAACCAGAAAAGGACCTGTCAGTCGGAACGCCATGACTTGGTTACAACCATGGACGCAACAAACTATTGCGCGTCATGGAGTGAAAGGAGGACACTTTTATCACATCATAAGAGTTGGTTTACCGAAATTCCAACAACTGATTTTTAAATATCTACTGGAAATCTTGTTGTGTTGACTATAAAACAAAAGTCATCACTCTGACCAGACTCACAAATGACCCGCTCGAGCGTCTGCATTACGTATTTCGCGTTATTTATACCGATTTTAAGTGGACCCTGTCCATTAGCCAAGCTGCCAAAGCTGTAAAGGGAAACGAATTTCCAGAAAGGAAGACGTTTAGGCTTCCTTGGAGGACATTTTTGATTTCCTGAAAAAGGAGGACATACGGTAACCCTATTATGGGCAGCAGTAATAGATCAAAAGCGTATTTTTCTATATGAGCAATCATTATCATTACGTTTCCCCTTTGATGTATAGGCCTAGTTAGTTATATCTAGGGCCCCTTTATCCCTTTAATTATCTCTAATTAAAGTTGACCAGTAACCTATCAGTGCGCTCGTTCGGCTATGACATGAGCAATAGCCTATGCTTATCAAGAGCATACGAGAAACCTGGATTAGGCAAAACTACATGCTCAAATGCCGTGATATCATATCAAACTTTGTAAAATTCTAAAATATTCTACCTATTAGTCGTGACACGTAAAATGTCCACTAGCGACAAACCTATAATGCGACATATATTATGATGGCATCATGCATTTTTCCTCTCGCATATTGTCTATATCTCATAAATTTTACAAATTATGCTTACTCTGACCAAGTACAACAAATTTATTCAAATATTTTTAAATTTTTTTTTTTGTGCCAGGCGTGAATTGATGCAATATTAAATCTTATTTTCACGATGTGTGTGGAATATCAGTCCGGAACATTCCGTCAAGTAGGACCTACATTGAATACCCATTAATGCTGCGGCCCGCGGCGTTATTAAAAATTTGGGAATGAGCCCGTGAGTACATTTGAGTTTGAGACCCCTGATTTACAGTCGTACACGATGATTGGAACCCTCGACTGCTTTGTAGGCTAAGCTGTTATAGCACGTATTCCTTGACCCAAAAAACATACATTTAGATACCAAAATAAAGTCAATAGCAGCATTAGGCCCAGAGATAATCGCAAATGTAGATTTCAAATGTCGGCCATTTTGAAATCCAATATGGCGGACATAAAGAGAGAATTCCCATTGGCTCAATATCTGAAAATGTTCGCAACATGTTAATATACATGTGTGCCAAATTTGGTGCTTGTATCACAAGCATCATTTGGGCTAAACCGCCCCACTAATAGTGATGGCAGGGCTGCTTCGCAACACATTGCTTACATCTGATGGGGTTTTCCTTGCCCGAAAGTCTACCCAGTAATACTTCATTATCATGAATGACGAAAGGCATATTTGACATGATGTTCGAACAATAGAAGAGTGAAGCGTAATACGTAATAACAATGGAATAATATTTCACCATCATCCGCATGTCATGAGATGCTTAACTTTCGGTTCCGTAATTTTCTGTTACCCAGTGAAATCGCGTGTAGTTGCAACCAACTCCCGTATTGCTGTATAGTTAGAAAGCGATATTTGTAAGTCACAATGGAGTCGCAATTTCTGATATTGTGGATGGTAGTAACAGCTTTCGTAACAGCGCACTCAACAAAATGTACCGGTAAGTCAAATATGTTAATAAGGGTAGCTTATATTTGTGTAATCACAAAGGTAGCCACTGCGATTCGAATGCTGAGCAGAGGTGGTCAATAACGAAATACTTGTACTTTTTCGAGGTAAAAAGTAGTTTTCCTCTACTTCTGGTACTTACTCAAGTAGATAGAATTTTCGCTACTTCTACTTCTACTTTGTAATATTTTGTGATCTATTTACTTACTTTTCGGTATTCTAATTTGTCAAGTATAAGTAGTGTATTAACCCTTAAATTAGAAAGAGAAACTGGGGAATTCTCTGGCTGTTTTCACGGACTTCTAACTTCTACTTCTACTTGAGTAGCTTTCTTGACTACTTTGACCACCTCTGGTGCTGAGATATGAGTTCAATGTAGCAGAAGTCATTGGTACCGCGTAGTATTCATAGCTACAGAGTGCAGGTACAAAATATCGCTCATGAATACACCTTATCGTATTGATAGCTGGGATGCTGGACAATATACAGTGCCTATTACTAATTTGTGTTTGCTTATTAGAGAATTCCGAATAAAGTATACAATTGACCATTAGAGTAGACGACAATCCGCAGGTTTGGTGCGAACTATCGAAAGGTTCAGGCTCGCGTTCAGTCACTCTCTCTAAATAGTTCGCAGTGAACAAGAACGTGTGGCTTCATATTGCTATTTCCAAATCCTGCATTTCCGTAAGGCGTAATTATGTACAATACTTGATAGAAATTTAGTTAATTTAATCACAGTTCCATTATTACGCAGGAACATATAAAAACGTCACAAAGTCGATCAAAAATATTGAGCATGGCACTTGAGGTTCGTTACCATCCCCTGCCTATAGTCATGCATCCAATCTACAATTGAACGTACATGCCTATCTGTATAGACCAGCGGTTCTCAACCGTGGGTCCGCAAAGCATTTTCACGGGGTCCGCGAAGCCTCTAAATTTTAAAAATGGTTAATAACCTAATTTGTATTTCTTTAAATTAGGGAAATAATGAGGCAGATTCACTTCATCGCTGCTTAAACTTCAGGACTCATATCAACAGAATGTGGAGTTTGAGGTAAAATAGAAAAGTCGCAGTCGCGCAGGTCAATCAGAGTAACTTCGAAATGTTTGCAAAACCCATTTTCTCCTGTGATATACATAACCAATATAATGGAATAGAGATGAGCTGCTTGATAGAAACGACTAGGCTGGACGTTGTATGTTCATCAAAAAATATGTTTCTCAATTTTGGTTCCATATATGTTGCCATCATACCCAAATGTATCGTCGGAAGCGTTACGCGTTATTATTATATTCGCCATCACATATATTGGCGGAAATGGATTTTCGGCACTAGCTCATATCAAATCGAAGACGTGGATTTTCGAAACACAATCACGTATTTCAAGAAATGCAGCTATACACTAGTGCTGTATTAGTACTAGCAGCTGCTACGGAAATCACTTTCAAATAAAAGTCAACGCAATTTCTACATGAATAGTATGATGTTATTTTGAAGAAAAGGCATTTTGCTGCTGTTTATCACTAGCCTACAGTTGATATTTGCACAAGACAAGATGACGGTTGCACGATAATTGAGCTGGATTTGCTCTAAAACTTTGGGGGTCCGCGGATGTCCGTGACGGTTCCAAAGGGGTCCGCGAAGACAAAAAGGTTGAGAACCAGTGGTATAGACCGTTCAGTTTACTTTAGATCTGTGTCATCGCATATAAACGAATGAGACTGTACAATTTGCTCGAAGCCGAGAACATACCATCTTACATGGTAAAATTTTACAGATTCAGTCAACGTCTTCGGGGGAGGATGCTTGTACGCGACTTACAGTCAAGCCGCGACGAAACCAGAAGCAAATGGATGCTGTAGTGGGTTCTTAACGATTGTGGCACCAGCAATCGCTCAATTGATGGACTACAGAAGTATAATCAATACCTCGGGTCCACACCACACAGCCTTCACGATGTGTACGTATAAATATTTCCAATTTTAACGAAATATTTAACCATAATAAGGAATTATACTCGATTCCGAAATGCTTGTTTTGTCATGCCACATCCTCACAAAACGGTTCTACGGACACCACCGTAGCTACGGGCCGGATATAGCTACAGCTAGTGGATTTTGAGGTTTTGAATTGCGTATAGTGGCGCCAGAACGATTTTAATCTCACATTTATTTAGTTACGTAAAATGTGGATAACAGCCCTAATTACCAGAAATGCAGTGTTGCAATAATTAGTATTTAACGACACTTTGTGGTGTCTATTCAGCAAACTCCAAATTATATCTTAACAATGAAGAAGTAAATTCTACCAGCAACTCGATCTACTGGATGGATGACGCGCAGCCTACAGGAAACGTTTCTTGCATAGCAGCAAAGTACGACTCGGGGGGGGGGGGGGGCTTGTTTTGTCACCCGTGAACTGCGGCGATCAACTGCCGTTCGTATGCTTGTCTGGTATGTCTTTTTCACTTACATCCTTTCATGCACTGTAAATGCAAATGGTTTAATTCGTTGATTTCCACCATCGCGCAAGGTGCCAATTAATTAGACGTTACTTTCTGGTAAGAAATTCTTTGCTCTCACGTGCATTCCAATGAGAAAAACTAATTAAAGCACCAAGTCTTATGGAGATATTTATGGAGGAGCTCTGCTTTCGTGTACAACCCGAGATGGCGAAAATGGCTGCACTCGTAAACATGTATATTTTCACCCATTGCAACAGGTGTGAAAAGCATGATCTGGTAGTAGAAAGTGCTTGTGGCCTGAATTTTCACCCCATGCTATGACGGAAATTCGGTGAATACAACCAACACCTGTATACCACTTTAGTCGCCACTTAATAGGGCTGTTAGAAGCACGATAAATTGCCGATACTGGGCGGAAATGAAGCATTAGAAATGACATAGTATTCAGCGCTTAAAGTTTAGTCCCGAGTGTAAATTTGGTCAGAGAAAATAATTTTATAATATTTATTATCCTGTAGAAGAGTTGGGTTCCGTATGTGCTTTCAGATGGAACCTCTTCAAGGAATTATTCTAGGGCAAGTTTTTGTTGCACCAAAATCGCGAGAAATTTTCACTTAATTTTAACAAAAGTTGCAGTAGAAATATGCATTTATAATTTTTGTTAAATTATTAGGGTATGAGACCCTTGGAAGGTTATTTTGTATAACCTAGTTCCTGCAGACCTGTCAAATTTGTTTCTTTTCCATTTCACGGGCGGTCCGGCGAAACCGCCAATAATTACATTTTCCCCGGTACACAGCAATAAGATTACGCAATGAGGAATAATTTCCCCCAAAAAAGCCAAACAGCATAGCTATAATCCACCCCTTCCCTCCCTCTAAAACAAGTCAAATACCACACCCCAAACCTTTATGTATGCAAACTCAACCCAAGGCACTGCAGAAAAACTGACTCTTGGCGATTTTAACAAAATCGATAGCCTGAAAAAGGTGACCGAGTGAAGATCTAATTGTCGGCGGTCTCGTTTGGGCGTTCGTGAAATGGGAAACTATCTCAGATTCAATCGACAGAATCAATAAAGCGATTTATTTACTTACTGTTCGGGCACGGCGGTGTTTGGCAAAGGTAGTTGAAGTTCTTGCTTGCAAGCCATTGTGTCACAGATAACAGTGAGATGCCGCTAACCCATCATATAGCTCATTGTAATGCTAATCAGAGAGAATAGAACCAAACTAGAAATAGTTCATAGCATTTTTTTAAAATACTCCTTAATATTTTTACACAATATTTGATAACAGTTGCAGTATCAATATGCATGAAAAATAGTGAAAAGTTGCACTATAAAATCACACCAAACAGCTTAAAACGTCATAATACATAGATTCTGAGTATCTAGGAAGCTGCCGAAAGCTGTAACAAAAAGTTGCAAAAGTTGCAAAAACTTGCCCTAATTATTACTTAGTATAGGAGCGATATATCCACCATCCCTATAACCATCCAGTTTTACAGGAATTCGTTTTCACGGACAGATATAATTCTGGTGACTGGTTTAGATTTTTATTCTTATCAGATCAAATTTCAACATCGCTTATATTACGCATAATTATATGAATGCTGGTCGTCTATTATAGGAATGATTGTGTTTTAGCTGACGATAATTCGTGCAACAGCTGTTCGGAAGAGGAACGGTGTATACCCGAGTTTACAAAATATGCTTGCAGAACCAGCTGCAGAGCTTTACCTACACGTCCTGCACCTACAACTACACCTACCGGGACTTCGTTACCTCCGGATGATTTAAATAATACAGCAGGTAAAACATAATATAACGTCAATAATAATTAGGAAGACGAGATGAGACAATGTCTTTCGTATATCGGAGAGCCTTACTACGACTTTCCAAGTATGGTCATTGGTCAATTTCGATCAGGCGCTATATAGGTCGTTCACCTGCAAGCCCCGACTTGAACAGCTAGATCATTCTACTTGTGTAATTATTCTTATTAGACCTAATGCTGGTAACCTAATTCTAATCTAATTTGTGCAATACTTCTATGCTCCACTTCTAATTCTAATATACTTCCTGGTTTTCCTGAAAACTGTATTGCACGAAACGCGCCAAGCTTGGTGAACAGACATTTGCCATTCTCATGCTCGCAAGAATTAACTCAGACTTGATATCATATGAACTGAACCTGATTTCTGTTGTATTTCTTCGTACTTCGGAATTGAATTCAATTTCCAAGATTTCGTAAATTCAGTAACTCACGATAGCACTATAAGCAATAATAACCTGCCAGTTACTAAGCCTACCCGATGTCCAAATAGTCTTCTCAGGAATACTCGTGGCCATTACAAAATTCACTCTCTTTGTGAAATTAAGTTACCATTTGGTTGGTTCGAACTGATTGTAAGGTTCTTTGATTTTGAATGTGGGTATAGAGTGAAGTCAGAGGCGGGGTTTCCATTCGAAAACACTTTGTCAGCCAATCTCTTGCATACCTAATTAGAAAATACTTTGCAATGCAGTTTTTCGAATCATCGAGATTTTATATTTTGCATCGGGGGCGGGCAACTTCTCCAGTCAGCGGGCCGGATATGGGTAATGAAGTACTTGACGGGCCGGATTCCTTAATCAATGCATTATACGCGTATTTATCCACCTGTACAAGGATCTGTCGTATTTAATGTAATCTTTTAGTTTGAATTGAATTATAGAGACCAAAGCGGTATTCAATGAATTTATTAACGTAATGAATAGGGATGGTGTGAACCTCTGAAAGGTTCAGGTTCGTGTGAACGCAAACCTTTTTGAATGGTTCTGTGTGAACGCGAATGTGAATTTCATGACGTCACGTGACGTCATTTTGCTAATTACAACCCTACATTCTAGTCAAGTGATAGCCTATATTACAATTGTAGCCTACACGATACCTAGCGACGACTCGGGTCAATGCTGAAGCACATATTGACGTTTTAAATGTCGCCAAATATATCAACTGTGGCAATCAAATGCTATATTAATCCCATAAAATCAATATATTCCGTCGCTTTGCCAACAATTTCGACGAGGACTTGCGAGGGAATGTAAGCTTACGCCAGGGGTCGGCAACCTTTTGGTAGTCACGGGCCAAATTTCGAGTGTACAACTTTTTCAAGGGCAAGAATTTTTCTTAATACTATATTTTATGCTCACTTCGGTATATTATCCTACATTGCTGCAATCTCAATCATACCAATAACAAAACACGTTTATTTACACTTCAACAACGCAGAATAAATGTGACAATTGACGCAGCTTGCTTTGTGAAAGGTTTTCAACTTCTGGTAACAAATCAGATGAAGCAAGAATCAGACCATATTTTAAATGGGCGTCCGAAATAGTGATCTTAGCTTGCTCTTCGTGAATTTCATTGTTGAAAACTATTGTTTACATGCGTACGTGCTACCAAAAATCGATACAATTTATTTTGCATTGCTTGCTCAAGCTGGGATAAAGACCAATTTCAAGAACGTACTTTTTGTAAAGTCATGCAGCGATATGCTCTTTGTATGAAATTTGTCATTGAATTCAACTGCATAGCATTTCAAAACGGCCCATTCGAAATTTTCAGGCAATGGTATTGGCGTCCACATTACACGGAGTACTGAATAGTCGGAATTTATTTTGTAGAGAAGGAATTTAGGAAAAGCGGGTGAATATTCAGTTATTAAATTTCATATCACAGTTACAAATGTAGTGTTGGTGATAGGTTTTCTCTCCTCCAGTATAAGAACGTGAGCATAATTTCTTTGTATTGTTGACATTCCCAGGGTCGAAGATTTGTTTCAAATGCGCCTCAACATCTCATGTATTCAGCTTTTTCCCCCGAAGTTGCAAATTCAATTTGTTCAGATGTGACGTTAAATGTATACAAAGAAAGCAAGATTAGATAACCATTTTCGATTACAAGATTATGAGTCGGCGATATTTGTATTTTCGAGGAGAGTTGCTATTTCATTTCTCAGTTCGTACACTCGTGCAAGCATAGCTGCTCGACTTAATGCGCGGACATAGCAGATATACAGGACATCGCCATATGAATTCTCTGCTTCTAATATTGTCTGGCGTAAATGTTGGTGATTCAGTTTGTGAGACCAAATCATATAAACAGTTTTCATCATTGTAGCCAAAACACTATTCAGGTTTGTTGTCTTGGCGCACAATGCCTTCTGGTGAATTTAACTATAAATAACGAACATACGGAGGCTAGTTATCTATAATTAAACAGTGTAAGTTTGATATTTTGTCATTGCGTCCGAGATGTTCCAAGCGTTGGCGGAGGGCATAGCGTAAAGTGGTGACGATAAGCGCCAACCAATCTGGCGGTCCGGCTCGATTCCCGTCGGAGGTTTATCTGGGCTCCTCTTCCCCCGCCGTCGCCGTTCTTACGGCGACAAAAAAAAAAGTCCAGAAAGAGACCCGAGAGAAGAAAGAAAGCACTCACTAGGAATGGAAAGAAGTATAGTAGAAAGGGCCACGGCTTCAAAAAGATCAACATCGAAAAGAACTGTGACATCGGGCACTCTAGGCCGAGGCGGATGTTAGAATAATAGGATCGCAACTGCGTGTCATTCGACATCCTCCTATCTGTTCATGACATCGCATTGTGTCTTATCGCATTGCACATTGTGTGTGACTTCTTCGGATGAAAAATATAACTCAGTGATTGATTGATTGATTCCAGCAAGCAGAGGAAGGACACCTTTATTGTCACACCCCATCAGAGTGGTAAACCCTTTAAAAAGTATGGCACACGTTCGGTTGCGAGATACACCCGATTGATAAGTACTGATGTAGTCTACTCTACAGACAATCTCCATGTCCTACTTCAACCACCTTCGTTTTATGGCGTAACAATAGACTAATACGATGTAGGCTACTTAGATCGTAGCAGTGCCGCATTCTTTCCAAGCCGTCCCGCACTGCAGATTGAAACTCATTATGAAACGGTGGGCCGTATTCTTGTGATAATTAATTATGATGTCGCGGGCCGAACGATTTCGCTTGGCGGGCCGGAACCGGCCCGCGGGCCGTAGGTTGCCGACCCTTGGCTTACGCCTTAACGGTCTAGGCGAGACCAGACAATGTATTCGGCGTCTGAGTATTGCTACATTGATATAGAGCAGAGTGGTCCCTATACTTGCTACCGATATTACCCCATTAACAAGTAATACAGCAGTAGCTAACCCTCCAATCGCACGGATTTGGTTTTATGATACAATAAACATATGAAGTCAAGATTGACCCCGTACGCCAGCTAGATTTTTTACAACAGAAAACGATATCAATTTTATTGATTGGTTGAATAAGCATCATTCCCTGACTACCTAGTATACTTACATTAGGGTGGTCCTTAAAAAACGAATTTTGGATAGTTGTTGGTCTGACCCTGCCAAAATGTTCCTTTTGGCTTAAAAACACCCTGTGTAAAATTGTATTGAGATTCAATAATGTTTAGAGGTGGCTCAATGGATCCGAAATTCTACCCATTTGCAGTATAAAGCACATACAGTCACTTCTATAGCTACTCTCTGACCAACGTTTAGCCTAGATTCCGTCGCGTGGGTACTAGCTGCTCAGTGGCTGGGGTGTCAATGACCAAAAGCAATTGTCGTTGCCAAGTGAGGTCAGCTTCAGGGTTTTTAGAAGCCTTTTAGCATTGGTCAGCAAAAACTCAAAATGCAAATTGCAGTTGCTCCTTGTTCTTCGTGATATGGCCAGAAAACTCCCCAACTAAGGCAATGGAACGTCAATCCTGGTAGCTGGTGACAGCCAATGTGCTGAGAAAAGTTTTTGCGGCAGTGAAACTAGGTTGCTCCTTCCTCTAAGCATCCTAATATTCGAGAAAAACATCTGAAAGACGCGAGTTTCTCAAATTAATGGGTGATTTCTTTGTTGTAAAGTTGAATAAAGTCTTCTACCGTATGTTTTTCGAGTTAATACTGACACGCTTTATCAGTAGAAACATCTCCGAAGAAATTAATTGTCAGTTAAATCCACAGTTTCCACTCATAGTGCACGGGGATGGCTAACTAATCCCATATGTCACTGGAATGGAGACTGTTGACGGACTGCCTATGCTAGCGACAACTACTGGCCAATCACAGCTACTACTCACTCTCTTAGTTACCATCTAGGATATGAAAATCACAAGCTGAGACTATGTTTTCTATTCTGAAAGACTGGGATTTAAAGAAAAAGATCCAGTGGATATGCTTTGATTCCGATGCTGGTCGGTACTAAAGAACCTGCATTCTTTTAGAGCAGATGCTTGGCCTGCATCAGTCTTTTCGGTAGCCCTGGCAACTTCATCTGCTCCTGTTGTTCTCTTGGTCAAGTGTTTCAACAGAAGATGACGTCGTATTGACCAGACTACATTTGGGAACTCGTTAACTGATCATTATACATCCGATGCTGTGGCTAACATGATAAATGAGATGGCGAAGGTATTGGAGACAGCTGTGAAAGTCACTCAGACGAGATATCATTACAGAGACTATTGGTGCTGGCCTTTATTTTCCTGGTAAAGCAGCTGCAGAAGTATCATGCGAATATTGTCGAAATATCCACAGGGAGGAAGATGGCAGGGCAACTGTGGTTTCCGTAGGCGGGGTTGATTGTCGTGGCGTTGCTTGATGACGATCTGAACAAGGGCACCGAGGATAAGATAGTTGTTGCTATAAACGAGACTGAAGTGGAAGAATCACTATTATAGAGTGAGTGATTATTAACTTTGAACGATTTAAGAGAGGATTTAAATCCAAAAAGAAGACGACACTTATCTTGAGAAAACTTGCGTCTGTCCTAAGGTTTTCTTGAATATCCGGCAGCTCAGTAGAAGGGGCAGTCTAGTTATATTGCTGCAACAAGCTTCACACTCACGTTGATTGTCTCCAACGACCACACAAAACGTCCCACACAATGATTGAGGATGTTTATGCCCATCTCACAAAAAAAATGAGGACGAACTGCAGTTTGCAGTTGATGTTGTTGCTGACTTCTGCAAATATGTGCCCCAACAGGAACACCCTCAAGCAGAGCTTACTTGGCAAAATAAAATGATATTAGTCATCATGGCACCCCTGCCAATGACCAGCTAATACCCAGACGAGGTAATCCAGGCTTTCAAGCGTTGACCCAATAGCAACTATGAAGTGGGCAATGACCATATGTGTTCTATACTCAATATGGGCAGAATTTCGGATCCATTGAGCCACCTTTAAACATTATTGAATATCGATAAAATTTTACACAGGGTGCTTTTTAACCAAAAGAAATATTTTGGCAGGGTCAGACCAACAACTTTCCAAAATTCGTTTTTTAAGGACCACCCTAACCTACATGTAGTGTATTTTGCTGTTGATGTTGTGTGATTGCGGGTCAAGCTAGCAGCAGAGAGTTACTAAATATCCACAAACGGAAAGCTGGATATTTCGAGCAAACTTTTGTAACAAATGAAGTAAAATTTTTGAGACTGTCAAGGTGCATGCTCGTTTGGTGTTGCATTTTTTATTCTGTCAGCGACATGCATAGAGTGGCCCGCAGTTGAAATGCAATAAATTTCATACAAATATGTTATAAGGAAGTAAAAATTGTAATATATGAGAAAGGTTCACAGTGCAGAACCTAACAAGGTTCGTTTGTGAACGTGAATCTCTAAATTTCTGAGGTTCACACACAGAACGCGAACGTGAACATCACGTTCACACCATCCCTAGTAATGAACTTCAATAGCTGTTGAAGTCAATGAGACATCTGTGGTCGTTGAAAGTTGTTGATAGGTTCTTTGAAATCTGGCTGCATCTCGGACACAAAGAGAACAAGGAACTCAAGATTAACTAACAATCACTGACTGTGATCGCGGACCACATTATTATGTAAGACCGGGAACTGTGTGCGGGCCGCACAAGATATATCACGTCAATCCGGCCCGCGGGCCGTATGTTGCCCGTCCCTGTTTTACATGGACCTAGTATAGTTCTAATAGCGTAGTTACAACAACCGAGTGTCAGTTGTCAGTTGTGATTATTCGAGTCGGGCAGAAAGTTATCAACGGGTATATAGTTGCGATAACATTCTCAACTTGATAGCCTCGAAACTGCAATCGACAGACTTAAACATCTTGCACAAGTCTGCAAACATTCAAAACGACATTCCCGTGATGCACTATTCTACTAGAGATTGCTAACCTACGGATAGATACGCAACTTATGGATAGATACGCTTGGACAAACAGTGTCTCTGGTTGCTGAGCGATCTAAAAGTAGCATAATTGGTAGTGGTATACCTGGACGACCCGAGCGCTCAAATTTATTATAATTGGTCTCAATCCTAATCGAAAGCTATAGTGCCGCACTGATTTCGAAAATACAAATTAAAATCATGCCAGGGCAATAGAACTACCCTGAAACACCACTCAATTTCGTCAAGCGGTTGTTCGGAACAATGGCTATTTTCAGACTTTGAGGTCTGTTTGGAGTTGGTTCCAGTGCCCTGACAAGATTTTAATTTGTTTTGTCGGAATCATTGCGACAATTGCTTTCAGTTAAGACCAGTTTTATTAAATTCCAGCCCTCGGGTCGCAAGCTATAACACTACCAATTATGCTGCTTTTAGATTGCTCAGCAATAAAAGTGACTGCTTGCCCAAGCGTATCGACGGGTTTTGCGGGAGTTGCGTATCTATCCTCAGCATATGATCAGTAATCACAACGCATGATAAAATTGTCATGGTCCCGAGGAAGTGTAATGATTTTTATTTTATTCGTGGCCACAAAAAGTAAATATTTGATCTTTCATCTTATGATTACTGTTAGGACATCATGATATGCGTTACTCGAACACCCGAATCAAAGCTTAATCCTGACACTCACGTTACTAGTATATTGGATTTTGCCCAACCCTATTCTTTAGTTGCGTAGCCGTTACTGTAATATATGCAATGCATTCACCCACATATATGTAATTTTCAGAAACTACTACCGACCCGAACACTATCGATTGGATCATTCCAGTTGCCGTAGTAGTACCCGTTGTCATTGTTGTCATTGTTGTTGTCATCATGGGACTTTGGAAGAGAAAGCAAAATCCTGATGATATGAAAGTGCTCGTGTGGAAGCGGACCGACAAGACAGCGTAATGGTGAAGCGTCCGGCTTCTTGGTCGATAGGTCGTGGGTTCGATCCCCGGCCGGGTCAGACCAAAGACCTGATTAGTAACACTGATATTCATGACTTCCCTGCTTGGCGCTCATGCATTACTGGGATAGCATGGAGGGGTGGTGCAGGACTTAGAAAGCCGTAAAAGGCTATATCTGCACCTTCCTTGTCCAGCGGCATATGCATATTATGTACTCATGATATGCATATGCACAGATCGTGTGTATGTATATCATGAGTCGGTGTATATGCCGCAAAACACCAAGGACAAAAATTAACTACGTCCTTTCCTTTCCTTGAAAGAATACGACACATGAAGCTGCAGTGGTGTAGCAGCATGTGCGGCCACCCATGGCTTTCGTTGAAAATGTTCCCCCTCCTCCTTTAAGCAGACTGCAGAAAATTTCGACAAAGTTTCATGTGCAAGTGATTTTTTCATTAAAAATAATTTCAAATATGTTGCCGCGTCTCAGAAGTTCTATATTGCTTGAGAAAGAAGCCTTACCGTCTCAGCGTTTTTAAGGCCAAAAATAATAAAGACAAGAAATGGTGAACGAATGTATTTAGGCTTTCGCCGAAGCAAAATCATCGCCAACATCCTGTAAATCAAGTTTTTGAACGTAGTCTCTTTCTATAGAAAGAATCGATAGACCTGATTGCCGATCATTATTCATTGTAGGACGTAAATAAGACTTAATCAGTTTAAGCTTTGTGAAGCTCCTCTCAGAGCTCGCAATTGAGCCACCACTGGTCAGACAAAGTTTCAGACACGAGCATAAATATGGTTCGAATCAAGTAGTTGTGATTTAATTAACCACTGTGAAACATCAAACGATGTTGCATTACGATCAAACGTGGTTTCACTGCACCAGTGTATCTGTCAATTTCCGCAGCTAACTCCAATTTAGCAATACTGATCTTAATCGAAAGCTTGTTGCCCTGGTTCCGGAAATACAATTTAAAAGCTGGTCAGGGCAACGGAACCACCCCGAAATAGCCGTCAAAGTCTGAAAATCGGCATTGTTTCAAATAATCGCTCGATACAATTTCCATTATCATGGTCAATTGGTCAGTGTGTTGCGGCGCTCCGATTGTTCGGAACGATCGACCTTGACGGCTATTTCGGAGTCGTTCCATTGCCATGCTGACATTTTAATGTGTGTTTTCGGAATCAGTGCGACACTAGCTTTCGATTGAGACCAGTTTGATTAAATTTTAGCTCGCGGGACTACCAATTACGCTGCTTTCGGCTGTGTACACTGTGCACAGTGCAGCCTCATTTTCCGCCCCCGTGGAGTCGGCCACACCTAACGCGGAGCCATAACCGCCAAGTGGCTGCTACGCCACTGTGTGACTGATGATGGAATGGGCCACGGACTCACAAACGTCTGATACCAATACATTAGCGACAGCGACGGCGATAGCTAATCTCATGCGCAAAAACCAGAGCGGCTAACGGCCGACGCTGGGGGTCTTGGAGACGTGAAGACTTGCTGTGCACTATAATTCTCATGATCCGTTCTGCTGGCATCGTGGCCATAATGCAATAATTACTTCGATCATATGGTGACAGGCGACGATTTCAATTTAGTGTGTGTGAATGAACCATACCCGCCATTTACATGATCGCAGTGACCACACTGAAATTTCTAATGAGAGAGCGTTCAAATTACTACCTAAAAATTGTACATTGAACGCTCCCTCATTCGAAATTTCATGCTGGTGACGTCATATTTTGTGATAAGATTGTTGATATACAATGGTCTGTCCAATTTTCTACTAGTTGTTGACGATTACCCCTGACGAGTATCAGCCGAAAATATTCCGATTCATTTCAATATGAATATACTATTCAATTGTATATTAAAGTTATCTCATGTACTTTGGCACTAATTTAACGTTTTTTTTATTTTGATTTGATTTGAATTTCTTGATTAGGATTTGGATTAGGATTTGAAGCTTGGGATTTGGATTGGTTTTGGTTTATAGGACATACAAATTTCAAATCCGCTCATCTCTGCTATCTACTGACGGACATTCGTCCATAGTTCCTACGAATTTATCTCCTGATATCAAAGATATAAATCCTTCAAATAGGAAATGTATATATTCGGAGATAGGCTACTCTCCTATCAAATACAGAATGCAGTCAACGCTAACTTTGCTTCCCCCTCTTGCTGTAGGCCTATCACACCCGTAAGGCCAAAGACTACTCCTCTGTGTTTTGACGTGAGATTTCGCTACCGTTGTAGGAAGACGTCTCCGTTATAATTCATTTCTGAGTTGAAAGTTGCATATTTTTGAAATCAAAATAAAGGGCTTTACAAAACTAATAAAAGTTGTTTCGACTATGATAACTTTTATCCTCAGTGTCTTGTAAGTCATGTGATGTATACCTGGTAATGGTAACCAGAGGTCGTAGACGTAATCATCGTTGATACCCAAGTGGAAGTAGAAGTAAAGACGCTGATTTCTACTCCGTTACTGGTTGCTGAACATTTAGTGGAAATATCACACTTGAATTTTAGCTGGAAATAGTAATTCGTGCGACAGTTGTTCAGAAGAAGAGAAGTGTGTACCAGTGTTGGACAGGAATTTCTGCTGCACAAATCGTTCAGCCATTCCACAACCGCCGTCTACCTCCACGATCTCTACAGATCTTTCCTCTACTGCACCAGGTAAAGAATAGTATCGCGTTAGACAGACGCTATTGAGTCTGTGCTAAATATATCGCCGTATTTTTATACTCTATGATCACTCGAAATGTTAAATCAAGTCACACGCGCAATATGAATTGCGACATCACAGCATTGGCGCCTATCGCTGGGATCCGAATCCAGTCCTGTTCGATAAAATGGAATCGTGATCCAATCCGGATCATGTTTCCGTCTCAATTGTTAAAACCCAGATCCAAAAACATCCCGCACAAGGTTGAGCGTCTATGTTCCCATGTCGTCGAAAATTTTCCAATTACACCTCGGCAATGCATTGAAGTTTGCTAATAGGCATTTTTCGAAATAGTGGTGCAATGCTGAAGCCAGCTGGGTCAAGTTCATACAAAATATCGAAGTGAACAAACACAAAGTCACTTTCGTGCACTAGAAATTTACAATCCTGTCCGGATCCGGCAGTCGGGCAACATGTGTATCCGGATCCGATCCTGTTTGAGAAAAAACTTTCCGGATTCCTATCCGGTTAAAATTCAAAATCCTGATCCTGTACATCTCTAACAAGGTTGTAATGACTCGAGTCCGATTCGAGTCACGATTTTTTGATGACTCGACTTGACTCGAGTCATTTTCTAAAAATCCGAAAATGACTCGATTCGACTCGAGTCAATCTGTATATTGACTCGACTTGGACTGAGTCATTGCGCATGACTCGAACCAAGTCATATGACTCGCGACTCAGACGGCCAAGACCGACATTACATTGAAATTTCGAAGAGAAGAAAAGTAAAGTAATCACACTGTTGGAATTTCGTCTATTGGTACAGGTACTTGAAAATGCGACCAGAAACTGCTAAAAGTGAGGGAAATTACTATTTTATAAATGCGAACCATTCGATGTCACCAAACGGAGTTATGAAAAGTGGGCTTAACATGACTTTAACTGCATGGAAACTGAGCAGTCAACGCAATGACTTGGACTCGGACTCGAGTCATAATACCATGACTCGGACTCGACCCTCAGCTCACTGACTTTTACTCGGACTTGACACGGAAGGGAATTGAAAATGACCCGACTTGACTCGAGTCAAAACTTTAAAAGTGAGATTGACTTGAGACTCGGAGCCTTGTGACTTGGTTACAACCCTGATCTCTAATATATATATACGGTATATGTTACCAGAGCTCCGTTCAGTGATTGAATCTCGGAAGCACCAAGTTGTACATTTGAAACATTTTTTGGCGGTGGCCATGTGCGACGAAACAATATGCGTTTCCCTTGAGATTAGTTTTTGACACAATCAAGGTATTTTAGATATATGGAGCCCAGCGACTATGACATCAGCATTCCCTACAACATTTGGAAACTTGCTTATTTCGCAGCCTTATAGGCTACCTCATTTTGCGGACCCCTGGCGAGTGTCAGCCGAAAATATTCGGGTTAATTTCAATATGAATATACTATGCAATTGTCTATTGAAGTTCTATACTTCCAAGAAGCTCTTTGTGGACTATGTGAGTTGCGACACCGCAAATTCGAGTTTCTGGGGCGGGAGACGAAATGGTACACCAACCTTTGAACATCAGCACAATGAAAATCGACCGTTTGGAATGCTGCAGTACATTAGCATTCGACATTGGAGCATGGGGTATTGCAACCCACTTCAACCTAACTTCAATTTGCGAAATACACAAATTGCTCGAACGGTAAAACCGGTAAATACAGTACTCGAAAAAAAAACTGTATTTCTATATTCGCGTCTAATCAATAATTAATACTGGACTCGGATACTAGCATATTCGAATCACTGTACCTAACTCTACAAATGACGACGGGTATCGACGCACCATAAAAATGAAACAGTAATAGCAACTTGTAACTGTTTCCCTTTGTAACATCATTGGAAGAAGAGAGAAAACATTTCTGATTTCATCCAATGCCCGCAACCGTATCACCTCCATTGTAATGTTATTGCCCGTGTCGATAATTTGACGTTTCAATAGAATACCAACTTTATATCATAAAAGTGTTTTCATATCAGATACCAAGTATCAACACCAACCCTCGTTACCCTGTTGACGCGGTAGATTTCTATGTTCAAACGTCGGCTCCATCATTCGTCGGCTCGTTCCAATATAATTAATCAGCTTATGAATAGATCGCTTACACCTGGTTGCGAGTAAGTTACCGCATTAACAGTCGTGCATCTGTATTAGAGAACTCTATAATGCTAACATACTTGAGACACCTATCGACAGTGAACGATTCGAGTCGGGCGCGCATCCCAGCCGTAACTCATTTTTTGTTACTGTTCTCGTAGATACAACTTGATCAATAGATCAGATGGGGGGAGGCGTTTGGCAAAACGCATCGGTTTGCGCAGCAGAAATCATTTAACTGAGGAGAAAGTACGACGACCTCTGCAAACACTGCAAAAAACCGGAAATCGTGCAGCACATTTTGCTGCACTGCCGTCGACTTGTTTCTTACCGAACCTATTTATTCGACAGGGCTCGTGAGCACGCTCAAAATTGCGGCTACATTTAAAAATATGGGCCTGATCATTGTCTCCTGTCGCGGAGATCGTTCTATCGCAGAGGTGGGCAAACTGCGACCCACGGGCCGCGGGCCGCATGCGGCCCGCAACACCAATTTGTGCGGCCCCCGAAAGGCTCGAGAAACGTATTAAAAATATTGATAAAAAGCGTACTGAAAATCGAATTACTGCAGGACGCGATTAAACTTTTTCTTATCATATTTCACCACGATAACTATATGTTATATTTTTACTATAGTATATTTTTATTTCATTGCTGACCTGATAGCCCGATCTCAACACCAACGCATTTTAAAAAGTTTCAACTGCTAAACATCCGAGAAAGTCATAACCGGGAATAACTTTCGGATCACGAGTGTAGTTTTTTCATTGGCAACTCCGGCAAGTTTATTACTTTTAGTTTTGTACTTGGAAAAACCGATTCTTCCTGCTTCTCAACAAAGCAATAAAGTCTGTGATTTCAACTGCCACTGTGATTGTCGGTACGTGGGAAGAACAACTCAGCGCTTGCAGGAACGCATCAGACAACATTTTCCGAGCGTTATTAGAACGCGCACATTAGACTCTCGCGAAAAGCAGCCGTAAGTGATCTGCGATTACTAGAACGTAATCAGGCCATGGCTATGAGCTCTGCCATCGCCAAACATTTGGCTGAGAATGCAACTTGCGCTAAAAACTATCGCGATGAAAGATTCTCCATATTATGTAGAGGTCGCACTCATTTCCATCTGTCTGCACTGGAATCAACTTTTATTAAAATCCACCGACCGCGTTTGTGTCAGCAGAAGGAATTTTTAGTTAGTCTCAAAATTGGCCACTAGCTGCGCTCGCGGTTTGCCTGTATTTCATTTCATGTCGTTTGTTTCTATGACGTCATAATTGGTTGTATGCAATGTAGTTAGATGCATGTTTTTGAAATTCTCCATTCGCTGACGATTACCCCTGAAGAGTGTCAGCTCGAAAAGCTTCGGGTTTTAATATATTTCTGTCATGAATATATTATTAAAATGTATATTAAATTTCTGTACCCCAAAGAGTCTCTTCAAATCCCGAATTTATATAGTGCGGCCCGCGAATGGATTGCAAAGATGTTGAATGCGGCCCGCGAGCTAAAAAGTTTGCCCACCGGTGTTTTATCGTCTGGTGAAAATTTGTAAACTTGTACTCCAGAATCTCTTCCCAACTGTTCAGGAAGTTTATCTATAGCAGTGATCTGGAACCTTTTTTGTCTGAAGAGCCATATTGACCCCATATTTTCCATTTTAACTTCAAAAGAGCCATACATTTTAATCAACTAATACGTCACAATTGAAAAATCGTGACGTCATGGTAGCGCAAATTCGTCGACTTTCGTCAGTTATACGAGATCGTAGGTTCGTCTTGACGAAATTCTTAAATGCGAGGACCCATGCATGGGGACACAAGTAGGCGGAGCCAAACATGATGGTCACTACACAGCAACATGTATACGCACTGTAATGTGTGATGCGTCAGTGACGTGGTTTCAGGGGAGGCACGTGAGGCAGTGCCTTACCTATCAACTAGATTTTGAACATTTTTACTACGAAAATCACGCAACTTGCCTATTTATTGTTCGAAAATATAGAGGGGAGATAAGGCATAGGTGAGGCACGGCCGGTATTAGCATAGCGCAATTCATCGTAAATATCATAGAATTTATAATAACTGATCACACTGGTCAACACATATTTTTAGGCATACAAAGAAAGAGTGGGTTTGGTGGTTCTGAAGGGCACTGATTTCGAAAATGGCCTCAGTCTTTTTTCAAATTGGCTCTTGTTTTGGAGATAACCGATGGGGACGACATGAGGGTTCTTCATATTCAATTATTATCTACTGAAGTGCAGTATAAAATTAGAAAAAAACTATGATTTTATTCTTGCCAAGTGAAATATTCAATGGTAAATACAGTAATTTTGGACTTTTTTATGGGTACAAGAGCCAACCTCTAATCACTAATGGGATATTCGTAATCAGCATCCTCGAAATCCCCAGAAACAGCACTTGGATGTTCTGCCCAATTTTTTTTTCGTTTTGTTGACCAGTGTAATAATTGAATGTAATTGCCGCACCGATTCCGATTCGATTTTTCAATTCTCAAAGTATTCGGCGGTAACACAACGTTGTGCCACACACCTACATTGAACAGCAACTACAAAGCCAAGTTGTCAATCAAGAACGTTGATCACTATGGTGTTGTTTGCAATTTGAATTTGTAATTGTGAATGTCATTTCCACGGAGTTCATTTCTCGCCGTAGATCAGGAAGACAATGTGTATTTGAAGACTGCATTGTCATACAGGCGTCGCCTTCTCTGCTATTCTGATTGAGCAATCAACGCATCGTGCAATCCGAGATTTCGTGTCGGATACTTCGAAATTCGGGAATGATATTGGTCGCAGGCGAGACAGCCACTTGGATTCGAGGATTTTGAAACAGGGTCCGAGCCCCTAACCCTGAATACGCCCACTGTTTTCACCTCTCAAAGACATGTTTATACTGCCACAAGAATAATTATACTGGTCGTGCTGAAGATTTAATAACCAGTTGCTGCAATATTGATAAATTATGCACACAATTTGAATTTTCGAAAAGAGCCATACTTTATGCCCAAAAGAGCCATATATGGCTCGCAAGCCATAGGTTCCCGACCACTGATCTATAGGCTCCTCCTTACCATGTGATCCTCGTATGCGATGTCTTTAAAAAAGCCTAGAAGTGGTACGAGTTACTAGAGGCCGATATGGAATCAGAATATTGGCCTGGTGTTAATGACCATTACAGTCGATTAACGCCATGAACAGCACAAACAACACAAAGACAACAAATTGTAGGCTACTGGTCTGCATCTTGCCTCAATAGTTCGTGTTCTTCCGCCTGACAAATGCGTCGACTATTTTTTTTAAATATACGTCCCTTATTTTTTATTACGATAGCCCTTTCACCTCCGTGACACATCTTGCCTTAGTGGCGGGAAGCGTCGTTTTCTTCACTATTATTTATTAATTATATATTAAGTTTACCATATTTTGAGATCCGCAGAAGAGGACACAAATTATAAAATTTATAATATCGAACGAGAAAACGGGTAATTTGAAAGTCTTTACATGAAATAATAATGTTGTGTTGACTAAAAATAAAAGTACGTTTTTAAGACTCGACGTCCAGATTCCAGATTTCGCGTCAGTTATGGCGTTTTCTAGTTGTGCCTTTACAATCGCCAGATGGTTATCAAAGCTATGGGTGAGGACGAATTGTTAAACACGAGGACATTTGGGCGTACTCAGAGGACATTTTCGATTTTCTGAAATATGAGTACACAGCTAGAAGAGCGAATCTGCACCTAACTGAACATTTCATAGCACAGGAAGTCTCAACGTTGCTACGGCCTCCAGCGCTGTGTCTCTATAGCGCTCAAGATTTATTGGATCTGGGCATCTGAATAATGGTCGCGTGATCACTTGGTATCGTACGTTTGGAAGTTCGTGACCCATATTCCGTCATCAGCAGCTGTATGCCGTCTTCTTTCCGTGTTGGTCGCTTTCATTCGAGAGGCCAGAGTTGATCCTAACCGTCAGACTTTTGTTCTTTCTTCGGAATTTCACATATCGAACGCGCCTTCTCACATGTCAACGGTTACTGCTACGGCGATTGGAAGGAACCAGGTGATGATGTGTTGTGATAGGCTCCGGTCTGTAGAAGGACATAAAAACATTATGTATGTGGTTGATTGCATATATTTTAGTTCAGTCTGCACAAATATGGAAGATATCAATCGACAACTACTTATATATCATGTGTTTTTTTTTTTTGCGCCCAAGCTAAAAAACTGGCTCATTTTGGCGACATATGAGAGATAGAGAGAGAGAGAGAAAAAATCTTTATTCGTCTACATTACATATCAACATCACACAACAAAAATGTAACACAGTGAAATGCGACATGCAAGGTAGACGGGAGGTTCGATGTTACAGAGTCTTCAGAGCCGAGCCACACATGACAGGAGCAATTATCACAGTTGATAACTAATAGATAGACTAGGTCCATGTAAGCATAAAACTCTATGATTCGAAAAAATGTAGTCCTATTGCCAAACAATGTTCGGAATACAAGGCACCGGATGATTAATTATTTTAAAATGCTAACCCTGCCAAATTAAAATCAGATAACCTGAATAATTAGTACGAAACGATCATAGAGCAACTTAATCAATAAAAGTGAATTGTGCAATGGTCAGACTTACCCCGAGAAGACTAGTTAACTGTTAAAACCTATGGGATATCCTTAAGTAGCCTACTAAAATTATACGGCTGCAACTCTTCGCTATCAGGTATATGTGAGCAGTTGGGCAGAGACTGGTTAGCAGTGACTGAACTGTGGCGCCAGAAGGAATAGACCAGAGGACTCAAACACGATGCGGCCCGCGAGTTCATTTTGTGTGGCCCGCGTCGGCATTTTGGTTTTTGAAGTATTCGAAAACATTTAACCGTATATATCTTTTTTTCGATTTGATAAATTCAAATTCGCTCTAAAACCTTTCCAAAAACCGAAAACTACTCATTAATTGTCACTATCGCATCCCTTTCAGAAGTTAGCCTGCAGTGGAGGATCAGCTTTTACATCACATTACCTGTTTATGATGGTAAAACTTGAGCTGCTGATGATTTGGGACTGAAAATTGCTAATTGGAATTGGGCATAACCTTTTCGAGCCAATTCGAACTCTGACTGAATGGGTGATAAAATAAAAAGGTACTCGAGTTGAGTCGGGTCAAACGTTACAATCAAATAAGGAGTTGTGACTCGGAACGCCGTGACTTGGTATACAACCACGGCGCAACAAACTATCAAACTGTTATGGGAAACAGAAAGATATGAAAAGGTCGTAGGTTGCGTTACGTAGCGTATTTATCACGCTAAGCAGGCAGGTATGGCAACCATTGGCATTCCGTTGCCCCCTGCTGTATAGTTAGTTACATCCTCGTCATCGTGGGTCTCTTCAGCCAGGTTATTATCGCCAATCAAAGGGGTCGACTGTCGAGTGAGGTAGTGGTACGCTCCACAGTTCTAGCACCAATGGATGATCAACAGCCTAGTTATCGGGAGTATGCCGGAAACCCAGATTCGGTTATGCTCCTTCTATGCTCTGATATCAGATCAATCCTTGTTCAATTATAAAATATTCTACCGAGGCCTACAATTCTACCTAATATTTTGGCATATCAAATGTCCGCTAGCTGCAAAATTATAACGCGACAGCTTTTACGATGTCGTGCTGCATTTATACGATCACACGGTGTCTATAACTAATTATTTTGACACACCATGCAATGTATAACAACAACAATTTTATTGAAATATTTAAAAATGTAATATTTCGTGCTGGGCGTGAATTTACAATAGTAAATAAAATTTTCACGATGTGTATGAAATGCCAGTCAGTTAAGAAGCGCCTATTTGCCAATACATTGAATACAGCTATTATTGGTGCTGCGACCCGTGGCGTCATCAAAATCACGGAAATTGGCCCGCGAGCGCATTTGAGTTTGAGACCTCTGGAATAGACCGTACTTCATAAGTGCAGTAAAGCTCTTCTTCAAGACATGATATCGTCTCAATTTACGTAATATTTGATGCTGTATCAATTTTTACCTCCTAGAGTAGTGGCAATGTCCGTACTAGATGATGGTGTTGCTGTTGTTGTTGTTGTTGTTGTTGTGGGAGGAGGTATCAGTGAGCATTTCGTTGTGCAAAAATTTGTTGTAAACTCCGCCACACACTCCTCCTGTTCCGAACAACTGCTGCACGATTCATTCTCAGCTAAAACACAAACATTTCCCAAATAAACGATATTTTCCTAATCTAGCTAGATATTTATAGCTATGCATTATAAAACCGACGTTTTTTTTTAGGTATTCATCGTGTTTGTCGACTACTATGGTCAGTTACACCAGGCCAGTTGTCTTCATTTTTATTCCGTTGCTGCCGACTTCTAGCATGACCCACTTCTAGGCTTTTATAAGACACCGCTTACACGGATGAGATGGCGAGGAATAACCTAGAATTCAGTGGTTCCCAACCTTTTTCAAATATTCGCCCCTTTATCAAGCTCAACACAAATTTTCGCCCACCAATATTTACGGATCCAAAAAAGAGGACATATATATGGGAAATTTATTCATCTAATTCTGATCGCTAGTGAATTGACTAAAAACAAGGTCATTTTTTCGAGTAGGTGCTCTGAAAATAGGTCTCCGCGTCCATTTTCCGTTTAGTTATGACTCGGACGATTTTTTTTAACCTAAAAGAGGAAAGATTTTGACCTACAAATCACAATTTTGAATTGTTTTTAATCTTAAAAAACTTAATTTTGACCTCATGTATATAAATTAGGTGTGTTCCTATTAGAGGTCGACCGATATTGATTTTTACAGGCCGAAACCGATACCGATATTTCGACGCTCACAAGGCCGATAACCGATATCATAGGCCGATATTAATATGGAAGGAGCAGAGAACTATTTCGTCAAAAATATTATATATTAGGCAAAGTGGCACTTGTTCATGCCACAGAAAGGTGAACAACAAACGAGAAAACTGAAATCGAAAATACTTATTGCTTAATTGTGAACATTCGTTGAAATTTGGGATAACCCGAAAATCAAAACATGATACAGAATTGCAGATCAGTTCAGAAAAGGTAGATTGTAGTTAGATATAAAATATCGGTCGCGATATCGGCCTAGATTGGCCGATACCGATATTCGAGAAATTTCCAAATATCGGCGCCGATAATCGGCCAAGCCGATAATCGGTCGACCTCTAGTTCCTATATGTTAGAATTGTACTACTTTTCTTCAATGCTGGTTGGAACTGTCTGTCCTTATGAAGTAGTTTTGCCTAAAAAAGCTGATTTGACTAACAAATTTTTACCTGAAAAAAATTTATTTTAACGAAATCTGGTCCTTTATGAAGAATTCCAGTAGTTACATTACGCCTTATGGTGGAAATAATTGAAATTTGTTGTAGTAGGCTACAACGAACGACACTTTCCTACATCCTCCGGTAGAAAGTCCCTGTCCATACTTTGTAGGTTGCCAAGAATGGAGAAAGAACGTTCAACAGCAGCAGTTGTAGTAATCTGACAACAATGAAGTTGTGCGGACACTGCTGGTGACACATCGTGTTGCTTCATTCTGACAATGTTGTTCTACATCACAATTTTTCATCAGGCACTTCTTGATATAATAACCAATGCCCACACAGTTTTGCTTCAGTTAGGACATTTCGGTACGTTCAGCATATCACCATGTCAACCTACTTGTTTAATTTGACCGTTTATGATTCACAATGAGCAGATAATGTGTTGTGTACAACGCTAGGCCTATGAAGTAGGCTAAAGCTCTAAAATGTCGTATGATAAGCTCACCGACAATGCAAACATTTACGATACAAACGAAATGCAGGTAGCAGAAAAATCTGACTTTGTCAACAATTTTGACAATTTTTTGACCTAACGCTACAATTTTGACAAATTTTGACACATATTTTCATATCAAAAAATCGCCCTAGTTTTTTCTTACTCTCTTGTCATATGCAGAATAAGCCGTCTTCACGTGTATTTTTTGGCCGAGATAATGAAATATATCTCACCGAACGTTCTAACACTTTGGCCCCCCATCGCCCCCTAGTCGCCCCCTTTGGCATTTTCGCCCCTTATTTCCCAAAATCGCCCACGTTGGGAACCACTACATTAGACACTTTCAGCACTGGCCTTAGCGCCAAACAAAAATCTATACAGGGTGTAAATTACTAAAGCTATCCTTCATATGGTCAATTGAATACGAATACACTTGTCTTTCTTCTCATTCAAATATATTTCTTCGTTTATCATACTTTCATTTGAAGGCATTTCTTATTGTGACGATAGGACGGAATCGACGTCTAGCACTATAGCCGGTGCACTACTATATACACATCTATAATGTGGTGTAGAATTGGCATTATTTTTGTAGTAGCATAGGAGAGACATATATTTGAACTTTCCAATCCTCCACCCCCATATATGACTTCAAATGAGTGATTTTCGAATACTCGACTTGACTCGAAGCCTACTCGGCTCAGATACTAAACACTCAGTTATTTTATTTTTCCCAGCCCTGCTTATGGTCCACCCGCCAAGAGAGCATCAAGGCCAGCCTAGGCCAGCCTAGTTTTAATCCGTCACTAATACACTATACTTCATCATAGTATGAGAGTAATTAAGCGAGAAAGCACTACCTGACAAACATACGAATGGCAGTTGATCGTCACATTCCACGGGAAACAAAACAAGCTTATCAGTGCCAGAGTCCTGTTGCGCTGCTATGCAAGAAACGTCTCCTGCGGTCAACGTGTCATTCCACCTGTAACTGGCAACGTCGATTTCCGTCCCACGAAGGTATACTTTCGAATTACCTAAATCGACACCATAAAGTCTATTTTCTTGTTAGTATTGAACGCAGCATCTCTGGTAATACTTGCATTGTCCACATTTTATGTATGATTAGAATCGCCCCAAACTTTTAGTGTATGAGTTGAAGGCCGTGCATATTTTATGACAGGGTTTGATCCAAGTGTGTATAGTCTCTAAGCATGGTCATTGGTCAATCATATGTCCAGATTATGCAAAACTGCTGTTATGTGGAAATGTTCTATCTTACTTAAGTTTGCCAAGTTGAGCTGCCAACTCATTCCTTTTTCAAAGGAAACTTATGAAGGGATTTATTTGTCAAATCATCTTGGCTTAGTAAAAGAAAATAGCTGTGTCATGGCGTGGCTGATGAAGATTGCGCCACAATACTGCTTTCGAAATTTGACAAGCCAATAGCTATATCCAGAGATTTGCTACGGCGATGACCGTTGCATATAGTGCATAGTACGGATATATTGCAAATGTTTCGGAATCGTGTATTCGTACTTCTGACTAAATATTCCATTAAATTTGAAAATATATATACGTACTCATTGATAATGGTGTGTGGAATACACTCGAGTTTCCGATGATACGCACGTAGTCGATGAGTTGATGTCTTGCCGGAGCTAGAATTGTTAACGACCCACTGCAAAGCTCATTTGCCCCTTGATTGGTCGTGGTGCGCATGTATCTTGAATGCCTGCAACCTGCCCCGGTGAAGTCGCATGGATCTGTAAAGACTTATTCATGAGGAATAATTGTTTTCTTGGTGTCAAGCAGGCTGTATCTTTCCATTCATCAATATAGGATTCAGTAGACATTGTTCGACATTTCGTCATTACTGTGGATTTGATCTTTTGTCACATTATCTCTGGTATCATGAAGACACAGCAAAATTGTTTTAAAATGGATGTCACTTAGTATGCAGATAACCTCGTTTTATTTATATATGGACCCCAGATCAAAGCTCCACCAAACAAAAGTTGCGCGATCGAAACTGTGTGATGTAGCTGAATTCTGTTGGGTTCAGTCGATTATGGAATATAACGCCAAGACTACCACGGTTTGCTTTCGTCCAATGCTTTTATAAGCAGAGGTGGTCAGTAGCGAAGTACTTCTACTTTTTGGAAGTACTCAAGTAGTTTTCCTCTACTTCCGGTACTTACTCAAGTAGATCTTTTTTTCGCTACTTTTACTTCGTAATATTCATTTTGACAACTACATAAAGTTCGATATCTGCGTGACTGCTGGAGCGTGAAGTTGCTGTGGAAATTTCAATAAATTGCAGCCCCATTACGGCGGCGTTCTGAAGAAAACGTCTGCGGCCAATTTTTTTTCGTTTTGCCCTTCAATTTGAGAACCACATCATTTTTAAAGTGCAGTGCCTCTTTAAGACCGGAAACGGTCTGCTGGCCACTCAAAATCCCGTCGCGGGCCGCATGTTCCCCGTCCCTGCTATGTCTATCCAATCGGGTTGCGGCTCCTGTATATGCGAATTGCGAATATATTACCATTGGAAGATATGACTTACCCGTGGTGCATTGCCGTGAATACGCTGGTGCTGAATACGCTGGCGCAGACGCTATTGACATCAATACGTATAATATAACTGGTGTGGCTAGTTGAATCTCCATTATAACCCCAAATGATGTCGATATATCTGACTGCTAACGCAGAGAAAACACTGGCGACCAGCTGAATTCGCCCGGCACACTATATACCGAGTACGGTTGAAATGTAATGTTATGTTGCAATCAAACTTTCCCCATCGTATAACCGGGTAGCGTGATGATGGGGAAGCATAAGCGAATGTTTTGATGGCTATGCTACGCCCTTCTGTATTGTGCTATGTTCTATTATTATTATTTGTGGGGAAACCCGTTCAGGTGCGTCTGAACAATCAATGAGAAATTCCCGTTTGTAAACCATTCAAGGCGGCACCACGTTCTTGCTTTCAACTCAAAGAACGCAGTTGGGTTGCTCCTGAATGCTGTCATTTCCGAATAATAGCTTGGAGTTGAGATGTGTCAAGTCGCAACTTAATTCGATACTGTATTTACGGGTAGCGCTGACTATACAAGGACATTGATGCTATTGGACTTTATGTGTGTATTGCAGAGGGAGACGACCTACTTGAGCTGTAACGCTTGGTAAAAATACCTAATTCTGATCGAACTAGAATGTGCCAAGATCTGGAGCAGGCCATGAACCGGTGGTTGGCCGTAAATGAATTTGTATAGTCGGCCATGGAATTCACATGTGAGGACAAATAGGGCTGTTCAGGATGGAACAACTTTCATAAATTCCTTATTATCATTAGGTTTCCCATGGTTTATATCAGGGGTCACCCACGTGGTGCCCGGGGGCCCCATGTATCCCACGAGGACCAGATGAGTAGCCCGCGAGCCTGTTCTAAGAATAGATTGAATAGCAGCAATTACCAGTGAGCTTTAATTTATTTAGATTGATTTAGTTATTCTTGTTTAAATCACACTAACATGTAACTTAGAAACGACAATTCAGATATATAATCACTAAAAATGTTTGGTTCAACTTATCGTTGTGAATCAGCCTTTTCTGACATGCACTTCATCAACAACAAACACAGAATATCGGCATTGTTCGAACAATCGGAGAGTCGCAACGGGTCATCGTTATGGCCATTGTGTTGCGGTTACCCGATTGTTCTGAACAATGCCGATATTTCATACTTGGAGGGCGGATTCTAGGTGGATCAGTGCCTGATCATATTTTAATTTATATTTTTTAGAATCGGGACAACAGTAGCTTTCGATCAAGACCACATTCAATAATTTCTGCACTCGGGAAGATAGCTTTTGGATTGCCAGAAATCCTACAGTCGCTTACGCAAAACAATATCCACTCCAGCCTTAGCGAAGCGGAACGAAACTGCAAAATCGGTCGTTGCCGTTCCATGTTTAATTTCTATAGTTGCAGTGTCAAGTTACATATCATAGCACAGCGCAGTAGTGAGTAGTCGATAGCATGCAATGCTTTTCCTACGGAATGATATAGAAACAGGCACAATTGTTCAAGGTAGTCAGGAAAGCTACTCAAGTAGAAGTAGAAATAGCGATGAAAAAATCTACTCAAGTGCGAGTAGCAGCACTTCTAAACTAATTGAAGTAGAAGTAGAATTGACTGACTTTAAATCTACTCAAGTAAGGAAGTAGTTTTGAAAACAGTTTTAATTCGTTCGCATGAACCGTCAAAAGCTGCAATTTGAGCTATGTAGAAGGTGCAGACAGCTTGATTCGTATTGATACATCCCAGGAGTATCAATTTGCGACAGAATAAGCATGCGTCCGGATCATGAGATGCAAATTACAGTATTGATATGAAAATGCGATACTACCCTTTGTTTACTATAGAAGACCCCGTTTTAGATAACATTAT
The DNA here is from genome assembly GCF_051294905.1 of Botryllus schlosseri. Classification (NCBI taxonomy): domain Eukaryota; kingdom Metazoa; phylum Chordata; class Ascidiacea; order Stolidobranchia; family Styelidae; genus Botryllus; species Botryllus schlosseri. The sequence goes on from NC_137239.1 coordinate 20,167,526, forward strand.
GGCACGGCGCCCTACCCCTTATCACAAGGGCCCAAGTTTAGGCGAACAGCAATACGGAAAATCTTATACGGTTTCAACACTCTGCACGATTAGTTTACGTCAGGTGTGACCAGTCTTTTCGGCCAATGGGCCACATGAGATTTACGAACCATTGCGCGGGTCACTTGCATGTTGAGGTCGTTTTAAGTCGTCCGATAGGAACGAACCGGATTAGGTAACGGTAAAAAAGGAATTATATTACTAAACAACAAAATCGATAACACTTATGTCATGAAAACTCTGTGCACATGTCCTAGCCGCTCGAAGCGCGAAATTTTTTCGAAGGTAATGAAAGAATTAGGTCAATAAAATAATGTTATTTGCATACATTGTGTGTCGTTCCTGTATACCGCTGGGCTCATTTGGCCCACACATGATTAATCGGCGCTTGGACATATATCAATATCGAAGATTTCAGTGAACGTGCGTTTATCACTTTGTGCAAAGGTTTCATCGCTGACGATCTTTCGGCGAGTGCAGACGCGAAGTCGCATTTCGGACAACACGGTCTCGCATATATAATTACCAATATAGTAAAACTCAATTCTGTAAATAAGGCGTATTTTTAATTTCCAGGAGGAGCCACCAATAATAAAAGCAAGAAATTGATTGGCAATAAATCGCGCGCAGTGCTTGAAAAATATCGAGTCAAAAAAATCGGCCAGGAAATATTCTACTTTATGGTCATATACGAAGATCTACGAAAGTGTGGACGGCTCATGGATACGCCAATACGTCGGAACTGATATTTTAGTCAGTCATCAACGTCAAAAATCCGCGGTCATGCTAATCAAATTTTCGGTTGGTCTTGCAAGTTCACAATAAATTACCTTGCTAAATTTTGTTGTTTATATTATAACTAATTTCGAGAATTGCCTCGCGGGGCGCTCAAAACCTTCTAGCGGACCACATTTGACCCGCGAGCTACGGGTTGGCCGGCCCTGATATAAGTTAATAACAAATATTGTGGATCGTAAAATTGATATTTAGTGTAGCTTTATTTTCGGAAAATAGAGGCATTACTGCACTTGCTTTTATGCTTCAACATGCATGTTCTGCAGACAAAAGAACTGAAAGCAATTAGAACTCAATGTATGATACTCGGAATTGAAAGTGAAATACTAATACCACTTCTAAAAAGCGGAAACATATTTCATGTCTTTTGTCCACAAAGCTTCAAACGTGATCTGCTAAAACAGGTGTAACGTTAAAAAAGCCTGACTTTCCAGATTAGCAGGACACGTCGTGGGCTGCTAGATTACGATATGATAGGTAATTGCTAGATTGCGAAACGGCAGTTTCAAACGTTATGGTGGGCCATATTTACAGTGATGAAATATTTCATATGGGTTAAAATGCGGAATGAGCGGAACCAAGCAATCCGCTACATAAATTTTATTCACTGTTACTTTCGTGAAAACATATTTGTCACTCCATAACTGCTGTGCGCGAATCGCAACGAAATTTCTGGGCTTCACTTGACTTTTATGAATACTAAATGTTGGTACTCTGTGTAAACAGCCCCGAAATTCCTCAGGCTATCTTTCGTATTGGGGGATTAAACTACTTCTACTTGACAAACTGAAAGTAGCGAAAAGTAAGTAAGTAGATCACAAAATATTTCGAAGTAGAAGTAGAAGTATATAAAATCAGATCTACTTGAGTAAGTACCGGAAGTAGAGGAAACTACTTAAGTACTTCCAAAAAGTAGAAGTAATTCGTTACTGACCACCTCTGATAATGCATTGGACAATAATGTATGGCCGTATGGGCTTCGTACGATCGCATTCTAGCGAAAAACATAGGTATGGATTTGGAGGTAACATAATCATTTGACTGGTTCGGCCCGCAAGCGAACAAAAGGTTTGAATCCTGACCGTGACCAGATTGAGTTTGACACGCCTGGCCTAGATCATCAAATGACACATACAACATCCCAAATGCTAATTAGCTGTAGTCCTGTATTGATCGCAGAAATAGTCTCAGACTTATGTCATTCGAAGGGACTTTTTAACAACAAAACTTCAGTCACTTTGGATTAGAGTCGCAATCTGTAATTAGTAATCGCATCTTGTTCATGACAAGTACAAGTTTACATAATAATCATTCAACGAACAACACATTCATATTCGCAATTTATTCACTCTAAACTTTTCAACTGACCCTCGTCGGGAGTGGCCGTCAGTAAATGCGGAGATTGCAATTTGAAATATAAAGATGAAATGGGTCGTGTGACGTAAGAATGGTATAACAACAACAACAACGAGAGAATTCACAAAACGAGAGCGTTAAGCAAAAATGCAATTAGTGCAATACAAATTGGCAATAATATATAGCCAGAGACGCAACACTAATGAAATACATAGAGAGAATAGAGCCGGTCCTTTTGCCGACAAAGAATCGGTTGCAATCTCCGTATTTACTGGCGGCCACTCCGGACGAGGGTCAGTTGAAAAGCTTAGAGTGAATAAATTACGAATATGAATGTGTTGTTCGTTGCAATATTCAAATTCTGTACCACAAGGAACCTATTTAAATAATCACTCAGCAATTATGCATTTGGGGTGGGATATGTGAGCATGAGCACCTACAACTTAACATTCGAAAAGTTGTCACGTCGTCGACGCTACGATATTGCTTTATTACGGCACAGTTTTAGTATTTGTCGCACACTGTATTATTTTCTTATTACGCCCCTGAGCACTATAGTTACATGGGTCTTTGGCGACATGATTATAGTCCAATTATATAAGTTTGTTGGTGTATGGAGTCATCTTACATTACTGACGTCGATTGAGCTTTCATCGATCACCCTTACGCGCTACTTTCATTGAAATGTGATTATTGGCTAAAACATAGGACATATAGTTTTTCTTAGGACTGTGAAACGACATCATGATATCAGATGTATAATATTGGTATTGAGGAAGCCCCGGTTGCATCGCAATTTGAAACTGGTCGGGCTTCTCCAATAGGCCTTGTCCAGATCGGATGATCAATGAAGCAATTTATTCATGGAGATGGGATGTTCAGAATGATATAAACTTTGAAACATAATACTTACGTGGCACAGGCTTGCAAAATCGCGCTTGCGCACGTACAGCAGGCAGTAGAATCGTCCACAGGTAGTTAGTACATTATTGATCTACATGTGCAGTAAATTAAATAAAGTCACCGGATCATGCTTCATGATGAAGAATATGCCAGCAATGACTTGCTCTGATTTACTGCTATAATTTAGCGTGCTCAACCGAATCTAAACATTGGCAAGCAGCTGATAATAGAATGCAACGTTCTATGCAGCAGACATCTTCATCCACCAAGTCATTTTCTGTGACTAGGTTAATTAATCTGGTTCGCAATTCTATCATAGGAATCTCAAAAAATCAAGCTCCGAGAAGAACATGTGCTTCAAAATAAGAGTCCTGAAAACTGTTTCATCCATGCCAGACTGTAAAACCGCACTGGTAAACCGATAAAATCCTTGACTTTCAACGACCATCAACAACTATAAAGAAGTTTAAGGTTGCGTAACACCTAAAATTTCTTGCTTGAATCGTTTGCTCAACCTCATTGCGAATGGACAGTGGGGCATGCTTGTCAATGATCCAGCATAGTAATTGTGACCAATGATGATGGCTAAGAATAATATTGTAATGTAATGTGATAAATCCGCCGCCATCGGCACGGGAGACCCAGTTCGAGTTAGAGTCACGGCAATGTCACGTTTCGAAGTGTCGGAGATTTATTTGTGCTCCTGCTCTCATACCTCGTTGTTCTTACGAGGTCCGCACCAAAGGCCTGGAAAAAAAGACCCGGCGAAGGAGGTGTGGCGAGATAGCGCAGTGGTATAATCCGCGGTCGACTTCAGAATTCCGATACCCAAGTGCTGGAGGTTTATCCAGGCTCCTCCTCACCAACTCATCCGCGTAAGCGGTGTCTTACAAAAAGCCTATAGAGGTGAGCCGTGCTATAAGTCGGCAGTTGCGGAAAATAATGAACAATATCGGCCTGGTGCAAATGACCATAGTAGTCGGCAAACACCATGAATACCACAAACAAACAAACTCGACGAAGGACGAATAAAAGGGGGACGAAAATGCATCCAAAATGAAATATAGCCAAGTAATCAAGATCGAACACTGACACATCTGACATTAGGCCGAATCGGAGGCTAAATTGAGCGTCTGTATTCTTGGCCGTCTCGACATCCGCCTATCTGTTCATTGCATCGCATTGTACATTGTGTGTCCTGAGCGGATGACAAAAATCGAACTTTCAGTTTGTCAAGTAGAATTAGTTTAATCCTCCAATCAGGAAGATAGCCTGAGGAATTTTGGGGCTGTTTACACGGAGCATCAACATTAAATTTTCATAAAATTAAAAAAATAAAACATTTTAGTTTTAGAGCTGTTTTAGCATCTTTAACATACCTTCGAAACTTTCTGGACCAAAGACATGAAATACATGTTACGCTTTTAGAAGTAGTATTTATATTTCACTTTCAATTCTCAGTATCATATACTTCGAGTTCTAAATATTATCAGTTCTTTTGTCCGAATAACATACTTGTTGAAGTATAAAAGCAACTGTGGTAATGCCTTTAATTTCCGGAAATAAAGCTACACAGTATGGAATTTTTACGATCCACCTAATTTTTTATTAACGTTCACTAATCGCTCAGTGTTTACACCGTATCCTATACGACTTCTCCGTATTGCTCTTCGACTAAACTGCACGCCTTATAATATGGGGGACGGCGCCATACCATGGTATTTTCTAAAACGTGCTGTTCGAGTAAACAGAGGATTAGTATCGCATTTCCATGTCAATACTATCATTTTCCTCCCATGAGGCGGACGAATGCTTATGCTGTCAAAAATTGGATACCTCCTGGTATGCATCAATATGAATCAATCTCTGCAATTTTCGCATTGCTCAATTTGCACCTTTTGACAATCCATATGTGAACGAATTACGAACGTTTTCTTTACTACTTACTTGAGTAGATTTAAAGTCAGTCAATTGTACTTCTACTTCAAGTAGTTTTAGGTTGCTTATGGAAAAAGTACTTCTACTCGTACGTAACAAATTTTTTTGCGCCGCTACTGCTACTTCTACTTGCGTAGCTTTCTTGACTACTTTGACCATCTCTGGTTAGAGGCCTGGTCAGTAGCCTAATCGAACTGTGACCGTTGTGATGGTATAATGGTATACGTCGTGTGCAGTGACTTACGTTCGAAATCGAAACCACGTCCCTCTGATCCACCTACCATGAACACGGACAACAACACATCAGAGATTCGTAGGCCTGGAGCCCTCAACTGCACAGAAACACGTGTGGGTTGACTATATTATGAACTAATAAAACTGCTCACCGAGTACGTTTGAATAGCAATATTGCATTCAATTTTTAATCCCGCTACACGAAAATTATGGACAAAGTAATCGAAAGTGGTGGCATACTATTTGCACAGTAGGAGTAACAACCTGGCGTATATCATAAAACTTCAATATTGTTTTATATAAATGAATCTATGCTCGCGTCAGAGCAATAGTTTGATTCCAATGCGGAGCGAAACAGAAATGAAGTAATAAGCCTACATACAAAATGAAGCATATAAATCGTCTAAGAATATGCATACTACGAAATTGTCATATGAATTATATAGGTCATTTCACGATTGAACACCGGAAACGTTGGCGAGCAATGAACAATACTGAAGGTTTCGTCCCTGGTTAAATCATTTCCAATCTTTCAGCACGACAGCGTGTATAGCAGTCGCAGTAAAAGCATAAATGATACCGAACAATTAACAACGGGATAACAACTACAAATAACAATAATCCCAGAATAATACCGATGATGCCGCCGACATTGCATCGCAACTGTTGTTCACAGGTTATGGAAGGTTCTGTAAATGCACAACATATTTTACAAAAAAAAGATTAATCTCATATGTAAGGTTCTAGTTTAGTCATTGATAACATCGGCAACGGAGCATACAGACTGGAAAATGTCATAAAGTAAAATAATAATCAGGTGAAACCGTATATTTAATCCAAAAATGTACCTGAGATTGTAGTGGTGGTAGCAGAAGTAGTGACAGTAGTGGAACTCATGCAAATCGTCGCACACAAACCCGGTGTGAAATTCGCCTCACACGTCTGGTGTTCAGAGCAGCTGGTGCATGAACCATCCGTTGCTTTTATCAGAAATTATATTTAGTATAACTCTGCTGAACGACCATCAGCTGTGAGTTTGTGCTAAATGCTTAGTAGTAGATATGTAGGTACTAGGTAGGTAGTAGAGATGGTGCGAACCCCTTAAAGGTGCTTTTTGGAAGGTTTTGTGTGAAAGCGAACGTGAGCCTATGGCGTCACGTGACGTCATATTGCTCATTCCAACCCTACATTTCAGTGAAGTGATATATTAATGTACACGATTCCTAGCGGCGACCAGGCCACATTATGTCATAAAGCATAAGTACATGCTGACTTTTTAATCGTCACCAAATGCAATAACTGGAGCAATCAATTGGATCAATCAAATGCTATAATAATCCCATGAAAACAATATCTTGCGTCGCATTACCAACAATTTTGACGAGGACTTGCATAGGAATATAAGCTGACGCCTTAACGGTCTAGGCCAGACCGGACAATGTATTCGGCGTCAGACTATGGTTACATTGATATTGACCATAGTGTAAACTTGCCACTGACATTACCTTATAAACAAGTTATACAGTAGCCCAACACCCCAATCGCACGGATTTGGTTTTTATGATAAAATAAACATAACAAATCAAGATGGATCCCGCGCCCTTGCTAGATTTTTAAATTAGACAACGATGTATTCTTTATATCAATATCATTGAATGGCTGGATAAGCACAATTCGCTAACTACCTACATGTAGTTTATTTCGTTCTTGATGCTGTGTGATTTCGGCGCAAGCTCGCGGCAGAGAGTCGCGACATATTCATAATCGGAACGCTGAATATTTCGAGCAAACTTTTATAACAAAGCGAGAAAAAAATGTGATTGGCAAGGTGCATGCTCGTTTTGTGTTGTATATTATTTTATGCTGCCAGCGCCATGTATAGAGTGGTGCGAAGTTGAAATGCAAATAATTTCAACCAAAGATGTTATAATGATGTGAAAAATTGTAATATATGAAAAAGGTTCAGAGTGCAGAACCTACCAAGGTTCGTTTGTGAACATGAACCTCTAAATTTCTTAGGCTCACACACAGAACACGAACGTGAACCACACGCTCACACAGGGTTGTAGAGTTGGAATCGGAGTCGGTGGAGTCGAAGTCTCTTTTTAGCACGCCTTGGTGTCGGAGTCGGAGTCGGAATCGTGAAAACCATAGTGGTTGGAATCTGAGTCGGGGAAAAATACCAACTGGAGTCGGACTCCGACTCCGACTCCAACTTCTCCATTATGAAAACAATTGCTTTCTAAGATATATTTAAATTACTAATAATAACTAGAATATGATTTTTATACACCATCAATCACTGTTATTATTAACGATATTCATAAAATTGGACATTATTTGCAAATTGCAATTCAGTTGCATAGAGGAAGAAAATCGCAGTTTGCAACTTCGCGATGCAGTCACAAATTGTGCAATATCTGGAATTTACCATGATACTGTGACAGATTAAATACATCGTCTGGTTTTGTAAAATTGTTCGATTGATGTAAATATAATCAAACGCTGCTTCCCACTTGACAAAATTAAAAATATTTGTAGTGCAGCTCAACTGCTTGGGTCGTTCAAAGTACAGTCCAAATGGGCTCCAATGTCGGGCTATTGTGCCAGCATTAAAATAAATAAAAATCCCAATAGCAAGACTATAACTTATCATTATAATGGTGAAATATATATTCGGAAAAAGTTTAATCAAACCGCTGCAGTAATTATATTTTAGTACGCATTTTAGCAATATTTTTGTAACGTTTCTTGAGGCTTTCGTTGGTCGCACACTCCACTAGATGTCATGGGCCGTAGTTTGCCCAACCGTTAGATATAGACTGGACTGCACAACGATGATAGCAAATAGCAAAAGAGTGACGTACAATGTAAACACACGAATGGTAGTTCATCGGTGCAGTTTACAGGAGACAGCTCAAATCCGCCAGATTCGTACTTTGCTGCTATGCACGGGACGTCTCCTTCAGGCTGTATGCCATCCATCCAATAGCTGGCAACGTCCACAATCTTTTCGCGAAGAAATACAGTGGAATTATCTGAACACCGAATAATCCCATAAAATGAATTCTAAATTTCGAACTATTTTTTATATTGGTATAGACAACCACCCCAGCCCAGACATCGTCAGTAACGAAATACGCCTGATTTTATGGAGTGCTCAAGTATAAGCTTGCCTAATGCACTACATACTCAAGAGGATTTACTTCTGCTTCTATAATTTGCAGTATTCCATTAATGTTGGGTCTTTGGCTAATAGCCTATTTGCATTTTTATCATGACACTCTCGTTTTGTGAATCTCTCTCGTTGTTTTGATACCATTCCTACGTCACACTGTATGCTTCATCTTCAAATATAGAATTGCACTCTCCGCAGTTATTGACGGTCTCTTTTGACGAGAGTCACTTGAAACCTTGGAGTGAATAAATTTACATCAATCTTGTTCGTTGCAATATTAGCAGTTTTAGGTGGAAAACTACTTACTCTTACTCTTTGATTTTTGTAAAGTGAAGAGACGATTTTTGCATCCATTTTACGAGTTAAGTTGTCATGACAATCAGTATCATGTGAACTAAACATTTTGCATTGTCATTGGTCATTTTATGTTAATCGCAACGATTCATGTGACTCCGCCACCAAATCTACTTTTCCAAAGTACCTTATCGAGTATACTTTTGATACCTCTCGCTTCTTATTTCTACTTGAAGTAGTCTTGTCGTATCTTAGTGATATCTACTTCTATTTGTAATTGAGTATAAATTTGCGATATTACGTCTACTTCTACTTGATTACCAATGCTGACCACTTCTGGTTACGAGCAACCCTTAAATCTAAAGCGGTGATTGTGTGAAAGGGGTTAGAGTTGTGGTTCGAATATGTATTGAATGTACTTCTGTCACAGTACTGTTGAGGAATTCCAGTTTTCAACTTCTAGATTATAAGATCGAATCGTAATCTACTTCATAATTCCGATAGAATTTAGCCAATATCTTTGCGTCCATCATAAACAATCAGCACTATGTGTTGATTATAATTATATAAATATAGGCGATGCAATTATGCAAATACATATATACAGCCATAAGTGAGATACCAGCTTGATGTTTTATCGAACACAGTTTTGCAATATCCTGAACCTCATGATCTATACTATTTAAAATCTTACTCATCGTGAACGGGGTGAAGTGTGGTCCTGGCAGCGATGCTCTCAGGATACTCCCGTAGTCATCAAAGGGATCGCTTGCTGGTGCAAGAACCGTGAGTGGTTCATTGCAACAAGCAACTGCTTCGTCTATTGATTTAACAGGATGGTACTGTATGTAAGCGCATCCACTTCCAGTTTGTTCTATGATGAGGTTCTCTACAAAACGGTATTCGTTGTGGTTAATCATTGTGGTCAATAGAACTGTTCGCATATTTCTCATTGCGTAGATATGGTTCAAATATAAGCATACTTGAGGTCGGGATGCCGCTGCATGAATTCAAACTTTCACAAAATGTTTGTTGTGAATACGAAGTCGATTGTTACAACTTGAGTATAGAGCAGGGGCTCTTAACGTGGGCGATATCCCAGCGGACGAATTTGAAAAACATGGGGCGAAAACACCAAAACGGAGGATAGGGGGCGATAGTGTTAGAACGTCCAGTGAGATATATTTAATTAACACGGTCAAAATGCACGTGAATATGGTTTAGTCTGCATCAAGAGCAGACGCGAAAACCGGTTTTCCGAGCACCTACCACCTCAGAAAATGGCCTTATTTAGTAAATTCACCAGCGATCAGAGTTGGGTGAATCAATTTCCCGAATACATGTCCCCTTTTTCGGATTCGTAAATATGGAGGGGCGCAAATTTGGGTCGATATTGATAAAGGAGCGATCAGGCGAAAAAAAGCGTGGAACCACTGGTACAGACTAGCTAGAGCATGGCGTCGCCCGCGTTTTGTTTCATCACACGTTTCATCAAGATTTTCCGTTTTTAACCTATTTCTCCTATTAAAAAATGTAAGATGTACGATGATGTAGGCATCAATGAAGGGCAGTAACGACTCTTCACAAACTGTTCTCGTGCGGAAATGACTGGCCTGGCTGACTAACCTGGCCCGAAAAGACGGCGTGCGAGGATGTATTGGCCGAAATGAACCGCGGCATGTATGGCCAAAATTAGCGACATGGATTCCCGGCGCCGGAGCGGCAGACTCCAAGGCTGTCGTCGATGTTATTGTGATACGCTCCACAGCTGAGTCTGCTCGCGTTTCAAGGAAAGCAATTTGTGTTTACCTGGAGCCTAACCATGAGTTACACAAACATTCGCTCGCTATTCAACTGACAGTCCGAGGAATTCATTTGTATAATCATCGAATGACCATGTATTTCTTCTGCAGTTGAGCCCAACCTTGAAAGTTTTAGCAGCAAACAATGGACCTGCGGCCATTCCCGTTTATTCAGTACATACAGCCCTCAAGATTACCGAAAATCAATCTGACGTATAGACCTCGCATATCGACATATGACATTCATTTTTATCGCTTCTCCTGTATGTTTTCCTTTAACACCTTGCACACAGTGTGCATTGCACTGTACGAGTGTAGGCTACATGCGTTTTATTTTACATGCTCTCGGATTAGGCATGATTTACAGATTGAAGGACTATTATAAGTCGTTTCGATACCGTCCTTTCTTTTCATTATATCGCAATCTTGCGGTGTTATGATCTGATAAAAATTTCAATAAAGTTCTTGCCGGGTTATGATCTGATAAAAATTTCAATAAAGTAACTGACTGATTGAAATTCACTTATTAGGAAGATTTATGTTTACCAATGACATCAAAACTTGGCGCGATACCTTATTTATATTATTGTTATCATCTGGTAACAACTCAGCCTTAATTTAGACCAGCCATCTCAAACCCAATTTGGGTCGCGGGCCGGATTCGAACCTTTTAATCGATATAAGGCGCCGGTCCAATGATGCCTAAATGTTACATCAAAATCCATACATTTGTTTTCATTGGGATGCTCCCTTTTTAATATGCAATATTATAGATTATGGGGACTCTTAGAAACACCTTTCTTCGCAAATAATGGAATTAGCAAAAATATAATGTTTGCCCAATTGCATACAGCTACAAAGCATTACAGCAGTGACTCTAACCTGCGGGTCGCAACGATACAAATGAAAATATTTCTATTCTTTGTTCTAATCACGGTGCGGAGTTAACCCTCGCATGTGTTGTAAGGCATAAAAGAGAGCTTTACACCCGACGTCTTCGAATCGTTGGATCACCATTCAGGTTTCCACGGCTACGATTTTGATCCTCAGCATTGAAAGAAGGTTAATGAACTGCTGCAATGAGCCAATTCACCACACTAAAGAATGTGGAAGATGTGAAGAAATTTCGTTCATCCAAACTGACGGCTTTATCGGGGACCTTTTCGGGCAGAAGTTATACAGCACTAAGGTCATAGATTGAGAACTATATGGGGATAACTACCTTTCGGCTCATGTTTTCCTAAAACTGCTAAACTGCGTGTACTTTTTCACATTCTCGGAATTTGGTGTCGATGTCACAGATTGGTTATGAACTATAATATCAACTAAGGTCAAAACGCAACATCACAGTCGGGCTGTTATAAGGTGTCATATTAACGAAAACGTTCAATAATTTCTGTCTTGAGGGATTATGTACGTGAAACTAAAATCTCAAATATTGATTGAAATGTACTAGATAGTGCTGGACTTCGGTCGAGTCACTAGGCTCAAACGATTTGAATTGATTCGGACTAGACATATGAGAAATATGAATTAACTTGTGACACGGAGTGACGGTTTCGAGTCAATTTTCCTGTCATTTCAGTCATTCTAGTGCGCAAAGAATTCTCAATGCCTCAGCCGCATTACGAAGTGCCCAACACGTCATCAATACTAATCCTTTTTCCCTGAATTACATTTTGAGTTGCGTTTTCGATATGATTAATTCCGTCAGCAGCGGCATCGCAGACAAAACAGCTGCGGTAAGACCTCAACGTCATAAAAGGGCATTGACTGACATTATATTATCATTACATCCATGAATAAAGTTCGGCAGTAAGCATACTGTGTGAAACTATCTGAGGCTCCCCAAAGTTTCATATCGATATCCACACCAATCTTCCCTCTCATTTTTCACGATTCTGCGCGCACGCACTAACCAACTCGCCGCGCGGTCCCTTGGACAACAGCGCGTAACGACTAAAACAAAAAAATAAAATGTCATCACTTTGACTTTCTTGTGCGCACGTTTTTCAGTGCGCGGCAACTTTGAAAGCAGTGTGCGGCCGCGCACGCGCACAACTTAGAGCAGTGGTTCTCAACCTTTTTGTCATCGCGGACCCCTTTCGGACCGTCACGGATCCCGCGGACCCCCACGAAGATTCAGTTAAAATTTAGCTCAATTATCGTGCAATCGTTATCTGTCTCGTACATATGATAACTGCAGGCCCAGTGATAAACAGCAACACAATGACTTTTCTTGAAAATAAGATCAGACTATTCATGTATAAATTGTGATGACTTCTATTATTTCAAAGCAGATTCTGCAACTGCATTTTTTGAAATACTTGCTCGTGTCTTGAAAATCCGCTCCTTCGATTTGAAGGGAACGACTGCCGAAAATCCTTTGGGGAAAATATAGGTGGTGGTGAATGTGATAATAACGCGTAACGCTCCCGACGACACATTTGGGCATGATCGTAACGAATATGCCACCAAAATTGGCAAACTACTTTTTTAATGAACATATAACGTTAAGACTGGTCATTTATATTTGGCAGCTTATGTTGAAGTTGTTATGGAAAATTGTTATGTATATAACAGGAGAAAGTGGATTTTTGTAAACATTTCGAAGTCACCGTGATTGACTCTACTCATTCAACTTTTTTCCACAATCCCCGATAAAACATCTCTAAACAGCCAAATGTTTGTATCAGTTGATGTGATCTCTGGAGTTTCACTAGTGATGAAGCGGAATTGCTTCGTGATTTTCCGAATTAAAAAAAAATACAAATTAGGTTATCAAAATGTTTGTATCAGTAGACTATTGACAATTTAGCAATTATATTGAGTCTGCACAGTAGGATATTTAATCTCAGATGGCCATTCTGTTGATGTGATCTCTGGAGTTTCACTAGTAATGAAGCGGAACTGCCTCGTCATTTTCCGAACTAAATAAAATCCAAAATCGGTTATCAACAATTTTGAGGCTTCGCGGACCCCCGGTTGAGAACCGCTGACTTAGAGGGAACAGTGATCCAAACATATTTTGATTACATCTTGGGTTATCTGTGACATTGTAAATATGATTTAGCCTACAATCACCCATATCGGGTGATGGTTTCACGATATGGGTTATACTGAGAATGCTCATTAGTAGTGACTTGATCCTAACGCTGGCTCGAGAGCATTGGGACATGAAATGTGCACTCAGTCTGATGATTGTGCACTTGAAATAGGTCTACCGCATTACTCCCGAATACAAATGGTACAGGGATCCAGTGAAATGGAAGGAGCCCGTTTGTCTCAGATATCTCATGCTAAAATTAACGGATACAATTGTAACCATGTTTTGTTATCGTATGGTGTGGTGGGCTTGGTCTGCGTCCAACATTAAATTGCGTGTTTTAGGACAGATCAAGGTGGATTATGAAAAACTCGCTCACCTCTACATTCCGTCGAGTGACCTGGTGCGCACAGACAAGCCAGCACCGTCAACACATGAATGTAATACATACATGGCATCTTCATCCCTTTATATGTGACATTATACTACATAGCCTATTGTCAAAGACTTGGACTACATTGGCATCGATAGAAATATGATAACAATAGCTCGCTCCATTCATTCATAGTAAGTATAACATATACTATAGTACCAGCTTGTAGAAAGTCGATAGCTAATAAAATAGCTAAGAAGGGGTTCGCGAGGTTCACCAGATATCGTCAAGAAAATTAGCGTGTTATCGATCCAATTAGATGATATTTATAGTTTATCTTTATTCAGTCATAGTAGTCGACGCAACCGCTATGAAGCGAACGGCGACCGCATCGTTATCTTTCGAATGCCTACAACCCGACTGTGTAAGCTCATCACTCTCCAACTGCATGAGAGTGGAACTGATCAAATTTCCGAGGGCAAGTGTCGTGCGGTCGCCTCCTAGCAAGACAACTGAGAAGTAGCATGCAAACATCTACAGCCTCCGAGTCGATTCATTGTATGCAATTGTAATCGGGTTACATAAAAACTGGCATTCAGACGATCCATACCGCAACTAATAAAGGTGTCTTCGTACGGACGACATCAAGATCATCTATCTACGGTTTCGCAGCTATCCTTCATCCATTTAATTTATTCGACATGAGAGCTAAAGTACCACCATAGGATCGCGACTCACGGCTCACGCAACGAAACACTCAGTGCAACTCATATCATTCAGATAAAAATGTTGTATTGATCGCCCAATCACGAACTTCCCGCTTCTTAAGTACCCCACCACGCGACAGGGTGCTTTTATTCAAATCCAGAAGTCATTTATTATAGGCTGGATCAGTATCTCCTTTCGTCGTTTTCGGCTTTGTTTGCCACGGACAATAATATGTCCAGGATTCATGGACTTCAACAATGCTCCGACTTCCAAGGTCTGAATGACTTCGCGAAAGAACGGTCCGTCAATATAAATACTTGACATCAGATGATATTCCCTTTTCTGAGCAAAAACGTCGATATGCTCTGACCCCGTCAAAATATTTCGCACTCACCCAGTAAGGACTGAAAAATGGTCATCATCAATGGCAGCCTGCCTTTTGTCATATTCACGGTGTTTGGTCCACCTCTGTACACGCCCCGTAGAGGATGCATATTGTATACACATCCAGAGGTGGTCAAAGTAGTCAAGAAAGCTACTCAAGTAGAAGTAGAAGTAGCGACGAAAAAATCTACTCAAGTACAAGTAGAAGTACTTCTTCCATGAGCAACCTAAAACTACTTGAAGTAGAAGTAGAATTGACTGACTTTAAAAGTACTCAAGTAAGTAAGTAGTTGTGAATACGATCCTAATTCGTTCACATGGATTGTAAAAAGGTGCAAATTGGACCATGCGAAAGGTGACGAGCTTGATTCATATTGATGCATACCAGCAGGTATCCAATTTTCGATAGCATAAGGATAAGCATTCGTCCACATCATGGGATGAAAATGACAGTATTTATATGGAAATGCGATACTAATCCTCTGTTTACTCAAACAGCACGTTTTAGAAAATATCATGGTATTGCGCACTCCCCCATATTATAAGGCCTGTAGTTTAGTCGAAGAGCAATACGGAGATGGTGTGTTGGATACGGTGTAAACACATTGTGCGATTAGTAAACGTTAATAAAAAATATGGTGGACCGTAAAAATGCTATATTGTGTAGCTTTATTTCTGGAAATTGAAGGCATTACTACACTTGCTTTTATACTTCAACATGTACGTTATCCAGACAAGAGAACTGATATTAGTTAGAAATCAAATATATGGTACTGGAAATTGAAAGTGAAATATAAATCTAAAAACGGAACATGTATTTAATATTTTTGGTCCAGAAAGTTTCGAAGGTTGGTATGCTAAAACAGCTCTAAAACTAAAGAAAAGTCAGAGTCCACTTTTCCAGATTAGGATACGACATGGACATCTAGATTACGATATAAGTAAATGCTAGATTGCGAAAAAAAATCAGTTTCAAACATTATCATAAGCCATATATACTGTGATGAAATATTTGATACGGCGAAGGGTGACAATGCGGTGTGAACGGAGCCACGCCAACCCGCTACCTGAATTATATTCACCGATACTTTCGTGAAATCATACTGGATACTCCGCATTCACTGCGCGCAAAGCGCGACCAAAATTCTAGGCTCAACTCGACTTTTATGAATACGATACTCCGTGAAAACAGCCCCGAAATTTGTCAGGCTATTTTCCTGATTGGAGGATTACACTACTTCTACTTGACAAACTGAAAATAGCGAAAAGTAAGTAAGTAGATCACAAAATATTATGAAGTAGAAGTAGAAGTAGTGAAATTCAGATCTACTTGAGTAAGTACCAGAAGTAGAGGAAAACTACTTGAGTACTTCGAAAAAGTAGAAGTACTTCGTTACTGACCACCTCTGCATTACACATACATTCTTGAAAAATGCTGATACACACAACCTTTTTGGAAATCTGGCCACATGCGGTATACGAATGATTGCGCGGGCCACTTGAGTATTGATGACTTTCTCTCATCATCTATCTTTTTTGGAATCGGTCGGAAATATGACGGCGTGGACTAGACCAGAGGTGTCAAACACGCGGCCGGCGGACCGCATGCGGCCCACGCCGTCATTTTGGATTTTGAAGTATACAAATTTTATACAAAGTATACAATATTTACCTGCCACATATATTTTTTAGATTTGAGACCTTAAAATTTGCTTTAAAACTACTCCAAAAGCCTGAAACTACTACACTGTCACATCACTTTCAAAAGTTACCATGCGGGGATGATCAGTTATCACGTCACATTACCTGTTAATGATGGTAAAACATGACCCGTTGATGATTCGTGACAGAAATTCGTGATTTGGACTTTCGCGCAACCTTTTGTATAATTACTCGAACTAGGACTGAATGAGTGATAAAATAAAAATGACTCGACTTTAGTCGGGTCAAACTTTACAATCCGAGAATGAATTGTGACTCGGAACGCCGTGACTTGGTACACCCACGGACCCAACCTACTATCAGACTGTTATGGGGAATAATAATTATCAAAAGGTCGTAGCTTGCGTTGCGTAGCGTATTTATAGCTATCTAAGCAGGTCGGAATGACTATGGCTATCATTGTCATTCTGTTCCCCCTTGATGTATAGTTAGTTACATCCTGCGTCATCTTGGGTCTGTTTGTACATGATATTATCGCCCATTAAAGGTGGCGAGTCCTGGTGAGGTTGTGGTACGCTCTGTCGCTGTAACAATAATGCATTGCTCGGCGATTGGACTGTTTTATTACTATGGCACATTAATCATTTTATTCAAGTTGCTATTTATCAGTTCCCATATTCGAAGGTAAATCTAACTCCGATGCATGCACGTCATGATGCATGTGTACGCTAGCATGGTGTCTATAACTAATTATTTAAACAAACTATGCCAAGTACAACAAAAACTTTATCTAAATATTCAAAAGGTGATTTTTTTCATGCCACGCGTGAATTCACAATAGTAAATTACATATTCACGATGTTTGTGAAATGCCAGTCTATAAGGTCCCGTCCAATAAGGCCTGCTTGGAAATACATTGAATACCCCTGTTATTGGTGTTGCGGCCCGCGGAGCCACCCAAAACCAGGAAATTGGCTTGCGAGCATATTTGAGTTTGAGACTCCGGACTAGACGCAAGTGATGACTTTTTAATCAGGATTTGGTTGTCCAAGTCGACGTTGCGGCAACGTCGATGAGCGCGTGGTAGACAGAGAAAGCAATTATGTTGCTCAGCGTGAAACAATGGGTGGTAAAATACGTGTAGGCTACTGTTCATACACACGCGCCCAACCTGCGTAGGCTAGATATGCCGCACTTACTCCATATTTACTGTATTGTGGGTACTCGTCATACCCACAATGTCGTCTTCAGCACAACACCGATGGCCAATAGTGCGGTTCCAAAAATGGTAATTACCATACCTGTCACAAAACGGGATTTATGCTTGCTTATGTGGGGTGAGCAATTTAGCTAATTAGGAATGAGACGAATATATATAAGCGACGCCATAGGATAAAAACATGGCCTTGTTGCACATGTCTCTTTGGAGGCGCACACGCCGCACACCAAGAAACACCGTCTCTCTTCTGAATTGGACTAGCAAATTCACGTTCTTTATTGATATAGTGCGAAATTGGCCAGTGTGGTATTGTGTATGCCTACGAATTGAAATTCATTCCAACACATGATCGTTTACTCCAGTAACGATTTCCGAAAATAAACTGGGAAATGCATCGAAGCAGCCCAGAACGCCATTCCGCATACAATTGTCGCGATGAGAGTTAGTCAATGCAATGTCTCTGAACCCCCGCCCTTGGTGTTGAATATAAGAGGACAAGTAGTGATTGGATGCGCGCTTTCCAATTTGTAAGAATCAATTTTGTGTATTCATTCTTGTCTGCATGTCTATGACTAGGGTTGCATTTAAAACAAACAGTGTTTTAAAACACTTTGCCTAAAACATGTTTCAACCAGTGTTTAAAAAAAACTCTAAAAAAATTGTTTTTTTTCAAGTTGTAAAACTATGCCGTAATTGTGTAAATACTGTACAAAGAACATGTTGTATGAGCCTACGGACAATTATCACCCGATATAGCCGACGTATCGATATGGGATGGTTGCATCCCTCAAAATAGTCGGTTCAACAGCAATACCACATATATTTCGTCAAAGGAGCTATTGTCAATTGTCAATATCGATACACTATGACGTCACAATTGAATATTCGTGACGTCATGACTTGAAAAAACATTTAAAAAAAACAATAAAAACATGTTTTAAATTAGGGTTTTGTTTTAAAATTGTTTGTTTTAATTGATTTTTGTTTTACATGCAACCCTATCGATGACATTGGCACCAAATTCAAGGCAAAAAATCCACAGAGTTCAGAGTTTTGTGGAAAAATGGACCAGAAAGTAGTTATTCACAGAAACGAAAACGCCAACACGAAACGGTTATATACAAGTTACATGAATAATTAAATAGTTACGCAAATAATATAATTCAAATATACGTGACCGCACTGTTGCATATCTTCTGACTCAAAAGGTCACGGGCCGCCAGGGAAACCCGAATAGTGATATAATATTAATGAAACAAATTCAAATGCCCGCGATTACAGTTAAATCTCATCTATTGCTCTTAACGAAACATAGGGATAACGCCACATTACGACTGCAAAAAAGAAAGCGTAAAATTACACCAACTTAAATCGTCGCCAGAGCCACTGTTTAGCATTTTATAACTGTATTCAACAAGGTAATAATCGTAATTTTGCAACTTCTGTCGTTTGCAAATAAGGCTATTGTTAGAGTCCCTATGATCCGTAATATGCAAATTGCTATTATAATATACTACCAATTGACATATTATAATATTATTATATTAACATTCTATTATTTAGATATGGGCGTGATCATAAATCTTACGTGCATGCATAATAATTCGGATTAAAATGTTGTACTCGATTTGTACCGCGGCGTAAGTCTGATGTAGGTTTCGTATGTCATGGGTGTATACTGTATATTCACACCCGTATATCAGGGGTGGAACGTGGATGAAAATTAGGGTTATCATATTTTTGGATTCGGAAAGGATGACACTTTTTACAAATTACAAAAATTATATTAACGGACTAGAAAACGGCCGATTCTAGAATTTTTACGGGAAATCATGCTGAATAAAAATAGTCATTTTCCCAGTCCTGCACGACCCGCCCGACGGCCGTCATCCATGTGGCAGATTTGGGGTAATTTATGGCGTTTTGTATGTAGTGCCTATCCAGTAGCATTCCTGTCGAAGCTATGAATCCTTCTAAATGAGGACATATCGTAAGGCAACCCTAGTGAAAATATACTCACTCTTTTCGCTGAGGATGTATTCAAACGGAAAACAAGGGTATGGATTTGAAGGTGACATTTTAGCATGATTTTCGGTAATTTGTCACTGGCTTGGCGAGCGCTAAATTCGATGAAACGGGTATAGATCGAAAGCTAACGCGGTACTGATTACGAATATATAAATTCTCTTCTGCTCGTGGTCTTGGAACCCTCCAAATCAAACTCGAATTTTTCATTGTATTATGGTGACGCAACAAGGCCGTCTGGGAGCAAGTGAGGAGTAGCGCAAGCCCAAGCTCTTTGGCCATTTTCGCGCAGGCGATTGAGCAATCACACTCTTACTCTCACAGCGCACTTGCTACTGCGTTGCGCTATACTATTACAGACGGCATTGTTGCGTCTTGATGCAAAATTCGAGTCTAATTTCGGGGGGGGGCTTCGAGGGCCATGAGTGGGAACAATTATATTTTCGTGATCATTACAGCGGAAGCTTTCGATTGATACCCATTATATCGAATTTAGCGCTCAGCAAGCCGGTGAAAAATTACCGTAAAATTGCCCTTGGCCAAATGGAAAGTGTGACCTGAACCAATTTCAGTGAGTCGTGCGATTCGGCTGTGTCTACTACAACTACTACACCATCGTAGGTCACTATGATAACACACACTGCATCAGGAACATTATACTCATTCATATCTATATCTACATCGTATTTTATCGATGGTGAAAAATATCATAGTTCACGTACCGCAACATATAAATAATATTATATTTAATTGATTTGAGTATAAGGCCATAAAAATTTGCGACCATTCCCGATAACTCATTCACTCATTCGAACTGTAACGATGCAGCCTTCTCCATCTCAAACCTTACGCGACTGATTTCAGTGCTCCCAGTAAAGCTGGGCATGGGTCAGGTTCAAGTAATCCCTTTATCGTTCTCATAAATATGGAATGTAGGCGTTCCGGATGCGACTGGTATAGCTTCCAAAATCAGAATTGTGTGCCGAATTCTTCTCGGGTCAATCGTTTTCTTTTCCAGGCCAGACTTTAGACCGCAAACTTTTTCTTTCAGACATATTTTGCCAACGAACAGCGATAGCAATACCTATCACGACTGCGACGATTATGACGACCCACGTCGACGACTGAATAATAGGCCCAGGCTCACTGATATGACCTGTAAAGCATCGATAAATGTGATAAAAGAACTTGACTACACTTTTGATTACCGTTACAAAAACTTTGGAACCGGTCAGTTGGCAATATCCTATACGGGGATCTGGTGTTTCACATTATATATACTCGTATAGGCTATATATACTTATTATACATAGAGTATATGAGAGAGATATTCTTTCGGCCTCTCACGATTGTTCGGTTGTCACATACTGCACGGTTGCTCTGTTAAAAAAAATCCAAATTTCACTGGAATATTGTTTAAACGACGGGCAGTAGATTCCGCTCGATTCCAACCAGCAGAAATTTCACAAATAAAAGTGTTACCTGAGGCAAAAGTCGTGTTTTTGCCATGACAAAACATCGTGCTTAAGGTATACTCAAAGGTAGAGCAGCCAAATGCTTTTTTCGCGTGTTTTTATCTTGAGCATGGTCTGTGATTAGGGTTGCATTTAAAAACAATTTAAAACAATCATGTTTAAAACACGGCCCTTGTTTGAAGCATGTTTTTTATTGTTTTTTTAATTGTTTTTTCCAAGCCATGACGTCACGAATATTCAATAGTGACCCCATAGTGAATTGACATTGACAAGTGAAAATATGGGGTAAATATAGCTCCTTTGACGAAATATCTGTACTATTGCTGTTAAACTGATTATTTTAAGGATTCTAATCGTCGCATATCGATATATCCGGTGGTAATTGTCCGTAGGCTCATACAACATGCTTTTGGAAAGTATTCACTCAATTCTGACATAATTTTACAACTTAAAAAAACACAATTATTTTTTCAAGAAGACCTTTGTTTAAAACACTGTATAAAACATGTTTTCAACAAAGTGTTTTGAAACACCGTTTGTTTTAAATGCAACCCTACCTGCGATACAGATTGGATAAAAATGAAGAAATATGACGCTGATTCGCTGGTATTGGTCTACGTCCTTTGGAGATCCACGTTAAAACGATAGTCGTATATATAAGGAGCAAATGAAATACTTCCACGTTAATATCAGAGTAAGGGGACATAACCTGATAAGCTGGTATACAGGTAAATATATTCCCTACGTTATCGTGAATATCAGGAGGGCTTTTTTGTCCCGCCAATGCAGATTTCACGAAATAAGAACGAAACTTGTGGCTGTTTCCTTGACAATGTGTTATTCTAATTTTTTCAGGACTTCTACAATTCGACCTATCAATATCGAAGGTCATTTGTGTCTCGTCTATGCGATATTATTCTTTACCTGGTGCAGTAGAGGAAAGATCTGGAGAGATAGTGGAGATAGAAGGCGGTTGTGGAATAGCTGAACAATTCGTGCTGCAGAAGTTCCTGTCAAACACCGGTACACACTTCTCTTCTTCTGAACAACTGTTGCACGAATTATTATTTCCCGCTAAAATACAAGTGTTATATTGCTACAAAATATTCAGTTACGGGTAACTGAGTAGAAATCTACGTTATTACTCCTACTTCTTTCTACCTGAGTATCAACGTTGAATATTTCTACGACTTCAAGCTACCAGGAGCTGCACATAACATACAACACACTACCTACGTTAGGGTAAGCATATTTTTGTGGCTAATATTCCGGACACTCTTTAGAGCAGGCCTGGGCAAAGTGTGGCCCGCGGGCCGCTATTCCGTGCAGCCCGCGAAAGGCTACTTGAAATTCAAAATATAAAACTTACTTTTTATTGTTGCTGCGTGGACCCAAACCATAGGATGTATATACTGAACCGCAAATTCGTTTAATAGCGAGCCTGTTCGTTAACATGGCGTGACTACACAGCCTGTACGTAACTCACAAGCGTAATCCAGATTCGAAATGAAGTCATAATGCAGCAAATTGTGCCATTACAATTATAGTCACAAGAAATCACTAAACCCTTCTCTATTGCCATTGCCACATTACGCATGACACGGTCTGTGTTTCAAATTGTCACTTGATGCGTTTCCAAGTCCCTAATTCGTAAAACAAATCAATCAGTGCCCGTGATTTCTATAAGTCATCATCACCCATAAAGGATGTCAAAAAAAGAAAACGGAAATTTAAAATTCAAAGAACGTTCGGAGGAACAAATATTTGTTTGCTGGAGTCAGGGGTAAACCAGTCCTTTTAGTAGTTAGTGCCGAGCAGGTCGCCGTGTTTAAGGAGTATAATAAAAGTCGGTTATATGATTACAACATGAAGACATACACTCGGCCATGGGGCGGCGAGTTTCGGACGAATTGCAAGCTTGGCTCAACAACAAGACCAACTCACCCAGCTGCACACTGCTCGGAATCCAGCAAATAAAACAATAAGCTTTATAGTATCACAATGACCGTAACTGCCGCACCCCAAACCCCCCAAATTAGGCTCGGACGAGCTCGAAGGGGGCTCAAAATTATTTCGTGAATGAATATAAATTACAGAGTATTTATTTGAAAATTTATGCAACTCTTTTCAAATTTTTCTCGCCCTACGCTCGATTTAGCGATCGATGGATTATAGAATTGGGCATTTTGGCGTCAACCATTGCCGCACCACGACGCACCAAGTTTTGCAGAAAAGGACTGCCCTTATGTTGACCGAAAACCACGATGCCCAATTGTCCATAGGCAATATTTGGCTGTAAAGAAATACCAATTTGGAATCGTGCGGGTCTTTTAATTTAGTACGCTTTGGCGATACAAAAAAAAAGTCGCTCAGAAGTAGTGTTAAAAACGTGCATCCCGATGGAGGTTTGGTCTGGGGGAAACTTTAGTTTATAAATCTATGGGGGGGGCACAGAACCAACGTTTTTCAAGGGGGGGGCTGACGAAGTGCTGTTTCGACCACCCCAAATACATTTTAATATATTGATAGATTAATACGTGGATAGGGGTTTAAAGAGAGTTCAAAATGTATCATGATTAATATTGTTTCGAAATATGACGGCGAATAAATATTTTATTGGTAATTAACGGTCACTTCCTCATACCCAATACCAACACATCCACTGAGCACCATATAGTGTAATTCACTGCTTTTAATTTGGAAATAAAATCAATACATTGGAGAATACAGCTAAAATTTCTGATTTGGCCAGCCAACATATTGTCGGATTCTCATTTGGCCCGCGGAGAAAAATAATTGCCCACCCCTGCTTTAGAGCCTACTCGCGGGTTTTAAAATTAAGTATGAACACATTGGCTGTCAATATGACGTAGCAGTATCAAAGCATTGCCTATCTACTGTATACAGCAGTGGAACATATGTCCTGAATTGGGCAATCCCAAATAAAGGCAAATAAAGGCAAACTACTCTCAGGTTTAGAACCACTGTCCTTGACTAAAACATCCAAATGGCCTTAATCGACTCAAGGAATACACCGTTGATTGCGATTACAGTAAGACTTATTTCATTAAATGATGGGTATTTTTATTTAATTTTTATTTCATTTATTGCGCGGGCGGTGGACCCCACATTAAATTTAAAAATGTGACACTGAATCGCTCGCAGCGCGAAGAAAAACTCAAGTAGTATACATCTGCTTAAAATAATACTGTTTATTTTGATTTACGACTTTTTCAGCCTGTACTTCAAGCCTTCAAAATTCCGGACATTTAGGCATATTTTAGAATTTCCTCCTAGGCGCAGTTTGCACAGTAAAATTCCGGAAACGTCCGGGAAATTCCGGTCGTATGGCAACACTAACCTGCGACAAATGAGGAGAAAAATATTCATGGTCAAAACAACTTTGACTAGTTTTGTAGAGCCTTTTATTTTGATTTCAAAAATATGCAACTTTCAACTCAGAAATGAATTATAAAGGTGACGTCTTCCTGCAATGGTAGCGAAATCCCACTGCAAAAACGCAGACGATAAATCTCTGAACTTGCGGGTATGGTACACCAAGTTAGGGTAGGAAAGTTCGCGGGTGCTAGCCTACCTTATGCATTTGATAGGAGAGTAGCCTATCTCCGAATACATGCATTTCTGATTTAAAAGATTTATATTTTTGATTTAAGGAGATAAATCCGTAAAAACTATGTATGAAATCATTTTGATTGTGACGGAGAACCGTTAATGCACATACCTGTTAAGCACACGTACGGCAGCTCCTCGCTGCAGTCGACAGGGCGCAAAACCAATCTAGTAGAATTGTGTTGAGCTCCTATGCATGAG
Organism: Botryllus schlosseri; assembly: GCF_051294905.1. Classification (NCBI taxonomy): domain Eukaryota; kingdom Metazoa; phylum Chordata; class Ascidiacea; order Stolidobranchia; family Styelidae; genus Botryllus; species Botryllus schlosseri. The sequence goes on from NC_137239.1 coordinate 20,192,788, forward strand.
ACGTTTCCTTCAGGCTGCTCGCCATTCTCCCAGTAGCTTACAGCGTCTACTGCTTCATTGTGAAAAATGAGTGTTGAGCTCCCTGCGTAAACAGTAAATACCACATTGCATGCTTCAAATTGTATTCTTTACATTTCAACATTACATACTCCAAGAACGTTATTGAGCTTTGTCAGGCCGCCACCAAATAATGATTTTGAGCGGTAAATTTCATCACAACCCTTTGTATAGGCAACACAACATTAATAAACAAACAAACACACTCTCTCCGTATCAAATATAGTCAGGGATATTCTAAGGCAGTGTTTCCCAAACTCCTTTGATCTACTGTCCCCCCGAACAACGAATAATGTGTCAGGGCCAGCCCCCCTGCCGACATTCCCCTCACCACGCCTAAATCATGAAACTATAGTTGTTTTGCATTTATTACAGCTAATAATGAGACGGATGATGTTGGTGGATTATTACCATCACCTCGTTATAATGGGTTTGAGTTTTGATAAGCACAATCTCATTATTAAGTCTCCAGTCTCCACGACCCGTAGGCTACTGTCAAGTCTGTTTCTGCTGTGATTCAGATACTTGGTCACGTCACTGAAAACAGCTCTATTAAATATGAGCGGAGAAGGGCAGCGACGAGTCAACCCGACTCCAGTGAGAGTAATTCTATTTAATTTAATTTTATCCAGAACGATTGAGTGGGTTTATTAAACTTAGGTTTGAACTAAAAATTGTTCTACGATGTAATCAGCTACTCGATAATTTCATGTTTGAAAACTTCACAAAATGGATTGATTATCCGGTAAGGAGTTTCCAATTGGAATATACACTGGAATCAAATCACCGTATGTTTGCGCGTATTTCGAGATTTTTGCTTCTCCGTCAAAATCGGTAATGCGAGCAGGACCGCTAGCTCAGGCAAGATGAGAATTGAAACAGTTCACGTCTCGCAAAATTTCGGTGACGTATTAAGGTCCCCGGCAGTGGCATTATCACCTTGATGAGGTTTCATCATTACTAAGAACGGATAATATTCTATTCTTCAATTTTGGAGAGGATAGTAGAAGTAAACGCAATATCGTTTCTCGTAACCTGAACGCCATGTCGAAGGTCACGGTCGCAGCACTCTGAAAAATCCACGATCGTTTGAAACAAAGATTGAAATCTCGCAAGACAGTTTTTCTCAAAATGCCATCCCACGTTACAGTGAGCAATAACTGCTGAAATAATTCGTAGATCTCACAGCAAACGGATTCTGCCGAATGATGGCGACCCTGAATCAATTTAGCATTTTTACTGCGTATTTAGTTGCTTTATTCAGCAATCGTTTCAATACTAAACAGCAATTGCCTACTAAACCTACACCGCCCCCATTTGCTCTTTGAACCCACTTACCGCCCATTTCATGGACCACGCTCCCTTCGCGCTCGCGAACGCTCCAAGAGGGGAGCTGGTGCCCGCTTTGGGAACCACAGGTCTAACGCAATTTTTTTATCTATTTATTTCCATCGGCTTACCGCATATACGCATTAGCTTTTTCAACCGCGCAAAACCTGAAATTATATTAGGTTAATCGATTGAAGTTTTCAATTATTTTGGTGCTTACATATATCACTATTCTATTTCATATTTATCGGCAAATGTCATCAAGCAGATTGACCGGTAGAGTTGGTGGCGGTGATGACTTCGAAAATTTAGAGCACGACATTATGCGTCCTAATCCATATTTAATGCCAATGGTTTATGCCACTCGGTCACGACTATTCGTGAGTTACTCGCGGGATAGCTTTAGGCGGGCCCATTGTTGTAAATTTCTTTGTTGAATTGAAACATGCTGATATCTCGTGAATATCCCAAAACTACTTTCAACGAAATATGAAGTGTGAAAAGTAAGTAATTTTGACTTTAATCTGTTAAGTAGAAGTGGGAACAGTTTTAACACACAACCACTCTGGTATAAGCTGTGCAACTAGGAAAAAACTACTTCGAACTCCGAAGAAGTAGCAATTCGTTATGGATACTGACCACTATGGAACTACTTACGCATAGTTAAGGACGTAAAGTACCATCGATCTTGTGGATATATTTGCAAATAACGCTCATAATCGTAGAATTGGATCGGCGAGGGAGCGAGAATGGTACGCTCGTTCTGGCAACAGTACTGTGCCACCGGTTGTGATATGACAGCTTCGTGAAGTACGTATTCGCAGTCCCCTGCGGACAGGGAGGAATCTGCAAAACATTACTCAATATACTCAATATATAGAAGGATACTTTCATCTTCATCGAATCGAAACACATACCAATCAGACAGCAACAGTATTGATACAGCAAGAAAACAAAACGCAAACACAGTATCAAATAGGTGTGATCTCTGCGACTTTAGAGGTCAACTATATAGTCTGCCCACACTCGCAAATACACGGTCTCTACTTAATAGTAATTCTAGGTAACTTATATAAACAAACATGTACAATCCGAAACAAAGTATGAGTATGAGACAGTGATGACGATGAGAGGTAATAAAGAAAATACTCCCTAAATATATCGTATACGGAAAGTCACGTCACATACAACGTCTCGAATGCTAATTGGCTACTCCTTTGTTTGTGGCATTCATAGTGATGTCGACTACAATGGTCATTTACACCAGGCCGATTCTCTTTATATTGCTGACTTCTAGCACGGCCCACGTCTAGGCTTTTTCAAGGCACCGCTTGCACGGATCAGATGGAAAGGGGGAGCTTAGATAAACCTCCGATAGCTGGGTAGTAATTCTGGAGTCGATCTCGGTCGGACTCGAACCCGCAACCCATTGGTGTTACAGCTGTGGATCATACCACTAGACGCTATTTCGACACCCTATAGTCCTGTATTGATCGCAGAAATAAGTACCAGAGTGGGCTCATTCGAACGGACGTTTTAACAACAAAACTTCAATTCACTTTTAATTAGAGCAGGGGTGGGCAACTTCTCCAGTCGGCGGGCCGGACATGGGGAATTGAAGGACTTGTCGGGCCGGATTCATAAACGCGTATTCATCCACCTATACAAGTATTAATCGTATTTAATGTAAATTTTACGTTTGAAGCATAGAAACCAAAACAGTATTCAATGAATTTATTGATGCAATGCATAAACTTGTGAACAGGTTCTTTGAGCTGTGGCTGCATGTCGCACACATAGAAAACAAAGAACTAAAGAATAACTAAGAATCACTATTATTTGTGTCCGAAAAAAAGAATAAATACCCTGCAGTCACCATAATTTGACGCAGTGAGCAAGTAGTAGAGAATTGCGGCTGACCGTGACCGCGAGGCGGTATGTTGCGCGCCCCTGGTATAATGCATATACCAATGAACGCTTCGGATTTTTCCAAATTTACCCAGATATCAACTCAGTACGGTTGACTTTATGCGTAAATGCCGGTAATGCAGTCCTTTTCATGTCAACGAACTTAAGCGTAAGCTCCACTCTCGCACTCCAATCAAACACACACGCTAAAGCAGTGGTGCTCAACCGGGGGTCCGCGAAGCATTTTCAGGGGGTCCGCGAAACCTCTAAAGTTGTAAAAGGATTGATAACCTAATTTGTATTTTTTAAACAGGGAAAGCATATGAGACAGTTTTGTTTCATAATTGCGAAAACTTAAGGACTCACATCAACAATATCGTCGTCTGAGATGAAATATCCGATTGTGCAAACTAATTTTAATTGTCAAATTGCCAATTGCCTGATGTTAATGCAAACATGCACACTGTTTGTTGGGGTTTGTGGAAAATGTAATGTTGGATAGAAAGCAAGTTCAAACAGGGTGACTTGGAAATGTATGCAAAACATTTTGGATTTGGAGTTGTCAGTCTCGCCCAATTAGTAAACACTCGTTTGAAATAGAAATTCCTGAATTTTTTCTTCATCTGTCTTAATGACGGAATTGAAAACTCACTTCGGCATCCATTTTCTCTTGTGATATAACCGCTAAATAACTTTAACATGAGATGCTAGATAGAAATGACCAGGCTGGACGTGATATGTTCATTAAAAACTCACACCAAAATGTGTCGTTGGAAGCGCTAAGCGTCAATATTACCTTCGCCACCAATATATCTTAGTTAAATGGATTTTCGGCACTCGTTCATATCAAATCGAAGATGCGTATTTCCAAGACAATAAATACAGCTGCAAAATTCGCTTGGAAATAATAAAAGTCTTCCCAACTTCTTCATATAATGTGGTGTCATTTTCGAGAAAAGTCCTTTTGAGGCTGTTTATCACTAGCCTACAATTGATATTTCCACAAGACTGATGACGGCTGCGCAATAATCGGGCCAATGTTGAACAAAACTTGAGGGGGTCCGCGAGATACGTGATGGTCCAAAAGGGGTCCGCGAAGACAAAAAGGTTGAGAACCATCGCGCTGAAGAATAAACCTACAGTCCCTATCATTTGACGTAATAATCAAGGAGTGGGGGATTGCGTCACACGTTGGCCGCGGGTCACATTATCATGTACGGCCGGAAACTCTCTGCGGGCCGCTCAAAATCACGTCGCGGGCCGCATGTTGCGCGCCACTGGATTAGAGTCACAGTCTGTAATTAGCAAACCCCGTCTTGTTCATGGCAAGTAAAAGCTTGCATCATCATTGAGCAATTTTATGCATTTGTGGTGTGATTTTGAGAGCGTCCGCAACGCTATCCTCCAACTTAATATTGAAGAAGTTGTCACGTGGTCGATGATACGACATTGCTTTATTACCGCACACTTTCGGTTCTTGCCGCACACAGTAATGATTTCTTATTTCGCCCCGGAGCAATGGTTGTGGATCTTTGGAGATATGATTATAGTTCAATTATATCAGTTTGTTGGTGCATGGAGTCATCTTACATTAATGACGTCAGCTGTGCTTTCATCGATTCCCATTTTAACTATACTTCCATTGTAATGCGATTGTTGGTTAAACATCGGGCATGAATTTAGCATTGTGAAACGGCGGCGTTATGATATCAGGTATAATATAGGTGTTCAGGACGCCCTTACTGGATCGCATTTCGAAGCCAGCCGGGCTCCTCCATTAGGCCTCTGGTCCAAATCGGATGAACAATCGTACAATTTATTTATCGAGATGAGGTTCTAGAGTCTAAACCAGTGGTTCCCAACGTGGGCGATATCGCCCCCCAGGGGGCGATTTGTCGGTCCAGGGGGGGCGAAAATAGCCAAGGGGGCGATAGGGGGGCGAAAATGGACGAAGGGGGCGATAGGGGGCGATTGCGCGCTGTAATGGCTATATTGGCGCTCATGACCATAACTGCCACACCCAAACCCTCAATTGGGATGGTGGGCCCGCAGTTTTTTCGCGAATTAACATTATTTAAATTATAAAGTATTATTTTGGAAATTAAGGCAACTTTTTCCAAAAAATTTCGCGCTGCGCGCCATTTCATGGTAACATGTTTATTGCTTATTGGTTACCCTTCCTCCAAGAAATAATACGCATGAGTTATCGAAATGGGCATCTCGGCGTCAGCCATTATCGTACCAAGACATAGAAAGTTTCAGGCCATGTAACATGCGACTCCGAGAAGTGTGCCAGAATGAGAAAACCTTGGCTGAAAAGGACTGCCTTTATGCTGACCGACTTTGATATATATACTACATACACATATAGATTTAATTGTCCATGGGCGCCTAAACGGCTGGCGCCAAATGTTTCTGTCCTGGCAATCGAAACCGCACAAAAAATGCCATCTCGCAGAGAAAAATTAATTGCCAGTTCAGAAATACCAATATGAAATCCTGTGCGTCTTTTAGTTTAGTACGTATGGGCGACTTGAATATCTTTTGACATAGCAGACAGACCACGAAATTTCATTACGTAACGAAGTCATTATACCCACGGACCCTACATTTTCCAAGACACCTCACTCAGCTTTACCGGTAAATCTGAATACATGAGCAAAGAGAGGATAAAAAATTGATAGCAATATATATGCAATTCCCGATCATATTGACCGATTCAATTATGAATGATAGAAATTGTTCGCGCTTCGCGCGAATTAAGCTGACTTGCTAAAGAGTCCAAAAATTTGTGCTGAGAAGTAGCGGTAAAGAGGTATCGGGGGAGTTGGGTCTGAGGGGTGCAGAAGTTTGCTTTATCGCCCTATGGAGGAGGGTCAAGACCAACGTATTGGGGTGGGGGATGACGAAGTGCTTTTACGGTCCTTTTGGAAACAAGTCGGAGAAATCACCTTTTTTGTTAGTCAACTTGCACCAAAATTTAGCTGGAAAAGTGTAATTTCTAGGTCGAGCCGAAAATTTGACCCTTTTTCTTAGTCAACTCGCCGGTTATTTCAGTCTGTATGCCCATTTTTCGGTTCCCAATATTTGGGGGGCGATGATCGGTCTGGAGTTTGAAAAGGGGGCGATGAGTCGAAAAAGGTTGGGAACCACTGGTCTAAACTCTAGACTAAACGATATAAACGTTTGAGCATAATGCTTACCTGGCACAGCCCTGCAAAATTGCGCTTGCCCACATGTAATACGCAGTAGAATCACCCACACGTAGCTGTACATTATCAATCTAAATATGCAGTAAATTACATAGAGTCAGCGGATCATGCTTCATGATGAAGAATACGTCATGCTAAGACTTGCTCTGATTAGCTGCTGTCATTTGCTGTACTGACACCATCATCTATCTTACCAGTTTCTGTGACTTGGTTAATTAATCTTCTTCGCAGTGCTATTAAAGGAATCTCTACAAATCAAGTGTCGAGAAAAGATGCGCTTCAAAATATAAAACCGGAAAACTATTACATCCAGGCCAGACTGTGAATCCGTATTGGTAAACCGATAAAATCCCTAACTTTCTACGACCCTCAACAACTATAAAGAAGTTCGAGGTTGAGTAGTTTCTTGAATTTCTTGCTTTAATTGTTTGCTTAACCTCACTGCGCATGGACTGGACATACTTGTTAATGATCCAGCATAGTCACTGTGCCCAACGATGGATTGGAAGAATGTGGTATAATGTTATAAATCAACCGCCATCGGCGCGAGAGACCCGGTGAACTCCGAACTAATCTATTTACTCATATCGGCTTACTCTGTGCAAGGAAATCGTGAGTAGTCATGTTATGAATTGACGCATGGAATCGTAGTCCAGTCGCGCGAAGCGCGAAATATTTTCATTTACATGAGTGAATTTCGTCATAAATATCAGTATAGTTTCACATATTACAATCAAATATTTATCCTTACTCGGCCCATATGACCAGATTCACCGGTAGAGTTGATGCAGGGGTGTCTTCGAAAATATAGTGAAGTTAATAATTCTGTTCTGCATCTTTGGGTGGACCAATTGTTATTGGTCCCATTTGTTGTATGCTGTTATTTCTTGAACTCCCATCAGGATTGTCGGTAAAGTGGAAAGATATTGGACTCGCCCAAACGTAGGCCTACCAGAAACAAAGTTCCTCGGTGATGAGGAGAACACGATTACCAATTGGCATTTCTATATAGGGCGCATCATTTTCTCTGCTGTTCGCATCTGTACTGGGGGGCTCAGCTTGCAAAGGATACTACTATAATAAATTCGAAAATCAACTCGCATTGAACCGCACGAATTGCGCGAATAAAATTTTAAGAACAATCCAAACCTCTCATTAATTATGGAGTCAATTCGTAAATTCAATTTGCATGTTGGCGGAGGCCAACACATTCTGATCGACTTAAGTGTCGACGGCTGCATAATTAATAAGTTCACGATATTACGTCTATACTTCTACTTGAGTATCAATGCCGACTACGTTGACCGCTTCTGGATACGAGCAATACATAAATCTTAGGCGGAGATTGTGTGAATGGGTTAGAATGCATATTGAATATGTCTGTAACAATTATACTGTTGAGGAATTGCAATTGTCGACTTCTAGCATATAAGATCAAATCGCATTCTACTAAATTCCGATAGTATTTGCCAACTTCTTCGCGTCCATCATAAACATCACGATATTTCGATTATAATTATATAGTTATAGGGGACGCAATTATGCAAATACACATATCAAACCGCGTAAGGAATATCGGTTTGGTGTTTCATTGAACACAGTTTTGCGCTCTTCAGAATACCTACTCATCGTGAACGGAGTGAAGTGTGGTCCTGGCAGCCCCGATCTAAGAATACTCCCGTAGTCGTCAAACGGATCGCTTGCTGGTGCAAGAACTGTTAATGGTTCATTGCAACAAGCAACCGCTCCTTCTTTTGTTTTAACAGGGTGGTACCGTGTGTAAAAGCATCCACTTCCTGTTGCGTCTATGGTGCCGTTATCTACAAAACGGTGTTCGTAGTGGTTAATCATTGTGATCAATGATCGTTTTGTTTTAGCACGCGATTCATCAATATTTTCCGCTTTTACCCTACTCCAATGTAAGAATGTAAGCTGTACGATGATTTCAACATAAATGACAAGCAGTCATGATCTCGAAATTGTCGACATCATCAATAAATTTTACAAACATTATCAGTCTTTAACAAAAATTCTTCAGACACTGGTATACGATATAACCGTTCGATATGACTGTAGCCTTGTCCGAAAAAAAGACTGCGTGCGAGGACGTATTAACCGACAACAACCGCGGCATGCGGTAGGCCGAAACAGGCAACATGAATTCCTGACGCCGGGAAGGCAAACTTCAAAGCGGGAGGAACGGAACAATATAATTTGTTGTGGATCTATACGAGGCATTTATACATAGCTTACTCCTCCTAATATTATAATGACGCCGAGGCCTGTATTTAAATGAGTGATATGACGAATTTATGTCAAACAGGTATGAACAAGAACATTGAACACATTACAGTGGCACACTTTCCAATGCTTCGTCGATTGGATCGCGTTAGGCGTTCGGATTTATGAGTTCTGTAACACTGTGATATTTACGAGAATGTCCCTTCACAATGTTGACATTCCATGGATCGAAGTTATGGGGTGTCGAAAACGTATCTATGTATTGTCGTGTTTCATGTCATCAAACCTCGAATTCTTCATAAACAGGCTGTCGCCGATGTTATTGTGATATGTTTAGCGGCTGAGTCTGCTCGCGTTTCAAGAAAAGCAATTTGTGTTTACCTGGAACCTAACAGTGAGTTACACAAACATTCGCTCCTTATTCAACTGACAGTATGAGGAATTCATTTGTAGAATCATCGAATGCCCATGTATTTCCTCTACAGTTCAGCCCAACCTTACCAGTTTTTAGCAGCGAACAATGGATCTGCGGTCATTCCAGTATATGCATTAATACTAGACAGCCCTCAAGAATAGCGGGCCACGATCTGACATATCGACCTCCCCTAGCGACACATGCCACATTCATTTTAATCACTTGTCTTTTTATGTTATCCTTTATCACTTTTTATCGATTGTGCAGCATGCCTTTTATTTCCATGCTCTCTTGGCCAAGATGGGTGTCATTGCATGACAATCCTGTGGCGATCTGATGAACATCGCGATAACATGACTGAATGACTGACGTTCCTTTATTGGGAATATTTGTATAGCAACCAGAAGGTGCTATTAACCAAAGATATCAAAACTGGACGCGTGATTACATTTATAATATTTGCTGTCATCTAGCAACAACTCATAAAGAATCTTCCAAAGAGTGGTGCACCTTAGATAGGGTTACCATCAGGACCGTAACGGCGTTTTCATCGTAGGGCTACTTTCGGTAGCTTTCTGTATTGCCATGATACTGGCATTGGCATGATACTTTATCATGGATTACTGGAGGAGTTTGGAATCCCGATTTGCAACTCAATTGAATGGAAAATGCCTAGGTAGCTCAGAAACGATCGTAAAGCGTGGCATTCTCGAAAATGGCAACGTCTTAGGTGCAGTAACAATTGTAGTTAATCTTCGTGAAACATTGAGAATAGTACAAAAACATTGATTGTTGGAATATCACGAACACGATTGGATCAAATGCTTTGAAATATTGTGTTTTATTAGTGGTCAGACAATAAGGATGCACAATTGCACATGTAACCATGATACACATGTGCCACTGCCATATGTTCTGTTCATGTTGGATAGCAGACATTCAAAAAAGCTAAAATATCTAAATAATTTCCCTGACAACTTTGACATGGCCAGAGATGCGCAAGGAGAAAATGTCAGAGATATCAGAGTAGATTGGAGCTTGTGTTATATGTTATCTGACGATTGCTCGAGTATCAAACTAGACAACCTTCAGAATTATGAGTTATTAGTGGAAATTGGCACTTTATCTGTCCTGTAGAAGCAATATCAGTTTAAATCAACCAAATTAAGCAGTACAAATTTTTATTTAAAGTCTATCGATTTTCTTTCGACTGCTTGTGGTTTTTGAAACTTTTTATACAATATACACAAAATATTAAAAGTAGCCTGTAGTGCTATTATGTGGGTTATGAGAGAATGTAGTGGGTACCTAACCCAGAAACGTGACGTGATGGAGAAAAACGGAAGTCATGTTTTAATTCAGCGCCCAAAACTTAGTTACAATCAATTGTATGATCAAAGTCAACAAAAATTGTGTTGCAGTGTTATATTTACGGTCCATACATTTTCAAAGACACCTCGCTAAGCTCTACCGGTAAATCTGATTCCATGAGCAGAGAGAGGATAAAAATGGACATCAATATTCCGATAATATTGACCGATTCAATTATGCATTATGGAAATTTTTCGTGCTTCGCGCGTTTTATACGGTACAAGCCGGCCAAATAAACAGTACAAGAAATATCGCTGCGGAAAAGCGGTAAAAAGGTACCGGGAGAGGGGGGTCTGGGGGCAAAGCCAGTTTCGTTAATGGGTGGCTCAAGACCAACGTTTTTTGGAGGGGCTGGCGGAGTGCTGTTACGGTCCTGGTTACCATATTTTGGAAACCGAAAAGGAGGACACCCTTACACAATCCTAAAAGCTACCGAAATTGAAAAACGGTAATTTTGAAATATTTACTGGAAATCTTGTTCTGTTCAAGTTCAAGCTTCTTCATAAATTTCATCATTTCAAAACATCGCAAGACTGCGATTCAATGGTAGATAGGAAGGTGCCGAAACGACTTGGAGTATTCTTTGAGATCAGACACCCACCTGGGCCTATGCGATGTAAATAGGAGGCATGCAAGCAAACTCAGTGAAAGTAAAAGAAGATAATATAAAATGATAAGCGACAAGATCAGGTGGCTTGTGAGGGAAGGTGAGATCGATATGTCAGGTAGTGGTCCGGTAAATGTTGAGGGCTGACTAGTATTCATTCAGAAGAAGTTGCTTGTATTTCGACTTGAAGGTGGACAATGGACATTCTCGACGACTGTCGGAACAGCCGTCGAGATACTGTTCCACACTTCAGGTCCGGCATACTTGATTGAACGATGATCTTTCGCGTCGACCATATGATACTTGGACGATGACGACGCGTGTGTTGTACTTATGTACTTTTGATACGTGATTAGGCTTCACCGCTCAAATGCTCTGATATCAGATCAATCTTCAGTAGATTTTAAAATATTCTACATAAAATTGTGGCACGTCAACGGTTCACTAGCTGCACTATTATAACCCAACAGTTGTACGAAGTCATTATGCATCTTCTCGCATGATATCTATAACTCATTAATTAATAAATTATTCCCGACACAAAAACATTTCTATTCAAATATTTGAGAATGTGACTTTTTTCTGTGTCAAGCGTGAATAGTACAATAGTAAATTACATTTCCGCGATGTTTGTGGAATGCCTGTCTATGCAAGGTCCCGTTAAATAAGACCTACTTGGAAATTATACATTGAATATCCGTATTATTGATGCTGCGACCCATGACGTCATCAAAAACGGGGATGTATTGAAGTTATATATAGGAGTTCTATAAATCCCAGATCAAAAACTAGGAAATTGGCCCGCGAGCACATTTGAGTTTGAGACCTTTGCTTTGAAGAGTGTCAGAAGGACCTAGCGCGGCATGAAGTGCCTAAGGTTGTAGAACAGGCCATAGTTCCGTGATAACTCGACTCCCGCATTATCTAATTTTTTACGATATTTCTATGGTGCTCACTTAATAAAGGTCATCACTTTCATTCGACTCCCGAATGACCCGCTCGAACGTCCGCATTAGCTGTTTGCGCCATTGTGCCGATTTTCTGTTGACCCTGTCCGTTATACTTTAGACCACCCATGTCAAACTCAATTTGGGTCGTGGGACGGCATCAAAACTTGTTTGTTTGTTTGTTTAGGGGTATTCATGGTGTTTGTCGACTACTATGGTCATTTACACCAGGCCGATATTCTTCTTATTTTCCGTAACTGCCGACTTATAGCACGGCCCACCTCTAGGCTTTTGTAAGACACCGCTGACGCGGATGAGGTGGCGAGGAGGAGCCTAGGTAAACCTCCAACACTTGGGTATCGGAATTCAGAAGTCGACCTCGGTCGGACTCGAACCCGCACCTATTGGTGTTGCAGCCGCGGATTATACCACTGCGCTATCTCGCCACATCAAAACTTGTGATCGCTTCTGGGCAGGACCATAGTCGAATTATACCTAAAAGTTACAAATCCATACATGTGTTTTCCAGTGGGGTGCTTCATTTTTAAGCGTATACATAACATATAATATTACGGATCATAGGGCTCATAGTAACACCTTAAACCTTAATTAACAAATGATTGATATTAACTGTCATCGGCCAATTGACTACAGCAGTTATAAACCATTGCAGCAGTGACTATAACTTGCTCTGTCTATACGATAAAGTTGGGATATTTCCACGCTCTCTTTGTTTTAGTCATGCTGCGAAGTTAGCCCTGCGTATACGCGGTGAGGAATACAACATATTCAGTTTTATACTCCGAGTCTTTGACTTTGATTCATTAAATGGCTAAATCAATATTTGGGTTGCCATGGATATGATTCTGATTCACGGCATGGAAAGAAGCTTATGGAACCACTGCGCTGAAAATATTCACCTCTGGGAGCAGGTGAGGAGAAGTGCAAACCGCCAGCGTATTGGCCATTGTTGCGCAACTGATTGAGCATTCACACTCTCACTCTCGTGCTCACTGGCTCCTGAGCTGCTCAGACGGCTTGGTTGCGTCACAATACAAACTCGGTTACAATGCAACATTCGAGGCTGAATTCGGGGGGGGGGGTTCCAGGACCACGAGCAGAAAAAATTTATATTTTTGCAATAAGTACCGCGTTAGCTTTCGGTTGATACCCGTTGTATCAAATTTCGCGCTCAGCAAGCCGGTCAAATTGCCTTTAGCCAAATGGAAAATGTGACGTAGACCAATTTCACTGAGCCGTGAGATTTGCTCATGTCAACACCATATACGACACTATGGTTTCACGATACATGATATCAGAGCAGGGTCTTTAGAAATTTGCGTGACTTGAGTGGTGACTTTACTTGAAAAATTGTGGAGTTAATTGACTTTACTCGAATCAAAATTTGTATTGACTCGAAGTGACTGGCGAATCGAAAGACGCGATCCTATCCTAACACTCAATCGAGAGCATTGAGACATGAAATGTGCACCCAGTCTGATGATTGCACACTTAAAATAGGTCTACCGCATTACAGAACTCCGAATACGAATGGTAAATGGGCCCAGTGAAGTGGAAGGAGCCCGTTTGTCTCAGATATCTCATGCTAAAAACGGACACAATTGTGGCCATCTCTTGTTATCGTATGGGCGTGGTCGGCGTCTAATATTCAATCGCGTGTTTTAGGCAGAACAAAGTGAAGATAAGAATTTGAAAAACTAGCTCACCTCTACATTCCGTCGAGTGACCTGGTGCGCATAGAAAAGTCAGCACCGTGAAAACATGAATGTAATAGATACACGGCATCATCATCCCTCTATATGTAACATTATACTGAATAACCTATTGTCAAAGACTTGGACTACATAAACATCAATAGAAATACGATAACAATTACTCGCTACATTCATTCAAAGTAAGTATTGCATACACGATGGTATTAACTCCTAGAAAGTAGCCAAAACAAGATCGCTAATAAGGCGGTTCACCAGATATCATCAAGAAAATTCGCGTATTATCGATCCAATTTTAAATGATGTTTATCTTTATCAAGTGGTCAGTCAGAACAGTAGATGCAGCCGTTATGAAGCGGACGGTGACCGTATCGTTGTGTTTCGAATGCTTACAACACGGCTGTGTAAGCTTACCACTCATCTCTCTCCAACTGCATAAGAGTGGAACTGATCAAAATTCCGAGGGAAAATGCTATGCGGTCGCCTCCTACAGTGAAAATGCAACTGAGAAGTAGCCATAATTCTTCAAGTCGTGAGATCACAAACTGGTTCCAGAGATATCTAGAACTTCTGGATATCCCTGCTTGATTCCAGGCATGTAAACTTCGACAACCTCCGAGTCGATTCACCATATGCAATTGTAGTCGGGAGGCATCAAAATCTGGCATTCAGATTATCCATACCGCAACTGATACAAGTAGGCTATATTCGTATACGGTTGATATCAAAATCATCTTTCTACGGTTTCGCAGTTAACCTTCATCCATTAAATTTATTCGTCATAGCATCCAAAGCACTGCCATAGGATCGCGACTCACGGCGAACGAGGGACTTAGTGCAACCCATAACATTGTACGGCCCGATCACGAACTATTCGCTACTCAAACGCCCCACCACGCGGTATAGGGTGCTGTTTTTAAAGTCCAGCAGAATTCATTAAATTGAGGCTGAAGTATAGCAATAGCTCCTGTCGCCATTTTCGGCCTTGTTTGCCGCGGACAATAATATGTCTAGGAGTCACGAACTTCAACAATATTCTGACTTCATAAGGTCCGAATGACTTCCCTTAAGAACTTCGCATAAATAATTGACTTTAGACTAGGGATGGTGTGAACGTGAGGTTCACGTTCGCGTTCTGTTTGTGAACTTCGGAGGTTCACGTTCACAAACGAATTTTGATAGGTTCTGCACAGTGTACCTTTTTAACATATTACAGTTTTCACGTCATTATAACATCTTTGGTTGAAATTCATCACATTTCAACTGCGGGCCACAGTATGTATGACGCTGCCAGCATAAAAAATAAGCACTAAACGAGCATGCACCTTGACAATCTCAAAAATTTTACCTGCTTTGTTACAATAGTTTGCTCGAAATTTCCAGCTTTCTGTTTGCGAATATTTAGTGACTCAAGCTGCTGTGAGCTTGACCAAAAATCACATAACATCAAGAGCGAAATACGCTACGAGTAGGAAGGTATAGTCAGCGAAGGATGCTTATTCAACCAATCGATTAAATTGGCATCGTCATCTAAAGAAAAAAAAATCTAGCAAGCGTACGGGATCCATCTCGATTTCATATGTTTATTGTGTCATAAAAATCAAATCCGTGCGATTGGGGTGTTGGCTGGGGTAAAACCCATTTTACACTCTGCTCAATATCAACGTAGCGACACTCAGACGCCGAGAATTGTCGGTCTGGCCAGAACCGTTGCAAGTCCTTGTCGAAATTTTTGGCAGAGTGACGGAAGGTATTAATTTTATGGGATTATTATATCATTTGATTGCTCCAGTTGATACATTTGGCGACGTTCATGTACTTCAGCTTTGTGTCATCATGCCATACTCGTCAAACAGACGGCAATGATGGTGGTACAGAAAATATGTATGCACTTGCACAGTAGTATTCGGTATCAGAGAAATGATCGATACGACCGTGAAGGTCAACTAGTCTGATCACACCCGCATCAAACAGGTACACTTGACCCTATACAGTCTGACCGTAAAAAAATGTTAGGTAAAAATGAAAATAACAAAGAAAAATCAAACGATGGTAGCAAATGATCAATGAAGCATGTGGATCTAGGCGATGTGGGACAATAACAGCGTTAATATGACGACAAGAGGTGATTAAGTACTCAGTAGCCTAGGTCTTTTATTTAAATCTATTATAAGTAGGGTTACCAGCAGGGCTGTAATGACTCGAGTCGCGATGTTTTAATGACTCGGCTTGACTGGAGTCATTTTCTTAAAAATGAAAAATGACTCGACTTGAGTCATTACGCATGACTCGGACTCAGTCATATGGCTCGAGATTGGGTCTACTAAGACTGGCATTTCATTGTAGTTTCGAAGAATAATAAAGTTACCACGCTATCATTATTTCGTCTATCAGTACTATAGTACTTGAAAACGCGGCCAGAAACTGTTAAAATTGAGGAAAATTGGTAAATAATGAATGCCAAGCATTCGATATCACCGGACAGAAAGTAGTAAAAAGTGAGTTTCACACGACATTACCTCAGAACTAGGGATGGTTTGAACGTGAGGTTCACCTTAGCGTTCTGTGTGTGAACCTCGGAAATTTTGAGGTTCGCGTTCAAAACAGAACCGTGGTAGGTTCTGCACTGTGAACCTTTTTCATGTATTGCAATTTTCTCTTCATCATAACATCTTTGGTGCAAATTTCATTGAAATATAGAGTGAAATTAGCAGTATGACGTCACGTGACGTCACGAGGTTCACGTTCGCGTTCACACAGAACCTTTCAAAAAGGTTCGCGTTCACACGAACCTGAACCTTTCAGAGGTTCTTACCATCCCTACTCGGAACTGAACAGTCAACACAATGACTTGGATTCGGACTCGAGTCAAGACACTATGACTCGGACTCGACACTCAACTCCGTGATTCGGAATTGACTCGGTGGGGAATTGAAAATGACTTGAGATTGACTTGCGACTCGGCATCTTGTGATTTGGTTGCAACCCTCTACCACACGTCCTCCTTTAGTAGGACTTTTCCTTTTTTTCGGTTTTTGAAAATGTTCTCCAAGGACGCCCAAATGTCCTCCTTTTTGGCAATTCGTCCTTCTTTGCAGCTTTTAGAGATGAGATAGTGGATAGATTCGAGTGAAAATTGGACTTAATAGGAAATTTGTGGTTCGAACGAAAGTGACGACCTTTTTTTAGTCAACCAACGTAAAGTGTGAAAGAAAAACTGTATTTCTGGAGTTGAGTTCCCGTTTCCAAAATATGGTAACCCTAAATATAAGGCAATTCACGGTTATGTTGTGTACAGTTTAAGTAATCGTTTGCAGTATAACTGTGGGGTCTATAGTAGGGTTACCATATTTCTGTGATCCAAATTCCGAACACTCTTTAGCGCCCACCACCGGATTTCAAAATGAGTTGTGACGTCATACTAGCAAAGCTTTGCTCACAGACCAGAGGTGGTCACGATCCGGTTCAGGAGTATGTAGCTGTGTGTTGTGTAACCGGGACCGAAACCATATTTTTTCAGCCCCTTCTCGTACAAATAAGCAATGATTTTGAGCCCAACATAGGGTAATCGATGCCACTTCTGGGGGGGAGGGGGGGTACTGTAGGAATCTGGGTTCTATACAGAGGTGGTCAAAGTAGTCAAGAAATCTACTCAAGTAGAAGTAGAAGTAGCGACGAAAAAATCTACTCAAGTACGAGTAGAAGTACTTCTTCCATAAGCAACCTAAAACTACTCGAAGTGGAAGTAGAATTGACTGACTTTAAAAGTACTGAAGTAAGTAAGTAGTTAGAAAACGATCCTAATTCGTTCACATGGATTGTAAAAAGTTGCAAATTCAGCAATATGCAGAGGTGGTCAAAGTAGTCAAGAAAGCTACTCAAGTAGAAGTAGAAGTAGCGAAGAAGAAATCTACTCAAGTACAAGTAGAAGTACTTCTTTCATGAGCAACCTAAAACTACTTGAAGTAGAAGTAGAATTGACTGACTTTAAATTTACTCAAGTAAGTAAGTAAGTAAGTAAGTAGTTGTGAAAACGATCGTAATTCGTTGACATGGATTATCAAAAGGTGCAAATTGAGCTATGCGAAAGGTACAGCGCTTCATTCTTATGGATGCATAGGTTGCATACCAGGAGGTATCCAATTTTCGAAAGCATAAGCATTCGTCCGCATCATGGGATGGAAACGATAGTATTGATATGGAAATGCGATACTAATCCTCTTTTTAATCGAACATCAAGTCTTTGAAAATATCATGGTATGGCACCCTCCCCCATGTTATTAGGCCTGTAGTTTAGACGAAGAGCAATACGGAGAAGTTGTATATGATACGGTGTAAACACTTTGCGCGATAAGTAAACATTAATAAAAAATATAGTGGGTCGTAAAAATGCCATATGGGTAGTTTTATGTCCGAAAATTAAAGGCATTACCACACTTGCTTTTATACTTCAACCTCTATGTTATCAAAAAAAAGAACTGATATTAATTAGAACTCAACGTATATGATACTAGGAATTGTAAGTGAAATATAAATACTACTTCTAAAAGCGGAACATTTATTTCGTGTCTTTAGTCCAGAAAGTTTCGAAGGTTGGTATGCTAAAACAGCTCTAAAACTAAAAAAAGTCAGAGTCCACTTTTTCAGATTAGGGCACGCCATGGACTGCTAGATAACGATATGATAAGTAAATGCTAGATTGCGAAACATCACTTTCAGACGTTATGATGAAGTGGCGAGATTGCGCAGTGGTATAATCCGCGTCTGCAACACCAATGGGTTGCGGGATCGAATCCGACCGAAGTCGACTTCAGAATTCCCATATCTAAGTGATGGTGGTTTATCTAGGCTCCATCTCATCCCCTCATCCGCGTAAGCGGTATCTTACAAAAAGCCTAGAAGTGGGCCGTGCTATAAGTCGGCAGTTATGGAATAAAAAAATTAGGAATATCGACCTGGTATAAAAGACCATAGTAGTCGACAAACACCATGAATAATACAAAAAAGAACGTTATGATGAGCCATAATATTATATACTGTGATGAAATATTCGACATGGCGACGGGCGACAATGCGGTGTGAACGGAACCACGCCAACCCGCTACTTAAATTATATTCACCTATACTATAGTGATATCATACGGGTTACCCCGTATATCCACTGCGCGCGAAGCGCGTCGAAAATTCTGGGCTTTAAACAAATTTTATGAAAATTAAATGTTGATGCTCCGTGAAAACAGCCCGAAACTCCTCAGGCTATCTTCCCGTTTGGAGTATTAAACTACTTCTACTTGACAAACTGAAAATAGCGAAAAGTAAGTAAGTAGATCACAAAATATTATGAAGTAGAAGTAGAAGTAGCGAAAATCAGATCTACTTGAGTAAGTACCAGAAGTAGAGGAAAACTACTTGAGTACTTCGAAAAAGTAGAAGTACTTCGTTACTGACCACCTCTGGCTATATGTGATAGGTGACAAGCATGATTCATAATCTAGGCTTACCATATTTTGAAAATGTAAAAAGAAGACACTTTTTCAGAAATTTGCAAGATGCAAAACCGGAGCAGAATTCTCAAAAACCGGTGAATTTTTCCCACTTTGTGATCGGTTGACTAAAAAAAAAAAAAAAAGAAGAAAATGTCATCTTTTCGCTCAGAGCTAAATTCACCGTTTTTCACTCCGAAATATCCGCCGGAGCGTCACTTCTGTGCTGATTTGCGGCATATCACTCGCAATTTGCTCTAAATCTGACCTAAATTTTCAAAAAAGAGGACAAAATCTCAAAAAAGAGGACAAAAGGGCGTCCTCCGAGGACACTTTCAAAAAAGTCAAAAAAGAGGACAAATCCTCTTAAAAGAGGACGTATGGTAAGCCTATCATAATCATGCATGCCAGCAGGTATCCAATTTTCGATAGCGTAAGTATTCGTCCACATCGTGGGATGAAAATGATAGTATTGATATGGAAATGCGATGCTAATCCTCTGTTTTCTCGAACAGCACGTTTTAGAAAATAGCATGGTATGGCGCCATTCCCCATATTATAAGGCCCGTAGCTTAGTCGAAGAGTAATACGGAGAAGTTGTATACGATACGGTGTAAACACTTTGCGCGATTAGTAAACGTCAATAAAAAATATGGTGGACCGTAAAAATGCCATATTGTATAGCTTTATTTCCAGAAATTAAAGGCATTACTACACTTTGCTTTCATACTTCAACATGTATGTTATCCAGACAGAAGAACTGGTAATAATTATAACTCAAAGTATATGATACTGGGAATTGAAAGTGAAATATAAATACTACTTCTAAAAGCAGAACATGTATTTATTGTCTTTAGTCCAGAAAGTTTCAAAGGTGGTATGCTAAAACAGCTCTAAAACTAAAAAAAATCAGAGTCCACTTTCCAGATTTGGACACGCCATGGACATGCTAGATTACGATATGACAAGTAAATGCTAGATTGCGAAACATCAGTTTCAAGCGTTATGATGAGCCATATATACTGTGATGAATTATTTGATATGAACGAAGGGCGACAATGTGGCGTGAACGGAACCACGCCAACCCTCTATTTAAATTATATTCGCCGATACTTTCGTGAAATCATACTGGCGACTCCGTATCCAGCACTGCGCGCGAAGCGCGACGAAAATTCTGGGCTTTACTAAATTTTTATGAAAATTAAATGTTGATACTCCGTGAAAACAGCCCCGAAATTCCTCAGGCTATCTTCGTGATTGGAAGATTGAACTACTTCTACTTGACAAACTAAAAATAGCGAAAAGTAAGTAAGTAGATCACAAAATATTACGAAGTAGAAGTAGAAGTAGCGAAAATCAGATCTACTTGAGTAAGTACCAGAAGTAGAGGAAAACTACTTGAGTACTTCGAAAAAGTAGAAATACTTCGTTACTGACCACCACTGGTGTATATGCATCTGGTCGTTAAATTTTTTTGAATGAATTCTGTCAATAATATTGGTTGTTCCATATATTACTATATATAGTTACTATACTCTCCGCCCACATGATCAGTGGTAGCGGTAGAGCTGGTGGAGGAGGAGGATGAGTTACAGGGAGCGTACATGCAGGGGGCGTAATTGTAGATTGGTAAGTCATGTTCATGTCCCACCGATAAGATTGTTTATCAGCATTATGCCGGCGCGCACCACGGAGCTTTATAAACACTGACAAAACCATAGTGGTTTCCAACCTCATCATCATCATTGGTTTATGGTCGCGTTTATTTATGGTCGCGACTCCATCTCCATTTTGAAAATGTTCCGTGTGGCCCAGATGAAAATTCGACGAGCTGATTACTAAAAGAAGTCAGCACCTTTGCCCAGACTTACTCACGGGCTATTTTGGAAGCTGATTACGTTAAACATATTCGCGAACCCCGGAATAAAAGGCAAACCACCACCGCGTTTGGAACCACTATCTTTGAATAAAGAATTTAAGCGGTCTGAACGATCCCTAGGAATATACCGTTCTCGTGTAATTGCGATTACAATTAGCCTTATTCCAGTAATTGAAGGTTGTTTTTATTTATATTTTATTGCAGTTTTGGGGAGGGTGGTTGTCCCCATATTAAAATCAACCAATGTGATGGTAAATCGCGCGCAGCGCGAAGAAAAATTTCATGCATCAGCACAAATATTCCCCATAATAATGTTTTTATGTTGATTTACGAAAAATTATGAGCCTACGTCAAGTCTTCAAAATTCCGGACATTTGGCATATTTTAGAAATTCCTCCCGGACGCTACTTTGAACAGTAAAATTCCGGACATGTCCGGGGAATTCCGGACGTATGGCAACCCTAGTCTATAGTCCTATTCTAAGTATGTGAAATATCCATAGCATTTACATAGGCTTCTTGGTCCCCATTCCTAAGGGCTCCCGCTCAAGTGTGACGCAACTGTTTTCTCTGCTTCGAGGCTAAAAGATACGCAGCTGTCGAGTTGGAAATTCTTAGTTTGTTTATTGTGACGGACACTTTTTCTCACTCTTTCAAACGGCAAGACCGGGTGACGTGAACAAGCCGCGCTTTCTATCACTAACATCTAGTGACGCCAAGGAGAGAGCGTGCAGAGTATTGAGGTTAAGCGGGGATCTTGTAACATCGCCCTTATAGGACGTCGAAACATCATGTCGGACGCCATTACAACCACTGAAACCATCTCTGAAGATGATGTGAAGTCCGAGAAGAAAGTTCTCGGTGAGTTAACGCTGTATGCCGTACGTAAGATGGGCATAATTGCGTGTGATTCTCGAGTATGGTTTGCTGGCTTCATGAATTGCAGCAGTTACATAACGCGTTGTGGCATTAAAATTACTCCTGCTCTCCCCTAAAATACCGTTGCTCACAATCGCAACATGGTGTACGTACCTAGTCAAGCCCGACGTCTAATCTGAAAAGAATTGATGCAGCCTGAATTATTGATGCTCGTCGGTTTGTCGTTGAAACGCTTGCTTGCAAGTAACTTCTCGCCATTTGCGACGAGTGCTAAAGAAATGTATATTCATTGTCACAGTTGCGCAGTTGTTACATTGATGATGATGACCATGATTCCTGCTTCCGGCCTGGCCTTAACCTTGTCCAGCGCCAAAAATATATCTGTGGCAATCACGTATGGAACCATTGTCCCGTGCCCACATAATTCCCTGCAAGTACCTTACTTGAATCTACAGAATCATTGCTACTAACTTGTTATATTAGGCTAAGCGTACCGAGATTCCAGTCGTGTCAATGTCGCGTGGGCGCGACACTTCTCGACTATGTTGAAGTTGAACTAAAGACCACTGTGGAAAAGCATAATTATACAAATACCCATAAAACATAATAAGAACTAAGGCTGATGGATAATACTTAGTTCCGACTCTGACAATGGTAATATTATTACTGGAACTGATAAGATTAGCAGGACAACAGGTTGATCAATTATGCTTGGTGATGTAACTGATGTTTTGGTTGGTAGGTGGCAGTAAGTTATTGCTGAAAGTTGATTGGAGCTTGGGAATTATCTGTGAATTGTATAAGCTTAAGTATTAATGTTATATAGGCAGAGCAGACTTCTGCAATACAGTCTTGTAATGAGCCATAAATTTTGTGATTTGGCATATAGCTTGCATCCTACATCGTATACAGTGCAGTATCTCTTATCTGACCTTAAGCTTAATACTCCTCGCTTGTCAAAATTGCCTGTCATTGTCGTAACTGTAGCTTGGTTGTGTATTAGCGGTACAATAAGGATCGTTTGAAGATTAGTGAATCAGTGTCGAAAAATTACGGTATGCTTCATTTGCCTTATATTGAGAGTGGCCATACCAACACCGGTCTACAAAGTTATTGTTGAAAATATGAGCGCCATGACTGTACTTTGCCTATAGCAAACTACGCTCACTGTACTGTACTTACTGTACTGTAAGTCAGGGAAGTTACCCCCGGTCAGCGCGCGATCTACTTTCTAGATACCTACAATATACGCCTGAAACAGTTGCCCTCTACGACTGTCGTAATTATGGTTGGATTGCGACGAAGTGGAGTTATATTTTGCACCGTACACAATGAATCGCTATAGATATTGTCCGTCTCACCTAAGAACTGCTCTACTTGAATCCTCTCAGGAGCGATCTGCCAGGAATGGCTGCATGGTTGACGCGATAGCCTGATGAGCGTCCATGCTTGAATTAGTTAGCTACTATTCTGCCCCATTTAATGCATTAGTCTGGCCATAATCCCACCAAGCGGAAATTGCGTATGCAAATGGCATATTTGACACGGGCAGTTTAACACCGTCACATTTGCAGACGTCAATGAGTTTGGACAATACACGAGTTCCATGTTTTGAGCATCCACTTGCCAAGTCACCATATCTTGGTTCTTTGTCAATAATCCATAAGAATAAAGGGTACAATACCAAGTTTCCTAGCCTATTGGTTATAGCAAAACTTATTCATTATTGTTGAGAGGCCTTCCTTTATCAGTTTTATGTCTTGTGTAACACCTTTCTTTGACTTATTTATATTCTATTTATATTCCATTGTTGGACACGCGCTGTTTGAAAAGTCAAAGTCTCGCTGTATCGTGTCAGTATATCCTGTTTGTCTTTGTCAGTTCAATGCTGTTCAAACAGCGCTGGTGCCTTCTAGCCGTTTGCGTCTGACAGCGAATAACTCGTCTAATACTGCATTTATAATTCCATCAGCTAAGAGCCAATGACCGTAACTATCATGTTTGGTCTATACGAAATTTATTTTAAACCAATAGTTTGCTAATATTGACGTTTGTTTACAGCCACACACTGCACTGGTGTTGTGAAGTGGTTCAATGTCCGTAACGGCTATGGATTTATCAACCGCGATGATAACAAGGAAGACGTGTTCATCCATCAGACCGCCATAATTCGCAACAACCCGCGCAAGTACTTGCGCAGTGTTGGGGACGGCGAAATTGTCGAGTTTGACGTGGTTGAAGGCGAGAAGGTAAATGCGCACACACTTTTATTTCCCTGCTTTTGTGCCCAACGATAGTCTTGAAAAATTGTCTCAGGGCTTACCCGAAGCTGCGAACGTAACTGGACCGGACGGTGCTCCAGTCCAGGGCAGCAAGTATGCAGCGGATCGCAGAAGATACCGGCCACAGTATCGCCGGCGTCCAAGAAATGCAATGGCGCCTGTGAGTACACCATAGTTAGAAAACTTGGCATGGTGACTGTCTACTTCTTGGCATGACGTAACATCAAATCATTGTGCATGTAGTCTGGAAGCATTGTCACACTCGGGGTGGCGTGGTGAGGTGATTTGTTTGTAGCAGAAATGTTAAAAAGATGCCAAGTCTAATAACGGTAGCGATAAGATCTGTAGCTGGTATAGCTGGCGCTTATAGTTGTAGAAGCCTCCGTGGAATATAGATTTGTAATATGCTTAATGTCTGAACCCGTGATAATTAAGCCAAGATAAGGATAAAATCCTTCTCTGCTTATAGATCTAGATGCCTCTGTAGAAAAAATATTGGCAATAAACTTTGTCTCAACCCGTAATTGGGTCAGAGTAATAAAATCCCCCTTCGTTTTATCAATAACTACTTTCCTGCTTCAATGAAGTCCATTAGTCGAATATCCCCATTACGATTTGTGTTGGAAGTATGCGCTGAAGTGTTGTTTCGTAATGTGCCGTCGATGTTGAATCGATTGTTCAAGTGTTCTTCAATTAGGATTTTGAATGGGAATGCGAATTTATAGATGTATGGTAATTGTATCGCCAGAGGTGGTTTGGTGGACATTTTGAATCCAAGCTTCTCCCCAGAACTTTATTCGACAATTAGTTCGTGACGGCTACTAGAGTCTGTATGTCTTCTGCGTTCAGCGACGCGACAATGCCGCTCAGGAGGGGGATTCCCGCGAGGGGGAAGAAGGGGGTGAGCAAGATCCGCAGGACCGGCCCCCTCAGAGGCGATACAACCGGAGACGTCCCCCGTGGTTCAGAAATAGACGCAGTCACCCGAATGAGGTAAGCATTCTGGCCCCTGACGATTTCCGATATGCCCCTGATTATGGCAGATTCGAAGAGAGGTCTAGGGTTTATTGCCACGCTTTTTTGGTGCTTGCTGTAGGTGTAGGTTACTTAGCCTTCGTGTTGATAAGCATTCTGAATTTGCCGGCTGGCTCTCATGTGATGCATGATTTTCAGGTATTATGAATTCACAATGGCGTAGCATGTTCTTTTGTCTTGTCATCATGTTAATATTAAACCCTCGTCATTTTTATTCCGTCAGCAAAGGCCGCTGTTGCTTTACTAATGTCTGCCTATTAACCAGCGAGGGTAGTGCAGTCAGCATGTAGAGATATGGCACTGTGAAATTTTATGTTTCGGATTTCAAATACTTTCTAAAACATGAGTGGCAACAGGCAATGTCTGTTTCAAAGGTCTTCCAATAACCATCGTGCTTTCCCTTGTATGCCACCTTGTGTGTTTCTTTGACACTAATTTCTTTTGCGCACCAATGCTTGAATGGATCTAAATGGCGGTGTGCCTATATAATTGGTAGGATGCTCTGTTTATTGCTTTCAAGTCCAGTCGTGGTGATTGAAATTTTGTTATGTTAGAAGGCAAGCCATGCTCAAATAACGATGAATAACTAAGTATCAGTGTTCCATTCGCTGTTTATGCATGTCGGTTACACTAACTTGACTGAAATGAGTTGGGATTTCTGTTGTGGTTGCCGGCGGCATTTGTGATCGAACCGCACAAAGGATTCCCCCTGTTACCGAGTTCTAGTCTCGTGGGTACCTTGCAATGTTGTTCAAAGTCTTCCGTCCAGTAGTATCGTAATAGTTCTGCTGAATTATAAATAGAAGCTTAGTGATTTGCAAGATGTATTGAAACTTTTTCCAAATATAACGGTAAAGTGAGGGGCCTGAAAAGTAGTGAAGTAGGACGCTTTGAAAAGGAGGTTCGGTCGAGCCCCGTCATGTACTTTTAGTGCCGGTTCAATCGGAGATGGCTACTTTAGGCATTAAAGGATCATCTTTGCCAGCGCAATGACTAAGTAAATATTGGGCTCTTTGAAAATATACTTGGTTACCATGACACAATGCAATTTGGGTCTGTTGTCACGATAACTTGAGACTTCCTCCTGCAAAATCCAAAGTATGAATAGCAAGTAGTTTGCATTGAAACCCGTTCTGTGAAATTGGAAATAGTTAGAAAATGCCCATTCGTTCTCCGTCCAAGTACCTATAGTGCTTTGTTGTGCCCTGCCTGCTTCTGGCAAGGATTGCGCGATCCCTTTTTGACTTGGGGGTTCCTCCTGTTCAGAACGGGGAAACCCAGGAGGGTGACGAAAAACCCGAGGGCGAGGAGAACGGCGAACAGCAGCGCCCTAGACGTCAGAGACCTCGTCGTCCCAGAAGACCGAGACCCGCCCAAGAGGTAAGAGTCTGTGGCAATGCCGAGTTGATTGACTCTTGTTGGACTTGCCAATATTACTGACTTTTATTTCGATGGAATCGATTGCGCCTACCTGTATGTAGCTTTGACACGGCCCTATCGGTGATCTATGTCACGATTCCGCTGCAGGTTTACTACATCGTTATGAAACCGGCGACCTCTAGTTTGCAAGAGCACAGATGTAACCAGCAAGCTGCTGTGACTGTTGCTCGGTTCGTAACCATTTTTTACACCATGTCCCCCTTTATGAGTTTTGAAGGAATCTCCGGCTACCTTACTTTTCAATGTTTTGAATGAATTAGGAGACTGTGTTTCAACTAATAGACTACTGCTTTGTACCGTAACCTGGTAATTAAAATGATGGAATGATACAAATGATACAGTTATAACAACACAATTAACATGATAATGCATTACTTACTAGCCAGTCGAATGTCGTATAGCAGGCTGATTTGTAAGACGACATTTTCATTAAGCTTGGTGACGGCTTTATTTAGGTTTGCCCAAGATATGCTCAAACATTTTTCTCGAAGCTCAATCGAGGTAGCTATCTTGCAGTTTAAATTTAAATTGATATATTTTGCTAATTGTGAAGTAGACTAGAAGATTGCAACTCAAAAGATTTTTTATGGCTTTAAAAAGAAACATGACGACCCACAGTTACAGAGCCCTTGATTTATTGATATGTTGAGAAATAAGTTTATTCTACATCACTGAAATGGTTCCCAACCTGTTTAACCAATCGACACTGTCTGAAAGGGATGAATAGTTACGAAACCCTATCCCTTTTGAGTATGCTGTTTTGTGAGATTTGCGAAGCTGGCTTCTTGAAAAAAGGTCGTCAATTTCAGTCCAGCCCTAATTTCGATCTCGTTGCCAGTAGAGGTGTATGTTCTGTCATTGTCTTCCCAAATGCTGCTCGCGTAATTTAGGTCTGTCAGTCTATTCCTTGTTTGGTGTCCTTATGGCTCGCTTGTTTCCAGGAAGGGGAAGGTGGCGCGGGAGAAGGTGACGCCAAAGTGAATGGCGATGACGCCGGTGAAAGACCGCCGCCTCCTAGAAGACGACGCTATCGCCCACGGTATGATTTTGCGTCGACACTGCACGGTTATCAGTGAATTTTGGCACTTGGAGACCCATAATCCTAACGCTATCCTATTTATACATATATAGCAAGTGCCAAGTTCCAAATTGATCAAGTGCCTTGAACCACAGTTCACGCTCATAGTTCAGTAAAATGCCTATTTCCGAATTTTTCAATAGGCCTACAATGTTTATGCAGATATCATAACAATAACGGGACTATAAGCATAACTAAAGTCGAAACAATAACTTGATTACATAACAGCTTTTTCGGCTGAATATCAGCAGTTGCTTACGTCAGTAATAGGGTGATTCAAATTTGAAATGTGGGACCGATTTTGCCTGTGAATTGATAACTAAAACAAACAACTAGCAGACGGGCAAGTAACGATACATAACAAAGTTAACGAGTACATTACATTAGATTATAAATAACCGAGAACAACAACTCAGAACACGAGATGCTCCACAATTGTTAGAGGCCTTCTTTCTGGCGACACAGAGAATACCCTTCGTAGCTTTATGGTCGTAGTTCTGTACCCCAAATGGCTTATATGAACTAAACCACTCTTCAAAATAAATTGCAGATCGCGGACCCGTGCCCGTGCGTGTTAACAAATTTCTTGTATGATATCAACACGGTTCAGTATTAGGTTACGTTAAGAAAGTGCTAATGTAAACGTGTCTTTTTCAGGCGTGGTCCGAACCCAGACGGTGAGACGAACGAAAGCAAGGAGGGTGAGGAACAACAAGGTGAGCAGGGCGAGGGTAAGAAGCCCCCTCAGCGCAGGCGATACAGACCTCGCCGCCCGAAAGGACCCAGGACATCCAAGTCGGAGGGTGAAGGCGAAGTTACCAAGGTATGAGAGTTTTCTCCGGCTTTACCGTCAAACACATGTTTTTGTTGCTCTTTTTAACGGTGATGGGGGCTGATTGAAATCTGCAGCCGTCTAAAACAAGCTGCACAAACAACGCTTTCCTGGTGTTCGCACAGGAGATGATATCTTGATTAAGGGTAGATGTGTAGTCGAGTTCTTGAGTAACATTTCAAGGTCATACCTTGATGATGACGTTTTCGGTGGCGATAATGTTGATTTTGTGGTCTTGTTTTGTAAACCACATTTAGGCATTCAACCCGGGCGTCCTCGTAGGACATTTTTGATTTTCTGAAAAAGTAGGACATTGGTAAACATGATGTAAATTTAAAAATCGGGTACTTCAATAATACATTATGAAAATTTTATATGGGCAGGGGCAATTGTAACTATGTCATTTACGAACAACTATACAGATAAAAAGCTTTTAATGCAGAAGCACCAATATTAGACAGCTGTGATAATGTAGGAAACCAGAAAAAGAGAAGCTGTTGTGATGCTGGGCTACACCCCGTCGTTATTAAGCCTTCTGAATACAGGTGGCATTTCTGCACATTATTCACGGGCCAAGGTGTAACAGGAAACAAGACGATGCCGAAATCCCTTGCTACACTTTTTGTTGTCACACAAAGTCGAGCGAATGTGGATGTGTTTACTAAATTTATGAAGCTCCTTGGCCCTTTCCGTTTTGTATAGTCCGATTCGCTCTCTAACGATGTTTGCGTTTTGATGTTGCAGGAGGCTCCTGCTCAGAACGGTAGCGCCGAACCTCAGCCCGTCGCTGCCGCAGCGCCGCCACCACCACCCGTTGAAGCCGCCGCGTAGCCCTTTGACAGACAATAGCGTTTCCGTCACCTTTTCGATTAGCATTTCATATTGTCCACCGGGGTGATATTTCACGGTTGCGGGGTTATTACAGACTTTACGTTTATGCTGCTACCGCCCACACAAATCCGCTGGCTTTCTAATCGCGGGGCACCGCCACCCGCCGAATATCGATTCTGTAATGAAGACGCGAACCTCACGGGGGTTTATTACCACGTGTTGGCGAGATTCGATTTTGAAAATTTGATATTTACCATCCCTTCAAATTCGACCTGTTCAGAACCCCAAATTACTAGTATTGAGCCGATTGCATGCCTGTAGCTTGTGTAACATCTTTGTGTTTAGGTTTAGACCAGTGTTAGCTGACACGCTTACGAAGGTGTCGTTGAATTCATGAAGCGTCATATACTCGGACTAGCTTCCGACCATTTGGCTTAGAGCGGTTGTTTGATGTTGTTCTGGACTTCTTTTGCTGAAAAAAAACGGTTCCCACGAGGGCGTGTGATGTCGCCGCGTCGCTGTTTTGCAACTCAAAACGATTTACCACGTACCAAAGTACTCCTATTTTTCAGTATTCCTCCTATTGTAAACCGAAGGGTGCTACTCCACTGTAGGCGACGTCCTGATCTATAGCGATTCTGCTTTTTCGATTTGACAGCGTCTTGAAGCGTTTGTTCGTTCAGTTACTGTTTCTTACGTTTTTTTGTTCGAATATGCTGCTCGCGCATTCGCATCAAAGTACTCTAAGAAATTCACTCCATATCCAGCGCGATTGATCAATACAACCTCTGGGAACTGGTGTGTCTCGTGTGTTGTTGTCTTTCTACCCTTGCGACTTTTAGTCAGTTCGATAGGCAGACGTGTGGGTGATGTAATTCGTCTCGCGACTTGTGTGCTCAGCGATCAAGGCGCGCCTGCGTAAAGTACGTATGGTGTGCTTTTGAATAATGAATTAGTCAGGGCGTGATCGCTGATGATTGGATCACACCTTGGCGTCGACCTTAGTTGTGACGACGCGCGTGAAGTCTAGGCGAGATAATCGTGGGGCACGCCTTTGCTGCTTTTCTTGGTAGTTTTGACCGTCAACACCCAACAAGCGGGTTCATCGGAGTGTTTGAGATGGCGTGTTGTTTACCAACCTTGTCAATGATCAACTCGGCGCTTTAGGGTTGTAACCTGATCATGCGTGCGTTCTGAATTACCAAGATTTTTCCGCCGAGTTCGTAATCGCTGCTCGTGCGATATCCTGGCACTTCGCTTTGTTCCTCCAAGGTGTATAAGTTGGGGTTGTTAAAGATGTCGATTTGTTATTCTGGCCGAAGGTACCACTGCAACGTTCTCTCAGTTAGGGTTACCATACGTCCTCCTTTTTCAGTTTTTTTGAAAATGTCCTCGAACTGTCCTCTTTTTTGAGAATTTTTGTTGAATGTAGGGCAAATTGGACTGAGATACAGTAAATCAGCACTTCGTCAGCCCCCCCCCCAAAAAAAAAACTTTGGTCCTGGGCCCCCCATAGGGTCATAGACCGAACTTCTGGGGGCGTCGCCCCCAGACCCCCCTCCGGCGATACACTGTTTACCGCTATTCATCATATTCATTGGGAATTTGTCTAGTGAATCAGCTTTTGTCGCCTACGCGCGCGAAGCTCGGAAAATTTCTAGAATTCATGATTTCATCGGTCAGTATGATCGGGAATTGCATATATTGTTATCAATTTTTATCTTCTTACTGCTCACGTAATCACATTTGTCGGTAGAGCTGAGTGAGGTGTGTTTGAAAAGGTAGGACCACTCAATAATAATTAAACATTTTCCGGCGTATACCCGTTGGCAGGAACGAAACAGCACCTCGTCAGGCCCCCAAAAACGTGGGTCTTGGGCTCCCATAGGATGATAAAACGACCCCCCCCCCCCATCACGTTGTTCGCGTTTGTCACGAAATTATTTGTACCGTATTGTGAGCCAGCGCGAGGCGCGAAAATTTTCGATAATTTATGATAAAATCGGTCAATCAGATCGGCGATTGCATATTTATTATGCTATCAATTTATTGTCCTCTCTACTCACGTAATTAGATTACCGGTAGAGCTTGGTGAAGTGTCTTGAAAACGGGAGGGCCCGTGAATAATGATTAAACATCTTCGGGCGGGCGGACCCGTTGATATGACTTCGTTACATGATGTTATTTCGTGACTTCCAGTCTGCTATATCAAAAAATATAGAATCGCCCAAACGTAGGCTTCTAAACTAAGAGACGCACACAATTTCAAATTGGTATTTCTTCAGTGGCATAAAAATTTTCCCAGCGGGATGGTATTTGTCTTGTGAGGTTCAGATTGCAAAGACAGGAGCATTCGGCGCCAGTCTTTAGGCGCCTATGGACAATTAAACCTATATGTATTTTGCATAGCCTATATCGTCGCAGTGGAATCAAAGTGACTTATGTCCATTTTACACATTTTGAGAAAATTGACTTTACGTAAGGTTTTCATCTTCTCTCAGCCATATATTGACCCTGATTAACTTTGATTTAATGAAACAGTCATAACCATGGCCAAGATATGACCGAAAAAGTATGAATTTTTTTTAAAAACTTTATTATTTTCAAGTTTTAATAATGAACCTTCCAAATTTGAAAACTGGACATAGGTCACTTTGATTCCACTGCGACGATATAACGAAGTCTTCGGTCTGCATAAGGGCATAGACCTTTTCGGCCAAGCTTTTCTCGCAGCCGATCGTTCTGGCACACTTCTTGGAGTCGCATGTTATATGGCCTAAAACTTGATTGTATGTCTTGGTGGGTCGTGGCGCGGTAATGGCCCAATATCCAATAATATAGATAAATGGCTACTTTAATTCAGAAAATTTTGAAAAAATTGCATAAATTTTCAAAAAATACTCTATGATTTATGCTAATTCACGAACTAATTTTGGGCCCCCTTCGAGCTCGGGCCCCCCAATTGGGGGTTTGGGGTGCGGCAGTTACGGTGCTGATCAGCACTGAAGTAATGCTCCAGCGGCCATTTCGGGAGCTGAGTCGGAAAGTTCACCTTTTTCTTTTAGTCAACCACCTGATAATGTGAAGGAATAACTGTATTTTGGGCACTGAGCGAGAAATTTACCTTTTTTAGTCAACCGACCACGAAGTAGTAAAATTTTACCATTTTTTCAAGATTTTCCTCCGGTATACTAAGTTTGAAAATTTTGAAAAGTGTCCTCTTCTCCCGATTCCAAAATATGGTGACCCTATCTCAGTAAACGGATTAGATCTTAACGGACACCTGAATGTGCATATTGATTTAGTAATTTCAACTACCTGGCAAGGTGTAGGCCTATTTAGAAATTATCAGCCATATGGCAAAATGAAAGCAGGGTTTTTTCGGATCCTAAACTTGAATTCAGGGTCGGAAACAGAATACGGATTTCATTCCCGAAACTGTTGAAGCGTAGGCCTTATCGCCATGGCAGGGTATAATAATAGGGTTTACTATATTTTGAAACCGGGAAAGTAGGACACTTTTTCAAAAATTTTAAACTTAGAATCCCGAAGGAAAATCTAGAAAAGAGAGTAAAATTTTTCCCACTTCGTGGTCGGTTGACTAAAATTAGGTCAGCTTTCCGTCTCAGCTTCCAAAATAGCCGCCGGAACGTTACTTCAATGCTGGTTTACTGTATCTCAGTCGAATTTGCCCTACATTTAACAAAAATTCTCAAAAAAGAGGACAAAAAGAAGGACATTTAGGCGTTCTCGGAGGACATTTTCAAAAACCTGAAAAAGGAGGACAAATCCTCCTAAAATAGGACGTATGGTAAGTGGTAACCCTGTATAATAGCGTTTTCGCGGCTCAAGAGTTTTGACTTGTTCGTCTGTAGTCACTGTAACACCAAGTTGAAAACAAAATCAACCCACTAATAGTTTTGACACCCCGTCCCAAATCATCCCAATAACTGCGCTAGGATTGCCATGTTTGAGAGTGCAAAATCTCGGACAACGAACTGATGCTATTTGATTAGCCTGTGGATGACACAATTTCGCATTCAGCTGGTCTAGAAGTAGCGAGTTCAGGGCTATGCCAAGGAAGTAGATGTAAAATATGAATGCTTTCCCTGAGTTCCCAGGTAATAGTTTGATAGAAACGGAAGCTTCAAAAGCTAGTAATGTACGAGGTGTGACGGCAACGGTAGGGGTCGCCGGTTTTTTAAACGTAAATTCCATTGAATTTGACCGAATAGAAAGGGAGACGATCCTTCTCCAACCGTATATTTGGAATACACAAAAATCCAGATTCTTCACTGCGAACGTGCATATGCAAGGCATCCACGAAAAAATAGCGGGATATTTTCCGATTCCGCGGGCAAGTCTCGAACCTCTGGTCAGCAAACCCATCGCTAAAGCCATCGAACCATGTGGTCCATTAAGCACAAGATAATACAAGTGGGACTTCGTCAGACCTAGCTTTTGCCCAGCGACCCTGTCCTGAATTCCACACTGAACTAAAAGAAAGAGAACGCGATTTTCGAAAGCGCTATTTTACTATCGGCGAACGTAATTTAAAATTCGTATTTTCCATACAATAAGGATGCGATAATTTCTTCGCCTTCTTGGCGTGAGGGTGCAGGCCGTCCATGTCAACCGCCGGCTGGAACGGCAATCGGCTGCCGAAGCTGTGTACGCAGGTTCCCTTTGAGAATCCGGTGATTCTGTCTGTACTTTCGTCAACTGCGAGAGAGGCTGCGCGCGCACAGTTACAAAGGGAAGAAAATTGATTGAAATTGACACGATACGTAAGCTTTCACCAGCCTTACCTTTACCGGTAGTGTTTTGGGTAATTTTGAGCGGCTGTGATTTTGTATTGGCCCAGTCCGTGGTAGAGCTGACGTGATTGTTGGTTGTGAATCCTGTCGATTCTTTCCTTCCGATTACCAAGGGCGTCCTTGGCAGCTTAGTAAATCGCTTTTTGGATGATGTAGGCCTAGCTCTGCTCCTAAAGATGGAAAAATAGCATGAACCCGCGTAATGAAAGAATGACGCTCATCAGTAGGCGAACCTGTGGTTATCGCTAGTTAGCTTTTTGTTGAAATCCTTGACTTTAGATGGCTTCGTTTGAATGCATGGCAGGGTTGTGTTGGCGCTGATATGTCGTGGTTTGACAGGTTCGAGGCTATACCCTGGTGTACGTTAACGGGTAAGAAGTGCGCAGGAAAGGAATCCACAATTCATAGATCTCAATGAATGCTATTTGGTTCGAGAGTAGCTCGATGTCTTCCTAAATTCGGCTACGGTGATAGGAATAAAATGGGGTTACCATATTTTGGAAATCTCAAATAAGAACACGTTTTCAACATTTTCAGATTTACATCACAGGAGTAAAATCCGGGGAAATGGTAAATTTTCCCCAACTTGGTGGTCTGTTGACTAAAAAAGGGTCAACTTTCCTTTCCGGGCCAGCTCCCGAAATACCCGCCGGAACGTTACTACACTACTGATTTCTGTATCTCAGTTGAATTTTAACCTCGATTTAACCAAAATTCTCAAAAAAGAGGACACCTGGGCGTTCTCCGAGGACACTTTAAAAAGTAAAAAAATAGGACAAATCCTCTTAAAAGAGGACGTATGGTAACCCTAAATAAAAGGAAACCTGATCGCCGTTCAGATCTGCTCCTTACTCCAGCGTTCTTCTCCATCCCCGTTAACGTCGGCCATTCTGCGAAATGTTGCTGATAAAGGCTGTTACCTGTCGGCCTGTGAGACGAAATGTTGCGATTGAACAATTGAACATGAGAACAATGCCCGGAACATAAATTAGGCCCATATATTGCAGAGATGCTGTTATATCAAATTCGATTTTGACGAACTGTCAAATATTCTAGCTATCGCTGTAGCCCAGTGTTTCTCAACCCCGAGTCCCCGGACTCAATTGAGTCCGCGGAAGGTCCTTGGTGAGTCCGCGAACACAGGAATTTTCAGTAACTTAATCGGCTCGGCACGCGTTTTCTTCCACTTCCGATATGATTTCGGAACATGTAATTGACAGACCTACGGGGCTCGTTCACTTTCGGACCAAAGTCATTGCAGCCTTACGGAGAAAATAGCTTTTTGGTCCGAAAGTGAATGAGCCCCGTCCTGGTCCGGTTTCGTCAAATTCCGATTTGAGAACTAGGCCGAGTGATTTGCAAAATACCTATTTTGAAATGTTAGTAACCTTAATAGCTGTCATAAAAAATGCATAGATACCTCAAATATGTGACTGGCGGCACTCAACTTCAATAGTGCTTTCAGAACTACATTCATTGCAGTAGAATTTATTACCTCGGTGACTTTTCGGGTTTCCCTTATCAAGAATTAACGGCACCATAAAAAGGATAAAGAGTTTGTATACAATCTTTCAATATTCCATTAATATATTCCGCTGATTGTATAATTTGATTCTCTATTATCCCTTTATTATGACTACCGGAGTACCGGTACAGCTGACTTTGGCCAGCTACCGTTCCTTTTTATCATTGCATTGTTACGTCATATTTTGCCAATTTGGATTTTGTTTGAATCTCTTTCTATATGCTTCTTATTGTGCCGTTACCTCTTGTTGATAAGGGGCATACGAAATTCCTGCAAGTTAATAAATTATACTGCAGTGAATGTAGTTTTGAAAGCAATATTAGAGATACCTCAATAAGCGATGTTTGGCCACGTATATTTCAAATGCAAGAACGACGAAACAGCACCACTACAAATTGATCAGCATTCCAAGCATTATTGGTTCTCCTGAGATTTTCTGTGTCTTGTGCAAACCAGTTGGTTGCATGTATCACAGGCAAAACGGGTATGCTTTGCACATCTGTCGCATCATCCTGGTATGATACCAATCACGCCAGGTATAAAACCCCTATTATCGCCAACTGGAATTTTTCAAAATGCCCTACATTTATGTTCGAGGTAGCCTATTGCTAAAATTGTCATAAGCAATTCTATCACGGTCATAAACTCTACAATTTTGGTCGGATTGACTTGAATTTAGTACGAATGGACTCGGAATTTAATGCTGCGTGTTCACTATTAACAATTCACATACAGAATATGCCAGGTATAAACCCCTGGGACAGCTCTTTATCCACACGTATGCGAGACCGTAACTGCCGTACACCAATCCCCCATAATTGAGGATGGACCTCGAAGGGGGGCCAAAACTATTCGTGTTTTTTGAAAATTTATGCAACTTTTTAGAAAAATTATATCATTATATCATATTCCGAAACGTCTCACTCAGCTCGACCGATAAATCTGAATGCATGAGCAGATATAGCATAAAAAATTTACAGCTATATATATATAGATGCAATCCCCGATCATGTCAATCATGAATTATGGAATATTTTCGCGCCTCGCGCGGTTTATTCGAAACAAAACGACTGAATGAACGGTACAAAAATTTCGCTGAGAGGTACCGGTAAAAAGGTATCGGAAGGGGGGGTCTGGGGGTAAAGCCCACCGGAAGTTAGGTTTATGGCCTATGTGGCACAAGACCAACGTTTTGTTATTGAGGGGGGCTGACGAAGTGCTGTTAAGGTCCTGCACGTAGGCACATTGCACCGGTTTCCGGCGCGATATACGCTGAGTGCTGGTAATTGATTATGGCGACTTGTTCACTTATAGACTATTTGGAAAATTACAAATCGTAGGGACATGTGCTAATCACAGAAACAATCTATAGTTGTCTAATATAAGTGGAACTCGAGATGTGGACTGCATTACTGAATAGTTGCTTGAATTGCAAAGCCGACAGATGTGGAAAGACAGATTTAAGAAAGCTTCCTTGACTCAATTTTAGCTTATTTTTTTTGTTGATAGCGTATTACACTCTCCTGGATAGAATAAAAAATATTTTGCAGTAATATATAGCTTGAGTCCGCGGGTATACTGGCGAGCTTGAGATGAGTCCGCGGGTAAAAAAGGTTGAGAACCACTGGTAGCCTGACAAATGTCAGACTCGCGGCTCGATTGCAGCTATAGTTGCAAAATTATAGGTCCTGCAGCAATGTCCCCTCTAATTTTTGACGAGACTGCGCACACTCACCAACTCACTGCGCAGACCCTTGTAAAACAGTGCGTAACGACTAAAAAAGGTCATCACTTCGGATTTTGTGTGCGCAACTTAGATTTTCTGTGCGCAGAGACCGTGAAAGAACTGCGCATTTGCGCATGTGCGCAGCAGGGAACATTGTCCTGCAGCCTTTGTGATAAAATGGCTAATTGGTCGATGGTCGTCGTGCGCACGCGGTGTCTAATGTCTATATCTCCTAATTGTCACAAATTATGCATATAATCTGTCTAAACTACAACAATTATGATTTTTTCGCTGTATGCTTTACTGCGGCAGTAATGGTACTATCACTACGCGTGCGACATTTCAGGGTGACACGACATTGAACAACGCCTTTGTATTACTTTACTGCGATCCGCAGCATCTTGCAAGCTTGGATATAGGCCGGCTCATTTCAGTTTGAGACCTCTACTATACGCGCTGGAATATTTCTTGCTCAATTTACCCGTGTGCTTATTATCGAAAATGCTTTATAGAATAGCACACCGAATGCACTGCTACAGCTTGTTGATCCGAAGAAATTCGCAGCTCCACGATATATATAGTCAATCTGATTAACATACCCACCACAATCCTAGTAACTGTCACCTTTTCATAGTTCGATCCGGGTCTTGGTCAAACGGATCTCTGTTCAGATGTAATATCGGGTCGAGTGGACAATAATGCGTGAATCCAGAAGGCTCCATGCACTTTGGCGACTTTGATACATGACAATATAGTATCATATTAGTCGGCATTTTTTAAAAACGATTAACCCACGCAATCGCTACCTTCGAAGACTTTGGAGTTTCCGCGGCATTGGATTTGCTCTGGTAACAAGTGCCCATCTCTGATATAGGCAACGGCGTGACGTCATCCAAATGCGGTACTTTTTTCATCTTAATCCTGACCGCCAAGATTGAAGAGATATATTGTATATTGTTGAATATTATACGTGTGAGGTAAACGACAATGATGAGTGTGAAAGGGATGTTTGCAAGCGGACATGTCGATGTCGATGCTTTATTAACAAAATGTTACTCGAGTTTTGCCCGTGCAGATTAGGTTATCATTCTGACCAATCTGTCTCCAATAGATACCCGATAGCAAATATCAAATGCTTTCCAAATTCAGCAAGCATTTTTTCCTATTTATCCAGAGACATATTAGGACGTGGGGTGCCGTAATCCACACCCCAAGCTACTATAGCAAATGCGACATTAGTGAAACGAATGTTTGGATTGACGTAGTACGATCGATGTAGCATACTCCTACATTGTTGAATACTCACGCAGTTATGGGTTATAAAAGTATTTATGTTTTAGCTACTCCCATTTGAGCATCTTTAGGAGTGAAACTACTTTATACATTCTAACTTTTTCTGACATAGACAGTCATTTTTGGATCAATTTGTAGTGCGTCCGGGTGAAAGTAATTCGCAAATTTACATCTGGCAACTCCGAAAGATGTCGTCGGCTACGGCGATTGACCATAAAAAATCTGCGACGACTTGTCCTCTTTACTTCTCCGATCTACGTAGGCCCATAATTTTAGGACCTTGCGATATCAATACTTTACGAAGTTTTGTCAAAAATCGCTAACATGGCAAGTAATCGAGTAGGCCTATAAATTTGCAGTATTACTTCTAGTTCTGGAGCAGCATGTTTGATTACTTTGCCCACCTCTGCTAAGGAGATGTATTATCAAAATTAATAACCTTTTCAAAAGCGGTTTATATGAGCCGCCAAACATTGAACCATCTCTCGCTTGAGCCACCGTCTTTGAATCAGGCAGGGTAACGCTGTTTTTCCACGTGAACGCAGTTCCGCGATGCAAAATTCTGAGTGACATATTGCAGCGTTTCAATGCTGTATCATTCGATAAGACACTTCCTTACCGTGAAGGCATTTCTTCGGTACCATTACACCCCATGTGGTGCTGCCTGTGGTTCTTCGCGTAAGATGTTACATAATTATCTTTCAACTCCTCTCCAAGTTGGACGTTGTCCAAGAGGTCGAGGCGTGCGTCGTAGTAGACCTGTGGCCTTGGTTCACGAGAAAATTAAGGCCTACTATAAGGGACTAAAAGGAGATGCACAGATTGCACACTTGCACAGCGGCAAATTGTTCAAACCCAATATAGAACTCAAGGATATATTACGAATTCGGTTAGGACTTGATTCATGTTCGATATGTTTCGGTTTAACGCTTAACCATTTTGGGATACCAAACCATACTCCTCCATCAGGGCTTCGACCTTCACGTAGGCTAATGTATCTATTCAGATTCTCACAAGTCTGAATATGCACTCCTGCAGTAACGAGTCATAGGCTGATACCATGACGCAGAGTTGACCCGCATATATCAAGTTACTATACCAGCACCAGACAACGTTAACTAATATGAACGGAACGAACGATGTTATTGTTAGGTCGGAGGCCTGCGTAACAGATTTTGAGGGTCAATGAATGCAAATTGCAAAGTCACCGAAGATAGAATAAAATTCAAAATCGGTGAAAATGAAGTGGAATGCAACGAAAGTGAGGGTGATGTGTCAGATCGAGGGCGGTTATCTCGAGCTCTGTCATGAAGTCATTCCATACAATCTGCGCGCATTTTGACTGGAATGTGAACGACGGACATCGACAAATTAGACGTCGGACATGTCCGAATATTGTCGGATTATCGGCGATATCCTGTTTATCATGCGTGGCTCCACTGGCTGGTCACACTTGATAGACTATCAAAAGTAGACAAGTCAACAAATAACTTTGCAGCAGTCAGACCACATAATTGCCAGGATATCAGAACCATACCACAACCGTAACCAAGCTGTGTTTTGCCCAACCTACCCCGTATTGTGACCATCGCCGGCAGACTGTACCGAGCCTTCGATAGGGTATAGCGAACTAGGTGATGCAAGATTTTCAATAGGGCAGAGAGTACTTCAGTTACGAGATTATATTTACCTGAAATTGGCTTCATAGCCTGTTCCGCGAGGCTTTACTTCGGTGGGCGTAAAATTTTCGATTCCGTGAGTTGTCTGGTATGAAGTGGAATAGAAGTCAAATATATTGGCGGACGGCCCGTTACTAGCCCTGATAATATACGTGGGCGGTCCAGTCCTGTGTTTTCCCATCGTGAAATTGATAAAGTCTTCCAAAACGCGAAAGTTGCTTGGAATTTTCACGCAGAGAAAACTCGGAGTGATATATCTGCATTTAGCAGATTGATCAGCAGCCGGGTACTTTCTGTGACGTCACAGACGTCTGGCGAAATAGAAATTCTGCAAAATTTGCAAAATTCGCACTGCCTTGATACACGAGCAGCTGCTCATGAAAGCGTAGAAAGTATGAGGTTAAATAATGCTGAATGTCGCCAAAATGCGACCAGTTAAGACGTTTTTAAATGATTTGCCACAATGCTATCCGTTAAGCTTGTGGCATTAGCTGTTTTTATTGCAAATGCAGTTTCGACGAAGGTGTTGAACGTCAACTGGAAATGTAACGGTAAGTTACCTGCGTACAACCGTGCCCAGTTTACTTGTCACGCAATGCATTACTTTTTTACTTCTTCTATCCGCTGTTGGATAGTTTGGATTGACGAGGTCGACAGAATGCTCTTAAAATCGTTATATATCATTATCTTTTACAACAAAATCGTTGCTTCCCGTCGCATAAATGGTGTGTTAACTTGATCGTTACGGTATTATTTTTAGACGGCGCTCCATGCTTGAATGTCGTCCGCCCTCGCGGTGGCTTTGGGGTGGTCAATGCAGATGAAGACTCTTACAAACTGGAAGTCTCGGTCCATCGTCCAGAAGGAGCTAGAGAAAGATTGCTGAAAAAATGGAGTTCTTCGTTCGGGACTACATGGAACGTAGACGTCAGTTGGTTCCGGTTAATGGAAGAGGGCGTGCGGCTCTCGATGCAGCAGTGCAGGTAACCTAAGCCTATATTTCTCATAATATTGGTGTATTATTGATCCGCTTCAAACAGATATAAGCTGGTGTGTGTCGTACCCCTTCTTGATGACGAAGCCATGGCTAGGAGTGACGAAACTTCTTTCGATACTGGACTGACAAGTCACCATTTCCTGGTTTCCGTCAAGTACGAGGGTCATAAGGCTACGTCTCAACAAGAAATCATTATTGAAAGACAAAGTTCAGGTGAACACCCTATCAATGTATTGAACTTTGCACTTCAAAATTTTGAGGTAGTCAGAAAAAATTACCTTTTCAAATACGCTCTGTTTAGTCCAGAGGTAGTCTACTTCTACACAATTTAAAGCCATGATGTAAATTTCTACTTAATTACAAGTAGAAGTAGTGATATCCAAGATATGTCAAAACTACACATACACAATTTGGAAGTATAGCATGAAAATTTGAGAAGTCCTCAAGAAGTAATTTAATAAGTAGATTTGGTCAAGATATCACCTATTTATCAGTAGTCGGCCGATGGTGACTACTTCGTAAATTACAGGTTGTGTCTTTGCGACCATTCAAAATGGCTTATTAGACTGCAAATTCATGAAATTTGTCGAAAATACGTTCAGTTACCCATCATACGGGTGTTATTTCCAACAGGTGTTATGGCATTTTCATCATATTCATTATAGAAACATCCCCAAACTACTTTCTATTCAAAGTCTAAAAAGTATGTAGTTTATGCCTATAATACTGCCGAGTAGAAATAGGAGTAATAAAATAATGTAAACATTTGAGTATGTAGTGAAAGTAGGCAAAACTACTTCAGTACTCCAAAAAAGTAGAGGACTTGGTTCTTGACCAGCTCTACCATCTACTTGCAGTACTTACTCTCCAGTGGTTTTTCCAGATGGGCTCCACTTCTTGAGTTTTTTATTTCGATTTTGTCAAGTTGCAAGCAGTGCTTAGACTGATTTGTGTCATATCAGTGAGTGCACTGGTCATGACAGCTAGACAAAGTAAGCCCTGTATCTACTCTCAAATTGCACCTATTTGAGCGGCCATTAAACTTTGATCGCAAAGATGCAACTTCCAATTTATAAGCTGTCCCAATCTACCAATTCAAACTACTTACTAATCATAACTCTTGTTTCATATTTCTACTTATAGGCTTACATGATTTGTCTTGAAAAGTACTACCGGTATTACCTGCAATGAGATAGCATTTTATGGCATTACTTCTACTTGAGAACCATCAGTGAATACTTAGGAGCTATCCTATCCTAAGCTATCAAAATAGTGCATTGGATGTACAGGTATACTGTAAACTCCCTGGGTCTCCTGCTCATAACTAGCTGAATTGCCACACCATTGTCATTCTGAACAGCAATAGTATGTACTTAAAACTTGAGTAATCCTACCAGTTTGCAAAAAGAAGTTCAGCATTTCATATAAATTTCATTCAAGCCCATAATTGCAGTAAAATTCCACTGTAGGCCTTACAGTTTGGAATTACAAACATTATATTGCCAATAACATGTAATATGTAGTGATGCAGACTAAGCATCTGTATCAGGATATCAATGTTTAGGATTTTGCAAGTAAATTATACTGCAATTTATAGAAAAGTTAAAGGACTAAAGATAAACTGACAATGATGCTGTTTGAAATGAGTGCATTGCACTTGCAGTTAATTATGCTATAAACAATATAATGCAGATATTAATTCATGCATTTCCACAGGTCAATACGAAGAATACCGGCCGCCTGGAAATTCCCTTGCTCCACTCCCTTCTTCACAACAAAAGCAAGGACTACAGCAAAATTCTGAAACACCCAAAAATCCTAATGCGCAGTATCCAGATCTCCAAGAATTTGTAGACAACAAAAAACAGAAAGCCACTCAAACCCTCATCAAAAGCGGACTCTATTCAGGCTCCGACGAACCCAATATGATTCCTTCCTTGTATGAAGTGAAGGACACACCGGATATGCTGCATGAAAACTCGGACCCCTTCAATATAAATTCGCAGGATTCGATGGGCAGTGCTGCCGACGACGGGGTGGTAGTAGTTCACTCCAAAAATGAAACTGCGCACGCAGCTTCAACTGATGTCAAAGGCTTTATCGCAGGTGAGCCCAAGTTGGACTAACTTGAAAAGTTTCACTTTTTCCAGATTAGATCATAATAAGAGTTATAGCTACACAGTTTCTTCCCAATTCCAAAGCATCAATGATAAATATATACTGCGTCCATCCTATCAAATTAGATTACAAATTCAGAATTAGAAAGAAATGTAATAAAAAACAAGTTAAGCTCATTGTGATAAGCCTGAGAATGGCAAATGTCTCTACACTAAGCTTGGCAGTTGTTCTGTAACGTTTTCAAGAAAAACAGGAATTATATTAAAATTAAATTAGAG
The DNA here is from genome assembly GCF_051294905.1 of Botryllus schlosseri. NCBI lineage: Eukaryota > Metazoa > Chordata > Ascidiacea > Stolidobranchia > Styelidae > Botryllus > Botryllus schlosseri. Next base: position 20,236,779 of record NC_137239.1, read on the forward strand.
CATAGAAACATTCCATAAATTAGATTAGAACGAGATTACCTACATTTCCCTGTAATTAGTCTGCGTTAGAGGTAATAAGTCTCAAGGTAAGTTGCTTTGAACTGCTACAATACGCATTATGCATGGCTATTGGCAGCTCCAGCAATTAATTCCAAGTGTATCGTTGCGGCGGCAATGACAGCATTTAGTGATAACAAAGCGCATTTTCACTCAAAAGCACGCAGAGCCCGAAGAGACATTTCCCCGCAGCATATTACACAATAGCAGCTGCGATGAGGCAATACTATGAATGTAATCAGCCAGCCAAGATATCTGCAAAAGAATACGACAGCGATTCTCTCGTTTGTCAAATCGAGAGAGCGTGTACCACAGAACTCGTGAATTTATACGAGAGTGGTAGCGGTGTTTCTCCCAGCAGAGTGGCGCAGCGGAAGCGTGCTGGGCCCATAACCCAGAGGTCGATGGATCGAAACCATCCTCTGCTACATTAGCCTCGATGGCGCAGTAGGCAGCGCGTGAGTCTCATAATCTCAAGGTCGTGAGTTCGATCCTCACTCGGGGCACACTTTTTGCCTTGTTACAGTTTGAGATTATCGCGGTTTGTTGATGATTTCATCATTTCGAAACACCGATAATATGAAATGACAGGAAGGAGTCATTCAATCAAACTCCATACTTCTACACAAAATGAGCTCCTCTTAACGATTAGTCGATTTCCCGTGACGAGTGTCAGCCGAAAATATTCGGGTTTATTTCAATATGAATAATGAATATATCATTCAATTGTATATTGAAGAATTATACCGTAAAGAGTCTTCGGCAACAGCAGCGTTAAAAGCCGTTAAAACACCATTTTCACACACAACAGAAATATTATTTTGTGACTCTGCTGTATGAGGAAGATCACTAGGCTGTGTGTCTTGAGCTCTTGACCTCCGCCGAACCTGACTCAGTGAATTTTGGAGCTCATTTGGACCCTGATTAAGAAACACTGGCCTGGAACATGTAGATAAGCGGCTTTTACACCGAGTTGAATGTAACAGCAGATAACTGAAAAAGAATCCGCGATGAGAACGACGTGTGTACGTCTCTATAGATGAAATAGATATGTCAGATCGTGGTCCGGTATAATCTCCGGCGCAATCTAGCATTCCTTCATGCAGTGGAATCTGCTTGCATTTCAGATCTGTTCCTGCGACTCGGGCCGACAGCGACCGTCATCATCTTGTTGGCGATGTCAATCCTGATGGCGTGCTTGTGCGCTTGCGGTTATAACCGAGCCGTCCAAAAGTAGGCTCTCTTTTTCAATTAACATATCCGAAATTATTTCTATTTCCATGCATTCTAGATATCACGCGTCTGGTACGAACGATTACGTCAAACTTCGGCAAGAGCAAAGCGTTAATTCCCCGCGCGAACAAGCCCGCGCGCGAACTCCGTTAAAAAGCAATCCGCCATCCGATGACAAAAAGTCAGGCGGCACCGCCACATCGTGGTTTTGGTCCAAGCGTAAACCCGACAGTAATAACACGACCCCTTCGGTCAGCGCAGGCATACAAGAAAAATTTGCCACGTACAGCAAGGCCGTCGGTAAATTTCTCAGTTCGGTGCGCGGGGGCGACGAAGCCGAAAATCAAACGCTGTTGAGCGACAGCGATGATGATGAGGGCGGTTCTAAATTCTTGGGTATCGGGGAAAAGATCAAAAAGACAGGCAGCGGGTTTCTGGAGCAGGTTAAGAGCAACGAGAGGTTTCAGAGGTTCAAGACCAGAATACGCAAGAGTCCGTACTTTTTTGGCGGGAAAAACGAGGCGGAAACTATGGAGGAAGGGTGAGAATTGAGCAGCGATGTTGCTAATGTGTATTTGATCGATCTGCTGTATTCTGCAGAGGTGGTCAGTAGCATGATACTTCGGCATTTTCGGAGTACTTAAATAGATCTCGTATACTTGCATTGCCTACTCAAGAGTATGATTTTAGACCTCTTTAAGAGTTTTCAGTTTTTCAGACAAAAATGCGCCTGGAATACAATAGCATGCGATGTAGGATAGAGGGTTTAGAAGGTGTAAATTAAGCTATAAAAACTAACGCTTAAGACAGACATTGAGGGGAGTGGACCAGGTGCTTGCATTCCAACGTCAATGGCGCGCACAACTCTGGATAGTGTTTCCAAGTCAGCTGGATTCTGAGGGACGACGGGTGTATTAGATTATAGGTACACGGGAATGGAGATGACACGCAGGGTATCCTCATTTACCAATCTTCACAGCTCTTCCATTTAGTTTTGCCGCTGCTTTATTTGAGGAAATCATGTATCATTGTCAGTCTTATCCATATGCCCTGGCATGTCCGCGTTAGGGTGACAATCATGATTATATATATCACCACAAGCAGACTTCCGCATCCTTCAATAGCGACTGTTTCATTTGCAGACGATACGCAATGGGCAACACGAACGTAGGCTGGTCAGAATTGATATGCGAACGACTGCTTCAATGCGTGACAGTACTCCTTTGTCCGTTCACGTACATTTACCACTACACGCGCGATTGCTACGGCGCGTGGCGTCGAGGCAAGGACGCGGAAAGGCTCGACAAGAAGAACGCTAACCCGCGAGAGTTCATGCCCAGCAGGGGGCCGCTTACTTCGACTTCGAGCAGCGACGACAGCTCTTCCGACGAGGTCAATGTTTACAGGAAGGAGAGCGAGAGAAAAGGAAAAAGCGTTTCGTTTTCTCTTGGACATGATCGCACCAATGAAAATAAAACTAAGGTACAGAGCTCGAAAGAAGGCAAAAGTACAGGAGACAAGACCGCGACGGGACAACAGAAAAAGGCGCGGGAACGGGTCACTCCGAAAACGGATATTAGCGGCAGGTTCAACAGCGCGCATCCAATCAAAATCTTCCGGGACTCGGGTCAAGGGAGCTCGTACGGCGGAAACAGGGATAGAGTGATATATCCGTCTTGCGGTACGTCTGCTTCCGTTCGGGACCAGAGCGGAAGTGATTTGAGTCGCCGGGAATCGCAAAACACCGAGCAAGACGAGCATCCACCATGCGCAGTAAGTATAATTGCCTTTTTCGGAACTGGAAGTATCATTGCAACGACGATTGCTTTGACCATCTTTGACATAAAATTTTATATTTAGGTTCCTATGCGTCCATGCACTCCAACAAACACCAGGAATTCGAGAGAGCCACCTTCTGACGTGCATTGTCTTCCGCCACTCCCGAACCAGCGTTATAATCGACGCGGTCTTCATATCGAGTCAAGGCCAGGCGGCAAAATACCACCTCCAACACGTTCGGAATCGAGGAGCTTGGAACGACCTGCACTACCCCCTCATCTGGCCCCTAGAATGTCGCGAACACCGCCTCCTATAAGAACGCCAAGGTCTTCGTCTTCCTCAGAAGCCATCCAGCATCTGAGATTGCCCGGTAGCTCCACAAGTTCAACCGGTTCAACTACATCTTCCGATGGTTCCAGAAATTCCAGCTCTACGCAGCATGTGGGAGACGCAAGGTGAGTATGATTTTATGCATATAAATGTACAATTGAATAATGCATTCATATTGAAATAAACAGGAATATTTTGGCAGGTAGACAGGTACGAGTATAATCGTCAGCAACTAGTAATGAATTCAAAAGACCTTTTAATATCGACAGTCTCTCAAATTCTTTACTAGTTGCTGACGATTACCCTTGAACGAGTGTAAACCAAAAATATTCTGGTTTATTTTGATATGAATATATTATTCAATTGTATTATGCAGTTCTGTACCTCCAAGGGTCTTTTCAATAACATCGATGTATGCCTTGTTTTTAATTAACAAGACTTTAAATTTTAACAGCGCTCACTCCGACAAGTCCGCTCTGGAGCGAACGAAGGAATACTTCAAGCGAGAGAACAAGCACATGAACGACCTGCTACGAGTGTGGGAAGCCAAAACGAGACCGCGGAAAATGGTGATAGAGGAAGGCAGAGGAAGATCGCGCTCTCGGATGTGGCTCTCACATCAAAGAAGCAGGCGCCGACTGCTGTGCCTGCAGCAAGAGAACCAATTTGGGAACAGCTCGGCCTCCAACGGTGAGAGAATAACATCGTCTCTCGTAGTAGGAGAGTTTGATGGCCCCTTTCCCTTCTAATTCACAGCGAGCGCGGCTGACTTCGAATCTCACGCTTCTCAAGACAGTCCGAGGTCTGTTCTAGCGGATGTGCCGCAGCCGATTCTCACTTTAGGAAACAGGTATTAGTTATTGACGACATTACGGAAGTGTGTTTGTGTACCTAATGCGTTTCTTTGACGTTTATCGCAGGTTGCCAAGGCCAAGAGCGCACCAAGTTTCACAAGCGTCCAACGCGGGCGAGATATCCTCGCATGGAGCGTCGGTTACAAGTCAGCTGCCAAAGCCTATTCGGTAATTTCAACTTTTATGGTTTTAGAACTAGTGTGTGTGCCGTTTATCGGAGAGGTCAGGTATATTGTTATTAAGTGATTGCTAAGTTTGCGCTAAGCCGGCAGTTTTCGTTCTTCCTTCGTTGGTGAAACTGGTTTTCCCGACATTTCAGCATGTGACTTTATAGCCTGAAACTTACCCTTAAATTAACTCGAACCCTTACGCTAATTCGGCCATCATGCTCAAGTGTCGCATGTCTCAATACCATATGCTGATATGTCTACGGCTGGTGACACTACATTACTGGTCCAGCAGGAGACCTAAACGCAAGGGCTTCGTTTCACCCTTCATTGACATCAGATTAAAGTTTTAGTCGCGCACATGATATGCAGTAGTAATTAACATCTCTCCAATCATGATATATATTATTTCAAGCTCAAAAAGTCGGGAACACAGGCCTCGAAGCGGCGTACCTCAAAACGCTCTCTCCGACAAAGCGAGTAAATCATTAAGCCGAGAAGAGGATGAAGCAGAAAATTACTGCATGGAATCCGACCATTCTGACGTCAGCATCTCGTCGATATCGTCACGCTCGTCCGATCACGTCGGAGATGGAAAATCATCAGTCAGCCTTTCGCTCTCAAACAGTGTTACATCATTTGTGCAACCGCGGAATGAGGGCGCAGCCTCTCCGCCAAGTGTCGATAGCGGCTTGGTTAATCAGGTGGATACCACTGCCGAATACAAGAAAGATTTTAGACACGAAGAAAATATACAATGTCAGAAATTGAATCGCAGTAACGCGGAAAGAGACATCAAAAAAAATATCAGACCCAATTTATCCAACACCCCATCGGTTATGTCACATTCATCCGTAAATCAAGCGATTCTTCAGTCACCAGTTAGTGAAACTCACGTTAGTGATGTGCACAAAGATGTTGACACGCTTCAAAATGGTAACGCCGCACAAATCTCAACTGTTGCGGCTGACGCAAGTTTAGAGGCCATCTCTCTACAACCAAATAGTCCAATCTCGAAAATCGACGACGTGCCGAGTTCTCCGCAATCGCCAGGCGGAAAGGAATTCGTTGGCGAGAATCCAGTCAAACGCACGCCGTCATACTGCCCGCCAGTGCCGATACGAACTACCTCACTTCATTCGCAGTCGTCGGGAAAATATAACATAACGCCACCGCGTTCTGTAGCTATTGAGATTCCGGATGTTATGGAGACAGTGTCAGAGATTTATGGGAATGATACAGTACGCGCGCTGGGTAGATCGACGCCTGGTGTATTAGTCGAATGCTCTTCTGATACGTCAGGGCGCGACGCTAATGTTGATTCTAACGGAGCTAAAGCCGCATCAGAATGCATTGAGAAAATAACTTCTCGAAGTAAAATCCCGAATGTGAGCAGCAGCGCCGTGATACCAGGAAAGTCCGTTGAAGCCCGGCAAGATTCAGTGCAGCAAACGGCCTCACGAAAACCAGCCAGTCGTTTCGCGGACAGCGCTCTGAGAAAGCCGAAGTCTTTTCACATAAACTCAGCGTCATCAAGGCATGCAGTCATGGTACCGTCTGGACTCACAGTCGAAAACGAATGCTCGCGGCCCAGACTAACCCGTGATGTAATAGTTAATCGGCAGTCACGTGACCTCGTTTATTCGGATAAAGGCGGAAAATTGAATATGACCGATGATAATAATAACCCTCCCACACGCGACTCTTGTAAGGTTGTGTCGAAACTGAGTGAGTATGGCGATATTGCGGTTGAAAAAAATGCCGGATCTCAACTTGATCGTGAGGAATTATCAACACCCCCCAGTTCGCCGTTATCAGTGATTGTACCGCCGCTGGATTTCACTGATTCCGAGTCCAGCAACGGCGATAACGAATACTTATCGCTACCCAACTCGCCGTGTCTCCACCCGGACGAAACCGACTTGATATCGACAATGGACGATTTTAACGCGCCGGCCAGCCCGCGATTTTACACGCTGCACCCGAATACGTTTAAAAAACATCCGCCCGATCGACCCACGCCTAGGACGGCGCTGCGGTCCGCGACGGACAAGTTTTTTTACGAGGACGACTACGAGTCGTTCTCTTCTAGCGATGACAACGATGAATTCTGGAAGGTGAACGTGTGAGGTTTACAATCTCGGTGTGAGCGTTGGGCTGTGCAATATTTTATTCGGTCGCTGTGATTTCTCAGGCTGAGCCTTCTTTTTTGCCTTTTACTTTTATAATAAATTTTGTCTAACAACGATAAGGGCGTTGACAGCACGTGTGTAGCAGTGATGAGCATCGGAGTGGATTCGGAGCGGCGTTTTGCCGATTTTGTGACAGTCGGAGCGGAGTCGGAGTTTACTACAGATATTTTTTCGGATGATTTCGGAGTATTGTAACTTTTGTCTCCGATATCTTTGGATATAGCTCTTACCAGAATACACTATTGATTATGATTACAAACCAAAACTCAGACAGTTGACCCCCTTGTAAAGTTGTAATATGACGGGTAACATGCAAAAATGATTGCTAAGTGCATAAAAATCAGCCACCTGCACTGCAATTGGAGACGGGAGAGTAAACAATACGATAAGGCCAACCGTATTATCATATGTACCATGTGTACCATGTACCATGCTTGCCACTGTTTCGGATACTTGACGAGATTCATCGGAGTCTGGGATTGAGCTCTTCGGAGTCGGAGGGAGTTTTCCTCAGGCACTAAAGTTGTCGGAGGGATTCGGAGTCTCGAAAAGCACTATCCGCTCATCACTGGTGTGTAGCCGTTCGTTCGTTGATTCATCCAACTGTCAAGAGAGGATGGGTACTACCCTCCCGGTTTTACTGTATCGAGTTTATAGTCAGCGAGCAGTTCGACCGAGAGAAAATAAATATATTGATATCGATAGGCCAAATATGTGTATAATTCGTTGGTGCAGCCGCACCGATGACTCTTGCTTATGGTGAATTCCATACTATTGGCGCCACAGACTAAATATACCTATTGAAACAATCTGGACTTTGTACTTGATTTGTTTTTGCCGGATGGCGTGATGGGAGTTCATGCGGTATAACTTCATCATCATGTGACCTCTGTGATATGAAAGCCGACACGCAGAAATCATACGCAGATCCTATTCGGTTTCTGTTGTATCGCTATGTTGGTAGAGTAGTTATACTAATATTTACACAGTGACACGCGTGCTCGACGTCAATGTTCGCGACACTGCGACTACCTCTAGCCTGCCAGGCGATTTATCCGTACGATTGTCTGATATATTATATACGTTTGCACTGTAATCATCCGATGCCTGATCACAGTGCTCAGTTTTTATTGAGGTCTACATGAATCTGTCAATATGCATTTCCGCAGTCATACGAGATTAGGATAGGCACCAGACAGGTATTTGTGATTGAGCGGTGATAGGACTTAGGGTTATATCCACAATTGCTGTTCCACGACAGCAAAACTGTGGCATAGGAGACTACAGAATGTTCGATAAAAAGGGAGATGCAGATTCATTCATTCCGCACTGCACGTCATCATGATATTCCGGGTAAAAATTGTTGTTAATGTCTCTTTCAGCCTAGGTTTGATCATGAATTTGTATTCGGGTCTGCTCTACCTAGTCTGTTTTGGTGCGGTGAGCTATATATCGGTGGAAGGAGGATTCTTCGATGTTTCATACAGGAATGTCGAACGGTTGCACGGACTTTCAGATCACGTGTGGTTCCTGCTTTGGAACAGATTTCACTTTTGTTTCTTGACCATACCGGTTGTACTTTGTTGTCGGGGATTGTGGAAAGCTTTGCGCCAAAAGATAACGATACTGGATTTTCACTTCCTGGTTGTATTTTCGGGACTTACATTCATGGAGGTGGTCGGCACCTACCTGATATATGTCAGCTATTTTCAAAACTTACCAGAGAACGAGTTTCTTAAGAAAGTGTTGAGGATTAAAGCGTACACAGACTGGGCGACTTTGCCGATGCTGGCCTGGGTGATAGCATGGAGCAGGCATGTCAGACGAGGACGGTAAGTTATAATTTACACAATGATAAACATGATAACCACAAACCTAGTGTGAAAAGATGGTATTCCTTCCAATATGGCAGTTTTTAGAAAGAGGTAGCACCAATGCTACGCATGTATAGAGGAACTGATTTAACAATTGGCGTTGACACGAGTAGTAGAAGTAAGCGATATCCAAAACTACTTCGAATATGAAAGGAATCATTTATTTATTCAATAATAAGATCATTTGCTTGACAAGGAGGTTAATAATAGGGATGGTGTGAACGTGAGGTTCACGTTCGCGTTCTGTGTGTGAACCTCGGAAATTTAGAGGTTCGTGTTCACAACAGAACCTTGGTAGGTTCTGCACTGTGAACCTTTTGGTAAATTGTAATTTTCACTCCATTATAAGATCTTTGGCTCAAATTTATTGCATTTCAACTGCGGGCCACTCCATGCATGGTGCTGGCAGCATAAGAAATCAACGCTTAACGAGCATGCACCATGCACCTCGACAACCTTAAAAGTTTTAGTTGCTTTGTTGCAAAAATTTTCTCGGAATGACCAGCTTTCCCTTTGTGAATATTTAGTGACTATCTGCTGTGAGCTTGACCCGCAATCACACAACATCACGAGCGATGTACGTAGTCAGCGAATGATGCTTATTCAACCAATCAATGACATTGATATCGGCTTCTGATGTAAAAACTCGAACGGGCGTACGGGGTCAATCTTTACTTCATATCTTTACTGTATCATTAAAACCAAATCCGAGCGATTAAACTGCTTGCTACTGCTGCATAACTTGTTGTTGTTTGTGGTATCGGTAGCGAGTATTGATACCCGTTGTACACTCTGCTCAATATCAATGTAGCAATACTCAGACTCCGAACACATTGTCCGGTCTGGCTAAGACCGTTAAGGCGTAAACTTATATTCCTTGGTAAGTCCTCGTCGAAATTGTTGACAAAGCGACGGAATGTATTGATTTTACGCAATTATTATATCCTTTGATTACCGCTGTTGATACATTTAGCGACGTTTAGAACGCCGATATGTACTTCAGCATTATGGCATTATGTGAACCGAGTCTTCACTACGTATCGTGTACATTAATATAGGCTATCACCTCATTGGAAGATAGGATTGGAATTAGCAATATGACGTCACGTGACGTCACGAGGTTCACGTTCGTGTTCACACAGAACCTTTCAAAAAGGTTCGCGTTCACACGAACCTGAACCTTCCAGAGGTTCACACCATCCCTAGTTAATAACGACACAAATGCTCTTCCATGACTATTGAAGCTTCAACGTGTAGCCCTATAAGCAGGCCGTGTTATTTTTGGCATATGCCAAAACTGCCAAAAATAACTTATTTTTGGCATTTTTCGATTTTTATTTTTGGCAGTTTTGGCATCGTCCTCTAAATAGATAGTTTCAGCCTCGAAGTAGTCACAAAAACGCTTTATTTGGGCTAGTTTGTCGAAAGACACCACAAAATGTGCAGCATCCACGTATAATCAGTGCCACCAAACAATAAGAAGAAAATACCTAACGATTTCATAGGTTAATATTATCAAACGAAACCACAAAATATGCAGTATCCATCGGAATCGGTGCCAATAAGCACAAAAAGAAAGAAAAGCCTAACAAACACGCTCAACAGCTGATTGTTACAGCTGTTGAATAGACTTGAATCGTTTCCACTGTAACAGTGCTTCCAAACTCTGGTCAGCTATAGGTTTCTCCTAAATTCATTTCTCGCCCAGCGAATCTGGGAAATATCGGCTTCAACAGTAGCCGTTGAGGGAAAGAATGTTGCCAGTCATCCACAAAAGGCTTTCAGAGCTTCGAAATCTTTGGAGGGCCGAACCGGCTTCTATGCAGATTGAAAAGAGATCACTTCGCCAGTGCCATCGATCTAATTGCGGAAAGAATTTTCTTCCCGATACTTTTCCAGGAGTTTCGTGTGTTGTCTCTCAACAAATTCTATTTAGTAGCCCGACTATCATTTTTCCTTCAGTCTACCGATATATTTTCGGAGGACTTTTGTCACTTCAGGTGGCTTTAATATTACCAACTCGCATGGAAGAGTCCTAGGAAGGTTAGCTTGTTTAAATATATTGACGCAACAAGACTGTCTGGCAAAACGAGACTATGCAGCTCAGAAATAGCCAGACAGTTTGTTGCGTCACAATGTTCAACTCGATCACAATGCAAAAATCGTGGTTGATTTTGGGGGTTCCAGTTCCATGAGCAGAATATAATTTATATTTTAATAATCAGTACTGCGGCAGCTTCTCATTGATACCCGTTTTATCAAATTTAGCGCTCGACAAGCCGGTCAAAAATTGTCGTAAAATTGCCTTTGGACAAATGGAAAGTATGACGTAAACCAAATGCAGTCAGCCGTTCAATCTCACTGTGCCCACACCATTTAGGACACCATGCTTTCACCCCTGATGGGTGGGCTGGGCCCAGATTAAGAAACCTGCCTTTCACAAACGCTCTTCTCGCTTGTGACGCGGTCCTGTTAACACAACACCATGAACGAAATACACTATTTGGCAGATCGTGTTATTTTTGGCATATGCCAAAAATTGCTTATTTTTGGCATTTTCAAATTTTTATTTTTGGCAGTTTTGGCATCTGGCTGCTGAAATGCCAAAAATAACACGGCCTGCCTATAAGGTACTGCTAATGTAGTGATTTATTTGATTACGACGATTTTAGACACGAAAATGATACAAATATATTTTAAAACTGATTTTTAAGTGACAAATTTTAAGTTGAGTAGTTTGGATACAAGTTTTGATAGAGGACAACCTCCATAGCCAGTTAGTGTTAAGTGAACGCTTATAAAGGCAAACAATGAAACACACTATACCCTACAAAGGACTTGTAAACCAAATATCACACAGTACATATATTGTGGTTTTTGCACTGAAGCTGCACGTAATTGGGTTTCCAATGGACTCGTATTTTCTCGAAGCTGCTGTCCACGATATTCAATTTTCATTGCTTTTGTTTCAGGTACCTACGAAGAAATATAATAGTCTTCGCCATCGCAGTAGCATCATTCTTCTTGACAATCATCCACTCGACTATGTACGCGTTTCTCATCACTGTTACCGGATTGTTGTCAAACATAGCCATTTACGAATTTTACAAAATTCACTACTTTCGATCGCGAGTGAGAGTAATGTTTTGGACGGCGCTACTCGCGAACATTTTGTTTTGTTCAACAAGCCTACTCGGGTCACTTGCGTCATGCGGATGGACCTTAATTTACGTGAATACTATTTCGTTGATGATCATGAGCTCTGCGCTATCTATTATGTTCGTAAAAGTCCTCGAAGAGGTTAATCAGCATAAACTTTAGCGGTCTAGCTAGTACACCGCAACTACTGTGTGAACGTAGGGTATTTGATTGAATATGATTATATGAAAGCTTAACACTTGTTCGACCATTAACGTGGTGTTGCACCTACGATCCTACACATCTGATCATGCGAAAGTGAACTACATTACGATGTAGCATGCTATATTTTGTGGAGGTCTCAGGTTCATGAAATGGGAATGTGTACTTTTCAAGCCCAAGAATCAATCATACAAATAATGTTAACTGGGATCAAATCCTGTTTCAGAATCTGAATTCAAAATCCAGTGATTATCTGCTTTGGATTAGTTAGTCCTGTAAACTTATTTCATTCTTTTCGTTATCTATAGTTATATTTTCGCTGCTTTGATTCTGTTCATTATAAGGGGCCCTGACGCTTTGAAATGTGCACAGCCGGCCATGCTTCGATCACGGAATGGAATACAAATCGTTACAAAACAGGCAATGTTGCGCGTGAAATGTAGGCCTATATGATTTTCATGGCAGACATTGCTGTCAGCCGTCAGCTATGTGTGGTATTGTAAGAGCACTAATACTATACTACACTTTTCACTAGTGGGCCTAATAGCAAAATCCCTTTACTGTGCTTGGTAGAAATATATGTGTATAATATTCATTTCTGTTGATAATAAAATGTCTTCTCGTGATTCGCAGGATAGATTAAGCAACCCGTAGAGCAGATCCTTAGTGACAAGATGCAGGTAGCCAAGACATTCAATGAATAATAAATTAACGTCATCTCGAGAAAAATGCAAACATGTTTAGGACCGAATATTTCGTAGCTGCTCAGCGCATCATCTATTAACGAATACGACTGATATATAGATATAATAACTACGAGGTTAGTATTGACTTCTGATCCGCCACATCCGCATTTTGGAATTTTAAACTCACATGATCGATAGTCTTATCAGGGATAGGCGATAAAGTTGTATCCACATGGTCAATTGGTTATATGCAGAGGTGGTCAGTAACTTAGCAAGTAAAAGTAAGTATGTTTATGATAATATTTCTTATTCTATTTGAGTAGGATCGCGGACTACTTAGACCACTTCTGGTCTACGTACCAACAGCAACTGGTATATATCAAGTATCTCGTGATATTGAGTATTCTATCCACATATCTCTGACATAATATCAATCAGGCAATGACTTGTTATTCATAAGTCCAGGGATTCAGTCATTTCCGTCTTGCAACCGAACAAGCGACTTCACGCCAGGAGTTCGTCCTGATCCTGGCCCAGTTTGTCGCGCATTGCAATTGCATTATAATCGGGGTCCGCCCTGGTGAATAAAGCGGAGCAGGTTAATATACTGGATTTCTAAGACATATCTCTGCCCTGACACAAACCTGGTTTTGGTCGTCTTTCGGAAGAAACGCGATATCCACATCTTATCTTTATAAAATTTCTCGGCTTGCTCGAAGGTCGAAAGCAGATCAATATCGGATGTCTCGGGAAGTAGCAAGCTGAGAAAGCCACCAGCGATGCCCATGATACCGAATATTGTCTGCGAAATAATCGCGATAACGTCATATATATGCGAATTACGCATTGACATAAGGCCACCTTATCACATGATCTGCAGCCAAGGATGTATCTGAATTGCGAAAACCTAAATAGACACTAATAGCCCATAATCAAAATAATCAATAATCGTGTGATTATATTTCCATCTGCCCAAGACACACACACACACACACACACACACACACACACACACACACACACACAATGTACAATGCGATATACAAGTCACACAATGCCATCTAATAATTAATTACCATCTGCTATATAACATTTCAAGCCTATTGAAATATACGCAGATAATTATAAAACAAAGGTTTCGTTTATGCATATAAATTGTAGGGTAGTGTTCGAAACGAAACCGCATTTAAAACATATATTGTAAAACGGACCATAGTGTTAAAACTGTTTATTGTTCAACATTCTACAGATTGTGTCGTGGTGTCATATCGCATAGTGCTGCGATTTCTAGTAAAATTATGGAATATGCATGTAACGATCGTTCTGCCTGTTCTCTCGAACATAATACATCTCTAATGATGTAGCGATTTTTTTCCTTTGACGTCGGATTGATGCAATTTCAGGGAAATAATATTCTTTGCTCATCAATGGCAGGGAGAGCACACAGAGTTCACATATACACAATAGTATAATCTCCGAAATGAGAGAAGGGCGCCTTCATACCTCTATAGCTATACGCTCATAACCGGCGGTGATTGCACTTGTCCATTTCGGCCCATATGTTGGCTGAATTGATATCACATGATTCAATACACGGCGCAGGATTTGATCTTACCTGAGTCAACCATGGTACAGACAACTGCAGTTGCAGGGTAAAAGGCAATATCACGGTGCCGACTCGAGCCGCTGTGGATCCCATCGCCACGGCGTTGCCCCTATTTAGTAAACGTCACGAAAGCTTTTACAAAATGAGCTACGACATGTCTAAACGCACCTGGTCATAGTGGGATAAAGTTCCGCGGCGTATTTGTAGGCGACTGCGAACATGGCGGTCGCAAAAAACTTCCCCGTTATCGCAAACCATTTCGCGCTTTCCATCATTCCTATATAGATGCGCAGAGTGTACCGTAGCCAAATTCTTATGCACATTGCACACGACGCAGACTATTTTATATACGAGGTTGAATCGTACGTGAATAAATGTGGGAATTGTGCATCATGTTGATTATGACAGTGATGTATGAGAAATCAACAAATCCTTGACCTTAATCGACCTTATCCATTCCCTACCCATGGCATACCCGTGGCATGGCACTCACGTCATTTATGCCGATTGGACCCGCGAGCCTCGGCTAACTCATGGACATGCCGCCATAAGGGCTGTTCCGAATATACCCACTGCCATTTTTTTCAGTCGATAACGAATACGTTGCTTCGTCCATAAATTTTCTGAAGTCGCAGAGCATGAAAGTTGGAGAAACTTTATTTCAAACCCTACGCATTGCAAAGTCGCTATAGACCACAGTATGCGTAGGCTATAGGAAGTAGGCCAGTATGCGTAGGCTATAGGAAGTAGCTTCGCGCGTCTTCAATGATAATTAGGATTAACTTTTTGTGCTGTGAGATGGACATGGACATTGAACAATGGACATGTGGGTACCGATAAGCTACGACTCGATGTACCAGTGTGCATCGGCTCAGCACGCAACTGGCCCGATAGTGCGACATGATCCGGGAATTCCCTATTTCAGTCGCGTCGCAAACCCAGTGTGTATATCGGAATTTATACATGGGAAATCGGAATTTTCCAGGGTTGTAACCAAGTCACATGGTTCCGAGTCACGAGTCAATCTTACTTTTGTGGTTTTGACTCGAGTCAAGTCGAGTCATTTTCAATTCATCACCGACTCGAGTCCGAGTCCAAGTCACCGTTTAAAGGGTCAAGTCCGAGTCATAGTGTTATGACTCGAGTCGAGTCCAAGTCACAGTATTGAAGTCATGTTCAGCTCATGTTTTCAATCCTGCTTGGGTGATATCGAATTCCTAGCTTGCCAAACATGCTCATTTTGTCCCTATCAGAGTTTTGGCTACTTCTTCCGGCTACTTCTTAAAATTGTTAGATTGCCTAAAAAAGTCAAATTTGGCTCAATTCCAACCAGTAAAAAGCAATGCTATGAAAGAAAATTTTAGATTAATTACAAATAGAGATTTTCGAATTTTACCGGCTATCTCATGATATTGTTACATTGTGTAAAAATATGATTCATAGCAAATCCCAACTAGAAGAAATGAAGTTATTAGAGTAGAATATTTTGGATATGAAAAAATAGTCGGCTTACTACTAGTATGTAATTATATTATATGAAAGAATTTCTCACTAAAAATACTTCATTTATTTTCAAATCCAAAATTTTCTCCTATCATATCATTGATTCTACTTTTTAAAATTGAGCCAGAATAAATGTTCTTTTTATGCAACGTAACAATTTCATCAAGTAGCCACCGAGTAAAATAAAAAAGAAGTTACTTTTGAACAGTGCTATTCTACAAACATCACGCAGCATTAGCCATTCATTATTACTCACGTGCACAATGCACATACCTAACAAAACCTCAAATTGACAGAGGGTATTATGTGTTTTCACAGACAGCAGATCACATCAATGATGATGAGTTACACTGTAAAAATACCAAAGTGGAAAGGAGATCCTCAGATATATTAGAGCGGCATGGCCTTAGAATAAATCCACATCTACTGAATACACGTTCCACTGGTGCACTATATGCAGGAATTGATAAGCATTTTTGAACCACACTGAAGAGCATAGGATACTCATTCTTTCGAGTCGCCCAAAAATGCAAAGAATCATCGCTTTCAAATCTACACATAAGCTTATCAGTCTCTTATCAGATCCATAAGCTAATGGAAAGCAAATTTCGGATCGAACACGCATGATGTGAAGAAGATGGTTTCACCAAACGGTTTGGGATTACCGATAGGCCAATCCAAAGACTCATCAGTTGTGATCATGTTCACATTTACAAACACTCCTGCAAAACGCTTTAAAATAGAATTTTTCAATGCTTCAACTAATGCGCGCAACTAATTGACAGTGAGGATGTGCCTAATCGCATGGTTGTTGAGTGATAGCAGGGTTGGTACGACCCTGATTGGCATTGGGACGCAACAATGCTGTCTGGTGAAACGAGAGAGTAGTTCAAGAGCAAATGTGCCAGGCAGCATTGTTGCGTCCCAATGCCAATCTCCATAACAATGAAAAATTCGAGGCCGATTGTGGGGGTTCCAGGGCCACGAGCGGAATAACATTTATATTTTCGTAAGCAGTGCAGAGTCAGCTTTCGATTGATACCCGTTTTACCAAATTTAATGCTCGCCAAGCCGGTCAAAAATGACCTTCAAATTGCCTGTAGCCAAATCGAAATTGTGACGTGAATCAATTTCTGAGGCGTGAGATTTGGTTGTGTCGACACCATATAGGACACTATGGTACCATTGTCTGTCGTTTTTGCGGCGGCATATTTGATATCAGACGAGTGCAACGAAAGCAGTGGTGACAAATAGCGATGTCGGCAGAATTCGTCAGATGTGTTGAACTAGCAATTACGATTCGCAAATTTATTCATCTTCAAGTCATATAAAATAAGCCGAGTCATTGACTTGGGTCGAGTCATGCGTAATGAATGACTCGAGTACAAGTCGAGTCAATCCAAATATTGACTCGAGTCGAGTCGAGTCATTTTCCCATTTCAGGAAAATGACTCGAGTCAAGTCGAGTCACAAAAAAAAACGTGACTCGAGTCTGACTCGAGTCGAGTCATGACTCGAGTCATTACAACCCTGGAATTTTCCTTACCCGTGTTTCCATTTGAGAACTGAGTCAGCGACATTGTCATGAGGCAACATACACCCGATAAGAAAAAGGACGAAAAGCACGCTATTCTCATCCCTGCAAGGCGGAGGAACCCCCATAGAGCGAAATAGGACAGTATCTCAACCGATCCGTTCAAGATGCCATTGATGTGAGGATGACCTGTGACGTAATACACGTAACACACGTAATACGTGAGTCATGTCGAGCATGACCATTAACATTCACCTGACAATCTCCACACGTTCAGCACAAGTCCGTAAAACACCATGCTGGCTGTGAACCAGAGATAAAGTACTACCAGAGATACTATCCGCATCATGGGAAGCCGGAATAAATCGCGCATTGTGTACCTATGTCGATCTTTCGCTTTAGCAGCCTGAGAAAAGACAGGTCCAGTTTCGTTCAACCTCAACCCTAATCGCTAATGTGGCCTATACGCATTTTGACGTCGAAACTAAACACACTAACTTAATACCAGCAAAATCTCCAAACCAAATCTGGATAAATTATTCAATTTATAATTTTTCAAATGGAAATCCATACGCCTATGCAATAATCAAGAAAGATCTATATTCTATATCAGGGGCGGCCAACCCGTGGCCCGCGACGTATTTACAAGATCAAGCAAATATTTAATTAGTATGACTGCGGAATTTGGGTTGTTTATGACTAAATTATCAGTTCCGACGCATTAGCGTAGCCGGGGACCAGACGCATTTATCGTAGATCTTCATATATGACCATAAAGTAGAATTTTTCGCTGCATATTTATTTGACTTGAAATTTTTCTTAGCCCTTCGCACGATTTATGGTCACTCGATTTCCTGCCTTTAGCATTGGTACCCCCTAAAATTAGAAATACTCCGAATTTACAGAAACGAGTCCAACTTTATTCGCAATTATTAGAGAACGTGTCGTCCAACATGAAACTTTGCGTTCGCACTCACAGAAAGATTGTCGGTGATAACACCTTTGCACAAAACGACAGACGCATGTTCGCCGAAATCTTCGATTTTAATACGAATGGCGTTTGCAATACTTGAAACACCGGATTTGTATTTGAAAGTAGACTTTCGGTGATGAAAAGATTAAAATTAATTTTTTAGACAATGTATCTTCAATCTTCACTTACAGTTACGTTTTCCTCCTCCGTCTTCACTACCAATGCCCAATGTTCGTCATTCAGCGACTTTTGGTGGCTTCTCGCGTATCTCTCAAGCACCTTACGAGCGTCAGCTGTCCTTCCTTTGCCTAGTAGCCACCTTTATAGCAAGCCATCTTGATAACATCAGTTATACTTGGTGTGCGACAAATTTGTGATTTTACACTATGTGTAAAGTCGACTGTTTCTACACCACACACGTAATTTAGGTACTGAAGGCGATGTGTTATGCCCATATCTTCATGTAAAATAAGCGATTGTTGAGTAGGGTTACCATATTTTCGAATCGCAATAGGAGCACACTTTTATCAAATCAAAAAAGTTAGTTGATCAAGACTGACAACACTCGATTTCGCTATTTTTGCTGTAGAATTTGGCGGGTTGACTAAAAAAGGTCAGCACTTTCGATTGACTTCCGATTTACATACTTTTTTACTTAAATTTAGTGGTGTTTACTTGAAAAAAAACTCCCGCTCGAACGTCCATTTTTGCTATTTAGTAGGGATGGTGTGAACGTTAGGTTCACGTTCGCGTTCTGTGTGTGAACCTCGGAAATTTTGAGGTTCGCGTTCACAACAGAACCTTGATAGGTTCTGCACTGTGAACCTTTTCATATATTACAATTTTCACGTCATTATAACATCTTTGGTTCAAATTTATTGCATTTCAACTGCGGGGCACTTTATATGCATGGTGCTGGCAGCATAAACAATCAACACTAAACGAGCATGAACCTTGACAATCTCAAAAGTTTGCTCGAAATATCCAGCTTTCCGTTTGTGAATATCTATTAGTGACTATCTGCTGTGAGCTTGACCCGCAATCACATAACACGAAGAGCGAAATACACCACATGTAGTCAGCGAATGATGCTTATTCAACCAATCAATGAGATTGATATCGTTTTCTCATGTAAAAATCTAGCAGGCGATGACATCATATGCTTACTTATCATAAAAGTCAAATCCGTGCGATTGCCGTGCTGGCTACACCTGTATAACTTGTTAATGGGGTAATGTCGGCAGCAAGTATAGTAACCCGTTTTGCATAGTAATCCGTTTTGCACTCTGCTCAATACCCAGAAGCCGAATACACTGTCCGGTCTGGACTATAGACAGTTAAGGCCTAAGCTTATATTCCCTGCCAAGTCCTCGTCGAAATTGTAGGCAAAACGACGGAAGATATTGATTTTATGGGATCATTTGATTGTCTCAGTTGATACATTTAGCGACGTTTAAAACGTCAATTTGTACTTCAGCATGGTGGAATTGATGTGACCCGATTCGTCGCTAGGTATCGTGTACAAGTACATTAATATAGGCTATCACTTCATCGAAATATAGGGTTGAAATTATCAATATGCCGTCACGTGACGTCATGAGGTTCACGTTCGCGTTCACACAGAACCTTTCAAAAAGGTTCGCGTTCACACGAACCTGAACCTTTCAGAGGTTCACACCATCCCTACTATTTAGCTTCATTTATGCCGATTTTCACACGAATCTGTCCATTATCTTAGCTGTAAGAGCTGTAAAGGAGGACGAAATGCCCAAAAGAAGGACATTTAGCCTTCCTCGGAGGACATTTTCAAAAAACCTGAAAAATGAGGACATATGGTAAGTGATAACCCTATTGTTGAGCGACTATAGAAAAAAAATGCGAGGAAATCACAGGAGCGTGAGTGTGTGACCATCTACCGGCGTTTGATAACGATCATAGATAACGAACATACGCCTCAGCCGCGTGCGTATATTATATTTCTGTTTACGAAACAGCAAGAAATTACTATTCGCATCTGCTTGTCCAACCGTGCAGCCACGTGCTGCGCCTCTATCCGTACGCTGTAGGTTAGTAATCTATAGTTTGATCGGTTTACATTTTCACGCACGATCAGGCAATTCCGCACGGAAAATGTTGGGAATATTCGACACGTTTCGAAAATGGTTGGACTTACCCGTTAACAGAGGTGGCCAGTAAAGAAGTTATTTCACTTGTCTAGCTCTTCAAGTCGATGATGATATTAGACTAGTATTTGTACGTCTAATTGCAGTTTTCAGTTTTTGGGCAAAACTAGACCAAGAATACTTACTTTTTACTCACTTGGAAATAGGTTCTTCTACGTCTACTTGAGTAGAAATTGACGGCGTTACTTCTACTTCTACTTGAGTACCGACGGCGACTACTTTGACCACCCTTGCCCGTTAATTGGTTACGCTGAATCTATATGGGATGGCACCGTCCTAGTCCACGGACTTGACATTTATACAATGCTTCGGGATCATTCAGACATCGAAATCTTTCTCGCATATTTCGATTATCCTCAACATCTTGCGCCCCATGCAGATTATTTTGTAGACAGTGACGAAAGCTTACCTAGGAGATTCAGGAACGAAGAAGAATGTGACGAGATAGGATCCGGGCAGAAGGCTGAGGCATATTGCTAGGTGCCTCCAATCCCGAATGACCATGGCGAAGACCGGCAAAGTGGTGTGCGATAGTGCAGTCACTAATGTTGCAAATACCGTGGCGCCAGTTCTGCTATTTGTCGGGGTGAGTTCAATTACTGAAATTGAATTGTATGATAGTGAAAGTCATAGTTAGATAGCTATATACTAGTCCATGCTCAAGATTACTGGACCATGACTGACCGATCGATCTCGCCATCTATGACATGCCACCTCATTTCTTGTTGCTTGCTATTTTCTATAATATATTCTTTACTTTTCATTCAGTGTGCATGCCTCGTCTTTACATCGCGTAGGACCTAGGTCAAGGTAGGTGTCTGATTCCATAAACTACTCCAAGTCGCTTCGACACCTTCTATCATTTCATTGTATTGCATTTGTGGTGTATTGAACTGATAAAATTGCTAATAAACCAATGATGATGATGATGATGATATAGGGGGCGATAGTTTGATTGTATTGGATTCTGTTACGACATCGTTTGCGTGTCGGTTAACAAAACGTGCAGTTGTGGCGAGAAAGAATGAAGTACTGACCATGAAGAAACGCTTACTTCGGACTCGATATCATTTACTTTTAACCTTTACCGAAACCAGTAGTTTCCGTTCGATATTATGACCTGTCCATCGTCAATTTGAAGGATGAACCTATAGCCTCGCGGGTAGTTTCACAGGTCAAGGCCGCTTTGCGTGTTATTCGGCAAGTCGGGGAGCACGAAACCATAACAAATATTGGATACGCATTTACGGCGACAGTTTTGTTGTCGCGGTGCTGAAACATATAATTAGAGCAAACTAAGGTGATGCATCTATACCTATATGACGCTCGGTGAAGGCGTGCCGTGATATTTCATTCGCCTGGAAACTTACCGTACGTAAAATACGCAACATAACACGGGACCGATCCGATTCCAACTATCGTCCTCATTGCAATATAAACTTCGTAAGATGGCGAAAAGGCTACCCCAAGTCCCGCCAGGATGGTAGCGCAACACGTAACGAGCATGCTGACCCTTCTCCCGAACCTATCGCACACGAAACGATTAACCGAACAACCACCGGCGAAAACAAGCGACAGGATCATACAACATACCAGTCCATCATAGGTCCTATAATCAGTGATCCGACGAGTACGCCGAGGAAGTACAAGGAGACAGCCACCGAATCCAAAGTTACTC
This sequence comes from Botryllus schlosseri, assembly GCF_051294905.1. NCBI lineage: Eukaryota > Metazoa > Chordata > Ascidiacea > Stolidobranchia > Styelidae > Botryllus > Botryllus schlosseri. Next base: position 20,258,788 of record NC_137239.1, read on the forward strand.
GATTACAAACGAGATCCCACTGAAAAGAATAGCAACACTGATGAATTACTGCGAATCCAGTTGGTTATGGCATACCTCTGATACAGTTGTCTTATCGTAGTACGTAGTATCGTAGATGTAACCATGATCACAAGGTATTGTACTGTTCGGAGATTCCGTTACGCACGATAAATTCCCGGATGCAGCGCACATGCTCATATTAACGTCATATCTTGAGCAGGAATCGTTTTTCTAGTAAATCGAACAAAATAATTTATAACATGCATCTTGCGTTCGTAGCGGGATGCATTTATTATTTTTCAAAGACAGAGTCTTTATTTTCATCCAACCAATATACATATCAAACAGACGGCAGTGATGGTGGTACAGAAAATATGCATGCCCAGTATTTGGTATTACACAGGAATGATCGATACGATCTTGTATAGGTCGACTAGTCTGATCACACCCGCATCAAACAGGTACACTTGTCTCTATACAGTCTGACTGTAAATAAGGTTAGTTAAAAAAAGGAAAAGAAGTAAAAATAGACGATGGTAGCAAATGATCAATCAAGCAGTGTCTGGGCGAGGTAGGGCAACAGTGTTAATATGACGACAAGAGGTAATTATGTAGGTCTTTTTTAAATCTATTATAAGGTAGGCTAATTCACGGATATTTTGTGGTGAGGCATTCCAGATGACTGGTCCTGAGTAGTCAATAGATCTCTTAGTTAGGTTGCCATTGGGTGGGGGTAAGTCAGGGATGTAATGACTCGAGTCTGACTCGAGTCACGATTTTCGAATGACTCGACTCGACTCGAGTCATTTTCTCCAAATACGGAAATGACTCGACTCGACTCGAGTCAATCTGTGTATTGACTCGACTTGGACTCGAGTCATTGCGCATGACTCGAAGCAAGTCATTGACTCGAGATTCAGACGGCCAAGACCGACATTTCATTGTCATTTCAAAGCCAACACACACTATTGGGATTTCGTTTGTTGGTACTGGTGCTTGAAAATGCGACCAGAAACTGCTAAAAGTGAGGAAAATTGATATATTATAAATCCAAACCATTCAATATCACCAAACAGAGTTAAAAAAGTGGGTTTAGGAAAACTTTAACTGGAAACTGAGCAGTCAACACAATGACTTGGACTCGGACTCGAGTCATAATACCATGACTCGGACTCGACCCTCTGTTCGCTGACTTGGACTCGGACTTGACTCGGTGGGAATTGAAAATGACTCGACTTGACTCGAGTCAAAAATATAAAAGTGAGATTGACTTGTGACTCGGAGCCTTGTGACTTGGTTACAACCCTGGGGTAAGTAGATATTTTCCTTCGACGAGGATCTCATGTAATGGGAGTGAACATTTTTAGCAGGTACGAAAAAGTCATCAAACCTTTACACTCATGACTGGTTGGTTATAATAATATAATATCGTTGGGTTATATTTTGGTTAGTGGTTAATCGCTCCATCGCAGGCGATGTGTCCTCGGACTATAAACGCAGCAGTAAAGGTAGTAGTTCAATGTTCATTGTTCAACGATCATCAATTATTAATAGGTAGTAGTTTGACAAGAATTATTACCGGTAGCATCAGGCGCCGTATTTCTTCATTCGCCAATTCAGGATAATGAGTAGTGTTGTCCAAAAGTGGTATGGAGCATCTACCAATAAGTTTGTACACCAAGTTCACTGATATTATTTTCTTTGCGGTGTATTGAAATACTATCAAGTCGATCGAAAATGGCATTACTAATGTCTCGTTTACCTGAACTCGGGCGCGGCGCTGAATATTGCCGCCGACTGGCCCATGAAGCTATTCCCATATGCCAATGCAGTCACGGTAGCGATTATGCCAATCTGGTAATAACTTATCCCACCCAAGGCTTCCTGCAGCTCGTCCAGATCCATTTTCAAAGAAATGCCACCTTTCAAAAGTTGTTGCTTAGAAAAGGCTGCATTCTCGTTCATACAATTGCCACAATGCTACCAAGTATCGCATGGTTGCGCTTGCGCGTCCTATAAAGCCATAAGCTTGTTCTATGCGATCCAATATTCGCGATTACTGGCGCATAAGAGTCGCCGAAGCGAAGGCTTCAGTGTTCTAGGGGAAAGTACGTGGCATAACGCTAATTCCGTCAACTGCATGAGCGTTTCGTGATTGCTCTTTGAATGTCAATGTCAACGAAATATAGGGTCTTGAGATGTCTCTTCTAATGACGTCTTACAAAATTTTTCTCCACATTTGTGTTTCAAATATAAATACATGAAAAGTTGCTTCCGTTATCGCGCAAATACACATTTATGACCAACCGAGCGAGGAAAACTTAATAGCGCAAAACGCGATATGGTCATTGACTATTTCTGAAGCTCTCTCACGGTTCAATCCATTTTCGAAACATCTCGTTTGTGGTGAGTCGTCCCAAAACAGCAAAACTTACAATCACTGACTTTGCTGGCTTTGTTCAAGGCATTATTCAGTAAATTTCATGGATTCCCTCGTTCACAAACAGCAGGAAACATGATAATGTCGTGTCAAACTGCTTTGGGAGCCTATACAGTCCGGTTCGAAATCCCGCCGTAGTAATATACAGCATTATATACATCTGAATTCATTTTGCGGGATTTGGGACTTGACGGTATAGATTCCAGTGCTTTTTAGCCTTATACTCCTCATCAGACAGCAGATATGACATTGCCTCTAGTGGTCGACTAAAGTGGCCTGTGCACTACTTTTGAATCCCTAGCTATAGCATACTTACGCCACTTCGGTCTGCTGCTCAAAATGCCGCTCAAATACCAAACTTTTCACCAGACGTAAGTATAGGCCTATGCGAAAAGTAAGTATTTCTGTGTCAGTTACGACGGAACTAGAATACAAACATACCCACTAAGTGATACAAGTAGATGTCAACCCAGTTTTAACGGTATATATGTTGATTATTATATTGGTAATTATGAATATCACATAGGATATAGTCAGTAGAACGTTTGTCATTTCCTGTATAACGTTTCGAGATACTATATGTGATAACCATAATACGGCGTTACCAAAATATTTCATTTCCTGTATCATGTTTCAAAATATTCTACTGACTATATCCTATGTGTTATTTATAATTACCAATATAATTATCAAGATATATACCGTTAAACTAGTTGAGTATTCGGTAAAAGTAGAGATAATTCAGGGAGCGCTAAAGATATGCCGAACTTGAATAGAAGACGATAAGTCAAAATAGTTCCGGACCCACTTCTCTAGATTTAAGCATGTCACAATGATAGACCATTTCATATAAATGTTATTTTCGCTACAACATATATATAGACTTGAGCAGTCACCTCTACATTCACCTAGAACTCCCCGTGATGGTATATAATCTGTATGATAACAAACAAATTCGTGAGACGCTATTTCATCGTCCTCAGCAGTTCCTCCACTTCACACATAAAGGATTTGAAATTAAAACAATATGATCCGGTCACAAAACGACATCGCTCCGTACTTTCCCCTCATTTTCGCTGATGGCCACTGCCGCATAACTGGAGCCGTCACTGTCAAATTGAGCAGGTGAATTTACGTGCCTTTCTTATGCGACATTTCCTATAAATGTTACAAACCCGGGTGTGCTCGTTTTTCCTAGCAAGCGAGATATCCCCATACTATTTTTGTAGAAATCCTCCGCCTGGTCGAAAGTCGAAAGTAAATCGACGTCAGAGGTTTCCGGAAGCAGCAAACTGAAAACGCCACCGAGGATACCCATTACGCCGAATATTGTCTGCAAAATGAATTGCAGAGGTAATCATGACAAAACAATTCTTAAGTTTACAGCCAGCGGTGCAGCCATGAGGGGTGAGGCAAAAGACACGGACGCCTGCTCCCAATTTACGATTCATGTATTATGATTGGAGTTGTGGGACAAAATAGAATACCGGATTGAAAAGCCAAGCAGTTTTATTCCGCCTACAAATCCGGCATTGCGGATTAAAAGCACATCTCAACAGAATTGGTTTGTTGGATTCTCAAAATTACAAATGGTGTAATGAACTATAGCTGACGTATCACCCTACTTAATGGATTGTCGAAAGTACACTCGCCAAGGGAAAGCGCTGATTAACAAATACTCGCTCCTCAGAGTACCAATCTAATTGTAAGTCCTACTGACAGACTCACGGCTCTTCAAGGATGTCATAGATTTCATTCTGTCAACGATTTCAGTCGTCTAATGCATGAACTTAACAATTATCGCGAGAATGGCGAACAAAACCATTGAGTTGAAGTCGTCATTCAAATGATACTTAGCAATAACAGATTGATTTGATACTGAATCGGGTATCACTTATTATGATGTCATATCAGTATGAATGACTTGGAAAGTTCACCTAAATGACGTTTATGCGAACACGATCAAAATAATGTCTATTGTTTGTTCTTCCAAAAGTTGTAGAATTATGACATGAATGTATAAATACTTTCGAAGAAACATGTAGTATGAGCCAATAGACGATTTTCATGACTTATACGAAATGTGTAACCCTCGTAATCGTCGTCGGTGCAACAGTTATAGCACGTAGTTATGCACATCATTGGTACGGAATGGATGTTCTTATGATGATGACCGCCGACCGCAAAATTCCTGCATTACGATGTAGACCTGGTCAAAGATATTTTTGGTCCGTTTAAGACAGGGATCGGAAGCCTTTTTCGACAAAGGAGGCATATTTACCCTATATTTTCAATTGTCAATGCCCTTCCACTGTGACTTCACAATTATTTGTGACGTCATGCCTGAAAACACAATAAAAACACCTTTTAAACAAGGACCGCGTTTTAAACATGTTCGTTTTAATTTGATTTTTGTTTTAAATGCAACCCTATCGGTAACGCTTTGCGTTTATCCACGCCGTGATATTGCTGCCATGGAATCATGTAAATACGCGGATTGAGTTGGCGAACAAACTTGAAGCTATGTCGCGTGGTTGGCTTCGAGAAAAACGAGAAAACGCTCACCTGAGTCAGCCACGGCACTGATATTTGCAGCTGTAGCGTGAAAGGCAATATAATGGTGCCAATTCGGGCAGCGATAGACCCCATTGCCATGGCCGTGCCTCTGTACATGTAAATACATAAATTCTACGACATGAAGGTGAATACTCGACGATACCCGTACCTGGCCAATGTGGGATAAAGTTCCGTAGTGTATTTGTAAATCACGGTAAACATTATCGTTGCGAATAGTTTTCCGACGAGCGCGAACCATTTCGCGCCTTCAATCATCCCTGTGCGTTACACCGTTACAGATCAAAATCGAAACTGATCAAATTGATAAGCAAACGTGGTGGCTGTTGCCAGAATCGGACTAACATGTCATATGGCAACTTTAGGTACACTGTGAATTCAATTTCTTTCGCTTATCGCAACAGTGCGCGGAAAGGGTCGCTTAGGACTGTTGAAAATCAATCAAGTTTAGGTACGAGCAATAGTTTTAATAGCCCTGCTAGTATAATGAGGTAACTGCTAAAAGAAGATATTGAGGATTTCGAAATTGCTCTGGTAAATCTAGTCTATATTGTATGTATACCGTAGCATATATTTACACTTGCATACATATTCTCGTCAATATCCCGAGGCAGCGCTCAATGTATAACATTTGCTGAAGCAAAATTGTAGGTTTGGTTATTCTCAATATTGCTTCAGAAATTGAATAGCATATTCATATTGAAATGAACCCAAAATTTTCGGTTGACACTCGTCAGGGGTAATCGTAAGCAACTATAGTAGAGATTACCCCTGACAAGTGTCAGGCGAAAATATTTGGGTTCATTTCAATATGAATATACTATTCAATTGTATAATGAAGTTCTGTACCTCCAAGAAGCTGCTTCAGAAATGTTGAATTTGAAAAACATTGCCCATGAATTAGAAATAGAAGTCAAAATATATAGGCCTACATATGATCTGCTCTCTACATTGGAGAATCTAATCTGCTTTGAGAATGGAAGTTATATCAAATCCAGGTCAATTGATTTAGTACGAAACTGCAAAATAAGATAACCATCTCAAATGCTAACTGTTTTGTTAATGGCTAAATCCATACCATACGCGTGCTATATTTCCTGATATTAAGTGACCCACAGTCATAGCAAAGGCTCACCTTCGTTTCCACTTGAAAATTGAGTAAATATCATTGTTAAGAGACAGCAGAAGCCCGACATGAAATATGTAATAGAGCACGAGATTCTCATCCCAGCATAGCGGAAAATTACCCAGAGTACGCCATACGATAGTACTTCGACCGAGCCATTCAGGATGCCGTTGATATGAGGATGGCCTGTGACGTAACACACAGATACAGATTATATGTAATCAAAACCCGCCTCAAGTAAGCTCGTCGTAACTTACCTGACAGTCTCCACACGTTCAGCACAAGTCCGTAAAACACCATGCTACACTCGCACCACAGATAAATTACTAAAAAGGAGACTGTTCGCATCCCTGGAAGTCGGAACAAATCACGCATAGTAAATTTCTGTCCGTTGCCCCCTTGAGCTTTCTGCAAAGTGAAAAAATAAGAACATAGGCGAAACACATGGTCACAAGATTACAGGGTCACAACGGGATATCAAATATATATCCAAGTTTCAAGGCATATCTTTTACTTTTCTACGCATCAAGGACCGTACATAAGGTTGAAAATTCAGCTTTAAATCTATAGTGGTTAGAGAGGTACCGACGACTCGTCTGTCCCAATATGCACCGTACCTTGAAATTTTCAGTGACAAAGGGGTATCCAGAACAGCTTATTTCAAAATAAACTATAGTTAATAGCGGTGATTCAAAGTCAGAATCACGATCTGAGATAAATGGGTAGCGTGTTACAGTTTCAGTTTCAAAATAGATGAATTAGTAAAAGCCGTTTGCATACATTCACGTTATCGGACTCGGTCTTCACCACCTCTTCCCAATGTTCTTCATTCAATATCTTTTCGTGACTTCGCGCGTACCTTTCAGCCACTTTGCGCGCGTCGTTTATCCTTCCTTTTCCTATGAGCCACCTTCAATAATAGATATATCCTTTTCATTTTTGGATGAGCTGGTAAATCTACAATTGTCAATGCTTTACTGGTCAACTGGGCAATTTCAGCACTACCTTTTATACATACGATTCATAGACGTACTCACACGCAAACCAAGTTCGGTATTAGTCGATCGATTCATAAACGAGCTTAAATCGTTTATGTTATGAGAAATCACTGTGAACTTCATTTGAGCGAAAATTCTTCAAGGTAAATGTATGAAGTTGTTTAATACTATTGATACCTGCATATATTGCATATACAATACGAATAATAAAGTAGCGTCGTCGAGAAATTTATCGTGTTGATAAAACTTGAGCACACGGTTAAGACTAGAGATGGTGCGAACCTCTGAAAGGTTCAGGTTCGTGTGAACGCGAACGTATTTGAAAGGTTCTGTGTGAACGCGAACGTGAACCTCATGACGTCACGTGACGTCATATTGCTAATTCCAACCCTACATTTCAGTAAAGTGATAGCCTATATCAGTGCTTTTCAACCTTTCGGAGCTCCGTTCGCACTTTTTTTGTAAAATAAATTTCATTCGCACAAACTAATCGAAAATTGTTATGCGAAAAGAAGATGAAGTTAGGCCAATACTTAACAATATTTTGTTTAGATGTGCAATAAATTGGCTGCTATGTAGCTTAAGCTATCAAGTGTCTCATTAAAAAGGCAACTTTTTTTCGCTCGTTTTGCTTTAAATTATTTCAATAAATCCTTCTCGGCCAAACAATGTTGTTGGGGATTTGTACAAGAACGTCTACTAGTGTTTGGATGGTCAGGTCTTAAAATCTGTTCTGCACTCCTATCCAAAATACAGCGTATTTTTCGTTAGTGAAAAATCCCTGCTGGCAGAAATCGTTTTTGAGAGCTGACACAAATATCCCGGAGGCTCCAGTTTTTCGAAAGGATGAAAAACCCATATGTTTGTCTTGAGGCTTTTGCCTTGTGTCTTTGGAACATGGGGTGCAAAACGATCAAGGAGAGTATAGGCACATTAGAGCGCGCTACCTGATGATACGTTGCTCCAACTTCTGTCTCGCAAGTTTATGAGAAGAGCAAATAACTCACGATACTGTGTGTTCTACTCTTTAGCTCCATATAACTTGAGAATTCATGACAGTTTAATAACGGTGAAGCAGCTTTTATACTACCACCAAAACCTGAGTTTTTGTGGCATCTCGCGACCCGAGCCTCACCCATGAAAATAAATTTATTTTTAATATTACAGTTGTATGCTACAATTTTACGGGTATGTATGACATACAGAACCCGCACACCACAATTTCACCAACACAGCTCTACAAAACATGTCTGACGCACGCGATTTCAAAGTAGGGCGAATTAAATTCCTCTGCGTATCGCAGTTGTACTACTGTCTACTCAGATTGCAAGAACGGGACTATTCCGTCCGACAACGGGGCATATCCAATCCATCTCGAAAGGTTTGGCCATCCAGCATAGGTCATTTTAGACCGAGGTTTTGTCGCCGCTTATGTTTTTGGCACCGCATTTTATCAGCGGTTTGTTCGCCAAAACTTTACGTCTTCTTGCGCCCCGACGCAGAAGGAGTTGGCCACGCAATGAATGAGTCTCATAGGCCTGAACTCGCTCGTTGCACACTCCTACACTAGTTCATCCCAACGGTCTTCGACCATGTTTTCCAGAAAAAACAGTCGGACAAATCTTATCATGAATTCTCATGATAAGCCATATTAAATGCGCGTCTCGCTTATTGGCTACAGTACCCAGCACAGTAATCTTGGATATGTAAAAACGATCGCAGGATTTTTTGCAATAAATACAACAAATATTACATACATATTAACAGGTAGTTCTGGCGCCGTGTCGACCCAAAATTATACCCTTTGCGATCCATACTTTAATAACCCTTAGGGGTAGAAATTTGCGTTACAGTAACTTGCAAATGTGAGTATGTAATGATGGTATTTACTAATATTCTCGTGCCTCGCGCTGATCGAACAGTTATTACGAAAATACTATGATTGTTTAGCGAAAGAAAGCAGCCTGTCGCAGGCTCAGACCGGCTGATATACTGTAGGTCTGCCACTATATAGATTATAGAGATCTCTATACTGCCACTACACCAGCTTCCAAACCAGGCTTTTCGTTAAGTAATAATTATAGTGCGGGAATATTAATTCACTACGGCTTGTGAGAGCTACGATTACTGGTGCGTCGTATCAAGTTTTTACAATTGCGTCGCAACTACAAATGTTACACTGATCTTAAATTTCCTATTAGGTTTATTTGAATTATTCCACGTCAGAAAAGTAAACAATTAATCACGATTTTCATTCGCACTTGATCCGGATTTTCATTCGCACTATTCGCACCACCTTCGTCATTCGCACTGCAATTTTTTTCATTCGCACAAGTGCGAACCGTCACACAGGTTGAAAAGCACTGGCCTATATGAATATACACGATACCTAGCGACGACTCGGGCCACAATGCTGAAGTACATATTGACGTTTTAAACGTTGCCAAATGTATCAACTGGGGCAATCAAATGATATAATAATCCCATAAAATCAATATCTTCCGTCGCTTTGCCAACAATTTCGACGAGGACTTGCAAGGGAATATAAGTTTACGCCTTAACGGTCTAGGCCAGACCGAACAATGTATTCGGTGTCTGAGTATTGCTACGTTGATATTGAGCAGAGTGTAAAACCGGTTTCTATACTTGCTGCCTATATTACCCCACAAGTTATACAGCAGCCAGTACCCCAATCGCAGTATTTGGTTTTTATGGTACAATAAACATATGAAATGAAGATTGACCCCGTACGCTTGCTAGATTTTTAACATCAGACAACGATATCAATTTCATTGATTGGTTCAATAAGCATCATTCGCTGACTACCTACATGTATTTCGCTCTTGTTGTTGTGTGGTTGCGGGTCATGCTCACAGAAGAGAGACACTAAATATTCGAGCAAACCTTTGTAATAAACAAGTAAGATTTTTGAGATCGTCAACGTGCATGCTCGTTTAGTGTTGATTTTTTATGCTGCCAGTGCCATGTATATAGTGGCCCACAGTTGAAATGCAATATATTTCAACAAAAGATGTTATATATTGAAGTGAAAATTGTAATATATGAAAAAGGTTCACAGTGCAGAACCTACAAAGGTTCGTTTATGAACGATGAACCTCTAAATTTCTGAGGCTCACACAAAGAACGCGAACCTCACGTTCACACCATCCCTAGTTAAGACAATATTCATGAGGCTGTCGTAGGTTGGGCTCGGTCAGATCCGTTGTTATCAATTGCTTTGTCGTTCATTTTCATTTTTCATTTCACATTGAAGTCAAGAAATCTAGTGACAAGGAATAGCGTAGAAAAATTTCAAGTTGAATAGATTGGGGAAATGGCATGGCCTCTTTCGCATCCCCTGGATACATAACGAGTATAGCATTTGACTCATTTCGCTGTAAGGTTTGCTTGGCATCCTATCTTAGCCAGCTAAGACTGTAATGTAATCTTACCTGGGAGATTCGGGGAGGAAGAAAAATGCCGCTAGATAGGAGGCTGGTAGACAAGCGATGCATATTGCCAAGTCTCTCCAATCGCGAATCAGCATGCCAAAGACGGGCAAAATAGCGTGTGATATTGCGCTTACCATGTTTGCATATAACGTTGTGGCAACCCTACACTTTGTAGGCGACATTTCGATCACTAGAGAAATGAAAATACGCATCATTTATTCAGTCGATGCAGCTCACAAACAGTGAGAGCGAAGTATAATCAGCGTGTACTCAAAGTACTCACTGGTAGAGAGAGAGAGAGAGAGAGAGAGAGAGAGAGAGAGAAGGATGGATTGTGATCTCTGAGCAGTTTCATGCTTCTTAGTATTTACTATTACTTACCATAGGTAAAGTAACAAATATAGCACGGTAGAGCTGACATCCCAACTACCACTCTCATTGCAATATAAACCTCATACGACGGAGAAAATGCTACACCAAGCCCTCCCAAAATGGTAACGAAACAGGCAACGAGCATGCTTACCCTCCGTCCAAACCTTGAATTGAATGGAAAACATTAAAAACAACAGCCAAAACAAGTAACAAGATTTGTCAATATACCAGTCCATCATCGGCCCTATAAACATTGATCCGATAAGAACTCCGACAAAATACAAGGAGATAGCAACAGAATCCAAAGTTACCCGATTGCAAACAAGGTCCCACTGCAAATAATTGAGCATGCCGCAAGGTATGAATGTATTTATACATTTGTTATACCTCCGACACAGTTGTCCTCTCGTAGTACGTCTTGTCGTAAATGAAGCCGTGATCGCATGGTATTGTGACGTTCGCTGATCCCGTAACACATGACAGATTTCCGTAAGCAGCGCACATGCTTAAATCATAGTCATATCTGGAGCAGGGGTCATCTTCCTATTATGCAATAGGATAACACAAAACCGATCCGGTGAGTACAGCAAAATATAAATTTCAGACAGCATAAATGAATTATAATTATAATTATTCTTGTTCAATTGTTCATGCATGATATCCTCATATGCTCACTGCTCACATGGCATTTGAGGGGCATCATTGTGTAGTCTGTGTTAACTACACGTCACAATGAATCCGTGACGTCAACGTGTCGTTGACAAATCCACTCCTGGTCTTACGCCTATGGATTGGATACCATTCGATTCTGACACACGCGACTTGATAGAGATACTGGCCCTGGCAATCCTAGGCGGCATAGGATGTGAGCAGTTCGCACTGTGCAGTGTGCAGTACGCTGGTGCAGTAAAGAACGTAGTTATCGGTACAAATGTGAAATCTGAAGTAGGGTTGGGTAAAATTGAGTAGGACTACCTGAGTGATTCGATTCTGAATCACGTGTTACGCTTCGAGTCGAGTCGAGTATTCGAGTATCACTCGTCATGGCGTCACAACACAATGTACTATGTCAAAGTTCAAATATGTACCTTTTTATGCCACCAGAAAGAATATAACGTATGTTATCCGTCACATTAAAGATACTTTGGTATTATTTCGACATTACCGATTTCATTGCACTTCTTGACAACGTTGTGTGATGATCATGACTTCAGAAATGTGTTATTTCCAGTAACGATCGTAGCTTTGTACTATGTCTCGTATGCTGCGACACGGCTAATCAAGGCTTCAAGGCTTTCTCAGTGGAAAATAGTATCAAAGGTGTGATTCTCGTTGGTAAATTAACTTTCAGTTGCGAGGAGCGTATTATTTCAGTACTCGAAAAATTGTCTTTTGGTACTCGAATCAATATAATTATTACTCGATTCAGATTCGAGTACTCGAATCACTGTTCCCAGCCCTAATCTCAAGCAGTTAAAGACATACCGGTACCATCAGACGCGATATTTCTTCATTTGTCAACTCTGGATATAGCGTGCTGTTATCCAACAGAGGTATGAAGCATCTGTTGACAGATATTCCTTATCATCGATATTTTTCCATTCGTTTACTTTAAAGATAACCGAGGAATATATTAAAAACATAATCAACCACTTCACCGACCTGAATTTTGGTACTGCGCTGAAGATTGCCGCGGACTGACTCATAAATGACGTCCCGAACGTTAGTGCAGTTACCGTAACAATTACCCCAATCTGGTAGTAGCTAATTCCTCCCAAGGCCTCCTGCAACCCGTCAAGATCCATATCCAAAAAGACTGAGATCACTCGCGTAGTAGTAGCTTTTGACAGGCCTATATCGCGCTATGCTGATATCTGAAACGACGAAAACCTAACTGCTTAAAGCGTATGCTATTACGACTCGTCTTTCCCGCCCTAGGGTTTGTATACGTAACGCAAACCTGATAGAATGTCGCACCTCGACAATGTATTCTATTTGCAGTGTCGAGGAAAATAATGCTACATACCAAACAGAAAACAGCCAAGCTAATCTCGCTCAAGTTTAGGGATGGTTTCAAACCGATTGGTTACCGCCACGGTACGGCTACTGCCTGTTGCACGATTAAACTGCGTGGATTACGACGCAATGATAAATCGTCTTTATCGCGCTTCACAGATGCCGATTAGCACGCGCGGTTTTGTTGAGAGAGAGAGAGAGAGTCTTTATTTTCATCCGACCAAAATACATAACAAACGGCAGTGATGGTGGTACAGAAAATATGCATGCACAGTATTCGGTATTAGATAGGAATGATCGATAAGACCGTGAAGGTCATCTAGTCTGATCACACCAGCATCGAACAGGTACACTTAAATCTGAACAGTCTGGCTGTAAAATATGTTTAGTTAAAAAAGTAAAATAGAAGAAAAATTAAACGATGGTAGCAAATGATCAATGAAGCAATGTCTGGGCGAGATAGGGCAGTGTTAGTATAACGACAGGAGGTGATCAAGTAGGTCTTTTTTTAATCTATTATAAGGCAATTCCAAATGACAGGTCCTGAGTAGTCAATAGATCTCTTAGTTAGGTTGCTGTTTGGTGAGGGTAAGTAGATATTTCCCTTCGACGAGGATCTCGTGTAATGACTGTGGACATTTTTAGCAGGTACGAAAAAGTCATTTAACCTTTGCACTCATGACTGGTTGGATAGTGGTTAATCGCTCACGGATTCAATCACAATTCACGGATATGCGGTGGTAATGCATTCCAGTTGATAGGAAGGAAGGACTTAGTTTATTTTTGTCCTTGATGTTTTTGCGGCATATACACCGACTCATGATACACGTTACACATACACACGATCTGCGCATATGCATACCATGAGTGCATGATGTGCATATGCCGCTGGACAAGGAAGTGCAGATATAGCCTTTACGGCTTTCTAAGACATGCACCACCCCTCCATGCTATCCCAGTAATGCATGAGCGCCAAGCAGGGAAGCCATGGATACCAGTGTTACTAATCAGGTCTTTGGTCTGACCCGGCCGGGAATCGAACCCACGACCTACCGATCAAGAAGCCGGACGCTTAACCATTACGCTATCTTGTCGGTGTCGGATAGGTCCCGAGTAGTCAATAGATCTCTTAGTTAGGTTGCTATTGGGTGGTGGTAAGTAGATATTTCCCTCTGACGAGGATCTCGCGTAATGGGAATGGACATTTTTATCAGGTATGAAAAAGTCATCAAACACATGAGGCAGACTATTGGAAAAATATTTATTTACTTTTGATACTTCGAAGCGATATAGTTCGACAATTCGCAAAATTCGATGCTTACGGTAGCAAGTAAAATTTTGAGGTATGCTCGTTTGGTGTTGATTTTTTCGTGCTACCAGCGCCATGCATAGTGTGGCACGCAGTTCAAATGCAATGAATTTCATACAAAGATGCTATAATAAAGTGAAAATTGTAATAGATGAAAAAGGTTCACAGTGCAGAACCTACCAAGGTTCGTTTGTAAACGTGAACCTCTAAAATTCTGAGGTTCACCTACAGAACGCGAACGTGAACCTCACGTTCACACCATCCCTAATAATTACTTTAGTGTATGTTCTTAATTCGTGACCTCCGGTTTGTTATATAATCAAAATATATTGTAGTGGCTCAAACGCAGCAGACTAAAAGAAAAACTTTCGTGAGACGCAACTCAAGTTGTAAATTACTGTAGGGTCAGCGGCCACATTAACCACAATAGGACTAGACTTTTTGGGGCACAGAACTTTAATATACATTTTAATAACATATTCATGTTACAAATATATTAAAACCTGAAGCTTTTCAAGCCAACACTCTTCAGGGGTAATCGTCGGCATTATAATTATCATTGGTCAGCACATATTTTTAGGCATACAAAGTAAGAGTGGTTTTTGGGGTTCTGAAGGGCGCTGATTCCGAATAGGCTATGTCCTTATTTTTTTCAAACTGGCTCTTGTTCTGGAGATAACCCATGAGGCTATTTTGAATAAAATCTCATATTTTCGCTGTATGGGCTGGATAAAAAATCGGCTAAATCGTACTGTAAAGTTCAGAAATTCAACCTACTGGTTAATTTGACACGCTGAAGACTGCTTTAAATCCAAATACATCAACATAATTATATTTCGGGGTATTAGATTTATCATAGTTGGAGACTTTCACGGATATCATGTACATAAATAAACCCCAATCATGTATATAAGTATTTACCTAGATACTCAAATAACGCAGGGACATCTAGAATAGATATCCAGATATCCCTGAAATAACGTTATATTAATTGAATTAGTTTTATGTCAATCACATTTTTAAAATTCAAAATAATCCGTTGGAATATAATATTAATAACTTATCTTAAAGCAAAATTGTTTCTTGTACTATTTTCGCTTGCAAGCAATATAGTGCAGTTTTTCGAAATGTTCCAGCAATAGTCTGTCATAATATGTTCGTCGCATCTGCACTGATGTCTTTCTTTTGTTGTTTTGATGTATTGATCGAACCTTTCCCATTTCTATTCGCTCTAATCAACAATATCATCAGAAGATATAGCATGATGACTGAACAGGAAGATAAATTTAATGCTCATATTTTCTCCAAGGTTTCCATATGCAGATACAAATTCTCGCACCGACTGGATATAGTTGAGTGCTTTGTTATCTTCCAAAAAGTTTCATTTACTACACCCTAGAAGGGATTCCATGCAGTGAGCACCTTTCTTAATGTGAAATTGGAATCCTTCTACTAGTTCTTTCCATTCCTTGTGAGTGCTTTCTTGCGTCGGGTCTTCTACATGGATTTTTGTCGCCGTAAGAACGGCAACGGCGGGGGAAGCGGAGCCCAGATAAACCTCCGACGGGAATCGAACTCGATCCGTCAGATTGGTGGGCGCTTATCGTAACCACTACAATATCTCCTCCGTATCCGAATCTGAGGTCCATTAAAGATTCCAGATTTAAGCTTCTCTTTTGATATGGATACTAGGTATACCAACTTTGTTGGCTAAGCGGAAAATTATCCATTTACAAGTCAGAAGAGATGAGACTTATATGAGGATTTTAGTTAAGCTTTTCAGGGACAAATTTTATAGCTTTATACTTCTCTTTCATCTTGGTAGGATGACCAATTGATACAGGAGAAAATATATTTCCATTGTGCAAAAGTACAATTGTTAGGCTTGACAAACTTCTTTTGAAAGAAAGTTCTCGCATCAGGTCATGTTAATATTGATGGAGTAACTGAAAACGACACGAGTGTGCATCATAGTCAATTATCTATATATGCGCAGTATAAAAGTTAAAAATCTAAGATTTACTTCCTACGAAGTGAAATATTCAAGGGTAAATACAGTGATTTCAAGCTTTTTTAGGGGTATAAATATCTTCTTTTCTAGAGCCAATCAGGCAAAACTATAATGTGTTATTTGTAATCAGCAACTTGAAAATCCCAGAAACGGCTCCTAGATATTCTACCAAAAGGATTTTTTCATTTTGTTGACCAGTGTTATAGGCCTACTATAGATTGCTGTTGCATGAAATGATCTGTGCATCAACGGCATGTTAAATGAACAAAACCTTTAAAATATATTTTTTCACACTAAACGAAAAAATAATAATTGATAGTTATAGCAAATCAGTGTGACTTTCTGTTGTCCCATTCAGATAACAATTCCGAAATGCGAGGTTTCACCTTGAAAAGTGCTTGAAAAGTGTTCGGTCGAAACGCAAGAGCGTGATACAAATGAGCTTATAAATATTGGAGACGAGGAGAGAGGGGTTACTTCTACTTCCGATCGAGTAGCAATACTGACTATATTTTGACCAAATCTACATACACAGATAAAAACATGGCAGTGCTGCGCTGAGTACGACATTTTAACGATGACGTACGGGTCCATTGTGAATCAGCGAGCACGTATGTTGCCACAATGACCAAATTAACAGTCACTCAATTTTCCTGGCGCGCCTGACTTTTCCGGACTTTTTTCTTGGCCTCGGTAGGTTTGAAATGTATGGTAGACAGCGGGCAGCTCAGCTGCATGGGAGACACTTCTAGCCGCCTTCTTGCCCTACCCGGTCCATTACAGGAACAGAGCCATCATCTGAAACTATCCTTTCTTTCTTTCGATGAAGAGCTGATGTGGTTGTCATGCATCACTTAGTTTTCTTTGTCGTCACATTCCCTATTTACTCAAGTGATCAAGTTTTCAAACTACTTCTGAGTCTACTTCAAGTACTGAAACAAAACTAATTCCTGTTACAGGTGGTCATGGTCAGTAACAAAGCATTCCTAACTTCAGTTACTTGCTCAAGTGGTTTTGTTTTCTGTTTATCCGATCCATTTTTGAAACATCGCGTTTGTTGTGCGTCAGTCGGCACAGTCAGTGAATATGATCATTTACAGAGTAGCACAGTAGTAAATTGTAAGGACGCCAGTCAGCCTTACTTCAAGGATGTTCATGTTCAAGGATGGTTTCGCCAAAAGACACCATGGCTTCACAGACGCAAAACACAACCTATGACAGGATACCACTTTATTCATTATACAACGCGGTGACATTACGATAGTAATCAACTAATCATCTTTGCCGCGCTTCACCGAAGTCGATCAACATGCGTGGTTTTGCTGACAAGATTACGCTTGTGGTACAGTTGTGTAACAGTCAGGGCTGTGGAGTCGGAGTCGGAGTCGGTGGAGTTGGAGTCGGAGTCTGGGTAATTTTCGCTTGATGGAGTCGGAGTCGTGAAAACAATAATAGCTGGAGTCGGAGTCGGTGGGAAAATACTGACTGGAGTCGGAGTCGGAGTTTGTGAGAATGACTCTGACTTCGACTACGACTCCAACTCCGACTCCAACTTCTCTATCATGAAAACATTTGCTTTCAAAGAATTTTCAATAGAATTTTTATGTACCACCAATCACTGTTATTAATAACCATACGGATCAGGTGCGGCCAGCCCGTGGCACGCAGGCCAAATTTGGCACACGAGAAGGTTAGGTGTGGTAATTCTCGAAATTATTTATGACCTCAGGTACAATTGCAAGGCCAACCAAAATTTGATTAGCATGACCGCGAAATTTGATGATGACTAAAACAACAGTTCTGACGCATTGACGTATCCAGGGGCCAGCCACATTTATTTCAGATCTTCGTATATGACCATAAAGTAGAATATTTCATAGCAGATTTATTTGACTTGAAATTTTTCTCGGTACTTCGCATGATTCATTGTCACTAGATTTCTTGCATTCAGTATTTGAGCCCCCCTTCTGAAAATTATAAATACTTATTATTCACAGAATTGAGTCTAACTATATTCGCAATTAGGAGATAACGTGTCGTCCAACATGCGGCTTCGCTTGTGCACTCGCAGCGAGATCGTCGACAAAACATTTGCACAAAATGATAGAGGCATGTTTACTGATACCGTCGATTTTGCTATGTCTAAACGTCGAATAATCCTGTCCTTCCAAATGAGCCCAGTGGTATACAGATGCGACCCCCAATGTATGTCAGTCATTATCTTGCAAAAAAATTTCGCGCTTCGCGCGACCGGGGCCTGATGGTGCGCTGCACAGTTGCATGACATATTGTTATCAATTTTGGAGCGTATTAATATAAGTCTTGTTTGCAATATTACCTAATTCGGTTCGCTCCTATCGAACGACTACATAAAAATTATCAACATTCCAGTTGCCCGCGCAATGGTTCGTAAATCTCAGGTGTCCCTTTGGCCGAAAAAGTTGCCCACCCCTGATATAGATGAAATTAGACATCACTTGCAAATAGCAACTCAGTTGCAGAGGCGGAGAAAATCGCAATATGCGTTTACGCGATGCAGTCAAAATTGATGCAATTTTCTCGATTAACCGGGCGAAGCGCGAATTTTTTTTATAATTTATGATTGAATCGGTCAATATGATCGAGAATTGCATATATATTGCTATCAATTTTTATCCTTTCTCTGCTCACGTAATCAGATTTACCGCTAGAGCGGAGTTAGGTGTGTTTGAAAGGTTAGGACCACTCAATAATAATTAAATATCTTCGGGCGTATACCTGTTGGCAGGAACGAAACAGCACTTCGTCAGGCCCCGCACAAAACTAGGGTCTTGGGCTCCCATAGGGTGATAAACCGACCCTCCTCCCATCACGTTGTTCGCTTTTACCACAAAATTAGTTGTATTGTTTAGTTAGCACGCGCCAAGCGCGAAAATTTTCAATAATTCATAATAAAATAGGTCAATAAGATCGGGAATTGCATATATATTGCTATCAATTTCTTGTCCTCTCTGTTGCGTTATCAGATTTACCGGTAGAGCTGAGTGAGGTGTCTTGGAAACTGTAGGGCCCGTAGATAATAGGCTAATTAAACATCTTCAGGTGGACGGACCCGTTAGTATGACTTCGTTACATGATGTTATTTCGTGACCTCCGCTGTATCAAAAAATATATAATCGCATAAATGTACTAAACTAAAAGACGCACACGATTTCCAATTGGTATTTCTTCACTGGCATATAATATTTCCCTGCGGGATGGTATTTGTCTTGTGAGGTTCAGATTGCTAAGACAGGAACATTCGGTGTCAGTCATTTAGGCGCATATGGACAATTAAACCTATACGTATCAGCATAAGCGCAGCTTTTTTCGGCCAAGGTTTTCTCGCTGCCGATCATTCCTGCACATTTCTTGGAGTAGCATGTTACATGGCCTAAAACTTTATATGTTGGTGCGTCGTGGCGCGGTAATGGCCAACGCCGATATGGCCATTTATATAAATCTTGCGTATTTTTTCTTGGGTGAAAAGTACCCAATAATGAAGATATTTGACAACTTGAAATCGTGCGGAGCGCGAAAATTTTTTGAAAAAGCTGCATAAATTAAAAAAAAATACTTGATAATTTATGCTAATTCACGATATAATTTTGGGCCCCCTTCGAGCTCGGGCCCCCCAATTGGGGGGTTTGGGGTGCGGCAGTTACGGTCCTGAGTACATGTAGACTAGACATAGGCTATGGTCTTTGACTACTTAACTAAATTCCATTTATGACCAATGTCTATTAGTAAGAGTGTGTGTGCTTGTAATCAGGATAGTGTGCAATGACAAAATTAGTAAGTTCAATCTCTTTATTAGTTGCTGACTCATACACAAGAGCTACACTTGGTTTTTTATCTACATTTTTATTATACAGGATTAAATATCCGCTATATTTGAATGATTGATACATTTCAGGATATTAGAGAGTCCATGTTATAAAAACTTGAAAAAGGAAGGGTATTTAGCAAATCTTTCTTTCATGTTAATTGCATAGTGGATAATTCGAGCTGTTCCAAAATGAAACAATTTAGCATGCCACCGTTAATAATATGTTTGCATATGT
The DNA here is from genome assembly GCF_051294905.1 of Botryllus schlosseri. Taxonomy (NCBI): domain Eukaryota; kingdom Metazoa; phylum Chordata; class Ascidiacea; order Stolidobranchia; family Styelidae; genus Botryllus; species Botryllus schlosseri. The sequence continues at coordinate 20,279,168 of NC_137239.1, forward strand.
TTTATGGTTGTATGATTGTCATTCAACCGACAAATGTGGCATATAATTTTCGAAGTAAATTGATAGTAATGCTGTCGGAGTCGGAGTCGGGAGTCGGAGTCGGTACGTTTAAAGACTCAGGAGTCGGAGTTGGAGTCGGAGTCGGAGTCGGTACGTTTAAATACTCAGGAGTCGGAGTCGGAGTCAGTATATTGAAAATGTGTGGAGTCGGAGTCGGAGCCGGAGTCGGTGGTAAAATTTACCGACTCCGCAGCCCTGGTAACAGTAACAGCGTTTACGCAAGTTGCGTCGCCCTGGAGCCCACCCGAGTAAAGGCGATTTAAAGCAGCACAGGTAGTAAAAATGATCACTGAAAAGGGGCTTGGATCAAATAGTGAAGACGACAGTCAGCCCCATTTTATTCATCCGCACTAGCTTGGTGTCGTGTTACACAGTTACCATTACATTCTTGCTAGATTTATAATCATGACGTAGTTTATATGATTTCGTTTCCAGATCAGGTCCTGTAAATTAATACAGTGCCAACTTTCGACGTTTGCTCACTTTGTCTCTGTCACTCTCCCGTAATTTCGACGGATTCCCTCGTTTACAAACAGCTAGGAACAAATGGTATATAGCCCCGTGTCAAACTGTTTTTACACGGGCCAATAATTTACTGCATATGTTTTTAATCCAATACGTCCGAATATCTGTAGCTTTCAGAAAATATCGCACCTGGCTATACCTGATACGCTGACTCATTACATTGCATTGGAGTGATCGCTGGTATTCATCCTAAAATTGTCTCGAATTAGTCTGGACAACAATCTAAAATCACTACTCAGATCTTGTCTGTCGTTTGTAGATATTACATCAATAAATACCGCCTTCGGCATTCCCCTCTATCACCTAGAACAGTGTTTCCCAAATATTTTTTACACAACGCCCCTTGGTCAATAATGCAGGCACCGAACGCCGCAACGCCCAAACATCGATATAAACTTGGTCTGTTTATTGCTCACACAAACAACGTTGGCTCTTATTCCCTTTCTAGGATAATAAAATTCATAGGCAGCACACTACACGGTATTTCAGAGTCACGTCTCTTTAGAAATCTTAGGAAAGATACTAATAAGGAATATGCACCAATTTCCCTTGAAGTGTCATTTTACTTCATTGCAGTGAATTAAGCTATAACACGTTCATAATACTCGTTATAAATGTTCATAAAATAGGCCTCGTTGGCTAAGAACTCTGTTGGTTTTAATCGATAGGTTAGAAAACTCAATATTGCATGCCAAAGAACATCTATGGTCACTGGAGAGCAATGGTGACGATTCCAGATTGAATGAGCCTTGTACAACACTTAACGACGTGACCAAATATTCATACATCTGTTCTTAGTGCAAAAATATAGATATTATTTGATGGATTTCCCACATTGATTTTTATAGTGCACAACGACCCCATTTCGTCTTGGTACCTCCTAATCACCCAGTTTGAAGCTAGCCCTACCTTTGAAGTCGCTAACTCCACCGGGAAGCGCTGGCACCCACTTTGGGACCCACTGACCTAGAACAACTAGAATCTACAACTCCCAAAGCCGGAAGTATACCGCGAATAAAACACAAAAAGAAAACAAAGTAGTAATGAAGTAATTCATGAAATGCCATTTCATCGCCAGCAGCAGGCATTCCAATTCATATCGGATTGTAAATTGGAATGGCATCCCAGTCACAAAATGGTGTCACTGCGGATCTTCTCCTCATTACCGCTAATCACCACTGCCGCATAACTGGACCCGTCACTGTCGAATTAAACGAGCGAATTTACGTGCTTTTCTCATGCGACATTTCTTATAATTGTTGCGAACCCGGATCGACTCTTTTCCCCTGATAGACGCGATATCCCCATGCTCTTTTTGTAGAAATCCTCCGCTTGGTCGAAAGTAGAAAGTAAATCCACGCCAGAGGTTTCCGGAAGCAGCAAGCTGAATACGCCTCCGAGGATTCCCATGATGCCGAATATCGTCTGTCAAATGAATTGCGGGCGGCCGTAATCGTGATAACAATTCTGATGACTTTGGTTGCAGTCTGCAGAGGCGTCAATGACGGAGTCCTTCTCGGAGGTTTTAAGTATAAACTTGCACTACCAATTCGAGTGGCTATGCATTCAAGCTACTTCCCATTCTACTTTTGCCATAAGTTTGCATCACTACTAATGAGTGAAATTGTCGCGGAAGCCGCGTGAAATAGTCCGGAATCACGGTAACGGGATATATATTCTAAGACTATACCTATTTGTACAGTGTCAGTGATCATTTTGCGTTAGCCGTGAAGACGCATCTTGGAATTTCGAAAGTTGTCATCTGCGCTTAACTGCTAAAGTATGAGAACTCTCGACCAAATCTTTTTGATACCTCTTACTTGCTTACTTAATTGCTATTACGCCTTTGCTTTTACTTTTACATGATTAGGAAAGTAGTCTATAGCAGTGGTTCTCAACCTTTTTCGCCTCGCGGACCGGTAAAATTTCAAAAAATGTCTGGCGGACCGGTTAACTGTCAATATTGAAATGAAGCCAAAATGTAAAGCATGCAACCGTTTTTTGCAATTATTTGATGCTAGCGAGTGACATTTAGAGGGTTTTCATCGTATTTAATTATATTCATGATGGCCTCCATGTGATTTTATGGTATAGTGCATGAGTATGCTGAGTCGAGGTAAAATTGCCATGTCCAGATAAACGTGCTACCGCCGAGAGTCGTTTACAGTCTTTCGCGCCGAAGGCCGTGGGTTTAAACGGTCACGCCAACTCAAAAAATATTCTTCTCTTTGACTATATCAAGAGAAGAAGCGTATCGGAGTCGAACCAAGCACCTTGTCGTGCTACCTTGTTGATTTCTCACTGCTACCAGACGCAGGCTACTCTGGCAACTACGATTACCATGCGCGCCGCAAGAAAACACATTACAGCAGCTATACCGGCTATCCGCAAATCCGGTCCGAAAAAGCACTTCGTCAGCCCACTCCCAAAACGTTGGTCTTGGGGCCCCCACATGGCGATAAGCCAAACTTCCGGGGGTTTCGCCCCAAGACCCTACACTTAGATGGATGTTTTCACCTTTACTTGTGATCACATCCATTCTACTCAGCGTAGGCAGAGAGTTTACGTAGCTTATCGTGACAATAGCGAAAATTTTCGATCATTCACGACTGTAGCGGTTTTCTCGCGGCCAAATTTTTGGCCAAAATTTCGGAGTCCAATATGTTAACCTAAACTTCATTATGTGTGGATACGCCGTGGCGTGGTAATGGCTGACGCCGAAAGGCATATAAATCATGCGTATTTCTCGGAGAAGGGCACCTAATACGCAAGACATTCAGGGACACGAAATCGTGTAAAGCCCCACAAGAAATTGAAAAATGTTGCAAAAAGTTTCAAATAAAACAATATGATTTATGTTCATTTGCGGAATAATTTTGGGCCCTTCTCAAGCTCGGCCCCTCTCCAATAGGGCGGTTTGGGGTGCCCCAGTTATGTCCCTGCACAAAATAAACGAATCGAAAACCAATGATCAAACTGCGCTGTTTAGCAATGAGCTCGCTCGCATCTGTTCTGTATTTGTCGCTCGCATGTCGTCAAATGAAACGTCTTAAACTTTAAGTCAAATCGAACATGTTTCAAGCCCTAATGTTACCTCACGAAATTTTGAATCAGTTTAAAATTAGATGTTTTATTTATTTTATCAAAGGACAAGCCTTCAACATTCCATCTTGAAATTAAAGTATAAAATTGTAATATACCTCGCGGATCGGCAGGAATGTCGTCGCGGACCGGCGGTTGAGAACCACTGGTCTATAGCCTTCTTTCACCACATCTGGCACCAGTGTATTCAGACGGCAAAAGGGGCGAACGCCCCTCTGAATTTCGACTTATGTATAATGACATCGTTCATTTTACTACGTCCCAGTGTTGGGATGACTCAAGTCAACTTTTTCGTATGACTTGACTTGACTCGAGTCACTTTGCAAAAATGACTTGACCTGACTCGACGTTTTGGAAATGCGGATTGACTCGTGACTCGGCGCAAAATTCACGAGTCAATTTCAAGTCATCGAGTAATGGGTGTCGACTAAATCGCTGTATCTTGTAAATGTTCGGATTGTTGGGATACTGTGAGCGCAACCAATCAATCAATGATTGTGCATTTTAAAGAGCATCCATCGTTATGTCACAATTACATAGACTTCAAACGCAGTGATCAGAGCTTACCGCTTACGGCGTCGTAAACTAGTAGTAAAGTAATTCAATAGCAATATATCTATGGTCTCTAACGGCTCACAGTGCCCAGTGCTCGTGTAACCGACACTTTTGTATGATTTACATCGACCTAATATCGTTTATATACCTTTTATACCTATTTCTCAGGATTAAATTGAACCTCATGGCAAACTTTTTGTGGTTTGGTATTCTATCTCGTATTTTGAATGATAAAGACTAGGGCTGTACCGTTACTTGCGTAGTTTAGCAGTTATGCGTGAGCTTTTGCGCGTATTAAATCTATATTTCGTTCCTCGATTCAGAATAAATGGGGACTCAATCTTTATCTTAAAGTTATCAAAATGCAATGACTTTGCGTCACGCCTCGCACTTTTAAAATTCAACTTGACTTGACTTGACTCGACTTAACTCGAGTCACCGCAAAAATTTCAGTGACTTGACTTGACTCGAGTCACCTTCGTAAATCGATTGAATTGACTTGACTCGAGTCGAAATATGTCATGAATCGAGATGACTTGTGACTCGACGGTAGCGACTTGATCCCAACAGTACGTCTTTATTTCAGAAATGACCCTTTCCCTTCCTAAATTTATATCCTAGCGACACCTATGCTTGCAGCCCAAACCCCCCTCATCTGACAACATATGTACAAGGCTCAACATTTTCTAACGTAACGTAACGCAACACAACAATTGACTAACATTCAAAATATATATGAACTGTTTGCGCGATGATAGACCGTTAGCTGAACGGAAATTTCGCCAAAATTCTCACGCAAGTAATCGACAGACCCTTCTGTTCGGGCACAGTTTAATCTGGACGTCAATGCGGTAATGGCATTACCAGATTGGAAGTATCAAAGTTGGGTTAATTTTATCACTAATCAGTAACGCTTAACGTTAACAGTAGGCTAACGAAAAAGTGCTGCCATGAAATCATGTTCAATGTTCAATAATGCGGCTTGAGTTGGCGAACGAGTTGGAAGCTATGGCCTGTAGATGGCTTTAGTAAAACGAGCTAACGCTCACCTGTGTCAGCCATGGTACTGACATTTGCAGCTGTAGTGTGAAAGGCAATATAATAGTGCCAATTCGGGCCGCCATAGACCCCATTGCAAGGGCCGTACCCCTGCACATGTACATGAAAAGATAGATTGGAAATGTTGTGTAATGTAGGTAAACACTGACACCGTACCTGGCCAATGTAGGATAAAGCTCCGTAGTGAATTTGAAAATCACAGCGAACATTATGGTAGCGAACAGCTTTCCTGTCAGTGCGAACCATTTCGCGCCTTCAATCATCCCTGCACGAGTGTATACGTAAACGAAGGTAATGTTTTGGGCTCGATCAAAATAGAAAATGTGCAACTGTGGTTATCGATAAGCACGCGGGATTGCTGTTGCCAGAGTCGGGACGATTTTTCGCTTAGTTATCGCTGCGGTGCACGGAAAAGGGTCGCTGATATCTGCTGCCAGGGTTGCATTTAAAACAAAAATCAATACAAAACAAACATGTTTAAAACATTTCCAACCATCCCATATCGTATATAAGTGGGCTATTTCGGATGGTAATTGTCCGTAGGCTCATACATGTTTTTGGAAAGTATTTACACAATTATGGCATGATTTTACAACTTGAAAAAAGACAATTTTTTTAAAATGCCTTTGTTTAAACATGTTTTAAACAAATCCTTTTAAACAACTATTTGTTTACATGCAACCCTAGCTGCAGGGGTGGTGAGGTGACAGCAGTCATTGCTGAAATCGTTAAGTTGTGGTAAAACGTAGAATTAATTGTTTCAGTAGCTCTTCAAGTACAAGGAGGTAACTGCATACGAAGTTAACAGGGAATTGAGAAGCGCTCGAGTAAACATACTTTGTAAAAGTAGTTCAATGAATATGTTTTGCTGATGAGATATGGTTGGTTAGCTTGCTACATTCTGCCTTCTTATTACGTGTAAAAGTTTACCTTCGTTGCCTCTTGAAAACTGGGTAAGAAGCATTGTCAGGAGACAGCAGAAACCCGACATGAAATATGTTATAGAGCACGAAATTCGCATCCCAGCATAGCGGAATATTACCCAGAGTACGCCAAACGATAATAATTCGACCAAGCCGTTCAGGATGCCGTTGATGTGAGGATTGCCTGTGTCGTAAAAAGTAGACTGAGGCTGTGAAATTAACATACGCCTAAAGCACGCTCGTCGTAACGTACCTGAAAGTCTCCACACGTTCAGCACTAGTCCGTAAAATACCATGCTACACGCGCACCAAAGATAAATTACTAAACAGGAGACTGTTCGCATCCTTGGAAGCCGGAACAAATCACGAATTGTGAATTTCTGTCCGCCGTTTGCTCGAGCTTTCTGCAAAACGATACAAAAGTTTATAGCAGTGTTGGGACGACCAGGGCCGTAACAGCACTTCGCCAGTCCCCCCCAAATTTGGTCTTGGGCCCCCCTCCGGCGATACACTGTTTACCACTATTCATCATATTCATTGAGAGGAGATTTTGTCGCCTCAGCGCGCAAAGCGCGCAAAATTTCTAGAATTTACGATTTCATCGGTCAGTATGATCGGAAATTGCATACATTGTTATCAATTTTTATCTATCTTCTCTCTGCTCACGTAATCAGATTTGCCGGCAGAGCTGAGTGAGGTGTGTTTGAAAAGGTAGGACCACTCAATATTAATTAAACATCTTCGGGCATATGCCCGTTAACAGGAACGAAACAGCACCTCGTCAGGCCCCAAAAAACGTGGGTTTTGGGCTCCCATAGGGTAATAAAACGTTGTTCGTTCACGTTGTTTCGCGATTGTCACGACACTACCTGTACTGTATTGTGAGCCAGCGCGAAGCGCGAAAATTTTCGATAATTTATGATAAAATCGGTCAATCAGATCGGCGATTGCATATATGATATGCTATCAATTTATATGTCAATTTATTGTCCGATTTCAAATTGGTATTTCTTCACTGGCATAAAATTTTTCCCAGCGGGATGGTATTTGTCTAGTGAGGTTCAAATTGCAAAGACAGGAACATTCGGCGCCAGTCATTTAGGCGCCTATGGACAATTAAACCTATATGTTTTTGTATATATAGCGAAGTCTTTGGTCTGCATAAGGGCAGAGACCTTTTCGGCCAAGCTTTTCTCGCTGCCAATCGTTCTGGCACACTTCTTGGAGTCGCATGCTATATGGCCTAAAACTTGATTGTATGTCTTGGTTGGTCGTGGCGCGGTAATGGCCCAATACCCAATAATAAAGCTAAATGGCTACTTGAATTCGCGCGCAGCGCGAAAAATTTTTTAATAAATTGCATAAATTTTCAATAAACACTATATGATTTATGCTAATTCACGAAATAATTTTGGGCCCTCAATCGAGCTCACCCCCCCCTCCAATTGGGGGTTTGGGGTGCGGCAGTTACGGTGCTGGGGACGACCAGAGTGTGACACGAGCGACTTGGCAAATACGTCTTGACTTGACTTGACTGTGCTCTTATTCTGTGCATTTTTTAGTCAATATCAAGCGATCGGCGTCGACCAAATAAATGTTGCTAAATGCTTATGCTTATAAATTAACAATCTGCCTGATTGTGGTTGGGTGGTACGGGTATGGAGTTAGTTTTGCGTCTGCAACTATGGCTATGTGTGCCAGGACTGGTTGCGAGGGTGTGATATGGGGATATATTTCCCTTCCAGTAAGTATATCGAAATCTGTGAATGGGCGCATCATCATAAGATTGCTGAGTAAGACATTTAGCCCATTTACATTACCCATGAACACTACCGGTACTTCAAAACGAATCCAGACTGCAGCAACATACCAACATTTCATGTTCCTATTTGACGAAACCGGCACGTATTCAACTGGGTGAATATGAAAGCTCTATCAGTACATGATACTGCTTTTATAATACGCACTTGGTCTTATTTGTTCAGCACAGGGCTGTGGAGTCGGAGTCGGTGGAGTCGGAGTCGGAGCATATTCCCGAGCTTAATCCCAAAGTGCTGTGTATCACTATAGATAACTACGTAGGTTAGTTATCTATATTCTATAGTATCACTCGAGCTGTGATTAACATGACCAAATGACCATTGACCATCTAAACTCGATCACTTTGGCAAGCCGTCTCATGACGTCACTCCAAGACGACTTGGCTTCAAGACGACTAGACCATGTAAATGGGCTTACTGAGGTTCGTTTGAAAATGTTGTAGACCACACTCCCCGAGTAGAATACCTCACTGGGTTCAGTCAGGTTTTATTGAGGCTCGATTGTGCTGTCACAAATATATTGAACGCAAACGAATCGATTACAGCAGTGGTTCTTAACTGTTTTTGTACTAACCTGACTGACCCTTACATGCGCAAATCTACAAGTCTCTCGACGTACCCCAAATTTTCGTACAGTAAAATAAACAGAAATTCGGGAGACAATGGACTTGACTCGAATCTACATGTACTTGTACAATGACTCGATGTGACTTGTGACCCGAAGGTAAAAGGTAGTGACTTGTCCCAACACCGGTTTACAGGCAATGCACATCATCAAAATATCATCGCGTACTAATTGATCACGACGAAAGAAAAGGGACATCAGATAGATGCAATTATGGAGGCCTATCAATCACTTTTACACGCATCTCGGACCGAACGCAATGTTAAGAGTCCAGAGTCCGATCCAGAACCGCTTATTTCAAACTGAACTAGGAGTTAGTAACGTGATTCATAGTCAAAATCTCGAGTCGCTATTGGATCACGTCACAAGGTTACAGCTTCAGTTTTGAAATCGACGAATTTTGAGGCAAGGCATTCACATACATTCACGTTATCAGATTCAGTCTGCACCACAGCTTCCCAATGATCTTCATTTAGCGGCTTTTTGTGACTTCGCGCGTACCTTTCAACCACTTTGCGCGCGTCGTTAATCCGGCCCTTTCCTATGAGCCACCTTCAATAAATAGACATATGTGTTCTTTCTGATGAACTATTGAAGGCGCATTGTATACGACGTTGACCACAGGCTCTGTGTGCTCCTCCGTCTTAACGTTATAGAGTATGGTACGACAATGATTCGCTGTGATCAGCATCATATAAGCCTACAAAAACAGCAACATAACTTTACCTTGGCGATTCGGGAATGAAGAAATATGTCACGAGATAAGAAGCGGGTATACAAGCGATGCATATTGCCAAGTCTCTCCAATCGCGGATCAGCATGCCAAATACGGGTAGAATAAGATGAGCCAATGCGGTGACAGCGGTTGCATATATCGCTGCGGCATTCCTACACTTTGTGGGCGACATTTCGATCACTAATGAGAAATTAGAATGCGCGTCACCTATTCAGCCAGGGACGCACAGAAAGAGCGAACTAGCAAAGTCTATAGTTGTAATTTTAATGTTTAAATGTTCATTAAAAAGATGAGCCGGAGATAAAGAGAGAGGTTGCTGATGTGAAAAGTAACTGAGTGTACCCAACGCACCTTTTTGACCTCCTTTACCTCATTAAGTCATTTATATTGAACTTACCATATGTGAAGTCAGCCATAAAGCACGGCGTTGATGCTATTCCGACTAGAACCCTCATGGCAATATAAACTTCATACGACGGAGAAAATGCGACTCCAATACCCGCCAGAATGGTACCGCAACAGCCAACGAGCATGCTCTGTTTCCGCCCAAACCTTGAAGGACATGGAAAACACCAACAGCTACAACAACCAAAATAAGTTACAAGTTTCGCCAACATACCAGTCCATAATCGGCCCTATAACCATTGATCCAATCAGTACTCCGACAAAGTACAAGGATATAGCAACGGAATCCAATGTTACGCGACTACAAACAAGGTCCCACTGAAAATAGTTGCATGCCTCAAGATAGTTTTTATATTGTGCATTTCGTTATACCTCTGAGACAGTTGTCCTCGTGTAGTACGTCTTGTCGTAAATGTAACCATGATCGCAAGGTATTGTGGCGTTAGGTAACCCCGTGACACAAGACAAATTGCCGTATGCAGCACATAGGCTTAAATCGTAGTCATATCTGGAGCAGGAGTCCCCTTCCTATTATGCAGAATGAGAATTCAAGATCGCAAACAGGAATTTTTCAACAAAATAGTACAATGTCCAATTGTTCATGCATGACATGCCTCCAGAGCACATTTTAGTGACGTGTAGTCATTCAATGATTCGATAGCGTGTTTAGGGGCGAAAGCAGACATGCCAATCCTAGGATTTTCCACACAGATCTGCTTTTTAGCATCACCTGGGTTCATGGGTTTTTGTCCTTGAACTTTGCTTTTGTTTTCAACATGATGCTCGTCAGGTCAGCTTTACACACGAAAATTAATCATCAGATTAGTAAGATCATAATATACTATCGTAAAACGCACGCACTTCAGTTCGTCATTGTCGATGGATTGTGCTGTTAGTGTAACGAGATACTCTTGAGAGACTGTTTAACTACTAAAATGAGAGGCCTCGGCGTGATGCGACGGAGCTTCATTGAATACTATCGTACAGGCCGAAAAAAGTCATGTTCAATTGTTCATTAGGACTCTTCAAAAATGACTTTTTTTCTCAAATCGTACTGGCTACTTGATAAAATTGTTAGGTTACCTAATTTCAGCCTACACACCAAATTTGGTTTAATTCCAACCAGTAGCCGCATTGCTACAGTAGAAGAAAGTTTCTATTTATAATCTAAAAATAAATAGCAGAAAATTTGATGAGCATCGTTTCCATACACAACCTAACACTTTCGCTGCGATTACATCATACTTATAGGGAGCCCCCGGAAGTCTCGCCCAGCCCCCCCAATCGTAGGGACACCACTGGCCATGCCCATACCTTAATGCTTCTTCCTAGCACTTGACTTTGATCTATGCGACGAAATACAGCGTACTGACGTTGACAAGCAGCCGAAATATGATGTGGTTAGCTAGCAATGACGGGTATGCCTAATATTATTTTTATGAAGCCTAGTCAAGTAGTCATCGGTATACAAATTGAAGTCCAAAGCAGTAATTTACATACCGGTACCATCAGGCGTGTTATTTCTTCATCTGTCCACTCTGGATGTAGCGTAACGTTATCCAAAATAGGTATGAAGCATCTGTCGACAAATTTATGTTATTATGGATATTTATGCATTAGGTCAATGGAAATGAACCGGGAAATATGGTAAAGGCCTGATCAAGTGATCAACTACCTCACCGATCCGACACCAACCTGAATTTCGGCGCTGCGCTGAAAATTGCTGCGGTCTGAGCCATACATGCCGTCCCGAGCGTAAGTCCGGTAACCGTAATAATTACTCCAATCTGGTAATAGCTTATTCCTCCCAAGGCTTCCTGCAAGTCGTCGAGATCCATGCCAAAAGAGAATAGACTATTTGTCCGATAACAGGCTTGTAATAGTAGCCTTTGCTGTATCGCACCCTGCGTAATCTGCAACGGCGACAATTAAACAATGTTTTCTACGTCAGCTGCTTGAAGTTTATGTGATTACGAGCTCGTCTTTTCCGCCCTATGGTTTGCTTGAAGCAGGGTTTCCCAAATTTCGATTTGAAAATGTTTCGCGACCCCAACTCTCAATTTTGCGCTCTGATTACTACATGATTATAACATGCGTCCGGTGTATGTAATATATATTGTTAACACATAGCATTACCGTTCACTTGTAATCTTCCCGCAAGGAAATATAACCGTCCTATTGGTTTCTATGCTCCGGACGCTTTAATTTTCATATATACTAATGACCAGATCCCAACATTGAGTTGTACTAGGCGGCGTTTTAAATGACGCTGCGACTAATCTGATTCCCTGTTTGCCGGGCTGGCATTAGTTTTTCTTTCTACTTCGAAAAATGAACTAACATATTCAGTAATGAGCCGCCGATGGCCTCCGCCTAATTGACATTTTTCTAATAATCATTGGTAATTAATGATCGTCTCCGCGACCCCAGAGAATAGGCAGACGGCCCCATTGGAGTCTCCATCCCTAATTAGGGAAAGTACCGCTGACTTTAAAAAAAATGTAACACCTCAAAATGTATCCCCTTTTCGGCCGAAAGCAGTTACTGAAAACCATGTTGTAGCCTATTTCTTAATCACGAGTCTTTCGTAGCGCTTTGTGATGATGCCACAGTTATTTTTCGCACATTAAAAAATGCTCAAAACATGTTATTTTTGGCGAATTGTCAAATTCTAATTTGTGGACTCGAATTAGCGACGTGAAACGTTTTAGTTTGATCTTTCGTTTCAAACAGATTACACAGAACGTGCCGTATACAATCAGTGCCTGGAAACAGAAAGAAAAATATGAATCGACAAATATGACGAAGAGCGAACTCGACTCGGCTCGACTTGTGTCACTTTGCGTATTGACTCGACTTGTACTCGACACACTGCGCAAGTGCGCATGCGCATTCCCACAAGTTGCAAAAAGTGAGTTGAACATGAACATGACTTGAACTCGATTATGAACACTGTACACAATGATTTTGACTAGGATTTGAGGCCCAACACTATGACACAACCCTTCGCTCCCTGACTTGAGCTCGGACTCTACTCGGTTCTGAATTGAAAATATCTTGACTTGACTCGAAACAGAACCATAAAACTAAGTTTGACTTGTGACTCGGAACCTTGTGACTCGGAACCTTGTGACTTTGATACAAGACTGTTTTAAATACCTGTGACGGAGAAATAGTTTAGAAATAAAAATAGCCAAACCCCGCCATGACGACGCAGATTACAACATTACAGCATATATGAGTTATAACTGAGCTTTGGACTTCCCGCATTTACCTAAATGCATGGAGGCATATAGAAGAGCTGAGATCACAGCTCAACAACGACGGCATATTACCAAATGCGAATTGTGCTTGTTTATTATGTAGTGTATCTCGGTACGGTATCCTTCGAAGGACTTGTAAATGCAGACAGATACTACGCATTATCTCTGAACATAACCAATTCCCAGGAAATGCCCGGTACGTCTTTCATCATACCTCACGCTTGGTGTGAGATATATTGGTAAGTTATACCGTATTTACGGTAACATGCATGACGTCCGGATCGTCGAAAGAAAGATATATGCAACGCAACCTTCGGAGTCAGGTTACACATGCATAATATCAAACAAACATTCGCTCTGTAATTTATACCTTACCCGCCTCATAACTAGGCTTCTATACAGAGACAGAGGGCTAACGATCGATGGTAGAAAAAACTAATGAAATTTGTGGAAACGACGCCCCGAAAATTAGCCAAAGATACCAGAATTAAACACGAATTCCATCCGATGTTGATGAGCCTTGATATTCAAGTTTAGTACCGTCGTTCATCTGTTCAAATAATTTTATTTATATAACACATAGGCCCATATGACTGAATAATGTGACCTGCTGACTTGATGACCGAATGTCGCTTCTCGCTGTACCATCATTTCACAGAAATATTTTCTCTCAAGTTTCAGAAATATACTTCCGCCGGACCCCATAAAACAGTATGTCTAGGGCAGTGGTTCTCGAGCTTTTCTCGTCGTGGCACCCTCTCAAAGGGAACATAGTTCGAGGCACCCTATATCAATTCGAGAACCATAAGCAAGGGCGTAGCTTTTTTTAAACTAAACTAATGAAATTGGTCAATAACATAGCTACTTGCATATTGCATATGCGTTATCATTTTCAGATTTACCGTTAGAGCTGATAGAAGCGATGTCATCAAAGATTTAGTGGGCACGTAATCATACATCTCGAACTATATGATTCTGCGGCACGGTACGACTATTCATGTGTCTCACGAGGGTGAGTGTCAGGCAGGTGAATTGCCAATAATTATTTTGTTGAAACAAGCTGTTATTTTGTGACCTCAAAGCGAAAGTTGTCTCCATTCAAAAAGTCGCTCTCGTGCCCCAATACAAATTATACAGATTAGTAAATATAAGAGAAACTTCTTTGGTGAGACGCGCACGGTTCCCAATTGCATTTATTCACAGGGACTAATATTTCCTTCTGCTGGTCGCATTTGTACCCCGGAACTCAGATCGCAAGGATAGGCACATCTGGCGCCGGCGTCAAGGCTTTATCGCCGGCGATCGTTCTAGGTATCCCAGCGGGCCAAATGCGAAGCGGAAAATACACTGGCGGGACGAGACAAAGGTCTAGACAAGTAATTTCCAACCCTTTTCAGTTCGTGGCCCACTTTTCATCCAAATTTCATTGTGCGACCCATGAGATATGACAACTAATGAAAACGTAATTCAACTCACAGTACGTCGCTGTTGTTGTTTTGTGGTAGCCTATTCATGGCGTTTTTCGACTGTGATGACCCTTTACACGAGGCCGATATTTTTTAGTTTTATTTCGTAGCTGTCGACTTGTAGCACGGCCCACTTATGTATTTATTTGATACATCATTTACGGGAAACTCCAACACTTGAGTCGACCTCGATAAGCTGTTGAACACCACGCTTTCGCGTCACACATAATGCAGACAAGAATCAATACGCGTAACACACGATTACAAACGAGAAAGCGCGTATATTTCGAAATTCTTCGCGACCCACCAGAAATGGCTCCGCAACCCACCGGTTGGAAAGCACTGGTTTAGACTATATCAGTGTTTCCCAACCCCGAGTCCGCGGACTCATTTGAGTCCGCGGAAGGTCCTGGGTGAGTCCGCGAGCCCAGTAATTTTAAGTAACTTTATCGGCACACACGTTGACAGATTGTCAACCTTGTATTTCCTCGTGTTTTTCAATGGAAAGACGCCAGTCTCATAGTGAATATATTATTTTAGGTAATTTTATATCGATAAGACCTTAAGAAACGATCATGGATCTTAATCTAGCGGTCTACGGACTTAGTTTTAGATTGAGAAGTCGAAAATCTACCGAAACGTCAAAATTTTCAATTATTTCTTTCACTTCCGATATGATTTCGGAACATGTAATTGACGGACCTACGGGGCTCGTTCACTTTCGGACCAAAGTCATTGCAGCCTTACGGAGAAAATAGCTTTTTGGTCCGAAAGTGAATGAGCCCCGTCCTGGTCCGGTTCCGTCAAATCCCGATTTGAGAATGAGGCTGCGTAATACCTATTTTGAAATGTCAGTAACCTTAATAGCTGTCATAAAAAATGCATAGATGCCTCAAATATGTGACTGGCGGTACTCAACTTGAATAGTGCTTTCAGAACTATACATTCATTGCAGTAGAATTTATTACCTCGGTGGCTTTTCAGGTTTCCCTTATCAAGAATTAACGGCACCATAAGAAGGAGAACGAGTTTGTATACAATCTGTATACCGCTAATTGTCTATGTAACGTCTTCTGTGTATTGTATAATTTGATTCTTTCTTATCCCTTTATTATGACTACCGGAGTACTGGTACAGCTGACTTTGGCCAGCTACCGTTACTTTTTATTATTGCGTTGTTACGTCACATTATGTCGATTTGGATTTCAATTGAATCTCTTTCTATATGCTTCTTATTGTGCCGACTCTTGTTGATAAGGGCCATACGAAATGCCTTCACGTGAATAAATTATACTGCAGCGAATATAGTTTTGAAAGCAATATCAGGGATACCTCAATAAGCGATGTTTCACCACGTATATTTCAAACGCAAGAACAACGAAACAGCACTGCAAATAATATTCGTTCTTCTGAGATTTTCTGTGACTTGGGCAAACCAGTTGGTTGCAAGTATCACAAGCAAAACGGGTATGCTTTGCACATCTGTAGCATCTTCCTGATTTGATACCAAACATGCCAGGTATAAACCCCTATTATCGCCAACTGGAATTTTTCAAACTTTATGTCCAAGGTAGCCTATAGTTAAAATTGTCATAAGCGATTCTATCATGGTCATAAACTGTACAATTTTGGTCGGATTGACTTGAATTTAGTACGAATGGACTCGGAATTTAATGATTAGTATTCACAATTTACATACCGAATATGCCAGGTATAAACCCCTAGGACAGTTCCTCAAACACACGTATGCAGGACTGTAACTGCCACACCCCAAACCCCCATAATTGGGTGGCGAGCTCGAAGGGTGCCAAAACTATTTCGTGAATTAACATAAATTATAGAGTATTTTTTTAAAATTTATGCAACTTTAAATAAAAATCGCGCTAAGCGGGATTTAATGGTGTCGAATTTCTTGATTATTAGGTACCCTTCCCCCAAGAAAAAATACGCATGAATTATATCATTTTCCGAAACGACTCACTCAGTTCTACCGGTAAATCTCATTACATGAGCAGAGACATGATAAAAAGTTTACAGCAATATATATGCAATTCCCGATCATGTTGACCAAATGTAGAATATTTTCGCGCTTCGCGCGGTTCATTCGAAACGAGATGGCTAACTCAACAGTACAAAAATTTAGCTGAGAAGTAGGGGTAAAAAGGTATCGGAAGAGGGGGCGAAGCCGTTTGGGGCGAAGCCCCCCCCATAAGTTAGATTTATCACCCTGTGGGGGCCCAAAACCAACGTTTTGTGGGGGGGGGGCTGACGAAGTGCTGTTACGGTCCTGCACGTAGGCACATAGCACACGTTTGCGGCGCGATACACGCTGAGAATTGGTAATTGATTATTGCGACTCTTTCACTCACAGACGTTATTCGGATATTGATAAATCGTAGGGAAATGTGCTAATCACAAAGACAATCTATAGTGGTCTATAAGTGGAACTCCAGATATGGACTGCATTACTGAACAGTTGCTTGAATTGCAAGCCGATAGATGTGGAAAGACAAGTTTAAAAAAGCTTCCTTGAATCAATTTTGGCCAAATGTGCAGTCGATGGAGCACAGTCTTTCAGATCTTTGCTAGCAAGCAGAAACAGCTCTTTTGCTATTTCTATTTCCGGCCACATAGCCTACCTGTGGGAATCTGGCTATTCAACTCTCACGGTAAACAAAAGAAGTATAGCAATAGACTACAACCAGAAGATCACATCAGATGTGAGCCTACATTGACAACCATAATTCCGGAATTTGATAAACTTGTCAAGCAAGATCAAGGACAAGCCTCTCATTAAGTGTGGGTTGGGTGAAAACAGAGCTTGCTTTTCTATTGTTACCGTAATACACTCTCGTGGATAGAAACCAAAAAACCTACTTTTCGTTAATATAAAGCTTGAGTCCGCGGATACATAGGCGAGCTTGAAAATAGTCCGCGGGTCAAAAAGGTTGAGAACCACTGGACTATATGTTCTGCGGCGTGCAGTTTTATTTCTAAATCGGAATCAGTGAGTTATATTATTCTCACATGTTGTGGACAGAGTTGGATCAATTACACTAATTCAGTTCAATTACAATTACAATTGCAATTACTCCCTTGCATGTTTCAATTACATTGCAATTACTCAATGCTAAAAATATTAAATTACAATTACAATTACTGTTAAACATGTAATTGATTCGGTATAGAGAGGTGTTCTTTGACAACCGTAGCAACGTAATTAGCAACAATCTCAAGCTATTCATGTTTCATTCATGATACGTAGAATACATTTTAATTAAAAAAAACTCGAACGTATTCGAACTATTCCGAATCATGAGTGCTGAAAACTACAATGAGAGGTTCACGTTCACAAACGAACCTTGGTAGGTTCTGCACTGTGAATCTTTTCATGGGCTACCATTTTACACGTCTAGTTGCAATTCTTTGCATTTCAACTTCGCACCACTCTATGCACGACGCCGCCAACATGAAAAAATCGACACCAAACAGTCATGCACCTTGGCAATCTCAAAAATTTTACTTGCTTTGTTACATAAGTTTACTCGAAATATCCAGCTTTCCGTTTGTGAATATTTAGTGACTCGTTCTGCTGTGAGCTTGACCCGCAATCACACAACATCAAGAGCGAAATACACAACATGTAGGTACCTATAGGTAGTCAGCGATTGGTGGTTATTCAACCAATCAATGATATTTATATCGTTGTCTGATGTAAAAAAATCTAGCAGGCGCAAGGGTCAATCTTGATTTCATGTGTTTAGTGCATCATAAAAACCAGATCCGTGCGATTGGGGTGTTTGCTACTGCTGTATAACTTGTTAATGGGGTAATATCGGTAGCAAGTATAGAAACCCGTCTACACTCTGCTCAATATCAGCGTAGCATTACTCAGACGCCAAATACATTGTTGGGTCTGGCCTAGAAGATAAGGCGTAAGCTTATAGTCCCTTGCAAGTCCTCGTCGAAACTGTTGGCAAAGCGACAAGATATTCTGGGATTATTATATCATTTGATCCCAGCAGTTGATACACTAGGCGGCGTTTGAAACGTCAATATGTACTTCAGTATTGTGGCATTATGTGGGCCGAGTCGTCGCTACGTATCGTGTACATTAATATAGGCTATAGGCTATCTCACTGCAATGTAAGGTCGGAATTAGAAATATGACGTCACGTGACGCCATGATGTTCACGTTCGCGTTCTCACAGAGCCTTTGAAAAAGGTTCGCGTTCACACGAACCTGAACCTTTCAGAGGTTCACACAATCCCTAGTATTTGGTAAGGCGTCAGCGATAAGGATGATACCGATAAGGTGTGTAAAATTAAAACAAATGCAAAAGGAAAGAAGCTCCTGATAACTACGAATTACAAAATTTTGGTTCGCCTTTACATTTTCATTTGCTCAAAAACTGTTAGATTAGATTTGATGAACATTAGGGTGCGGAAAGTTTCTGGCCTTGATAAATTTGTCTGAGATTGGAGGTAAGATTGGGATAAAATGTCCACAAATGCGTGATCAAGTTTGATAAAGCCTTGGTTGAAAACTTGAATTTCTTGTTTTCAATTGTTGCAACAAGCCTCAGTACTGGTAAGAGATTAAAAAACACTGACCCAGGGATATCTAGAACTTCAATAAGTTCTAGATATCCCTGCCCCGACCCTGCCCCGATATCCCTGCCCCGACCAGGAAATGATTCAGCACAGGTTTCAGAAGAGTTTACTTGCTGTTCAACCATTTTAGAAATATTCGGATTTTGTTCAGCCCACTGGTTCTCTAACTTTTTTAGGCAGTGAAATATTTATAGTGTCCCTTATTACAATACCACACAATGAAACCAGAATGTTAGCAATCCTTACAGATAGTTTGATGGCATGGAAGGTTATGATTGTTGATGAGAGAATTCCCCAATATGAAATTCGGACTATACACAAAGCAACAACTATGAAATGGAGGTAAATTGTGTCAAGCGCGAAAAAAATTTCAGTTAACCGGAGCTTCAGGCCTCCCGAGGGGGGGGGGGCACGCCCCCAGTTTGAGAACCACTAGTTTAGCCTATATTGAAATTCATCAAGTTTTCTGTTGCTACTGAAGTATGGGAAACACTTTAGCATGGCTGAATTATCTAGTTAAGGAGGCACGTATAGAACACCGATGTATATAGGCTAATTATTGTATGTTGTGATTGTCAGGTTTCAATAACAATGTAATTGAAATTGTAATTGGGTAAGTTTTCTATCCAATTACAATTACAATTACACAAAATGGAAATGCTTCAATTACAATTACAATTACATGAAAAAATGTAATTATTTACATTCAGCTCAATTACAAATTACAATTGATCCAACTCTGGTTGTGGATGCGTTAAAATTAGGCTGTGCTGTAGCTATGTATTGCTTGTTAAAATAGCCTTGCATCGGTCCAGTGTATAGGTATTCACTACATAATTTTTCTTATAAAATGCCGACTCAAACTATATTCCTTAGATACAGAGACCTCCTCGGTACTCGGTTCACCATAAACTAAAAAGACTGGTTCGCGGCTGACTTCAGTAAACGAACATATAGTGCTCCAAATCCTGTGGAAATGTCGGCCTTCAGCCGCCCCAGTCAACAAAATTGGATACTATCGGTCTGAATGATGCTTCAAAAAAATCACTTATCGCACTTAGCCGCAGTTTCATAGCTCTTATTGCCGCCGTTACTATACACTATACAGCTTACAATCGCTATTATCCCTTATGTTGCAAGTCATCACAATGTGGACAATAATTTTTCATTGCCAATGTTTGTCTTGTTGAAATTCATCACGTATAACAAAAGCATACAAAGCACAGTCTAAATTCAGAAAACCAGTCATAGAAAATATATAAAAGGAAACATAAATTTAATGCCAGTTCCTAATCAGTTGTAAAAAATGCAAGAGATCTCATCGCATATATATCGTAAATATATATATTTACCTATTAGGCTACTTTGGGAGACAATCGTACTTATTTTTGTTGCAGTTGGGGTACCAACAAATTTGGGAGAAAATTTCGTGTCCCCCTAATTCTTGGCGACATTTTCCCTCAATTGCTATGGTCTGATCATCAAATCTGTTCGGGACCACGGTTATTGGTCCTTGATTTGTCCTTTACAAAAGACATCAAGCCAGGAAGTAGCAGTAGTTTCGAGTTACAAGGGCGACATTTTCACCCGTGTATAAACACCGTCTTTTGAAAAGTGGCATTAACTGGACAACCAATAGGGAATGCTTTCTTCCGATTTTCACGTGTATAAAATGGCACCGCTTTGCCTACATTATAGTTTTTGTTTTGGAATTAATCAGTGAAGAGCATTCCCAGGGATTTTAGGCCGTTATACACTGTGTTAAAAAATGACGACATAAAAAATGCTGACTTCCATTGTGATGACTCGGCATAAGTTCTAGTTGCGATCTTGATAGACGCCGCGGGCCGTACGATTTTAATGTCGACTCCTAATATTTGACCCCTGATTAGCTCTTAGCAAAGGCGAAAAGGCACTATATCATTGTTACATGTTGCTGTTTAACACGTGTGATACATATTGCTAAAAATAATCACTGCTTTGTCGGCGCTCGGTTAATCCCACGAGAGCGTCGGCGATAAATACCGGCTTTCGAGCGTGTTCTCTCAGCAACTCGTGTTTTATTCAATCGACTAAAATCACTTGCAACTTTGAGTGATAATGGTGCGTAGCTGCATACTATGCGGGGATAGCTTACGCCGTGTTCAGCAGAGTCGTTATATAACGAAATTGAATTCGCCACAGGTATATCCGGAGTCTTATATTGCAAGCCGATTAGGGCATAGGGCGTCTATGCTGTGGAAGGATATAGCAGTATGGACATTACGACACATTTGTTGTGATTCCTGCATTCGCGTTAGCAATGCCAATCACGTTATGAGCATAACTCCGTGATGGTTATATTTGCATATAGTAAGGATTTGTTGGTACTGATCAGGTATAATTGTCACCTTTGTTGCGTCTATATCAGGCGAACGCTTCACGCCGTGAAATAAATTACGATTGTCAGCGGGAACAAAGCAGTATTAATCACCACAATGGACTCCTTACCGACTGTGACCGCTTTCTGTCGTATGCGACGAGAAAGCGATGGGTAGTTATTGATGACTCGTTGTAGTGGTTTAGCGCGCAAAATGTAGATTAGTCTGCGTCTAGTGAGTCTATGAGGAGAGTTTGTTAGTAACCTTTTGAAGCAGATATTGCTAGTCGCAATGGCGCAGTTAGATGGAGATATCGCCTTTTTCATTGCATAGCAGCGGACTTGATCAAGTTACAATTTTCAGCGTGATACACACGATGTCCTCGCTCATGACATATATAACAGACTTGTACGCTTCAGTGTACATACAACCAGTGGAAGCGGAGTTATTGCCGTCGAAAAATTTTGATTTGAATAAAATAGTATTTACGGTGAGCACAACTATAATAAATAAACAAAGAATCGGTCACCGTAAATACTATTTTATTCAAATCCAAAAATGTTCGACGGCATTACCTCCGCTTCCACTGGTTGGAATTGAACCAAATTTGGTGAACATCGCTTTGTCTTGTGGGGGTCAGAGCGCCAGGACAGGAACATTCGGCGCCAGCCATTTAGGCGCCAATGGACATTTAAACATATATTTTATAGTATATATATATCGAAGTTTTCGGTCAGCACGAGGGCAGTCCTTTTCGGCCAAGGTCTTCTTGCTGCTGATCGGTCTGACACACTTCTCGGAGTCGCATGTTGCAGCATGTCTTGGTGCGTAGTGGCGCGGTAATGGCCAACGCCAAAGTCTCCATTTCTATAAATCATGCGTATTGTTGTTGGGGGAAGGGTACCAACAATGAAGGTAATTGCCAACATTAAATCGTGCGCAGCGCGAAAAATTTGTTTAAAAAAGTTGCACAAATTTCTAAAGAAATACCTCATAATTCGTTTAAATTCGCAAAATATTTTTGGCCACTTCCGAGCTCGGCGCCCCCCAATTCGGGGGTTTGCGGTGCGGCAGGTAGGGTCTTGCATACAGTCACCAAAACTTTACGTTTAAGCACGAAGTGGGGAATCTCGGTAAACTGGGGCCGCGGGCCACATTATCATGTAAGTCGGGAAACTGTCCGCGGGCCGGACAAAATCCCGTTGCGGGCCGTATGTTGCCCGCCCCTGCACTATACCAATCTAGTTCGATGACGGTCACTCAACTAGTAGATGTCTCAGTAGTTCTAGCTGTAGAAGCGTATTTTAAGAACGCAGTGGTTTGTACCAGTCTGATTAATATATATGTATACATTTAAAGAGCTTCTTGAAGTCAACTATCATAAAATTGACCAATCCTGATTTATGCCGGCAGAAGAAATTTCTATACAATCTTAAAATTTTCAATTAATATGTATCGCTATTTGTCTGTGTGTTGTCTTCCGTGTATTTTATGATTTGATTTTCTCTCGTCTCTTGTTATGACGTTTGCCAGTAAATTCGGCCCTCGGTAAATTCGGCCGTTATAAATGCATCTAATACGAATTTTTATTCTCAGATATGGAAGTTTTACGTGCCGTGGTAGATGTCGCAGTGCGAGACTCCACCACGCACGCTACCTGTTCACTGTTATTGGGTACTGGAATTACCAGCACACGGGCCGCATGCGGTCCGCGACATGATTTCAGTGCAAAATTTTACGTGCCGTGGGTGGGTAGGGGGTACATTAGGGTTGGAGGTGGGTTAGGGTCCATGTTGGGGTTAAGGAATCCCAAGATTAGGGTTGGGGGTGATGGGTATTAGGGTTGGGAGGGGATATTTGGGTTGGTTAGGGACTTAGGGTTAGGGTTAAGGTATCCCAAAATTAAGGCTGGGGTGATGGGTATTAGTATTGGGAGGGGGATATTAGGGTTGGGGGAGAGATAAAATTAGGGTTAGGGATAGGGTTAAGGTATCCCATGATTAGGGTTGGGGGTAATGGGTATTACGTATTAGGGCTGGGAGTGGGATATTAGGGTTGCGGAGGGGAGATATTAGGGTTCGGGTTAAGGTATCCCAAGATTAGGGTTAGGATTGATGGGTATTAGGGTTGGGAGGGGGATACTAGGTTTAGGGTTAGGGTCAAGACAACCTAACACTTTCACTGGGTGAACAGAAAATTTTCAAATTTTTTTATGTTTATTTTTATATAAGAAATAGAAACTTTCTTCTCCTGTAGCAATGCGGCTACTGGTTGGAATTGAACCAAATTTGGTGTGTAGGCTTAAATTAGGTAACCTAACAATTTTATCAATTAGCCAGTACGATTTGAACCAAAAAGTCATTTTTGAAGACCCCTAGTAAGTATATCACGAGTCGGTGTATATGCCGAAAAAACATTCAAGGACAGATAACATGCAACGTCCTATTCACATTGTTTCGCTCGATGATATGTCTCCAGATTTCTTGCTTTTAGTAATTCTTCCGAAAAATTAATATATATGCTTTATGCACAGAACTGAGTCGATCTGTATTTGCAATTATGAGAGAACGGAATATTCCCGGTATTACGTGAGGCCGTTCGTATGCTTCAGTCTAATGGTGTGCAGTCCGCAGGACCAGCATTTCAGAGCTAGCCATCTGCAAGCCAGGTCACTCGAGGCATAGAAAATGGAGGCAAACATTCGATTCCGCGAGTGAGCTACCAAAATGATCGAGGCGCGTTGGCATAAACCTGTACAATGTACATTGTACTTGTACATGCATCGAATAGCTACTTCCTTAGTTACAATCTGAGCCTCACGGTAAAAATGTGACCCGCAACACATGCAATCAATACATACATGCAAGTATTGATGCTATTGACCGAATTCATACGTTACTTTTAGAATATATTCGCGCTTCGCTCGGCTATAACAAGAATGACCACAGTCGGCAGATTTTTTATGACTTAAATGTCAGCGATTTTGGGCGTAGTAAGATAAGTTCACTGTTATCTGATCTAGCTCTAAATCAGGGGTCACCAACACGCGGCTCACGATCTGATTTCAAATTTCGCAAGAACGGTCAGTATAGCATTTTGAAATGCTGAGATTGATTTCAGTTTCTACATATATTGTTGTTGTTGTTGTTGTTGTCGAAACATTAGCTTTTCTCCTGTGCCCAATATCACAATTCCTCACTAGCTGACACGGTTTCGGCGATGGCAACAGCGTTCCATCGAGGAAGAATCAGCTGATATGAATGGGCTGGGCATATTGCCTTGACGTGCAATGCACCAGCTTCTAGGGCTAGGCGCTACCAACATCGAGACGCTTAAAAAATCGGCTTAGAGCTTCTCCACAAGAGCAAGCTTTTCAGGCAGATAGTATTTCAGCTAGTACCGTGTCTCGCTAGCCCCGATATCGACTCCTTGGTCACTGAAAAGGGCTGTCAGGTAGCGTGCGCAGCTCAGCCTCATAGTCGAAAATGAAATGAAATTGACGAGCATGCTATTTTTTGTTGTATTTGTATTTCTTTAATGAAATATGCTTTGTTGCGCCGATAGCAGACGATATATATAAACGTAAGACCTTGGTAGCTTTCACACCCTATTAAACGTCCGCTTGCGAATGAATATAACTTTATTAGTTACACGAGCTTTCGGAGCGCCGCTCCTTCATCAGGTGTTAAAGCGAAAGTAACGCGAAAAGAGCAACGCAAAAAGATTTTCAACATATGCATATCATGACATCATAGGAAATAAGAATTTGTTGATTCCAAAGCCGCGTACTTTGTGACGTCATAGACACCAATATCAAGTTTATATTTGAAATGCATACAGTAAGTTGTGTTCCTAAAACTGGATTCCATAAGGTGTGTTTATAGTAGGGATGGTGTGAACGTGAGGTTCACGTTCGCGTTCTGTGTGCGAACCTCGGAAATTTAAAGGCTCACGTTTACAAACGAACCGTGATCGGTTCTGCAGTGTGAACCTTTTTCATATATTACAATTTCCACTTCATTTTAACGTCTTTGGCAGAAATTTATTGCATCACAACTGCGGGCCACTCTATGCATGGCGCTGGCAGCATAAAAATCAACACTAAACGAGCATGTATTTTGATAATCTCAATTAATTTACCGGCTTTATTAGAAAAGCATGCTCGAAATATCCAGCTTTTTGTTTGTGAATATTTAGTGACTCTCTGCTGTGAGCTTGACCCGCAATCACACAACATCAAGAGCGAAATACGCTATATGTAGGTCAGGGAATGATGTTTATTCAATCAATCAATGAAATTGATATCGCTGTCTGAGGTAAAAAAAATCTAGCTGTAGCTAGGTGTTGGCTACTGCTGTATAACTTGTTAATGGGGTAAAACCCGTTTTACAGTCTGCTCATTATCAGCGTAGCAACACTCAGACGCCGAATACATTGCCCGGTCTGGCCTAGATCAAGCTTTTGCAAGTCCTCTTCGAAATTGTTGGCAAAGCGACGGAAGATATTGATTTTATGGGATTATTATATCATTTGATAGCTCCAGTTTATCTACCCATGTCGACGTTTAATAAGTCAGTATGTACTTCTGCATTGTGGCATTATGTGGCCCGAGTCGCCTCTGTACATTAATATATATCACTGCACTGCAATGCAGGGTTGGAATTAGCTATATGACGTCACGTGACGTCATGAGGTTCACGTTCGCGTTCACATAGAAGTTCTATGATAGAACCTTTCAAAAGGGTTCGCGTTCACACGAACCTGAACC
This sequence comes from Botryllus schlosseri, assembly GCF_051294905.1. Classification (NCBI taxonomy): domain Eukaryota; kingdom Metazoa; phylum Chordata; class Ascidiacea; order Stolidobranchia; family Styelidae; genus Botryllus; species Botryllus schlosseri. The sequence continues at coordinate 20,305,449 of NC_137239.1, forward strand.
TTTCAGAGTTCACACCATCCCTAGTTTATAGGCTAATTCACATGAACAAAACGTGTCAAGTCAAGCATTTCATGGTGTAGTGAGACATACATCCTCCAGCTATATTCAGCCCTTGTCGGAAAATATGAAATTTGTCAATATATTTTTGTTCAGTAGCCTTGCGGAGGGTAGAGTCTTCCATGTTCCCGACCAATACGTAGATTGTCATGTCGTTCTCCGAGTGCCCAGCCGAAGCAAAATGATCACCAACCGGCTTCGATTGTTAACTTTTGATATGTCATGTCGGTGACCATTTACCCTCTTGTGGAGAGGTTGACTGTCCTCTCCAACGTACCATGCATTCGTTCATCCTTTTCGACAGCGATTCAAATATACGACATTACTTGATTTACAAGTAAAATGGCAATGGCAATCCGCAATTTTCCACGCCGTTTTCTCGTCTTGACCGAGGTTGCCTGCTGTTTACCAAAATGTTACGCAAGTTGCGTGATTGCCGGATGGCTAGAATAGGTCTTCTCGGAAATACTTCATTGCATTTCGGATCGTTGATGAGTATTCGTTGATGTTTTTGTGAAATCTTACGAATCTTTTCTGCTCCCGGGAAATAAGTAGTGATCAGCGGCCCCCTGCCATCTCGTGTTTCCTCATCGTACAATGTGGGCCTTTTTTATTTGGTTCTTTATTAGCTGTCGATCATAGCCAGATTTGATTAGTTCGTGTGTAAAGGGAGCGGCGCTCCGAAAGCTCGTGTAACTAATGAAGTTATATTAATTCGCAAGTGGACGTTAAATAAGGTGTGAAAGCTACCAAGGTCTTACGTTTAACGAAATAGTACTTCTTTTGAATTACCTACAGTACTATATACCGTCGCCCATGTCGGTGACCAAAGCATTGTACTGACGTAAAGGTGGGGCTTATTTTGTCTCGATATCGCGTTCTTGCGGCCTCTACGAAATTTGAGAAGTTTCTCGTGACCCGTTTTGAGTTGGCAACCCCTCTCTAAATAAAATATCATCAATACTCTAGTGGCCCGCGCAGTGGCTTCAAAAACCTTATGGGTCCTCTGGCCAAAAGTTTGGCCACCCCTGTCATCATTCACGTTTAATTTAATTTCAAGATTTGAATAGCAGTGTGTCATAGTAAAATTCTTTTTATTAATATATTACAGAGCACGACTTCAGCTATTATATACTATATCAGTATTCAGTATATACATTATACATTATACAACTATTCTGCAATAATTGCAACATTTAGCAGGAGAGGCTTCTAATTTTCTGGTTCTAATGACTTTTAAAACCGGGACAAGAAAGCCTGATTATGGACGAAATCTGCCAGTCGACGATAAGGCGTGCGAGATATGCGGCAAGACATTCAACTGGAAGGGTAGCTTGATCAGACATATTAAAACGCACACCGGAGTGAAAAGGTACAAATGTCACACATGCGGCAAATCTTTCCTGGAAAAGTATCTCCTGAATCGCCATTCGTGTTCGTCGGTTCATGACGGATTAAAGAAACATTAGTGCGATATATGTGGTAGGTCTTTTCCATGTAAATCGTTACTCAAAAGACACTCATTGTTTCACACGGGATTGAAAGAACATGCGTGCGACATATGCGGAAAGTCGTTTATGGTAAAGGGGTTGCTCGAGAGTCATTCATTGATTCACACTGGATCGAAAGACTACGAGTGCGATATATGTGGCAAGTCGTTCCTGCGAAAGTGGGATCTGAAATCTCATTTTCCGACTCACAACCGAGTGACGGACTTGGAATGTGATATCTGCGGGATTTCGTTTGTAAATAAGCGTTACTTGGAGCAGCATTTGTCGATCCACACCGGAATCAAAGTCCATGAATGCGAGATATGCGGGAAGTGTTTTAGGACATATCCTTTTCTGCAATCTCACTTTTTAATTCATACCGAAGACAAAGAGTATTCGTGCGATATATGCGGTAAAGGATTTCGGTGGATGACCAACGTGAAATCACACATGAACACTCACTCCGGAATGAAACGCCACAAGTGCGATATATGCGGACTTTGCTATTCGCAGAAGTACAGATTGAAACGTCACTCGTTAATTCATATCGAGACAAAACGTCATAAGTGTGACGTCTGCGATATGACATTTCTGCAAAAACGATACCTGAAGTTCCATTCCGGACTCCACGCTGCAAAGGAAAAACATAATTGCGAAATGTGCGGTAAATCATTTCGTCACAAGTCTTACTTAAAAAAGCACATGAAAATTCACAGCCACGTCAAAGAGCATGTGTGTCATATATGTGATATTCGTTTTCGGGAAAAGTCTCATCTGAAAAGTCATATTTTGATCCACCAGGACGGCAAGCCACACTCTTGTGAAATATGCGACAGAGAATTCAGGTATAAATCTAATTATGTTTCGCATATGAAATGTCATATCAAAACGGAAGTTTAAAAGCAAACTGTGAAATCTGAAGCAAGTAGTTCCATTCATGGATATCATGAAATTCATTGGAATATGAATATTCTGCGACTTTCATTTATTTGCTTCGGAATCATTTGAGAAGTCTTATAGGATTTTAAAAGCTGCCACGTGAGCAGAAAAATGCTTGGAGTGAATAGTAGATTGAATGGCATTCTTAGTTTGATATAGATTTAAGATGTATTGTGGTTTCGTGAGGACCTGCATTTTTGATTACTGCTTCAGCTCCCCATAACCTTCGATCATATTTTCGGCGGTGTTTCCATGATAGTCTATCGATGTGTATCGCTGAGAATGGTCTGCGTTGGGTCCATTAAGATTCACATACGGTTTCGGGACGGCGGGAAAGAAAGCGCGCGTATCCATTTCGCTGCGCCCTTGACACACCTCATGAGGTTGAAAAAGTGTGCCTCGGTGCCTTCACTGGGAATTCGTACACTAATTCATACTTGGACAAATTTAATAATGATTACTTGCTTGTCTATGCTACTTGTTCGTTAGAACGAAATGTCGGTAATCTAAGTATAATGCAATTTTTGGAATGTCTCTTTTCATTCTAATTTTAATTGATGGTTCTCCAGAAATTACTACTTGAGAACTGTATAGTGCGAAACGAGCCAAGCATGTTATACTTTTGTATACTGTGTATGTGAATTTGTGTTCGAAGCTTATTGGGAAAATCGGGTCTAGTGTACTTTCTTCGATTTGTGAAACTGAGAAAAACATCATACAATAAAGAATTCCACAATGAAATTTGAATTTTGTTGAGAATAAAAGAATATATTCGTCGTGACTACATATGTGTCTTGAACAACGCTAGCGCACTATCATGTTGTTGCTGAGCACGGGTAATAATGGCGCGTAAACTATACTATCGGCTATATGTCCAATGTCTCATTCAGCTGTTCCAGTGTTCCTTCAAGCTCATACCCTTGCAGATTCGGATATTAGTTATACCAGTGGTCATTATGAAGATTTACAAGTGGAAGATGATTCAGTACGTGGAGTACTCTATCAACACAGGTAAATGATTTGGCACAAGATTCGGTACTTGCAAAATAAGCTTCGGAATCCTTAGCAGTCAGAATAAATCAGAATAATTACTTAGAAAAAGAGTGAAGGAATCACACTTTCGATTCGAAGAAACTGCGTTTTGTTGGTACTTTCGAGATGATAGCATTTCTGAGTTGATGACATGATCCTGGAACTGGCACCATGGATTTTACTGAGGGAGTTGGAAAACCTGTCGCTCGGGTACACAAGCCTACAACAGCCAAGCACCCCATCCCACCACCGTACCAATCAACCAAAATAACGGCATCTGTGCAATACATCTGTTTAAACCAGCGGTGCCTCAACCCGTTCAGCAAGCGGACTGCAAATAGTTTTGGGGACATATGAAGTTTAAACTGTCGATATTGAGCCAAAATTTAATTGCGACAAATATGCAACTGAAACGAAGTATTGGAACTTCAATTCAATAGGAAATTTGCTGCTATCTTTTTGATATCACACCGATTATGCGTGGTTCTCTTGACATTTCTGCTAGGCAAAATCCCGTTGAAACCAGCAATACAGTTTTGACACTCGGGCCTCTCGAAATAAATGTGACTTCGCTGTTCGTTAGATTTTAGTATACTGTCAAATGTCGCCATCTCTTGTCTAAAAAGTCTTCGTAGCTTTTAAAGATTAATGGTCTCACCGAGTTCTAGGCTTCTTTTATGATTATATACCTGCATCATTGTGATGTGGGATATGTCGGTGTTATATTTCTCCAAAAAGTGATATGGGTTCAGCGTCTAACATTTTGCGTACCGGCCTGAGAGTTGAGGCGGACCGACAATGTTCAGAGAACCGATGGTTGAGTATCTAAACCAGGGGTTGTCATTGACAACTTGTCAACCTTCCTTGCATAACGGGCCGCATCTCAACAGCAAAAACCGCTGCGGGCCGCAGAGCATTATTACCGTATATTTGTGGACTACAGGGTTGTAATGACTCGAGTCATGACTCGATTCGAGTCACGATTTTCTGATGACTCGACTTGACTTGAGTCATTGCGCATGACTCGAACCAAGTCATATGAATCGAGACCCAGACGGCCAAGAACGATATTTTATTGTAATTTCGAAGAGAAGTAAAATAACCACACTGTTGGAATTTCGTCTATTGGTACTGGTTCTTGAAAATGCGACCAGAAACTGCTAAAAGTGAGGAAAATGAGTATATTATAAATGCGAACCATTTGATATCAGCAAACAGAGTAATAAAAAGTGAGTTTAACAAGACTTTAACTGGAAACTGAGCAGTCAACACATTGACTTGGACTCGGACTCGAGTCATAATACAATGACTAGGGACTTGATCCTCTGCTCAATGACTTGGACTCGGACTTGACTCGGTGGTGAAGTGAAAATGACTCGACTTGACTCGAGTCAAAACTAAAAAAAGTGAGATTGACTTGTGACTCGGAGCCTTGTGACTTGGTTACAACCCTGGTGGACTACTATTATATTTAGGCTAATATAGCCTATTTACCTGTCGTATATGGGCATTTAGTACATTTGTATGCATTCTACAGCAGCGTGCTTAAGCTTTCAGTTGCTGTTTCTAGTGAGATTATGTCATCTTCCGACGGAACAAGTAAATCCCTTCATGAAGCGTACATTGCATTCGTTCCCAAGTCGGTATGTGCACCTTCAAACCCTTGCACCACAGAACTGAACACTCTGTTTTAATGCGTGAGCGAGCAAGTATAAAATTACGGTGACTTTTTCGTTGCAGAGGCCATTGTCACTTTGAGCTCTCAGTGATATGAGAAGTCTCGTGTTCGGGGGAACTTTTGAGCAAACCAATCAACCCTTCTCCTTTCCTTCCATGGCTGATGCCCTGCACCAATAGTTACAGATGTCAGCTTTGTCAAGTTGATGTTGTTTGCTAGTCCCCTCTCCCGACGTTTGCCCGGCTAGCATTACGTCTACAAATATATCCACCCCGATAGAATACTCCAATACAATAGCGTTGCAATGTCCGTGGATTTTGTCCAATGCTAGGTTAAAGTAGTCTGCGCGGCAACGTGTTTCAAAACATGCGACAAAAGATCAACTGACATTGCTGTTACTCTTCTTGTCACGGTTGAATCAGACAACTGCAGCTTCGAAATTTGTTAGGTGAAGTTGTCCATGCTGCTAAATTCCGGAAACAGCGGAGATTCGCACAGTATAGTTTTGTTGGAGACACATATTTTCTAGCAGATTTCATTGGTTCAGCGATATACCAAGCAATTTTGAACCATGAGTCTTTAACGTCGTCGGCAATCACAACAATGCCTCAAAATATGGATTTCTGGGCCTGAGACCAAGCTAGCAACGCTTTTTTCTGAGATCAGGTGATATGTATAACTCCAAATGGAACTGTCCGAAGACCTATTCAAAACAATAGGAATCTAAACTCGACCATATATCAAGAAGCCAGGACACACTGAAGAATGAGAATAAATCAAATGAAACAGAGACGGTGCGATAAGAGAGCTTAAGTAGCTAAATTAATATGCAACAATACTGTGCCGGTAGTAATTGCGATCATATTGAAAGAGCTCGCGGGCCGCATAATAAGCGTCCGCGGGTTGAGAACCCCTGAGATCTAAACTAACGGGTCTTGATTATTCGAAATTTCATGCCATTGGAGTCATATTTTGTGATACGATTGTTGATGTACAATGTTCTTTCCAATTCTCTACTAGTTGCCGACGGTTACACCGGACAAGTGTTAGTCGGAAATATATTTCAGTTTATTCAACATGAATATATTAATCAATTGTGTATTGAAGTTCTGTAGCTCCAACAGTCTCTTCAAAAACTTCTGTCTCTCTGCGTGTCTTTACACATGTTTACACGTCTGCATTCTGCAATTCTGCGTCTATTAACTGCGGAACAAACGACTATAAGACACGACATTTGTCCGCAGACCACATGCAAAAATACCTCTTTATCATCTCTTTCTAAATACTCGTTCATTGCATCGTCGCTACAAAGTGCCAGACGGAAGATAAACTCGAAACGGGGGAAAAAATGCTCAAAGGTACGAAAAATCCAGCATAGATAACACTGCTCAATATGCTCATTCTCAACTACACATAAAAATGAAGACAAAAATTCTCTAATGGTCCAATGACATCAGAATGGCGGTTCCTCGTTTGACCCAGTGGTCTGCGTTGACGGCGCCGGCTTTGAGGTCCACCGCCACAACGTACGAGGCACGCCCTGTCGCCCCAGCGCGGTTGGGGAAGTAGTAGCAGGGACAGCTGTACATGCCTGTCAAAAAAAGTTGGGTTTGAACGGAGATATCATACTTGTGGTCTAAGTGCTAGGATTTGGACTGCCACGAATAAGTTCAATGTGGCAGTGTTGGGATCAAGTCACTACCTTCGAGTCACGAGTCATTTCGAGTCATTGCACATTTTGACTCAAGTCAAGTCAAGTCAATCGATTTTTTGAGGTGACTCGAGTCAAGTCAAGTCAAGTCACGAGTCAAGTCACAATTCAAGTCAAGTTGCCTTTTCGAAGTATGAGGCATGATTGCGTCATTGCATTATGTTAGCTAACTGAAATACAGATTGAGTGTTCATTGATTTCGAACCGATGAACGAATATAGAGTTAAATATATACACGCAAGAAGGCGCTGTATCGCTAAAATACGTATTCATAGCCTCAGTTTGTAGTTACCAGGCAAAATAGAGAACAGAGAAACGAATAGATGATTAGATGAATAGATGATATGAATGAATAGATGATAAGATGCAAAACATCACATTACCCATTTACATATTGATATGATCAAATCGAGCCTGCGACAATGGTTAAGGACTAAATAAACAATATTCGAATTCAATTTCAATAAAACAGGAGGTTTGGTTAAGCTAAGAATAGAGAACAGAAATAGAAATTTTACTATCGAATGAATTCACTATACTAGTTTACGACAACGTAAGCTATAAGCTTCGATCACTTCGTTTGTGGTCAATTTATCTGTGAGAGAGCAATAGAGGCTCAGTAAAACGCATGATCATTGAATGATTGATCGCACTCACGGGTTAAACCAGTGTTTAGCGAACAATACGAACATATGCAAGTTACTGTGATTTTTATCGACCCCGATTACTTGATGACTTGAAATTGACTCGTGAATTTTGCTCCGAGTCACGAGTCAATCCGCATTTCTGATACGCCGAGTCAAGTCAAGTCAAGTCATTTTAGCAAAGTGACTCGAGTCAAGTCAAGTCATACGAAAAAGGTGACTCGAGTCTGATTCTAATTTTAATCCAATACGTGAAATGTATCTTTGCTCCAATCTAAGTTGAGAAATGCTTCTGTTCTGGTTTTCCTGTGCTTGCTACAAGAGGATTGTATAGTGAGAAACGAGACTAGATTACTGTACAGTGTACACTGTACTGTACAGACATTGCTATTCTCAATTCTCATTAGGATGAACTATGATTTGACATCAACCAAACTTGATTCAACGATCAAGTTTTCGCGAATGCAGTAACTACAATTCTAATCGATTTTGAAAATAGAATTGTTTAAGTGTAATTTTAATCTAATCTGAAGGCCATAAATTGTGCCATTGGCAAGCATCTGTCGGATAATCCCGCTGGTGCGAAAGCTTATCGGGACGACAGTCACGCGTTGTCAGAAGGGGCCGTTCACACTTTCATTTGTGTGCCTTGGAGTAGACCTTTATCAAAATACACCAACCCAAACTCTGTCAACAAAAGGAGTTCGTGTACCACCTAAAATGGTAAATTGAACGCTCTCTATTTCGAAATTTCATGCGGGTGACATCATATTTTGTGGTACGACTGTTGATATACGAAGTTCTTTCCGATTCTCTACTAGCTGCTGACGATTACCCCTGACGAGTGTCAGCCGAAAATATTCGGGTTCATTTCAATATGAATATGCTATTCAAAAAAACTCTGTAGCAATAATTCTAAATCGAATCTAATTCGGAACAGCTGAAAATTTTCTAGCTGTTCTAGGTTGCAATGTATACTGACACGGACGCAGAGGAGTAACGAAGTATTCATACGTTTTCGGGGTACTGATGCAGATTTTACCAACTTGTACTATTTACCCGGGTAGTTTAGTTTTTTTACTACTTCCACTTGTACTCGACAGTTTTTTTAGGCAAAAAACTTACTTTTTACATTTTCAATTTTGTAAAAAACCAGGTAGATTCGGAAATGAAAGAAATAGCCCCTGCACGACCGTAACTGAATACATTTTCCGAAGTTTCATCGATTAGCAGTGCTGGTAATCTCTTTTGTTAAATACAAAGAGAAATCTCACAATTCTGACCAATGTACCCAGTCCCACGACCAAATCAAATTTATAAAACTATCCTTTATAAAAAACGAGTCTATTTCAGACCTTTAGTCTTCTATTGATAATTTAAAGCAGTTTTGACACGCCTTGGAAATTGATACTTTTACTTGTAATCTGGTAGAAATTTACAGTGTTACAAGTTCAGTAGCAAGCTTACTGCTTTGACCATGAATTGGCTGAAAACATATTAGTGACAATGAGAATTTAACAATGATAGCGTAATGGTTAAGCGTCCTGCTTCTTGATCGGTAGGCCGGGGCCAGACCAAAGACCTGATTAGTAACACTGGTATCCATGGCTTCCCTGCTTGGCGCTCATGCATTACTGGGATAGCATGGAGGGGTGGTGCATGACTTAAAAAGCTGTAAAGGCTATATCTGCACTTCCTTGTCCAGCGGCATATGCACATCATGTCCTCATGGTATGCATATGCGCAGATCGCGTGTATGTGTATCATGAGTTGGTTTATATGCCGCAAAATCATCAAGGACATAAATAAACTCCGTCCTTTCCTTTCCTTACAATAGCACGGATGTATCGGTGACCAAGCAAAAACAAATGACTTCATAACATCCAAGCCTGCAAACCTTTTCCTGATTTCTTTTTCGCTTCCGTTGGTTTGAAATGTATGGTGGGCAGCGGGCAGTTCAGCTGCATGGGCGACGCTTCTACCAGGCAAGCCGACTTCTTGTCCCACCCGGCACCCTCCAGGAACAGACCCTTGATCCAAACCCCGTCTTTCGGCGGAGATGTGATGTGGTTGTCGTCCATCATGGAGACGATAAACTCCCAAGACAGCGAGTCGACAGCAGAGGTGGTCAGTAACGAAGTACTTCTACTTTTTCGAAGTACTCAAGTAGTTTTCCTCTACTTCTGGTACTTACTCAAGTAAATCTGATTTTCGGTACTTCTACTTCTACTTCGTAATATTTTGTGATCTACTTACTTACTTTTCGCTATTTTCAGTTTGTCAAGTAGAAGTAGTTAATCTTCCAATCAGGAAGATAGCCAGAGGAATTTCGGGGCTATTTTCACGGAGTATCAACATTTAATTTTCATAAAAGTTGAGTAAAGCCCAGAATTTTCGTCGCGCTTCGCACGCAGTGCTGGATACGGAGTCGCCAGTATGTTTTCACGAAAGTATCGGTGAATATAATTTAGGTAGAGGATTGGCGTGGTTCCGTTCACACTACATTGTCGCCCTTCGTCCATATCAAATAATTCATCACAGTATATAACGTTTGAAACTGATGTTTCGCAATCTAGCATTCATATCGTTATCTGGCATGTCCATGGCGGACTTTTTTTTAGTTTTAGAGCAATTTTTTTATTAACGTTTACTAATCGCGCAAAGTGTTTACACACTACAACTTCTCCGTATTGCTCTTCGACTAAACTACGGGACTTATAATATGGGGAATGGCGCCGTATCATGCTATTTTCTAAAACGTGCTGTTCGAGAAAACAGAGGATTAGCATCGCATTTCGATACCAATACTATCATTTTCATCCCATGATGTGAACGAATACTTATGCTATCGAAACTTGGATACCTGCTGGTATGCATCAACACCTATCGCATAGCTCAATTTGCACCTTTTTACAATCTATGTGAACGAATTAGGATCGTTTTCATAACTACTTACTTACTTGAGTACTTTTAAAGTCAGTCAATTCTACTTCTACTTCAAGTAGTTTTAGGTTGCTTAAGGAAGAAGTACTTCTACTCGTACTTGAGTAGATTTTTTCGTCGCTACTTCTACTTCTACTTGAGTAGATTTCTTGACTACTTTGACCACCTCTGGTCGACAGAGACCTGTCAGAATACGAAGACATGCGGATAACTTTGATTCCTTTGTCGCATCGTGACGAAATCGATGCGATTTGGTTTCGTGATACTTAGAGTTGAATAATATAACAGTATTAAAATATACCGGAATACATTTGGCTGACAGTAGACAGGGGTAATCGCCAGCAACTAGTAGAGAATTAGAAAGAGAATTGTATCAGACTTGGACAAAAAGATTAATTGACTGATCAGAGCAGAGTGCGGGTAATCTAATTCAATAGTGAAACGTTTCTATACACCAATACTAATTCTAATCTAATGCCTGGTTTTCTTGGAAATGCTACCGGTGAACTGTATAGTGCGAACCGAGCCAAGCTTGGTGTACGGACATTTGCTGCATTTTCATGCTTGTGATTTGATATGGACTGAACCTGACTATTGTTTTATTTCTTTCTGATTCGGAATCAATTTCAATTTCTGAGTTTTTGCGAATTTGGTTGTTGATTTGTAGTTTAATGAATGGAAAGAATTGGCGCTTACCGTCTGACGGCCTTAAGCACCACGTTCAATGACATTGCGACATTGCAATTCTAATTTTAATCTAATTTGGAAAAAATGTACAGCTAAAATGCTAATTCCCAATTAAAAAATTTCTAGCTACCCAACGATATTATCACCAAATAACAGGCATGGAAATCGGTATATTCGAACAGATGGCTTAAGCTTCCTGTACAATGCACATACAGGCATCACACTCAATAGTACACAGTAAGAACCGCGGCAGCTTGGTGACATGGTTCAGAACAAAACACTAAAACAATAACATACTATTTTAAGTTGAGCCAGCGTAGAATACCAAATGACGGACAGACCACCACCAAACAATTGACTTACCGCATTGGCCCTGGCCGAAGTCTGCAGAACCGCTGTCAGGAAACCGGTTGGGAACGTGAATCCAGACATCCAGAAGATGGTGGGAGGATGGGCGGTCTCAGCCCATTTAGCAAACTGCTCGACTCTCAATACTAAATCTCTGGTCCACGCGGCCAACGGCTTGAGAGACGGGTAAGCCTGAAAAATTTCTTTTATGATCAGAGGTGGACAAAATAATCAGCATTGCTACTCAAGTCGAAGTAGAAGTACGCCGTAAATTCTTCTGAATTACAAGTAGATGTGGTAATTTCTAAGAGAAGAAAAGAATACTTCAGGTAGAGACAGACAATGAGGATCTCAAAAATACTTGAGTTATTGGTTTCAAAAAGTAGATTTGTTCGAATGGCCGCATACTTTTAGCGGTGTGAAGGGCCAACTTTCGAAATTGCATCATGAATCTTTGAGACTAACACAAAATTACCATTGAAGCTATGAACAGGTGTGAATTTCGAAAATATATTCAATTACCGTGATACAGGGGCTCTTTTGTCCCGTTTTCACTACATATTGACTCGTGTAAGAGAAGCAAACATAATATTTTACAAAATCCAAAGTGCAGAAAGTTTTGCCTGAAGAACTGTTGCTTAAAAGCTTATATCTTAATCTGAAGTGTATTGCTGCATCGAACAATTATTGCTATACGCGGTACGCTGTCGATTTTTCAATATGGTCAAGAAATGAAATAGCCCACCTTTAGTGTTGCGTAATCTGCCTTGTCATTATATGCTTGTAAATAGTTCCGGGCTTGCGGTGCTAGTCTTCATGGCTGCATGAAATAGGATGTTTTAGCTTCAAACTCAACGCATTAGCATGCCGTATTTGTAACCACAGCGAGATTTGAGTAATAAGCGAGGGTAGATAGTCTACCCTTAACAGAGAACTTGCATATACATTCGAATTTATGCGACTTCGGCTATATTGCCGGTTAACATTATAGCCGCGCACAGAACTCATTTTTACGTTATTAGCTATTGGAGAAATCTCAACGTAATTCAATCTGTGTGCACAATCCACGTAAGCTAATGCTGCATCGAGAAATTATAGCTAAATTTAGTTTAAATTGACACGAAAATACATTGATCTTACCTTGTCTGCGATGCCTGGCTCATTCGCTGTGTACATTACGATACTTGTATCAGAAATGTGAAGTTTTCAGAATGCGAATTGCTTTACGTCGGAAGTAAACATTCTAATTCGGATCGCCAACGCGGCATTTCTTGGAAACGCAACTTTATTTATAATGTTCTAATTCACATTGTCGATGTGGCCCGACTTCTTGGAATCGTAAGCAACTATATTCGTGGCACATTTACACGCGTCAATTTCTTGGAATAGTATTCGACAGTATGCGCGGCGCATGAGCTTTCGCGTGATTGTAGGCATTTATGGTTGCGATATCTGCATTATCAAGTTGCATTCGCAGAATTCCTCAAAATCAGTGGCTAATTAATGATGACACAGGTGTTATAGTACACACGAACATAGTCTTACATTTATGTGTTATTACTCGAAAAAGGTGTTGTCAAGTCTCGGAATTTAAGAGAGAATCGGCGGCACATTCTCAAAACAGCTCAATACGGCTAGTTTGCTCAATAGCCTGGTGGTGAGCGACGTGAAATTACACCCAACCAAACCAGGTTCGATTCTAGCTAATGTAAGTTTTGATGTGGCAATGAGTGTCATATGTGCAGCAATCGACATCGCGCTGGTTGATGCGGCGCTGTGCGCCATATAGATGCGGCAATCAATGCGGTGATGATGTGGCAATGGTTGGATGATGTGGTACTATAGGTGTGGCACTTGATGATGTGGCAATGGGTGTGCTATAGGTGCGGCAATGGGTGGATGATGTGGCAAGGGGCGTCCTATAGGTGCGGTAATGGACGGATGATGTGGCAATGTAGGCGTGGCAATTAAGGCGACGTGGCCTTCTGGGATTGGCGGGCGTATAACGATTCCCATAACACTACTAAAGGGTCAGGAACGTTAGAAATGTAGTTCTACAATCTACATTCAATTTGTTTTGATGTAAGGGAAAGTCATTCGATAACTCGATACTTCTCGTTAGTAAAGTAAATTGTTTGCGCGTTAGCTTTGTGGAACGTAAGTCAAATACATATCTACTTTTTTGTGGAAGTAACTAGATTACTGTGATGACATTGATAGGTCTCTCAAACAGTGATCACGGTTTTGTTTTTGAAAGATGTCGCGATGTCGGTATAATATTTTCTAAAATACAAACTAGGACGAAATTATGAATGTGTAGGACTTACCTTAAACATATATTGTGCATATACAACTTTGGTACAAGAACTATGATATTCTTGTAATACTAGTTCTGTGTTGGGTTATTTGAATATTAAGATACGTGACCATTCATGTAAAAAAAAGTAATTTTGATATCAAAAAACATTTTGTAGAGACTATATCATTCTATAGTACGAAAACGCGTCTATTTATTCTTCAGTTTCGTAGTACGAGAATATCGACTAAAGTCGATTACTCATTTATCAGCAGTAAATTTCTAGTAAAGTACAAGAAGTGATGATTTCCGAGCGGCTAAACAAGTAAGTGTTGACTTCTTCAGAGTATACTCAAGTAAGTTTTTTGTTTACATGCACCAAATACTCTCAAGTGTTTATGATATTGTACTGCTTCAAATCCATTATAGTTTCAGAATTAAGCAGAAATAGACCTAGAATACTAACATTTTACTTAGTGAGAAATAGCTGCTTCCACCTTAATTCAAAGGATTTGTCGCTCGAAGCGAAATTCTACGAGGTTTTGGATAATACCCAACATGTAGTTTCAGTTCGAAGGGTAATTTGTAAAACTCAATTATCGTATAGTGAGACTCTGCAAATTCTCGATGTATGTCTGCTATTGTTCATTGCGATAAGTCATTCTGAAGTGCGAAAATGCATTGTAGGATATAGATGAAACTGGGCCCGCTCATCAAGGCCAATGGAAAAGTACATTTCAACATTCTATTACCAGTAAATTTCTTCTAAAGTACATGATGTGCTGATTTCCGAGTGAGTAAAAAAGTAAGTATTGAAGGTATTATTTGTCTGATAACTGAAAACTCTGAAATAGAAGTAGATGAAGTCTAAGTAGATAATCGCTTGATTAAGTATAGCGCAAGCCGGCGAAATCTATACTTGAGTACTCCAAATGTACAATTATTTCGATATCGAGAGGGTTTGGATAATATCCAATATGCAAGATCACTTTGAAGGATAATTCGTATAAGTCAAATATTTCGCAGTGAGAGTTTGCAGATTCTCGATGTATTTTTTGCTATTTTACGATGCGATAAGTCATTCTGCTGTGCGAAAATGCATGATAGGATATAGATGAAACTGACGCTGCTCATCAAGGCCATTAAAAAAGTACATTTTAACATTTTAGTAGCAGTAAATTTTTAGTAAAGTGCAAGAAGTGACGATTTCCGAGCGAGTAAATCAGTAAGTATCGAAGTTATAGTTTGTCTGTAAACCGAAAACTCTGAAAGAGAGTAGATGCGCTGTAAATAGATCATCACATGATTAAATATGTTGATATCAAGGCAAATCCAATACTTGAGTACTCCAACATGTACAAGTACTTCGCTATTTACTCAAAAGGTAGTTTTTATCTACTCTACAAAATCCGTACTGTAAAACGTTAGTACATTGGAAAAGTATTTGAGTCAAAAAATATTAATCCCTATAAAACGTACTGGGTGTGGGGTTCGAAGCCTAGACGTGATTGAAATTGAATGGAGGATCCCTGGATCACTGGACAAGCATGTGCGTTATATAATTATACTGTGATCGCAAACAGTGCTGGGTGTGGGATTCGAACCCACGTGAACACTTGCTCATTGGAACTTAAGTCCAACGCCTTAACCACTCGGCCAACCCAGCAGTTATTTACGGCATTTAGCCTCAGCTATGCAACTAGTATTTAGAGCTAGCAGTGATATCCATTAAGTCATTTGCGTTTTTTTTTATTATAGAGTATACCATTGAATCGCTACGAGTAACGCACTGTTGTCTAACTCATTGGGGAATAGATTTTTCAACGGTTAAGTATTTAGAGCTAGCAATGCTGTATGGGATCCACTAATTTCGAACAATTGCGTTTTGTTATTGTCGAGTACCGCGCACCTATTGCGATATCAACTCTCCGCATTTTGTTGTATTTAGGGGTATTGCACAAGCTATCTCTAATATGCTGCAATATATTCAGGTTCGGACTTGTCTAGGGTATTCACTTCCAGTCAACTAGCTTTTCGAGACGCATTGATAAGCGCGCGTATTTAATTACCTAATCGTTGGATGAACATTCCTGACAAAGGCATAGATGTCCCCAGAGAACCAAGCTAACGTCGCTTCTATTCTTTTTACATTGTTTGCAAAGCGAAAGTATAGCCCTAGATAGAAGTAATATCTCCCAAGCATAAAAATAACGTGGTCGAAATGTACGTTTTATTGCAAATTTATCTCTAAACAGAATTAGCTGTAGCTTGTCACATTCGCATTACTAAGTGGAATTGACATAGAACTATTAAGTAAAGCTGAAACATCTTCACTTCAGATGTAGCTCCAAGTCTAATTCTAATCTAGTTCTATTCAACCTGTTTCAGTTACGCACGCTTTTCAGAGACACTGCGAGCTTCATTTTTAAATTTTCAAAATTAGGATTGATCGATAAATATAATACTATTTATCATTTGTATAAATATCACTGTGATATCAGTCCAATGTTATGCAGCTTTGTAATAATTGGTTGCTTAGCAAAATCAATATTATGCTCTAATTATATCAAATTATTGCTTTGTGAGATTTATTATTAAAATTATTTTTTAATAATCATTGAAATCATGTAGATTATAACATTGAACGTCTTTTATGCAAAGTAATTCATCAGCAACACAAGATAATCGATAATTTAACAAAAAAAATCAATAAGATATTCACAAAGCAACAATATTAATAAAAAGGTGTTCACCCGTTATAAGCTACAATGATTTCAATGAATAATGAAAAAAATATGATTAATAATTTTTATACCAAAGTTAGAATCAAAGTAATAATATTTAAAAAGTGAAATATTTAAAAATTAGTTAAATCATGCTTTGGTGCTTATAACAACGTAAGCCGATCATTTTCATCAACAACTTGAGATAATTGCTAATTTCGCAATGAATAGATATTCACAATATTAGCCAATTTTTATATTATTACTTTGTGAGATTTATTTAAATTATTTTTATTAATCATTGAAATCATGTAGATCAGTGCTTTTCAACCTTTTTGAGCTTCATTCGCACTTTTTTGGTAAAATAAATTTCATTCGCACAAACTAACCGAAAGTTGTTATACAAAAAAAGATGACAATACAACATTTATTTGTTCAGATGTGCAACAAATTGGCTACTGTGTATCTTAAGCGATCAAGTGTGTCATTAAAAAGGCTACTATTTTCGCTCGTTTTGATTTCAACAGTCTCACTAAAACCCTTCTCGGACAAAGCTGTTGGGTTTTGTACAAGAACGTCTACTAGTGCTGGATGGCCAGGTCTTAAAATCTGTTCTGCACTACTATTGTTATGTATTTTGGTTGGATGAAAATAATGACTCTCTCTCTCTCTCTCTCTCTCTCAACTTTTTTTCCACGAGTGAAAAATGCTTGCTGGAGGAAATCGATTTTGAAAGCTGACAAAAAGATCTAGGAGGCTCCAGTATGTCGAAAGGGTGAAAAACCCATTTGTTTGTGTTGAGGCTTTTGCCCTATCTCTTGGAAAATAAGGTACAAGCGACCAAGGAGAGTAGGCACATTAGAGCTCGCCACCTTATGATAAGTAGCCCTAACTTTTTTTCGATTTCCCATTTTCTGTCTCGCGAGTATGTGGGAAGAGCAACTAAACTCACGATACTGTGTGTTCTGCTCTTTAGCTCAATCTAACTTGAGAATTCATAACAATTTAATAACGTTAAAGCAGAGTTTTAGACTATCACCAAAATCTGAGTTTTTGTGGCATCTCGCGACCCGAGCCTCACCCATGAAAAGTAATTCGTTTTTAATATTACAGTAGTATGCTACGATTTTACGGACACGTATGCCATACAGAACGCGCACACCACAATTCTCTCCAACACAGCTCTACAAAATATGTCTGACGCACGCGATTTCAAATTAGGGTGAATTAACTTCCCCTGCGTGTCGCAGTTGTACTACTGTCTACTCAGATTGCAAGAAAGGGACTATTCCGTGCCGACAACGGAACATATCCGTATCGAGGGATTCAGCCGTCCAGCGTCGGTCATTTTTAGCCAGGGCTTTGTCGACGCTTATGTTCTGGCACCGCATTTTATCAGCGGTTTGTTGGCCAAAACCTTACGTCGTCATGCGACCCGACGTAGAAGGGCTTGGCCTCGAAATGAATAAGTCTCATCGGCCTGAAATCGCTCGTTGCACATCCCTAGTCCCTAAACTAGTGCATCCTAACGGTCTTCGACCATGTTCATCAGTCAAATCTTATCATGATTTCTCATGATAAAGCCATATTTTCTGCGTGTCTCGCTTATTGGCTACAGTACCCAATACCGTGACCTTGGATTTGTAAAAATGATCGCAAGATTTTTTGCAATAAATTCAACAAATATTACATACATATACACACGGATAGCTCTAGCACCGTGTTGACCCGAAATTATACCCTTTGCGGTCCATACTATAATAACCCTTGATGGGGTAAAAATTTGCGTTACAATAACTTGCAAATGTGAGTCTGTAATGATGGTATTTACTAATATTCTCGTGCTTCGCACTAATCGAACAGTTATTGCGAAAGTAGGATGATTGTTTAGCGAAAGAAAGCAGAAAGTCAATTTGACGTCATTTCCCCAGCCTATCGCAGGCTCAGACGGGCTGCTGATATACTATATGTCTGCAACTACACAAGCTTCCAAACCAGGCTTTTGGTTACGTCATAAATATAGTGCGAAAATATTAATTCACTACGGCTTGTTAGAGCTACGATTAGTGGTGGGTCGTAGAAGTTAAACAAGTTTTTACAATTGCGTCGGAACAACAGAAGTTACAGTGCCCTTGAATTTCTTAGTAGGTTTATTTGAATTATTCCAGGTCAGAAAAATTAACAATTATTATTCACGATTTTCATTCGCACTCATTCGGGTTTTTTATTCGCACCGTTCGCACCATGCCCGTCATTCGCACTGCATTTTTTTTCATTCGCACAAGTGCGAACCGTCACACAGGTTGAAAAGCACTGATGTAGATTATAACATTGAACGTCTTTTGTACAAAATAATTCATCAACAACACAAGATAATCGATAATTTAACTAAAATATTTTTTTGATCATTGAAATCATGTAGAATAAAATGTTTACAACCGGGCGGGTGGTAATGACGCGACAAATGTTTAATAGCGAGCGATCGGGAGGTGCGTCGCGACAATTTATTAATAGCGAGCGCGGCGGTGTCGGCGGCGGTAAATTTGCAATAATGATTACGCCCTTTGCGTAGTTGATTGCCTTAGTCGCTACGAGAGCGGCTTTGCTTAAGTCAAACTGAGATGTGATTACGTCATTTATGTCATCTCTCATGCAACTAAAGCCGCTCTCGCAATAACTAAGGCAATTAACTACGCAATCATAATGCCGTATTGGACTGGAACTATACAATCTCTCGCCGCTCTCGTAATGACTAAGGCAATTAACTACGCAATTATAATGCCGTATTGAACTGGAACTATACAATCTCTCGCCGCTCTCGCAATAACTAAGGCAATTAACTACGCAATCATAATGCCGTATTGGACTGGAACTATACAATCTCTCGCCGCTCTCGTAATAACTAAGGCAATCAACTACGGAATCATATTGACGTTATCATTATTGGCTTCAATTGCAATACGCACTACGACGTAAGTAGTTATATAGATCGCTCGCGAACGGCCATTGGTTCTTATGGGCCCGCTCGACCGGTGCCTCGAAAACTCGTGTTGAACCGGTGACCCTTTTGACCCCCCCTTCCGCTCGACCGGTGCCTGGGTTGGTATAGGCATCTCTCGACCGGTAACCCTTTTCGGTATAGGGATCGCTCGACCGGTGCCTCGAAACTCGTGTTGAACCGGTAACCCTTTTCGGTATATGCATCGCTCAACCGGTGCTAGTATAGATATCTCTCGACCGGTGACCCTTTTCGGCATATGCATCGCTCAACCGGTGCTAGTATAGCCATATCTCGACCGGTAACCCTTTTCGGTATATGAATCGCTCAACCGGTGCTAGTATAGCCATCTCTCGACCGGTAACCCTTTTCGGTATATGAATCGCTCAACCGGTGTCGCGGTGGTAATTCATACTTTCGGGTATATGCATCTCTCGACCGGTGTTGAACATGTATCAAGTAAATAGTCATGTGAATGAATCTTTGTTAATGTGTATATCGTGAAAACTCGCGGTCGTGACTCGCCTTTTTTGCTATAGGCGATCGCCATTGTTTCTTATGGGTGCGGTCGCATGTCGCACTTTCAGGTGTAGGCATCTCTCGCACATCGCATGGAAAACTCGTGGTGGCATGTCGCACTTTTAGGTATAGGCATCTCTCGCACATCGCAGACTCGCCATGTGTTCTTATGGGTGCGGTCGTGATTCGCCCTTTCAGGTATAGCTCGTGGCGGTGATTCGCCGTGAAAACTCGTGGTCGTGACTCGTCTTTTTTGCTATAGGTGGTGGCGGTGATTCGCCTGTCGTGTATTCTTGCGGGATCTGTGGTGATTCGCCATTGGTTCTTATGGGTGCGGTCGCATGTCGCACTTTCAGGTATAGGCATCTCTCGCACATCGCATGGAAAACTCGTGGCGGCATATCGTACTTTTTGACCCCCCTCTCGGTCGCACATCGTAATGTGTTCTTATGGGTGCGGTCGCATGTCGTACTTTCGGGTATAGGCATCTCTCGCATATCGTATTGAAAACTCGTGTTGGCACATCGTACTTTTAGGTATAGGCTCCGGTCGCACGTCGCACTTTCACGTATAGGCTGCGGCGATAATGTGCCTGTCATGTATTCTTACGCGATCTCTGGTGATTCGCCATGTGTTCTTATGGTTGCGTCGGCATATCGTACTTTCGGGTATAGGCATCTCTCGCATGTCATATTGGAAACTCGTGTTGGCACATCGTACTTTTAGGTATAGACATCTCTCGCATGTCGTACTTTCGCGTATAGGCTGTGGTGGTGATTCACCATGTGTTCTTATGGCTGCGGTCGCGATTCGCCCTTTCAGTATAGGCAATCTCGCGTGGTGTTGAATATGCATCAAGTAAATAGTCACGAGTATCGCTAAACAGGAAATTCACTAAACCGCAGTGCATTGTGTGATTTTGAAAAACAGATGTTTGCGCTTGCGTTTTGATATGTGTGACCCACTAAATACATCCGTTTTGGAAACACGGCTTGTTGTGAGGATTACGCGCGCGCCCTATATTTCGAATGACCTGCGCGCTGAATTTTTTCCTGTGCAGCTGTTTCGTGCTACAGTATACTGAACTATCGTATCGATTATTACACTAATCCAGTCAGTGCTATTACATTCAGGAGTATTCAGTATTCAGCAGCAACGCGAAAAGCGCGATCTATATTCAGTATTCAGGGGCGACACCAAAATATGCATCAAAAATTGTGTATTGAGAAACAGTAGACACATATACATATCATTCTTGTAGCTCTAGAATTCGGGTTAACTGGTCAATCTGCGACCACAAACGGGTAGTTGCTCGGTTTAGAAGTCGGATAAATCGTCTGAACAAGCTCGGTCTGAAATAATCCTTGGTGGGATTCTGTAAAATGGAATCACAGTGATAGTTTATGACTTGGTGTTAAAGACATACCGATCACTCACAAGGTAATATTTCGGTAATTAGTTTACCACAGAGCCGGCGTAGACGGTGATTCGAAAACCAACAATTTGACACTTTCTGTTGGTCGCTATATGTTTTGACACCTCGAACAGTGGCTGACTTTAGTTGCACGATAAGAATTATGAGAATATTCAATAAAAGTGTCAATTTGTCAACTCGAAATGAAACTCACTACACAAACCAAGTTGATTCGTATCTGAATGTGTTAATTCGGTACAATTCTAATTATTTTGAGAAATCTTTTCGTGATCTTTTGATTCGACCATAACCCGAATATTACTGACGCCGACTTTCAGCTACATCGAATTATTCGCACATTCCACGCCGCTGTTTTCGCACTTATAGAATCAATACCAACTATAATTCTACAAGAATCAAGAATCACAAGTATGTACATTATACAGTTATTGTCTTTATCAACATGAAATCAAACTCTTAACAAAAACACGCATCTTATCACTCGTCAACTCTATCATGAAAATCCTCGAGTCCTTATCATCAAAAATGTTATAGCGCGGCGTCGGAATCCATTCGTGAGATGTACTAAAGGTAAATCCAGATAATCCAAAATGAAATATTTGGACTTTGACATAGTCTGAATCGAAATATATTGACAAACATGACTACCAACTTTGATCCAGTCACATTTCAAGATCATACTTTGAAACAATCCTTGAAACTTACAACTCTATTCACGACTGAGTTTTCCGTTTATCAAATAGAGTTTCAGTAAATACTATCGCGATATTTTAATGTGTTACTACACACAATAGAATCAATCAATGAAATAACACCTGTTGTAAATATTTCAAACTTGACAACCACTTGTGCATACCACGATCGACTTGTGACGCGATGAGTTAAATCGGAATATTTCAATCTATTTGTCGAAACCTTGAACAAACTATCAGGTTATTTTTTGTTGCAATCTAGTGAACGGAAATAGTATTACGTCTCAACATTTCAACATCTTCCCATACACAAAAGAGTAAAATACAAAAAACCTTGTCAAGTCAATCCGTTTGTAACTTACCCAACCAAAACAAAAAGTATCCTTATGAAAAGTAGACAAGACTACGCAAGTAATCACTACAACCAACAAACATATCAAGTTCGGTTTTAGGCATATACCACCAACTCGTCTTATTGGAATGTCAGCAACTCTTTACGGTCATAGTTACAACCACATTATCTAATTTACCCGACCAACTCGTCATGATCATTCCTGAAATCAACACAAACATGACCACTGACTTGAGTTAACCACAAAATAGCATCAAGTTTTAAATCCGCTTGCAGCTGACGGATTATTCGAATACATCGATGGAGAATATTATTGAACTCGTCGGTATTGTTACTTCAACAAATTACACCGACTGCGAAAGTTAATATCGAATGGTAAGACTTGATCACATATTTATTGATCACAGACATGACAACATTACCGAGATTTTATAAACTAGTCATATTACTCTACACATCTATCAATATCAAAATGCGAGTCATCCAATTTTTCTACTAAAGTAACATTTCACTTTCGGATTCGGATTCGGTATAGTCATACAAATTGTATTAAATCCAACATCAAAACTAAAGGACTTTTTTAGTTCATTGAAATCAAATCATTCGTCTTCGACTTGTGCTTTTTTAGATTATCCGCGACAATTCGTTTCGAGTGAGTTGTAACCGAAGTCAAGATATCTTTGTGTCCACAGATATGGAAGATGAATATAGCTAACACAATCACGAATCGACGTTTCAGAGTATTTCACGGATGTAATAAACTTGTTAGTGTCGCCTATCTAAAAGTACGCACGCGTTCGATTTCCATACCGACTGTTGCGATGTTTAGGATTCACTTACAATAACCACGGGTGAGGATTTAACATCAATGTCGTTACTGTCGGAATTCACAACAGAGAATTGAAACATTACACAGGGCGAAAATATCTCTTTGATATCAAAGCACTACACCAAGCACACGATTAATACTCCGCTCACACTTTCTATAATACATGCTAAATGTAAAATATCACGAGGTCGCACTCTAAGACTTTGATCATTATAAAAGTAAATTGGAATATGTTTGCTAGATGCATTCAAGTCAGCTAGAAATGTCTGGTGCACAACAATCGTAATATCAAGGAAGTACTTGCTACACTATAATTCACTAAACGTGTTTTGTATTGTTGTTCATTTGTAGTATTGATTGTTTTTGAACCCTCAAATAATAATTCCCGATATGAAACTAAGCCGCCGAAAGTCGTTACCATCACAAAGAAACAATTTACACGATGTTTGCCAAATGTATCCTATAGTTAGGTGTACTGGAATTATTTGTAAAATACACTCTGGTAAAGAAATCGAAAAGATATCCTACACCTAAATCTGATAAAACCATTTTGCACTTTGTGTTCGTCAGTAGTATCCATTTGAATTTTTCCATTTCCTCTCGTCAAAGTAGATGTAATAATAGTCGCTAAAGAACTTACTTGGATGTGTTTGAATTCTAGACATAGTTCTAATTTACTCGACGCAAGACCCAAGAACAACCGTAGTTTACAACCGTGCACACATATCCAAAATATCGCACACTCCGCTATTCCTAAAGTACAAACACCCGATACAAAACATTACTTGTTGTGTTGTTGCGGCATCATCTTCACAATATCACCCTCAATACAAATGATGTTTATGTGTAACATGCTATTGATTTGAATCACACCCACCTGACGGAGGAGGATTTACTCAATCTTTACAAAATGGATATTGACCAACATCACATCATCGGATTGTATCTGTTTTGCTGGATATGAGTTATGTTAGTTTAACAATAAACAAATTTCACCCTCTTGGATTATGAACACAATGCGTTAGCAGTCATTCAATATTTTGTTTGTGTCAACTAGTTACTTTGTATGTTACTCCACAACTCTTACAAAAGTACGAAGGATATTAACATCACACTAAGTAATTAACTTTACTCGATATTCTCGCATTACGAAACTAAAGAATGGTTGGTTAGACTCTATCACAAGACCTTTATTGTCTGAATGGGTGTTCATGTATCTTAATAATCAAATAGTTCAACACAGAACTAGTACTAACAGAAACATCAGAGAGTTGTTTACACAAAAGTTTGTATATGTGCTCAGTATGCGAATACCATGTGTAAGTCCAGCACAATTGCGGTATCCATCCTAGTTTAGTTAACACAAATTTATTACAACGGGGCCACGTAAACTTTCGTGAAAGAAAAGCATACTCACTCCCAGAGGGTTATGTCAATGCCATAGCAGTACCCCAACAACAAAGTACATATGTTTTCTAGTCACGGTCCTTACATCTTTCACATAGATCAATCTACTTTGCTAACGAAAAGTGCTGAGTCATCACATGATCGCCCTCACAACAAAACAGCTAGTAGATATTATCATTCAAAACATTCCTAACCCTCTACACACCAGTGACAAATCATACAACGAATATGTTTTGTGGGTCGAATTGTTGTTCAGTATCAAGTCTACCTGTTGAAACTTACATTAAAACAACACAGTCACAATTCAATTAAAACCACGAATCTATTTTCATTTCGTCACATACAGAAAAATAATTTTTTTTCCCCAACACATACTTGTAACCAATCGCTTTCATTAAACACACAACTTCATAAAAGTATTTACTTTCTACAACATAGACATTCCGATGTAGTCAAGAAATATTTTTATTAATCAAAATCATCGATTTCTGTTTACGGTGTTACTGTGTGCATGTCATACACGTGGGGCCCGTATTAAAATGGACACGACACAACTGAATGTAAGGAGATAGAAGTCTATCGCATAGATTTACATGTGGTCTTCGCTACGGTTTCAAAAAAAAGAATGAATCATCTCTTTTGCATTGATCTAGACCAGAGGTCTCAAACTCAAATGTGCTCGCGGGCCAGTTTTTCAGTTTTGACGACGCCGCGGGCCGCAGCTTTTATAGGGGTATTCTATGTCTTTCCAAGTAGGCCTTATTTTGCGGGAATGAATTCCTATTGAAAGTGAGCCGATCCAACAGACACTGAACCGACAGTGAACACACATCGTCGAAATGTGATTTACTCTTGTACCAATTTAGGCCTGGCACGAATAGAATCATCACATTTATAACGATTTGAATAGAATTGTTGTTGTACTTGATATGTATTAATTATATGATATAGACACCATATGGCGGACATATGTATGATGCCATCATAAAAGCTATCGGGTTATTATTTTTCAGCTACTATGAATATTTTGAATTTACCATATCGATAATAGAGAGTGATCTGATACCAAAACATTCTCAAGTTGAGCATTGTAATTCCAATCCATGATTCGGGTATTCTTCTGATAAGTAGGCTATTAATCTCATCGCCAAATATCTTCAAATATTGGAGCAGAAAAATATAAATATAATATAAATATATTAATGAATGTGTCCTAGTGATTGAAATGTCGGAACGCCGAACGGCCCATTGCTGTTACATCGTTGGAGCGTCCCACTGCGGTACTCGATACCTTTAAGTGGTCTTAATAACATGGTTTAGCGACCAAAGATGTAACTAACAGATTGCCAATGGTTGCCATAACCACTTGCTTAGTTAGCGAAATACGAAGCTGTGACCTTCTTATCTATTACTATTCCCCTGATACGCGATTAGTTTGTTGCGTCCATGGTTCTAACAAATTCACGGCATTCCGAGTCACTCCAAGTCCACTTGAGTCATTTTCATTTTGCCATCGAGCTAGCCCGAGTCTGAGTAATTTAGAAAAAGTCGCGTCTAAGTCCAACTCACAAGTTTCGTCTAAGGGTCAGGATTTGTCATCATGAATTGGAAATGTGGCGAAATAGCGAATCTTCCACTGCATTGTAGCGTTTGCAATTGATGTGATGGTGACGTTTGATGAATAGTTTGAGGCTTTCGGAGCAATTTAAGTGGGAATTTTCACTTTATATCCTGGAAAGATATATGTGACACTTATATATTGTCAAATTAATAAAAATCTAAAATGTCGTCACGGGCCGCACAAAATGCTCTGGCGGGCCGCGTGTTTGAGACCTCTGATCTAGACCGAGCAAGTTAGTTAATGACCATGATTGTGTTTGTCATATGCGAATGTTAGGGTTACTGTCAAATCTACATACAACAACCTTCTGACGATCATAATAGCAATTTCATTTTCCGCCGCTTCGTAACTGTATACCCCCAACTCGGCTTTTTTGTTCATCGACAGCTGCGTTTAACAAGACCAACGACACTGAACCCACGACGTTTACCTATGTAAAATTACCACTTTCACTTGGCAGTCCGTCGTTTACCTGGCTAAACATATCATTTTCACTTGGAAATCTATTTTTTCCCTGGGTAACAAACCTTTTTCACTTGGAAATATATTTTTTTCCCAGGGTAACAAACCTTTTTCACTTGGAAATATATTTTTTTCCCAGGGTAACAAACCTTTTTCGCTTGGAAATATATTTTTCCCTGGGTTACAAACCTTTTTTTTCACTTGGTGATCCGTCGTTTACCTGAGTAAAAATATCATTTTCCTTTGGGGATCTGGCGTTTACCCAGTGTAACAATACATTTTCTCTTGGCCATCTAGCTTTTCCTAGAGTAACAAAACCATTTTCATTTTGAAATCTGACAAACACACCTGACAATTTGATATTTTTGTATATTGTTACAACGGATAGCGACAAAATATACACCAACAACAACTCCAATACATTTGTGTAATCGCATATTCACTTGTGCTGATGCAACCCATCAAAATCATCGGTTACCCACATGCAATGTGCTGTTGTACATCGACGTTTATGTTTTTGGAAAATTGGACAATAGGCTTCGATAGTTCTGTGATGTCCGGGTTCGTGCTTTGGATTTTCCAGAGTCAAAATGTCTGAATAAAACACCTCCTTGACGATGGTTGGTATATGGATAACGGTGTTCGGAAAACGCTTGGATTTATGTCACCCATCGCGATAACAATTCCAGGTCGAGTTTTCCCCCGCGTGTTTACTATATTGTGTCTTTATTGGTCATGTATGTCTCGACATTCAGTTTGAAATCGGAAACCCTGATAAAGTATGTAACCGGATCCGGATATCAACTCTGAATCGATAAACCAATGAACAATATTCAAAGTATGGTTCGCATATTCGACTGTGAACGCTCTATTGGTATATGCTGTATAGTTCACTTTCACCGTCGTGCGAATAACCCATGTTACGGTTCCATGTATGTGTGTCTGTATGTCATGCTTCAGATTGACTCAGAGTCATTGCAATGTGGCTTATTGGTATTGTTATCGGGTGTGATGACATTCGATCTGCATCACAACTACCGGCTATGATAATGTCTGTGGATCGATGTTTGTATACCAACACATTGCATGCAATGTCACACACCTCCATTTACGCGTATACTGATGTGGGCAAACAAGCGCGACGTATGTCTGGATGGTATTTTTTCGTGGAAACACAGGGTGTAACATGTTTACTTTGAATATTGTTCAGTGGTTTATCGATTCAGAGTTGATATCCGGATCCGGTTACATACTTTATCAGGGTTTCCGATTTCAAACTGAATGTCGAGACATACATGACCAATAAAGACACAATATAGGAAACACGCGGGGGAAAACTCGACCTGGAATTGTTATCGCGATGGGTGACATAAATCCAAGCGTTTTCCAAACACCGTTATCCACATACCAACCATCGTCAAGGAGGTGTTTTATTCAGACATTTTGACTCTGGAAAATCCAAAGCACGAACCCGGACATCACAGAACTATCGAAGCCTATTGTCCAATTTTCCAAAAACATAAACGTCGATGTACAACAGCACATTACATGTGGGTAACCGATGATTTTGATGGGTTGCATCAGCACAAGTGAATATGCGATTACACAAATGTATTGGAGTTGTTGTTGGTGTATATTTTGTCGCTATCCATTGTAACAATATACAAAAATATCAAATTGTCAGGTGTGTTTGTCAGATTTCAAAATGAAAATGGTTTTGTTACTCTAGGAAAAGCTAGATGGCCAAGAGAAAATGTATTGTTACACTGGGTAAACGCCAGATCCCCAAAGGAAAATGATATTTTACTCAGGTAAACGACGGATCACCAAGTGAAAAAAAAGGTTTGTAACCCAGGGAAAAATATATTTCCAAGCGAAAAAGGTTTGTTACCCTGGGAAAAAAATATATTTCCAAGTGAAAAAGGTTTGTTACCCAGGGAAAAAATAGATTTCCAAGTGAAAATGATATGTTTAGCCAGGTAAACGACGGACTGCCAAGTGAAAGTGGTAATTTTACATAGGTAAACGTCGTGGGTTCAGTGTCGTTGGTCTTGTTAAACGCAGCTGTCGATGAACAAAAAAGCCGAGTTGGGGGTATACAGTTACGAAGCGGCGGAAAATGAAATTGCTATTATGATCGTCAGAAGGTTGTTGTATGTAGATTTGACAGTAACCCTATCATTCGCATATGACAAACACAATCATGGTCATTAACTAACTTGCTCGGTCTAGATCAATGCAAAAGAGATGATTCGTTTTTTTTTTGAAACCGTAGCGAAGACCACATGTAAATCTATGCGATAGACTTCTATCTCCTTACATTCAGTTGTGTCGTGTCCATTTTAATACGGGCCCCACGTGTATGACATGCACACAGTAACACCGTAAACAGAAATCGATGATTTTGATTAATAAAAATATTTCTTGACTACATCGGAATGTCTATGTTGTAGAAAGTAAATACTTTTATGAAGTTGTGTGTTTAATGAAAGCGATTGGTTACAAGTATGTGTTGGGGAAAGAAAATTTATTTTTCTGTATGTGACGAAATGAAAATAGATTCGTGGTTTTAATTGAATTGTGACTGTGTTGTTTTAATGTAAGTTTCAACAGGTAGACTTGATACTGAACAACAATTCGACCCACAAAACATATTCGTTGTATGATTTGTCACTGGTGTGTAGAGGGTTAGGAATGTTTTGAATGATAATATCTACTAGCTGTTTTGTTGTGAGGGCGATCATGTGATGACTCAGCACTTTTCGTTAGCAAAGTAGATTGATCTATGTGAAAGATGTAAGGACCGTGACTAGAAAACATATGTACTTTGTTGTTGGGGTACTGCTATGGCATTGACATAACCCTCTGGGAGTGAGTATGCTTTTCTTTCACGAAAGTTTACGTGGCCCCGTTGTAATAAATTTGTGTTAACTAAACTAGGATGGATACCGCAATTGTGCTGGACTTACACATGGTATTCGCATACTGAGCACATATACAAACTTTTGTGTAAACAACTCTCTGATGTTTCTGTTAGTACTAGTTCTGTGTTGAACTATTTGATTATTAAGATACATGAACACCCATTCAGACAATAAAGGTCTTGTGATAGAGTCTAACCAACCATTCTTTAGTTTCGTAATGCGAGAATATCGAGTAAAGTTAATTACTTAGTGTGATGTTAATATCCTTCGTACTTTTGTAAGAGTTGTGGAGTAACATACAAAGTAACTAGTTGACACAAACAAAATATTGAATGACTGCTAACGCATTGTGTTCATAATCCAAGAGGGTGAAATTTGTTTATTGTTAAACTAACATAACTCATATCCAGCAAAACAGATACAATCCGACGATGAGATGTTGGTCAATATCCATTTTGTAAAGATTGAGTAAATCCTCCTCCGTCAGGTGGGTGTGATTCAAATCAATAGCATGTTACACATAAACATCATTTGTATTGAGGGTGATATTGTGAAGATGATGCCGCAACAACACAACAAGTAATGTTTTGTATCGGGTGTTTGTACTTTAGGAATAGCGGAGTGTGCGATATTTTGGATATGTGTGCACGGTTGTAAACTACGGTTGTTCTTGGGTCTTGCGTCGAGTAAATTAGAACTATGTCTAGAATTCAAACACATCCAAGTAAGTTCTTTAGCGACTATTATTACATCTACTTTGACGAGAGGAAATGGAAAAATTCAAATGGATACTACTGACGAACACAAAGTGCAAAATGGTTTTATCAGATTTAGGTGTAGGATATCTTTTCGATTTCTTTACCAGAGTGTATTTTACAAATAATTCCAGTACACCTAACTATAGGATACATTTGGCAAACATCGTGTAAATTGTTTCTTTGTGATGGTAACGACTTTCGGCGGCTTAGTTTCATATCGGGAATTATTATTTGAGGGTTCAAAAACAATCAATACTACAAATGAACAACAATACAAAACACGTTTAGTGAATTATAGTGTAGCAAGTACTTCCTTGATATTACGATTGTTGTGCACCAGACATTTCTAGCTGACTTGAATGCATCTAGCAAACATATTCCAATTTACTTTTATAATGATCAAAGTCTTAGAGTGCGACCTCGTGATATTTTACATTTAGCATGTATTATAGAAAGTGTGAGCGGAGTATTAATCGTGTGCTTGGTGTAGTGCTTTGATATCAAAGAGATATTTTCGCCCTGTGTAATGTTTCAATTCTCTGTTGTGAATTCCGACAGTAACGACATTGATGTTAAATCCTCACCCGTGGTTATTGTAAGTGAATCCTAAACATCGCAACAGTCGGTATGGAAATCGAACGCGTGCGTACTTTTAGATAGGTGACACTAACAAGTTTATTACATCCGTGAAATACTCTGAAACGTCGATTCGTGATTGTGTTAGCTATATTCATCTTCCATATCTGTGGACACAAAGATATCTTGACTTCGGTTACAACTCACTCGAAACGAATTGTCGCGGGTAATCTAAAAAAGCACAAGTCGAAGACGAATGATTTGATTTCAATGAACTAAAAAAGTCCTTTAGTTTTGATGTTGGATTTAATACAATTTGTATGACTATACCGAATCCGAATCCGAAAGTGAAATGTTACTTTAGTAGAAAAATTGGATGACTCGCATTTTGATATTGATAGATGTGTAGAGTAATATGACTAGTTTATAAAATCTCGGTAATGTTGTCATGTCTGTGATCAATAAATATGTGATCAAGTCTTACCATTCGATATTAACTTTCGCAGTCGGTGTAATTTGTTGAAGTAACAATACCGACGAGTTCAATAATATTCTCCATCGATGTATTCGAATAATCCGTCAGCTGCAAGCGGATTTAAAACTTGATGCTATTTTGTGGTTAACTCAAGTCAGTGGTCATGTTTGTGTTGATTTCAGGAATGATCATGACGAGTTGGTCGGGTAAATTAGATAATGTGGTTGTAACTATGACCGTAAAGAGTTGCTGACATTCCAATAAGACGAGTTGGTGGTATATGCCTAAAACCGAACTTGATATGTTTGTTGGTTGTAGTGATTACTTGCGTAGTCTTGTCTACTTTTCATAAGGATACTTTTTGTTTTGGTTGGGTAAGTTACAAACGGATTGACTTGACAAGGTTTTTTGTATTTTACTCTTTTGTGTATGGGAAGATGTTGAAATGTTGAGACGTAATACTATTTCCGTTCACTAGATTGCAACAAAAAATAACCTGATAGTTTGTTCAAGGTTTCGACAAATAGATTGAAATATTCCGATTTAACTCATCGCGTCACAAGTCGATCGTGGTATGCACAAGTGGTTGTCAAGTTTGAAATATTTACAACAGGTGTTATTTCATTGATTGATTCTATTGTGTGTAGTAACACATTAAAATATCGCGATAGTATTTACTGAAACTCTATTTGATAAACGGAAAACTCAGTCGTGAATAGAGTTGTAAGTTTCAAGGATTGTTTCAAAGTATGATCTTGAAATGTGACTGGATCAAAGTTGGTAGTCATGTTTGTCAATATATTTCGATTCAGACTATGTCAAAGTCCAAATATTTCATTTTGGATTATCTGGATTTACCTTTAGTACATCTCACGAATGGATTCCGACGCCGCGCTATAACATTTTTGATGATAAGGACTCGAGGATTTTCATGATAGAGTTGACGAGTGATAAGATGCGTGTTTTTGTTAAGAGTTTGATTTCATGTTGATAAAGACAATAACTGTATAATGTACATACTTGTGATTCTTGATTCTTGTAGAATTATAGTTGGTATTGATTCTATAAGTGCGAAAATAGCGGCGTGGAATGTGCGAATAATTCGATGTAGCTGAAAGTCGGCGTCAGTAATATTCGGGTTATGGTCGAATCAAAAGATCACGAAAAGATTTCTCAAAATAATTAGAATTGTACCGAATTAACACATTCAGATACGAATCAACTTGGTTTGTGTAGTGAGTTTCATTTCGAGTTGACAAATTGACACTCTTATTGAATATTCTCATAATTCTTATCGTGCAACTAAAGTCAGCCACTGTTCGAGGTGTCAAAACATATAGCGACCAACAGAAAGTGTCAAATTGTTGGTTTTCGAATCACCGTCTACGCCGGCTCTGTGGTAAACTAATTACCGAAATATTACCTTGTGAGTGATCGGTATGTCTTTAACACCAAGTCATAAACTATCACTGTGATTCCATTTTACAGAATCCCACCAAGGATTATTTCAGACCGAGCTTGTTCAGACGATTTATCCGACTTCTAAACCGAGCAACTACCCGTTTGTGGTCGCAGATTGACCAGTTAACCCGAATTCTAGAGCTACAAGAATGATATGTATATGTGTCTACTGTTTCTCAATACACAATGTTTGATGCATATTTTGGTGTCGCCCCTGAATACTGAATATAGATCGCGCTTTTCGCGTTGCTGCTGAATACTGAATACTCCTGAATGTAATAGCACTGACTGGATTAGTGTAATAATCGATACGATAGTTCAGTATACTGTAGCACGAAACAGCTGCACAGGAAAAAATTCAGCGCGCAGGTCATTCGAAATATAGGGCGCGCGCGTAATCCTCACAACAAGCCGTGTTTCCAAAACGGATGTATTTAGTGGGTCACACATATCAAAACGCAAGCGCAAACATCTGTTTTTCAAAATCACACAATGCACTGCGGTTTAGTGAATTTCCTGTTTAGCGATACTCGTGACTATTTACTTGATGCATATTCAACACCACGCGAGATTGCCTATACTGAAAGGGCGAATCGCGACCGCAGCCATAAGAACACATGGTGAATCACCACCACAGCCTATACGCGAAAGTACGACATGCGAGAGATGCCTATACCTAAAAGTACGATGTGCCAACACGAGTTTCCAATATGACATGCGAGAGATGCCTATACCCGAAAGTACGATATGCCGACGCAACCATAAGAACACATGGCGAATCACCAGAGATCGCGTAAGAATACATGACAGGCACATTATCGACGCAGCCTATACGCGAAAGTGCGACGTGCGACCGGAGCCTATACCTAAAAGTACGATGTGCCAACACGAGTTTTCAATACGATATGCGAGAGATGCCTATACCCGAAAGTACGACATGCGACCGCACCCATAAGAACACATTACGATGTGCGACCGAGAGGGGGGTCAAAAAGTACGATATGCCGCCACGAGTTTTCCATGCGATGTGCGAGAGATGCCTATACCTGAAAGTGCGACATGCGACCGCACCCATAAGAACCAATGGCGAATCACCACAGATCCCGCAAGAATACACGACAGGCGAATCACCGCCACCACCTATAGCAAAAAAGACGAGTCACGACCACGAGTTTTCACGGCGAATCACCGCCACGAGCTATACCTGAAAGGGCGAATCACGACCGCACCCATAAGAACACATGGCGAGTCTGCGATGTGCGAGAGATGCCTATACCTAAAAGTGCGACATGCCACCACGAGTTTTCCATGCGATGTGCGAGAGATGCCTACACCTGAAAGTGCGACATGCGACCGCACCCATAAGAAACAATGGCGATCGCCTATAGCAAAAAAGGCGAGTCACGACCGCGAGTTTTCACGATATACACATTAACAAAGATTCATTCACATGACTATTTACTTGATACATGTTCAACACCGGTCGAGAGATGCATATACCCGAAAGTATGAATTACCACCGCGACACCGGTTGAGCGATTCATATACCGAAAAGGGTTACCGGTCGAGAGATGGCTATACTAGCACCGGTTGAGCGATTCATATACCGAAAAGGGTTACCGGTCGAGATATGGCTATACTAGCACCGGTTGAGCGATGCATATACCGAAAAGGGTCACCGGTCGAGAGATATCTATACTAGCACCGGTTGAGCGATGCATATACCGAAAAGGGTTACCGGTTCAACACGAGTTTCGAGGCACCGGTCGAGCGATCCCTATACCGAAAAGGGTTACCGGTCGAGAGATGCCTATACCAACCCAGGCACCGGTCGAGCGGAAGGGGGGGTCAAAAGGGTCACCGGTTCAACACGAGTTTTCGAGGCACCGGTCGAGCGGGCCCATAAGACCAATGGCCGTTCGCGAGCGATCTATATAACTACTGACGTAAACATTTCTCAGCGTTATTGGACTGGAACTAGGCAATCTCTCATGCAACCAAAGCCTCTCTCTCGTATTGGAACATGCTTCAACTGCAATACGCAATCATAATGACGTAAATATTTCTCAGTGTTATTGGACTGGAACTAGACGCAATCTTTACGTAATCATATCTCAGCGTTACTGGAACTAAGCAAAGACGCTCTCGAAATAACTAAAGTAATCAACTACGCATATGACGTAATCAATACTGTACAGTGTACATGCTGCAATACGCAATCATATTGAAGGTAATCAACTCACGCAATAATGACGTAATAATATCTCAGCGTTTCTGGACTGGAACGATGCCATCTCTCGCTCAACCAAAACCTCTCTCGTATTGGAATCACGCCCACATTGTTCTGTATTCTGATTGGTTAACAGATGTCACGTGATCAAATACTCGACGCTGATTGGAGGGGGTATAAACCCCGTGTATAATACTACTGAATTAACAATTTCGTTATTGATGCATTCAACAACCGGTACAATACTTTATTGTTGGAATCTGCGACGAGGAATTGAAACACATACAGGCATATAACGGTTTCACACACACAAGGCATTTTGTCGTAAAATTATGCCACAATTGTGTAAATACTTTCCAAAAACATGTTGTGTGAGCCTACAGACAATTCCCACCCAATTTAGCAGACGTATATTGATATGGGATGGTTGGAACCCGCGAAATAGTTGGTTCAACAGTTATAGTACAGATATTTCGTCAAAGGAGCCATATTTACCCTATATTTTCAATTGTCAACGGTCATCTATTATGACGTCACAATTGAATATTCGTGACGTCATGGCTTTAAAAAAACACAATAAAAACATGTTTTAAATTAGGGCCTTGTTTTAAACATGTTTGTTTTTAATTGATTTTTGTTTTAAATGCAACCCTAGATATAACAGACCCTGTGGAGGCGGACGGTCAAGCACACCGTACGACGCAGATAATGGAGTCGAACGCAATTAGCTCGCCACAGAAACCGCTGTTCAACAGGTGGCGTATCATTGTCCTTATTGTCGCCGTCCTTATTGTCGGCCTTATTGTCGGCGCCATCGTTTTGAGTGAGTTGTAGAATTCGTTGGAAGCAAACGCCCTGTAGAATTTAAGCATCTACTTTTTTCTAGATCCAAGCAACCAATCTACGGACGGTGGGACTTCAACTACAACTACAACAACTACAACTACAACTACAACAACTGCAGCCACCACTGCGAACTCTACCGAAATGACCTCAGTCGAAATCACCACCTCGATGACGACTACCTCTCCTGATACGACCGCTCCTGATGTGAATGCACCCGACGTAGCCGTCAATGTGACGCCATCACGCGCTCCCATCGTTATGTCACTTGTTGTTGCCTCAATTTTTGTAAGCCTATAGCACTGGTCTACAAATGATAAATTTTGTTGACAGAGCAATAGTATTCACTGGGGTGTTTAAGGTTGCTGAGGACGAATATAACATCAGTTCGTAACACAACGATTGAACAAAACTGCTAGAAGCCGTCAAGCTCGACATAACATTGGAAAATGTGAGTTGCCGTTCCATAGTCACTTTCGATGATTCCACTATAGTGTCCCAAATGATGTGGGCACATCGATATTGAACGAATCACTGCATTTGGGCTACGTCATACTTTTCATTTAGATAAAGGCAATTTTGCGGCCCTTTTGACTGGCTCGCCGAGCGCTAAATTAGACAAAACGGGTATTGATTGAAAGCTTCCGCTGTAGTGATTATGAACATATAAATTTTTCATGGCTCATGGCCCTGGAATTCTCCAAATCAATCACGGATGTTGCATTGTGATCGAGTTTGTCATTGTGACGTAACAATTCTGCATGACAAAACGAGACTGCAGCTCGGGAGATAGAGCCAGACAGCATTGCTGCGTCACAAATGCCAAACTCGATCACAATGCAACACTCGAGGATGATTTTGGAGGTTCCATGAGCAGAATAAAAGTTGTATTTTCGTGATCAGTACAGCAGCAGCTCTCCATTGATAGCCGTTTTATCAAACTTCAGATTAAAAGTGATTGCTGGCTTTTTCGCGTCGAAGGTTACAAAGAAAATGTATTCGTAGATCGAAATTTATTTTATAGCCCCCAAAACAGAAAACATTTGTCACCGACCCATAACACGCGCAGGTCAAAGTTATTTGCATTTGTGGAAAGATTCTGCCAGATCTGCTGATCCCTGAATATGAATCCTTTACATCAGGATGGCCAACCTTTTTTTCCATTCACGGCCGCATTTCGACTATTCATTTAGCCTACGGCCGCATTCCGGGGCATAGTCGTAATAAACTGGCTGGACACCAAATCCCCATTTTACAGTGTCTATCTTCATTTCTGGTGAAATCCGGACTAATCTATTTAATGATATGGGTTTGCTATAAGCACCGAAATCGCGAGTGGTCACTGGTCATGTTCTGGGTCTGGACATTGTCGCGCTAAGTGCAATTTTGTTTGGATTCACTAATGAATATCGTGATTAATATTAGTAGTTTCACATATTACTATCAAACATTTATCCTTTCTCAGCTCATGGATGTGATCAGATTCACGCGTAGATTTCATGGAAGGGGTGTTTTCGAAAATGTAGGGCAAGTTATAAATGATGAAGCGTCCGCGGGCGGGCCAATTGTTATTAGTCACTTTGTTGCATGCTGGTATTTTTGACTTCCCATCAGGATTGTCGGTATAGTGAGGAGTACAGGATTCCGAGTTGGTATTTCTATATGGGGTGCATCATTTTCCTCTGCTGTATGAATCTGTATTGCGGGGCTCTAATTGCAAAGGGTCCTACTATGTTAAAATCGAAAAATGAAGTCACATTGAATCGCGCCAATCGCAAATTTTTTTTTAAGATTCAATAAAATATATTAAGAAATCGCGAGTCAATTCTTAAATTCATATTGTATGTCGACGGCCGCCAACACATACTAATTGAATTACGTGTTCACGGCCGCACAAATTTCCTTCTGCGGCCGATGGTTGGCCACCTCTGCTTTACGTTATGTACAAATATAGTTTCACCGATTTGCAGAATGCATAAATTCATCCATTTTCTTTTGCGACCCTAGTAACTAGCTGCACTTAAAAGAAGAACTTGATAAAGACTAAAATCAAACGCGTCACACATGGATCGACTGGTAACATATAATACTTTGATGGAAGGGGCAACGTAGTTCTCCTTTACCTCACTCTATTTTGATGAGCTGACCTTGTCATAGTGATTGAGACTTTGCAAATATGGTATCCCAACAAAATTGGTACAGCTAACCGCAAGCGGCAAATGCTGTGAAGGTTCTGTCATCAGGGTGTAGCGGTAATTGACGCTAACCGATTTTAAATCAACGGCTTAATATTATTTGCATATAGATACTTAATTGATGACATATTATATCCGCAGCAGCTTATAAACGTGTGAATAATTATACTTGTTGATAGTGACCGCGTATTCAAAGACATGCGTTTGCTCATGCCAAATGTCCGTTGTTACTAGTGGCTGAATAATTGAAATTTTGCACGCATACCTTGATGCCGGAAGTCCCGGTAGAAATGAGTTAACAAGGATTGATGCTATATGTTTGATTTTGTCATCGGTTGTATTGAGGGTCTTCACCAGGGGCGGGCAACATACGGCCCGCGGGCCGGACCCGACCCGCGGACAGTTTTCCGTAATACATGATAATGTGGCCCGTGGCTCCAGTCAGCCGAGATTCCCCACTACTTGCTTACTAGGTCGAATTTTAGTGACTGTAAGTTATTATATACGTGTATTCGCAGCGCGAGAGAGTGGAGCTTATGCGTAAGTTCGTCGAAGCGAGAAGACTTGCATTATCGGCATTTACGATGTACTCAACCCTAATGTCGTTTGTGGTAATCATGGTATTTGTCGACTACAATGGTCATTTACACCAGGCTGATATTTCTTATTTTTGATTCCGTAACCGCCGACTTGTAGCACGGCACACTTCTAGGCTTTCCCAAGAAACCGCTTATGCCAGGGGTCGCCAAATCAAAACGTGCCGCGTTCGCGGGCCACTTTTCAAATTTCGTAGAGGACGCTGGGTGCATGAATTCAATATCGAGATTAATTTATCCACACAGTTGAACAACGACGCTATCTCGTCACCTACTCAACGCTAATGAATTGATATCTTGGAAGATTTGGGGTACCGGGCTTATCGAACGTCTTGATATCTTAATTAGGGATTACACCGCGTGTTTATTGATCAGAGAGAAGCAGACGTGGCGGTGCCTGTATGGCAGTGGTCAGGAACCTTTTTTGTCCGAAGAGCCATATTGGCCCTATTTTTTTCATCTCAATTCCCAAAGAGCCATACATGACAATCAACTGTTACGTCACAATCGAAAGTTCAGGACATCATGGTAGCAGTAATTCGAACTCACTATACATGGGATTCATCGTGTGCGGCATATTTTCTCTGTAAAAACTGGTATTTATTGTTCGAAAATAAAGCTCGAAACGAGTGGTAAGGCACAGACGGGCCAAGACTCACCGTTGATAACACAATTCGTCGTATAAGTAGCTTAGAATTTATTATAACTGATATTAATCGAATGTGACTGTCACTCTGATTCCGAAAATCTATATACTTATCGACTTCTCAATTCTAAAAGTATTCGGTGGTAACATGACGTTGCGCTACACGCATACATTTTATCGCCGGTACTACACAGAGCTATACTTACCAATCAAGAACGTGGGGTTAGCTATGGCGTTGTTTGTAGTTAGAGTTGTAATTGTGGATGTCACATCAACAACAGTTCATTTCGCGCCGTAGATCAGCACGACAATTTGTATTTGAAAACTGCGTTTTCAAATGAGCATCGCCATGTCTGCTATACTCCTTGATTAATCAACTTAATATTTTTATTACACATCAATGACAGTGGTGATAATCGCCTGTTTAGAATTTGTGCGCCACGACAGTGCATTTCCTAAAGTTTAGTATTTTTGCTTTGGGTAATGAGGACGACTTTCGCTTGCACGCGCACTCCCATTCTTCATTCTCTCTCGCTAACGTGCGTCCACTTTCAGGACTCTGCTGCTGACTTTGAAGCTCGGTTTACTCTTCTTCTGGGCTTTTCAAGACGCTACGTTAACAGGGGGTCGGCGACGAGGAGCCTAGATAAACATCCGACGCATAGAAACATGGCAGAGCCGAGACTATAGAACCAGCAACAATTGGTTGCATAATGGTTGCCAAAACACGCTAATTTAAATATGTGTAGAATGTCGCAAAATTATGGTTATGCGGCTGAATGAGGCCGTATACGTCCGCAGGTTGAGCACCTCTGGCCTAGCCGAAATAAGGATGGACATTTGAGCAAGGCTGCAACGTATAGTAAATGATAAATACGAATAAGGGCTCTAGGTTACTGGACCACCATCTAACGCAGTTGTTCGCAAACTCGACCCCGTGGCTGCGTAAGCATGTGTTCTGCGCTATTCGCAAGCTGGCCGCAGGAAGCACCAATTCAAAATGTCCGAGATTTAGCGGTGGTTTCCTCGAGAATCATCAGACAGATATCGCAAGCTGAACACATGCTAACTCCACCCTGCTCTACTCGAAAAGGAAGTAATAAGTCCATTACCAAAGGTTGAATGATTAGAAACATTTGGTTATGACATCACATTGTACGATATTGCACATCCAGTCATTCTGTATTGAAGCATAAACTGGCGTATTTTTGTGATAGCTATAGTCATCGTATCATCGGCTCATCATAATGTGGATCTGGTACACCCCTGTACACACCATCCGAGTGGTGCACCCTTTGAAAATTCTGGTACACCCTAGGGTGTACGACAACCCCGGTTGAAGAGCACTGCAATAGTTCACGTTCACACATAACAAAAGCGATCGTATTCCGTGAACAGCGAACAACGTACGCTTCATGAAGCTTGCACAGATCACGATAAAATGTATAAAACACCAAAGTATGGAAGTATGGAAATGTCGTTCCATACAATAGATTAAAATCTTCCATTCCATACCATACTTGCATTGTTCCATATTCCATAC
This sequence comes from Botryllus schlosseri, assembly GCF_051294905.1. Lineage (NCBI taxonomy): Eukaryota > Metazoa > Chordata > Ascidiacea > Stolidobranchia > Styelidae > Botryllus > Botryllus schlosseri. The sequence continues at coordinate 20,346,559 of NC_137239.1, forward strand.
CAAAATATCGATCCATACCATACCATACTTCCATACCATACTATGCCCTGCTGCAAGCTGCCCGCGGCGTTTGAACTGACAGACAGATGACACCAGGCGCAAAGCTGGAGCGGATGATCGATGGAAGACCGGATTCGGCCTCGCAACCTCCGGAAGTTTGGCTTTTCAACCTGTGGGGGCCCAAGACCAATGTTTGTGGGGGTGGACTCACGAAATGCTTTTTCGGTCCTGATATTGTGGATTACGATCTGATTGTCACTCTGTAGAACCATATACTTGAAAAAACGGTTCCATACTTTACATTTTGGGTTGATTTCAATTTTTGAAAGTTCACCAGTCCGCCAAATATTTTTTGAAATATTACCATTCCGCAAAGTGAAAAAGGTTGAGAACCACTTGCCTAGACAAAATGGAGACTGTTATTGACAGCTCATACCGAACCCTGAAGTGCGTGATACTTCATAATAGAAATAAATATGCCTGGGTTTTAAGATGTTTGTTTAGTCTCGACATTGAACATGCTGTGACGCTCTAGAAGACACATTAAACCCAAAAGCAGCGGTTCTTGAACTTTCAGACCACTACCCAAATCTGAGTTTCGTTTCATTTCATTTCGATACCCAAGCCTCACGCATCGACATGAATGTAGTTTTATTGTGATTATATGCTACGTATTTACGGGCAGGTTTGAACTAGAGAATGCGCAGACAACCAGATGTACACAATGCAGTTCTATGAAACAAGTGTGACGCATCACGTGATTTCAAATCGGAGTGAATTATTTTCCTCTGCGGGCCCCGTTTGTACTGCGGGGCTCAGATTGCAATGACGAGACTTATCGGTGCCGACCATTTCGAAGACCAGGCATATCCATATTGAAGGTTTTGTTCAACCAGCAACGGTCATGTTGGGCCAAGGTGTTATCGAATTTATCCTGCGTTTTGAGCACCGCACTTTGGCTGCAACCGCATGTAGGTCAAAACTTCATGTTTCATGTGTCCCGTCGCGGGCGGAAAATATGGCCTCGAAATACAATTGCACGCCCTCAGATTAAAGCAGCCGAACGGTCTTCGGCGGCGTTTAGCAATACTTGCTTCCCAAATTTGTTTTTGATCGCGATCCCAAATTTCGATTTTAAAATGTTTCGCCACACCTCTTAATTTGGCGTGCTAATTACTACGTGTTTATTTGGGTGATTATTACGTGTGTCCTGGGTATGTTTTATATAGTTGCCACATGTAATTTTTCCGGAAGGAAATATATCCGTCATATTGGTTCCCATACTCTCGACAATTGTTTTGTGGTATTCGTGGTGTTTGTCCAACGCTATGGTCATTTACACGATACTGATTTTCTTCATTTTTATTCCGAGCTGCCGACTTATAGCACGGCCCATTTTGTTTTGTTTTATTACCAATTTCTATCAGTTCAATACACCACAAAACGCGATACAATGAAAAGATAGGAAGGTGTCGAAGCGACTTGGAGTATTCTATGGAATCAGACACCCACCTTGGCCTAGGCCAGGGGTTCTCAGCCCTTTCTGGGCCATGGCCCATTTTCCGGATTAAAAATGTGCTGTGGCCCACCTGATCTCTTAGAGTCATAATCCTGTTTATTGCGTGGTCATGGACAGCGCCCATATGGCTATTTCTCTAGAATATGCGCATTTTTCTCTAACTGATGATATTTAAATCTCGATCTCCCGGGATATGGAATCGCGCGAAGCGAATTTCAACTTGAATAAATATCTACCAACAAACGACCAACGAGATAATCTTGGGCTCCTTCGAGCTCCCCCAATTGGGGGTGTGGGTGTGGCAGTTACGGCCCTGCTATATCATATGCTAAAACTCCTAAGTAGATTATTTTCGTCCCCTGCTCCATTCGCGTCGCGAAGCACAATGATCAGATCCCTGCACTGTGTGATTGGGACTTCAGTGATACTATTGTGGGGCTGGGGAATATTATAATCATTCTGGGCCAGCATCGAACAATTCACTGGTGAATGGGGTACTACAGGGAAGTGAAGAAAGATTTTTCAATACGCATGATATACTTTGTACGTCTTGTACCAAAACAACTGAAGTTGCGATGTCAGAATATTCAATCCAATGATACAATCAATTCCTGTGACTCTTTCATTATGTACAATGATTTCCAGGCCGGACATTTTAAACCGACTTCAAAGATTAATGCGCTCCGATAAATCCTCAATCCATTAAGATTCCTTGAGGTGGTGCAGTATACCTTCGCAAAAAGTTACTAATAATTTGCAATTATGGCGATTTTTAGCTTACAAGTACAGTAAATCTGTACATCAATTGCACTTCATTGCGAGTTCATTGCATACCCCTTTTAACGGCATACGACATATGACCCTGCCGGAATACTTGGTTACTTCAGCATTATCTTCCAATTATTATACGCTTGAAATTATTTTAGTTGCTGTAAGACGTAGGTTGTCATAGCCATTAGCAAAAGCCACCGTTTTTCCGTAACGTTTAGGATTTGTAAATGTTGACTTCATACGCGCCACTACGTCTAATCATAGTCGGATGAAAAGCTTTATGTAGCCTACGTACAATTAGATAATACGAATATATTTTCAGCGATCGAATAACATAAGAAATATTACCAAACTTACAACAATTCTGAAATTCTAAATAGCTCTGTGGCCCACCTCAAAATGCTCTGTGGCCCACCAGTGGGCCATGGCCCACCCTTTGAGAACCCCTGGCCTAGGTGATGTAAAAAGGAGGAAGAGTAGATTTTAAAAGTTCTTTCAGACTTAGAAAGAGAAACATATCTGGACCTTGGAAACAGCAACATATCTATCTCGGAGTAATTTATTTCGAATATTGCGTAATATTTCAAACTTGCGTTGAGTATGTGTGACGACACATGCTTTAGAAGCTGTCGTGAAAACACACACGCTGTGTTCACGCTGTTAATAAGGCTTGACAAAGACATTAAACTTATTACATCAGCGATTTCCCGTGGAGAGGCGAAGTGGGGCACGAAGGCCCTTTATGGGGGCAGAAGGCCAGCTTTTTTTGGGGGGGGGGCTGACAATGTGATTGTTCGGTCCCGGACATAATGACGTCTGGCCTCGTGTTGAGTATATCAGTAATGCATACATCACCAAACAGCGACGCCTCAGTATTTTCAAAATAAACCATGCAGTCTAAATGAAGTTTGTGGTTGTAACAGGACTTCAATTTACAGAAATATAACAAAATATATCTAAAAGACAGCAGAAAAGTTGAAGTTTACAATGTTAGCTTTCGAGTTGCATCCATTGGTAGTAGTTCATTACTCTTGGCTTTGTAAAGTTCGCCAGCTCGCAAAATTTGTTTTTGTTACCGGTCCCCAAGGTAAAAAGGTCGGGAACCACTAAGCATCTAAAATTCTCACTGTCATTCTTTCCTAATCGGCGTCGCCCAATCCTGAAAGTCATATTATGCCCTATTCGTTGGCTAAAATAGGGGTGTAAAATGCTACAAACGATGGTTTTCAATTTTATAACGATATGCAAATTACTTCAACACGTTATCATCAAACGAAAGATTTGACCTCAAAAATCAAACTTTTGACATTTTCTACCTTAAAAAATCTGACTTTGACAAGATTTTGACCTCATGTATGCAAATTAGGTGTTTTAGCACATAATGTTAGAATTGTACTACCTATCTTCATTTCTGGTTGGAACTGTCTGTCCTTACGGAGTAGTTTGGCCTGAGAAAACTTTTTTGACTTAAAAACTGACGAATTTTTCCATGAAACAACTTTGTTTTAACGAAATCTGGACCTATGAAGAATTCCAGTAGTTACATCACGCATTACGGTAAAAACAATTAAAATTTGTTGTAGTACGACGAAAGATACTTTCCTACATTCTTGGATAGAAAGTGTCCACCTTCCTTAGTAGCTTGCCATGAATATAAAAAGAACGTTCATACAGCAGTTTTTGGCTGGCAACACTGAAATTGTGCGTACACTGCTAGTGACACACCGTGTTGCTTCATTCTGACAATGCTGTCTACATCACAATTTGTATTATGCGCTTCTTGATATAAGAACCAATGCACACCAAGCCTTGCTTCAGTTAGGATATTGCGGTACGTTGAGCATAACACGATGCCAACCTATTTGATTCATCTGACAGTTTATGATTCATAATGACCAGACGCTGGGCCACAGACAACGGTAAGCCTAGTAGGCTTCTAGCTGTGAAATGTCAAATACTATAAATTCACCGATAGTGCAAACATCTACAATAAAACGAAAATCAGGTTGCAAATAAATTTTGATTTTTTAATTTTGACAAAATTTTGACTTATTTTGACATGTCAAAAAAATGTCCCTAGTTATCATGAAGCATGTAATTATTTTGTTGATTATTATAAAGATTAATAGGGTCGTTTCGCCGTTGATTGCCGTGCATTCCAGGATGAATTCATATCGACTGAAATGTTTAGTTCTAACTTCCAGCTGTACTTACAGAACTGAGTGCTGTCTCTCTATCAACAGGAGCTCCCGAACGCGCCGAAAGCAAGCCCTGATATCGAAACCCATCACTGTATAGTTATGCATTTGAAACGAATTGTTTTTTCAACAACTGTATTATATATTCATACATCAATTCCGTAAAGGTGTAAATGTCCTCCGTCCGTAGTTGATCACCCACTATACAACACATGCTGCAGAGACTTTATTAGGCGTCCGATCGCTGAAGCGTCTAGAGGCCAAAGAGCCAGATACAACACGAGGCATCACTACAATAACTGCCGCAAGGAGCATTATAGAGCATAGCTGCCACAAAGGTAGGTGGCCGTCGCGAAATGCTTTAACGAATCAAAAGTCATCCAAGTCGATCTCACAGATGTAAGACTGTCTTTCTTCGCAAGACTGATCATTCATCAACACCACGTATCTGGAGTTACCAACAAGGTGAGCGCAATCTTCGTTTTTTCCTTCGTATGAATTTGGTTCGTTGGTATTCCATTCGGTTGTCTGTACATTAGTAGCTCCTCTATCAGCCCACACCCATTGACCTTCCGTCGCAATGTCGTCATATCCGATCCAGGGCCTTCTCGGTTGGGACGAAATATAGTTGGCGGAAATTATAAACCTGGAAGTGTGCATATATATGTCAACGTTGCTAACTAATATTTTCTCTTTTATGTGATCTTATCTGGGAAACAAGCATGCTGGACTCCGAGTCGAGATTGATAGGAAAAAAAGGAAACGCCATTTGATCAAAATAACAGGTTTATAGGCTAGGGTTGCAATACGTCCGGAATTTCCCGGATGTGTCCGGAATTTCACTGTCAAAACTGCGTCCGGGAGGAATTTCTAAAATATGCCCAAATGTCCGGAATTTTGAAGGCTTGAAGTAAGGTCATAATATTTTCGTAAATCAACAAAGAATATTATTTTTGGGTAGATTTATGCTACATGAAATTTTTCTTCGCGCTCCGCGCGATTTATAGTATCGCATAAAATGGTTATGCGATAATATAATATGGAGACTGCTACACTCGTAAAAACTGCGATCAAAAATAAAATGTAAATAAGATTCATTTACCAAAATTAGTGTAATTGTAATCGCAATTACAATTACAAGATAACAGTATATTCATATAGTCGGTTTAATAGGCCGTTTGGATGATTTATTCAAAGATAGTGGTTCTAAACCTGGGGGTGGTTTGCCTTCATTCCGGGGTTCTCAAAGATTTTGAACGTAATCAGCTTCCAAAACAGGCCGTGAGTAAGTCTGGGAAAAGGCATCGACCTTTCATTAGTAATCAGCTCATCAACTTTTGAGTTGGGACGCGGAACATTTTCAAATTGGAAATGGAGTCACGACCATAAAAGGTTGGCAACCACCGGGTGTACGATGTTTATATAGCTCAGTGGTGCAGTGCGCACAGGCATTATGCTGATAAATAATCTTATCGGTGTGCCATGAACATGACTTAACTATGTACAACAGGGGTGTCAAACATACGGCCCACTAGACGATTTCATCCGGCCTGTGAAGCCATTCTGAGTACATTGAAAAATGCTTACAGTATTATTCAGAACATTTGTAACAAATGTTGAAATACTTTTGTAGGAAATGATATCATCAAATATTTCCCCAATGCAAGAAATGTAAAGCATATGTTCATAGGCCACATTGCATCCACCCGACAAGGGTGTCGTATGGTTTCACTCTAGTCACCATTAGGAACATGTCGATAACATTGACGATAAATTTCGAGGTGCTGCACTCTGAGTTCGGAGTTTAATGGGGAAATGGACGAAAAAGCAGTTATTCACAGCAGCAAAAACGCCAATGCGAAACCGTCATATGCACGCTACATGAAGAATATATTATTTATACAAAAAAAGTTCAAATATCTGCGGTCGCACTTCTGTATTACTTCCGACTCGAAATGTCTCTGACCTTCAGAAAAACCAGGATCGTGATTTTATTTTTAAAAAACAAATAAATTTGCGAATTGAGTGTAGCTAGAATAGAACCCCTCTGATCCATGATATAATGTAAGATATATGCATGATAATAAAGTGAAAAGGTCATGACATGAGGTAAAATTTTGGAATCATTTGACTGGTCTGGACCGCGAGCGATCAAAAAGTTCGAATCAGACCCGCGAGGCAATTTGAGTCATCATTCTCCATCAGCTATATCGCTAACTCTGACCATTTGTGCGGAGAGAGGATCGAAATTATATAGTAATATATGGAAGAACTAATATTATTGACATAATTCATTCAAATCATTTAACGACCAGATGCATAGTAAGGCCACGGAAGTTACATCGATTGCACCCAAGATCAGTGTTTATTTGGGCGAGATGAGCTGAAAAATGTGGCTTCGGCCCTGGTCACAAGTTCACAACTTACAACACACAACCTTAGAGGATAAGAACGTGTATTTTCTCGACTAATCGCGAGAAGATAAGGTGCTTGCCATATTGAATAGGAAACTGTGATATTTTGAAAATCTTTGCCACCCACCTGAAATAGCTCCGCGACCCACCGGCAGGGAAGCACTGCCGTAGAGCCTGCGTTGTTACTTACAACTATAATACTATGGTCACCTGTTGGTGAATTCATTCATCGTGCCATTAAGAATGATTCAGTTTAGTTCTGTAATTTAAAACCTTGTATATACGTTAGATAAAGCGGGCTGCTTTGTTCGAATACATACAGGTTAAAGTTAAGAATTGGGTGTAGAATTCGATCAACTTTTCCAAAATAAAATTCAATCTGAGGATCTTTCTACGGTTTATACCAGTTTTTCTGTTAATTCAGTAGTCACACAAAGCAACAAAACAAAACCCCATATAAGGTCACCGTATTTTCAATCATATCTGAAATATTTTCAATAGCCAATTCTTAATCCGAATATCCTAAACTGACTTCACCCTCTTCCCATTGTCTTCATTACAGACGTTAAAATATAGGGAGTCGACAGATATAGATGTATATATGTCCTATTTCGAACTTCTACAGAGGGACCCGGTGATGTGCGGTGAGATTCATGGTTGATGAGGCGCTGGCCGCTTTGGAGTCATAGTTACAATTATATAAACCCAAAATCATAGCTGATACACAATTGAAGGGGGTGTGGATCGAAAATACATAACAGCTCCGTCAGTAAGGGAATGCATCTGCTCTGTACAGCATGTTGGCCATCGCAACTACGCGATTCATTTTACATCGTTAGTTCGCGAAGTCGATATCTCATTATATCACTGCGCTGCAATTGTCGGATGGTTAACAATAATGAGTGAGGCAAACCATCTGTTCCTCATCTGGTTATTGTTTCTCTGCGCTGTCATAGTCATTGCACGTAACAAGGACGAATATTATATTTCTTTACGACCTTGAGGGGGTTCTGGTGCTCCTACATTATTAATATTTGGATTTTTGAAATCAGTTCGACAATAGCATTCGGTCAATACCAGTTATTCTATCTATGATGGATCGCGCTATCACAAGTGATGCTTGGCCCGTCTGTGTCTCACCTTTGGTTTCGCGCTGTATTTTTTTTGCAAAATTGTGAATTGACCTCTGTCATTGGCATTTGGCAATACAGGCGAGTTAATTGCATTGTTTTTTTTAATTGCTTTATGTGACTAGTAATTATCAACTGAGACTATGGTGGAGATTTTTGCTCAAATTGACTTTAGTACTGCACCCTGTTACTGTTTAGTGTTGTGACCCACAACGCCACATGAACGTTTAAAGTTTAGGATACGATGAATAAATATGCTGACGATTTAATTTTGTAGCTATCAAATAAAAGTATTTTTATAGTTCATCATTTTGACCAAAAAGCTTAAAAGCATTTTTAATGTTTAATTTAATTTAAAAGGCTCTCACTTTCAAGAGTGAGACAGGGCCTATTTCCTCGATTTCGGTAGGCTGTCCACTGTATGATATAATACGAAGTTCGAAAATAACCCGCGCTTGGGAGTGTTTTAGCGTTAATTCATTTTAAATTAATTTCAATAAACCACTACCTTCATGGAAAGATATTTCAAAATATCGTCGGTACATATTTCGCGAGGGGCGCCACGATAATTTCGAGATTTGACAGATTTTGTCTAATGACAATTTGCAATGAGAACTCAGGGATATATAAAACTATTGTTCTACTATATAGTCATATATAGTCTCTATATCCACTGTTCCCGCTAAGCTGCGCGCGTGCGCAATTGCGCAGTACTGACACGGTCTCTCCTCGGAGAAAATCTAAGCTGCGCAGAAAAAAAGTCGAAGTGATGACTTTTTTTTAGTCAACACCACAAAACAAGAAAAGTGCGTAATTCGGCAGTCCATTCAAAGCGATGACCTTTTGGTGTGACACGCTTTTTCTCCAGCGACACCATACCGCCCCCTGAGCCCAGCGACCACATATCGCCCGCTTTAAAATCCAAATTTCCCCCTGGCTGGCGCCGCATCCACTGATCCAGCGTTTAGAATCACTGCTTCAGAGTGTGGAGGAAAGAAAAGTACTGGATGCCGACGAAGCTTAATAATCTAGCTCAGACACCAATAGATGTGGTGCCGAGATATATGCGAGTTACGGTTTACTTATATCCTGTGCTAATGAGTTCACTTTATGAGGTACACAACCTCGGTCAACCTTTTCAAAATGCATCTTGTTTTAGTGGAACACAAGGTGATGGACATCACGCTTTCGTTTTTGCGAATATTTTTGAGGTGAAATACTTTCTCGTATATTTGAACGTATTACAAAAAGTTTCCTAGTGACGAACCTATCAAGGTTTCTTGTGAACATGGACCTTGCCACATCATCCCTAGGCAGTATGGCGCATACTCTCGATGGCAAATTCTGTCTCTGTAGTAGCGAATAATATTTTGACATATGGAACAGACGAACATTCTCACCTCACAGTTTCAAAATGTCTCAAGATCTGCGTAGCGAGTCTTCCACCGAATCCCAGACACCGACTTCTTGCGGTTTTGTAGTCCGCAAAGGTATCGAAGTTTTTGAAAAGAAAATTTCTTGATTTCAACCAGCCGTTGTGCATGTGAATTTGCTTCGTAACCATTTGTCCAATCTGGCCCATCTAAAATATGCTTTGATTTTTCTAGATCCAGCCAACGATAACGTAAAATAGATATCGCGATCGATAAATCTTAATTATTGCGGTCATATTAATTACATATTTTATCAGTTTTTCCAAACTTTATATACCAGAGGTGGCCAACCTGCAGCTGTGCGATTCAATTTGACTTCATTTTTCGGTTTTGATGTAGTAGGGCCCTTTGCAATTAGAGGCCCCATAGTACAGGCTCGAACAGCAGAGGAAAAAGATGCACCCCATATGGAAATTCCAACTCGGAATCGTGTAGGCCTACTCATTACTATACCGACAATCCTGATGGGAAGTCAAGAATTAACACCATGCAACAAAGTGACTATAATAACAATCAGCCCACACGAAGATGCATCATCTCATCATTTATAACTTGCCCTAAATTTTCGAATACACTCCCTCCAACAACTCTACCGCTGAATCTGATCACATCCATGGGCCGACAAAGGATAAATGTTTGATAGTATTATGTAAAACTACTATTATTAATCATGAAATTCATTAGTGAATGTGAAAATGACAATGTACAGTCCCAGAACATTACCAGTGGCCACTCGCGATTTCGGCGCGTATAGCAAGCCTATATGATTGAATAGATTAGCCCGGAGTTCACCAGAAATGAACATAAACCCTCTAACATGGGCATTGGGCGTCCAGCTAGTTCATTGAGACTATATGCCCTGGAATGCGGCCGTAAGCTACATGAGTAGTCGAAATGGGGCCGTGAATGGCAAAAAGGTTGGTCACCCCTGTTATATACACAAACACACCACCACATCAAACCTTAGTTCATTAAATGTGCCCACAGTTGTGATATTTATGGTCTTTTTAGGTTGATACAATTGATAGGTACTGTGTTACATGCCATTACGTTCACAGTTTTGTAGACGTTTAAGGACACACACAATTAGGAAACAAAATTTATAGCACTTATCAGTGAGGCTGGACAAAATCGGGTACCCGAGTGGGATTCGCTTCTGAATCGATATTAGACTTTGAGTTGAGTACTCGAGTAGCACTCAAGCATTCAAAATCGTATGAAGGATTCAAAAAAGTTGAGTAATTAAATCCTGCGTTCAAAGCAAATCAGTTGATACATCAATTACACGATTAAAAAGTAAATGATCCTCCCGCCAAACAGTAAGGTTTGCGAATGTAATGAAGAGATTCGAAAATTCTTGAATATTATCTGTTGATTTAGCATAATCATTATGAAGTCTCCTGTTGTCATAGACGTGGTTTTGAAAGATTCAGTCCGTTTCGTAATCGTTTTTTGCTGATTGGATATTTCTTTTTATAATATATTAAAAGTTGAAGCCCCTCGTTGTTAGGTAGCAAAGGCTGTGAGCTAAGAGGGTCTGCGTCAGATTATTGATAATGATTAAATTGGGATGTGTGTATGCCGCTAATCAGGGCCGAACTGTCTCAGTCAAAACAAAATTTTGCTTCAGGACACACCGATATACATGATGGCGGAAGTTTCGGTCAAAATACTTCTCCGAAAATTGCCCTGCCAAAAAGATCGACGGTGAAAAAAGCTTCGCCCGAAATCAGCGCCCCATATGTTGGGAGCCGAGATGGTTGAAAATAGTCATGTCACTGTTATCTGAGCCACGCGGTAGAAATGCGACAGCAGATAAAATTAATGTGTACAGTGGGGAAATTCGAATTTGTAATTTCTAATACTTCCAGTTCTACTTGATTAGAAAGGCACGAAGTCACTTCTACTTCTACTTGAGTACCAACGACTACTAGAATAGTTTAATTCCTGGAGCAGCATCAAGCCGAGGCGGTTGCGTCAATATACCGTACCGGCAAAAATCCTTACATTCAGCTGACAAAAAAATACACTTTACATCTGAAATCGGCAAAAGCTCGTAGGCTATTGTTCCCGACTGAAGTATCGTGTCTCCACAACGCTTATAGTAGGTTATACTGCCGGCTGGCTGCACTTTACCGCAACAACATTGACCGGCGTGTCTTCTGCTGCTGAATAGTAAGGCATGTGAAATTTATGACGACTCTCAAAATACAATCATAAATTACTATGGTTCGAAAGAAGGTACAGCTGAAAACATATCATGCCCAGACTTTGTTAAAGAGGGGGCGACCTGTGATTTCTGTAGCCAAAGATATTGGGTATCAAATAGTCGCAACAGAACTGTTCAGAAATATTTTACTGGATTATATAATCTAACTCCGACTCAGAACAGTGGTTCAATAGATGCAAGCGCAACATTCCGCAAGGCGCTGTTGATCACTTTGTGACAATAGCCAGCCACTCCATAGTGACATTAAATTCCAAACTCCTATTGCAGTGGTTCTCAACCGGGGGTCCGCAAAGCAATTTCAGGGGGTCCGCGAGACCTTCCAATTTGCAAAATGATTGATAACTAAGGCGTTTTTTTGGCGTGTCAAAAAAAAGTCAATATTGTAGCGTTAGGTCAAAAAATGTAAAAAATGTTTTACAAAGTTAAAACTATTTTCCAGTCTGCATTTCGTTTGTTTCGTAGATTTTGCACTGTCGGTGAACTTATCATTTGAAATTTTACAGCGTGTCGCCTACTTTATAGGACTACCATTGTAGACGGCCCATTGTCTGCTCCTTGTGAATCATAAACATTCAAATGAAACAAATAGGTTAACATGGTATTATGCTCAACGTAACGTAATATCCCAACTGAAGCAAGACTGCGTGGGCATTGCATGGTTCTTATATCAAGAAGTGCCTGATAAAAACTTGTGCTGTAGAGAAACCAATGCCAGAATGAAGCAACACGGTTTGTCACCAGCAGTGTACACACACACAACTTCAGTGTTGTCAGCCTAAAACTGCTGCTGTTGAACGTTCTTTCTCAATTCCTGTCAAGCTACTTAAGGAAAGACACTTTCTACCCGATAATGTAGGGAAGCTTTTTTCGGTGCACTACAATTTTTTTAATTATTTCTACCTTAATGCGTAATGTAACTACTGGAAATCTTCATAGGGCCAGATTTCGTTAAAATAAAGTTTGTCATGTAAAAATTTGTGAGTTTTTTAGGCAAAAAAGTTTTTTCCAGGCCAAACTACTTCGTAAGGATATACAGCTCCAACCAGAAATGAAGATAAGTAGTACAAGTCTAACATTACGTGGGAAAACACCTAATAATTCAATGATACAAACATATTGCTGTTTAGAAACGTTTTCTTGGGGTCGGTGGAAAAAATAAAAATATGGAGATAGCAAGGTCAATCAGGGTGACTTCGTAATGTTTGCGAAATCTTTTCGATTTGAAGTTGTCAGTCTCATCAAATTAGTGAACAGTTGTTTGAAATAAAAGTTCCTGAAGTATTTTTCGTAATTTGTTTGAACGAAGGGATTGAAACCTCGCCACGAAAGATATTTATCCTGTAATATACATACCCATAATATACTCTTCCAGAACAACTTAAAGATGACATGCTAGATAAAAATGACTAGGCTGGACGTGATATGTTCATTAAAACATGTATCTTCGTATTGGTGCTATAAATGTTGCGATCACACCAAAAGTGTCGTCGGAAGTCTTACGCATTAATATTAGATTAGCCTCAATCTATCTTTGTGGAGCTGGATTTTCGGCACTTATATCAAATCGAAGACGCGGAATATTCAAGACAAGAATTACAGCTGCAAAATCAGCTTTGAAATAATAAAAAATCTACCCAATTTCTACATAAGTAGTACGATGGTATTTTCAATAAAAGTCATTTTATTGCGGTTTATCACAAGCCTACAGTTCATATTTGCACAAGGCAGATGACGGAGCACCATAATTGAGTTAAATTTTAACTAGAACTTGAGGGGGTCCGCGAGGGCCCGTGACAGTCAAAAAAATGGTCCGTGAAACAAAAAAGGTTGAAAACCACTGTCCTATTGTATCTGATTGTTGACATTTTGTCAACTGATGTGCATATTAAGGTGATCGCAAATTTCTCATTGTGGAATCCCTCTACTATTTTGAAATTGCTACCTTTGTAAGTTTCTCAGAAGTTATTCACTGAATATCGTTGACCGAGTGCATGCATAAGGGATGAGAGCAATCTCAAACGAATAATCAATTTTGACAAAATGTCAACGCATGTGACAATAAGGATAGGGATAATACAATGCACTATCGACTTCGCAACCCGATGGTGTAGTATTAATCGTAGTTACGACGGCCAACGGGCAGTCCAGAGCAAAAACATTTCCTTACTGATGGAGCTTTCATGTATTTTCCATCCATACCTTTATATATTATATATAGTCGCTTCTTGCGTATCGTGTGTGTGAAGAGTGCTAATGTAATAAGAAACGAGTCAACTGAATAACCTATCATTTTAGATTAGTAAATTTGTAGATTTGACTCTGAAGGGGTCAGTGCCTCACCAACCATGAGCCTCACCGCACGTCAGTGGGCCGTAACAATATTAATACAGATGCCATCGTCCATGGTAGTACTGATAATTTTTTACATGTTAGTCCACGAAGATTCACGAAACAATTTAAGAATCCGCGCGAAAAAAAAACAAGAAACTCTGCATAGACAACATAGGCTTCGCTTTAGCATAGGAAAAGTAGATCTCGCGACTGGGAAAGATGAAATCAACATTGAAGTTGAGTCCTTACGGTTGATTTTAATTCTTTCTCAGTCGCTACCAGTCTGCGATCTAATTCCCGCAACTTTTCCGATTGGGCACTTGACCTCTCATCGCTACATGTGATCGAAAAGTCTTCTTTGCCGACCAGCGAGGATAAGACAGACCCGGGTGCAGTGCTGCATCGCAAACCAACGTTCGTTTTCTTGACGGAAGAATCAGTAGCATCCGTCCACAAAGCTGCATTTATGATTAGACCCAGAACTAAGTTGGACATGTTTATTGTTTATCGTCTTGCAAAGATATTGATATTGATATTAAAGAGCTGAAATGCAACGAGATAGATTTCACTTTCCGGTATTTTGTTTATTCACAAGGTTTCGTCATCTAAAGTCAAGTGCCATTTTGAGCCAGGCCTACACAAAGAGAAACTTTCATCTTGGATTTTCGAGTCGACCTCGGAGCGGTGGAACACATCAATACACGCCACCTTGGCAAGAAACATCAAATAACGTCGGTCGATCTCGCATCGCTTCTGCTTTATATCCAGCCGCCGTCAAGGTACGACAAGAATAGACAAGCATAGAACCATCATTATTTATACATACACGTATTGGAAGTCGACGAGCTCATTGACTGCCGGAGGCAGTTAAAAATGTCAATTTCTCAAAAACCATTCAGCCAAGGAAACGTTTGCTTCGTGTTTCGAAGTTCATTGTCGTTCGACCAGAGGTGGTCAATGTTGCCATTTATACTACTCAAAATTGGTCAGTAACCAATTGCTTCTACTTCTACTTACTTTTACTGCTTGCTGAGGTGGTGATGTTTTCATTTTGAATTGGCCGCGAAGATGCACCTTGTAATTTCGAATATAGCCACCTGATGCCATCGACTGCAAAAGGTGTGCGATTCTTTGATCAAGTTACTGTTCGAAACTACTTGCTAGGGATGGTGTGAACGCGAGGTTCACGTTCGCGTTCTGTGTGTGAACCTCGGAAATTTAGAGGTTCGCGTTCACAACAGAACCTTGGTAGGTTCTACACTGTGAACCTTTTTCATATATTACAATTTTCACTTCATTACAACATCTTTGGTTCATATTTATTGCATTTCAACTGCGGGCCACTCCATGCATGGCGTTGGCAGCATTAAAAATCAACACCAAACGAGCATGCACCTTGACCATCTCAAATGTTTTACTTGCTTTGTTACAAAAGTTTGCTCGAAATATCCAGGTTTCCGTTTGTGACTCTCTGTTGTGAGTTTGACCCGCAATCAAAAACATCACGAGCAAAATACGTAGTCAGCGAATGATGCTTATTCAACCAATCAATGAAATTGATATCGTTTTCTGATGAAAAAAATCTAGCAGGCGTACGGGGTCAATCTTGACTTCGTATCTTTACTGCATCATTAAAACCAAATCCGTGCGATTGAAGTGTTGGCCACTGCTGTATAGTGTTTAACTTCTTAATGGGGTAATATTTGTAGCAAGTATAGAAACCTATTTTACACTCAGCTCAATATCAATGTAGCGATACTCAGACGCCGAATACATTGTCCGGTCTGGTCTCGACCGTTAAGGCGTAAGTTTATGTTCCCTGGTAAGTCCTCGTCGAAATTGTTGGCAAAGCGACGGAAAATATTGATTTTATGGGAGTATTATATACTTTAATTGCCTCAGTTGATACATTTAGGGCGAAGATAATAAAGTTGGATTAGCAATAAAGTCGATTAGCACGTTCGCCAGGATTTATCAACCCAGGATTGAGCAAACCGGTTGATCGCGGCGCATAAAGTTAGTGTTAATCTCATGATTTAACAAACTGGAACAACTATAGATTTCTAGTTATGTATAGAAACTGCGCACCATTCCTACGTCTAATTATTCCCGATAATTACTGTGCCGATTGTCTCCTAGGTTATGGCTTCACTAAACAACAATCACCGAATTATGTAGGACTACCCACCATTGCAAAGCGATATCCGTTTCTTAGCTGTACCGTACGAATTGGACACGACTTTCATTTCACGATGATGATAATTCTACCTATTACAGTGGCAGTATCGTCGTCAGCAGGCTGCTGTTTCATTATGGAGATTGTGGGATCTCTAGTTTTATTCACCAACTAGCAGCCAATATATAACGCATTTTCGCATTATGATGCAACAGATAACGCCACTTGATTGAAAACTCGGGACACCGCGACTAACCATCGCGCGTAACCCTCTTCACCTTCATGCGTCGCGATTAGCAGTATTTAATCACACGATTAGCATTCTCCCGGATCAGCACACTTAATTATCTCCGCCCTCAGCGACGTTTAAAACACCAATATGTACTTCGGCATTGTGGCATTATGTGGCCCGAGTCGTCACTAGGTATCGTGTACATTAGTAGGCTATCACTTCATTGAAAGATAGGGTTGGAATTAGCAATATGACGTCACGTGACGTCATGAGGTTCACGTTCGTGTTCACACAGAACCTTTCAAAAAGGTTCGCGTTCACACGAACCTGAACCTTTCGGAGGTTCACACCATCCCTACTACTTGCTCGAGTATACGTTTCGATCGTAACTTCGCACTTGAAGTCGTTTTGACACGTGTAGTGAAAATTTTAATCCAGGAAGTAGGTTGCCACGATTAACAGGTTTTAATCAGACGATTAGCATTCTCTCGGATATACAGACACTATGATATCCGATATTATTCGGTTCCCATCATCTAAATGTAGCGCGAAGCTGCACTGGTACGTGGCAATGACATTATTGTGAAGTCGTTCAATATTGTCAAAAAGTGAAATGAAATAGGTACGGCCGTAAAATGGAAAATCTGATCCATTGCTCTTATTCCCAGCAGCTTATCTCATTCAATAATTTGCAATGTAAAGTCATCATCATCATCATCATCATTGGTTTATTAGCAATTTTATCAGTTCAATACACCACAAAAAATGCGATACAATGAATAGACAGGAAGATGTCGAAGCGACTTGGATTTGTCAATGGAATCGGACACCCACCTTGGCCTAGGCGTAGTAAAGAGGAGGCATGCACACTGAATGAAAGTAAAGAATGCAGTATAGAAAAAGAAAGCGACAAGAAATAGGGCGGCATGTCATGGGAAGCGAGATCGATAGGTCAGTCGTGGTCCGGTGATCTTAAGGATGGACTGTATTTATTTAGTAGTAATTGCTTGTATTTCGACTTGAATGTGGACATGCTCGTCGACTGTCGGATGGCCGGCGGGATACTGTTCCACACATCAGGTCCGGCATATTTGATGGAGCGATGATCTTTTCGGTCGATCATATGATATTTGGACGACGTGGACGCGCGTGTGTTGTACTTGTGCGCTTTTGATTCAGAGGTAAAGAAGTCATTGAAATATTCGGGGCAACGACCGCAGTGAAACTGATACATAAACTTGGCGATTTCTAGTTTCCGCATATCTTCTATATTTAGGACGCCGAATCTCTTCAGCAGCGACTTATTGGATGGGCAGCCAGGCCCCTTTGGGGCCCTAGCTATGATTCGGAGCACTTTATGCTGTAGTTTCTGCAGTGGCTTGAGTGCAGTTTTACTGGCAGCCCCCCAACAGAGGATGCCATAATGTAACTTCGATTGGATTAAGGATTTAAAGAGTATCAGGAGAACCCATGCTGGCATGAAGCGCCCAAGACTGTAGAACAGGCCGCACTTCGGTGATAATTTAGTTTCTAGGGACTGAATATGACTCTTCCAGGACATGTTCGAGTCCAGTAAAACTCCGAGATATTTAACATTATCTGTGTTGGAAACGGGCTGACCAGCGATATTAACGGTTAGGTTATTTTTTGAATTGACTGTCAGCAATTGCGATTTCGAGGCGTTTATGCAAAGGTTGTTCTGGGCCGTCCACTCATGGACTTTGGGCATTTGGTCACCAGTCAGGGCATCCAGCTCTGCCGTCGAAGATGCGGAAGAGAGGAGGTGAGTATCATCAGCGAACAGTGTGGTGTTCAATGAGGAGGTTTCAAAAATGTCGTTGACATATAAGGTGAAAAGGACCGGTCCAAGTACTGAGCCCTGGGGCACACCACAGGTCACCGGGTGAGGAGAGGACAAGGTGTCTGAGATCGCAACCATTTGTTGGCGTCCAGTGAGGTAACTTTTCATGAGCTCAAGTTGTGGGCCTCGAAGTCCGTAACGCGCCAATTTCGAGATGAGAATTTTATGATCTACGCAGTCAAACGCAGTCAGTAGTAAGACTTCATCGTTGCTTACTTACGGCTAAAGTCATCACCGCGAAGATACTCGTAAAACTGAGCAGGACGCCCTACGCCGTTTCCGCGTCATCCACTGACGCGACGTCATCTACAAGAAAAAACGGAGTCGAAGGTCCAAATCACATAATTTCATAATCTGTTTAACAGGTCTGCCTCCAGGATTGTTGTTCGCAGACTGCTCTGTCTTTTTGGTGAGAGGAATAATTGCGGGAGATGTTGTTTGTCATTGGTCGTCGTTTTCTACCGATGATAATTCTGATGGGTAAATAATAATCTAGTAAAGCATATTCAAAAGATTCTGGGAAACGTGTGATACGAGGTGATTCGAACTATCATTAGATACGCTACAAATGTCCATGTTATGTTGGAGAGTATATGAACAAACCACCGAACTATCGATCAATATCCCACGCCGATCCACCGCGTTGATAGTGTACGACCAAAATAATCTTGACTGTTGTCACTCAACGCTATTCAGTACTGCAACCAATATGGTTAGTGTCCTACATTGTGTGGTCTAATTGCAATTCTCATTGACGTAGCTTGTCCCCATCACAATGACAGCTCAATAACAATTATGGGTGTGGATCCATGGATTAACGTACTTAATTTCGAGCATGAAATCAACAAATTACTTATCGTTATTTCATTGGTCTCGTCGACTGTAATTTATATTATTCACATCCACTCTCAAGAACATCATCTGTTCTTCCAGAAAATACAAAGTCGAACCTGAATTGATGACTCAAAAAATCGCGAAGTACTTCGATTGTCTTTCAGAAACTTTCGCGACAAGTTCAAGAGGCATCTCAATGTTCTTCACTACAATCGGTTTGCAGTTTAGACCAATATATATTTTGTAATGATAGATTCGTACAGTTATTAGAAAGCTTATAGGTCACTTCCACCGCATTATATCTAAATTTGACTAATCGCAAATTGACTATAATGCGATCGCTGTAAGAGACAGTTGCAAGTGTTTTGTTTTGTTGAGAAAACCGTTCCGCAGCGCGGGCATGATGATCGGTAGCTTGCGGCATCAAATAAACCGCCTGCAAAGTGGAATTTATATGACACGGTGGTCCAAATCCAAACATGCGGTTCCCATCCGGCGGATGATTTTTTGCCACCAATGAACACTGCTCTCAATTGTCAAGACCAGGGGCGGGCAACTTCTCCAGTCAGAGGGCCGAAAATTGGAAAATTAGGTACTTGGCGGGCCGGATCGCTGAATGGATAAATTATTCGCCCATGTATACAAGGAATAAATCGTATTTAATGAATGTATGTTATCGACAGCAATGTCAGTTCAAAGCCATTTCTCGCCGATAATGACAATACAATGTGGATTTGAGAATAGCATTGTCATACAGGCGCCGCCGTGTCTGCTTAATTATCTCTGATCAACTAACTCATGGTGCAATCCTTAATTAAGATTTCAAAGCGTTTGATAAGCCCGGTAACCAAAATTTACCAAGAATCAATTCATTAGGGTTGAGAACATCGTAAATGCCGATATTGCAAGTCTTCTCGCTTCGACGAACTTACGCGTAAGCTCCGCTCTCGCACGCTGCACATGCGCACACCTATATAATAACACACAGTCACTAAAATTTGACGCTTAGGCAAGTAGGGGGGAATCTCGGCAGACTGGGGCCGCGGGCCACATTATTATGCAAGATGGGAAACTGTCCGGAATGTAAGACGGGAAACTGTCCGCGGGCCGGAAAAAATCTTGTTTCGGGCCGCATGTTGCCAGTCCCTTTTATTGATAGTCCTAGATAACAATCTGCTCACTATCTCATTTTGCTCGCGGAAGCTGTAGAGTAGACGTACATGGCACATCACCACCGTGAACTAAACCTCACCAGAACAGACTCTGTAAAACTATTGCCAGGAATTAGATTCGCTAGCTTAAGCAATAATGACATACCAAATGTCAATAATATAGGTGCTATAAAAGGTACTATACTTATGATATTGAAGTATTTGAAAGTATGGAATATGTATCAAGTATGGTATGGAACGATGTTGGCATGGTATGGGAGTTTCGATTTTCTTTCTCTACATTATATTCCGTCACTAGTCTATTTTCGTCTGAATTTCTTCGCGAAAAAGTTACGCCTCTACCTGGACTAGAAGTAGCGATAGTTTCACCAAAACCTGAACTAAATTAGAAATAGTCTAAAAATCACGGACCGCTTGAAGTTGGAAAAGCAAAATATAATTTGGAAGTACATCGACAACTATCAGTACTTCGTTATTGACCACCTGTTCCATATCCAACTTTTAAGGAGTGGATAAGCGTTCTTTCTGACATCAAGTACTACAAAACAACATTGTACATGATTGATGATGCATAATGTTCTTTTTAATACCCCACTATATCGCTGCTGACGAGTACCCCTGAACAGTGTCATTCGAATGTATTCAATAGGAATGTATATATTCAATAAAATCTATAATAATAAAGGAATGTTAGGTAACTAAATTTGTGTATTTAGGAAAGAGCAAGAGAAAATTCAGTCAAGTGATTGAATCTATTCACGCGACTCGTGTACTAAATCTGCGTACAATAATTTTGAATTAAAATTTCAAGGCTGCATAATAGTAGTGAGGGGATCCTTTTTTCGTGCAGGCCAATCAAATTACGCCACGTCATCCTAATTGCCACGCCCATTTTCATACCCTAAGGGTACATTCATCTGCTACGTCATCTGTGCCACATCATCAAGCGCCACGCCTATAGTGCCACATCATCCATCCATTGCTATATCATCGCTGCATTGATTGCCGCATCTTGATACTTTTCTCAGATATTGTATTATGTGTATTTAGGACTAATATCATCCATCCATATTTTTTAAACTTGATTTTATGTGTACAAGTTACGGTTTCTGCAGTTTCCACATTTTACGACTTATGATTGCCGCGTCAAAACTTACATTGGCACTTTACTCAGTCTCCTTGAAATAGCATTGTTTAGTGTACGAGTTCATTTTATTTCGAAAAAAGAGCATATCAATGATATCGTTGATCGTTATTGCGTCGATTCACTAGCTGAAATCCTCCAGATCGGTTGATGTTTCGAGGTACACCGCTTTGCTGCCGTCCGACACTGCGATCCGAGTTCTTGCGTTCGATCTGACCGTTTTGTTTGATGTAGCGATCACTGGCTTGTAGTATATACTATACGAGCGGAAGGTCGGGATTATGAACAACTACGCTAGGCGAATAGATGACGAATTCATCAGCTCGCAGTATAACCGCTACCTGTATAATGTTTGCATGTCGAGTATAAGGGTATTTAACTCGGCACTAAAATGCCAACGGAATAGCCGCAGGGAGCCGGTTCTCGTTGCTATAATTAAACGAACACCTTTGCCGCAGGTACGCGATCACCGACGTTATAATGATAGGGACAAATTAGCCGCATGAAAGCGAGTCTAATGAATATAACGACAGACAACAAGTTAGTTGAAAAGTAAAACTAATCGTGACCGATGCAAGACGGCGTGAAACAGCGCTTTCGCTCGATTCTTGTAGTGACCAAAATTCATACGATTCAGTCCTTTTCATGTCACTAGAATAAGGGTGACAGTGAAACGCCGCCAGCGTCTTATAACGTAATAATGTAAGCTGCGTCGGGTGCTGCTATAATGTTAGGAGCGAATATAGTAGAAAGTCCACGTCTGGACACCTGTATGCAGATGCGCATACTACCGTAGTAAAACGCATAACAGAATGCACGCAAAATTCGATATTGCTTTGTGATGATTTTGATGTTGTTCCATACCGATTGGGAAGATAGGACTCCTAATTTCCTAACTAACTACATAATCCCTAGTAACATAGTCGGACGCATAATGGAATTTACGCAAAATCGGTATTGCTCTGCGATAATTTTGATCACTATGTTTTGATAATAACTTGCTTCCGAGAAATAAATAACATTCATTATACGTTAGATGATACTTTTCCTTGATATTCTATTATATGTATTTAGGGCTTATGCGACATCACTATGTTGGCGACAGGCCTGATTTGAACACACTAATTTTGCGAATTAAACTTATCGCTCAACACGGACCCACATAAATGCTCCACAATTCTTGACATATAATATACTGAGCATATAATAAGATGACAAAACCTATAGTTGAATACTCCGAAATGTACAAGTACTTTACCTTTTCACGACGTTTTTGTAAGATGAATACTAATTTTATTGAAAAATAAAAATTATGTTCTCAAGTAGGTTTTTGTCTACACGCACCAACAACTCAAGTAGTTATGACACAGGAATGATTCATTAAGTATATCGCAAGCAGACCAAACCTATAATTGAGTGCCCCAAAATGTACAAGTACTTCGCTATGTACTCCCTCCACGAAAAGAGTGACTAGGTTTTAGACTACTTTATCGATTTTCAATGTTGCGCAAATACCACAAACTTTGCTAATTATGTTCTCAAGTAGGTTTTTGTCTACACGCACCAACAACTCAAGTAGTTATGACACAGGAATGATTCATTAAGTATATCGCAAGCAGACCAAACCTATAATTGAGTGCCCCAAAATGTACAAGTACTTCGCTATGTACTCCCTCCACGAAAAGAGTGACTAGGTTTTAGACTACTTTATCGATTTTCAATGTTGCGCAAATACCACAAACTTTGCTCGCTTTCAGAGCTGGCAACTAAATGCAAGACAGACTTTAAGCGCTCCGGGATAAAATGTAATTTTTTTCGCTCTTTTTTATTTCTTTAATAAAATTAGTATTCATTTTACAAAAAAAAAAATTCGTAGTGCTCAAGTATAAGTTTTCAAACCATCACCTTAACAAAATTTTCAGAATAGCAACTTTTGAGATATCAACTCTGAATCGACAAACCAATGAACAATATTCAAACATGTTACACCCCCGTGTTTCCATGAAAATAACAAGACATTACACATTCAGTATACTTCACGATTGTTCATAGATACCAAGTATTCGCGTAAACGAGGTGTGTGACATTACATACATCATGGATAACATCATGGCCGGCACTACAAGCATCATGGATTACAAATTCATGTTCTGATTGAAAGTATCTGACAACTGTGAACTAATTCTTCAAGTTTGTTCATTGTGGCGTAACGACCATTTTTACGAATCCATAACTGTATCATTTGATATCGTTAAGTTATAGCAATCCATGTATTGACATTCGGCAATTTCATTGTCAGATAGCTCAAGTTTTTCGCGTGCAAACCTATACCAGTTCATCAGGTCAATTCGATCCATTATGACGTATATATCATTAGCAGTAATCTTTGACATATTCAATCTACAGCGTACAGCGAATAATCACGTAATAAATATTATACGTTGTATATTGCCTTGCACTTGCTTCAACTGCAATGTTGACGTAATCATATCTCAGCGTTACTGGAACTAAGCAAAGTCGCTCTCGTAATATCTAAAGTAATCGCATGTGACGTAATCATGAACATGCTGCAATACGCAATTGAAAGTAATCAACTTACGCAATGACGTAATAAATATCTCAGCGTTACTGGACTGGAACTATGTCATCTCTCACACAACCAAAACCTCTCTCGTATTGGAACCACACCCACATCAGTCAAATACGCGAACCATGCATAACCATATACCCAGACTTTCGTTGAATATTCACGACACCAACAAATCTGTACATCTCCTTTCCCTCGACATCAATTATAGAATCCTCATCCCAATGCGCAGTACGAATGGTGGGTTCATCGGGTGTAAAATCCAAATCAAATGACACCAAGGTCTGCTTTCTCATTTTCAATATTTCCACCACCGCGTCTTGTCTGTGTCTTAGCACTACCGTGTGAGGATGTCGAAATCTATGGGTGCTAACACGGATGGACATGATATTCTTCGATATGATCAACTGAAACCACGGATGTGGTGGGTTAGAGTCTTGTCGTGATGGTCCGTTTCGAAATGCAAGCGGATGAACTAGACCAAAAGTTTCGAAGATGTGTTTTATAATTGCTCTAGGTGTGAGATAGACATCGCACTCTTGTGGGGAAACAACACGAATTCAGTCTTCACACCGCAGAAACACAGCCGCTTGGTTAACATCACAAAACCGCAATTGAACTCAAGATTGCCATACACGGAATCGCTGTTAACGATGTCTGACTGCGGCGTTTCGACGAGTAACGAATTCTCGTATTTGGTATTGATTGTGACACATAGTCAAAACAGCGACAGTTTTCACAACCCGATACATACATTGAACCAACTGATGTAAGGTGAAACACTACGTTCGCAGCAAAAAAGTTTGCAGGGTATGACCACCACCAACATATAGAGTAGGCCTAGTGAGTGAGTAATTATCCTACATACCCCGATTTTACTATATTCCGAGATCCGGATCACGATTCAAGTCTACCTGAGAATCCGAACCACCCTGTGAAGTTGATATATCAAGTTGTGAACCGTGAAAGGGTTGTAATCTCGGTGAAATAGTGTGCGACACATTTTTTCACAAGTCGAATGCATGTCGCTTCATACTAAGACCATGTCACGGTCAAATATGTGTGTTTTTCTGTCTCCAAGTCAGCTACCCCCACATTGAATGTACAGAGTCGGTGCATGTATGAGACTTCAGAACATGAATTTGTAATCCATGATGCTTGTAGTGCCGACCATGATGTTATCCATGATGTATGTAATGTCACACACCTCGTTTACGCGAATACTTGGTATCTATGAACAATCGTGAAGTATACTGGATGTGTAATGTCTTGTTATTTTCATGGAAACATGGGGGTGTAACATGTTTGAATATTGTTCATTGGTTTGTCGATTCAGAGTTGATATCCGGATCCGGGTCCTAGTTTAAGTTTTAGAAAATATGATACCGACATCCCGACATCTTTCGAAAACAAAACCGTGATCAATGCTTAAGAGACCATTTTTACTATTTTTCATCGCCATAAGTCATTCTGGACCGCGAAAACGCATTGTACGATATAGATGAAGCTTATGCAAATCCTAGGATACTCATTTTCAAAGTAGCTTAGATCTCGAAATAAGCTCTGACTCGCTATTCTCCTCAAAGCATGGAAATATCACGAGTATCACCTTCGGTCACTGAAGAAAAGTATGAAATTATATCCGAAGCATATTCCTTGACCAGGAATTTTATCATGTACGAACTCGACGGCTCATGCGTTAAGGTAAATACGAAAGCAGAGAGAACCTTACGTCGAGTTGGGGATGAAATGTTCGAGCGACATCGAACTGTCCTAAACGCAGTCTCCAAACGTCTCCGCTATGGTGATGTCGAAGTCAATGAAAAATATAAAGAATATTTACCCGATGAGCGAATGTTCCTGATGATAGCTGATGAAATTTACAAAGATACCAAAGAAAATTGGGGTAGGATTGTCTCCCTTTTTGTGGTCGGTAGCATTCTTGCTCGCAAGAACGAGGATGAACATCACGGGGACCATATAGAAGCTATCATACAGACAGTCGGAAATTACATTGCTAGCAGAAGACTAAAGTGGATTATGAAAAATGGAGGATGGGTAGGTGATTTACATGCTTTGCTTAGGAATTATAAATTATCTTTTAGCATGGATATATAGTGTATCTGCTCTCCAGAGCCCATATCATCTCTCGATGATGAAACTCAGCTTTACCCTCCAATTCGGTTCCCGACACGATAACTTTCCTCCGTACGATCATTAGTGCTTCTATTTTTGTTGCAGGATGGCTTTGTAGGATTCTTTGATAATACCGCTCTCGACTACAATAAAGTTTGGAAGGGACTCGTGTTTGTCGGAATCGGACTGACATCTATAGCAATGGCATTATCAAGATAATGGATGTTCGTATGTTTTGTCTCATGTAATATTTTAAGAATAAAATTCTTCATCGTTTAATCGCATCCATTTTACTGTAGGATGTATACAGTTTCTTCTGAGAATACTCGAAGGATTGCGCCATATGGAAACCTATACAACTAAACGAATACCCATCGGCCTGCTTACTACATTTTAAAGATTCTCTTCACTATTGTGTATACAAGAATATACTTCTCTTAGTAAGCAATTTCTCGTGAATTCCGAAGCACATTGACGCGTGTTAACTTCTATATTAGGTGATAGTATCATTTTCATGTCTGATAATGTTACTTGTCAAGGTGATACAATCGTAAGCTCAAACTACTTTAAAATTTAAAGTCTTACCAAATTTTATCTAAAACTGTCGAGTACCGATAAAGTAGTCTAAAACCTAGTCACTTTTTACGTGGAGGGAGAACATAGCGAAGTACTTGTACATGTTGCAGTAGGCCTACTCAAGTATAGGTTTGGCCTGCTTGCGCTATACTTAATGAAGTGATTACCTATTTACACTGCATCTACTTCGATTTCAGAGTTTTTCGCTTTTTCCAGCAAACTATACCTTCAATACTTACTTTTCAACTAACTGGGAAATCATTACTTCTTGTACTTTAGTAGGACTTTACTGCTACAATGTACTTTTTTCAGTGGACCAGCGGTCTTGGTGAGTGTTGTCAGTTTCATCTATATCCTACGAAAAGCTACTTGAGTACTTCACGGGTTCGTATCATCGCAAATAATATATTTTAAACATGTTTAGATAGCGAGGAGATGTAATTATAGGTGAAAGGGACAAATTTTATCTAAAACTGAAACTGTAAAGTACTGATAAAGTGGTCTAGAGTATTTTTTATGTTTATTCAACTCAACGAATATCTTCATTTGGCCTGCTTACTACATTTTAAAGATTTTCTACGCTAGAAAAATCGCTGTAACATGATAAGTATATTATAATTAATCTTATCAGCGCGGCATAGTACATTCGAGTAAATTCATTAAATTAGCTTATGTTTATGAAATTATTTGGTTTCTGAATTCTATCTAAACTGAAACCGACGAGTATCGGTAAAAGCACTTATTACGTGCAGGGAGGCGATAGCGAAGTACTCGTGCATTTTGTACTACTCAAGTATAGGTTTTATCTGCTTGCGCTAAACTTAATCAAGTGATTAACTATTTACACTGCATCTACTTCTATTTCAGAGTATTCGGTTTTCAGCTAAACTATACCTGCAATACTTTTTAACTCACTCAGAAATCATCACGTCTTGTACTTTACTAGAAATTTACTGCTACTAAATGTTGAAACGTACTGTTTTCAGCGGTCTTGATGAGTGGTGCTAGTTTCATCTATATCCTACGACGCATTTTCGCGCTGCAGAATGACTTATCGCAATAAAAATAACAAAAATACTTCGAGAATTTGCGAACTCTCACTGCGCAATATTTGAGTTTTACGAAGTAACCTTCAAAGTGAGCCTACATCTTGGATGTTATCCAAAACCACATACAATTTCGCTTCGAACGAGGTATCCTTTAAAATAAGGTAGAAGTAGTCATTTCCGAGTAAGTAAAACGTTAGTACTCTAGGTATATTACTGTTTAATACTCTAGCTATCATGAAGTTGATGTACTCCAATATCATAAGGACTTGAGACTATGTGGTGCATCTAGGCAAAAAACCTACTTGGGTATTCTCAAGAAGTACGAGTGCTCAAGTATAAGTTTTCAAACCATTACCTTGACAAAATTTTCAGAATAGCAACTTTTGCGTAAAGTCTGTCTTGCATTTAGTTGCCGGCTCTGAAAGCAAGCAAAGTTTGTGGTATTTGCGCAACATCGAAATTTGTACACTTCACGCGGGGCCTACGATACTTATGGCCTAATATGGCACATTACACTTGCTGGATATAAGAGGTCGACACTCCCAATCAGACATCACGACTGACTCAATGATTGCTTGCGATCTCACTTCTCGATACCAGACGCCTCGCCATACAAGTCTAATAAAGTATTATAACAGACAAAATTAGTTCTTTCAGATGAAACAACCCAATTAAGAGCCAAGTGACAGCGTCGCAATGCATTTAAATAAAATTGACTATGTGTAGGTCTCTGTTATGTTCTCGCAAAACAGATTTGCGTAAAAGTCGGTATTCGACTGCGTTTTCTGTAGAAATTTGAAAAAATTAAAAGTATAAAGAAGGTTTCCATATGGCGCAATCCTTCGAGTATTCTCAGAAGAAACTGTATACATCCTACAGTAAAATGGATGCGATTAAACGATGAAGAATTTTATTCTTAAAATATTACATGAGACAAAACATACGAACATCCATTATCTTGATAATGCCATTGCTATAGATGTCAGTCCGATTCCGACAAACACGAGTCCCTTCCAAACTTTATTGTAGTCGAGAGCGGTATTATCAAAGAATCCTACAAAGCCATCCTGCAACAAAAATAGAAGCACTAATGATCGTACGGAGGAAAGTTATCGTGTCGGGAACCGAATTGGAGGGTAAAGCTGAGTTTCATCATCGAGAGATGATATGGGCTCTGGAGAGCAGATACACTATATATCCATGCTAAAAGATAATTTATAATTCCTAAGCAAAGCATGTAAATCACCTACCCATCCTCCATTTTTCATAATCCACTTTAGTCTTCTGCTAGCAATGTAATTTCCGACTGTCTGTATGATAGCTTCTATATGGTCCCCGTGATGTTCATCCTCGTTCTTGCGAGCAAGAATGCTACCGACCACAAAAAGGGAGACAATCCTACCCCAATTTTCTTTGGTATCTTTGTAAATTTCATCAGCTATCATCAGGAACATTCGCTCATCGGGTAAATATTCTTTATATTTTTCATTGACTTCGACATCACCATAGCGGAGACGTTTGGAGACTGCGTTTAGGACAGTTCGATGTCGCTCGAACATTTCATCCCCAACTCGACGTAAGGTTCTCTCTGCTTTCGTATTTACCTTAACGCATGAGCCGTCGAGTTCGTACATGATAAAATTCCTGGTCAAGGAATATGCTTCGGATATAATTTCATACTTTTCTTCAGTGACCGAAGGTGATACTCGTGATATTTCCATGCTTTGAGGAGAATAGCGAGTCAGAGCTTATTTCGAGATCTAAGCTACTTTGAAAATGAGTATCCTAGGATTTGCATAAGCTTCATCTATATCGTACAATGCGTTTTCGCGGTCCAGAATGACTTATGGCGATGAAAAATAGTAAAAATGGTCTCTTAAGCATTGATCACGGTTTTGTTTTCGAAAGATGTCGGGATGTCGGTATCATATTTTCTAAAACTTAAACTAGGACCCGGATCCGGATATCAACTCTGAATCGACAAACCAATGAACAATATTCAAACATGTTACACCCCCATGTTTCCATGAAAATAACAAGACATTACACATCCAGTATACTTCACGATTGTTCATAGATACCAAGTATTCGCGTAAACGAGGTGTGTGACATTACATACATCATGGATAACATCATGGTCGGCACTACAAGCATCATGGATTACAAATTCATGTTCTGAAGTCTCATACATGCACCGACTCTGTACATTCAATGTGGGGGTAGCTGACTTGGAGACAGAAAAACACACATATTTGACCGTGACATGGTCTTAGTATGAAGCGACATGCATTCGACTTGTGAAAAAATGTGTCGCACACTATTTCACCGAGATTACAACCCTTTCACGGTTCACAACTTGATATATCAACTTCACAGGGTGGTTCGGATTCTCAGGTAGACTTGAATCGTGATCCGGATCTCGGAATATAGTAAAATCGGGGTATGTAGGATAATTACTCACTCACTAGGCCTACTCTATATGTTGGTGGTGGTCATACCCTGCAAACTTTTTTGCTGCGAACGTAGTGTTTCACCTTACATCAGTTGGTTCAATGTATGTATCGGGTTGTGAAAACTGTCGCTGTTTTGACTATGTGTCACAATCAATACCAAATACGAGAATTCGTTACTCGTCGAAACGCCGCAGTCAGACATCGTTAACAGCGATTCCGTGTATGGCAATCTTGAGTTCAATTGCGGTTTTGTGATGTTAACCAAGCGGCTGTGTTTCTGCGGTGTGAAGACTGAATTCGTGTTGTTTCCCCACAAGAGTGCGATGTCTATCTCACACCTAGAGCAATTATAAAACACATCTTCGAAACTTTTGGTCTAGTTCATCCGCTTGCATTTCGAAACGGACCATCACGACAAGACTCTAACCCACCACATCCGTGGTTTCAGTTGATCATATCGAAGAATATCATGTCCATCCGTGTTAGCACCCATAGATTTCGACATCCTCACACGGTAGTGCTAAGACACAGACAAGACGCGGTGGTGGAAATATTGAAAATGAGAAAGCAGACCTTGGTGTCATTTGATTTGGATTTTACACCCGATGAACCCACCATTCGTACTGCGCATTGGGATGAGGATTCTATAATTGATGTCGAGGGAAAGGAGATGTACAGATTTGTTGGTGTCGTGAATATTCAACGAAAGTCTGGGTATATGGTTGTGCATGGTTCGCGTATTTGACTGATGTGGGTGTGGTTCCAATACGAGAGAGGTTTTGGTTGTGTGAGAGATGACATAGTTCCAGTCCAGTAACGCTGAGATATTTATTACGTCATTGCGTAAGTTGATTACTTTCAATTGCGTATTGCAGCATGTTCATGATTACGTCACATGCGATTACTTTAGATATTACGAGAGCGACTTTGCTTAGTTCCAGTAACGCTGAGATATGATTACGTCAACATTGCAGTTGAAGCAAGTGCAAGGCAATATACAACGTATAATATTTATTACGTGATTATTCGCTGTACGCTGTAGATTGAATATGTCAAAGATTACTGCTAATGATATATACGTCATAATGGATCGAATTGACCTGATGAACTGGTATAGGTTTGCACGCGAAAAACTTGAGCTATCTGACAATGAAATTGCCGAATGTCAATACATGGATTGCTATAACTTAACCGAGCAACGATATCAAATGATACAGTTATGGATTCGTAAAAATGGTCGTTACGCCACAATGAACAAACTTGAAGAATTAGTTCACAGTTGTCAGATACTTTCAATCAGAACATGAATTTGTAATCCATGATGCTTGTAGTACCGGCCATGATGTTATCCATGATGTATGTAATGTCACACACCTCGTTTACGCGAATACTTGGTATCTATGAACAATCGTGAAGTATACTGAATGTGTAATGTCTTGTTATTTTCATGGAAACACGGGGGTGTAACATGTTTGAATATTGTTCATTGGTTTGTCGATTCAGAGTTGATATCTCAAAAGTTGCTATTCTGAAAATTTTGTTAAGGTGATGGTTTGAAAACTTATACTTGAGCACTACGAATTTTTTTTTTTGTAAAATGAATACTAATTTTATTAAAGAAATAAAAAAGAGCGAAAAAAATTACATTTTATCCCGGAGCGCTTAAAGTCTGTCTTGCATTTAGTTGCCAGCTCTGAAAGCGAGCAAAGTTTGTGGTATTTGCGCAACATTGAAAATCGATAAAGTAGTCTAAAACCTAGTCACTCTTTTCGTGGAGGGAGTACATAGCGAAGTACTTGTACATTTTGGGGCACTCAATTATAGGTTTGGTCTGCTTGCGATATACTTAATGAATCATTCCTGTGTCATAACTACTTGAGTTGTTGGTGCGTGTAGACAAAAACCTACTTGAGAACATAATTAGCAAAGTTTGTGGTATTTGCGCAACATTGAAAATCGATAAAGTAGTCTAAAACCTAGTCACTCTTTTCGTGGAGGGAGTACATAGCGAAGTACTTGTACATTTTGGGGCACTCAATTATAGGTTTGGTCTGCTTGCGATATACTTAATGAATCATTCCTGTGTCATAACTACTTGAGTTGTTGGTGCGTGTAGACAAAAACCTACTTGAGAACATAATTTTTATTTTTCAATAAAATTAGTATTCATCTTACAAAAACGTCGTGAAAAGGTAAAGTACTTGTACATTTCGGAGTATTCAACTATAGGTTTTGTCATCTTATTATATGCTCAGTATATTATATGTCAAGAATTGTGGAGCATTTATGTGGGTCCGTGTTGAGCGATAAGTTTAATTCGCAAAATTAGTGTGTTCAAATCAGGCCTGTCGCCAACATAGTGATGTCGCATAAGCCCTAAATACATATAATAGAATATCAAGGAAAAGTATCATCTAACGTATAATGAATGTTATTTATTTCTCGGAAGCAAGTTATTATCAAAACATAGTGATCAAAATTATCGCAGAGCAATACCGATTTTGCGTAAATTCCATTATGCGTCCGACTATGTTACTAGGGATTATGTAGTTAGTTAGGAAATTAGGAGTCCTATCTTCCCAATCGGTATGGAACAACATCAAAATCATCACAAAGCAATATCGAATTTTGCGTGCATTCTGTTATGCGTTTTACTACGGTAGTATGCGCATCTGCATACAGGTGTCCAGACGTGGACTTTCTACTATATTCGCTCCTAACATTATAGCAGCACCCGACGCAGCTTACATTATTACGTTATAAGACGCTGGCGGCGTTTCACTGTCACCCTTATTCTAGTGACATGAAAAGGACTGAATCGTATGAATTTTGGTCACTACAAGAATCGAGCGAAAGCGCTGTTTCACGCCGTCTTGCATCGGTCACGATTAGTTTTACTTTTCAACTAACTTGTTGTCTGTCGTTATATTCATTAGACTCGCTTTCATGCGGCTAATTTGTCCCTATCATTATAACGTCGGTGATCGCGTACCTGCGGCAAAGGTGTTCGTTTAATTATAGCAACGAGAACCGGCTCCCTGCGGCTATTCCGTTGGCATTTTAGTGCCGAGTTAAATACCCTTATACTCGACATGCAAACATTATACAGGTAGCGGTTATACTGCGAGCTGATGAATTCGTCATCTATTCGCCTAGCGTAGTTGTTCATAATCCCGACCTTCCGCTCGTATAGTATATACTACAAGCCAGTGATCGCTACATCAAACAAAACGGTCAGATCGAACGCAAGAACTCGGATCGCAGTGTCGGACGGCAGCAAAGCGGTGTACCTCGAAACATCAACCGATCTGGAGGATTTCAGCTAGTGAATCGACGCAA
The DNA here is from genome assembly GCF_051294905.1 of Botryllus schlosseri. Classification (NCBI taxonomy): domain Eukaryota; kingdom Metazoa; phylum Chordata; class Ascidiacea; order Stolidobranchia; family Styelidae; genus Botryllus; species Botryllus schlosseri. The sequence continues at coordinate 20,380,144 of NC_137239.1, forward strand.
TAACGATCAACGATATCATTGATATGCTCTTTTTTCGAAATAAAATGAACTCGTACACTAAACAATGCTATTTCAAGGAGACTGAGTAAAGTGCCAATGTAAGTTTTGACGCGGCAATCATAAGTCGTAAAATGTGGAAACTGCAGAAACCGTAACTTGTACACATAAAATCAAGTTTAAAAAATATGGATGGATGATATTAGTCCTAAATACACATAATACAATATCTGAGAAAAGTATCAAGATGCGGCAATCAATGCAGCGATGATATAGCAATGGATGGATGATGTGGCACTATAGGCGTGGCGCTTGATGATGTGGCACAGATGACGTAGCAGATGAATGTACCCTTAGGGTATGAAAATGGGCGTGGCAATTAGGATGACGTGGCGTAATTTGATTGGCCTGCACGAAAAAAGGATCCCCTCACTACTCATATTCTGAGCGATTTCCCTGAGAGGGGATGGATCCAGTGACCCGACCCGACTATAATATCTAAATTCGGAATCAGTTCGACAGTAGTTTTCGGTAGAGGTGGTCAAAGTAGTCAAGAAAGTTACTCAAGTAGAAGTAGAAGTAGTGACGAAAAAATCTACTCAAGTACGAGTAGAAGTACTTCTGCCATGAGCAACCTAAAACTACTTGAAGTAGAAGTAGAATTGAATGACTTTAAATCTACTCAAGAAAGTAAGTATAGTTTTGAATACAGTCTTCATTCATTCACATGGACAGTCAAAAGATGCAAATTGAGCAACTCGGAAGGTGCAGAGAGCTTGATTCGTATTGATGCATCCCAGGAGGTGTCAATTTTCGACAGAATAAGCATTCTTTCGCATCATGGGATGCAATTTATAGTATTGATATGAAAATGCGATACTAACCCTTTGTTTACTGGAAGACCCCGTTTTAGAGAATATCATGGCATGGCGCCCTACCCCATAATATAAGGCCCCAAGTTTAGGCGAAGAGAAATACGGAGAAGTTGTATCGGTTTTAACACTTTTCGCAATTAGTATACGTTAATGCCAAATACTGTGGGTCGTGAAATTTATATTAAGTGTAGCTTTATTTTCGGAAAATAGAGGCATTACTACACTTGCTTTTATGTTACAACATGTATGCTCTGCCGACAGAAGAACCGAAAGTAATTAGAACTCAAAGTATGATACTCCGATTATCATACTCGGAATTGAAAGTGAAATAGAAATACCACTTCTAAATAGCGGAAAATATTTTTCATGTCTTTTATCCATAAAGCTTCAAAAGTGATGTGCTAAATCGGGTGTAACGTTTCAAAAAGCCGGATTTTCCAGATTAGCAGGACACGTCATATGCTGCTCACTTACGATAGGATAGGTAATAGACACTTACGTGACCTTTGACACGAACCAATCAGGTTGCAGTAGGATGTAAACAAAGAACAAGCCCGGGCAAGCTTACTATGAGCTCTTATGGAAAAGGGTTGAAAAATATAGGTTTTTAGCAAAATTGCATTGAATTGGGAATAGCTGGGTTTGGTGAATGGTAATAACGTAGAGCTAGTATGTATATGCAGTGTTATAACCTACAATAAGCATGAATGATGGCAAGCACGCATCAGCATGGTATGTCCAAATGAATGAATTTCTGACAACTTTTCGGATGAAGCAACTATTGCTGTATTATCCTTAGTCGTATACTATAGGATTGTCGTAGCGAATAGAATGTATTAGAGGAATATTGAGTCAGGATATGTGTGGTATCCATTATGTGGCGTTATATGCGTTCTATTTATGGAATCGACATTTGTATATAGTAGTCTACAGTCTGTATCATTATCTAGCAAATTACTGTTACACTGGACACTTGTCTGCATATTCAATGATCATATTAATATGATATATGTTAGGCAACATAATCTGTTCCCGGCTGAAATCGTCATTTTTTGTTCTAGCTCGTGTATTGTATCTATCAGGATAAATACTGTGCTAATAGCCTGCGTAACATGGAGATGGCTACCCAGACCGTTCCTGGTGTGCGCTTTTACCTTTTCCAGAGCCAATGACATGCATGGAATAATGTAAAATCGGGATAAAGGCATGTGGACTTCCTTGTAGTCATCTGAATTCACATTTTATTAAGAAAATGACATATCTATTATTGTACCAAAAATATTGAATCGTGACATAATCTAGAATCTAGATCAGTGGTTCCCAACATGGGCGATTTGGCGGTCTAGGGGGGCGAAAATGGACAAAGGGGGCGAAAATAGCGAAGGGGGCGATTCGGGGGGGGCGATGACGCGTCAAAACGGGTGACATTTTTTTATTTTTTATTTTTTTTTAGTCAACCCACGGAAATTTAGTTACAAAAGTGTGTCAAATTAGACATCGAGCCGAAAATTTGACCCTTTTTTTAGTCAACCCGCCGGTGATTACAGGTTTGTATGCCCAATTTTCGGTACACAAAATTTGATGGCGATGATCGGTATTGACCTTGAAAAGGGGGCGATAGGTCAAAAAGGTTGGGAACCACTGATCTAGATGAAACAATTCTGTGTTTCAAAATGAGTCCAGTCCAATCTGAAATGCAGTCACACTTGATGCCACAATCGACTTGGTGTGTGTCTCGTTTTATTCCACTCCAGTTTTGTTGCTTGATGGTGTGTAATGTATTGAAATTGTTGAAAACAATATATTCAATAATGAGACGAATAGTTGAAATTGGTAGCGGTGATACGTTGTACGAGTCGGACGAGTACGCCTTGATAGGTGCCTGCACAGCAGTATTGCTCTGTAAAATAAACATATTATATATTTTGTGCAGGCTTGATGGATATCTTTTATGAAGCTGCAGAAAGAGGAAGTCGATGGATAAAACGCAAGAAAATCAGATTTCTGGAAGAAGTATAGAAGCACAAAACAGTAAACTCGTCCAGGAAAATTACAAATTGGCGGACAATTATTGCTAGTGAAGTTCAGTTCTCAGAGGAGCATCATAATGTCAAAAGATGCGGAGAAGCTGAAATTTTATGCTAGACTACATTAAATTCTTTCTGAATTGCCCGACTTATCCTACTGACGTCAAATTTATAGTATTGCTGTAAGCATAGTATTTAACCATTGGGTCAGCCATATGTAACTGCTTCATTAAATCGCGATTTGGCCATGTAGATATGTGGTTCTTAAAAATGCACCATTTGCATTCATTCATGATTTCTCAAATCTAGAATGATTATTGACTGTCAATAAATCACATACAACTTTGAAAGGATTGATGGATTGTGGTACACTTACTTTTGTGCAGGAACTATTTACAGGGAGCATTTAAGATCGAAATATTAGTTAAATATGTGGATTCGACAAGAAATGTAAGAAAATGATGGAGTTCAGCTATGGTGAGCCAGGCAATGCTATCATGGCAGAAAAGGGATTCACCATTGAGTCTGAAATCAAGAAATTGAATCTAGATTTAAATATTCCTGCACGTGATTTACACACCTTCAAATGCCTGAGCCAGACTGTTCCACAACAAGAAAGATGGCGAGAGAACGTATTCATATTGAACAGCTGATCGGAAGAATCAAGGAGTATAAAATTTTGTCTGGTGTCATACTATGCAACATTGTGTATCACAACTAACCAAATATATATGGACTAATTGCATACTCTAATTCGAGATTGAAAATTAAAAATGAATGACGCAACATATTCGGCAATTGTGCAAATTCAGTTCCATTGTCAATATCGTAATGCCTAATAGCATGCTACGGATCGTAATTGCGCGGTGCCATGGTCAGTCTGTACCAACAGTGCATGTCTAGATATTCCAGTGGTGTGCATTATTGAAGCTCATTTAGATACCCAATTTGTTGAATGAACAATTCTCCAGATGAAAATGTTGTAGGATTATTTGTGTTTGATGGAATGTTATAAAACTGAAGACACCAGATACACCTAAATCTACCTTGAGGCAGGAGTTGATCGGTTGCGAGTACGGTGGAGAGATTGCTTGTCAATCACGATGGAGCTCACTGATGCTGATGCAAATCACAATGTAGTCCTTTTAGCTTCAGGTGCTGGATTGTCTTAATCAATGCATATGCATGAGAGCATATATCAGAACCTAATATGAAAATAAATCATGGTTAAAATATCTATTGAAGGAGTCTCTGAAAAAATGTCTTTTTCCTTACTTACCCTGTCTTACAAGTGCAAGACGAATCAATAATGGATTTTCCGAGAACGTGTATTTCCATTGAGTGTGTTATCTCACTTTTCCGCAAGTTGCCATAACATTGGCTGTTCACTAGAATATTGCTTCTAAAAAGAGTGGATTGTCTCCTCAATCTTTATCCCTAAATCGTGTGCATAGCGCTCCATGAAATACTTCGTAGCTTTCTCCGCGGTGTTAGAAGAAGATGCTGTTCCACTCAAATCCATAAATTCGATAGAATCTCCATAGCTTTCAAGTTTCATAATCAATACACAAAAATTGTGATGTGTGGCAGCAGCTATATTTTATAGTATATATATTTCTGAACATGAGATATGCTTGAAAATTTTGCTCGAGACCTGGAGCCTATGAAATCGTCAAAATATGCACTACCACAATCCTATAGTATAGTATACAACAATCGTCGCTTAATCAGAAAAGTTGTCAAAAACCCGTGCATTTGGACACAGCACGCTGGTGCGTACTTGCCACCATTCATGTTAATCCTAGATTAAAAGCTGCAACCACATACTAGCTCTACGCTATTACTATTCATTAAGGCCAGTCATCCCCAATTCAACGTAATCTTGCTTAAAACCTTCATTTTTCAACCTTTTTCCATAAGAGCTCATAGTAAGCTTGCCCGGGCTTGTTCTTTGTTTACATCCTGCTGCAACCTGATTGGTTCGTGTCAAAGGTCACGTAAGTGTCTATTGCTAGATTGCGAAACGGTAGTTTCAAACGTTTTGGTGAGCCATATTTACTGTGATGAAAAATTTGATATGGGCGACAGTGCGGTGTAAGCGGAACCATAAGCAATCCGGTATATAAATTCTATTCACTGATACTTTCGGAAAAACATATTTGTCACTCCATAACTACAGTGTACTGTGCGCGAAGCGCAACAAAATTTCTGGGCTTTACTTGACTTTTATGAATACTAAATGTTGGTACTCCGTGAAAACAGCCCCGAAATTCCTCAGGCTATCTTCCGTATTGGGGGATTAAACTACTTTTAAAGAGCTTCTTGGAGGTATAGAACTTCAATACACAATTGAATATACTATTCAATTAAACTACTTCTACTTGACAAACTGAAAATAGCGAAAAGTAAGTAAGTAGATCACAAAATATTACGAAGTAGAAGTAGAGAAAATCAGATCTACTTGAGTAAGTAGCAGAAGTATAGGGAAACTACTTGAGTACTTCAAAAAAGTAGAAGTAGGCTACTTCGTTACTGACCACCTTTGGTTTTAGGCTACTTTTATGATTATATACCTGCATCATTGTGATGTGGGATATGTCGGTGTTATATTTCTCCAAAAAGTGATAAGGGTTGAGCGTCTGACATTTTGCGTACCGGCCTGAGAGTTGAGGCAGACAGACACTGTTCAGAGAACCGATGGTTGAGTGCCTAAAAAACTAACGGGTCTTGATTATTCGAAATTTCATGCCATTCGAGTCATATTTGGTGATACGATTTTTGATGTACAACGTTCTTTCCAATTCTTTACTAGTTACCGACGGTTGCACCGGACGAGTGTCAGTCGGAAATATATCCGGGTTTATTTCAACATGAATATATTAATTAATTGTCCATCCTCAAGATTACCGGACCACGACTGATCTATCGATCTCGCTTCCCATGACATGCCGCCCTATTCTTGTCGCTTTCCTTTTCTATACTGCCTTCTTTACTTTCATTCAGTGTGCATGCCTCCTCTTTACATCGCCTAGGCCAAGGTGGGTGTCTGATTCCATTGACAAATCCAAGTCGCTTCGACATCTTCCTATTTATTCATTGTATCGCATTTTTTGTGGTGTATTGAACTGATAAAATTGCTAATAAACCAATGCTGATGATGATGATATTGAAGTTCTGCAGCTCCAACAGTCTCTTCAAAAAGTTCTGTCTCTCTGCGTGTCTTTACACATGTGTACACGTCTGCATTCTGCAATTCTGCGTCCACTAACGACGGAACAAACGACTATAAGACACATTTATCCGCAGACCACATGCAAAAATATCGCTTTATTATCTCTCTTTCAAAATACTCGTTCATTGCATCGTCGCTACAAAGTGCCAGACGGAATATAAACTCGAAACGGGGAAAAATGCTCAAAGGTACGAAAAATCCAGCATAGATAACACTGCTCATTCTCAACTATACATAAAAAGGAAGACACAAATTCTCTAATGGTCCAATGACATCAGAATGGCGGTTCCTCGTTTGACCCAGTGGTCTGCGTTGACGGCGCCGGCTTTGAGGTCCACAGCCACAACGAAGGAGGCACGCCCGGTCGCCCCAGCGCGGTTGGGGAAGTAGTAGCACGGACAGCTGTACATGCCTGTCAACAAAAGTCAGGTTTGAACGGAGATGTCCTACTTGTGGTGTAAGTGATAGGATTTGGACTGCCACTAATAAGTACCGTGTGGCGGACTAATTCTAATTCTAATCCAATATGTGAAATGTTTCTTTGTTCTAATCTAATTTGAGAAATGTTTCTATTCTGGTTTTCCTACAATTGCTGCCAGAGAACTATATAGTGAGAAACGAGACTAGCTTCCTGTACAGATATTTGCTGTTCTCAATTCTCACGAGAATGATTTGACATAAGAGAGAGAGAGAGATATGATATTCGAGATGCTTTGGCGACGGAGTTGCGATACGGCCCCATGAGGTCATCTAGTCTGCGCCCCCGTTTTTTTTTTCTCCTCCATGCTATCCGTGATTGCTGAGCGCCTATCAGGATAGCTGCGGATACCATTTTTCGAGTCTTTGGTATGACCCGGCCGGGGATCGAACCCTCGACCTACCGCTCGAGAAGCCGGACGCATAACCATTACACTAATCAAACTTGGATTCACGACGAGTATCTACAATTCTAATCCAATTTGAAAATCGAACTGTGTAGGTATTATTTTGATCTAATCTGAAGGCCATAAATTGTGCCATTGGCTAGCATCTGTTGGATAATCACGCTTGTGCGAAAGCTTATCGGGACGACAGACACCGCGTTGTTAGAAGGGGCCGTTCACAGAATACACCAGCCGAGGATGTGTCAACGAAAGGAGTTCGTGTACCATCTAAAAATAGTACATTGAACGCTCTCTTGTTCTGAAATTACATGCTGGTGACGTCATATTTCGAGATACGATTGTTGATATACAACGTTCTTTCCAATTCTCTACTAGTAGCTGACGATAAATTTTGTAACATACCAGGTAGATTCGGAAGAAGTTTGCATCGCATTTCTGAGTGAAACAGTCGTAAGAACTGATCGAAATAGCCCCTGCACAACTGTAACTGAATACATTTTCCGAAGTTGCATCGATTAGCAGTGCCGGTAATCTTTTTTGTTAGATACAAAAAGAAATGTCACAATTCTGAACATAGTACCCGACCCCACGACCAAATCTAATTTATAAAACTATCCTTTATAAAACCCGAGTCTATTTCAGACCTTTAGTCTTCTATTTACAAGTAAAGCAGTTTCGACATGCCTTGGAAATTGATACTTCTACGTGTAATAGAGTAGAAATTTACGGCGTTACAAGTTCAGTAGCTAGCCTACTGCTTAGACCACCTTTGCATGGATTGGCTGAAAACACTATTAGTGACAATGAGAATTTAACGATGACACAATAGCACGGATCTATCAGTGACCAAGCGAACACAAATGACTTCATAACATCAAAGCCTACAAACCTTTTCCTGATTTCTTCTTCGCTTCTGTGGGTTTGAAATGTATGGTGGGCAGCGGGCAGTTCAGCTGCATGGGCGACGCTTCAACCAGGCAAGCCGACTTCTTGTCCCATCCGGCACCCTCCAGGAACAGACCCTTTATCCAGACGCCATCTTTTGGCGGCGATGTGATGTGGTTGTCGTCCATCATGGAGACGATGAACTCCCACGACAGCGAGTCGACAGAGACCTGTCAGAATAGGAAGACATGCGGATAACTTTGATTCCTTTGTCGCATCGTAACGAAATTGATGCGATTTGGTTTCGTGATACTTAGAGTTTAATAATATAACAGTATTAAAATATACCGGAATATATTTGGCTGACAGTAGACAGGGGTAATCGCCAGCAACTAGTGAAGAATTAGAAAGAGAATTGTATCAGACTTGGACAAAACGATAATTTGACTGATCAGAACAGAATGTGGGAAATGCTACCGGTGAACTGTATAGCGCGAACCGAGCCAAGCTTGGTGTACAGACATTTGCTACATTCTTATGCTTGTGAACTCAAACTTTGATTTGATATGAACTGAACCTGACTATTGTTTTATTTCTTTCTGATTCGGAATCAATTTCAATTTCTGAGTTTTTGCGAATTTGGTTGTAGTTTTGTAGTTTAATAAACAGAAAGAATTGGCGCTTATCGTCTGACGGCCTCAAGCACCACGTTCAATGACATTGCGACATTGCGTTAATTCTAATTTTAATCTAATTTAGAAAAAAATGTACAGCTAAAATGCTAATTCCCGATTAAAAAGTTTTTAGCTACCCAACGATATTATCACCAAATAACAGGCATGGAAATTGGTATATTCGAACAGATGGCTTAAGCTTCCTGTACAATGCACATACGGGCATCACACTCTATAGTACACAGTAAGAACCATGGCAGCTTGGTGACATGGTTCAGAACAAAATACTAAAACAATATCATACTATTTTAAGTTGAGCCAGCGTAGAATACCAAATGACGGACAGACCACCCCCAAACAATTGACTTACCGCATTGGCCCTGGCCGAAGTTTGCAGAACCGCTGTCAGGAAACCGGTTGGGAACGTGAATCCAGACATCCAGAAGATGGTGGGCGGATGGGCGGTCTCAGCCCATTTAGCAAACTGCTCGACTCTCAACACTAAATCTCTGGTCCACGCGGCCAACGGCTTGAGAGACGGGTAAGCCTGAAAAATTTCTTTTATGATCAGAGGTGGACAAAATAATCAGCATTGCTACTGAAGTCGGAGTAGAAGTACGCCGTAAATTCTTCTGAATTACAAGTAGATGTGATGATTTCTAAGAGAAGACAAGAATACTTCAGGTAGAGGTAGACAATGAGGATCTCAAAAATACTCAAGTTACTGGTTTCAAAAAGTAGATTTGTTCGAATGGCCGCATACTTTTAGCGGTCTGAACGGCCAACTTTCGAAATTGCATCATGAATCTTTGAGACTAACACAAAATTACCGTTGAAGCTGTGAACAGGTGTGAATTTCGAAACTATATTCAATTACCGTGATACAGGGGCTCTTTTGTCCCATTTTCACTACATATTGACTCGTGTAAGAGAAGCAAACATAATATTTTACAAAATCCAAAGTGCAGAAAGTTTTGCCTGAAGAACAGTTGCTTAAAAGCGGAAGCAGTCTTAAAACATATCCACATGGGCAAGCAGTAAATGTTAGGAGAGTCCAGTGTTGTAATGACTCGAGTCATGACTCGAACCAAGTCACATGACTCGAGACTAGGATGGCCAAGACAGACATTTCATTGTAATTTCGAAGTATAGTAAAGTCACCACATTATTGGTATTTTGTCTATCAGTCCTGATACTTGGAAATGATACCTGAAACTGTTGAGACTGAGGAAAATCAGTATATTATGAATGCGAGCCATTCTATATCACTCGAGCAGAGTTGAAAATAGTGGGTTGAACAGGATTGAACTGATAACTGAACAGTTACTTGGACTCGGACTCCAGTCAAAAGACTATGACTTGGACTCTACTCTCTACTCACTGACTTGGACTCGGATTTGACTCGATGGTGAATTGGAAATGACTCGACTTGACTCGAGGTAAAACTATAAAAGTGGGATAGACTTGTGACTCGGAGCCTTGTGACTTGGTTACAACCCTGGGAGAGCCTACGATTTCCAAGTAAGAAAAACAGTATTCTATGCCTAGTCTTGCTTCAAAAACTGAGAGCTGTTAAGGAAGAACAATAAGAATTGGCAGCAGGCAAAACATAATTGGATCACTTCGAAAAGTAGGAGTGCTTCGTTACAGACCACTCATGCTAGCAACACATTTACGTGAGGTTTCAACTACAGTGCAACGTATGGAAGAAATAGTAAATCATTCACCTTCTCCCACATCGGCGGGACTCTGGCTTCGAATATGCACGAGAAAATCTCTTCCAAATTGGCCGACATCACGACCAGACCCTGAATTCCTTTTTCGAGATCGACGAGAGATGTCCGAATGACGCGGAGCAGATGGTTGTAACGCTCGATTTCCTGAGAGGGAATTGGTGATACGGTTAGAGGAAAAAGCGATAGCAGACACCCATTGCAAAGTGTAAGTATTACAGGCCTAATTTGCCTACTACTAGGAGTAGAAGTAGTCCAAAACCTACATAAATAGGCTACTCCGTAAAACTAGTACTTCGTTACTGACCATGTCCGGAGATAGGTCACATTACGATATCGGCAGAAAATAAGCTTTATCGAGGAAACGCATTATATCACTGATAGCGATTGCTAATCGCTGCTTTCAGTTATAGTGTAACTTGGACTCCCATATACATGTCCAAGGGCTTGCTAGCATTCAATATAATATGTGAAGTGGCAGACGCAAAATAAATACCAAAAATAAAACATTGAAATTTCCATCGTTTTGTGTCTCACCTGTAACAGCACGACGTTGAGAGGCGAAGGGTCGTCCGACAAAATTTTCTCTGTTCCCTCGTAATCAATTTCCTCAGGTATGGTTTTCAGAACGTTTGCGGCCAGTTCCAGTACCTGAATTAGGAGAAGGATCTCATCAATATGCTTCCAAAAAATTTATAACCAGACAATGGGAGGGGATGAAATCGCAAATGACATGGTTTCGGTGGATAAGTCAGTGGAAAATCGTACAGCACAGATTAAGGGTAAAACATGAAGAGCCCAATGTACAATCAATGAGCGTCGCAATTAGAAAGATAAAAGGAAAATCACCATCTCAAACCATCACACTGATACTGATTTCAAGACTCAACTAGACACTGAAATATTGACTTGAACAAAAATATACCCTGAGCAGAGATGGTCAGTACCAAACTGATTGCTTTTCACACTTAGGATCTCGAATAGCAGAGAGTAGTGTCGGGATAACTTTGCATTCCTTTTACCAGTGAAATTGCCCCTATATCATGGTAACTGCATAGTGCATATACCAAGGGTCAGCAACCTACGGCCCGCGGGCCGGATCCGGCTCGCCAAGCGAAATCGACCGGCCCGCGAGATAATGTTAGTTATCACAAGAATACGGCCCGCCGTTTCACAATGCTTTTCAATCTGCAGTGCTGCACTGCTTGGAAAGAATGCGGTATTGCTACGATATAAGTTTCCTACATTGTATTAGTCTATTGTGACGCCATAAAACGAAGGCGGTTGAAGTAGGAGATGAAGATTGTCTGTATAGAGTAGACTAGATCAGTGCTTATCAATCGGGTGTATCTCGCAACCGAAAGTATTCCATACTTTTTGAAGGGTTTACCGATGGGGTGTGACAATAAAGGTGTCCTACCTCTGTTTCAAAAACGCTTGGAATATCTCAGACGCAATGACAAAATCACAAACTCACACTGTTTAATTACAGATAACTAGCCTCCGTAGGTTAGTTATCCATAGTTTAATTCCCAGAAGGCAGTGTGCGCCAAGACAACAAACCTGAAGTGTTTTGGCCACAATGATGAAAACTGTTAATATGATTTTGTCTCACAAACTGAATCGCCGATTAGAAGCATAGAATCAATATGGCGATGTAATGTATATCTACCATGTTCGCGCATTAAGTTGAGCAGCTATGCTTGCACGAGTCTATGAACTGAGAAATGAAATAGCACCTTTCCTCGAAAATACAAATATCGCCGACTCATAATCTTATAATCGAAAATGTGTATCTAATCTTGCTCTCCTGATACATTTAACGTCACATCTGAACAAATTGAATTTGCAACTTCGGGGGGGAAAACAACTGAATACATGAGATGTTGAGGCGCATTCGAAACAAATCTGCGGCTCGGAGAATTTCAACAGTACAGAGAAAATTATGCTCACTTCCCTATACTGGAGGAGAGAAAACCTAGTACCAACTCTATATTTGGAACTGTGATACGAAATCTAATTACTGAATATTCACCCGCTTTTCCGACATTCCTTCATATACAAAATAAATTTAATTTATTTAATGTCCATTTAATGTGGACGCCAATAGCATTGCCTTAAAATGTCAAATGGGCCTTTTTGAAATGCGATGCAGTTGGATTGAATGACAAATTTCATACAAAGATCATGTAGCTGCATGACTTTGATAAAGAGTATACGTTCTTGAAATTGATCTTTATCCCAGCTTGCCCAACAATGCAAAAGACATTGCATCGATTTTTGGTAGCACGTACGCATGTGAGCAATAGTTTTGAACAATGAAATTCACGAAGAGCAAGCTAAGATCACGTATTTCGGACGCCCATTTAGAATATGGTCTGATTCTTGCTTCATCTGACTTGTTTCCAGAAGTTGAAAACCTTTCACAAAGCAAGCTGCGTCAATTGTCACATTTATTCTGCGTTGTTGAAGTGTAAATAACTGTGTTTTATGATTGGTATGATTGAGATTGCAGCAATGTAGGATAAAATATCGAAGTGAGCGTAAAACATAGTATTAAGAAAAATTCCGGCCCGCCAAAAAGTTGCACACTCGAAATTTGGCCCGTGACTAGCAAAAGGTTGCCGACCCCAGGCATATACAAATACATTCAAAGATATCACCTATTTGTAGCGCCATCAGACAATTTGTGGTAGTCGCAAAGATACATATAGCGATTTCAAAAGTAGCCACCTTCTGAAATTATGCAACCCCACTATCTGATTTGAGATTTCGGAAGAACGCTAAGTAAAGCGTTTTGAACTGATGAAATTGATTCCAGTTTCAAAATATTGTTGTTGTTTCAAAATAAGCTATTCTCCTGTACCCAACATAACTATTCCTCACTAGCTGAACAGGCTTCGGCGATGGCAATAGCATTCCATCTAGCGGGCTCTACGAAATTTGAAACGTGGCCCACGACCCGTTTTGAGTTGATGACCCCTGGCGTAAACTATTGAAGCAGACATAGATGTAGCCACCAATAATACCCAATTGAGTCAGTAGAGTAGGTAGACAAAATCTACTCCAGTAGTTCAAAAATAGAAGTACTCGGATATTGAGCACCTCTGCTTGTACTCGAGCAGCAACGCAGACTACATAGACAATCTCTACCTCGAGAGCCAGGCTCACCTTCTCTTCCTGGCTGACGCCGGCCTTTGTCGCGATTTTAGGCTGCAGAGACAGCAAGGTCTCAAACAGGTTTCGAGCTTCCGTGATCTGCGAGGCTATGTCGGCGTTAGGGTGCTGGCCGAACGCTTCAGGATGATCGACGTTTGGCAGCATGCTGATGTATTCCTTGTACGCGTTCAGGGAGCCGTCTTTCGGTATGTAATACGTGTCCAGGCTTGAAAGCCTGAAAAATTTATGAGATGGGTTAGTGTGCGAGAATGAGGATATAACTGGGAAAGTAAAGTGGTTGGACTTAGCCTAGTGTATTTTCAGCCGTGAAGGTCACATTTCTACTTGGTTGGCATTGGTTTTTTCCAATGTAGAGGATAGCCATACGAGTTTTAAGGTTACATTAATGCTTTGCATACAATATTCATTTTGTAATAAACCCGAATATATTCGGCTGACACTCGTCAGGGGTAATCATCAACATTGGCACAAGCCTAATGTTATCTGTCGGTGTTGCAGGAGATCCCCTGCGATCATCCATCCGTGAAGTTACATCTCGTATATTTATTGTGCCGTATTCTGGCAATCGATATTGCATCCTGTCGTAATAATTCGAGAGAACGGTATGAGATTCATTGCTAAACCTACTTGCATCGATGTCTGAACGATAATCGTATTCTTGAGTAATCTTTGTGTTTTAAGAAGATCTTGGCGACCAGCAACAGGGCTTCTCAAAGTTAAGTATTCAGACAGGTCTAACCTACGATATTTGGTGAGCTATAATTCTGATACAGATCAAGTGAGACAATGGCCTTTATTGCTGCAATGCAATGCTGCAGTGTCTGTTATTCGAATTCTCATGACGATGACATTGAACATACGCCACCAAATGTCAATACACAGAACAGTGCCCAATTTTCAGGACTTTGCCGCCACGATAGCTTTTGACGTACTTGAAAAAGGCTTCGTCCACTGCGTTAGGCGTAAACACATCATTGATGTAACTCATCAACAGTCGCCGGTCCCAGTCATCCGTGACATGGCCGCCGTAGTTAACGCCGGCGATCAGATATTTCATCGCATCCCATGGAGTTTCTTCGTATTCGTCCAGGTAAATCGAGAGCAGATTTTCAGACACCTGTCGGAAATAGTTAAATCGTAGCATATCGAGTAGTTTCCACGTAAAAACATGCCAAATATTTCGACCTGTACTCTAGTTATTGTGCACGACTGCAACCAAGTCATATGGCTCGAGACTAGGACGGCCAAGACATTGTAACTTTGAACAATAGTAAAGTTACCACATCATTGGTATTTCGTCTATCAGTCCTGATACTTAAAAATAGGGCTAGAAACTGTTAAAACTGAGGGAAATTACTATATATGAATGCGAGCCATTCTACATCACTCGAGCAGAGTTGAAAAAAGGGGGTTGAACCGAATTGAACTGAACACTGAACAGTGAACATTATGACTTGGACTCGAGTCAAAACACTACGCCTCGGACTCGACCCTCTACTCATTGACTTGGACTCGGACTTGACTCGAGTCAAATATATAAAAGTAAGATTGACTTGCGACTCGGAACCTTGTGACTTGGTTACAACCCTGCAGTTTGTGATATGCTTATATGACTGAAATTATCATCAACTCCTGGGGCAAAATAACCCCTGCATCACTATGACTGAATATATTTTCGAAAATGCACCTAGTTATAATGTCGTTGGTAATTTTGCGTTAGTCGCAAAGATTGTCATTGCAATTTTGAAAAGAGTCACATCAGATTAACCGCCAAAGTATGCTACTTCTCGACCAAATATGCTATTTGAAACTACTCATTCAAACCTTCAATTTCTACTTCAACTACAATCAGTTTTGACATATATCGGAATCGCTACTCGTATTTGGTCTTTGGTGTACGCAGCATTCTAATTTTTACATCGAATGTGGCAAAATTGAAAGTTGAAAAACGTTGAAATTTATTGTTCCTTTGAATTGAAGTAGGCCTATGCAAAAAAATTACGTCTCACATGCAAGCAAACGCAAAAGTCATCGCAATCAAGCGTTGCACACACCTCAAAATCGGAATCGTTGAAACCGTAGAAAATGTTCCATCCGAGCATCAGGAATTTCTTTCTCTCTATAAGAAGAGAGTGGAAGAAACACAGAGCGAAGAGCAGCTTCTTGTACTTGGAAGGCTTCGAGCAACGGTTGAACATCTGGTCCGTGACGAGGTGGTACAATCTCTTCATGTTCGCCTTCAAGCCCTGTGAAGAAAACAAAGGCATGCAAATTTCTTAGACAAATACCAGGGAATATAGCACGTTTTATTATGTCGTTGACGGTGAGTTGCTGATATGTGGTTGTTTAGCATCAGGTGGGTAACTCGAGATAATACAGTTAACTATTATGTACAAAATAGGTGTGGTAACCAAATTTCTACTATAGCGTAAAGTGCAAATCAGGGCGTGGGCATTTTCTGATACCAAATTTTGCTTTCACACTCATTCCAATGGGTGAAAGGCAGTCAAATACACCAGTCCTTATGGCGATATATCCCAGGGGTGTAGCTGATTCAGTTCAGTTCACCTTTTTGTGCTTTCTTGAGGTGTTACACGAAAAGAGAACCAAATCCACTCCTAGGATATACCTACATAAGAATTGGTGTAATTTACTGTTTTCACCGATTGGAATTGCCGTAAAAGCAAAATTGCTTACTGGAAAGTTTCATTTACCCAATTTGCACCATACGCTATGGTGGAAAACGGCGAACTATACTACTCTTGTGGACAGCGTGTCGTTTGTACCTGGAAGGTGCACTTGGACTCATCAAACTTTTATATTTTATTGGCAGAACTGCAAAGTATGAAACTAGTTCTATACAACTATGTATTTATTTTGCTTGAATTCTAGCTAGAAGTATGCTAAGATTCCAATACCGTTGTCATAGATTACTAACCTTTGGCGGTTCGGTGGTCATCTTTATGCCGACTTGCAATATACTGATCGGGAAATCGGGGTGCGGCGAGGAGCTCAGCCACAAACGAAAATCGGGGTGAGGCTCTTCGATCTGTACGACAATCACCCACCGGAATTAAAACAGCAAGACCACATTTCGTGTCACGCCAAACATACCTGAAGTTGCTCAACGAGCTTGTCAAGCTGAGGCATCCAACTCAAGGACAAGTGACAGTTGGCTAAGAAGACCCAGTTGCCGTCTTTGACCCCTTCCTTTATCATCCTGAAAAGTACACGGTCATGGTTTGTGATCAAATTTATCTGGAATCATCGATAGGAAATCGTCTGACTTGCAGGAAAATTTGAACACTGGACAAAGAAACATTTAGGGATGCCAAAATGATTCGTGTTATCAACTGGTAAATATAGTTTCAATGCTTTTTCCTAACACACGGAAACCTTGAAACTTCAATAGGTCGCATCTTGGTGTTCAAACACGTAGTGCAAAGCTATGCATGTGAGCAAAAATGAGATTTCTGCGATGTGGCGATCAACCCAGAGCACTTTCACTAGGTGAAATGAAACGTATATGGTCGAAAGAGTACCAAATTACCTTCATGTGGTCTAGAACATATCTGAACTTCCCACAGCACAATGAATGATATTCCAATACTTGACTCGAAGCCTAACACACGATTCAGAATCAAATCAGTCGTGTACCAAATTTTGCCAACAGCCCTATTTACAACGTGTGGCAAAACCCCTACCTGGTGGCGATGGGGGCTTGGCCCTGACCGAGGGAAAGGGCGTGGAACCGATGACCCATGCTGCATTGTTCCGCCAGTTGCAGAAGTCCGCTCGTGGGGTCCTGAAATTATGGAAATACCGTGAGTCATAGGAAAACGTCGATTGTGACAATTTCGTTTGTACAGATAACTGTTCGTAAACTGCTTGACGACAGGACAGGAGCCGTAAATTTTTACTTAGTACTAATACTACATCCATTTCTATGATTTTTTAAGGTACAACTCATTAATTATTACACCTTGGATTTTGCTAAGCAGAAAGTAATTTTGGGCTACGTTTGTATCACCTTTACTAGTTAAATTGAGATACCAACCGGAACAAATAGCCATGTACCCCAATATCTGAATTAATTTTCGTAAATTGCACCGCGGTAGTCGCGAATATGCACACCGCAGTTTAACTGGTAGAAGTTGACCGCATCTAGTTTTTGAATATACTCAAGTATTTGTGCCTACAGAAAGATTTCGCGTACCATCTAAAAATAGTTCATTAAGCTTAAGCTCTTTCTTCGCCCCGATTATTCGAAATTTCATGCCGGTGACGTCATAATTAGTGATGCGATTGTCACTATACAATGTTTTGTCCAATTCTCTACTAGTTGCTGACGATTACCCCTGACGAGTGTCAGCCGAAAATTTATTCGGGTTTATTTCAATATGAATATACCATAATTTTCCATGTATAATGCGCAAAATTTTACCGATTTTCTGCCCTAAAATAGGGGGTGCATATTATACATGGGTACAACAAACCTTGAAAAAAATCTCCCTCGATAAAAATCTTGAAATCACACCTTACTTCATGTTTGTTTACAATCGAACATCACTTCCAGCCATCGTGCCTAGGAATTCGTATTATAGAGCGTAACGCGCTGCCAATTAGCGAGAAGCGTGTTGCCAATTAACGAGAGCTGTCTGCACAGCACGCGATCTCCAGAGTTAGTTTGCCGTTTGTACGCGAGCAAAATTAGGTCGTTGATTGCAGCAAGCGCGTGCGGCAATCCTTGATAATTTATCGCGTCAATGACAGGCCTTAACAATCGCATACACAAGAGGTCATGTGCGCAAGATATAATCTCTTGCGTTATCAGTCGCATCTCCAACAGGCCTGGTGCGCACGACATAACCATTGGCATGAGCAATCGCATCTGTAATAGGCCTTGCGCACAAGAAGTCGGGTCGCTAGCCTGAACTATCGCGACGCCAGCCTCGCAGGCTTTGGCTGCTATCTACTATCGTTTAGAGACAATGCCGTTAATTGTATTATGATAAGCGATCGTTATCTCATGACTGTGTAACAGTGACGTCGCAAAACAGAACGACAAAGTATACTAAACACAACTATTCATGTACTGCGAGTGCAGGGTGCGTGCTATACATGGGTACAGGCTTTTTCCCGGAATTTACACGCCATTTTAAGGGTGCGTATTATACATGGGGGCGCACTATATTCGGAAAATTACGGTACTATTCAATTGTATATTGAAGTTGTGTACCTCCGAGAAGCTCTTCAACTTGAAGTACATATCACATGTCTTGGAAATCGTTACAATTAGCTGTACGTGTACAAAAATTTACCATATTACTTCCACTGGCATTTGAGTACCAAAAATGAATACTTTGATTGCATAGTGGGAACGGATAAAGACAATAGAACCTCCAATTGTATTGTATCGAGCTTGGGAAAGGCATATGTACTTCACTAGTGATACAGGCAGCTGAGAGTATAAAAGAAATTCAATTTCAGACCCACCACTCCCGGAGACAACACGAAGATAAGCGGTGACTTGGTCGTGCTGTCATCGACGACCTGCTTCATATCGAGAACAGGTGGCTCCACGAATTTCTGCCCCAGGTTGTTGACGATGAAGCTCGTCGCACAGAACGAGACTCGATCAGAACGAAGCGACCGCACGATCAGCATACGTTGGAGCTCGTTACATGAGTTTTCCCATTCCCCTGAAACGCAGTTTGAATTCAAGAAAAGGAACTTTTATCGATGATTTCAATGTCGGAACACCATCTATTCAAGGTTGAATACTCCTTCTTTTTGTATCCCAAATCTTATCCTAATATTTCTTAGCATAATTCATTCATAATTTCGTTCTGTCATAACTAGATGCATGCTGAGAGTGTTTCCAGCAAACTACAACGCCCTCTTTCTCACATTGATAACTTGTCTGCGAAAATGACAGTAATTTGCTTATCGTTTCTTTGAAAGCGCCGGCCGAGTGGATTTGTAGTTTACGTCGGACAACATTGGATATTTTATGATCCTGTTTTGTTAGCACTTCATTAAAGCTACAAAATGATAATATTATCGCACCAGGCAAAGCAGCTGTCTCCGGTTCTGAGCTGGTAAACCAGACGTGCCAGTCTCTCGGGTGCTGCTCAAATGATGACATGATCCCGTGGAAATTGGTCAGCTTGTCCAGCTCGGTGATATTGTCCCAGCACGAGTCGGCCAGCCAATTCGGACAGGGGTTGTCCATTTGGCCTTCTCTGTCCAGGACCTTGGTAACGCAAAGAAAACGGTCTGCGAATCTGTGCTTTTTCACAGTGTCAATGCAAGATCATGTCGTAATTTGGAGAAAGAAATCAATGAAAGGCTAATCGCCCCCTATCAAGCTTACCATCACTATCGTCCCGCTAAAAGCCAGAGATCATTACTAGTGATGTAAATCTACTATCCAGGAGTACTGAAGTAGTATTTATCTACATGTATTACTTGCTCTACTCCTTTTGTTTTCTTTGTAATCTATTATAACTTCAACAGTTTTAATGCAGAAATACTCACTTTTGAATACTCAATTTTGAAAAGTGAAAAGAAGTTTTTGAATGCACTTCACTCCATTTTATGAGAGAAGAAATCAGCAGATGGGCCTAGGCCAAGGTAGACCACATAGTACAAATCTCTTGTTATGAAGAGCAAGTTTAGCAAGATGAAAAAGTATTGGAGTATAACACTTTAGCAGCAATTTCTATTGATCCAACATTCGACTTTACAAACAAAAGCCTGAAGACATGGCATATCCTCCTCCCTGTAATTTTAGACCCTGAAACGGGTGAAATCACCTACCTTGAGACCCACTGATTTAGAAGATTCCGAATGTCTACGACACTATCTCCTTATCACCAAGCTACACAGATTCCGAGCATGAAAAGTTTAAAAAGACTATCTTAAAAGGTTTATCCTTCCAGCCACTACTAAGCACTTTAGATTAGTAGAAAAATCAACAACTTACAATCCCTCCCCTGAGGAAGAAGTTGTATTCGTCCATGTTGACTTTGTTGGAAGACTCCAGGATCTTTGCGCACATTTGGAAACTGAACAGCAGCTTATGCTTCTCGAACAGACCCCGGCAAGTATACCTGCAAAAGGTGGTATACGGTAAACTACAGTTAAGAGGAGGAGACTATAAAGTGTTAACACAATTGATCAAAAGTAAGCAATCTAAGCATACGCCAAATCATATCACCTGTATACGCTGTACGTGTGATATTCGTTGAGGTTTTCAATTCTGCTTTCAAGCTTTGAACTTTTCTGACTCCTGTCGATAGACTGATTGAACAGGTCGATGTAGGCGTCTAGTGAGAACTGATACATGGGATCGATGCGACCCATGTCGTTCAGCACAAAGAAGAGAATGGAAGCTCTTGCGGCGCATGGCCGATAACCCTATAAAAGTAGAAATTCTTGTCTCAAACTAAAATTCTTGATTTCGATCCGAAGCTCATTCGTAAATGTGACTATTTCAAGTTGTTGGTAGTTACTAAAACTATCTACTCATTAAACTACAAGCGCCAATCAAATTTGTGATGATTTCGTAAACAAAATTTGGTTGAATTGCAATTTTTTTCGGTAACTCTCTGGAAATCTCAATTCCAAGAATTCAAGAACCATGTCTCAACCAAGTACCGTAAGGTACAAATTTGCAATTTTTGACAGGTAATTTTGATTTTTGAGTGATACAAAATTATATTAATTCGAATTTGATAATTTTTCTGAGAAATTGCCCACCATAGATATGAGCACTTGATCGGGGCGACTTGATCAAATTGAAATTTCAGATTGTTACTAAATTTGCATTTCGAATAATAGCAAATCTGCAGAATCGCTGCCAGCTCTTGTTATTTCAATCATAGCATGAAAGAGACCCTTCACATCCCGTGTGATGTACTCTAAATACATATCTGAACCAGTATCAGTATCGGAGAAGCTTGGCTGAATTTTCGATTTAATATTTTGCAACACCGACCTCTCTGGCGGCATCGATTTTCTTCTCGGTCTGTTCTGATTTCTCAAGCTGTTCCGATACGTCGGCCGATATGATTTTCGAGGAGTGCAGAGTGTTGACGAGCTGTTCGTCGTCCAGCAAAGAGCCCTGCGCCTCGTTCAGTAGCCTCAAAATTTCGTCTTCCAGCTCTTGGATTTTATTCTTGCCAGCGGCGATGTTGATCACGAGATTGTCTTTCTGTAAATGAAATAAACGGATCTTGGTTGATAGAAAATGGGCAGAATTCTCCAGATTGCCTTTCAAACCCATCACGACGCCATTTATCAGTGATGTCATCAGCATCATGACATGGTTTTGAATTTCATATATCATCATGTATTTTCGCTTTGGTCATGGCCTTGACTTATACGTTTTTTTAAATCAGATGTTGCTATTACTACCGTGTAGACTTTTGACATATGCCTATTCTATCCTGAGTATTTGAGTACAAATTTTGTTTGAATGAAGGGCTTATTGCTTCACCAGTGTCCTTCAACTGACATCAATGTGTTGCCTTGTAGTAGCAAAACAAATTATGAACTTTGATTAGGATTAAGTTGTAACATATTCCTTAATTCCAAATTTAGATGCGAATGTAGTGATGAGACCATATCTTGGATTTGGATTGACCTAAGGTGTTTTACGGGCTTGAAATTAGGGCTAATTCAAATTACAGGCTTGATTCCTTTCAATTATCCTATGATAGAGGAATAACGTTTAATGTGGATTACGTACCAATCAACGAATTTGAATGAATTTTGTCAAAATTTTTTTTAGCCTAGTAGCCTGCTTTGAGTGTCATTTTACGGCATTTATTCAGTCGGATTCATAAAAATACGTTGCGAAATTCGCATAATGCACCTGCTCTTCCAATTCCGGCCTCTCCTTTCTCACGACTGTTCCCAGAAGCTGCGCTTCGAGACCTTGTTCCTTGACAGCGAAATTCACGATGGACGTCTTCGTCGACACCTCCGGAGCGTAATGCGGGTTCGACAATTTTGTCGTGATGTAGAACTTGAACTCGGGGTTGAACTCGATTTCCTTGTCGCCGAGACGAATCAGCAATCTGCCGCCTGAGTTATAGTAAATATTCGATAAAGATGTTCCGAATAGTCACAGTAGTAGCATACTACCAATTGTGTTGGACAAATGCTTCCTACCAAACACGGCTTAAAGACATGCAGTGAACAAAGTCACAGATGTCATAGAAGTAACACGCTCAATGCAAACCTAATCTATATCAAGTACATGCCAAAAACAGACTAGTTTGGGACAATGTATCACTGAGCTGTTATCGTGGATAGCAATCGAGAGACCTTAAACTAAATGGATTTTCACAAGATATTAAATAATACCCGCAAGATATGACGTAAAGAGCTTTTTGGAGATACATAAATTCAATATGCAATTGAATAGTATATTCACGTTGAAATGAACCCGAATATTTTCGGTTGACACTCGTCAGGGGTACTCGTCAGCAACTAGTGGAGAATTGGAAATAACATTGGATATCAACAAAAGTATAAAAATATAATGCACGGCGTACACTTCTGTGAACTCAACTTGTCATACATCACAACCGGATATTATTTGGATATATTTGTAGCAGTTATTGGGAGACGGCTATGTTCGAAATTGCAGAATACATCTTAGCAACTAACGCAAAATGTCCATTGACATTACAAAATATCTTTCAAAAATATATTCAGTTACCTAGATACCTTGTCATGACAATTTCACTCATAGCAGTGATGCAAGTATATCATAAAACTATTCTATACTCCTAAACATTCACAGTGTAAAAAGCAGTGGTTCTCAACTGGGGGGAGCGCCCCCGAGGGAGGCATGAAAACATCTAAAGGGGTGAGGGGGGCATGCGAAGGAGACGTGAAATTTTTCACTCTCATAAAGGGGGGCGTGTCTAAAGAAGTTTGAGAACCACTGGTATAAAGCAAGAAGTTTAGCCTACCCTGAAAAAGTAGAACTACCTCAGTACTGACACCCTCAGACTCTAGTTCCACTTACCGACTTTGGTCAATGCCTTGTTCAAGATAGGGGCGAGAGACGGGTCCAGTTCTTCCTGCACATTCTGCAGTAACACGGGTGTACCAAACTGGATCGAATTTTCCAACGTTCTCAAGTAGTCGTGCTGCTGAAGATCGATTATTTTCAGGCCGCGACGCATCTCCATGCTTTTGATCCACTTGATGGCTTGGCCTTGCGGATCCACCATCAGCGGCCATCTGGGTGTTGAAAAGATGGCGCGGTAATGATGTCGGAGAGTTGGTCAAAGTATTCCAAAATGCCATAAAATTGAATAGCATATTCATATTAAGATGTATTCATTTCATATTGTTCCGCTCCTCCAGGAAGCTCTTAAAATGCCATAAAAGTATATGCAGAAACAATACTGCTACCTCACGATTGTAAGTGAAAATTAGTGATTTGAGAATCAAATAATTACAACATAATAGAGGGTAGACCTATCAAATTTGACATATTTGCGACACGGGGGCTTACGGCTATAATGCAACGGAGCAAGGTACAGCAGATCATGAGTCAGTTATCCTTTGGCTTTAGGTGAAGATTTGGATAGGTACCATGAAAAAAGTAGCCAGAGCCATATTACCTTCTTCATATTCCTAATTTTGTGAAATTTTAGAATCAGGCTTTCGACATCAACTGATATAAAATGTCTAATTGTCAGTTTATCAACAAGTTATCATCTCAAAACGAATATTCGTGTACATTGCAACCTTTTAGCATTGTCGGATTGCAATCTTTTTCAATATATATTGGTCGGAATCGATTGCATTACCTGTCTCCTCTCGTGACGATGACTCCGTTTTCTGTCGAGAAAGCGTCGGAAGGCAATCCTTGGATGTTCCAGTCTCGCACTGTCGTCGGTTTTGACAGAAATTCGGCAAACGTAAAGCTTGGCGTGCAAGGAATGGACAGGTCACGAACCTGCAAATAAACCAGTTCGTGAATAATAACCATAGCGTGCAGCCAAAAAGTGGAAAATAGTCTATTGCAAGATATTTGATGGTAGTGTTTGGGCTGGTGGCGTCATCGAGTCGATTACGTTATGTCCTAATTAATTACTTGAATGACTGATACTTATGTCCAAGTCACACCCAGAAACTACGCGGTTTTAGTACTCCGAAGTAAGAGCTGTTCATGATCAAAAACGCAACATAACCACTATTAATAAATATGGAATTATATGAAATTTTATCATTCATTTCTTCTTTAATATGTTCATCAGTTCAAAGCAACACTAGGCTGTGATACAATGAAATGGCGAAAATGTGTGGAAACAGCTTGGAGTAGTGTTTTAATAAAACGCCCACCTTGGCCTCAGATAACAGTAAAAGAAAATCACGCAGACTATGAGACATGTACAGTACAGTTAGACATTGAATGAAATATTTTCACATCGTTCAGATAATCAGACTAGTTAGAATATTTGGAAACATGACTTGAAAAGTACAGAAAATAAAGGAAAATGGACTGAATTTAAAATCAAAGTGATCTGTTATATATCATTTGGATCTATGATAACCATTCAGCTGCTACCGTCAGTTAGCATCAGATTTAATAACTTGGATGTACTCACCATTTTCAGCCATATCTTAGAGACCATGTCGTCTCTGTAGTTACTGAGGAACGGTCCCATGTACGATAAGAAAGCTGAAGCGATGAGACAATCGCCCACAAGATATCCGAGCGATTCCGTCAAAGTACCGACGGTCGCTTCCCAACGAATCTTCTCTCCTCCCAAGCCTGAAAATTGCAGACGTTGAAATGGGTTCCATTCTAATGCCACATCAGGAAAATAGAGAAATGAATTTACAATAATCAAGAGTTTAGCTTTAAGAGAGAAAAGTTTAAGAATCTGAAAATAAGAGAATGCAAATGAAGAGAAAAAAGAATAGGAAATAGAAATGAGAGAATAGACACTTACGTGACCTTTGACACGAACCAATCAGGTTGCAGTAGGATGTAAACAAAGAACAAGCCCGGGCAAGCTTACTATGAGCTCTTATGGAAAAGGGTTGAAAAATATAGGTTTTTAGCAAAATTACATTGAATTGGGAATAGCTGGCTTTGGTGAATGGTAATAACGTAGAGCTAGTATGTATATGCAGTGTTATAACCTACAATAAGCATGAATGATGGCAAGCACGCATCAGCATGGTATCTCCAAATGAATGAATTTCTGACAACTTCTCGGATGAAGCAACTATTGCTGTATTATCCTTAGTCGTATACTATAGGATTGTCGTAGCGAATAGAATGTATTAGATGAATATTGAGTCAGGATATGTGTGGTATCCATTATGTGGCGTTATATGCGTTCTATTTATGGAATCGACATTTGTATATAGTAGTCTACAGTCTGTATCATTATCTAGCAAATTACTGTTACACTGGACACTTGTCTGCATATTCAATGATCATATTAATATGATATATGTTAGGCAACATGATCTGTTCCCGGCTGAAATCGTCATTTTTTGTTCTAGCTCGTGTATTGAATCTATCAGGATAAATGCCGGATAAACACTGTGCTAATAGCCTGCGTAACATGGAGATGGCTACCCAGACCTTTCCTGGTGTGCGCTTTTACCTTTCCCAGAGCCAATGACATGCATGGAAGAATGTAAAATCTGGATAAAGGCACGTGGACTTCCTTGTAGTCATCTGAATTCTCATTTTATTAAGAAAATGACATATCTATTATTGTACCAAAAATATTGAATCGTGACATAATCTAGAATCTAGATCAGTGGTTCCCAACATGGGCGATTTGGCGGTCTAGGGGGGCGAAAATGACGAAGGGGGCGACAGGGGGGCGAAAATAGCGAAGGGGGCGATTCGGGGGGACGATGACGCGTCAAAACGGCTGACATTTTTTTTATTTTTTTTTTATTTTTAGTCAACCCACGGAAATTTAGTTACAAAAGTGTGTCAAATTAGACATCGAGCCGAAAATTTGACCCTTTTTTTTAGTCAACCTGTCGATGATTACAGGTTTGTATGCCCAATTTTCGGTACACAAAATTTGGGGGGCCATGATCGGTATTGACCTTGAAAAGGGGGCGATAGGTCAAAAAGGTTGGGAACCACTGATCTAGATAAAACAATTCTGTGTTTCAAAATGAGTCCAATCTGAAATGCAGTCACACTTGATGCCACAATCGACTTGGTGTGTCTCGTTTTATTCCACTCCAGTTTTGTTGCTTGATGGTGTGTAATGTATTGAAATTGTTGAAAACAATATATTCAATAATGAGACGAATAGTTGAAATTGGTAGCGGTGATACGTTGTACGAGTCGGACGAGTACGCCTTGATAGGTGCCTGCACAGCAGTATTGCTCTGTAAAATAAACATATTATATATTTTGTGCAGGCTTGATGGATATCTTTTATGAAGCTGCAGAAAGAGGAAGTCGATGGATAAAACGCAAGAAAATCAAATTTCTGGAAGAAGCATAGAAGCACAAAACAGTAAACTCGTCCAGGAAAATTACAAATTGACGGACAATTATTGCTAGTGAAGTTCAGTTCTCAGAGGAGCATCATAATGTTAAAAGATGCGGAGAAGCTGAAATTTTATGCTAGACTACATTAAATTCTTTCTGAATTGCCCAACTTATCCTACTGACGTCAAATTTATAGTATTGCTGTAAGCATAGTATTTAACCATTGGGTCAGCCATATGTAACTGCTTCATTAAATCGCGATTTGGCCATGTAGATATGTGGTTCTTAAAAATGCACCATTTGCATTCATTCATGATTTCTCAAATCTAGAATGATTATTGACTGTCAATAAATCACATACAACTTTGAAAGGATTGATGGATTGTGGTACACTTACTTTTGTGCAGGAACTATTTACAGGGAGCATTTCAGATCGAAATATTAGTTAAATATGTGGATTCGACAAGAAATGTAAGAAAATGATGGAGTTCAGCTATGGTGAGCCAGGCAATGCTATCATGGCAGAAAAGGGATTCACCATTGAGTCTGAAATCAAGAAATTGAATCTAGATTTAAATATTCCTGCACGTGATTTACACACCGTCAAATGCCTGAGCCAGACTGTTCCACAACAAGAAAGATGGCGAGAGAACGTATTCATATTGAACAGCTGATCGGAAGAATCAAGGAGTATAAAATTTTGTCTGGTGTCATACTATGCAGCATTGTGTATCACAACTAACCAAATATATATGGACTAATTGCATACTCTAATTCAAGATTGAAAATTAAAAATGAATGACGCAACATATTCGGCAATTGTGCAAATTCAGTTCCATTGTCAATATCGTAATGCCTAATAGCATGCTACGGATCGTAATTGCGCGGTGCCATGGTCAGTCTGTACCAACAGTGCATGTCTAGATATTCCAGTGGTGTGCATTATTGAAGCTCATTTAGATGCCCAATTTGTTGAATGAACAATTCTCCAGATGAAAATGTTCTAGGATTATTTGTGTTTGATGGAATGTTATAAAACTGAAGACACCAGATACACCAAAATCTACCTTGAGGCAGGAGTTGATCGGTTGCGAGTACGGTGGAGAGATTGCTTGTCAATCACGATGGAGCTCACTGATGCTGATGCAAATCACAATGTAGTCCTTTTAGCTTCAGGTGCTGGATTGTCTTAATCAATGCATATGCATGAGAGCATATATCAGAACCTAATATGAAAATAAATCATGGTTAAAATATCTATTGAAGGAGTCTCTGAAAAAATGTCTTTTTCCTTACTTACCCTGTCTTACAAGTGCAAGACGAATCAATAATGGATTTTCCGAGAACGTGTATTTCCATTGAGTGTGTTATCTCACTTTTCCGCAAGTTGCTATAACATTGGCTGTTCACTAGAATATTGCTTCTAAAAAGAGTGGATTGTCTCCTCAATCTTTATCCCTAAATCGTGTGCATAGCGCTCCATGAAATACTTCGTAGCTTTCTCCGCGGTGTTAGAAGAAGATGCTGTTCCACTCAAATCCATAAATTCGATAGAATCTCCATAGCTTTCAAGTTTCATAATCAATACACAAAAATTGTGATGTGTGGCAGCAGCTATATTTTATAGTATATATATTTCTGAACATGAGATATGCTTGAAAATTTAGCTCGAGACCTGGAGCCTATGAAATCGTCAAAATATGCATTACCACAATCCTATAGTATAGTATACAACAATCGTCGCTTAATCAGAAAAGTTGTCAAAAACCCGTGCATTTGGACACAGCACGCTGGTGCGTACTTGCCACCATTCATGTTCATCCTAGATTAAAAGCTGCAACCACATACTAGCTCTACGCTATTACTATTCATTAAGGCCAGTCATCCCCAATTCAACGTAATCTTGCTTAAAACCTTCATTTTTCAACCTTTTCCCATAAGAGCTCATAGTAAGCTTGCCCGGGCTTGTTCTTTGTTTACATCCTGCTGCAACCTGATTGGTTCGTGTCAAAGGTCACGTAAGTGTCTATTGTTGAGGTTGAAGTGGAACAGAGAAAATAAAATAGCAACAAGGATATCAATGAGGTCATAGTGTGCTAATGGAGTATGGGGGAAATTATAGCAAAATGGAGAAGCATTATAGGAGATATCCAATTTGAAATATAAAAAATAGTAATTGATTGACTCCTTTTATGTTTCTGAATGTTAATAATCAACAAGCGGAAGCCAAAAGCAGAGAGAAGAAACTAATTTCAACTATTCTAAGATAGGACAATGCTAAAATTAAGGTGAAAAAGGGTATTATTGTGAAACTAATAATGATTTTAGGAGTAATATTTTACCTGTGACAAGTTTTCCTGCTCTGTCCAATTTAATCTCAGTCTCCTCAGCTTTCTTCCTCAATTCTTCCTTCTGCTTTGTTTTCTCATCGTACTGTAATATTATCAATACACAAGTCAATTCTGCACCAAAACACAGACACGCAGTCACAGTGACGCACCTGTCGTTTGAGATTCTCCATTTTGTCCTGTACTTCCTTTAATTTCCGTTGGGCCTCGGCGAGTGAAGCTTGCTTTTCGGCTAGTTGCTCCTGTGCCATCGCAAGCCTTTGTCGCTTGGGCTCCACGACACGGTAGACACGGCCATACAGTTCCATGGCTCTGACCCACATGCAGAGAGATTTGGCTGCGGTCGACACACGTCCTACATTGTCAGGCTGTGTATCAAAAGAGATATTGCATTGAGTTAATGAGCAAACATAAATCGAACGTGCTCAAGAGAAATATAGGATAAGGATTGTAATACTGACTTGGAATTCGGCGTGCGCGACGTACTGCTGTCCAATTTTCTTCAAAACACGGTCAGACATATTTTCTTTGTCGAAGTGAACAAGTTGCTTGATGAAATTTTGGTCACCTATAAGGATAAGGTTATGGCGTCTAAAACAGTCCCAGGTGCTTTTCAGTAATGAATAGTACCAAATTAAACGTAGATTATAATCTGTTCTCAAGTGTCATGTATTGTTATCTGCGCTTATTAAATCAGATATTGGTTTCAAGGTTCTAGTTCGAATGGCGTCTTGACGGTCGCGTTTTAGCAAGCTGCTGAGCCGTAAATTTGAATTGGATAAAACACACCTTCCCAAATATAGGGACAAATTAATCTAACAATGTAGAACTGCGTAGGGATGTTGGAAGATTGTTTCCCATGTATACTATCAATTCCGGGGTCAATTATCTGGTTTATTTCTGGATTGACTTCGTTACGAACTTAATTCAACAAAACCCTGTCTTACAATAGGCTCCTGATAGTTGAAATTCTTTCAAATGAAATTTTTATGAACGCCTAAGTGCGAGTTCACCTTGCATACAAAAATTGCAGGATATCAAAAGGAACATCACAAATAGGAAGCGTAAAACAGGTTTTATAGAAATTACCAAGCTGTCTCTTTGATTCGGCCCAGGTGGGCTCACTCCCCCTCAAGATCATGACAGCCTGAAGCACCATTTCCACCAAAGCAGGCGGTCTGCCGTACGACTTGATCTCGGTGATATCTTTCTTATTCAAAGCTTCCAACGCCTGATAGAAAAAAATTGGCATTATATATCATTCGATAATATCGGTCTGTCAGAACGTCATAGTTGAGCCAGTCGATGTATTTGCCAATGTCTATAGGTAAGAAGTAGAGTGATATTCAATTGAAAAGTGGTAGAGGCAAGAAGTGTTCCAAGTTTGACAGGGAATACCAGTCATTTGCAAAGCACTTACAGTAGTATTAAAAGTACTTTTAGGCGTAGAGTTCAAAATTTGTCTTTTTGGAGCCTCATATTGCGATGATACCACTGCTATCACTTTTCTATGTTGTCCAGTGGTTCTCCCTACTTTTGTCGGAATAAAATAACACCTGCACCTACCCGTAAATTACGGTTTACTGTTTCTGGGGGATAATTTTGCAACATATTTCAACTAAAAAATCCTGTCAAATTTCGTCTTCTCAACCAAACCACGGTAGCGCACAAGTTGCACAACGATTCACGCGCAACTTGAATACTCTTAAAATTGGTTCTGTTGATGATGACCATTCACTAGAAAGGTGCAAAAAGGGGGGAAAAAAGGATTTCCCATCGGACTACATCTTGGTTTTTCCGTGAATTCCGGATTCTCTGCTCATTTTGCTCTGGATTTGTGGCTGGATTTTTTTTATTCATTTTGCTCAATTCCATACATTGTATAGAGCAGTGGTCGGGAACCTTTTTGGTCCGAAGAGCCATATTTGACCAATTTTTTCCATCTCAACTCCCAAAGAGCCATACATGTCAATCAACTGTTACGTCACAATTGAAAATTCGTGACGTCATGGTAGCACTTATTCGAACTCACTACATGGGATTCCTCGTGCGCGCCATATTTTCTCTGTAAAAATTGGTATTTATTGTTCGAAAATAAAGCTCGAAACGAGAGGTAAGGCACAAATGGGCCAAGCCTCACCATTGATAACGCAATCCATCGTAGGTAGCTTAGAATTTATTATAACTGATATTAATCGAATGTGACTGTCACACTGATTTCGAAAACCTAAATACTTACCGACTTCTCAATTCTCAAAGTATTCGGCGGTAACATAACGTTGCACTACACCAGTGGTTCTTAACCTTTTTTCCTCCAGCGCCCCCTTTCAAAAATTATCGTGCTCCAGCGCCCCCCAACCTCATATTGTAAGGAATGTAATAAATACAATGAGTAAGAGGGAGGGCCGTAACAGCACTTCGTCAACCCCCCTTAAACGATTGCCTTGCGCCCCCAAGAACCCCACAGTGTGATTTAGATGGTCAGCAAAGTTTGTGTGGCCTGGTCGCCCTAGGTACCAAAATTTTCTATAATGCATGAATGAATAGGTGGTATTTACATATATAAGTCGCTATGAACTCTTTATCCTCTCAGCCCACGTAATCAGATTTACCAGTAGCGCTTAGTGAGCTGTTGTATGGGAAAATAAAGGGCACGTAATTAATAATTAAACATATTCGGGCGTGCCCGTAGGTACAATTAATTCGTTACCAGGGCCGTAACAGCACTTCGTCAGCCCCCCCCCCAAAAAAAAAACGTTGGTCCTGGGCCCCCCATCGGGTGATAAACCAAACTTCCGAGGGGCTTCGAGCCCAGACCCCATTCGGCTATCCGCTATTTGCTGTTACTAGTCATCTACATTAGGTGTCCATTTACTGAGGCAGCTATTCTCGCCTAGTCGCGCGAAGCGCGAAAAATTTCAGTAATTAATCATTGAATTGGGCAATATGATCGGTAATTCCACGTATATTGAGATCAATTTTTATCCTCTCTCTGCTCACGTAAACAGATTTACCGGTAAAGCTGAGCGATGTGTGATTGAAAAGGTAGGACCCTCAATAATAATTATACATCTTGGCGTATACCCGTTGGCAGGAACGAAACACCACTTCGTCAGGCCCCGCAAAAAACTTTGGACTTGGACTCCCATAGGGTGATAAACCGACCGCCCCCCATTACGTTGTTCGCTTTTGCACGGAATTAGCTGTACTTTTTGGGAGCCAGTGCGAAGCGCGAAAACCTTCGATAATTCATGATAAAATTGGTCAGTAAGATCGGGAATTGCATATATATTGCTATCAATTTCTTGTCCTCTCTGCTCACGTTACCAGATTTACCGGTAGAGCTGAGTGAGGTGCAATGTTCCCTCTAAGCTGCGCACGTGCGCAGTGCTGACACGGTCTCTGCGCATAGAAAATCTACGTTGCGCACAACAAGCACGAAGTTATGGCCGTTTTTAGTCGTTACGCACTGTTTTCCAAGGGTCAGCGCAGTGAGCTGTGTAAAGCGAACATTGTGAGGTGTCTTGGTAACTGTAGGACCCGTTACTAATAATTAATCATATTTGGGCGGGCGAACCCGTTGGTATGACTTCGTTGCATGATGTTATTTCGTGACCTCCTGTCTGCTATGTCAAAAAATATAGAATCATCCAACAGGAATATCTAGTTTTAGATATCCCTGTCGCCCAATCGTACTAAACTAAAAGACGCACACGATTTCAAATTGGCATTTCTTCACTGGCATATAATTTTTCCCTGCCAGATGGAATTCGTCTTCTGGGGTTCAGATTGCCAAGACAGGAACATTCGATGCCAGTCATTTAGGCGCCCATCGACAATTAAACCGATATGTATTTTGTAGGCTATATCTAACGAAGTTTTCGGTGTTAATTTGCTCTGAATACTCGTTAAGGATATGTCCTACCACCACATCATCTACTCATTCTACTGCGAAGCCATTTTTCCCCAGCGCCGCCATACCGCCCACCTGAGCCCAGCGCCCCCCATATCGCCCCCTGAGCGTTTCCGCCCCCTTCAAAATCACTAGCGCCCCTTGGGGGGCGCTGGGGGCAAGGTTAAGAACCACTGCGCTACACGCATACATTTTATCGCCGGTACTACATAGAGCTATATACTTACCAATCAAGAACATGGATAGCTATGGCGTTGTTTTTTTTTTATTCGAAATTGTAATCGTGGATGTCACATCCACAACATTTCATTTCGCGCCGTAGATCAGGAAGATAATGTGTATACGAAAGCTGCGCTTTGAAATGGGCGTCACCATATCTGATATGCTCTTTGATTAATCAACGTATCGCACAATGCAAGACTTCGAGTCGGGTACATAGAATTTGTGAGTGATATTGGCCGCCGGAGTGACAGTCACTAATATTAGATGATTTTGAAAACAGGGGGTCCGTCCGAGCCCCTAAACTCGAAGATGGCATTGTCTTTACCTCTCAAAGACTTGTTTATACTGTCCCAAGAATAATTATTTTGTCCGTGATGAAAATTTACCAACAAGTCGCTGAAATATTGATCAATTCAGTACAAAAATAAATAATTGGCAAAGAGCCATATCTTATACCCAAAAGAGCCATATATGGCTCGCGAGCCATAGGTTCCCGACCACTGGTATAGAGGATTTGTAATAATCACTTACATATCACATATCAAAATGGGCAGAAATCGACACTCGCCTTGGTAGCTTCTTCCAAAGCCGGGACGGCTTCGTCCAGATCGCGCTGGGCGTTTTCAGCCATCTGCTTGCACTTGGCTTCTTCGGCCTGAATCTTTTCGCCGTGAGCCGACACGGCTTTCTGCTGCTCGTCGGCTTCGCGCTTCTGTTGCACGATTACAACCAAATACTCTTCACACTCCTTCTGGAACTTGGCCACCTACAAGTAAAATATCAGCTAGATTTTCAGCCTGGTTCATTGCTGACCATTCCAACAGCCAAAAAAATACGACAGTCAGGAGTCAGTACAATATAAGTACAGTTATCACTTAGGCTCGTGATTCAAATGGTCAATAGAAATATGAACATGCGACACTTGAGCATACCACACTTGAGAATTTGGGTTTACATTAGGATTAGGGTAAGATTTAGGGTCCAGGTAGAGGCTAATCTCGGGGTTAAGGATGGTTTGGGGGTTATAAAGTCACCTGCTCAAGGGTTGGATGCTCAACTTTCGTAGTGTCAGTTAATGTTTCACCAAAATCATGATAAAGCATAAAATTTCACTGCATTTTTAGCATGTAAGGAACATTACTTGAATTTTGGCATCTTCCAACTCAATGGACATCGCTTCCACTTTGGCACGCGTGTCGTCAATTTTCTCGAGACCGTTTTTAAGCTTGTTCACTTGATCCCCGAGTTCCTTCCTTTTCTCTTCCAATAGTCTGCAAAGAAATTACAAGTATGGAATATGCTAACGACAGCAAACATTATATAGACACTTACTTTTTATAACCAGACACAAGCTCCAGGTAATTGGTCGGTGTCACGTAGTTGTGCCTCTTCAGCTCGAAAAGCAGCTTTGCGGAATAATCAACCACAGATCGATGCATCGTCACAAACACTTGCGCCACGTTCTTGTTTATCTACAAAAATCGGGAAGACGTAACACTTGAATAGTAAATCACAAAATACCAGAGAGAATTCATACAAAAGATATAAGGAAAAGGAGAAAATTTATAAAAGGCATGCAGAATAAAAAAGAATTGGTTTTAAATGATTGCAAGTTCATTGTACGGGAGCAGACTTATACAAATTGATAATGTAGATGACCGTCAACTAACTACTGTTCTTTGTGTAGTTCTAGTTGTAGTCGCTGATCTTTGAAAAATGCGTAGTTCTAGTTTTAGTTTCAACTACCAAACATCTAGAAAGCATGTGTCGTCGTTTGGCGTGAATTGTGATACCGGTGTTCTGTTATGTGATGTTCTTGGCGCCGTTGCTAGCTAAGAGTCATCACTACTAACAGCGGCATAGCCAAGGGGTGGGTTCTGCGATTCAAAGCCCCTCCAATTTCAAACTTGCCCTGATGATCATGTGGAAAGCAGATCTTTATGATGAAATAAAAATTAGTGTGCTGTTTCGGAATTGATTCTATTTAGATGTGTTTTAGTTGGTTAGTTGCTTGGCTTGCCAGCTTTGTTGTTTTGTTTCCAGTTCTAGGTATAGTCGCGAGTTTTGAACAGTGATTAGTAGGGCGGTTTTTTTTACCTCAAAAAAGGAAAATTTTGACCTAAACAAACTGAATTTTGACCAAATTTTGACCTAACGTATGCAAATTAGGTGTTTTCCCACATAATGTTAAAATTGTACCACTTATCTTCATTTCTGGTTAGAACTGGCTGTCCTAACAAAGTAGTTTGGCCTGGAAAAGCGTTTCTGGCCTAGAAACAGGCAACTTTTTACATGAAAAAAACAATATTTTAACGAAATCTGGCCCTATGATTAATTCCAGTGGTTACAATACGTATTATGGTAGAAATAATGAAAAAAATTTCTAGTACAACGAGAGATACCTTCCTACATTCTTGGGTAGAAAGCGCATGTCCTTACTAAGAAACTTTCCAAGGACGTTCAACAGCAGCACTTGTTGGCTGACAACACTCAAGTTGTGCGTACACTGCTGGTGACAAACCGTGTTGCTTCATTCTGACAATGTTGTCTACATTACAATTTTTCATCATGCGCTCCTTTGTGTCAGAATGATGCAATGCCCAAGAAGTCTTTCTTCAGTTAGGATATTGCGGTACGTTGACCATATTACCATGTCTACATTTTTTTTTTATTTGACCGTTTATGATTCACAATGAGAAGACAATTAGCCGTTTACAACGGTAGGCCTATAAAGTAGGCTAAAAGCTGTGAAATATCAAATGATATGTTGATCGACAGTGCAAAATCTACGATACAAACGAAATGCAGAAGTCGAAAAAATTTTGACTCAATGAACAATTTTGACAAATTTTGACATGTCAAAAAAAAAACGCCCTAGTGATTAGTTATTGTTCTAGTTGCGAGTTGTGAAAAGTGAGTAGTTCTGGTTCTAGTCGTGCAATTTGAAATCCAGCAGTTT
Organism: Botryllus schlosseri; assembly: GCF_051294905.1. Lineage (NCBI taxonomy): Eukaryota > Metazoa > Chordata > Ascidiacea > Stolidobranchia > Styelidae > Botryllus > Botryllus schlosseri. The sequence goes on from NC_137239.1 coordinate 20,416,583, forward strand.
GCGCAAGTCTGTATGGGAGAGATAAAGTGTAAATTGCCAACACCTAAAGAGAGAACGAAAAAATACAGGAGAGAACAGTAGAAAAGAGAGAGCAGCGAGGTTAACTCACATCTTCTGTTTCACCAAGATCCATACTTTCGAGATATCTCTCAGCTACTTCCAACAGGGCATCGTAGGGCCATTCGGTAAACAAGTCAATTGTGGTACAGTTGACGAAAGCAGGATATTGACGGATACGGTTTCTGAATGCATGTTGAAGGCTCGTAACAATTGAACCAGCGTTCAAACGGCGACGATTACCTGAAGGCGTCTCCCACGGGGCTCATGCACAAGACCACATGCAGGTTTGATCTGACTCGCTCGATTAAAAAGCGGAATATTGCATCCGCTGTTTCCGCGATGCCTTCTTTTCGGGCATCTGCTTCCAGTGCGTTTTTCACTTCCTCAAATTCATCCGGCTGTGAATGCAAGCAGTGTGATGTCAGTCTATGATATTTTGGAATGAGTTGAGTAACTGAAGACTGAACTTCAATATATGACTGAATATATTAATGTTGAAATAAACTCGAATATTCCCGACTGACAGTGCTCAACCTAGTTTGTGTTAACAGAAGGACTTTATGTACAATCTAAATATAGTACATTGAGCCTAAGCCATCTGTTTCCTTGATTATTCATATTCTTGTATGTCTATGACATCATTTACTTGATGATACACCTATTGATACAAAAAATTATGTTGAAATCTCTACTAGTTGCCGACGATTACCCCTGACAAGTGTCAGCCGAAAATATCCGGGTATATTTAAATACGGATGTATTATTCAATTTCTACAATATTTATATATATGACTATGTATGAGGCTTTTTAGTGTATATGGCTACAAAATTGGCGGAATTGAATCACAAATTCCGCGTCATTCCAGACAAACATCTTGGAGCGGAACCCAGTAGGAAAGATAGGACATATCCATTATCAGCTGAGCATGATACAGATCCAATGCCTACCTTATACAAATTGGGAACTTCTCCACTGCTCAAAATGTTATTGATGTCTTCCAAAAAGATTTCATCGACCACTTGAGTGTCAACGAAGAGAAAAACAGTGGGCTTGTTCTCAACGCCGGCCTGCTGATACAACCTCTTCAAATCTAGAAATGTGAATCAAAATTGTAGAACCTGACTGAACACGACTACAGTTTAATCTGTGATTCATACCGTCACGAAACTCTTGTTTCCGATAATGTCTCGACACCTCAATTTGGAAGGTGGTGTATTCGCACACGTAGGCGGCCAAACGCGACAGACTCTGACGTCCGGAACCTCCGATACCAATCAGCAACATGTTACCGCGGGGTTGGCGAATAACGCGGATTATCCGAGCGACTGAAAAGACACGCAGAAATTTAGTACACAGGAAATAAATTTTCTTCTGATTTAGATTTGGTCTGAACTGCGGGAAATTTGTGAACGAGGAATCTTCGATCATTAAACTGGTCAGTTATTCAGTAATATTAGGAGAGGAATTTATGTCCTTCATTAGACTTATTCTAATCAGCTATACATACACATTCATGCTCTGTGGAAGAGTATGGACGGCGGAGCAGTATCTAGCCAGTAATCCGAGAGTCATCAAGCACGCCCACATTCAATTCGAATTACAAGTTGCTTCTACAGAGTGAATACTAGTCAGCGATCAGCAGGGTTGTAACCAAGTCACAAGGCTCCGAGTCACGAGTCAATCTCACTTTTAATGTTTTGACTCGAGTCAAGTCGAGTCATTTTCAATTCGCCGCCGAGAAGTCCGAGTCCTAGTCATCGAGCAGAGGGTCGAGTCCAAGTCATTATGTTTACTGCTCAGTTTCCAGTTAAAGTCTCGTTAAACCCATTTTTTATAACTATATTTGGTGATGTCGAATGATTCGCATTTATATTATACTAATTTTCCTCAATTTTAGCAGTTTCTGGTCGCATTTTCAAGTACCAGTACCAATAGACGAAATCCCAATAGCGTGGATACGTTACCATTCTTCGATATTACAATGAAATGTCGGTCTTGGCCGTCTGAGACTCGAGGCATATGACTTGGTTCGAGTCATGCGCCATGACTCGAGTCCAAGTCGAGTCACTCGAGTAGAGTCATTTCCGTGTTTTCAAAAAATGACTTGAGTCAAGTCGAGTCATCAGAAAATCGTGACTCGAGTCATTGAAAACCTGGCGATCAGGACTTACCAGACCACAATTTAACATATTGATGCCGCCTACCAACACATGTCAATTCATTTTCAGCACTTGTCCGTTTTATGCGACTTTCTATAACACTTCTCTCACTGTGCATGACTCTTAGCTATACATCCTATAGGCCAGGTTGGATGGCTGATTAAAAGACAAATCAAAGTCCTTTCGACTCCATTGAGTTGAAATATTGCGATGTTTTTAAATTGTTAAAATTACAACAAACTGATACTGACGCTAGGTAGATTTTTGGGCGATTTTGAAAACGGACTTTTTATTGCATTCGTTTTCCTCACTTTGATACTCTTCACTAATGGCTAGTTCGACACCTAGGTCACATATTCTGCATACCATGTTCAATGGCGTCTCTGAAAAGAACCAAGTCCATCCCGACGTAGCCCGGAGTCATGTTGTAATCTTCAAGCTGATCTTCCATGTATTTCTTGACCAGCGGAAATTCCGTTAAATCTTCGTAAACGCCGTTGGCGTTCAGAAAATCGCCTGAAATAAAACGCATGTCATAAAAATGATAAAAAAACAAGGAGCTAATCGTGCCTTATAATACTGATGCAAAAATATTCAATTTCTGCATCGTATGTCTCTACGCTGGACTAAACATACAAGACTGGTTGAGGACGTAACACGTCTGCATTCTAATGTTTCAAACACATGCGTCATTGTCAATAACTTTCTATCTACTGTAATCACCTAGATAGGAGACAAATCAGTTATAAGATGCAATATTTTCCAACTACCGTAATTTTCCATGTATAATGCGCAAAATTTTACCGATTTTTTGCCCTAAAATAGGCGGGTGCGTATTATACATGGGTACGACAAGCCTTGAAAAAATCTCCCCCGATAAAAAACTTGAAATCACTCCTTTCGTCATGTTTGTTTCCAATCGCGCATCACTTCCAGACATCGTGCCCAGTAATTCGTATTATAGAGTGTAACGCGCTGCCAATTAGCGAGAAGAGTGTTGCCAATTAACGAGAGCCGTCTGCACAGCAGGCGATCTCCTGCTGAGTTAGTTTGCCGTTTGTACGCGAGCGAAATTAGGTCGTTGATTGCTGCAAGCGCGCGGCAATCCTTGCTAATTCATCGCGTCAACGACAGGCCTTAACAATCGCATACACAAGAGGCCATAAGCGCAAGATATCATCGCTGGCGTAATCAGTCGCATCTCAAACAGGCCTGGTGCGCACGACATAACCGTTGGCCTAAGCAATCGCATCTGTAATAGGCCTCGTGCGCAAGATATCGTGTCGCTAGCCTGAACTATCGCGTCGCCGGCCTCGCAGGCTTTGGCTGCTATCTACTATCGTTTGGAGACAATGCCTTTAATTGTATTATGATTAGCGATGGTTATGTCATGATTGTTCAGCAGTGACATTGCAAAACCGAATGACATCACATACTAAAACACAACTATTCACGTGCTGCGAATGCCGGGTGCGTACTATGCATGGGTACATGCTTTTTCTCAGAATTTTCACGCCATTTAAACGTTGCGTATTATACATGGGAGCGCACTATATTCGAAAAATGACGGTATATTTCAGAAAAAATAGTTTCAACGCATAAGACCCAGTTTCTGTGGCCTAAGCACAAAATTTGAGAAGGAAAGTATTGAAATTTCAGGTTTTATACAAATTATTGGCATATATATATGTTCAGGTATTTTGACCATTACTGAAATCCGTTTTTTTAAAAAGGCACACCCTTCAAGGGTTTTCGAGAAATCACAGTGAGCAGGAAAATACGGATCGAAGTAACTTTCAGCTTAACACACTTCAACTCACCAAACACGGGCGGTTGCTTGTTCGGGCAAAGATTGTGATACGTCTGATCGAACAATGTCCCGAGGCGGTCCGTGATCATCAAGATGAAGACTTCGTTGTCCTGAGTGTCGACGAAACGGTCGGAAAAGACGCGGAAACACTCGTGAATCCACAGACGGGTCATGGCCTGCTTGGTATCGTGGAAATCCTTGTTGGCGCGTAGCAATCCTTGGAAGATCTGCGAAGAATAAAATCATCAACGAGACATACAATGCCTGCACAAAGGATGTACCAAGATGTAGGCTATCAAGATCATTATTACGACCTTTATTACTGCAACTTGAGACAGTGAAGCAGAATGAATCTGACGCAGTATGGTACAGTTTGGGAGAATGTGATAGAGAATGACGACCTTTCTTAGTGAATACATACAAAAATCACCCCTATACTGAATAATTTTGCAAATGGCTTGGTAAAGGCTTCATATATCGTAAAAATTGGAGTCCCGCAACCGTAATGGAATTTCGGCCTTTCAGTAGCAAATTATGTCAAATTCCAGTCAAATCGCAACAACTATAATACAAAAAGACAACCATGATCCAGGTTCAAAACTGTCTCACTTCACCGTAACCAAGGCTGGCATAGCCCTTCACACAGATGGAAATTTGCCGAAAAACACATTCATATGGTCTGAGATTTGAGCGCCTAACAGGAAATTGCCTGAGGTTAAAATGCGTTCCCGTGTGTGCATTTGATCAAATTCATCTATACCAAGCCAGTAATAAAATTATTGTTCTATAGCAAACCCAGGGGAAGTTGAACTCAGATGACGGTGTGATGTTTACCGTCACCAGACATTTTACAATCAAAAGACCATAAAACATGATACAATTAAAAGAGCGCATTCCAACAGACCTTCGAGATGTCGCGCAAATTGAAAAGGTAATGAATCTTCGCCGGAGTTGGCAAGAATTTTTCCACAACCAGTCGGTACAGATCGATAGTAGCTTGCGTGATCACGTCTCCGATCGGTTTGACGTCTTCCTCAAAGTCCTGTAGTTTCTGGTTGATCATGGTGCCGAATATTCTCTTGATCTGGGTTTCCTGCAATGTATCATGCAGAGAAAATATTAGATGGCTGCAACGGTCACACTTCCATCCCGATGGTACGTTGTTCCAAGCAGAGAAGATTGGTGAAATTAGTAATCAAGTGTTCGTAAGCTCAGGCTGACACATCAACTTCTTGGGTTTCAAGAAAAATCCATACATTGTCAGCTATTGGCTCAACGACATAATACTACGTTATAATATATATATGGAGAGCTTCTTGGAGGTACAGAACTGCAATATACAATTGAATAGTATATTGATATTGAAATGAACCCGAATATTTTCAGCTGACACTCGTCAGGGGTAATTATCAGCAACTAGTAGAGAATTGGAAAGAACATTGTTTATCAAGAATCGTAGCGTAAAATATGACATCACCAGCGTGAAATTTCGAATACGAGAGCGTTCAATGTACTATAACTCCTTTCGTTGGCACAGCCTTGACTGGTGTATTTTGATAAACGTCGACTCCAAGGCACACAAATGAAATTGTGAACGGTTCCTCCTAACGACGCGAAATCTGTCGCCTCAATGATTTTTCGCACCAACGAGATTATACAACAGATGCTTGCCAATTGCAGAATTTATGGCCTTTGATGGCCACGTATCAGCTTTGCGGTGATGAATCAATTGTATATTATATAATCAAATTTTTAAATCAATTTCATACATTGACTAGTGGTTGATGACACTACAATTGAGTAGTATTTTCTAAAATACATTAAGTTAATGTCATATAGGGGTCATTTCGCTCGGACATAAGTAAGTAGATTTGCCTAAAAAACTGTGAAGTCGAAGCTCAAGTAGTCAAAAAGATAACCACATACGTGGAACATATAGGCATAACCTACTTGAGTACTCAGAAAGAGTAGCAGTAGTTCTTCTCATCAAAAACACCCGTTTTATAAAAAAGAATCAACGATAACTCACACTGGGGAAAGTCATGTTGATGAGATTGAATCTGCTTTGGAATCGACCCGAAATCACTTGACGTCCGCCGCCGGGTGGTCCCATATCTGCCAGCAGGTACATGTCCTGAAACAATGCTGCAGTAACGAAATGAACCGAATATAAAACGGGACATGACAAACCTTGACGTATTTCACGACTTGCTTGAGACGGTCGTACCAGAACCCGTAATCGATCCACAGTTTCATCAGCTCCAACGGCGGTTGGCTTCCGAAGGTGTCTTTGGCGGGCATGTTGAGGTCGTCCATGAAGGTGATCATCTTTTTGTTGCCCATCGGGACGTAGACGCCCTTGGTGCGCTTTTCAACGCGGCTCTCGATGATGTCTTGTACGTTGTTTGACGAAGTCTAGGGGTCAGATATAAGTTGAGAGGAATATTGGTGTGACCCGCACCCAAACGCAAAGGTAAGCTGCCGCATGAGGAAATTGTGACCAGTATTGCAGCTCGCAGTTTGTGACAAATTTCTGCCAATAATATGTAGTAAATGAACTTGAGGGGAATGCATTGATCAAGACCCATAAGGTTGAGACTCGGAAAATGACAAATTAATCACATGTTATACGATCTCTTGACATCACACAATAGTGCCAAGTATTTTATGTACCTATAACAAATTCTAACGAATTAACGAAGATAACGTAAATTACATTTAAGCCAAGTGAGGGATATATAATTCAGCGGGACGTCATAAACTCACATATCGATGAGAGGTTTTTGAGTTTTTTCACTGACAGAGGCTCCGAGGAAACTACACAAATCCCCACAATGAATGAAACATCCCGTAATGACCATAGTATGCCGACACGATGAATGAAAAATACTAAGATGAAAATCTCAAATCTTCTGCAAGTATTTCCAACAGTCGAAATGTAACTGCTGAAAATCGGACTTGTGAGTGAAATTGAAATAAGACTGAAAATGAATATACAGGTGTCTTGTTCATTCGCCACGGATGACTCACGCATAGAGCAAGGTGACCCGGTTGGAACACTGGATCCACGACACGCCTCGTTCAGACACTTGACCAAGTGCTGGATAGTGTAATTAACCGAAATAAACGAAAAGAAATTAAATTCATAATCACTTGAGAAGACATGTTGATCGTCAGCGTGCTGTATTTAGAGGCGTCCAATTTCTGCAAGACATTCTGCGCCACAGACGTCTTACCGGTGCCGACGGGACCCACGAGTAGGACCGGCTTTCCTTTGGTTATCAATTGAGAAACCAGGAAGTCATAGCGGACCGTGTCAACGGTAGGTACCATGATACGATGGAATTGCGCACTGTAACGAAAGGGTGACAAATAACCATGGTCGTTTTGAGAAAGAGAAGCGACAATTTTGGATATTCCGCACCTAAAATAAATTGCGTTACGTAAAATCAATCAGCAGCCACTATGTTACCACTATGACCAACACAGTCCCTTTTCTGTCACGAATATACCAAACTCATAAGATTTCATGGTGCTATCACTAAGAATAGTAACCAAGGTTCTACATAATTCGCTTCACATCAATTGTATCGTATCAAATTCGCAATAAGAATAGAAGCAATCTATTGCACTGCCTTGGTATCTCACGAAACTAGCACTCAATCACAATGTCATGAATCATGAACCACAGATTACGCGGCACACGTATAGAAACAAATGCCTGTATCATTATGTGACGATAAAATAAATCTTGCAAAAAAAAATCAATTATACTTGAAATTTAACAGATCGAGTGATGCTTGATCATTGTTATAATGCTCTTGATTACAATTACTCAAAATTGGGTGCAGATGTAATCCATGACAATTGTTCACGCTCTGTGAATAAAATGTCAAAAGTTTTCTCAGGCAATCGCTTACTTCGCCGGGTATCTCCATCCCTTTTGCAATTTGTCCTCAAAGTTCGCCCAGGTACGATTCTTTACGTCGACGTAATATTCATACACGGTGTCCTGTAAAAAAAGGCATTGATATTGATATCTCTTGGCCATTCGATACAGGATACAATCAATATTTTCATATTTTCAGTAGCTGATATCACCTTCGGAAGTTACTATCACTAATAGCTTTTCGTGCGAAAGTTCCGGAAATGTTTTCAATATGTAATTTCAGAGCACTACATTTACAGGGCCTGTTGGCTGTATTTTATCAATTTGATCACCTTCTTTCAGCAACGTCGGTAGAATATCCATCACCAGATATTCACATACATACGATGCATCAAAGTCGGGACAATCATTACCTTGTTGGGGAAGCTCCCTTCCAATTCTCGCAAGAAGTTGTCCATTTTCCTGCGGCTGTCTTCATCCAAAGACGCAGCGACCGACCAGATCAATGCGAACAGATAATAAAGCTCCAGCATACGACCGTAGTTCTCTGTATCGCTCGGATTAACCTGAAACAGATGCCAGATAAGAACCAAAGCCGAGTGCGAATTTCGAAATGTCCATTGGCATTGGTTGGAAATGGAGAATAATTCGATTCAGCCGTTTCCAAAATCTGCACTCAAGCGCTTGACAGAACCTTGTATTAACTGGCACTCGATGAGATTACAATCATATAGGAGTAACTTTGTTAGTTCAAAATTCCTCTAGTTTATGACATGCAAAACCATATCTTGAATTCGAATAGCAAACAACTGAAAGCTACCTGAATTAAAATCTTTAACTCGACTAGATATTACCTTATCGTAATCGCGAAGAGACTTTTCATTGGCGTCATTATCTACTCACCCCGTTTTCCGGCGTCGCCAGAACGTCGAACAGGTTGCTAAGCGAGCGTATGCCATTGATTTCCGTTATCGGCACCAGTTCTTTGCAGTGGTGGGACTTGAAGTCGAGAACTTTATCGAGGTATTTGTCGCACATCTCTCGTAGCACTTGGACCATGACCTGAATGTCAAATATATTGGTGTGAACGAATAATTATAATGCATTCCAATGCACACAGTAACGGCATTGGCACAATCATTTGTACCAGTAATTTGAGCAATGAACAAACATTCATAGTAGAGGATTGATGCTAGAGGTACAGCGCCCTATAAAGACACAAGCCTACACCTCACACGACGAATTTGTCTTGACGAGGTTAGCTCACAACGCATATAATTCAGATCCTAAACTTTGCTGGTCACAGTCGGCAAATTCACAGGTACAATTCAACTACAGATACTCTTACACACGAACTAGAGGTAAATCTTTATGATGTACACCGTACATTAAATCAAAATATTATAATACCTTACTTAAAATCATCACATTGACTGTTTTCGAAAATAAGACTGTGAGTTAAATAGTAACGCTGTTCCCACGTACCTTGTCGGTTTTCTTTGCAAGCCACGATTCTACGTACGGCTTATAACCAAGATCCCTATAGTCAAAGTATACCATTCCACAACGACTGACAGTGGCAGGAGAAGCGACAGCGAGGTCACCCACTTCGAATAAGAGAGACACCTAAAAAAAAACTGAATTAAAAAAAAGGTGATGCAGAAAGAGGTGCAGATGTAGCAAAGAATTCATTGAAAGTACTGCTGTAGATAACACTTTTGGATGTAATTCCTTCCTTACTTGGTCGGGCATGCTGATTCTCTCGCCGTTAATCAGCGTCAGCACTTTGTTGTCGTCCATGACCGAGTTCATGCTTTCGATCCACAATGTGTCGACGGGGCCGTCAAACACCAGCCACTTTTCGTCGGGCTTCTCGTCGGCGCAAGTCTGTCGCATAACGCTGGACAAGACGCCGTCGGTCCATTCGTTCGTGCTCAAATCGAATTCGCCGTAGAGCTCGCCGAGAGACAGGGCTTTAGGATTGATCGGATAATCCTGGGAATACGATAAATAGTGTTTGAAAACAAAGATTAAGTGGCTGTCCAGGGTTGCCAGCAAGCCATTTTCAACACAGCTGTTGGGTTGACGGGATAATCCTAATAATACGGAAAATGCGGGTTTTGAAAGCAAGGAATCAAACTTAAATAAAAAAGTTATAGAAACAAAGACAAAGACCTTGGGTTGATTGAATAGTCCTGGGACTACAGAAAAGGTTTTTGAAAACAAGAATTCCAGTGACTGTCTGAGAAATTGTCCAGTTTGGCACCGCGGATATTGCAAATTCGGTCTTTGAAAACAAGCATTACGTGCACTTGCCAAGGCCCGTAAAGAAGAATGATAACTGGAAAAGGTTACCCATTAGCATAATTTTAGAACATATTGCCACGATACCATCCTTCTCTGGCATAATTATTCATTACGACCTGTTTTCGGAGTTATATAATAGGCGTATAGTATTACGTCCCCTTTTCAAAGCCAATAGGAATAAAAGAAAAAGTCTTCAATGCTGGCCATGAACACAAGGTACACTAGATCGAATATATACCGATGGCAGCGGCATCTCACCTTTACGATGTTGTATTCGTTGCTTCCCTTCTTTTTAAGCGCAGTCAGTGCCGATTGCAGCACGCGCCACGTCACAGATTTCCCGACACCAGTCTGACCGACAATCATGACTGAGTGACGCGAGTTCTTGGTCTCGTACAACTGGATCACTTTCAGAATACTGTGGTCGATGACTTGTAGCTTGGAGGCGGTCAGCTCAGCAACGATGGCTTCTCGAAGCTAAAATGGGCAGAAAGTCCTATATTCGATCAAGTTTCGGTAAATCATTCAAAATTTCTGTTGGATTCCAGCGTGAAATGCATGTTTCTGCTTCGACAGAGTGATCAAGTACAAGATACTGTCACACATTCCAGTATTACGAATATTGTAAATCTGCAAGATATCGAATAAACGCACAGTGCAATTTTATGCTGAAGCCATGTACTGGAGAATTACATGCCGACTGCACTTAACCTAAAGTAAGTTCTGGAAAAGTTCATAGAAGGACACCAGGGTAGACAAAGTAGACAGCATACAAGACCTGATACCAAATAACGGTACTGAAAAGAATTTCATTAACACAAACCGATTTAAAAGTTGCCAAATACTATCAAATCAGTATTGGAATTATAATAATTAATTATTCGAAATACCAGGAGCATTGTCATACATTGAAAGAAAAAAGGAAGGATTAGAAATGGTGTTCTGAATTCAATGAATCAATCTATACAAGCACAATGAGCAAGTGCACGATGAACATGCAAACTCAATGTGAAATAGCCTAGAAAAAGTGGACAAACAACAAAGAGGTAAGTTCCAGCACATAATATAATATAATAGAGACGGCGGCCTCATACCTTTCCATAGTCAATAACTGGGCAATCGATGCCCGGGAACAAATCGCTGACAATTCCGTTGAAAAGCGGAGAATCGACCGATGTCAGTTTGGCGACGTTCATGTCTTTCATGGCCAGCAGCAAGATCTGAAGAGCAAACATTTTACGTTACCAGGAATCGTTACTTTTTGAAACGTTACTATATCTGGTAGGTTGAAGAAGCTAGAACTAAATTAGGATTTCAACTCACAATGAATGGTATCAACCAGTGTCGTAATGACTCGAGTCATGATTCGACCTGAGTCCGACTCTGGTCACGATTTTTTGGTGACTCGAACCAAGTTATATGTCTTGAGACCAGGACGGCCAAGACCGACATTTCATTGTAACTTCGAAGGATAGTTAGGTCACCACATTATTGGTATTTCGTCTATCACTCCTGATACTTGGAAAATTGGGTCAGAAACCTTAAAACTGCGGAAGATTACGATATTAAGAATGTGAGCCATTCAATATCGCTGGAGCTGAGTTGGAAAAAGTGGGTTGAACCAGATTGAACTCAAAACTAAACAGTGAACACTATGGCCCGGACTCGACCCTCTACTCACTGACTTGGACTTGACTCGATAGTGAATTGAAAATGACTCGAGTTGACTCGAGACAAAACTATAAAAGTAAGATTGACTCGTGACTTCGAACCTTGTGATCTGGTTACAACCCTGTTATCAGCTGAGCAAGGATAGGGTCTTAAAGGCACCTGAATTTAGCTATCGTGTTTGTATTACCACGACAAAATATATCAAATATCTTTCATGCCTCAAGGTGTCAGTTAAGCAACATATTTGCAATGACTGAAGACACCATTCCTAGCAACAAAAATCCACTATCAAAATCTTAAATAAAAGACTAGACCAGAATCAGTCCCATCAGAAATGAGGAAACGCAAATAGAATGGGCGGAAAAAATTTGATGACCACATCTGTAAAAGGCTGCATCAATGTATATGTTCGGGGGATGTAGTTTTCCCTATGTGCTTAGTCCATTGTACAAGGCCCACCTCTTCATCTGACATGTCCTGATTGGCTCTTTTCTTCCTACCAGCGTACCGCAGTACCGACACAAGGGCACGCAGCCCGAAATCATAATGGTCTTGCTTTGAAAGTTGCTGAATAGCGAGAGAGTACAGGGTGTAGACCTTTTTCGCGAGGATCTGAACAAAACGGGCGTTTGTAACATCATAATTTCGATTCGCAATCGTCGATATACCCGGCAGTTTCCAAATCCTTCACCGAACAGGATGATTTCGGAAATGAGATTGGAATCAGGGACAACCATAGCAATGGGCCTGAACATGGACTTTAAGTTGTCAGGCAGTTCGGTACGACCGGCATAGCCTGGAATGCAAAGAAGGGAGATATTGTCAGGATTAGTAGTGGTTAATCCAGTTGATTAAGTTTCGGCGTTATCTCAAAACCAGGAAACAATGCCAGAGTTAAGTCGAGAATGGTACCCTTCGACAATAGGATACAGGATTGGTCAGTAACGAGGTACTTCTATTTATTCCATGTGCTTAACTAGGTTCTCTCTATTGGCAGTACAATGGTGGTTTATTTTACAGAGCTCTGACTTGGATTTTTACAATTTTTGAAGTGAAATTACTTTTTGCGGGGGCATCATCAAAATTCCACCAGCACTTTGAAATGTTTCAGATTCCCACACTGCATTACAACACAAATATCAGTTCACTACAATATTCAGTAGTCTGCTAGACTTGGATGTAGGAAGAGTGAAATTTTTTTCAATTACTCATACACAAGTAATTACACACTCAATGCTAGTCAAGGTTAGAGTACCTGGGTTCATTGTGATGAAGATACCGCAAGACCAGATCAAGCTGATCTCCCTCCCCTCGAACACAAATCTCTGCTGTCCGGTGGAAAGTGCTGACAAGATAGACAGAATCTGCTGCGCCACGACGGACAATACTTCGATGTTGATACGGTTGAATTCATCAAAGCATCCCCAGGCTCCAGTCTGGAATATCAACAACGTAATGACGCACTACTTAAACGGAATCATTACAAGGTTTGATTATAAAATCAAGTGATGTGTGTTTAATATACTGACATTCCAGAGAACATACATATAGTCAGTCAGTAATGAAGTACATTTCCGAGTACTCAAATATATCCGACTGATTGCACTCACTTGAGTGGTTATAAGTTACTTGCATTAAGACACATAATTATTTACTTTTCGCATTAAGAATTTTGCTGACAAACAGCTGTCTTACGATTGAAACTGGAGCAACTGAGTGGCAGTTTATTGCATGTATCGGTACCACAAAATGTAGTCTTGAAATGGCGCCCAATCCGCCCCAGTCCCAAAGATGTAGGTTTGGGAACTTTTTGGGAAGTAATGTGGGCAAATGTCCTATCCTGCCTCTACTGAGACGTACTTTGTTTTACTTCCATCCGACTAACGGCTACATGAGGCATGCCAAGTTACTAAATTGGAGACAAGGCTAAAAGCGCTTACCTGCGCCAGACCGCTGTACATCCTTCCCATGCTCTTGTAATCGAGACCTTCCGAGCAGTTGACCACAATGACATACATGCCGAGGGCTTTGCCCAAATCTTTCACCGTCTCCGTTTTGCCTGTACCGGCGGGACCTTTCGGGCTGCCGCCTCTAATAAATAAAAGATTGTTGAGAAATAAAGTACAAAACTCGATGTACCACTTGAAAAAGTACAAAAGTCGCATCAATCAAGAATTTTGTAACGTTGAATTTATCTCATCAGTAACGATCGCCGGTAGAACGATTTAGAAGAGTCGAAGGTTAGGAACTATTTCGTCTTTATGACGCCAGAACCACGAATAAAGAATGGTATAACACTGATTTCTGATTATATAATATAAACTAAATTGCTGCACCACTCAAGAAATTTGGTAAAGAAAGCTTAAATTCAAATGAACGCAACTGATTGCAGAGCCAAGTCCGAATCCCCAACAATATGAAGTTCATTGCTCAACGGAAGATAGAAAAAAATAGTTATCATCCCAAATATCCTCCCAGCTCAAGCACAAAATCTACCGACCTGTGCAAATGCAAGGCCGTGGTCAAAGTCATGTAGCACCGATCAGTGAGAGGCGTGATGACAAGACGCCCGGAATTGCCGAGGTATTCGTATCCGTACTGGAACTGAGTGTTTGTCTGCCTGACGACACAGTCGTCGATGTCCTGTGTATAAAATAATAGTTAGTGAAAAGTGATAAGTCGATCCAAATTTTGATTACAATTCAAGAAAAGTATTCGGCCTCAGAGTCCAATTCCAGTATGTATAATTAATCTCAGTAAATGTGAGTCGGCGAATAAGCTTACCTTATCCCAGTAGACTCGAAGCTGCATGAGCCATTCGAAGGCCGTTACGTCGCTGGTGTTTGTCCTGATGAGTTTGTCGATGACATCACGAGCGTGCACTTCGATGGTTACCAATGCGACGACTTTGGAGCGCTGGTTTCTGTTGAGGTTGCCACGAATCGCTTCCGAATATTTGTTCAGCATGGAGACCTGAGGGAGTGAAAGCAAATATATATTGGCCATGGCCATGTAGAAGCGATACAGTGCGTTGCCTACTCGCATTACTTACTCAACTGGAAATGTTTTAGGCGTGACCACCATTTCTACGTAACGGTTTTTGAAGCAAAACTACTTACTTTTTATGGAATGGATTTTGTAAAGGAGAAATTGCCGTAACAACTGGACGAAATGGCCCCAGTATTACGGCAACCGAATATTTTAGTGGCGTTAGTCATCTTGTGTCGGTAACTATCCCAAAAGTAGCCCGCCTCGGACTGACTATGAAGGTATACGATACCTCGACCAAATCTAATTTACAAAAGATCTTACTCAAGTACTTGCGAGTACTCTCTACTTCTATTTTAAGTAGTTTTGTATCTTTAAGTAGTTTTGGATATCTCGAAAGTCGCTACATCTACTTGTAATTGCATATAATTACAGGAGATTCCTTCTATATTTACTCGAGTAGCAATACTCTGTCGGTATGGTAGTAAACACAGTAGCCGAAGCACAATTAAAATAGGCTTTTGGAGGTAAAAAACTTCAATATCGAAAAAACAATACGTCCACATTGCCGAAGTTATCCCCCTTCAAGCATTTTGACTGAGTCTCATCAGGAGAGAACATCTGTATATGTGGTAAATCGAATTCGAAATATAGGAAGAATAACAAGTATATATACAAGAGGATGTTGTTTGTTGCGCTACCCAGCTTCTTTGGACAAGATAACGAGTGAGTAACCCAGAAATTTCGTGCACAGCAGTTCATAAATAACGTTAGGCCTGTCACGATAAGCCCAACAAAATAGACATAACCCGACCTGCTTCTTTTTGATGCTCTTCAGCGCCTTTTTGTCGCCTCTCTCTTTCACAGTGTTAAGAGCCTTCGTGCAATCCGCAGTCCATTGAATTTGGCTCGCCGTGATGACAGGCTGTGATTACCAACGTCGATTAATGTAGCCCGCAGCTTTGACATAAAAATAGCAGCTTACTTGTCCCGGCCATTCTCTCATCCACTTGTCTCTTTTGCTGAGGAATTTCTTAAGAGCGAGTCTGGTTTGTTTGAGTACTTCTTTCAGAGTCCATCGCATGGTGCGTTCGACGTCGCAAAGCCAGGCTTCCACAGGTCCTGAGGAAACAACACTTTCGTGAGAGCGAGAGACACAATTTTCTTTCAGTATCAACACCAAAGATATACACCTCCCTCTCCACTAAGAGTCAAATTATCAACAAGAATATTAGATACTTTTTATTCACATAGAAACTTTACTTCCAGCCTAGACCTGCAAATACACGAATTATCTGTGTGACATAATGATTCAAACCCACCTTCCAATATCACAGGGTTCCCAAACTCCACGTGTTCCCCTTCCGAGGAGTTCATGGCGACGGCCTCCATTTTGTTGCCGTGAATCTTTTTCATTTGCAAGCTCTTGATGTTGTCGAAGCATTTCTTCAGGTGCGGTTGTACCTTTTGGAAGAGTGTCGATGTAGCAAGACGTCACAGATTTGTGTGTGATAGTATATAGTAGTAGCGTTGTGATACAATAAAGTCATTTCAAACCACAGTAACATTCGCATCTACGCAAGACCTGGGCATGATGTCAACAAAAATGTGAAACTTCCCTTGTGGAAAATATTTTATTGTAATATTGTGCATGATATTTTAGGAGTTTGGACGACATGATTACAAAAACCTGTGACTCTAATTATCTGGTAATAAAAGAATTGAAAACCATTGTCTACTCAACGAAATAAGTGAAAATGTGACTGGTGTGTTGTCGCTACAAGGTGGATATAACTAATGACACAGCTACTATCATATTATTTTGGATTACCACGTATTATCGAAAACCAATGCCGACACATAAAAGTAAATGCGACTTATATGTAATCTACAGAATAAATATGCCCAATGCTAGCAACTCACCGCTTCTGGATTTTTCGACTGTCCCAAAATCTCCAGCAAATCGTCGTTGGACAAAAAGTAGAATCTGGGAAAGATTTGGCGCTTGGTTTCGAGATACATGTCCAGCGATTTTTGGATTTCTTCCAGCTTGGTGTTCATGTCGTTCAGCTGTTCGAGCATGCCTGGAAAAATTCCGATGCTGAAGAAGCACTATCCATAGTACGCTGTTACGCCAATAGTAACGCGCAAGTAAAATAAATTATGGCAAATTTTCTCTTCGAATTTGAATTAGAAAATCGAGTCGAATCTTAACTTTGTTAGAGCCCAAATAATACAGGAAATGATTGAAGGAATACAAATATTTTAACGCGAACCCCAGGATAGTGCAAGCCCTTATTTGGGAAGTATCACACAGAATGGAAAATCCGAATACAGAAAATCTATTGACTGATTCCAAAACTTCAAAGGCAAATTCTGATCTAGATCCGGAATGTATTTCGTTACAAATTTAAAATTTTGTTCCAGCAATTATAAAACACAAGTTTTCTTGTCTCAATTCCAACATTGTGTTCCACTGTAACTTCCATTAATAACTGAAAATTTGTTCAGCAACCTAAAAGTTTACTTCGGGCCGTGCCTGTAATGTCAACAAACCTTCGTGATGAGTGCCACGCCTTGCGTTGTTATCTTTGCTCAATCTCGTCATAATGATCTTCCAGTTTGCGTTCACTTCGTCAAACTCGGAAGACTCGCGAGGCAGCTGCTTGCGAATGTCTTCGCCCAAAAATATGTTCTGCAAAATACCTTCAAATTAGAGTCCTTAAAATGCTTGTTAAATTCGGGAGTTCGAGTCAAGGGGTAATGTGTTCCTAAATTTGTCTGGATGGCACCGGTCACAATTTCCTTGTGGTTTTGGAAACGAAATGGCTTCACTCAAACCACACAGTAGATTTCAGCAAGAAAACAACATTTCGCACCATATCAATACGTCAAGATCAGTTTTTATTCCAGTTTCTCTAACATCACTTTCAAACCAAATCTAGAATGGGTGTCGTTAATATTTGCCTAAAATCACAAGCGACTGCTTTGTACAAAAATTCATAATTAATCGAAACTGCGCGTCCAAATCTCAAAAAATTGCGAAGCCAAGTCTGTTAATTGTTTTAAATTCCTTTTTATTTCAAATCAAAATTAAAATCCACCGCCAGATTTCATTTGTGACTAAGCCAGTACGGCATTAGCGACAAAATAGAAAGACGACACACCGCACCTCCAAGTACATCCACTGTCGCTGAACGGTGAGTATCATCTCCACGCATTCCATGATGTGAGACAGAGTCCTTTCCCATTTGTCTACCACCTTCTCGAAGGCCTTCACGAATCGGGAAGCCTTCATCGTGGAAAGGGTGACTTGATTGTCTTCCAGCTGTTGGAAAATTTCGTCCGTCCCACGCAGCCTAAACCAAAATCGGATGTATCATACTTTGAAAGTCTTCACTAAATTCAGAGGTGGAACACAGCGGTGCGCACCAATCGAAGAGTACTGTACTAGAAGACTTACATACGGACGCAGTGTATTATAATTTTTCCTGCCTTGATTTTTTTGTAGCTAGCAGCCCCTTTATAAAAAATTTTTGCATTCGAATTTTTGAAATTGTAATGACCAATCACTAATCGTCCTTCACAGTGTTTTTCACCAATTGCACATAGATTATCAAGTATCCTGCTGATGTACATGCTGGGTTACGTCAAGAAGATATTACTTCACTGAAATATTAGAATTGTTATGTTTTTCGATTCGTGGTTTTTCAATTCTGCATCAGTTACAAAAATTTATTTTGTCATTCAATGGTTGTTGCTAGTTATTAGAAAATACAAGCAAAAACAATAATCGTTGATAATACTTTTTGAAACTTTTTTCAAATCTATTTGAGGTATTTTTGGCTCATCTCATCAACTACTATCTCTGCCTGGATAATGTCATCACATAGTGTGGTGATTGAGCTACGTCCTAATACAAGCGA
This sequence comes from Botryllus schlosseri, assembly GCF_051294905.1. Taxonomy (NCBI): domain Eukaryota; kingdom Metazoa; phylum Chordata; class Ascidiacea; order Stolidobranchia; family Styelidae; genus Botryllus; species Botryllus schlosseri. Next base: position 20,435,394 of record NC_137239.1, read on the forward strand.
CATTGCTTCATTCGGATATAAGGTAAATGATAGACACCCACCTGTAATGACCACGTTCTTTGTACGGCACAATATCCAGTACGAAATCGTTCCAAGCGTTCTCGATTTCTTCCAGTGTCTAAACATAATATTGGAGTCTTGTTGCGTTGGGAATCACAAAACATCTAGCAGATACGGAATAAAGAGTCTATCATAGAGGTAATTTCCGAAAAAGTAAGTGGTATTTATTGCATTGGATGCCGTGATGATGGTGTCTTCCGGAATAAATTTTAGGTTGGTGTATGCAAGTGCGTACAAATATTAAGTAAACATGAGTGATTGGTTGTCAAATGTGCCTAATTCATATTGACGAGGCATAATTTCTTTTGTAGTTGCATGAATGATACAAAATAGAATACAATGAGTGATATTGTTCATGGGTAGTCCATGAATATTCTACTAAAATGCTAGTATCGGATGCAGAGTCTTATCCGGCAAACACGCGGTTCAGCCTGGTCCTGTGATTTCAATGTTGATTCCTTTGAATTCCATAATATGCATTCATAATTTCAACTCATGAACATGAGCATTGAACAAATAGTCAGCCCAGCTCATAGCATAACAGATGCGACTAGTGTATCGCATTGAATATTAATAAAAAAAGGCACCTGTTCAATAGCCAACTCCTTGCTAGCGGCAGAAGATATTTCAGAGACTTGTTCGACATACGCGTCCAACCCGAGTTCGATAATTTTCTCCAAAGTGAACGTTTCGCTTGTGTGGTCGAATTGCTTTTGGAGCTGTAAAGACAGAAAAAACTCTCGTGGTGAAGCAGAAATTTCAAAGAAACTCGTGCACTTCGTACCTCGGTCTTAATTTGCACCCAATGCCTGTCTCGCATTGCTTCGTTCTTCAAATCCGTGATGAGCGGCATGGTACGCTTGAATTGGTCGATACGGCCCTTCGAGTGGTCGACAATCTCCCAATGCTTGTCCTGATGGAAATAGTTATCGATTAGCGCTACTCATGTGGATTTGTATTACTGTATTAGGCTCCATGATTTTCCGGGATTTGACTTGGGACTCGATATTTTAGGATTCATCTCATTACAATTATCTTGATGACAGCCACTGTAGGTAAGTCAAATATGCTTAGCTTACTTACTTTCCTTACTCAAATGGCTGTGTTTTTAGAACACTTCCACTTCTACTCTACTAGATTTTGAAGCAAAGCTACTTATTTTTTACAGTTTGAATTTTGTAAAGTATAATGCATTTTTCAGATAGGTTTGCATCACTTGTCATGTAAAATGATCATGACAGCATAAGTATCAAGGTAACTGAATATAATATCAACAACAACACCTATTTAAGCTGCCATTAGTCATTTTGTGTTAGCCACAACCACGCATATTTCCATTTAGAATGTAGCGGCCTCTGATTGGCTACTAAAAGTAAGCGACACCTCGACCAAATCTACTTTTATAAACTTAGTAGACCACAAACTCTATCGCGTCAGTAAGCATTCTAAATTAGGATCTAAATTTCTAAATCAGATAAAATTTGATGCAGTTTAAACTTTATTCGCAATTGAGAATAAAGTTTAAATATATGTGACATCTCACCTTCAATTCTCGACTCAACCTGTTCAGCTTTTTGTAGACTCCCTGCGCCGTCATCTCCATGTCGGACGTGACCAGGTCCTTGAACTGTCCGACCTTCCATTCGTCCCAGAGTCCCTCCCATTCTTTTGTCAGGTCCCAGATCTACGGGCGAAAAATGGATGTTAAAAAGTTGGCGAAAGCGGCCCAGCAAAAAAACACCTTACCTGTTCGATGTAGTCAAGGTCCTTGTCCAGGCCGACTAGGTCCTTGGAGGGCTGTTGTTCGATTTTAAAGATGCCGAGGCCGCGGCGTAGGGACGTTTCTTGGGTCTTGAGGTCAGATACATTTTTCCTGTACGTAATTGCATTAATTTAGTACGAAGTATGACGGGCCCCGCACAGAGTAACGTTATTTTGCTGGCAATCATACAGTCGTCGAGCATGTCTCTTGTCCACTCTCACTTCAAAATACACGCATATAATACTGAATACATACTAGTCGAGGGATTAGAAGACATATCTATCTTGCCTACCGATAGGGCCTCCATGTACCTCATTTTCATTGCTTGTCTTTTCTGTGTGACAGTACCTTGTTACTTTTCATTCAGTGTATACACTCGTTATAAACATGTGCTAGGCCAAGGTGAGGGTTTTATTGGAAGAACACTACACGTCCTTTCTACTTCTTCTTATGTTATCATTTTATATCAATCTTGTGTTGTTTTTAAATGCAAAAATTACTGATATACTGAACTGGACTGTTTTCATTTAGATATTTCTTTGAGTAGTATATTCATATTGGAATGAACCCGAATATTTTCGCCTGACACTCGTCAGGGGTAAATCGTCAGCAACTAGGAGAGAACTTTGTACATCAACAATCGCATCACAAAATATGAGGTCACCAGCATAAAATTTCGAATAAGAGAGAGGGTTTGTGAGCGCAATATCTGTAAAACAGCATTACACGACCGCTGAAAACACTCCGGTCCAGTCAAAATAAAAGCCTTTCAACTCATGAACGTTAAATTTCAACTTGTGTTGAACAACAATGTGTTTTGCTCTTGAAATTCGTAACAGAAATGAAAGAAAAGATCGCAGTTGCTCAGTGGTTAAACTGATTATCAGACTTTGCCTATTGATGCTTTGTGTTTGTGTTTTCCTGGTAGGTTGAACAGCTAGATGTTACTGCAGTAATCTCCAGTAGTAATTAGTAAGTAACTGGTCGTTGTGTGGCTCACTCTAAGCATTCTCTTAGTTACGCTGTCTATGTCTACTTGCTGATTACTTTGAATGCCACTTACTTGAAATTCCCAATAACCTCCAACGCCTTTTCGCTGGTAAAGCCGCTCGTGAAAGGCCCTTGCTGGAAAAAGTCGGAGCACAGGCCGCCTACATGCTTTCGGAATTCTTCTGCCTGGGTGAGCAGGCCTGACTTGAACTTTTCTTTGTGTTTCTTCAGCATGATGTCGGCGTCGAGCAGGCACTGTTGGAACTTCATGTACTCGTCGTTCAGCTCGTGGAGCATTTGAGTCGTCTGGCAGAAAAGAGAGATTATCGTGTGGTTAAGCATCCTTCTTACATGACCGAAGGCAGTCGGGTACGGATCACTTTCGGTTATTTTGTGAACAGATTTCAGAATTCAAAATCGAGATTGATCGAATTTCGGATTTCACTTTGTACCAGACGTTATCCCATCACTATGCAGTTGTAATCATTTGTGATTACTACTGCGCAGGTGTTGAGCAGTGGTTTTGCGCATAAGATTCACAAATTAAGCGATAATAACACGGCGGACGTATTTATACCTCTTCCGGCACGGTGACTTCGTACTTTTCCAAGATGCCAAACTGCTCGTGAATCGGTTGTATCTTGGCTTCGGTGGCGGCACGTTCAGAGTTGAGGCTCTCCCAAAGGTCCAAGCTGTCGCCGAGCTCGTCCAAAGTCTTGGGCGGCATGCTCACCCTATAGGAATGAAGTACCGTGAGCGCGACATGGATAAACCAAATTTCACACGCACAATTTGATATTCACTAGAAGAATGAATAAAATATAAAACAAGAAAACACCGTCCCTGGTAATTATCTGCTAAGCATATTGCACAAGGCTATGAATATTCATTGACCGGCATTTCTAGGAAGCAGTGATCGAGCCTCACAATGGTCACGAAGCGCCACGAAATAGTCATGGTTCAGAAATACAACATTATTTCGGATGAGATCTAACTTATCATTTTCCTTGTGGCCGCAAAAAGATACCTGTTTGAGTTGGAGTCGGACTTTCGTAACATTTTCACTTGATGGAGTCGCAGACTATTTGTAACACCCTTCGGAATCAGATTTGGGGATATTAAATGTTCTGACTCGAACTACTTTAAAATCTAATCAAATGTCTCAAATATTAATACAAAGTTTCGTTGCAGTTACAGAAGAGTCACTAACTCAATTCTTTCGGCGAGCAGAATATTTTTAATTCAGCAATATGTTGATTCACTTGGTAGAAATAACAACTAAACATGTAACAAACGTATAATTCTCAGAGTAGATTTACAAAAACATCTGAGCCCTGCTTTCAAATCATTATTACAGCTATGATGCCGTGATAAATTCTACCAAGTGACATACTTTGAAGCGTTCGATTGCAGGAACGTAGTAAGCGTAGTGAGTCTCTCGGTCGCCATTTCTTGCAGCAGAGTCGTGAACTTGTTCTGCCACTCGTTACAGTGGGACAAGATGGAGAATTTCAGCGGCGAGCAGTCCACCAGAACGAACTGAATTTGCAGGACCGTGTCTTCTTTTTGCACGTTGTTGCTCACTTCCGTGTACCTTTGAATGGATACTTTGTTGAGCCAATGGCAAACGATATAGGTAAAAGTAAGACCTTAGTAGCGTCCACAACTTATTTAACATCTGCTGACGTTATTATAGCGAACTATTGCCAAAAGCAGACAGAAGAAATGGTCCACTGACGTATCAGCACGCCACACAATAGCATACAACACAATAACATGCAACACAATAGCATGCACCACAACAGCATGCAACACTTGAGCGTGTGAATTAAAGTTAAGGATAGGTTAGGGTTAGGGAAAAGGTTAACTATAGGGTTAGGCGGCAGTTGTCAATGACTAAGTACTTGTATTTTTCAGGAGTACTCAATTAATTATTACCTACTTGCACACTTTATTTAACGTCCGCTTATGTTATTATAGTCAACTACTATCAAAAGCAGACAGAAGAGATGGTCCGCAGACATATTCAGCATGCAACACAATAGCATACAACACAATAACATGCCACACAATAACATGTAACACAACAGCATGCAACACTTAGATTAAAGTTAAGGATGGGTTAGGTTACATCTTCTAAAGTAGCCACCTCCAATTCACTTCTAAAGAATGTGACCCCTCAACCAAATCGAATAGTTACTTGAGTAGTTTTTAGAGTTGTCCACTTGAAGTAGTTGTGATATGTGTTGGGAATTGTTACTTTTACTTGTAATTGAGTGGAAATTGAAGGTCAATTCTACTCAGGTAGCAACACTGATCACCTCGGGTTGGGGTTAATTTAGCATTTATAAAGGCTGAGTTCGCATAAAACATGTGAAGATTAGTGTCATAACATGTAGGCCTACTTCGGAGACGGAAAAAATACCTTGCAATATCGGAATCAAAGCTAGGCACGGGAGGATCAAGTTTCTGGTATCTCCTTATGAAGGCGTCCTTGTTGATCTCCCAGATTTCCTGGTAAATGCTCCAGGTCCCGAGGTATTCTTCGAGGCGCGTTGCATTCAACTCCATACCGTCGTGGATGATGCGTTGGACTTTTCTGGTTTCATCGTCACGTTCTGAAATAGGTTTGGAAAAATAGAGTCTTAAGAGGCACTTAGAGGTACAGAACATCAATTTGCAATTGAACAATATATTCGATTTTCGGCTGACACTCGTCAGGGGTAATTCAAAAGAACCAAGCTACTGAATCAGGCGCAAAAAACAAGCCCAATCCTACCGATGATTGTGTGGACAGGTTCTTTGGGTTCGTAAAGCTGCTGCTTTCTGGACTTGGTCAGCAACTCGGGCAATCTCTTGAAATGCGCGATGGCCGTAGTCAGTTGCGTGCTTACGGTGTTCACTATTCCAGCTAATTCGTCGAGGGTAGGTGAAAATCCAACCTGAAGCACAAAGAATTACACGAGTTATAAGGCATACATAGTAAGAGTCCTTGCATGATTAAATTACCGACAGATTACCAACACATACCAAATCCGATACCCATACCTTTACAATAATTAAAAGTCATTGGTGGTTCTAATCTTTCGTAACATAAACCTAACCCTAACTCTAATCCTATTCTTGGTGGCAAAATCAATGAATAACAAAAGCTTAGAGCAAGGAGATTAGGGATATCCGCACAAAGTTAACAACACATATTATCACAAATTCAATTTCAACTAAATGTCTCCACAATTGCAATGAAAGCGTTTATCCTTGAGGTAATTACACACTAAAATAAATAGATGTTTCTTTTTAACATCGACCGATGTAGGGAGACTTGGGCCAGCATTGATGAAAAAAATCTAAATCAAAACTAATATATTCCAAGTTCAAGAATTAAAATTAGGAATATCGTAATAGGTTGAGAATGCTAGTTTTCTCTGAGTCAGTATACAATTGTAGATTATAGGTTGTAAGTCAGACTTCAACACAACAAAACTACCAGACTAATTTTCGGTTTTTCATAAAAAATGTTGATTTTATTCAGTACCTGTGGAATGTCTTTTTTCCCAGACACGAGTTTGACCTTGACGCGGAACAGCGGGTTCGGCGTGGATTTAGCGTCATCCGTAACAGCCTTGGCTATTTCTTGTAACGACCATTTGATATTCAAACGGAAGGCGTCTTCCACGTGCTGATCCATGCGTTCCGTGTAGCGTACCCAATGAGTATACACCTTAGAAATAAAATAAAAACAAGTCTTAGCATACAATATTATCAAGAAATAGTGACATCAAACGAACAAAGAATTAAACATACGTCATCATTAGTCTCTGAATAAACAAGTCTTACATATTTATATGGCTATTTCTAATTGACTGTAGAGCTGTGTAAGTGTATGCCTCTTTTTAATGTATTCCTACATATTTATTTAAATATTTGTAGGCCAAGAGGAAAGTTTGATGGATTGACTTCACCAAGTTGGTTCAACTCTTTTTGGTATCCATTCATCATTTTCAATTAACGCCATTAAAAAAAAACATTCTGATCTTTTTGCGTCACCTCTTGTCCATCCGACATGAAAACTTTGTAAGTATTCTTCATCGTCGCAATGATGCCGGCATGAATTTCGTCAAGCTTCCTCTGCATGTTGTCTCGGTGAGCAAACTGATCGTCTTGGAATTCCAAGTCCTATAACGTGAGTTTATTTACATTCGGTCATGAACACAGACGGTTGCAAGTTAATCATGGGGGCGGCAGGTTTTTCAAGGGTGTCCCCTGCTGCATTGGAGATGTAGTTACAACGATGTACATCACATAGTTATTATAGTTGTATGAGCATCTTGCAAGCATCTTGATGAATTCTATTGTCGAAATACATCACTGTCGAAATCAATCACTCGTTTCTACTATGACTGGGTTTCTTCAAGCAAATGACATCATTTTTAAAACTTATCAAGCAATTCCGTCACGTGCGGTTGTGATCTGGCGAGTTTTGCAAGATCTGTCACACATACCTCATAGATTTTCTTTCCATCCAAAGACACGAGAAGCAGCTCGCTAATCTTACGACAGCTGCGTGCAATCGACAGATTAGCCGCCTTGTAATCGTCGACGATGGCTTGCACCTGAATATGACAAAAAGTCAAAATGTTGTTGCAATTCACTAATACCAATTTGCAGGCTAATTATTTCCTCGATTCTAACTAGTAGAATTTTGAATAATGCAGATAGATTTGATTCCTAATGCTAATATATAAATTAGGTTTACATGCACTTCTGTTATGATAACTGTACAGTTAGGCTTGTGACCCCTGTCATCATTGACATTGCTGGTCTTAATCTTAAATTTGGCGATACCACATACTGTGATATAATATTCATTACATACACAGAGTCTTACTGCAAGCATAGTAGACATTATTCATGTAGATTCTTACCTTTTTAGCGTGGCCACGGCATTCGCCTACAAAATATTCCGAAATTCCCTTCGAAGCCCAAGTGAGTTTCGACAGCCCGGGACGGATCTTTTTATCAAGCGACCGAATTCTCTCTCGGAATAAGCCACGTTCTTCAAACGACAGTAATGATATGATGCGGTTGTAGTCCCTGGGTGAATATGAAAGTCATTTGTAAGATGAATTGTGATATTAATATAATGAATTCAGTTTCGAGTCAGCCTTGAGGTGATGTCTACTTTGTGTCTGCTTCGAGTCTACTTTCTCATATGTTTTAGACTATTTGTGGTATTTGTGTGCAATTTGTGGTGTACGACAAAAGGTTGAAGAAATAAAGCAAATGAGAAAATATATATGTACATCATACATACACACACATGAAAATCGAGACATATAATCTGGTGCTAATATGGCACATTACAAATTCTTCCCATATTTTCTCGACATTAATTTCCATAGCTATGAGCATCAGTTAAAATGTTATGAGTGAAAAAATTCAACGATATTCATATATTGTCTGCCGGGATTAAAATGATATTTTAAATTTTGTCTTGCCACTAACATACCTGACGACGAGAAGGACGTGTTCCCGGAGATTCCTCAGTTCCTCTTTCTTCATGTACACCTCGTTTACGTAGTGAGGAATTTCGAACATCAACCTCTCCCAGTAGTGGATTTCGTTGAAGAGCTTCAGAAGCTCCCTGAAAAAGATCGCGATTATCCTTCCATACTATTTCACTGGAATACCTAAATTTTTATTGCAGTTTACTTTTGTCTGATTGAAAATGGCTACTAGGGTTGTCCTAAATTTGGAAAATCGCGACGGCTGAGACAGGCATTTCATTGCAACTTCCAAGAATAGTAAAGTTCCACATTATTGATATTTCCTCTATCAATACTCGTACATCAAAATTAGGGCCAGAAATTGGTAAGAATGATACGAATAAGCATATTATGAATGTGAGGCATTCGATATCACCCAAGCAGAGTGGTCAAAATTTGAGTTGAACATTATTTGAACTAGAAACTGAACACTGAACAGTGACCACAATGACTTGGAGTCGGACTCGAGTCTTATCACTTTGACTCGGACTCACCGTCCGTACAAAGACTCGGTATTGACTCGGTGATGAATTGAAAATGACTCAACTTGACTCGAGACAAAAGTATAAAAGTAACATTGACTTGACTTCTAATGTTACATTAGTGGAGATTTACTTTGTTACTTCTACTTCTACTCGAGTACCAACGACAATACTTTTACCACCATATTTTCCAAAATTTCCTGAAAATTTTCTGGAATTTACAAAATTATCCTCAATCTATGTTTCCAGTATCTCTCTTACTTGTCAAAGTTCATGTTCAACATATCCTTCTGCACAGCTCCTTTCTGCATGAGAGATTTGTCTAGCCGCCTGACGCATTGGTCGTCGACAGTGTTGGTCCACTCGTTAAAAGTCTTTCGGACGAATTCGTCGAGCGCTTGACCGAGTTGAGAATACGCCGTCCTTGTCTCCTGGCCCAGGCCGATTTCGGGCAAAAAGTGGGCTTTGCTGAGGACCTATGGAAAACCAAGATACGTTAGAGTGGTAACTTGTAGAATGTACCTGTGAATGTACGTTCGGCCACGGACTATCTCCAGGGCCTATGTTATGAGTAAATCACAGCATGAGGCGTTGCTATTGACTTTTGACATAGAACCCGACAATATTTTGAATGTGAAAAGTGAGTAACTTGGTTTAAAAAATCAGTTAAAGCAGGAGTAAAAGTAGTTATCAAGCTGGAGTATTAGTATCTAATGCCACTGCTGCAATGACAATGACTGTAGCAATGTGTTTGTTTGTTGAATCGCATTGTAAACAGCATGTCTCAATCAGATGAAAATATAGTTCTGGTTTGAGGTATATCAAAGGAAACAACTTGAACATGCAGTGAACACTTCATTACTCCAACAAAGTAGAGCATACTCATCACGGACACTCGGACAGCCTTCGCAAATCACTTTCATTCGAGCACCAGATTCAGTAAGAATTAGATTCTCTGTGGCTACATATATTTCAAGAATCCATAATAAAAAAACTAGGTTTGCATTAGTTCCTTGCCCTGATAAAAAGAAAGGCCAACCTCCATGGGTCGGTCGATCCTCCTTTTCAATCCACGAGCCCAGTGCGCGGCGCCTGCGTATTTCGGATGTTGCGGCATCAGATTGGTCGCTTTGTAGCTCAGTTCTTTCTTGACGTTATTCAAGACGTCGTTGAACATGGAGTAGACCTGCGAACGAGATTTCAAATTGCTGCGACGTCAGAAACTATATTTATCCATTTCCGCTGCAAGTTGTTGACAAACTTATCACTAAAAGGGTTTCATATATCCAAATATAAAGCAATGTAGGTGTTCAGTAACGAAGTCATTCTATTGTTTCTGAGTAGGTAGTTGTAATGTTTTGACAGCTTGCATAACTTATTCAAGTGGTAGTGTTTATAGACTATTTCCACTTCTGCTAAAGACTTTTTTAGGCAAAACCACTTACTTTTTGCACTTTGGATTTGGTAAGGTATAAAGTAGTTATAGGATATGTTTCCATCACTTACTCAAGTGCTATTCAGACCTTCATTATAGACTTCCCCATACAATAGTTTTAACGTGTCTTGGAAATCACTATACTTCCACAGGCATCACTTCTACTGCTACTCAAGTACGAATGCTGCCGACTTTGACCACCTTTGGTTACAGGCATTTCAATTGACACGTACCTCCACCGTTCTTTTGTCTATGGTCCGCTTTATCGATTCCCGGGCGGCAAAGCTTTGGAAAACGTCTAGCAGCATAACGCCTTCGTCAACGGTGCTCACGGTCTCGAACGCGGACGTGATCAGATTCTGAGTCATGACCTCCAGGTCCTTTACGCCACTGCGGAATCTGACGATTGAGAAAACATCGTTTTTGCACACAAATGCCCAGCATTGTTTATAGCTTGTGAAGAAAATTCACAATAAATCTGACAAATTATGGTATTTGCTGTTGGATAGATCTAAACGGTTGTATGTGATACCATCTTTATGGGTGCGTTTGTGAAGCATAAAATGAAAAGGATGGAATAATAAATTTAACCTTCAAAATATGGTCAGATTTTTTTTTGAATAATGCCACCTGTATAATACCGCCAGAATATCACCTTCCTGAGTGGGTTTCAGAATCATAATGAAAACGGTGAAATAATAAATTTCACGTTTGAGAGGTGGTCAAAATGCCTATTCGAAGATTCGGTAAACAATAGATAAAACCAAATTGAGAAATAACACCTGTGCGCCTAATTGTTGAATGCAGGTGTGATCAGACCAGTGGACCCTACCCAGAGTCATAACGATTAAAAGCTGTGCTACACCATTGAGATTCCTTGTAATCATTTTCATGCGCTATTGTGATTTTCTTTTCGGTTGGACGAATCAAGAAATAACTCTCTCTCTCTCACACACAAAACTTTGAGTATGAAGTAAGAGCAATGTTGCGCTATACGAGTGTCACTTTGACCACAAATTAAATTTCTTCAAAAAAGGTGAAAGTAACTAGATTGACAAAATTTCAAGGTTTTAAAAGGATTTTCAATCAAAAGGTAATGCTTGAATGTTTAAGCGTACAGACAGTTACGTATGAAAACACAATCACACCTGTTGTAGTCATCGTGCCACGAAGTATTTTTGACGTCCAATATTCCCTTCTTGACCGTTCTCAAGATTTGCAGATGCTTCTCAAAAGTGCCTTCGATCTCGAGCAGGCTTCTGGCGATGTCCGGTCCACGCTGTCCTGGGAAGCTGGGCAGCGGCGTTCTGTCACCGTCCTTCCTGGAAGAGAGATTGGCAAATTGTGAGAGAGTAGCTCGCGGGATCAGGTGCATGTCAGTAAGAGAGAGAATCTTTAGTCGTCAACATTACAAATCAATAACATGCACAACAAATATGCAATTTCGTGGAATGTGAAATAAGCTCCAGATAAGCAAGGTATAGACAGGAGGCTCCATATCACATAATCTGAGCCACCCAGGCCAAGAGCATCTTACTACAGAAGCCGTTAACCTCAAAACTTTAGATTAGCTAATAAAACATAAATGAGTAGTATGTTCCTATTGGAATGAACCCAAATATTTTTGGCTGACACTCGTCAGGGGTTCTTGTCAGCAACTAGTAAAGAATCGGAAAGGACATATACATCCGATTCTGTACTAGTTGCTGACGATTGCCCCTGACGAGTGTCAGCCGAAAATATTCGGGGTCATTTCAATACGAACATGTATTCAATTGTATATTGAAGTTCTGTACCTCCAAGAAGCTCTTAAAATACAAATGTGAGAAAAAAAAGTAACACACAGCATCTTGGAAACACGTCAATATATTGACGGCAACCAATGCTATAAATAGTGTACATTTTGACAACATGTTGGTCTGTCAACCCGTGTTTCGGTAATATAGTTGGCTTTCAGTGAAGTTGAACATAGATGATTTCAAAATTAGCCAATCCGTGCCACATTTATTATTATTTTACACCTTGTAGTATAATTCACATTGTCGATGCAGTGTTTAGGATTGCCAGTCCCTGCTACCCACTCGTGAAATCCATGTCCCAAAAATAGTTGGCGCCAAGCCAATCAATATTGCAACGGTACACAATACGTTATTTTTTATCAGTCCCTTATGTCAAGACCGGCAAATTGGTGCGATTCCCATGTTAAAGTAGAATATCGATTATCGGAAATCACACCTTCTCGCAAAGTGCTTCTGGCATTCGCAAACCTCCAGCAAGTCCCTGCAACGTTGAATAAAGGCGTCCACCTGTGCGAAAATCGAGCTTTCGTCCAAAATCCATCCTTTCTTGGAAAATCTATAATTGAGACAGTGACAGTGAAATTGAGACTGATAAGTTTTATTAACGAAGTAGTAGACAAATATTTAAAATTTCAATTTCAAATTTGGTGCATAGAATCGATCATAAGATCACTATGATTATCCACTCATATGAACCAACATTCAACCATTAGGAATGGAACAAGGCTAAGAAAAATTTGATGCTAAATAAATAAACCCTTCCGGCCTTGACCCTGTCAATTTCCCCAGGATGAGGAGCATAACTGGATTAGATTGTACTAATCTGTGGTTGGTTAAGGGCAACAGCCTGGATTGGAAACTGGAACCTGGATTGCGAGACCAATTCTTTAACCACTGAGCTACAGCAGCTATTTTATTCACACGAAAGGCATGAAAAATTTGAATTCACTGATCCCACGTACAAGACGTATCTACTTTCCAGGAGAGAGTAGGCAAATCACAATCCTAATGAGTGGCTCTATGATTTTCATCGCCTCAAGACACGCAATGTACAATACTTTGTTGCGTCGATAGGAGACGATACATATAAACGTAAGATCTTGGCAGATTTCACAACCTATTACACGTACAGTTATAAATATATATAACTTAATTTGTAGCACGAGCTTTTGGAGCTCCGCTCATTCATCAGGTGATAAATAGGGCAAGTTTTTGTTGTAGTCAAGTCCGTGGAAAGTTACATTTAATTTTCACAAAAGTTGCATTTATTCTTCACAATAGTTGCACTAAAAAGTTGCATTCAAGGACAAGATCCTTGAAATTATTAGGGTATGAGATACTAGAATCGATCCGTATCCAAGGTACTGTAGCAAAACTGAGTGTTGGCGACGTCAACAAGATCTATAGCCTGAAAAAATTAACCCTGTGAAAATATAATTTTCGGTGGTCTAGCCTGAATGTACGTCAAATCACAAAGGACCTCAAATTTAAACAACAGTGAAATAATATAGCGATCTATTTACATATAGTGCCAAATATTTCCAGTATGCATGAAAAATCGAAAAAACTTGCAAAGCTTCGCATGAAAAATCGAAAAAAGTTGCAAAAAGTTTTATGAAAAATCGAAAAAGTTACAAAAAGTTGCAAGAAAAAATGGAGAAAAGTTGCAAAAAGCTGCAATATAAGAATCCTCCAAATTAGCTTAAACACCATAGTATATAACTTCCGAGTATTTCGGAAGCTGACGGAGGCTGTAAAAAAATTGATGAAGTTGCAAAAACGTGCCCTAGGCTGATAAAGCAATGTACAATGTGATACGCAAGACACCAGGTAATGAACGGATATGGAGATATCAGAAAGACCACATACGGCTTTTCAATCAAACTTCTGCCTAGTAGTATCAATACCTGATGTAACACTGCAAGGAAAGCAATGGAGGGACCAAGATAAGCTTCCGATTCTTCTAAACATGCTAGAGAGTGTTTAGCGCATGCAAGTACTCACAGAAGTAACTTGGTTGTTGAGTAAAGTGATATTACCAGTCTACACGAATGGCTCTCAGACTTACTTGTGATGAACTTGCGAATTGCTGTTGTAGATACCCTTCCAAGCGAGACAACACTCTATGCAATTATTCAACGACACGATACTGCTGTCGACAAATCCGTCGAAAATTCGGTCGAGGGAAATCTCACGGCAACAAACTCTGATCACGTCGTTGCTAAGTTTCCGAAACAGCGCCGTGAGTCTTTCTCTGCGAGTAAAAAAAGTGTGTGTATGAGTGCAAAGGGTTTTGTGTTTATCAAAAAAGCTTTTACCTGGTGTTATAAAACTCGGAATTGACCCATATCACGCGGATGTAACTGACTAGCTTCGGTAAAATGGTCGGCACGTTTTTCGGGGTGGCCTTGTTCAGTTCCTCGCACGGTTCTCTCAGCAGCGATAAGAATTTCAGATTGCTCTGCGCTTGAGCGGAGCCATCCTGTAATAACAGAAATATGTGGCGTGTCGCAAATTTTTCCAGCTGAATAATGACTGCAATAATTACTCTCACATAAGACACATTTTTCTCACTTACACTTGAATTCTACGGCTTATTTTATGTAAGAGTAGCAATATATGGTATGGAATCATGAATAAAATCAAGAGTTGACTTATTTTGTATTAAAACTTGTTTTCATTTCATACTGTACATAGTAACTGTCAAACTATGCACAAAATATGCAGAATCCCTCACACAAACTTACTTGTATCAGTTTGGAAAGCTTCTTAAAAGGCACTACGTAGGACGATTTTGCTAGTTCGAGGATTTTCTGTATCCTCTTCACCCCGGGTTTGTCCAGCTGTTCGCTCAATCCTAAAATACAATTGTGGTACGGATTGAAGGGAAAAAGGTCATGCTCGCACAGAAAAGGAAGATTCATATGTTCAAGAAGATGACGCGGACCACAGAACAGGAAACTTGTTGAATTTTGTGGATCGAAATTTTTAAATTGTGAAGCTTTTCCAATGTGGGTAGTTCCAAACAAATGAATACAGCAACAACATTCATTGAAAATACAATAGAAACCCAGAAAACGAGATAATGAGGTGAGTAACATCATTTCCAATATCACAGACTCTCACAAGTGAATTCTGTTCACCACAACAATACCTGACAAGTCAATGCATCTGTTGTTCCAAAACTCTATTTCCTCCAGCGGCCCAGAGCTTTCCGATGTCTCCAAGGCGTCCTGCGCGTTCAGCACTTCTTTGATTTGCCTTGTCCAATGAATCATCGCGGCTGTGCAGAAGTTACCCACAGATTATGGATGCAAGAGGATTTAAGTGTAGAATATAATATAATATATATATATCCCATCAACTCCAAACTTTTTCCATATTAGGGATGTGTACCCTGATTAAACCAGGCATGTTTCAATGGAGTAATTTACCATGACGTTTTCGAATGACATCAGTAATGAAAAAATGGTCTGACTGGTTCTGGTATTACCGTGTATAAGACTCAGACATGTGAGGTAAAATATGCTTCTCTTTAACACACAGTAACGCTGGTTATCGTCATCATATACTCGATAAAACTTTGCAAAATTATGCTCTGTCAGTGAAGCGTCGCAGCTGCGCAGAAATTAACCACAGATTAGGGATGCACAAGGATTTAAGTGTAGAATATATTATATATATACATCACATCAGCTCCAATCTTTTTCCATATTAGGGATGTGTACCCTGATTAAACCAGGCATGTTTCAATGGAGTAATTTACCATGACGTTTTCGAATGACATCAGCAATGTAAAAATGGTCTGACTGGTCCTGGTATTACCATGTTTAAGACTCAGACATGTGAGGTAGAATATGCTTCTCTTTAACACACAGTAATACAGGTTGTCGACATCAGATGCTCGATAAAACTTTGTCAAATTATGCTTAATCAGTATTAAATATAACGCTTCCAAATCTGGATTTATATGCTCTCCATGGTGTAATTTTGCAGGCCTATTACGACATCGGTAAAAGATTCGAATAAGTGCCTCGTCAGTACGTTGAAGAATAGAACAAATGACATTTGATACCGTACTTTCTAGCCTTTGTACGAATTCTTTATCTTTGGCCGACACTCCTGGCTCCTGCATCAATCCTTCGTTGGGAATATACAACACAGTTTTGCCTTGTATCTTGTGCTTGATATCGGTGAGACCGGCCAGAAATCTAAAATTGATAATTTCATATTGTGATAATGAGATGACATATGGAACATAGAAGGGGTGGAGTGAAATTGAATAACTATTGGACTCCATTCATGGATCACAGAGTGAAAACAACATTCATATATATTAAATTGCACAAAAATATTACCACATTAGGTAGTTGAGATAAATGTCAGTATCAGAAGGCAGTCAGTAATGAAATACTTCTTTTTATGGTTAGGCCAACTCAAATTGGGCACCGCTACTTTTCAAACTTTTTTTATTATTATTTTGGACTACTTACACTTCTTTTTCAGCGATTTCAAAAACTGCTTTTGTGATTTTGTCAGGGCGAAATCCCTTCATGACAGATTAGCAGCATCACTTTATCAAAGTGCAATCGTGAAATATCTCCAGCCCTAATGGTTCTAGTGTCCCAATCACTACATATGACTCCGACATTATTTCCTTCCGAGTTGTTCACAAACATGAATTTTTCAGGATGAATTTTTCAATCATACAGTGTACGCATCGCCCACTTGCCGTGATACTACTCTCTACCGAACAAAATTTAAAATGTAAAAAGTAACCTGACATTAAAAAATGTTGAAGTCGAAGCGTAAGGAAGAAAGTGAAATCAGAACCCACACATTACCTGTGTAGCTGCGAGCTGAAGTCGTTTTTGATGCTGTCGGGCCAGGCCTTGTTTTGGAAGAACATAGGGGCGTAAATAACGTTCATCATGCGCAGGAGCGTGTCGAGATATCCCGCTCGGACGGAGCCCCACTGTATGACTTCATGAAAATTCTCCGTCGTGATGGCTGAAACTTTTTCCTTGCTGAAATGAACGAAACATGGTGGATTTCGTGTCATAGGTACGGTAGAAAAAAGACTCCCATTCTACAAAAAGCACATCAGTCAAGCTTCTTCCTGAATTTAGGATGTAGGCCTACCTCAGGAGGGCTTTTGATGCTAATGAGAGTATGGCAATATTTATTCGTAACGACTACACCGGAAGATTGTTTATAGGAATATTGGTAGACCTCCTATTATGTCTCTAGGGATGACGAAATCAACTTCCAAAACGATGTAAAATATCATCAATATATTCTAATAGGAACAGAAAACACATCACAAAGATTTTAGCACAATTACTGCCATAATTTACTGCCTAGCTGATGATAGCCTACAATAATCTGTATTACAGATTTTCTATTTAGAATTTAGTTTGGGATTAGGGCAATTAAAAAACACTAAACATTGTTGATGTTCCTACAGACAACAGATATAGATCTCAGCATTTAATTTCATTTATTATCTGGTAATCTCGGATTCAGAATACTAATGGCTCCATTAGACACGGCCGATAACTGATTATTTGCAAACTACTCACCATATAAAATAGGCAATCTCGTTGGCATTTTCCTGGTTAGGAACAACAGTATCGACGGTAAGACCGTTGACCTGCAAGAAAGCACGTACTGATGTAAGAATGATGGTGCTCGTGTATTTTTTGAAAACTAATAATAAATGGTACCCCCAGGTCACATTGGGTACATACCTGTCGAGTAACCATGGCAATCTTAGCTCAGTATGGTGTTTGTATCTAAGAAGTACCCATATGTAGAAAATATATCAGATGGTTCTTGGTGCAGCTAGGCCAAGGAACGAACGAAATTGAGTTTGGAGCAGTCTCAATCAAAACTAAAGCACACAACAACCTTCTGCATACTAGCAGTACTCTAGCATTTGCTAGCGGTATGGAAAATGTACCTTCCACATATCTTCTACCAAAGAATAGTTACCTTGTCAATGTAGACAACCAGCAGCCTTGTATCCGGGTCGGTGAAAAATTTGCCCATCATAGGCGTATGATCATCGGTCCACATATCAGGTGACATGCCTGCCAGCGTTACGCACTGCCGCACCTTTTTAACCTTAGATGTAAAAACATTGTGGCCAAAATGAAGACAAGGACTTGGAAGTAATCATATTGAACCAAATCCTAAAAATTGCGATATTGACACTGAAATAGAAAATTAATAGGCCTTTCAATATCACGATGTGAGTGTGCGACTCGCGTTGGTAATAAAACTGCGGTATTTCATAGCATTTGAAAATAATTTTGATAATGTCGGCATGCCACAAATGAAATAATCACTGGTACCGGTCAAGTAATGTGATCCCAAGTCCAGCCTCCATCTGTTCAGTATCGAACATTGTGAATGCGAAAAACCAAAAGATACATTTCACGCTTTGTTAAAACTCATGTTGGATCAGTTATCAAGTACATGCTCACTATTATTGCGCTGTAGATTCAATTAAATTCAATTTATTGTTAACAATTTCATCATTTCAATGCACCACAATGAAAAGACAGGATGGTGTCGAAACGACTTGAAGTAGTCTTTGAAATCAGACACCCACCTGGCCTAGGAGATGTAAAAAGGAGGCATGCACACTGAATGAAAAGTGATAGAAGATGATATAAAAGGGATCAACTCACGGAATCAAATAAAATGACCAAAGCTTACCAACTCATCGAGTTCATTTCCTTTATTTGCGTCTTCAACATCACCTGTAATTAAAGTAAATGTTCAGGCCCCGCTTCTTCAATCATGGTTAAAGCTATTTTTCTCATTACAAAACATAGCCTAATTATGGGATACACCTGTATAAGTCGGAATCAGAGTTGTATGAACTTCACAACTGCTACACAATGTAGCTAATTGTTTGCATTCCTCTCCCTGATAGTATGTATGAAAGGGATGAATGTCATGGGCTTGAATTTGACAATACAATAATGATGAAACTAATGTGAAGTATACGGTAACTAGAATAGTGATGAATCAAAAGTTACATTGCAATTTTTCGAAATAATTTCATTCTATTAGTTGGAATTTAGTACTGAAAGTACACACAACTCCCCGTCCAACAGACCATTAGACACGCAATCAGAACGATCAGTTACCTATGGTATGAAATTTGATGCTAGAACTTAACACATTATTGCAGCGAAATTAACAATCTACAATGGATAATCATAAACTTAGCTTACCTGGCTCAGGTGAAGGAGACTTTGCAGGCTCTTCATTCCCATCAGCAACAGCGACGGGCTCTTCGGCGTCCGACATTTTGAATCAGTTTTACTTTACAAAATATCAGACACAAGACCCATTTATACCAGTATATCTGAATTTATAGCAGAATTACTCAGCATGCGTTCAAGTATATCAGTAATGTACCAAAATTGGTAACGTTATGCAGCAGGTCCAATGCCATTAATAGCATCATATTTCTATGATGGGGTGGCATACCGTCTACTGCATACAGGCACCATAAATCTATGTATCAATAGCCAGTTTGAAGATATGGAATCTATTCCACCAGTATGCAGACCACTTTAACAGAGTTCTTAGAGCATTGCATGGAAAATATTTTAAATAATATTGATTTTCTACATCAGTATAAATGCATGTGCTATATTATCGTTCTGTTACACTTACTGTCATTAATTTACAAGAAATGTTCACAATATCATTTAAAATTGCCTCTTAAAACTGTTACATACGTTTTCTTCCTATTTATTTGTTGTATCTAGTCCATCCTAGAATTTTTCATCTATTCTATATACTTATGAATAAATTGTATTTATTATACGTTATATAGACCTACTGTATTCTTTTCTGTTTTTATCAGTCACTTTTCCATCGTATTACCTATTACTATTATCAGTTTATCACACAGATACAGTGCTAGCCTATTATGATCCACATCTACACGTCAAAACTTAACGACTACAGCTATGACTACATGATTCAAAATGTTGTTCTATTGCTGTTTCTGCTCCGAATTAGGTATTATATCATTTTGTCCAACATTTTTTAATTAAATACAACTGTCTGAAAGCCTGCATGTGTCCACAGCAGTTATATGCAGTCAAGTTATGTTATTGCAAGTTTATGTCATTGCTAACTTATAAACGAGGGTATTCTACATGTATTATGATACTGTTTTTTATACATTATGTCATGCTCTTATCACAACAAAACACACTTCCAGAAATCTTGAAAAACATAGATTGAACAAGCCCTTCGCCAAAATCGTGATGACCTGATACAGTGATACATAGCCCGTATATATATATATATATATATCTGCTGAATATGGAATAATACCTGTCGGATTTTGTGATAAAATATTGTGACTAAATCGCTCAGAAATATCTAATATTCAAGCGTGCATGGCTTTGCGGAGTTCGATTTCTAACGATAACAAGCGAGATTGAAAACCGTCTCCATGGAGATATTCATGCATGAGTAACCCTCACTGATGTCCGATGTCGTCTTTCATTGCGATTTCCAATATTCTTGCGCGGATTCGAAGCGGGCCGTGGAAGCGGAAATATCGATGAATTTAATGCATATCATTTGATTACAACATTAATTTACAGCTGTGGTTCTTAAAGTGGCCACTAGCGCCCCTTGGCGGCGTTAGCGACATAGAGTGCGAGTGTGAACGTGAGGGTTTGGACGATGTGAAACTGTTCCTTTTACGACCGCGCACTCACTGTGCACCAAAGTCAGATTTATGGATATCTGATCACATCGTTTGTGGTCGTACAAGGTGCATTTAATCGAAAATCTTTACCAACAGGGTCAGGATTGGATCCGGAATTCACTCCACCGAACAGGATTGGATCCAGCTCCCGAAAAACCATGATCCGTACATCTCTAGTACACACCAAACAGCAGACTTGTACAAACTACTGGATTTTCAAAAAGCGTAACTAGAACTACAACTACTCAATTTTTAGAACTCTCGACTAGAACTAGAACTAGAATCACCCGATTTTCAAAATCCGCAACTAGAACTAGAACTATACCAAATTTTCAAAATGCGGAACTAGAACTAGAACTGCAATTACTCGATATTCAAAATCAGCCACTAGAACTAGAAATACTCAAAAATCCGTTAGTTAGTTAGTTAACCATCAACTATAAATAAATGGGTAGTTTGTACGCGTCTGTCTGAGTAGCTTTACTGGCAATCCTACAGATTACAACAAATATAAGTGTTGGAGGTTTATCTAGGCTCCACCTCGCCACCTCATCCGCGTAGGCGGTGTCTTACAAAAAGCCAAGAAGTGGGCCGTGCTATAAGTCGGCAGTTACGGAATTGAAATGAAGAATATCGGCCTGGTGTAAATGACCGTGACCATAGTAGTCGACAAACACCATGAATGCCACAATCCAAACAAACTCCTCTCTGCATCGCCTTGGCCCAGGTGCTGGGTGTTCTCTTGTATGTCGCGAGCATTTCATCAGTTTTATAGTGCGCTACAATTCCCACAAGCTGAAAATGTTTGGGTGCCAGCAGGGTCGAAACAGCACGTCGTCAGCCCCCACAAAACACATTGGTCTTGCCCCCAATGGGGTGATAAACCCGACTTCTGGGGCTTAGCCCCCCAGACTCACATCGGAATCGACGTTTCCATCACTGCCTAAGCGCGAGATTTCTTATGCTTGGTAAATGGCGTCTTGTCCGGTCCAATCGCACGAAGCACGAAAAATTCCATAATTTATGATTGAAACGATTAGTAATATTGGTAATTGCATAAATATTGCTATACATTTTTTATCCTCTCTCAGACACGTAGTCAGAGTAATGGCAGAGCTGAGTGAGCTGTTGTCTTGGAAAATTTAGGACCCGTAATGATAATTGAGCAATGCTCAATGAGCATATTCGGGCGGGCCGTTGGCATAATTACTTCTTTACATGTGGTTATTTCTAGGGCTGGGCAAAATCGAGTAGCCTACCTGAGTGATTCGATGATACTGAATCTAGGCTTAACATATTTTGGAAATCTAAAAAGAGGACACTTTTTCAGAAATCTGCAACTTGCAAAACCGGAGTAGAATTCTCAAAAACCGGTGAATTTTTCCCACTTTGCGATCGGTTGACTAAAAAAAACGGTCATCTTTTCCGCTCAGAGCTCAAAAAACGTTTTTCTCTCCACATTGCCAGGTGGATGACTAAAAAAAAGGTCATCTTTTCGCTCAGAGCTAAAATCACCGTTTTTCACTCCGAAATACCCGCCGGAGCGTCACTTCAGTGCTAATTTGCGGCATATCACTCGCATTTTGCTCTAAATCTGACCTAAATTTTCAAAAAAGAGGACAAAATCTCAAAAAAGAGGACAAAAGGGCGTCCTCCGAGGACACTTTCAAAAAAGTTAAAAAAAGAGGACAAATCCTCTTAAAAGAGGACGTATGGTAAGCCTAACTGAATCACACATTACGATTTAGGTCGAGTAGAGTATTACTCATTATGACGTCACAGTAGAGTGTACTATGTCAAAGCTCAAATGTACCTTTTATACAGGGCTGGCCAACCTTTTCAGCCAAAGGGCCACATTCGATTGACGAAATATTGCGCGGGCCACTTGCCGCGCGAAGCGCGAAATTTTTTTTAAGTTTATAGGTCAATAATATTGTCACTTGACTATATTGCGGGCCTGCCGTATATCGCTGGGCTAAGTTTGCGAGGACTGGGCTATTCGGCGCATGGACATATCGATATCGAAAGCTGCGACCAACATGCGTCAATCTTTCCGTGCCTAGGTTTCATAGTCAACGATCTTACTGCGAGCGCAAACGCAAGGTCGCATATGTTGAACGACACTTTGTCCCGTAATCGCGAATATAGTTAGACTCAATCTGATACATAAGGCGTTCTTCCATTTTCACAAAAAGGGAAACAATATTAAAAACAAGGAATCGAGTGACAACATGTTGCGCTAAGCTTGTAGAATTTTTTTTACTTTTGATAAATCTATCGCAAATTATTCTGCTTTATTGTAGTGTGCGAAGATATACCAATATGTGACTGGCTGATGGATCTGTCAATGCGTCGGAACTGATATTTTAGTCATCACATCTCAAGTGTTGCGGCCAAACTAATCAAATTTTTGGTTGGTCTTGCAAGTTCACAATCTGTGCAATCCATTTTTGATATTAGAAATTTCGGAAATTACCTCGCGGGCCACTCAAAACCTTCTCGCGGGCCACGGGTTGGCCGGCCCTGCATACCACCACAAGAACATAATGCCTGTTATACGTCAAATTAAAGATACTTTGGTATTTTTTCGACCATACCAATTCCATTGCACTTCTTGACAATGATGTGGGATGATCATGACATCGGAAATGTGTTATTTCCAGTAACGTTCGTTCGTAGCTTTGCACTATGTCTCGTAAGCTGCGGCACGGCCATTCAGGGTTTCCTAGGTTTACTCATTGGAAAATAGTATCAAAACTATAATTGTCGTTAGTAAATTAACTTTCAGTTGCGAGGAGCGTATAATTTCATTACTCGCACAAATCGTCTTTTACTACTCCACTCGAATCATTAAATTTAATACCCGATTCAGATTCGAGCACTCGCATCATTGTGCCCAGCCCTATATTTCATGACCTCCTATGGCTGCGATGTGAAAAGAATATTCAGATTTATAGCACATTTACTTGACTTGAAATTTTTCTTAGCACTTTGCATGATTTATTGTCATTTCTTGCATTTAGTATTGGAACCCCTCCTGGAAATTATAAATATGCGCAATTTACAGAATTGAGTCCAACTATACTCGCAATTAGGAGATAGCCTAATAACGTGTCTTCCAACATGCGACTTCGCTTGTGCGCTCGATGCAAGATCGTCGGCGATGAAACATTTGCACAAAATGACAGAGGCATGTTCACCGAAACCGTCGTTATTGGTATGTCTGAAACGTCAAATAATCCCGTCCTTGCCAAATGAGCACATTGCTAAACAGAGGCGACCCCCAATACATGCAAGTAACATATTTACTGATCGAATTCATTCATTACCTTTGAAAAAATTTCGTGCAATATCGTCTGGTTGTAAACTTGATGTAAATTTAACCAAACCCTCCTTCCCGCTTGACCAAATTAAAAATATTTGTTGTGTGGCTTATTAGCTGTTTGGGTCGAACAAATGATTAAGAAAGACTGCAAGTCCTAGTCATTGAATACTTGACTAAGTGCATGTAGACTAGACATATGTTATTTGACTACTTCCTAAATTTAGTTGATGACCAATGTCTATTAGTAGCAGAGGTGGTCAGTAACGAAGTAGTTCTACTTTTTGGAGTACTTGAAGTAGTTTTTTCCCACTCACACTACTTTTTAAGTAGTTATGAGTTTAGACTACTTTTACTTCTACTTGACAATTTTCAGTTTTGTAGGCAAAAGTAAGCATAAAATACCTACATACTTACTTTCTTGTAAACCACCACTCCTACTTCTATTTGAGAAGAAATTCCGGCATTACTTCTACTTCTACTTGAGTAGCAACGGTGACTACTTTGACCACCTCTGAATAGTTGTGAGAGTGTGTGTGCAGTGTAATCAGTACAGTGTGTAATGAGAAAATTAGTAAGGCTCATCTCTGTATTAGTTGCTGACTCATACACAAGAGTCACACTTCGATTGTTTTATCTACATTTTAATTATACAGGATTTGATAGGCCTAAATGTTGTGTTTGAATGATTCATACATATTAGGTTATTATAGAGTCCATGTTATAAAAACTGATAAAATATGAAAAAGGGAAGGATATTTAGAAAGGCAATCTTTCATGCATAGTGAATAATTAGAGCTGTGTGCCACAATGAAACAATTTTGCATGCCAACGGTAATCATATGTTTCATAATGTTTGCATATGTTTAATGATTATGAGTCATTTAACCGTCACTGTGGCATATAATTTTCGAAGTAAATGGGTAGTACTGTTAGAGTCGGTAGGTTTAAATGCTCAGGAGTCGGTGGTAAAATTTACCGACTCCACAGCCCTGGTCATGATGCATCCTCTCGCATGATGTCTATAGCGCATTGTTTTAACAAATCATGCCCGGCACAAAAACAACTTTACTCAAATATTTGAAAATGTGATTTTTTTCGTGTCAAGCATGAATAGTGCAATAGAAAATTACATTTCCACGATGTTTGTGGAATGCCTGTCTGCATGGTTCCGTAACATAAGGCCTACTTGGAAATTCTACATTTAATATCCATATTATTGACGCTACGGCCCGCGGCGTCATCAAAAATTGGCCCTCGAGCCCATTTGAGTTTGAGACCTCTGCACAAGAGCATGCCAGCAGGATACTTCATTCGTTGAAAATATGGAATATCCTCGACTTCCTAATTTAGCTAGTGCTCTGAGTATTGGCACTAACACACCCCCGTTCCTGGGATGTATGATAAATCGATATTGCCGGCGTCAGTCTTAAAACACGTGTTCTGTGCACGACACCACATAACGCGGGAGTCAATAATTTGAGCGTCCTTGCGAGGCTCGTCATTCAGCCGAACTAATCGAAAGAGCTGCTTGTCCAATCCTTTTCCAACCCAACAACATAAGTGTCACCCTACCCGCACACAGGCACCGACCACAACAAATTGACGCAGTCAAAACTTTGATATTAATTTTGAAGTCACGGAAAACAAGTTAAACATTTCCAAGTAACAAGTTAAATTACATTCGACAAATTTACAAGATAAAATAAAGGCAATACAACAACACCTCGTGAAGACTACAACGACACGTCCGACAGCTATCGCTACACACAATTGCGACGCTCGTCGCGAGCTATGCGTCAACTGCGGACTGGGCAGGTATGAAGCTGATAGATGCTGAGACCGAAGCATCGGCGTTACGGCCAAATTAGCGCCGTAAAAAGAACTTCGGCCATGCGCGTGGCGAAAGTGGACACGATTTTGGTGTCAAAAAGTGGATTCGTATATATTGGTCGAAATCGAAATAAGTTAGCGGGTATTTATTTGAATGGCAACTATATGCTGGGCCTTCGTGCCACTTCCTGGAATATTTGTTCTCTTTGGGCAGATTACGAACTTCGGAAATGGTATCAACAACGGAATTCATTAGAACTTGGAGTTGATACACAGATCGCGTTTCAAGCATCAAATTCGCTAGCCCCAGGACTTATCAAAATAGAATCTCGGAAAGGCGTCAATCAGTGCAAGTATCGCGTGCATCTTCAACCGACCACTAGGAACTCTCTACGCCTATAACAAAGAAAATAAAACTCAAAATAATTCATCCGTCTGTATGCGGGTCCTCTCTAAAACTGCGCCACGTTGACGCAATCGTATCACACAATAACGCCGGAAATTCATAGCTCTTCGACGTCCCGCCGGGTTAATAATATCGACACTAAAAGCAGCAAGAAAACACGATAAAAAGTCAGTCCCTCCCGTTAAACGAGACACCGAGATACACCGCAGACGACGGTCAGTAAATAGCCGCTGGCATGGAAGACTGTGGCGACGCAGCGTCTAATAGTCTGCAGCAAAAAGAGAAGATAGAGCAACGCGTGAATACGTAATCTGACGGGGGTCGGGCGAGCTGAAAAGGGCGTGGTTAATTCGCTTATTGCACGGCACACTACATCATGATACAATGCATACAAGTCGCGGACGGTCGCGTGAATACGAATACATTACGGAACAGTAACAAACGCGACATAACACCATGCAGATAATGCTGGCCAACAGTAACGAAAGCAATCATCTAACATTGCGTTTATGGGTTACACCTCCTTCCTATATTTTGGATTCTTACAACAAATTAACTAGTCGCTAGTGGGATATGGCATTGCTTCATTTGCCAGAAATGATCACGGAGGCGCGTTCTTCCGATGCTCAACTCTAGCGCCACCACCAAATAACCAGATAGGAAAAAACCCAGTGTGATCGAAAACAAAATACCATCAGTGACATGGTAGTGGCAGTAAACTACCCAGGATGGCGTAGATTTGGAGTCATTTCGCATTTGAAATTTTCTATGGACACATATTAGATTTGAAATCTTTGTACTTTGACCTGGTTTAGATTCCCGAGTGACCAGTCTGTTTATTTATTGCCCAACTGCCACCTTATAAGGGAACATTTCTACATAACATCACGGTCACAATAGATTAAACTCTTCACGACTGTAATATATTTAGGGCCATGACCTTGTAATCGCCCCATTCTCGAGCCTTTGTTGATCACCCCACCATATGTGTCCCAGCGTAACACTCAACATTAACAAAGATAATCGCGGCACTTCCGACAGCATAAATGAGCGACGCAACACTTCATATAACACACTTGCTCAGAGTGACAACTACACATATCGTAACGTAACCAACGATAACACGCATAAAATCAGAACATGCTGCGAGCTTGCACGACAATAAAACTAGAAAAAAAAAACACACAACACGATTAAATAATATTCATGAGATATGGGGTTATTACTATATTAGGGCCGTACAACTACGAATCATAAGGCACATGTGTACAGACATTACTAACTGTAAATTCATTAAAAGTTATTCAGCAATATGCGAGAGCAAAAAACTCATGTTACACGATTTGTAGCAAATAGGGAGAATGCATTATATTTCGCTTTTTCTTCGTGTACAAAACCATATTGGTTATGTGAGAAAATACATGGCGGCACAGTACCGGAATTTTTTTAATTTTGGTAATGAACCAACGCAATTTGTCCTGCCAGCTAGTACCTCAATTTCGCGGTTACCCTGGACACGGTTTATCGACACGGGTAAGCTTCAAATCATAGTAAAACAGGACTGAAATCAATTCAAACGTAAAAAATGATAAAATTCAAGGTGAAGATTTCAATTTCAAATCAGGTCTGACAAATAAAACAACATCATGCCGCCTACCGACAAGCCGTGTACCGGTAACGCAGGGGCGTGCAACCATTCTGGCCACGGGTCAAGTATGGATAATAATTGCAGCAGCCGCAAAGCCCACCATCTCCTTATCAATTGGTAGTGGTGATGGCGAGACTAACCCATAAAATTCAATATCAGGCTTACACATACCTATCATGGACAGGTGTAAGAAAAAAATCGCGCCGTTTTGCCAGAAAATCGAATACATTTTGTCAAAAACAATATGTGCAAAGTAACGTATGCATATTTTAGCGTTTCCAAGCCTACTGGAGCTTAGCTCAAACGTACCAGACCGAGCTAAATCATGAACCAACACCATTGCAAATAGGCGTTTGGAATCTATTTTTTTTCTGTGGGTCGAAGGTTGCACACCCCTGCCGTATAGCTCGAAATCTCTCGTAATCACATATTTCCAGTATAATGCTGCAGAAACGTATCATCGCACGTACACTGTGGTGTTCACAAAGTGAATAATGTATGGGCTTGAATCGCACCCAGTTACTTTCACATATTCACTGCGGCATTCGTAGGTGTAAAGATATATGTTTCCTTTGTATTAAAAATTCATTATCGTGACAATTTCAACCCGGATATTAACTTCGACCGACATATCATTTCCAAAGCAGATCACCACCGATTACAGGTTTGATTCGACGGCAAAAAAACATCGAACAGGCAACGAAATCTAACACTTCGAATTACCAAGCTTGCGCGACCCACGTTTTAAAAGACGTGTCCCGGCCGAAACTCAGACAGCGTTACGAAATCCGATGTCGTCAAAACCTGAATAGCGAAATACACGATAAACTTATCGCCGCAAACACTACTACAGTCAGCGGATTATAAAAGAAAGACAGATTTAGCGCAATTTCAAATCCCAAAAACCCAGTCCCGGGTAAAATGCATGAAAACAGGATCTAGTGTGCTTTCTTATCCACATCGAATGCTCCCCATGACCCTCATCAATCAATGTTCACTATCAATATGTCAAAATTCATAGCATTTCATGTGATCATCCATGGAACTCAATATCTGCAATGGAGGGGTAGGGTTACTTTAGAGTTTGGTTGGGTACCGTAGGATTAGGGTTGTAAACAAGAGACTAGAGTCATATTTCCTTCATCACCAAATCAAGTCCGGGTCGAAGTCAGGGACCAACGGCTTGAGACCAAGTCAAAGTGTTTACTGTCGAATACTGAGTCCAAGTCAAGTTAAGCCCACTTCTGCGGAACTCTTGAGTGATATCCAAGGCCTCGAATGCATAATATACCGATTTTGCTCACTCCAAACATGTTTATTCAAAATACGAAATTGTGCCTATTTTTAAATAACCGGTCCCAATACACGAGACTTTACCAAATCATATAGAATTCGCCGAGTCATGCACAACGACTCGAGTACAAGTCGAGTCAATACACAAATAAGACTCGACTCGAGTCATGACAACCCTGGTCCCTGGTTCAAGGCGAGGTTAGCAGAGATTTCATAAGAACTTGATACACAACTGTTGATAAACAAAGTTCTTTGGAAATCCCTACTAGTTGCTGACGATTGACCCTGATGAGTGTCGGCCGAAAAAATTCGGGTTGATATCAATGTGGAATATACTATACTACTGTATACATTAAGTTTCATGGAGAACATAGTTGACGATCAGATGAAACACCTAAATTTTGACCCGGATTGGCGATGGCCGTGGATAAGAGAGTACACTTGATCCGGAAAACAAGGAGGGCCGGCAGCAGCCAACATGCCAAACGATAACAATCCATAACATCATCGTAAAAATGCAGTCCTGCGTCAAAGAAAACAACTTTTCGTGCCAAGACAACGCAAGACATCCGCGCTCTCGAGCCTTTATCGCCGAGACCCGAGTCCTTCCGCAAATCGACGGTGAGAAAACGCGAACGGTCACACAAACAAGAAAACATCCCAACGGCGGACAACACGCAAGTCTATGTCGAGTCACAATGAAGACCGAATTCGTGCATTGACTACACATCCATGCTCGCGAGTAACGTTGACGGGCCGCTCTTAAACAGCTGAGAAAGACGGGGAAGTGCAGGTCGTAAAACATAAAACATAATTCTACGCGGGTTACCGAATCAGAGTTTCCTAGGAGACCCAAGGGCCTACGGCGCCAAAGTTTTGGCACTAAAACAAGACATTGATCAACGCATTAACGCATATAATGCATCGGGATAAATCTCGGTACCCTATTTTGGGTCTCCGGAATTCCCCGCTGATACAATGTAATCGGGGTTGCCAACACAGGAACTTACAGAGTATTCTTGACATCAGTCGCGGAAGGTCTGTGAACGGTCGTCCCGGCAGACACAATTTAATCGGGACCGCTATACAGGAACTTTCAGAGTATTCTTGACGTCGAATGCGGGCTGAACTACAATTCTGTGTGCGGTTTCCCCCGTGGGCACAGTTTAATCGGGGCTGCTAATACAGCGACTTACAAATTTCACCGATTGAAGGCCAAATTACAAGTTTTGTACACATCAGTGTTGGGATGACTCGAGTCATGACTTGACTCGAGTCAGACTCGAGTCACCTTTTTGGTATGACTTGACTTGACTCGAGTCACTTTGCTAAAATGACTTGACTTGACTTGACTCGGTGTATCAGAAATGTGGATTGACTCGTGACTCGGAGCAAAATTCACGAGTCAATTTCAAGTCATCAAGTAATCGGTGTCGATCAAAATCATTGTATCTTGCATATGTTCGGATTGTTCGCGAAACGCCTTTAAACCGTGAGAGTGACCAATCATTTAGTGAACGTGCGTTTTACCGAGCCTCCATTGTTCTCTCACAAATAAATTGAACGCAAACGAAGTGATCGAAGCTTATAGCTTACGTTATCGTAAACTAGTATAGTAAAGTAATTTCTGTTCTCTATTTTTACCTTAGCCAAACCTCTTGTTTTATTGAAACTGAATTCGACTATAGTTTATACAGTCCTCAACTATTGGCGCAGTCTGGAATTGTATCATATCGATTTGTAAATGCGTAATGTATTGCATCTTATCAAATCGCATCTATTCTTTTTTTGGCTGGTAACTATAAACTGAGGTTTAGCAGTTCTACGTATATGTGAGCGATACAGCGCCTTCTTGCGTGTATATTTAACTCTATATTCGTTAATCGGTTCTAAATCAATGACCACTCAATCTGTATTTCAGCCAGCTAGCAAAATGCAATGACGTTATCATGCCTCATACTTCGAAAAGACAACTTGACTTGAATTTTGACTTGACTCGTGACTTGACTTGACTTGACTCGACTTGACTCGAGTCACCTCCAAAAATCGAGTGACTTGACTTGACTCGAGTCACCTTTGAAAATCGATTGACTTGACTTGACTCGAGTCAAAATGTGCAATGACTCGAAATGACTCGTGACTCGAAGGTAGTGACTTGATCCCAACACTGGTACACATAGGACTACACTAGCATTGATCGTAACCAGACCATTATGTTGAAATCAGCCTATTAGAAAGGGACTATCAGCAATCGAAGCCATCTTTCCGGAATGGAAGCCTTCGGGTGTAGCGATAGACGATTTCAAAATCGCATTGTTCAATTCACGATTTACGTCCAATCACGACACAGGAGTTGAAGCTATCGCATATATCATTGTAATAAATGTACGCGATTGATGTTGGTATTATTTTTGATTCTCAAAGTCACCAGATCGCCAAGGCGTTGCGAGTCATCGTTTCGGGAAAACTTAGTAAAAACACGGAAGAGATCAATGTAGCGTACCTTGCGCATCACGGAGACGCATTCGAGCGAAATCTTCAAACACGATGTCATCGGGTTCGTCCCTGGCGAAAAAAAATACTCGAGAACTCAAAAGAGGAAGTCCTCGGGGAAGCCACTAATGTGAACCAGTCGGTAAATGGGCCTGGCTGCGATCCTCGACAGCATTCTCGCTGCACTGACAAACTTAGGTGGACAGCGGCGAAGTCCTTTTTCAGAGGGCTCAAGCAGATTCTCCTACACGTACCATTAATGTGATCATGGTTTTGGTATACTTATGAGTAAAAGATATTTGGCAACTGTACTCACTTTTTAGACTTTTACAAGCGAAACTGACATAACAATTACAAAAAATCACCCAGCAGATACGGCTTATAGGCGAGTAGCAATGTCAGCCTATCACAATTCACTACTCGCACTTGTAGCCAAGTAGAAAGTTATGCTGGCACTTCTACTTCCAGTAGAGTACCAATGCGGACCACTCTGACAATGATATCAACCAGGCATAGGCTGGTAAAGCCACAGGTGATTATCATACTTGAGCACCAACGCTGATTACACCGAAAATATAATGAATTGCTAAGCCTGGTAAATCTACAGGTGCATCTTAAACGTAGTTAGCCACGTCCTCCGTCACTGGCTCTAGAAATACTGGGAACTTACTTGGTGTCGAATGAGATGAGGTTCGGTGTGAGCACTGGATCGTCGCCAGCATCGCCGCTAGGCGGTGTCTTCTCCTCCGTCGACGCGGGTTTTTGTTCTGACTTCTTACTGCTGCTGGACGACGGTGGAGCCGCGTCTGGATCTGGCGCCGGCATAGGGTGCATCAGAGACACCGGCAGTTCCAGGCTGCATTCTCTGAAGGGAAGCGTAAAGCGCATGAAAATAATAACTGTACAATCTACTTCCTTGCCTACTAGAAATTTTGTTCATGTTTGCTTTGCTTCTGGATCGTATTTTTTTTGCATGGCGACTTCTTTCACTGAGTTTGACTGAGTAAATATCACAAATCATTCATTTATAATATTCAATTATTCATATTACATCCACATACATTATACTACATATCTTACCATTATAGTCTTCACAACAGGGTCGCCAGCTCAAAACAGCTCTCAGGTCACTTTTCAAATTTTGTAGTAAGAATTCTGCCGTTGTGACGTTATATTTCTAATTTGCTGAACCTCATTACAGGCGTTCGCTCCTGATCAGAGTCAGTCGAAAAGCTTCGAGTGGAATAAATTTGGCAACATCAGTATATATAATTTGCTGCTATATTCAAGTTCTGTACTTCCAAAAGCCTATTAATTATGAAATAGATATGACGCAGTGTACGTGAGACTTCATAAACAAACCAAGTCTCCCAGCGAGTATAACTAGAATAATGAATAAAACCGCGTACCCTCCCAATCCGCCCATCACCAGCTTGACTTTGACCTTGTACATGACGATGATTCCCAGATTTTCCCTGGGCACCCCGTCCTTGATTCTAAACCAAACAGCAACCCATTACCACTCCAACCACCGTTCGATAAGCCGCACCCGCCAGAATACCCACATAGTGCTCGAGGCCAGGTTCGTGTCTTCGTGCTTCAGCTGACCGTCCAACGCCAGGCCCCGTTTGTCTTTGTTATTGGTGAGGATCGGGCAGATCTGGTAGACTTTGCACAGGGTCGAACTGGGAGACACTTGGTCGCTGAAAAGGGCCACAGGTTGCAGACCGCGATCACCAGGATTATGCAGATTTTATTGCAATGACACATGCAGCCCATATCGGGTTCAGCAAAAATCTCGAGGGTAACCAGAACTAGTGTCAAAAAGTAGATTTGGTCGAGGGTTGTAGTGGCTTTAGTACTTCTGGTTCAGCGGTTCTCAAACTGGGGGGCGTGAAAGGTTCTTAAGGGGGACACGAAGCTATGGTCGACTGAGAATATTTTTCGCCCTCTGCGCGATTTACCGCCAATTCATAGTTGTTGCTCTGTGTATAGTGCGAATTTCATATTTTAGAATTCTCTCATCAACAGTCTTAACCTTCCACGCCATCAAACTATCCGTTGGGATTGCTAGCATTCTGGTTTTCAATATCTTAAAGAGGGGGCGTGTCTAAAAAGTTTGAGTGGTTAATCTGAGGTGGCTCTGCGAGTAACAGAAAATGTCTAATGACACAAGAAATACGTAGGTAAAAGCCTCTAGAGTGTATACAGTTGCCATGATATGGGGAATATTTCACTCGTTCATTCACCAAAGTCTTTTAAACTTATCCCAAAAAATGCTTTCCCTCCGTTTCAAAATCCAAATTGTTAAAATTAAGTAATCCGGCCAAAAACTGGTTCAGGTGGATGTAGAAATACTTTGTTACTGACCAACGAGTGAGTAACTACCTTGCTTACGACCTCTTGTGCCAAAAAAATATTTCCGACAAGAGATTTTCCATATTGGGGATAATGATAGTGAAAAGTTTCAGCTCGGAAGCTTCTCGTGTTAATATATCTTTATTATGAATACATTACTAATAAGTATGTTATAAGTATATCCAAAACACATCCGGAATTCAGTGATGAGGCAAATATTACAGGTTGCCATATGGCTAGCAACCATCAAAGAGTTTATTCAGAGAGTTGATTAAACACAATTTAATGAAATGAAATTGACGCAAAAACCCATGTCAGAATACACCAGACAAGATATTAAACCTGTCCAAGTTGAAAGACGTTCATTCTCAACTAGATACGTGAATTCCTCAACAGACAGGGTATTTATCAAACAAACAAACGAACCGGCTTTAAAAGCTTACATTCCACACGGTACAGGTGTCAGAAAGCACTAAAACACACCACCACCACAGCCAAAACAAATACTGTAAGCAAATAACACAAACTTTCACTAGGAATGCTGCAAACTGATAGATACCAGACAGTGTTGCGTGGTAAGACAAGTACATGAAATAATTCCAGTAGATGTCACAGCAGTCTAGTCACCGATAGGCATTGGGAATAATAAACCTGACAGTTTTAAATGTACACATCAATAATTCACCGAATGAATCAGTTTCAGTTGACGACTTAGCTTTGGTGAGCTTCCTACAGAGCCCATTCGTGGTATCATTATTGATACAGTTCAATTACAATGGTGATTTCCCCGTCAATGGTCAATACCTTTCCTAAAACTGGACTTTGATTTGATTAGAAAGTAACTGATCTTACAAATCAATAGCTACCAGCTTGATACAACGTAGCCTACATCTGTTCCAGAGACGTGACTAGTACAACAGAACATCATTTTAGCCTCCTTGAAAAGGGGTGGTTTTATTACATCCCTACATGTGTAGATATTGAACAATTCTGAGGGTATGCATTACAGTCCTTGCTAAATTATAATGAAATTAGCCAGCTAGACCGGCACAATGCCAAAGAATCTCATGTAAATACATTAGCAAATGGCGGAGAAGCATGCAGTTATCGAATCGATGTGTGGCTAACTGGTTTTTATGGGTTGTTTGGTAGTATGTGATATCATTTAATACCGATCCGATATAAATGCGTTACTTACTAGGCAGTTTAGGACCATGTTTTGCATTCTGTCACAGATTGTATCCAGTTTAATAATATCTATTGCGCTAGTGACTTTTGGTGTTTTCAATCCAATCCTCCCTATGAAAGGCACTGGCTCATGTATATGAGCATACAGAGGTGCTTCTTATGCATCAATCCCCAAATCCCACAAGGCCAGCATTTACAATATACTATACTTGTGGAGCAGCCTGTACTGAACCACCTTACAAGCTGCAGCAATCCTCTACACTTCAACCAGTGTATCAGATGAACCTTGTAGGTCTACAATTGTAAATACTCCCATTTCCAAAACATGAACCTATGCAACATCACTTCAAAAGTTTCAAAAAATTAAAACTTTAAAAAACCGCGACTCATCAATTATGACAGGTAAAAGCCGACAAATCAACTTACTCCGCTTCTATCGAGGCGACGGGGCATTTGTACTGCGCGCTCGAGAACAGGCAAATATCAGCAAACTGACGCACTGATATTTTCACCTTCTTCACCGTTTTCGAAGAGTTATTGGTGACTTGCACGTTAACGTTTATCGTTTCCCCGTGATAATACAGCTGAAAACAAAAATTTACATGCAGACTCCAGGGTTGTAACGAAGCCACAAGGCTCCGGTCAATCTCAATTTAAAATACACCGTCGAGTCAAGTTCGAGTCGGCGAGCAGACGGTGGAGTCCGAGTCATAGTGTTATGACTAGGGCTGGGCACAATGATTCGAGTACTCGAATCTGAATCGAGTATTAATTTCAACGATTCGAGTCGAGTAGTAAAAGACGAATTTTTCGAGTACTGAAATGATACGCTCCTCGCAACTGAAAGTTAATTTACCAACGAGAATTATAGTTTTGATGCTATTTTCCACTGAGGAAGTCCTGAAACCTTGATTGGTCGTGTCGCAGCATACGAGACATAGTAGAAAGCTACGAACGTTACTGGAAATAACACATTTCCGAAGTCATGATCATCCCACAGCATTGTCAAGAAGTGCAATGAAATTGGTATGGTCAAAAAATTACCAAAGTATCTTTAATGTGATGGATAACAGGCATTATGTTATTTGTGGTAGCATAAAAAGTACATATTTGAAAATTAACATATTTCATTCTGTTGTGACGTCATAACGAGTGATACTCGAATACTCGACTCGGCTCGAAGCATAATACGTGATTCAGAATCGAATCACTTAGGTATTCGATTTTGCCCAGCCCTAGTTATGACTCGACTCTGAGTTCAAGTCAATGTGTTGACTGTTCAGTTTCACGTCAAAGTCTTGTTACAATCACTTTTTACAACTCTGGTGATATCAAACAGTTTACATTCATAATACACTAATTTTCCTCACTTTTAACAGTATGTGGCCGCATTTTCAAGTACCAGTACTAATAGACAAAATCCCAATAGCGTGGTTACTTTACTATGCTTCGAAATGACAATAAAATGTCGGTCTTGACCGTCCGAGTCTTGAGTCATATGACTTAGTCAGAATCATGCGCAATGACTCGATTACAAGTCTAGTCAATACAGTCGAGTCATTTACCGTATTTTGAGAAAATGACTCGAGTCAAGTCGACTCATCAAAAAATCACGACTCGAGTCATTCATTACAAACTTGTTAGACATCCAAATATTTTGGAAAATTCACTCATTTATTCATTCTGAGGAGAGGGCACACATTCACACATTTTTCGAACAGAGGTGATGCATTTTTCATGATTATTTCACGACACAAGCCGAGATTATCATCAGATTTGTGTGACTAGGCCTATTAATTAATCCATTATTTGTTTGTAGCGAAGGGATACCCCTATTACATGAGAATGTTCAAAAATACTGACAGATTCCAAGAATTTTGTCATCAGCATTCTGGATTCGAAATTTATGGATTGGTTCCAATAATTTAACAATAATCGGACAGAAACACTCGTTCATTTAAAGGCAACAAAGAAGGTTTGAACGAAACTATATGATGGAAACACTGACCTTTTGCTATATTAATTGTTACAGCACAATTTGCTACATTGGCTTTATTTCGAATCTGGATTAGTCTACTCTTATGACGAACTTAGGCTGCATAGTCAACGAATGTCGGGTTCAGTGTAGGCTATATAATACAGCCAACGATTTTAGTCAACGGATTGACATTCAAAAGTAGGTTTTATGTTCTGAATTCTGACATTTCTTTTGGTGCCATTAATCATCTTTGCTGCCCACTGGAACTTCAATTCAAGCTTCAAATATTCGCCAGTGAATATATGAACCCACAGCTCAACGGCTCGTCATTGAGAAGTATCAAAAATCAATAAAAATTATTTCAAGAAACGGAAGGCTCAAATCGGACAGCTGTCTGCGGTATCGATTCACGCTGACACCAAAAATAATAACGAAATCAAAGCAAACCACAAGAAGCCAGTTCAGCCGCATCCGGCTTGAAAAATGGAAAAATTTGATTTCGTTCCTACAGCGGTTATAGAGCCCACTTGATATATGACATCAAAAGACAGGAGTGTGCACTGTGCAGAATATTATTTTAATAGATTTTGAATTGATCGTCATAACGTGGTCCTCATGAAAATTGCAAATATACTCTATCCCTTTTTGAATCACGGATTTACGGATTATAGGCAAAACAAACAACTAACAAAATAAAAAGTATGCGCCAATTCAAAGTGAAAAATATATGCCGCACTAATAACCACGATCCATCTGGCGTGCGCAGGATGCCAAAAATAAGCTGGGAGTCCGCAAAAATTCAAGTATTCGCCCGCCTGCTGTGACCATTCAATTACGTAGTAATGCCTTCTCTATTCTCAAAGGATTACTTATTGATTTTCAAGTTTCACACATAAAAATGCTCATAAAACAGAGAGTAACAGAACACAATAGGGCGTGATCATTCCAGAAATCCTACTGGAATTGCTGTTTTTAGGTACACCAATGATGAAAATCGACTGGAAATTACAAAATCACACTGAGAAAGGAATGCGCCATGTGCCTAGAAAGAAATTTTCCAATAGCAAGATGGTACACAGCATCTTCAACTCTAACCATAATATTGTCGCGTCAGCATTGGTACATTGAATGGGCGAATGAAAGCAGCTAAATTATTATCAAATGATCGTGACATGACAGCAGAGTAAACATTCATTACCAACACGGTAGGCTTTGTAGTGGCATCAATATCGATCTTAGTCTGGTCACAGACAGAAACATCAATATGTTTTAACATCTTGGAGTCGAAAAAAAAAATTGACCTCCCCTGCAACGTATTTATATGCCCGCTGTCAAAACATCAGGTCACACTATTAAATTAGATCTCATTCGAAGCAGACATTATCCTCGTAAAGAAATCAATATTTACCATATGATTTTTAATGTCATGCAAATCGAAAAAGGGCCAGCAGCTTATCAAGTCACAAACATTTCCGAACATTATATTCAAGAGTTAAAGACTCCGAAATCTGTGGTTCAAACATCGCTGAAAAGCTATATTCGGTAAGCCCGGAATCTTTTTTCTGAAAGCAATAGAATGGAGGGCTACCGCTTCCTGGAACTTTATTTTCAATTTCAGTATTATTAAATTCCGTCAGGCCGATTTAATCCGGTTATTAAGAATCAAAAGCATCTGCTACAGGAATAGCACTCAAAAGGACCCCATACCAGGCAACGCTCCAGGCTTGGTCTTTCCGCAGACATTAAGGACATACTGGACTGGACATAGGCTAGCTAATGTGTCCATATATCGATATTAAAAATAGGGGAGAATCAGCCGATATGGATGGGCAATTGGGCTTATTGACTTCTGACGTTCAATGACCCAGACGGGTGTCAAGACCAAGGCGCTTAGAAAACAGATTAGGGATTTCCTACAAGATCAAGCTTTAGGAGACAGTCTTTCAGCTATATTAACGCGTCTCACCTGCCCCAATATTGATTCCTTAGTGTTTTTAGTCGTTGAAAAGCATTGACAGCTATCGTGTGCAGCTCATAGTTCAAAATTAGATGAAATCGATTATCATGACATTTCTTGTTGTATTTGGGCTACTTTTATAAAGTATTGCTTCTTTAGTGGTTAACTATGACAGTTGCAAATGTTTGAGAGCGCAGCATTGTACTGGCGTAAAGTTTTAAAAACGTGGTGGCTAAACTGTGTGGCATTTTTGTCTCAATATTGCATGCTTGTTTACGGAATTTGAAAAGTGGCCCGCGACCCGTTTTGAGTGGGCGTCCCCTGGTTTAGATATCATTTTCAACTATGGAAGCCTTGAAACCTCAATTGGTCGTACCGCACCATCCTAAACCTGCTTCACAAAGCTATGCGCATTATTGGAAATGACATCTGTGAAGGCTTGATCAGCTCACAGCACCGTCGCAAAGTGCGATGGCTTGGCACAAAAATGCCAAATTACTTTTATGTGTAGAGCTGGCATTGTATTCTTTGAGGTAGCATGAAAGGTGCGCATTTGAACTTGCCCTATCTTTCATACTGTTATGACATCACAAGTAGTGATGCCCAAAGACTCGTCGCCTACTATTCGAGTCTGCATCAAATCACTCAGACTCAGGTACATGATTTTGCCCAGCTCTACATATGAACTACATCCATCCGAAACAATCTTCCGCATTATCAGCAACCGTAATAAATTCGCCGAAGTGCAATCGTTATTATTACACATTCAAACCCCAACGGCACAAACTACGCAATTACCGGCGTCATTTGCCAAACCCAGCTCGCAAATACACATCATCTCGCCTATTTCAATTCCCAAAGGTGATGATAACAGCACGCATTGTCGATTTCAGAATCGACATGCATATTTCAAGTGTTCAAGGGTCACCCGAGCAGAACGAGCCCACACGGTACATTAGATATGCAAGAAGTCTTCACACCTCCTTGTCTAGGGAAGCCTCCATGCATAGGGGTTTGTCGCTCATTAGGAAATCCTTCCGTAAATCTGCCATCGGCTGGGCCCCTTGCTTATTGGGAGCATACTGGACTTTTCGTATAGCAAGACGGACGGAGTTCCTAAAAAGGGGAAAAGATTGGTGAAAATCGCGCAGAACAATTTCCGTGAACACTGACGGTATAAATGGCAGCTGTAATAACAGCGCGTGATACTCAAATCAACTGATATCGAAAAGCACCAAATTTTCTTGCATCCCCTTTTGGTGATTTTGACTTTTCTGGCTTCAATCACTATTTGGACAATGGACATAGGTCTTTCTTTATAGTCAGGTTTCATATTTCTAGGTGGTGGGAATCAATGGTCAAGTGGTCATGCGCATGCATTTTGAAGGCGTGTTGAAAACGAAACTGGCATACCTCTTTTTGACCTTCCACTTGACTTTTTATGTCCATCAGTGTAGGAAGTGGGGGGAACATCACACCGTGTGTCATTTGACTGTGCTTTAGTGTCTCTCAGGATGGTATTACATTTTCAATTATATTGACTCATGCAAGTAATATGATATTATATTTCAGTCACTATGGCGCAGAGCCGGCATAATTTTGTTGGTGGTTGCATAAATAACACATATTCAACTTTCCACATCATCCATACCATTACAACATAACTAGTGATACTTGATTGTGCACAGCCTCAATCACCGCTACAGAATAGAACCTCACTACTTCCAGAGTGCATTAACTACCGCAAGTTCAACGCATTGGTACTCCACCGGTAATTGTATCTTCCTCAAAGTGGCGCTGTTTCCAGGATCACAAATAAACACTGTAATCAATTCCACGAATTCCCACGGAAATAAAACAAATTCCATTGCAAATAACGTAAAAGACGATCTTATATTCGGAAATGCAATTTCGAGAGCAACCCATCGCAAGTACCGTTTATGTAATTTTTCCTCCGCGTCGTCCGCTACGTAAGTGTTCAATTCATAATCGACGCCACACGGTTTTCCCGTGTCGCCAGGGGCGGGCTGCAATGTTACCGAGCAGGGCGAGTGCGGTGGTACCTGGAATAAAAAAAATGGGACCTGTAAAATATGCAAGTTGCGGTATACTTCAACGATTGCTTCGGGAAGCGACAGGTTACTGATGCGGTGAAATAGCTAGAGGGGAGGGGTCAAAAGTCAAATACCAGCATATTTATACATTGTAACCATGTCCTTGATACACAGTACTATTTCGACCAAAATATAAGATGGCTTTCTTCTTGTGCTTTCACTGGCGTGTACAATTGAGACTACCATCACTATCTCATCGTTCTTTTGAAAGCACGTAATCTAACATCCCCCACTGAAATTGCGTTGGCCTATCCATTTGAATAGAATATGCATATTGAAATGAACCCGAATATTGTAGCAATTGTTGATACACAATGTTAGTTTCCAATTCTCTACTAGTCGCTGACGGTTACGCCTGACGAGTGTCAGCCGAAAATATTCCGGTTCTTTTCAATACGAATAAAATGTTCAATTTTATATTGAAGTTCTGTACCTCCAAGAATCCTATACATTCGTGTGCGAAATGGACTGATTGACATCTCAATCTGTGATGTTATAGTATGACGCGCATCAGGCCAGACTCGTTGGTAATCTGACTCTGACATGCAAATGAATTCACATATTTGTTTCTCTTTGAGTTTTCATGATAGCGTGTGAAAGTGAAGCTTATACCTGCTTATACATATGATACGTGCAAGTTCGTCAACACGAAAAGCTTATCTCATCATTGTATTATCGGCATATACGCACAACGCATGTACGTAACTATGATAAATTGATACCTTGTAAATTTAAGATATCTTCAAACCCTTCCATCTGCGTAGGTGCCTGTATTGGTGCATTACAACAAATCGTAGGGAGTCGTTACAGATAAAGATGTGGCCAGTGCTATGAACAATTGGAGCTAGCGTGAATAAACGGTTTTGCCTACTTGCACAATACTTACTCAGGTTTCGATCTTATGCTACAGCTACTTCTGATAAACAGTTTTCAATATTCAAAACTATATAAAGAATAGTTAACTATGGCTAATCTGACTGTCTCCACCGATCGCTAAGATTACCAGTCTAGTAGCAACAAGATATCCTATTGATTAAGATATATATATTGGGTAAGATGTAAGTGTAACCAATCCTTGATTTTATAGATGACCTGACAGGGGTTCTGTCAATACTTGACCAATTGGTACAGTGGTTCTTAACGTTTTCGACTTCGGTTTGAGTCCGACTTTAGAATCCCATCATAAGTGTCGAAGTTTATCTATCTCCTCACCATCAGTTCTACGTAAGTAGTGTCTTACAAAATGTCTGGAGCGAAAATGGGTCCCGCTGTGAGTTGGCATCTCAAGAATCATAATGGGCAATATCGGCCTGGTGTACAATGACCATAGATGTCGAAGATATGTCAAGACTCAAGATGATTACTGAAAAAATGAACAGAAAAAGGTCAATTGATGACCTTTCGTATAGTAATCACCTTCCCGGATACTACTATTTGTGGGAGAGTTAGCGTACCAACAGCATTGACGGTGGACGCCCCAGTTTGATTCTAGGCATTTGCAAGTTTTGCTACGTCAAGAGGTTCATCTGGGATTCTCCTCACCACGTCGCGGTGGCCATAGCGTCTTACCCAAAGAAAGAATGACCCGATCAATTACCAATTCAAGAAAAAGAATGAAATAAGCGAAGAAGCCTCAAAAAGTAAGATCATAATTGAACACTGCCACACTGTCATTAGGTGGAAGATGATGTCAGATTGCGAGACCGCGCTTGGTCGTTTCGACGTCCTTCTGTCTGCTCATGGCATTGTATTTAACATTGTGTGTCTGGACTGGGTGAAAATAATAGAAGCACACTCAGAATTTGGATTCTTTAATTTTTGATGCAAGTCGACCTTGTTAATCACGTTTGCTCGCCGCACATCTGAGCAGTCCAATCGGCACACCGGTTGAGAACCCCTGAATTAGCAAGTGAAATGGACAAGCTTCCAGATCTGGTCTAGTTGAATAACACAGCTTACATCATAGCGCTACAAATATCATGGACATAATAGTCAAATGCGTGAAAATCATAGAAAAAATCTATGTGGCACTCATCAGTTAGTAGAAGTAGGCGGAATCAGCCTTTTAAAATCATAAAAACGTACTTGAGATTCCCCAAACATCCCATGACATTGCACCGTGAAATTATACTGTGAAATTATACATCTGCTGAATGTATAAGACTACCTTTCAGATAAGATATGCTGCAGTACCAATATATTGATATATTGATCACTGTAGCTCTCTGGTCCCGGCAGACTAAAATATTGATTGGGCTG
This sequence comes from Botryllus schlosseri, assembly GCF_051294905.1. Lineage (NCBI taxonomy): Eukaryota > Metazoa > Chordata > Ascidiacea > Stolidobranchia > Styelidae > Botryllus > Botryllus schlosseri. Next base: position 20,479,066 of record NC_137239.1, read on the forward strand.
TGGTATCTCTTGAAAGCAATCCCAAGTGTTTTTGCTGTACTTTTAAATGCTCCTTTATTTTTCCTCTCCAGAAACTTCACACAGACTTAACCACAAAAAGCCTGAGTGAGAGCCATTTATTATTGGTCGCTACTCATGCATGAACGGAATAGCAACAAGATATGTTCCATTGCTTGTACTGATGGCGTCATATAAGCTGAAGGCATGTTTAGTGGACCATAGAAACGAACAGTAGCCAAGCTTTCATATAATGAGTAACAGTAAACTGACATAGTCCAACATAATGGGTTGCAACATACCTTGCTCAAAGCTATATCTAAATTGTATCCCGCTGTGAAGAAGGAGAAATTTTCAATTACATGTATTTCATATCATTCAGTCAATGGACAACCTGCATTTCTTGGATAAAATTAAGAGCCATGGCTAACTAGATATCCCTGTACCATCATGGTCAGTGTTCATGTCACTTGCCGCTATGAAATTTACCATAATACACCAAAGATTATACCTCTAGTTTCGCACCATATTACATGACAACCTTGAAGCTGCAGGAAATCTGATTCGAAAACTATATAGGTTTATATATTCGGATATTATCTGAGAACAATATTTCATTCTTGTTCGACTTGAAATCCGAGTGCTGCTTTTGAGGTTTATTTAATTTCACGATACTTTCATATTAATAGTGCCTATGAAAAAAACTATCTGCGCCTCTATTTTTGAAACTACTGCAGGACATTGCTCTATATCCCTTCACTCCTGTGATACACTAGCAGCACTTACCTCAATGAAAAAGGGATAAGAGTTTTCGCCCAATTTCTTCATCAAACGCTCCTGCAATCGCGTTCTTGGTTTTTTCGCATCTTCATTTTCAGGCGGGTATACCTGCAAAGGGTCAATTAATGGTGAATCGGATAAAAATCCACACAATCACGGCAGCATCAGATTATATAAATATATAGATATATATAGACTATATAAATATCAGCCTGACGTTGGTATGTGCAAAATTGTGCTATAAATTGCTTGAAAATTTGAAGAGATAATTGAATTGAGCCTAAAATTTGTCTGTCGGCTTACCGGCACGTGTGATTTTCTATGTCTCGATAAACTGTAGGACTTCCAAGCACATAATTGGGAGAATGGAGATATGATTTTCTACGCCATAAATCCAAACATGCAAGGCTTTGATTGACAGCAAATGAGAAATCACCAATACTGCTTTCACAACATATAGTAAAGTGACTACACCTATGAGTATGCACACTATGCACAGTCTGTCCAGATATCCCTGTTACACGGGTTCAAGCTTATTAAGGTGATCAATCCGGTGTCTTGAAGCATCAATTACCATATCCATGATGCGGTAATAACACAGCACTAATCCTGCTTTGAATATTAATTACACTGCAGAGTCATAAATCCATGAATATAATGAAGCAGCATGTTCCATCTCCCTGAATGACATATCATTACATAATCGATATGCCTAAATCATCAATACGATCTTCTAGGCCTTGGGTCCGAAAATAATGGATCGGGAGCCATTAATCATTTAATCAATATATACCGTATAGGCCTATAGCTCTTTTCAGAATGCTGCATGGCTCTCAGAGATGGAAGGTTGCAATCTTCAAGTAAAGGGTAAAATTTAGTGTGGCGTGAATAGGGTGGTATAACATGAAATCAATTTTAGCACTGCAAATATGGTGCACATGACAAATACCATGTACTGAACTTAGAGTTCCTGTGAACTGGACGTCACAAATATTGAATTGTGGTGACATAGTGCATTGAACTTGTTGTATGGTGCTTTGGAAAATACATATGAAAATATAGAACCAATATGGCTCTGTAGACAAAAAAGTTTCCCCCGAAAACTGTTACAGTTGATGGTTGATTGAATCCAACCTCACTTGAGAAAATAATGCTTGAGTTCAATGACGGGCATCAATTCACCCTGGCAATGGTCAATTCAGAGAGGCATTTAAATAAACATAAAAAATAACATTGCAGTATATGAGTGGTGAAACTTCATCAAACAAAATTGAATATTCAAAGGCTTGCCAAGATAGATTTGAGAGATAGATTCTAACTCAAAGTACAAGTCACTCATAATGCTACATCTTGAAATGCAACCAACTAAATCTCCGGTGATACCTGTACTTTGTGTCTGATGGGAAATACCGCTACAATACGAGTATCTTTTAGAAACAAAGATTACTTCCCATTATAACACCACAATGTCAACAAACAGGATATTAGTCATAATCCGACCAGCAGTAAACTTAGTTAAGGTGAATAATCTTCAGATTACATGCAATAGCCTCCTAAGAGATTAAAAAGCACTAGTGTCGCATAATCCATGGTGACTGGTGACTGCACTCTGCACTCTTAATAAAGCTTATTCCAATGCATATTTCAGGCAATCCAATATTCATGCAGCCACACCAACCCAAAATCCTGATTTAATCCGTATGGGTAATCCTAAAAATCAATATATAATGTCCTGTGCCCATATTAAGGTTGTAGAAAAGCATTAATTCGTCTCCAAGGGCTTGTTAAGTGGAATACGTACACAATGTCTTAGGCAATTTAAAGATCCGTACAGTGACAACAAGGAGATTTTACATCAAGAATACTCATCCCATGTGATCAATAACAGCAAGTAATTCAGCTTGGCCATCCATATCAGAACTGTTAGGGAAAATTTGTTGAACTACATAACATAGGCCTATTATATATTATACAAAATTACATATTATATATAGCTACTACCCTACTACACAAGATGTATTTTGTATAACCATGTGGTTTCAATCCTAGATATTGTCAAAGGAAATCAGATTTCCTCAACAATAGGTCACCAAAATAGAACTATAAGTGACCTTGAAATACAATTACCACACGAAATATTCAGGTTTCATTCACAGGAGAATGCGGTAAGCCGGCATTTGGTCCAGCAAAAGAAAAATATATGATCTCGAATCACACGTAAAAGGCATCATATTTTTGTACGACACGCCAAAGCTAAGACTTCACCGCCAATCATTAAAATTTGATAATATTATCTACGCAAAGTGCCTTTTACATGACAATCGATCGGCCAAAAAAATCTGATTCCAAAAGTGAAATGGATGTGATTCCACGCAAACATCATTACCCAGTGTCTCGCAAGCCGCAAGGCTTACTGTCTCAATCATGACAGCTACACTAGTCTGTATCAGTAACTACTAAGGACGCTCACTAATCGGTGCTCACTATTGTATAAACGCTAGTCACGATAAGAGCATCGCATTCAACCTAACCTGGATATTAAATTTGATACACAGAAATAGAATTCAGATTCGAAGAGCTTCTTGGAGGTGCAAAACTTCGATATACCATTGTAAACCGTCCGTAGTATATTCACATTGAAAGAGACCCATATAGTTTCGGCTGACACTCGTCAGGAACTAGTAGAGAATAGTACATTTGGTGATACGATTATTGAGTGCCAGCCGAAAATATTCAGGTTTATTTCAATACGAATATACTTTTCAATTCAGACTCGAGTATGAGTTAAATGATCAAAACATCGCCCAACTCCTAAAACCTAGAATTTGTAAATCCCCGATTTATTTTATCGTACCTACTTGCACATATACATGGTGCACAACTCACATGTGCTTTCGATTTTAAGGAGGTGTCTGTACACAATTGACAAGTGCATAACATCATTGATAGTCGCACACGGGTCCCTGTTCAACTTGAGCAATGAGCATGCAACGAAACCAGGTGCATTCTAGGATGAGCAACAGGGAATAAAACCCATCATCCTAACTACAATGCAGATCAGTGATCAGCTGTGGCAACCCATAAACGGTGAAAGTCAAATGGCAAAGAAGATGTTAAAACTACTTTGGATCTTAAACGCAGGTGTGTTACAACAAACGATTTCCCTACAACATAGCATATGGCATACGGTACCTAATGTAATGTGCAGAATCTTGGTTTCAACACTCAGAGCTATTCAGAATTTATGCCTATTTTAATATCGGGCGGTCAATTCACATTTTCTGTCTGACTCGTTTGAAAGTAAAGTTGCGACTAACGCAGGGAACCTTGTACACAGGTAATTTCGAGGCCACAGAGCACTGTGAAATATCACCTTGCTTTTAATGGAGATGGTCCTCCTGCAAGGAACCTTATTCATCGGCCATATAAAGACCATCTATAACCAGAATTAGACGACCAAGTTGCTGTACTTATGGCATATACACAGTTGAAACTGCAACCATCACACTTTTTCCCGGTAATTTTTTTTTCAGGCGTGTAGACAATTTGGCACTGTACTTGATAACAGTATTACGTATACAGTTAACGGCGTGACTTCATGTGCAAAAATATACGAACAGCATACAAAAAAAAACGTGATCAATTGGTGTGATTTATACTTCCACATAATGCGAAAGGAAAAGGGGTGCCTATGCATAATCCACATGGCGGGGCATTCCTGATTGGTGGTTGAAAAAAGCTAAATTGATCTTTTGGCTTGTGATTTGTCCTAATAAACTAAGTGTCTGAAACAATTATCACAGATAAATTCCAGTCAACTCAGCTCAGTATTTGAATAAATATCAGCATTGAAATTGAACCTCTCCTTGTCAGCAAGTTTCGTACATTAGACATTTCTGAAATCTGGTAAGATACCTCAATACACCCTGCATATCTTGCAAATTTATGCTGTGCAAATCAGAAATCAACTTGGGCAGCACAGTGCTACGACGAACCGACGATATTCAGACTGCATTAACCTAACCAACTGATACACAGCCAAAACATACCGGCATTCGAGAACGTTGATTTAACGAAAGAATTGTATGATCAGTAGGGCGATTTTCCGCATCAAAATATTCATTTCACTGCTGCTAAAGGCAAATTTTGTCTCGATTTAGCAGTCAAATTTCAGGTTTTTACGTAATTAACCAAAAAGAATACGGTATCGATGGCAATTAGAACTTTAACAGCAAAACAGGGAATTTCGTACCGCACACATGAGCGGCATCAGACGTCAAAAGTTAGCGGTTAACATTTGCACACTCATCGAAGGTGAGAGATCTGCATTCCCTTTATTCCCCAAACCATCGCTTTCCATTCGAGCCACAGTCAAACAACTTCCACCACGAAGACTCACTTCCGTCTCATAGAATTTTCAAATACGCTATTCACCGCCAAACTCCCATGCGTAAATATGACGTAAAAGGGAAAGAGCTGTCATACAGGCGGACACATGGAGTATATGGAATTACTGATTGGAAGAGTTTAGACTATTTATATCCAGAACTAACATGACCGTTCCTAGAATTCACCACCGGGTATACGCACAACAAGAATGAAAGGCATTTTCCGACTCAAATCTCAGTCATCAGGGAGCGAGTTCTGCACAAAGGCACACCAAAAAGCTAGTTTCCTATGTGTAATCAAAGTATATTTTATTTATATATTTGCTGTCATAACAATATCATACGTTGAATTGCGGGAAGTTTGCTAATCATTCAACATGCGGAACACTATTACATCCTTATAAAATCAATAGGGCACAAGTACTAAATGAGCGTTAGGCGAATGAATGCTTGGTAACGCAGACAGCCGGACACGCGTCTCACGTCCAATGGATCTGATCATTCATTACACGAATTTGAACACGAATTTGCGCTATGCTGCCATCCACTCAATGTAGTAATTACATACATAGTGAGCAATAAATGCACCGGCTCGGTCATGTAATCACATGGTTTCATCAGTCCATTAGACAACATCGTCACCAAATCATAGTATTCGTTGAAAAGAAAGTGGATGATGAGGCTTTCCGTATTCCGTATCAAGGATATTTACTAAAGATATATATATATATATATAAACCCCAACAGCCCTACTATACTACTAATATTTTAATAATGTCCTTCAGCGCATTCACGACATTGCTAAACGAGCAGAGATATCCGAAAATTTGGAGTAAATATAAGAGAAAATTTCTAAAGCAGAAGGTCTATGGACATTGCGACATTAATTACCATGATGAGAAAGCCAACAGAGGCATGGTTACAAAACATGGATTCGTTTACTAGTTATGACCAGTTGACATATACTTATTTAGTCAGTAAAGCAGTACATACGAATGTGTGGCAGATTAAAGCTACTTCATGTATAATATTAAGGACATTATTGAATTGAAAGTAACGATATAGTCAGCCTGTGATCCAACTCTGGTTTCGCAAAAGAGTTAATTTAAAGACTCAAAATTAGGAAAGGGATCTTCTAACACAGGGAGGTCTCACAGCTCAATAATAACGTGTAATGACCAGACTAATTACAATAAGGCGGTGCAATTAATAAGGTAATAGCAACCGACTAATATTCACATATTTCAGGCGATTCGTGATATGAAAAGACGGTCTAATCTACATTTACTCATTTCAAGACTGCAAATAACACTCATTATGAAAAAAAATTGCAGGCAAATCAAAATACCCTGTAACAGGCTGAAAGTTAGAAACTGAACAGATACAAGTGACCAACAGGTATGTATTTGTCAGAGCCCAGAAGTCATTACTAAAATACCGCGCCAGTCTTACTCGTGGAAAGGCAACGGTGAAAACGATAGAAATGATGAGAACTATGATTATAATATGTGATATCTCACTGGATGATGACAAAGATATTAGTCCTGCACTTGCCTTTAGCTAAACTGAATTCGTTTCCAACTCCCACTAAGGGCAATTTATAACTGGACGAAATTAGCTAATATTCTGATACACTTGGTGGTCAATGTAATTATAGATTCCTCATATTATTATGTTTTTCTTGGTAAGCAAACCCTAACCCTTATCATATTCAATTTAGTAGGTTAATGAGAGAGATCATAAATTAATCTACAATAGAATACGCCAAGATACAACCCCACTATTCACAATCAACACCTAAAGTACCATGCGAATTAACAACAAAACATTACAGGAGTAGACGTAGTAGGCAGCTTATCAAACAAACACTTCTAGTTGAGCTAAATATAACTCAGCGTGCTGGATGCTGAAACAGCATAATTCAGTAGAGTTTCGTTCCTGGTAATCCAATTCACACTTTTCGGTACAGTAGGCCCACCTGTTTGGTAGCAGTGTAGAAATCTTTGCGAAACGTTAATCCGAGTACATCCAAGTCCTCGCGTCCATACCGGAATGCACACAAAAGCTTCGCAAATACTATTAGAATAAAACAAGCCTTCAGCCTTGTTCATCGGACGTTACTGAGTGAAAAACGTTACCTTTTCTTTCTTTGACGTATTCCGGGTCTATTAGTACCACCCCATCTGAAAACATGTGCATTATGAAAATTGGTTGGATACAAATTTTACTTTTGTTCAGGTAGGCCTATGCATTCTACTATGGAATTCGTCACATTCATTCTAAATAGACATGAAATGGAACAGGTAGACAAAAATAGAAAGACCACATTTCCTGTTATGCCATTCGAAGCTTGGGGCCTGAGTATTATGTGTGGTAGTGCATGTTAAGCGTCCTACACTGAACCTTACCCAACACAATATTCTGATTTTATTGATAGATATAGAATGAAATAGAAAAGAAATTCCATTCTTCCGTAGAACCAAACAACCCATTGAAACGCATCGTTATAATGCATGCCTTCGATTTTTAGAGCACAGATAGAGTAATAATCCAAACTTGCAATATATGTTCGACTGTGCACTGTCCAGTGTTCAGGCACAGCATATTGAGCATATTACGCCATAAAATTGGAGTGTATCCGTGTATGTTTGAATTTTTTACCATACAAATAACCTTCATAGCAATAAACTTCCATACATTCCTAGTAATGTTTACAAGAGCAGCAGAGCTACCCTCAATTCTGGTTATTATGCATTTCCGCATGGAACTTATTTAGACATGCAGGAAAAGCAGACGACTGCACCATATATATTTTTATCATCATGCATAGACTCTAATTAGTTCCTTGAAATTCAATGGCACTACATCATTAGTTGGTTTTGACTAGAATCCCATCATACCTAATGAAGACCACCTTGTTATTATTCAACCACAGGCACTTGAAAGCAGGAAACGATATCATACAGTATTTGCAGTTAGGTAGGTGACCATAATTATATGTGCAAAGACACAGGCAATCTTTTTGCCTGCCAATTAGACTTCTCCACAGGGAATATTTATTCAAAGCTACAACCAGGAGTATCATCATCAAGTTTGACCCAGTGACAACAAACATAATGCATTTTATTATGGAGTGATATTCAAATTTTCAATTTTATCCAAGTCTCATGGTAAGGACCAATCTACTACTATGCCTCATGGTGTCATTGAAATGGCTATTGAAAGATTTGAAGATTACACAATTTGAAAACTACCCAAATGGGTCTTGGAAGAGATAAGATGATTAATCCAAACACAGTATGAAATTGCACAGTAGGCCACCTGAAATTCCAAATTCTCACTGTAACTGGAAGATTATTGATACAGATATAGATAATATATTTAGGGATATATCCAGAAAAAGTTAAGAATTAGTGTGAAATATTGTGACAGTGCGTCATTTAATACTGTAATTAGTACTCGACTGTGATATTATTACCGTATACCGATATCCATAATATTGCAATCAGGGAGTTGAAACTCTGCCTTTTTGCCTAGGCCTACTGAACAATACCTTCGAAAGGAAGGTAGCAAACTTCAACAAATAACGCTAACAATGTTACAGGATTGATTGCTTACAAGAAACAATCGTTAAGCTAGCACATAACAAGCTACATTGCATAGAGTTGCCACACTGTCAGAAAGTTGAGCAGGGGTGTGTCAATAAAAACAACCAATTGTTCTACACTAGGCCTACCTTGTGCGTATGCAAAGTCATAAGAGTAATTGGTGAAGCTTCGACAATAAGCAACCAAGTGTATGTTGGGCTATAGCAATTGTAGAATTGTATGTAAAATTCCTATATCAATGGTGGCTTGTTAACATGATCAGCGTGCACTACTAAAATCCCTAAAACATACACAGAAATGAGGAATGAGTCAACGTCACTTCCTACACTACGTGAAAGGGAACGCACACACCTAGCTTTATCACAACATGCATTACTGGGCACTGAATACAAAATTTTTCAAAATTCAATAGCTTACCAATAGGATCTGTGTGTGTGATATGATCTACATAGTCTCTTTTGCCCAAATATGCAGTGATCTGGAAACAGATAAACACATATCAGTAAGACAACTCATAATTATTCAGTGTGACAAAAAAGTCTGAACATGTGCTGACTGGTGAGGATAACAGGATCCTTTTAATGCCACACCAAGTCCAGTAGTGGACCAATTGAAGTTCAAGTCCAATGAAAAAATCCTGGCTCACTGTGTCATATATTCAAAGATTCAAACCAATGCTTTAGTCAGCAAAAATACCATTAGTCAATACAAAGTGAATATCATTGTTTAAGTACTTCACTAACTGGAATCATTTTGGGGTTGGTGATATCTTCCATTCTACTATATCACAAATCCAATGTTCTCATTTCAATTTCATCAATTTATTTCGAGGTCACCAGCTTACACCCTGAAGAATGCACCTTAACCCTTCACATTTGCAGAACTGACCATCACTTTTCAAATTCACACCGAGACCCATAGGCGCCGAACACTAATTTTCTTTAGGTATGCGGGTTCGATGACGTCACAAAGGAATGACGTCATAATTTGACGGAATTGATAATTAGGGTAAATGTAGCATCAATTCATGAGGGTTAAGTGCATGCGTAAATGCCGATTATACAATCGCCTCGTGTTAACGAACTTGCGCGTATGATAAGCTTGTCAACGAGTCCGGAAGTGCCGTAAATTAGCGAGTCTCTGATCGCTCGCGAACAATTAAATACGACTCTTATCAACGCGTATTACGTAACCTGGGCAACGATTTGCACAAAGCAAAATTTCCGAGTTGTTATGGAATCTGTTCTATAATGGCACCGATTTCAGGTTGTTCAAACCTTTCTCGTCTTTTACAACTCAAGCCTTGACACACATCTTCTGATAGTAATGTTTAAGTATTAGCGGAATTCAATTACGCATGCACGGCGCCCGCACAATCGCACATGTCGGCGGACGTTCGATATCATTCAGTTTAGCGATGTCACTCTTTAATCACAATCGCTAATCAGCATACATCTAACGGCATCGTCTCCAAGCCATCGAGAGATTGGAGCAAACGCATGCTAGGCTAGAGACGCGATAGTTGGCCACTGGCCAGCGATATCTTTCGTATCAGGCCTGTTGCAGATGCGATTGTGTAGGCAAGCGATGGTATCATGCGCGCCAATGCAGATGCGATAGTGCAGGCTAGCGATGGTACAGTACGCACCGGGCCTACTGCTGATGTGATTTTTCAAGCCAGTGAAACTAGGCTTGTTGGAGACGCGACAAATCAGGCAAGCGTCCCAAGCGACGATTGCCGAGCGCACGGCAATCAATGACATAATTTCGCGATCATCTTAGCGGGAAATCGCGTCGCGTTACATTTTGCACAGACGAATCTCGCTAATTGGCCGCGCGCAGCGGGTTACCTCGCTCACATAAGCGGCAGCAGGTAATGTCGTAAACGGATATACATTGCGATTTGTTCTAAATAACACAATCGGGGTTTATGCCGATTCATGCCAAACCGAATTCTAGGTATGCCGCATACCTAACAAAATGTCTAGGTATGCGTGGCATACCTTGCATACCCAGGTTCGGCGCCTATGCCGAGACCTCACCAAAATTTGAATCTGGGTTATTCCAGTTTAAAAGTGGGCAGAGTATAGGCCTCTACCGATTCCGCCCTTGATCGACACCCCATGCCATGTCTACGGTTTTTCAATAAGCTTAAATAAACAAATTTTTCTCCCAAAAAATCTCTCTCTCTCATTCATCAAGTCTGACCCCAGGATGGCGTCAGAGAGACAAAAATGATGCTTTAGCGCGTAGCCACCGCTGCCTGGTTTCAAACAAGCCGTCAACCATGGTCAGATCTCGAAAAATGAAAAATACACGGAAAATTTACAAATGGGCGTGGTCAGTGAGTGGTCATCAAGGTCAAGTGCATGATCAAGACTCAATCGGACCCCTACCGTACGGTTTATGGCATAAAACAACGCAGTGTGCTTTCCTCTGTCATATCCAACCATTTGCAGACATAGTAAACCAGTTTATGATTAGTATGCCGTTATGAATTTGGGCTTGTTCTTGAAAATCCCTGAAGCGTGACTGCAATTAACAAATCCCCCTCAGAAAATTCCCCATAACACGTTTTGATGTTCGAAACGGTGAAAATTGACACAGAATACTGTACAAGTCGGCTTCTGATGTTCTGGCAGAATTTCCGACAATGTTTCCCACTCGGAAAATACCTGGAAATTTTAGGTGATAACCATTTCTTCAGGTTTTTTTGTTTTTGCAAACCAAAATTTTAGAGTAAGGTACCAAATGAATCGAAAAAGTCTCAGATTTTCAAAAAACGTAGCCTACTACCCCTACCCGATGTCTGGGACGTGCCAACATGGAGAAATCGGTCAAGGAGGCACACGCGCAAACGTCATATCATATACAATACACCCACCTCATAAGCGTTAATATGGTGCATACTCACTACTCACCTTTCCATTTGGGCTGCTCTTTTTGAAAACGCTGAAAAGTGAATGAAAATTTCGAATAAATAAATCTCAAAGTAGCTCAACAAGCAATGGACATTGCTAAAAGTCAAAGCAGTATTGCAAATCTCTACGTAGCACTATTCACTAGAACTATAAATTTTTATAAGGTTCTGGTCAATTGAAGTGGAATACCACATATTTAAAAAGTATCAAGTAAATGGAAGTACCAGTTAGTCAACATAGGGGATATGGCACGGACTGATAGCCCTCTGAAATTTCAAAACATGTATTAGGACATACGACATGCTGGAGTAAGCCTATTTTAAAACTGCATCCTATGGCTGTGATGCACAGGCCATATTCCCGGTTGGTTTTGACGATTTCAATACCAAGAAATGACGCAAACCTTTCTGGTAACTACCACCTTAGCAAAATGCAAAGATAGGGTACTATCAGAATTCTTAGACACCACACCATATTCAAGTTTGTACAATTTTTTTAAGTTAGATGAGTAATTGGCCAATTATGTATTAAATCGTTTATGGTAGGATAAATACATTGTTTCAAAATGTTGATACTCATGTGTGGAGAAGCAATATACATTTTGCAATAAAATCTTAGATATGAATAATAATGAAGAGATAATATCAGATTGTCGGAACAGCTGATAAATTATACAAGATAAGTGAGTACCAGATAGGCATGTGTGATGAACTTCACCATAGACTCTTATATGCTAGAAAAAGACACATTATTGGCACGTTATGCCTGCTGATAATCAATACTTCGGAAATACCTGGAATCAATTCTATTAGCAATGTCATTGCAGCATGACATGAATCAAGAAAACAGGCGATCGTGTACTGAGCACAGTGCGTATTATGATTGCAGCAAGTAAGCCAAGGCTGCTTAAAGCAGCAAATACCAGTTGGAAGAATAAATCCAAGTCGACATGTGTTGGTTGCATTTATATTATTGGTTGCTCACTGTGTCGACTAGGCCACATTTCATTTTTCCATATCTTCACATTGGTAATTTGATACTCATACCAGATCTATTCATATACTGCAATCACTTGTACTTACAACACCTGTTTTGGCCCGCATTGCAAAAAGGACTTTTGACCAAACAATATTTAACTAACCATTATCATTGTATTTAGGGTTGTTGGGCTACAACCTGAAAAATATTTCGTGCCATAGCTAAAATGGTTTATTCAGTCACACGTTCTTGTGTAAAATATGGTATGCCACTGGTTATAATTACACTCTGCTCACTTATCATGAACACATTTAATTCCCTCCAGTTCAGTTAAACTTTAGACACTTCATATTTGTCAGTTATACATTATAGGACGAGATTACATCCCTACATGAAACCATTGCTTAGGCTAGCGATTGCGAAGAAAAAGTTTGCCAGTCTACAACGTGTCAACATTGTGTAGCGGTAACATCTAATAATCATAGGAAATTAAACATGAATTTGGCAACAATTACGTCACCAATATATCAATATTAGAAACATACAGATATTTGGCAGCGATGTAGGAAATTTCCGTACTCTCACATTATTTGCATCAAGTTACTAGTAGCAGTAATCTCAATGCTGTCAGAAGGAGTAATAGGTAAAAGACAAGTCTTGTCAGTTTATATACGTTTTATTTCCATAAAAATGCCTGAACTGCTCAGTGCAATACAAAATCAAGTTTTCATAACATGAAGGCGGTCCAATGATGATACATTGAAAAGCCCCGAATTCGCTCGACTTAATTCAAAACTCACCGAGTCCCACCAGTAGCCGATGACATCTTTTAAAAAATTCCAAAGTCAAACTAGTGCAACGTCAACAGCTTCCAAGATAAATAGACATATATTTATATATATATACAGAGTTATCAATTTATCTGAGAAATGAAAATCCGTTATTTTCCATCCTCACATAAATCAAGGATTGAATGGTTGTTCAACACAAGATATTGCCTACCTAGTATGGTAGTAGGTACGGTAGGCTATTAGGCTATCCAGGTATGACTACGAGTATCACATTTATATTATATTCTAACATATTATGTCATAGTAAAACAAACTGAGTAGAGGTCAAGATTAAAAAATTAGTAGAATAGTATAATACTGTATTCAAAACTGTAATCACCCGACTACAAGAGACTGGACAACTGGACAAGCTATGCATCGAATTACATAATATAATATTGTCAATCAAAATATTTACATAAAAATACTTACAAACCAAATTTTTTTCAAGAATATCTTAACTAAAATTTTCGAACAGAGTGACAGACAGCTCACAAAACAATGGACACATTCCTTGAGTTTGAATTGTTAAGTGCGACCTTGGGTAAGTCTGATGGCCTTAATCACTGTATTTGCTGCATAAATGCAGCTACCGTATGTCTTAATCACTGTATTAGCAGCATAATATGCTACTACTATGCTACTATATGTGATCAGATACCGTAAATTATAATACACAGCCATTGCAAGTTCATCTTTATAGTTCAAAGGTTATAATGAATATGATGGAAGCCTTGGTAGGCTACTACAATGCAAGTTATCAGAAAAAAGTCTCATTTTGGGCCTGCAGAACACCACCTTTCAGGCCCGTCCATTTCCTATCGAATCATAACAACATTTCCAAGGAAGGTATAGTACACTTGGTTAACACTTAATAGTACACGGCAATGCAATGCTCACCAATCCGTTAACGATAGTCTGATCCTTATCTACTCAACGAGTTAGCACCGCGTTCTGCTATTTGCGACATTACAAACTATCGTTCTCCGATATACTCAATTAATTCTATCAAGCCGGCAAGCCCGATGCACATATTGAATCACTTTTACTCGTGATTACTGATTTCGATGCCGGCATATCTGCAACCACTTTCCAGGATTCATAAAGGAAACAGACCTGACTGCCCGCTTTTAGTCAAGTGGAAGAAATGTCATCTAACAGGATATATAAAAACGCAGACCACAACACACAGTCAGAACACCGCGATGGCCTCACCACGAGTAGCAGTGACATCTCGACTTCGGTTTGTGATTTGGAGTACAGACAACAATCTTACATACGGCCGTCCAGCAGTCTACAAGAAGCTATGCGCTATCAACATCAAGCGGAAGGGCTGCACCCCAATGATATTGACAGAAATTTTGCACGCATCACTAGTCACCAGTCCGTCGGCAGAGACGAATGAATATCGATTTTTCAACGTGGGCACCAGACTTGTAAACATGACTCAAATTTCAAGAAGTGCAACTAGAAATAGAACTGAAACTACTCCTTTTTCAAAACTCGCAACTAGATCTAAAGATCTTTAAAAATCCGCAACTAACTAACTATAACATCATTCAAATCCGCAGCAACTCATACATTTCTATCTGAATCATCATCATTGGTTTAATAGCAATTAGCAATCAGATCGGCTTTCCACCAGTACAAGTTTGAAATCTGAAGGGATTCGAACCCCAAAACCCATCCCCTGGCTACGACGCTGAGGACTCCTGAGATAGCAATGGCTGCAAGACGTGACACAACAGAAGACCAGTATCACGATTCACGCCAAACGACGACACGTGTTTTCTAGTTAGTTGTTTCTAGTTATAGTAGATGACCTTTTTTATCAGCCACCTGTAAACATGAAGGGGAATAACTGTATTTTGGGCGCTAAGCGGGAGAGTTTACCTTTTTTTTAGTCAATCGACCACGAATAAGTGGGAAAATTTAATGTTTTATCAAGATTTTTCTCCAGAATTCTGGATTCGAAAATTGCGAAAAAGTGTCCTCCTTTCCCGATTCCAAAATATGGTATAGTACCTACTCACTTTTCAAAATCTGCAACTACTCAAAAATAAATAGACGAATAAATAGATTTGAATGAGCATAAAGGCTTCGAAGGTTTTTATCATCAGCTGATCAATAAAAAACAATTAGGCTTAATCAATAAATCATTGACAGTCTCAATATTTAATGGTTTGGATTTCCCAGAGGTCATCAGTAGCCTGCGTCAAATGCCCACCCTCTGAGTGACTGATGGTTTTCACTTTGTTTTCCAACTGACTCTTGGCATGTATAGTGTGGCTATAGAGTCAATCAATTAATCAATCAATCAACCAATAACGGGGGTACGCATACGCAGTTACGTACTGTAATAGCAATTTTTGCATTTACTGCGAATATTCATGGTAGTTTTCATGGATCACTCAGACTAGCAACAGCTAAAGTGCAATTTCGTTCACGCAAAAGCCAAATCCATAGCAGAAACGGCATTATCGACCAATAAAACTCAATATTTATTTGACCAAAGGCAACCGATCCTCGTAACCGGTGTCTTCAAGCCGGCCGGGAAAAGTCATCTTGCAATACGTGAGATAATACGAAGTTCTTTGCGTGCTTCCTCCAAGAATACGGTTGACCCACTGCAAATACCACAACATCGGATAAAGCCAAGGAAGGTCCCAAGGAGGCCTGGATGTGCAACTGATAAATCGCCACTCAAAAGATTTAGTGTTCTAGAGACTAAACATAGAAGATATGAGGAAGCCGGCAATTGCCAAGCTTATGTAGATATATCATTTCGATGACGGTCACCGTCCCACAAATTTCAACGACTATTTCACCTCGTAATCAAAAGCGCACCAACACAGCACACGCACGTCCTCGAAGAACAACAGGATGGAATGCAAGAAATCGTATCACTCTGTTCGGTTCGGTTTATTATCAATGTTTTACAGTTCAATACACCACAAAAATGCGACACAATGAAAGGACAGGTGTCAAAACGCGACTATCAAGTATGCCGATGCCGAACCTCCATTGTAAAACAGCACCTCGCCGGCTATCCGACAGTCGGCGAGCATGTACGCATTCAAGTCGAAATACAAACAATTTCTACTGAATAAATTTATAGTCATTCCTCGAGACCGGACACAATAGCACATGCCTCCTCCATGCATGCCTCCTCTTTGCATCGCCTAGGCCAGGGGTTCTCAAAGGGTGGGCCATGGCCCACTGGTGGGCCACAGAGCATTTTGAGGTGGGCCACAGAGCCATTCTGAAAATTTCAGTATTAATGCAAGTTTAGTAATATTTCTTATGTTTTCCGCTAAAAATATATATTCGTATTATCTAATTATACGTATGCTACATAAAGCTTTTCATCCGACTCTGATTAGACGTAGTGGCAAGCATGAAGTCAGCATGTACAAATCGAAAACGTTCGGAAGAAACGGTGGCTTTTTCTACTGGCTGTGACAACCTACGTCCTACGGCTAACAGCAACTAAAATAATTTCAAGCGTATAATAACCGGAAGAGAATGCTGAAGTAACCGAGTATTCCGGCAAAGTCATATGTCGTACGCCGTTGAAAGGGCTATGCAATGAACTTGCAATGAAGTGCAATTGATGTACAGATTTACCGCACTTCGGCAGGCCGTATTATTGCAAGCTAAACATAGCCATAATTGCAAATTATTAGCAACTTCTGGCGGAGGTATAGCCTACTGCACCACGGCAACAACGAATCTTGATGGATTGAGGATTTATCGGAGCGCATTAATCTTTGAAGTGGGTGTAAAATATCCGGTCTAGAAATCATTGTAAATACTGAAAGAGTCACGGGAATTGATTGTATCATTGGATTGAATGTTCTGACATCGCAACTTCAGTTGTTTTGGTACAAGACATACGAAGTATACATCATGCATATTGAAAAATCTTTCTCCACTTCACTGTACTACCCCATTCACCATGAATTGTTCGATACAGGCCCAGAATGATTATAATATTCCCCACAATAGTATCACTAAAGTCCCAATTACACAGTGCGGGGATCTGATCATTGTGTTTCGCGACGCGAATGGAGCAGCGGACGAAAATAATCTACTTAAAGGAGTTTTAGCTTATGATCTACCAGGGCCGTAACTGCCGCACCCACATCCCGAATTGGGGGAGCTCGGAGGGGCCCAAGATTATTTCGTTGGTCGTTTGTTGAAGGATATTTATTCAACTTGAAATTTTTTTCGCGCTTCGCGCGATTTCATATCCCGGGAGATCGAGATTTCAATATCATCAGTTAGAGAAAATGCGCATATTTTAGAGAAATAGGCATTACGGCGCTGTCCATGACCACGAATTAAACAGGATTATGACTTCAAGATATCAGGTGGGCCACAGCACATTTCTAAACCGGAAAATGGGCCACGGCCAAGAAAGGGCTGAGAACCCCTGGCCTAGGCCAATGTGGGTGTCTGATTCCATAGACTATACTCCAAGTCCCTTCGACACCTTCCTATCTTTTAATTGTATCGCATTTTTGTGGTGTATTGAACTGATAAAAATTGCTAGTAAACCAATTACAATGACCTATCTACTAGGGATGGTGTGAACCTCTTGACGTCACATGACGTCATATTGCTAATTCCAACCCTACCGTTAAATGAAGTGATAGCCTATATTAATGTACACGATACCTAGCGACGACTCGGGCCACATAATGCCACAATGCTGAAGTATATATTGGCGTTTTAAACGTCGCTAAATGTATCAACTGAGGCAATCAAATGGTGTAATACTCCCATAAAATCAATGTCATCCGTCGCTTAGCCAACAATTTCGACGAGGAGTTGCCAGGAACTATAAGCTTACGCCTTAACGGTCTTGGCCAGATAGGACAATGTGTTCGGCGTCTGAGTATTGTTACATTTTATTGAGCAGAGTGTAAAACAGGTTTCAATACTTGCTACCGATATTAGGCTACCCCACAAGTTATACACCTGTAGCCAACACCTCAATCGCATGGATATGGTTTTAATGATACAGTAAACATCTGAAGTCAAGATTGACCCCGTACGCCTGCTAGATTTGTTACAACAAAAAACGACATCAATCTCATTGATTGGTTGAATAAGCATCATTCGCTTTCTACATTTGAATGTATGTCGCCGGTGATGTTGTGTGATTGCGGGTCAAGCTCACAGTAGAGAGTCACTAAATATTCAGAAACGGAAAGCTGGATATTTCGAGCAAATTTTTGTAACAAAGCAAGTAAAATCTTTGAGATTGTCAAAGTGCATGCTCGTTTTGATTTTTTTATGCTGCCAGCGTCATGCATAGAGTGGCCCGCAGCTGAAATGCAATAAATTCGAGCCAAAGATGTTATAATGAAGTGAAAATTGTAATATATGAAAAAGTTTCACAGTGCAGAACCTACCAAGGTTCTGTTGTGAACGCGAACCTCTACATTCCCGAGGTTCACAGACAGAACGCGAACGTGAACCTCACGTTCACACCATCTCTACTATCGACCATGCCGCATTCATTTGCGTCACTTCCTTTTATGCTCCTTTCTTAGATTCAGTGTGCGCATGCCTCTGATTTTCGTGCACGAGGCTAGACCAAGGTGGGTATCTGATTAAAAGACAACTCCACGTCGTTTCGGCACCCACATATCTTTTCATTATATGTATCGCAATCTTGATTTGATGATTGTTCGTCGTACACACTTCTTCGAAGCTTTGTTCGTCCGCCACTGATATCGCATCTCCGGCGTGTCCATGGAAAACAGGGACAAACCGATTTGTTTGTTTGCTGTATTTTATAAAAATATATGGAAAAGGTAGTCCTACAATACCAAATGAATAAGTATAGCATTGAGTCGGTGAATGTACAAATAATTGAGGCCTTCGGAAAGCACTCCTACATGAGAGAAAGGTCGTGAGTTCTAAATAAAACACCGCTTTACAAAGTATCTTTGAAACCTATAAAAGATATGACAGCATTTCCAATCGAATGACACTGAAAGGGGTTTATTGTCATCGCGATAGTGCCTTAGCGTAAGGTTATATCAAGTCAGCACGAACATTTTTCCTTCTTGGTATGCTGGAGTGCTTTCCGCCTAGCGGGGATGCCACGGATGCTAGTTTCTCGTGCAAGTTGTTGTTCTCCCTGGCCAGGGATGGAACCCAGCACGACCTACCAATGAAATGTCAGACGCTCTGCCATAATGCTATCTCGATCGGCCGGGTATTAAGTTAAATAGCTTTCATGGTAACTTTTTACAGCTCTCTTACATATTTATTTTTATCCTCGAGTTGCTCCCCGGAGAAAGAGAGAGAGAGAGAATCTTTGTTTGTCCACATTACGAATCAACATCACACACAACAAAAATGCAACACGGTTGAGCTCAGCCTCGCGCCTCCCTTCAGATGCTTTCACCACTTAGGATGGTGCACCACCCATTTTTGAGAACCACTTCCATATACTTATCATGGTGAAATGTACTAAGAAAAGTTTAAATCAAGTCCCTGCATTAATTCGATTTTTAGTACGCATTTTATCATTATTTCTAAAAAGTTTCTTTAGAATCTCACGGGCCGCACAGAACGGTGTGGGGGGCCGCATGCGGCCCGCGGGCCGTAGTTTGCCCACCCCTGGACTAGACAGAGATGATACGGCAGCAACGATACATAGCAAACGCTAACGAGTAGGCTACATATTCGGTTATAAATAACCGAGAACAACAACACAGAACATGAATGAAATATTCCGATAGTGTAGAGGCGCTTCTTTTGGTGACAGAAAATCGTCTTTCGCAACTTATTTATGATCGTAGATTTCAGGACCTTAAAATGAAAAAAAGAACGGCCACGAGCAACTATAGAAAATTGACTGTCATTGTAATGATTAGCACATTCTGGATGGGATAAAATATGCGGTCCAATAGCTGAATTACAAGCAGTAACTTGATCGTAATCACGCATTGTGTCCACAGACCGCGATTCCAAACCACATCCCCTTAGTATATATGACTTTTTGTGGCTATATTCGGTAAAACACACCACTGACCGAATAGTGAACATCACGTTTGTTTTTGTGGTATTCATGGTGTTTTAGGCTGCAATGATCATTTACACCAGGTCGATATTCTTTAATTTGATTCCATATGCTGGCGATTTGTAGCACGGCCCGCTTGCAGGAGGAACCTTAGTAAACCTCCAACACTTATTAATGGATTCTGAAGTCGACCTCGATCGGACTCCCACCCGTAGGTTGCAGCTGTAGATCGTGTCAATCCTCTCTCTCATCACTGGTTGATATATGTATTTAAAATGTTAAATCTTTGATATGAGGGCCAACATTGGAGTGGCAGGTGTGTCGCTTGGCATCATCTAGAAATCTGGAGAAACACTTGTAGTATAAATGCCATTTCCGGTTCAAACTCTCGATATCAGAGTTTCGAATGTTGGTCACTCGACTTGATGTTGGAATCAACATACCAGTAATTTATAAGATTTATAAGTAAGTGGCTACTTCAAGTCACTTCACGAATCTGCAAATAATAGTCCAAATAAGAATCGCCTACGACATAATCTAGTAGAACATGCGAGAAATCTTTTGAGGTTTCAAGTGATTTACAAACGATTTACATCACGTTCACGCGTGCGCATGCTCATGTTATGAGCAGGTGGTGATACATCCGTCGTTTCGCCGAAGTTGTGCATTACTCAGTGCCGTGACGATCGCTAATGAGCCGAAATGACGATATACTTGGAAGGGTCGACACAAAAGAGAGTCTTGTTTGACGCTGCCCGGGGGAAAATGTCTTCACAGTTCGTGAGTCTCCCGGTGTACCTGTCTATTATTTTGTATCAACATAAACGCGACGCGATGGTTTCGTGTAAAACATTTGTAATCTATTTAATTCGCTATCGGTTTCGTTCTAGACATCCGATGTTGGCTCTTAACGTCCGTTCTATAAAAGACGACACCATTCGTCAGATTCGTGACATCTAGGTGATGGTTGCAGCGTTGCACTCTATATGCGTTTCGGCATTGGACAAAGCATCTCCATACCCTTTCCTTGCATTCCAAGGCCTATTGGCTTGTTGAGGAGTGGATGCTATATGGGCTTGTTAGTGGTTTCTATTTATTGTGATTCGGCTGGTATAGGTTATTTTATAGATTCGGACAATAGCTGCACCACCGACTAATGACGAATTTAGTAAGTAGCCTACAAACCTTGGATTTCCATGTAAGACACTAAAGAAGCATTGTAATAATGGGGGCTGGGATTTGGAAGCCAGCCTTAGAAAGATTCAGACCCACAGAATATGGCAGAAATATGGCATTGTATTTGTTATTATGACTCTCACTGCGAACCGTAGTAAGTCGTGGGGATAATTCTTATATGTGGAATTAAAATCGCTTCCGATTAGGCAATTACGATCCTAACTAGAGCTGTGCATAGTTGTGCGATCATTCTGAAACGAAATCACTTGTATTGGACTTTGATGACCGACGAATGGTTGGTGCCGGCAAACATCAAGGGCTGTGACTTGAAAGAACGAAATGATTTAAAATGTATAAATGTACATGAATAATCAGTGTGACGTAATTAGGAAAATTCCCCCTTATCGTGGATTTACCTATCTTTAGCCATGTTACCTAATCTCGATGTTCAATAGTGGGCGGAAAAATCCGTGAAATTATTTACACATTTTATCGCAACAATCATCTCCAGTGAAACTTATATAAATTCTTGATTTGTAGTTGGACTATTCATTTGCCGACGACTCTTAGGTGAAAGACTATCTTTCTATTGGCTTCATTAGCGAGATACCATAATGCGAAATACCGGAGCGTTTCGCTTTAGACTCCCACCCAGGGGTGTGCAGAGTGCAGTGTGCAATGTACATTGTACAATGTACCTGTACGTACAATGGTAAAGTACATGTGCAACCTTTTTAACAGGCGGGCCAGATATAAATATCCGACAGAAGCTTCGGATCGCAAATATGCACTCTAGTAGTAGAGAATTCAGCGTAATCATATTTTGTGTTTTTAACGATTTTTCTCTTCTTTTAGCTCTTAGTTCAGACTATAGGATATATTATATTATAAGCTGAATTGCTAAGAAAGTAACCATATTGCAGCACTGATAGATGGCTGGATAGTGCTTTCACAATTGCAATATTTCTTGTGATACTGCCAGCTCTTGCCGTGTACAATGGCAGAATGCTGAAAGTCGAGGAGATTTTCCATAATATACACCACAATGAAGCTATAGACCAGAGTTACACTCCGTGTATGTCGACAAGAAGCGGAGCATAAAGATTTAATTTTATAATTGCAGGTGTCCTGCGGTGTAATGATTCCGACAATCGTTAACCAACTCCCATATTCTGTAATATCGACGTGATCTAATTGTGGCGATAAACAATCAATTTGAGTCCAGAACATACTAAATTTACTATATAATAAGTGCCCTCTAGTACCTAAATGGAACAGTGATCACTAAACACTGTGAACGCTATAAACAGTGCACCAAATCGAGGCAGATCACCAAATAGTCAAGACTTCTTATACTTATAGATATATATAAGTGCTACTTCGATAATTATTTGAATCTAAGATGGATGCAATCCGATCATGCGCGCTATGTATGTTGGTTGTGGCTGCAATGGGAGCTCCAGCAAAGGAATTTGAAATCGAAATTCAAGAGGTAACGCATCATTGATACGCATAGTTTGCGCAAAATTAACGGGGAATATTTAACAGGCAACGCAAAGGTCAGCTCTGGTGCGATTCAAGACGACCGTCTACGCGTCCAAGTACTACGTAAATGTGGTTGAAAAGGTTAGTACTGAGTAGGGTTTTATTTAAAACAAACGGTGTTTTAAAATACTCTGTTTAAAACATGTTTTAACAAGTGTTTTAAGCAAAGGCCTTTAAAAAATTTGCGTTTTATTAGGTTGTAAAATTATGCCATAATTGTGTAAATACTTTCCAAAAAACATGTTGTATGAGCCTACGAACATTTACCACCGGATATAGCCGACATATATCGATATGGGATGGTTGGAACCCTCAAAATAGTCGGTTCAACAACAATAGTACATATATTTCGACAAGGAGCTATATTTCCCTATATTTTAAATTGTCAATGTCAATCCACTATGACGCCACAAGCTAATATTCGTGACGCCATGGCTTATAAAAAGAATAAAAACATGTTTTAAACAGGGGCCTTGTTTTAAACATGTTTGTTTTAAATTGATTTTTGTTTTAAATGCAACCCTAACACTGAGTAACTGCCGTTGTAACCGAAAATGTCAATTCAGGCTGACTCACAATAAGATTGATAATTGCGATTATTTCGTAACATTGTCACATAATTATAGATAACCTGTATCCTCCGCTGAATGAGATCAAGAGCTATTCTCAGCCCATTACGGATAAGGTCCATACATTCAGTGAACGCTTATTCTTGTGAATGTAATCTCTTAATTTCATTTGCAGTACCTTGCGGACGTGTCGGCAGATTATTACACAACTCTTGAGCCATCAGACGTACACAGTGACGGCTATTTTTACTTTGACACCGGAAATACTCTGAAACCCGGAAAGCTGTATGAAGTATTAGTGATACCATCAACCGGGTTTTCTGGATCCGCTGACTTGTACACAGGTGTGGCTTTTCGCCAACTTTTATTACCATTTTATTCCGTATAAAGTTGCAATTATTTCATAACAGATTGTGATGATTACTCTCATTCTTGTGTGAATTCCGGGATTCGACTTTGTCTTTCTTCTTCGCAATTGTGTGACGGTACTACGGATTGCGTAGACGAATCAGATGAAATGAAGAGTGAAAATGGATCTTGGTAATGATGTCAACTATATGATTCGAGTATACTAATCCGATTTAGGGAAATTAACTGAACCTGAGCAATATTATGTAAAACAAAATCTTAATAATACATTTTTTGCGGTATTCGTGGTGTTTGTCGACTACTATGGTCATATTGGTCATCTACACCAGGCCGATATTCTTCAATTTTATTCCGTAACTGCCGACTTATAGCACGGCCCACTTCTAGGCTTTTTGTAACACACCGCTTACGCGGATGAGATGGCGATGAGGAGCCTAGATAAACCTCCAACACTTAGGTGTAGGAATTCTGAAGGCGGCCTCGGTCGGACTCGAACCCGCAACCCATTGGCGTTGCAGCCGCGGATTAGTACTGCTCTATCTCGCCACTAATAATGCATGATACCGAAGATACAGAGGTGATTAGTAGGCCTATGCACATGCGAATCGTGTGCCTCTTCGATATCAACCAGAGCAGATTGATCAGGAGGTACTTCTACTTTTTCGGAATAATCTATTATTACAAGCACTATTTACTTAACTGGATATGTTTTAGACTACTTCCAATTCTATTCTGAACAGAGAACACTGAACAGTCTCTAGACAAAACTATAGTAAGTTTGTACGATTTGGACTTTGAAATGTAAAGAAGTTTGTGGATAAGTTTGCATCACGCTTATGTGTGAAATTGTCATAAAAAAGTATGAAATAGCTCATTGATCACGGTGACGGGGTATCTATATTTTCGAATATTCCACTTATTTATAGTGTCATCAGTCATTTTGCATTGGTCGTGAAGATATACGTCTTATTGTAATTTCGTAAGTAGCCAGTTTCGATTAACTCCTAAAATTATGCGACACCTCTCCCAAATCTACTCCTTAAGTCTATACACTACTTGCTTGCGTACTTTTCGGATATTCCATTTTGTACTTCAACTTGAAGTACTTATGACATGTCTTGTAAATTGCTACCTCTACATTCAATTGAGTAGAAATTTTCGGCATTGCTTCTACTTCTACTTGAGTAGCAACGCTTAATACACTTTTACCATTTCTGATATCAACCAGAAATATACTCAATATTGCTAGATTATTAACGGAAAGTTATGTATTCCTGTCACACAGCTTGGCGACTCTTCCTCAGCGACCTACCCCTTCGCCTCCGTCAACGCCCCCGATCAACACACCCTGCATGATTTCTTCTTCAGCGGCAGTAAAGTCGGGCATGCCACGTCGTTTCGTTCCGGGTAAGACTAACATTATTTGTTGCAACCAGTTATCTGAGTGTGACGAATTTATACTTGTATTAGGCCTAATTATATCGAAATGATTTGTATACTGATGTTCATAAATCTCGCCCACGCGTTAGCAAACACGTGGTAAGGCATGAACAGAATTCGTCTTGCAACGTGACAAGGTTAACGAAATCGCTGTGACTCTATTTAGGAGTTCTAAATAATTCCCACCCACCCACATCTTCTGAAAATAGTATCGACGAGGTTGATCTTATAACGCAGATAAATACCTTATCAATTTACGTAAATCGACATTTTGTCTTCAGTTTTGTTTTCTTGCCACTGACAATATCCGACACAAACTGCATCCTTATTTCGTACCATGACATCCACTGTCTCGATAAAAGCTGCTCATACCGCTATATTGCATGCCCTTGCATAGGTTTTATGAATTACGCTGCAGTTCACAAGAGACCACTTTCCGCAGATGCGAGAAAATACACAAACCCACACACCTGTGGCAACGCAGGGCGATAAGTGGTGCTGTGATCAAACTATCATTGGCAATGACTAGTAAATTCGGGACTACTTCAAATCTCCCGTCCCAATCCATCTTTGCACAGACGTGAAATCCAAATTATAATTATAACTGGACGGGGAATTCGAACTGATCAAAATCTTCAAATTATAATTTGTATGTACCGTCTGTGAGAAGCTTGAATGGGAATTCAAAGTGATCGCAATCTCGTTCGTCGTTTTTTCGTCTGGAAATCGAAATCCATTTTCTTTCCTGTTGTAAGGTGGCAATCTGGACAGGCATATTGTATATTGTCACGCATTGGTGTGAACTTCGGATAATAATCTACGACATTCGTTATTACTTGTTAGAATGCGGACCGGACGGACATTATCTCGCAGTGAAATGCGAATACCTGGCTAGTTACACTTGCCACTGCATCAATCCACTGACCAACGGAATCCTACATTCGCAAAAGAACTATTCCCCTTTCGTACATTTCAATTTTAGCAAAGACTGCGCGGCGGGTGAGTTTGTAGTAACAATCGCGCCATTCTCGCAATATACTTACGTATATTGCTCTCGTTACAGACCGCGAGAGGTTACTGAACAACATTCTGATGTACGCCTAAAGACCCGTGCTAATATTCTTCATTTTGTTTGAATTCGTGCTCAACCGACTCACACACAAGTCGCGCAGCGATGCAGTCAAGATATTGTAACTGTCGAGTTCTGTGTCGTATGAATAGCTTTTCGGCATCAGCGACGTGCCGACAACTTTATACCTTGAATTGCAATAAGTGCTAGAACTAGACAATAAATATGAGCCCGCTGTTATCGCAGAGCATTTACTTCTCAAGTGCACACTGCCGTGCCGGATTACGCGTCTACGACGTAATCAATAACAGCATCGTTAATAAAGCCTGAGAATGCATCGCTATGTACCGCGTCCGTTCCCCCGGAAAAGAAACGTTCGAGGGCTAGGCGCGATTAACATCATCACATGTAGACTACGCAGACAAACTACAGTACAAATGAGTCACGGAAGATGTTACGATAATAATTTAAATTTTCAAAACCAACAAATACAAACAACGTACATGGTACAATTGACGTACACACTACACAGTACCGATACACGACTCTCATGTAGGCCTATTACGTGTGCGCATTGCGAAGTACTATAAGCCGTGAAAGTGCGTATACGCAGAGAAAACAGATAGAGATGAAAAGCGAAGAAATTAATTGTCGTGCAGTTGTATGTGCGTATTACTATTTGGTGATATAGGGAAATTAAGCTGCGGGCACAGTCCAAATTTGTGGGAATAATAAAATACAGGTAGCGACTGAAATTCCATTCAATGCTGCGCGCAAAACGATGGTGTAGCTGGGATGAGAATTTGGGACGGGAACCAAATGTTTCGAAAATGACGTGACGTTACGTAGTGAACATAAGATCACATCACAATCAATATCCAAGTCGTATATTTGTGGGACATTGTCGCCTTTAGCCCCAGGCTATACGTCACTACACAAGTGCACTAGATGGCGCATACGGTTGCAAGCGTAATTAAAACACTGCTCTCAGCAACTTCTGCCGTTAATCAAAGCAGAATGTTTATATACGTGAATGTACTTCGGCGATTGGCCTCGCGTTTACTGATCGGAAACAGTCTGCATTGCCATTGGTCGCGGTGAATTCATTATCGGACAATGCAGCAGAAGTATAGTCGCTGGTGTGCATCGGGTGTCGAGATTCGTAGCGTCAGAAAAATGTTCTGAACATAAATCGAAGTCGTCGAAAGCGCCCGGTAAGGTCACAGACCTGCACTTGCCCATCCACATTTTTAAACTTCAAAACTGTGACTCCGAATTTACCAGACATGATCGGATTCGTAATTGTGAATCAAAACTCAGTCACGGATTCCAGTATCGAATCCACATCTGAACGTTACGTTTACAGTGATACCACGCCAAGAACAAGTTGTCACACGGTAATTGCGGTCAAATGTGGTCAGTAAGGAAGTGTTAGTAATTTTTCGGAGTTCTTAAAGTAGGTTTTCCCGAATTGCACACCTTACTCGAGTGATTGTTATTTTAGACTATTTCCAGTTCTGCGTAACGGTATTCGGTATTTTAGGCAACACTATGGCCCTTGAACATTTAATTTTTTACCTAACAGGACATGCCTACTTGAATTACTTACTCAGGTGGTTATGCCATTAGACTGCTTCCAGTAAGCCCAGAAGACTTACGATTTTACTTACTTTGAAATCGCTACTTCCACTTGTGCTTGAGCAGAAATCTACGAAGTTTCCCCATCTCTATGTGCAGTAATTCGCCAGCTTAGGATCAAAATATTTCAAAATTACATGTTTTATCAAATTCCGATTTCACAATGATCGGGAATCCGACTCTGGATAAGTCCCCATTTTCGTCGTACCTTGGAAGCAGCACTTACATTTCGTTGACAGTATTTACACGGGCAAAGGAGTACGGGATTTGGCGCGACGAAATCAAATGATTGTTCAGCGGGGTAGTCATGAGCGCCATGTCCATGCCTCTGACGTCAGAAGACCGGCGTGAGAAACCTGCATGGAGATTGATTGATTTATACCACGCGGTAAATAAGGAATTGAACTCGTGACATATACCTGATTTCACTTGATTTTCGTTCATTTCCGATATTACTACGCGCTTCCCGTCAACTTCCTTTTCATACCTCGTCACCGACACACTCGACCTCTGAAAATAACGAGATTATCAAGGCAAAATATCGCTGTATCCAGCAGAGCTGCGCTCCTCAATGATGGCACTCAACGGGAAGTTTGATTTGGTTTAATTGATTGATTGAAACAAGACAGTGGTAGCATAAATACTATTTAGCTTTATAGGCATGGATAAACTATCCGACACTTGTGCATACATATTGTGTTGAGTTACTATTGGCTATGTCGCCATCACGATGATCATTATATTACAAGAGCAAAGGTTGATGAACTTATGTATTGTACATGTACTGTACACTGTACAGTGTACATTGATCGAATGCAACTCACTTTCGGAACAGCGTTGTGCTCGAATCGGCCTGTGTGTGGTATGGTTGAGGGTACAGGCCTGAACTTGACTTCTTTTGCGTCGTGGGGAGTCGGTTTCTTGATTTGGTTATTGACCATGTTCAAAGGCGTTGTAAGATTGAACTGGAATGTAGAAATAATTTTATCACTCAGCGCTTATGACTTACACTTGACATACAAAAGGACGAAAAATACTATAAGTTTCGAATTCTCGTAATAAGGTGTTCTGGTTTTTATAGACTTGTTCTTCTTTTACCTGAGCCGTATTTCAATTCCGTCGTTGCACAGCACATGCACAATTGCACATTGCACATAGAAGTATTTTTAAGCCAAACTTGCATTTTACGAAAGGAAATTTGACAACGAACCTAATGTATCATTACCACGGAAGTATAGTTGAGAAATCGCATCTCTCAGTGACACTACCTTGACTGTTTGATCAACGATTCTAATCACTGTAATGGGAAATACAAGTCATAATCCCCAATATTCGCTGAACGGTACTTTGCAGACTTCAGTTATTGCTGTTTGAATTAGACTCAGCCTGCCATGAATGGCATTGCTTTCTCTATAGTCGCTAATCGCTATAGTCTACTCCAATTCTAATTCTACAGCAATGCTTTTTGACACAAAACAACTTCCTTTTGATAAACTGTAACTTTTATCAAACAGAAAGTGGTTTTTAGAGAGACAGGTTTTTTTAGATTATGCGTCTATTTGTTGGATCGTAACAAACATTATATTTTCATATATAATATCGTTTACAAAGACTCATTCCAGTCATTATTTCATTAATTCATTTCTTGTACCCAATGTTCCCTCTAATTCTTGACGAGTCTGCGCACACTCACAAACTCACTGCGCAAACCCTTGGACAACAGTGCGTAACTACTAAAAAAAGGTCATCACTTGGGATTTTTTGTGCGCAACTTAGATTTTCTGTGCGCAGAGACCGTCTCAGCACTGCGCATTTGCGCACGTGCGCAGCTTAGAGGGAACATTGCTTGTACCACGACTTGAGTATCGTTAGTGATCACCTTCACAACTATGGTCTACATACAGGGTTGCCATACCGTCCTTATTTCTAAGATTTGTCCTTATTTTGAAGGGGCACGTCTCAGAAAACTCAACTGTCCTTATTTCTAAGAAATAACATTGTTTTCGACCTCCGTCCTTGTTTTGTCTTATTTTCACCAAATACAGAACTTCGATCGCTTCCCTATGGTATCTGTGTTGCATTATAGAGATTGTAATCTCTATAGTTGCATAATATTCTAAAATTATGCTTTTCAGTCGAGATTTTATGACATCATAAATGAAATGAACTCCCGTGGCGTACACATCACAGGATTTGATTTCGAAGTGGTGCGATAGCTAGGGCAGTGAGTGGTGTAGCAGTTTCGGATGTACCAAGCTGTCGCAGCGGACGTCATTTTAGCAGTAAACAGCAGTTCCAGGTATCTGCTATTTAGTTTACAGCAGAATGAGCTATGGGGAAGGCAGCATTTATTGCGTACTGAAAAAGGGCGTCGGCACTTGGGTTAGAAAGTATAGCTATAAATCATTGATAAATTTATCTAAATTATTGTACAGATAGTGTTAGCTACTAATAAGGATAAATCTGCTTAGTTAAAATGAGCAGGCGTAAAAACGTTTTTCGTGACGATTATGAGAAAAAATTCAAAGGTATCAAACGAAGCTTGAAGGGCCAAGACCAAGACTGCAACCATAGTTACTGGAGTTCTTGCTCCATACGCTCAAAACATGATTTTGTCGAAACTTGGTGCACAGCCTTTTTCCATCTTAGTTGATGCCTTTATTCACAACAAGGTGCAGAAATTGGATTTATCAACGTATGGGAGGGGGGCAAAACCAACGTTTATTTGTCGAGGGGGAAGGGAGGGGCTAAAGAAGTGCTGTTTCGGCCCTGAGTAAAGGTAAACCTATTTTATACTAACCAGGAGTTGCTGGGGCAGGTTGTTTCTGGCGAAAAGTATGGAATGTGATATGCCACGGCTCGTATAAATATACAACGTATGTATGAAAACGTTATGATAGGCAGGATTGTAATGACTCGACTCGAGTCACGATTTTCTGATGACTCGACCTGACTCGAGTCATTTTCTCAAATTACGGAAATGACTCTACTCGACTCGAGACTCATACGGTCAAGACCGACATTTGATTGTAATTTCGAAGAATTGTAAAGTAACCGCACTATTGGGATTTCGTCTATTGGTACTGGTATTTGAAAATGCGATCAGAAGCTTTTAAAAGTGAGGAAATTAGTATAGTATAAATGCGAACCATTCGATATCACCAAACAGAGTTACAAAAGTGGGTTCAACAAAACTTGGTCTTGGACTCGAGTCATAATACCATAACTCGGACTCGACCCCCTGGTCGTTGACTTGGACTCGGACTTGACTCGGTGGTGAATTGGAAATGACTCTGCTTGCCTCGAGTCAAAATTATAAAAGTGAGATTGACTTGTGACTTGGAGCCTTGTGACTTTGTTACAACCCTGATGATAGGTTTCGAATAACCGGTATTCCTATACTAGAAATACGAATTAATTAACCCCTGGGAAATGATACTTCTATTTGAAGTCGTGTTATTTACAGAATCACTCCTGCTACCCGCGTTACCAGCCCGTATACCTCCGACGACGGAAAGCCCTTGACACTCTCCGCTGTAGTGGTCGGGTAACCGTATCTGCCCACGCTGTATTGAATGTCGTCGATATTTTCCGGTTCCGCCAATAGTTTCTGCAGCCTCGCTTCTTCTCGCTCTGTTTCTTTCAATTCTTGCCGAATGCGATGAAGCTGGATAATTTGAGACATTGGATGATAGGCGACGCGCTACCGTATGTGTAGAAATTTACGGGGAACATATAATATGATGATATGATATTCATCTAGGTTTTGCCTATACTTGCGTCACTTACTTAGTTATGTTTTTACACTATTTCCACTTCTAATGAATACTTCTTTAGGCAAAACTACATATACTTTTCACACTTTTTATCTTGTAAAATAAAAAGTAGTTTAGGGGCATGTTGCGTTTGAGAAATATCCCTGTGTCACGGATTGCACCTAGCTGTAGTGTCTTTTGTCATTTTAATCGCGATACTGCACTCTGCAATTTCGAAGTACAGCCGCCTCCAATTAACTGCTAAAAGTATGGAACATCTCTACCTATTTTTAGGAACTACTTACTTAACCTCGCCTGTGTAGTGTGCACAGCACTATAATGACAATATGTTTACTGTCATTGCGCGAGGTAGCTCTTTGTTTCATTTAATAGTGTTGGAGTCTACCATTATTCAGTTGAACAAACCTATTTTATGCAGACAAAAAGATTTTCTCTATAACTTACATATTTCTCACTAGTGCGTGTTGTTTCGTGCGTGTAACTGTTTAAGTGTTTATTTACAAATTGCGCCGCTACTATAGTACCGTATGTCCGTGTCGTTGCCAGTAAATTCGGCCCTCGGTAAATTCGGCCAGTAAATTCGGCCCTCGGTCAACTCGGCCCTCGGTATATCCGGCCTCGGTAAATTCAGCCCTTAATCTATTTTGCATTATGAATTCATTTAATACGAATTATTATTCTCAAATAGGGAAGTTTTACGTGCCGTGGGGGGTTATAGGGGAACATTAGAGTTGGAGGTGGGTTAGGGTCCATGTTGGGTAGGGCTGTTCAAAATTAACTTTTTTCGGATTCCAGCCATTCACTGAGTAAATTGTCAGGTTACGCTAGAAAACGCTGCACACCAAGTTTGGTTCAATTCTAACAAGTATAGGACTCCGCAGAACCAATTAAAATTTTTAATTTATTAGAGGAAATAAAAAAAAAATTCAATTTTTTCTGCCAACCATATGAAATTGTTGAGCTGTCTTCAAAGACGATGCAAAACAAATTTGACTCAATTCCAACCGGCAGAAGCGGCGTTATTTGAGTTTTTCGTTGATAATTCTCGGATGATCCTTGATTGGTGGATAATACGAGGATTTTATCAACGAAAAACTGAAAACTTTACATTCTATAGTGACACACTAGTTTTAAACAGTGTTTTAAAAAATGCCTTTAAAAATGTTTTAATTTTCTATTGTTGTACAATTATGCCTCAATTGCGTGAATACAATCGACAAAACCTACGGACGGTTAGCACCTGATATAGTCAACGTATACATAATGGAATAGTTGAAACCGTCGATATCGTAGTCGGTTCAACAGTTATAGCGCGAAGATATAGATCATCGGTACGGAATGGATGTTCTGATGGTGCTAACCGCAGACGGTAAAATACAGCATAACGATGTAGTCATGGTTAAAGATATTTTTTGTCCGTTTATGACCATTCGTGACGTCATAGCTATAAAACATGGGCACAAGGGCCAGTTTTAAGCATGTCTGTTTTAAAGTGATTTTTGTTTTAAATGTAACCCTACTGCTGCTTGTACTCAATAACCAACGCTGACTACTTTGACCACTAATAGATGAATGTGATTAGAATCACGTGCAATATGAACTTACTCGTACACACTTCTCCTGGGCAAGTCGTTTTTGCCTCTCAATTTTGAGACGTTCTCTAAGCTCGGACTCCAATTTCTGCTGTCTTCGATGACCTACAATTCAATAAATGTTTTACTGCAAGTGAAGGACGAGTACATTGAGACGTAGAAAGACGCCGTTCCCTAACAATATGTCGAGTGCCGACCTTCGTATCATTCATTCTTATCGTCTGCGCATACGTTTTTTGTTTCTTACGAATTACCATCATGGAGATTGAAGAACATGATATGGAAATGTGGAGACAATGCAATGACGCAAGTATCTTGTATGACGGCATCCACCCAGTGGATCGACTGAAATTCAAGAGATCCGGCGGGCGTTTATAGTGCAACACCTACGTTTCTTCTTCGCCACACTAACGGGATGAAGAAGCTCCGTTTGATACATTAGTTATTTATTATCAATTACGTAATATGTGAACATAAGCAATAAGCATGCAGTTGAATCCTTCACAGTTAATGGAACGAAGGATGCCGCTGTATACATAGCAGGTTTTTACAATATATTTACAATGTTTTGTGTAGGTAAAGCCATCATTTTCCATATCGGAGAATCATCGATAAAGCCACAAAGTAGCTTTTTCGAATTTCTATAATTGTTGGTGAGTAACGAGGATCTGCAAATGGTGCCTGCTGACACACCGGGCATCTTGGATACCGTTATAGGTCCAGGCAATTGACGACAATACAATCGCAAAGAGTAGCTGACCAAACTTACTAATTCGTCTCAGCCTCTCCCTCCAGTATGAATTGCTTTCTTGTGTGCTATTCGAAAAGCGTTCCTGCAAATGTTACGATGAGTTACCGTAGTTGAAATGAAACTTAGGCCTAAACAGGCCTAATAATAGTGTATCTACTACCTCATTGGACTCATAAATCCTCCTATCGACTGACAGTTGCTGCCTTTGCATAGCCTCCATTCCCGTCGTATCGTTTGGCACGATCGGAAGAGACCTGGTGTCTGCGTCGATTAACGAATCCAAATCCGAAGGCAGAGGAGGGAATTCACTAGCCAGTGATATGGTGTCGTGTAACGGCGATGCAGGCGGGTGTACGTCGGCTTCGACTTCCATTGGAGCCGGCGGAGGTGGTGGTGGTGGCGGCGGCGGCGGCGGCGGCGGCAATGGTGCTACTGTTTTATTCGCAGATTCGGTTCCGGGGCTTTTGACGTTGCTTGCGACCTCATTTTCATCTTCCCTTAAATGCCAGATCAAGTGGAATTAGGCGCTGGTCTCATTTCGTGGCGAGATAGCGTGGTGGTATAATCCACAGCTGCAACATGAATGGGTTGCGGGTTCGAGTCCGACCGAGGTCGACTCCACAATTCATACCAAAGTGTTCGAGCTTTATCTAGGCTCCTCCTCGCCATCTCATCCGTCTAAGCGGTGTCTTATAAAACGCCCAGAAATGGGCCGTGCTACAAGTCGGCAGGTACGGAATAAAAATGAAGAAATGAAATGAACTGCCAGATGAAGTGGAATTAGGTGCTATTCTCATTTCATGCCGCGGTAGCCTTAGACTAAAATTCAGATTGAGCAAAAATTCCTTCTGCTGACACAAGCGCCGTTGATGGATTTCAATAAAAGTCGAGTCTAATATAGAAAATCTTTCCTCGCGATAGTTTTTGGCCCAGGTAAATGCTTGCCAATGGCCGACTTCATGCCATGGCCTGACTGCCACTTCAGAGGAAAGTCATGTACTGGCCAGGGGTGGTCGGCGACTTCTACTTTCCGATGGACCTTTACCTAAAACATTTCATTTAAAAACCTAAGACTAGAATGCTTACTTGGAACTCGCTACTTCTTCGATGTTACTTCTATTTCTACTTGTACCAACGATGACTACTCTGATGCTCTGATAACGGACCAATATTCGAAGCATCATTTTCTGTGTGGCGTGAGCGCTGCCCTACTATACATGGATAAGGCAAGAATACCTCGCTGCTGAATATTATGACGCATTTCTTCCGCTCTCTTGGCCAAATTGCCGAGAGCGCTGTCCCAATATACAGTATACATGCATAAGAGAAGAATAGCGACTCACTTCTGAATATTATGATGTATTTCTTCAGCTTTCTTGGCCAAATTTGACTGGAAAAGCTCGTCAATTCTCTCTTCGATTCGTGAATCGTCTTCGCAGTGCTGCGTCCCATTTTATGCAAATCAAAGTCAAACAATGAAACAATCGATGTATTGTATTGTGTAGCTTTAATACCAATGCTACCTCGGAAACCGATTCTGAGAAGTTGAGGCTCACGCTTCGAGAGGTTTTGTTGTGAGGTCCATGTGCAGGACGCAGCACCATTCGTAATTTCCCCGGACGCTTCAAAGCGCATACAATCTGACAATCGGGATAATGACAACG
This sequence comes from Botryllus schlosseri, assembly GCF_051294905.1. NCBI lineage: Eukaryota > Metazoa > Chordata > Ascidiacea > Stolidobranchia > Styelidae > Botryllus > Botryllus schlosseri. The sequence goes on from NC_137239.1 coordinate 20,515,199, forward strand.
TTGGACAAATTGTATAGTGGAGGGTTTCTACATAGAGTGACCTCTGGAGTGGTGGCTTTACGTAGCTTCAGGTCGTTGACTGTCAGGATCTCATCACCAGCGACAACTCCTGCTTCGTCGGCGGGAGATTTATCCTTTACGTAAGATACATACACGCCTGCGGAAAAGTAAGTGGTATATGCACTATGCAGTCGTTGGTGATATTCATGTAGGCTAGGGCCATGGATATGAGTAGCGATTGTATATTCAACCATATTTCTCCTAAACAAATTACTATTGTTTAGTCACTGTAAAATTAGATCTGGCAAGAAATCCGGCTCGGTCACCTGTAGAATGCGGTCAGAAAGTAACACTGCATTGTGACCTCGATAAAATATAGCTTCAACTTTACCGGATTTCGTATCCACAACATTGAATCCTAATGCTGCATTTCCATCCCTTTCCACGAATACCATTTTACTTTTCTCCTGATTGTTACCGGGAAGGCCTTCCTTTTTCGAGACATCGTGGATGTCCTTGTCTGCGAACGCCCACTGGAAGGTTTGCGTGTTGGCAATCGGAACAGGGAACATTCCTGCATGTCGTATCTGAAGCCAACGGAACATAGTCAGTTCGTTGTAACGAGTGTGTTGACATTGGTTCACAAACTCCTATGGCCCGACATGAACAAATTGTCTGTCGTACGCCCGGTCCTGTTTAAAATGAATATGAATTTAAATACTGATGTTTACTGTTCTTTTTTATGTTATTCTTAGCCATCATCACCTACAGATGAAAATAACAGCGCGCGTTCAAAATAGAGAATATTGAAACAGCGAGTGTCAAAATAGCGAGGCATTCTAAATAGCGAAATATTGTAGTGTCGTCCGCGACAGACTGACCTGCGTAAAATAACAACTGAATGACCATTTCCACATTGAATAAGTGCAGGATTTAGCCAACTCAGTTGCAGTTACTCCAATTTCGACTTCAATAATACCACGTAGTCAAAGTTGCACTTTGGTTCACCCGGGGGCAGGAAAACATATTCGTGGATATCCAAAGAATTTAATCAATGCATATCAATAAGGTGCTCGAAAACTTAAACTCTAGCAGATTTGAAATTTCGATGGTAATCATACTAAGCATATGCAGCTCCGTCACATTCATCAGTTCAAAACACTGCAATTGATCAGCAGCCTGAATTGGGCTATATTGTAAAGTTATCAAAACCAAATCCTATTGTGGCTGGCGTCATGCAATTGGGGAGGTATTTTGTTGGCGGTTTGCTATTAATATGATGCAATTATGCAATGCCGGACGAAAAGAAAATTTGAAATCATACACAACAATGTATATCCGGGTTGGTATTAAAGCAATGCAAAGCGATTTATCCAAGTAAGTTTTACATGTATTGTATATGAAATGAAAATTCGACGCGCATATGGTCGAATATGAAATTTCATCCACAAAAAGAAATACTTCAAGTCGGATAGAAAAACAGATTTGTGAAAAATTCATCAGTGCTTACCTATGTCTTTCCATACAATCGCTTAGGGGTAACCACCAATCACAAAGGACACTAACAGATTGAAAATTTTGTATTCACAACTCGAACTCACCTTGATTGCTAGCATGGTTTTGTTTCGAGATATCAGATTGATAGCTTCCTTATGAGTACAAAATTTTACGTTATATCCATTTACTAGCAGTATCTCGTCCCCGACCTGAAATCATAACAGTACCTTCCAATATCCACAATTTGTGTATTCAAATGTGATCGTATTACTGAAATACCGCATCTTTCGGCCGGAGAACCTTGCACAACTTCGATGACGAAAATCCCGATGCTGTGTTCCAGACCACCTCGTACGCTCAACCCTATCTTTTCTTTGCCGACTGCCGATAACAGGACACTTTTTGTATGACTGAAAATGAGACGATGCATTTGGCTAGTGATTCTCAATGCGAGTTCGCACACAGAGTGAAGGGAGTCCGCTAGCTTATCAATTAATCTATACATTGATACTAATAATCCGGAAAGCGTAACTTTCTTCCGGTCATCTTGATACCCTTTTTTCAAGCATAGTGCTTTTTCAAGGCCAAATTCGCGAAATAAAACCAGTTTTTGAGTACATCATATCATTTGTTCTATTCTATAATTCTATGGACCTCACTTCAGTTAACCGGCCGTGATCTGCGCCTCGATCGCTCTTTAAGCCTGTTTCAGTAAGCCATATTGCTTCTAAATCACACGAGTATATTATTTTGATGGGTCATGTACTAACTACTAATGTACTTATGTAGTTCTTCTTATTACACCAATACTTCAAGAACCATTGCATTTTTAGGCTAAAGTTATAAAGCGTATGTGGGGCTGTGGGCACTACACCGGTCCACTGCGCTGTAGCTTTTCCAGCACACCGACCTTAGGGAAAATCGAGGCATAACCTCTTCATAATCTTGCTGATCTTCATGTCTGATGAGGCAACGGGAATGGTCGAACAGGACGAGCTGTTGCGGATGAGAAACGATGCGTCTCATGCTCCTTACTAGCTGTGTGATATCCAGTTCCTTCCTGTGGTACAGAATGTTACCATGGTGGAATACAAACCCATTCGCAAGCAGAAGTATAGTCAATCTAAGGAGGTAAAATGCCAACAAAGTATAGGCTACTCAATTAGCCTACTCGTTGTAACGCTGCAAGGCATCGTAAAGTTCCTCTTTGTCTTGATCTTGCACGAACAATGCATCAATCTAGAAAAAAGAAGTCAATTGTATATCCACCGTACAAAACATGTGTCAAGTACTGCGGCCAAAAGCTCCAATTGGATCAACAAGTTAAATATTACGATATGATGATAGATATGCCATCTCAGGATAAGATGCGTGACCTTATTGATACATATTCTGACTGTTTCAGTCGTTCTGCAGTTGCCTTACTCAATCTTGAGTGAGCGAGGTATGGCTGTCAATGCACTATCCAGAATGTGTCCAGGGCAGTGGCTATTTACCATTTAGAAGGCACACAAGAGCCAATCGCACAATCAAGATTCATCATGTATTCGGTAACAAATTAAGTCACAATAAGTCACTGTTTCCCTATAACCATGTTTGCTACCATTGTTACATCACGCATTACGCGTCCTGCGCTTCAAATTGTTACGTGATACGTTTCCAAATTCCTAATTACGGAGACAAGTCAATCAGTGCTCATAATAAGCAATCATGATCACCCATAAACGATGAACTGGCGCTACAATAATAAGAAAGGGGAGGGATGAAAACAGAAATTCTTAATTCCAAGAGCACTAAATATTTGTGCACTGGAGTCAGAGGCAAACCCGTCCTTTTAGTTTGTGGCGAGCAGATTGGCGTGTTTAAGGAGTATAATTTAAGTCTGCATTATGCGGACAGACAACAAGGCTATATTTCATCAAGCTACACACTGCTCAAGAGGCAGAGACCAGGACAAACGTTGTAATATCCCCCATACATTAGAAAAACGTCTTTCGGGGTTTATGTGACTATAAAAGTATTGAAATAGTTGAATAAATTTTACTAGGCTAGCTAGTATTAACACATCCGCTCATCTGCGCGTGTTAACAATGTAGTTCACTGCTTTGAATTTAGAAATAAAATTATTGCGCCTAAGAATATAGTTTAAATTTTAGACACGGCCCGCCGACGTATTTTCTGCTCATAGTTTGTCCCCTTGGGAAAATTACAATCGCCAACCCCTGTCCTAAACACTATATATCAACTTTAGTGATTGCGCATTACACGGAACTATCAGCATGTAGGATCCATGCAGAAGTATAGCCTACTAATACGCACACATTCACAAATCTCAAATTGATGGATATACTTGCTACCAGCGCATATAAATAATTACCTGGTTTTTGTAATCCAAGGCGAGTTGCTCCATTTTAACTAATGATACCGGATTGAGATAGCCAACGCAATGTTGTCCGAAAACCTGTGTTCGCTAACGAAGCAGGCAATTGAATTGATCAACAAGGTACTTGAAAAATAATCGTGTGAAGTAAGGCACACTCATGTAAGATCATTGGCAATTTAATGAACCAGTCACTAATAAAAGGTTTTATTCATCGACTTCTGAACGGAGGCGATCCCCAACCATTCACGAGAGGACAAAAGAACGGCGTAAAACACAGCATAATAACTACGGAAAAGACGACAAAATTGAACCGTAGCGGTACATTAATACATAGCTTTACACTGGAACTCAGTGATATGTCGCCGTGTAAGACTTTCATAAACTTGGATACGTGAAAATTGTCACTCACGGTGTCGAGCGAGGAAGTGAAGATATCATTTCGTTATGTACCTTATTGATGCGGTACATTATTCATTAGCCATGGTGCTGTAACCCGTAATTAGGCTGGATAATAATAGATTGATATTTTCGTATTCTTTATTCACAGTAAAACTGGTAAATACACACACATTCCGGGAGCAACCTGTCCCCTAAGGAAATGTCGAAATTGAAGTAAACTTTAAAAATTTCTGAGATTTAGTGAATTGTTATTCCTGTATTATCATTATCCTTTATTCGCAGTGAAACTATGGTAGCCTAAATGCACATACAATCTCGGGAGCAACTTGCCCCCATAAGGAAAATGTCGAGATTGAAGTAAACTTCTTAAAATTTCAGTAATAGAGTCAAATTGTATTCCTATGTAGTGCATGAAGAGGTTAGATTACATAATTGCGGTAGATGAAGGATTGGCAAGGGTTCCAGAGGTAGAGATGATTGAAAATGAAGAATTGAAATTATTCTGTGATATGCGTAAATTATAGTCCCGTGACGCTTATCGTCATATTCGGGCCTTGTGCACCACAACTTAACTTTGATATTGTTCATATTTTCTTTGATTTTCTCACTCTTGCGGACACTTTTACTCTTTCTCTCTGTCACTGATCGGCTTCTCCATCTCCCTTGCGCTCCAATCGTGGTTTTAGCTGCGAACTTGTAGCTCGGCTCACTTATAGTCATATAATTTCTGTAATGAACTGCAGTTCCAGTGATATCGGTTGCAGCAGTGCTTTTCAACCTTTTTGAGCTCCATTCGCACAAACTAGCCTGAAATTGTTATACAAAAAGAAGATGAAGATACTTAACAACATTTTGTTCAGATGTGCAACAAATTGGCTACTATGTAGCTTAAGCTATCAACTTTTTTCGATTGTTTTGAAACCCTTAAAATTCTCGGCCAAACAAGTTGTTGGGTTTTGTACAAGCTTGGATGGCCAGGTCTTGAAATCTGTTCTGCACTCCTATCCAAAAGACAGCGTATTTTTCGCGAGTGAAAAATGATTGCTGGCAGAAATTGTTTTTGAGAGATGACACAGGCCCCGGAGGCTACGGTTTGTGTTGAGGCTTTTGCCTGATGTATTGAAAAATAAGGTCCAAAACTATCAAGGAGAGTAGGCGCATTAGAGCTCACTACCTTATGATACGTTGCTCCAACTTGTGTTATTTTTTTCGATTTCCCATTTTCTGTCTCGCGAGTAAATGAGAAGAGCAAATAAACTCACGATACTGTGTGTTCTGCTCTTTGGCTCAATCTAACTTGAGAATTCATAACAGTTTATTAACGGTAAAGCAGCTTCTCAGAGTACCGCCAAAATGTGAGTTTTTGGGGCATCTCGCGACCACCCGAGCCTCACCTATGAAAAGGAATTCATTTTTGATTACAGTAGTGTGCTACGATTTTACTGACATGTATGACATTCAGAACGCGCGCACCACAAATCTATACCCAACACAGCTCTACAAAACATGTCTGACGCATGCGATTTCAAATTATGGTGAATTAATTTCCCCTGCGTGTCGCAGTTGTACTACTGTAACTACTGTACTCAGATTACAAGAACGGGACTATTTTGTGCTTGCAACGGAGCATATCCTATCCATATCGAAAGGTTTGGCCATCAGCACCGGTCAATTTTTGGCCAAGGTTTTGTCGCCGCTTATGTTTTTGGGACAGCATCTTATCAGCGGTTTGTTCGCCAAAACTTTACTTCTTCATGTGGCCTGACATAGAAGTGGCTGGCCTCGAAATGAATGAGTCTCATAGGCCTGAACTCTATCGTTGCTCACCCCTACACTAGTTCATCCCAACGGTCTTCGATCATGTTTTCCAGAAAACCAGTCGGACAAATCTTATCATGAATTCTCATGATAAAGCCATATTTTCTTCGTGTCTCGCTTATTAGCAACAGTACCCTACAGCGTGATCTTGGATATGGATATCAGGATTTTTTGCAATAAATTCAACAAATATTACATACATATTAACAGATAGCTCTGGCACCGTGTCGGCCCAAAATTATACCCTTTGCGGTCCATACTTTAATAAACCTTGAAGGGGTAAAAAATTGCGTTACAGTAACTTGCAAAGTCTGTAATAATGGTATTTACTATAGTAAACTATAGTACTATAGTATACTATTCTCGTGCCTCGCGCTACTCCAACAGTTATTACGGAAATATGATGATTGTTTAGCGAAAGAAAGCAGAAAGTCAATTTAACGTCATTTTCCAGCCTGTCGCAGGCTCAGACGGGCTGATGTATTGTATGTCTGCCACTACTAGACTTGGACAACTAGAAAATTGTCAGCATTTCCAAATTAGATTTGAATTAGAATTTGGAATTAGAATTTGAAATTGGAATTTGGAAATTGAATGAAATTGTGAATGAGAAATAAATACGGCAAAAATAAAGGTCATTTCACAGCAAATCACAACGCATTCCCATAACCATGAGAATGGTTAACGTCTGTTCACCAAGCTTGACTCGCTTTGCACTCACCAGGGGTCACCAAGACGCGGGCCACATGCGGCCGGCGATCTGATTTGTGATTATGGAAGAACGCGAAGTAAAGCATTTTGGAATGCTGAAATTGATTTCGGTTTCAAATTTTTATTGCTGTTATTTCAAAATATGCTATTCGTCTGTGCTCAACAACACTATTCCGCACTGGCTAAAACGGCTTTGGAGTTATACTAACGCATGGCTATTATTCGTCACAATCACTACTATGATTGGAAGTATACGGTGTAAGTAATGCGATAGTGGCTTGGCACAGGATTTCCCTGCGCGAGAGGGTATTCTTGCTAACTCGCTGCAAAATGCCGCGGACAACAAGGTATTTTCAGGAATTTAGAATTAGAATTAGAGCATTGAAACGTTTCACAAATTAGATTAGAATTATATTACTTGCATTTCTCTCTAATATAGTGAAATTAGACAACTAGAATTATTTAGTTGTCCAAGTTTGGTCACTACACCAGCTTCCAAACTAGGTTACGTAATAATTATAGTACTAAAACAATAATTCACTAAGGTTTGGGAGAGCTACTATTAATGGTGCGTCGTAAGTTAAACAAGTTTTTACAATTGCGTCGCAACTACAAAAGTTACACTGACCTTCAATTTCTTATTAGGCTTACATGAATTATTTCACGTCAGTGAAATTAACAATTATTCACGATTTTCATTCGCACTTGATCCTGATTTTCATTCGCACCATTCGCACCACCTTCGTCATTCGCACTGCAATTTTTTCATTCGCACAAGTGCGAAACGTCACACAGATTGAAAGGCACAGCTCTGTGTAACTGTTCGGCTTTTCCAGCTCCTTTGCGTTCCAATTGTGGTTTTAGCTGCGGGCTTGTAGCTCGGATCACTTTTATTCATCTAATTTCTGTAACGGACTGAAGTTCCAGTGATATCGGCGACAGTGACGTGGGGTGATGTTCCGGGTTGGTGAAGCACCGACCCCTTTAGAGTCAGATTTACAAATATATAAACTGAAGAGGCTCTGTGATTCAGTCGACGACTTGTTTGCCATGTTGGGATGACTCGAGTCAACATTTTCGTATGACTCGAATTGACTCGAGTCACTTTGCAAAAATGACTTGACTTGACTTGACTCGGAGCTTCAGAAATGTGGATTGACTCGTGACTCGGAGCAATATTTACGAGTCAATTTCAAGTCATCAAGTAAACGGAGTCGATTAAATATCTCTGTATCTTGTTTGTGTTCGGATCAGGGTTTTAATGACTCGAGTCATGACTCGACTCGAGCCCGACTCGAGTCACGATTTTCTCATGACTCGACTTGACTCGAGTCATTTTCTCAAAATACGGAAATGACTCGACTCGACTCGAGTCAATCTGTGTATTGACTCGACTTGGACTCAAGTCATTGCGCATGACTCGAACCAAGTCACATAACTCGAGACTCAGACGGCAAAGACCTATATTTAATTGCAATTTCGAAGAATAGTAAAGTAACCACACTATTGGAATTTCGTCTATTGGTACCACTGAGCTGAGATTGGTACTGGCACTTGAAAATGCGACCAGAAACTGCCAAAAGTGAGGAAAATTAGTATATTATAAATGCGAAACATTCGATATCACCAAATAGAGTTATAAAAAGTGGGTTTAACAGGAATTTAACTGGGAACTGAGCAGTCAACACAATGACTTGGACTCGGACTCGAGTCATAATACCATGACTCGGACTCGACCCTCTGTTCGCTTACTTGGACTCGGACTTGACTCGGTGGTGAATTGAATATGACTCGACTTGACTCGAGTCAAAACTATAAAAGTGAGATTGACTTGTGACTCGGAGCTTTGTGACTTGGTTACAACCCTGGTTCGGATTGTTCACGATACACTGGTGTGACTTGTGAGAGCGGCCAGTCATTCACTGATTGTACCTTTCCCTTATCCTCCATTGTTACACCACAAATAAATTGAACGAAAACGAAATGATCACAGCTTACGTGTATGTACTAGCAGTATAATAATCTAATAGCAACGTATCTCTGTTTCGGAGACGGCTCAGTACTCACATCACGCTGCCCACATTAACCAGCCCTCTTCTATGATTTGAATCGAACGAATATAGTTTATGCGTTTATATTCTCACGGATGTGTAGATGGGTACCAAATCAATTTGTTTCAACCTCTATGCTCATCGTATTCGATCATCTATTTTGACACACGTATTTTATTATCAGATCTGCGTGTGGGTGAATGATACAGCGCCTTTTTGCATGTATAATAAACTATATACTCGTTATTTGATTCAAGATGTATGACCAAACAATCTGTCTTTCACACATCTAGCAAAATGTAATGACTTTGAATCATCACTCATACTTCGAAAATTCAATTTGACATGAATTGTGACTTGACTCGTAACTTGATTTGATTTGACTTGACTCGCCTTGACTCGAGTCACCTCCAAAAAACCAGTGACTTGATTTGACTCGAGTCACCTTCGAAAATCGTTTGACTTGATTTGACTCGAGTCAAAATGTGCAATGACTCGATATGACTCGTGACTCGAAGGTAGTGACTTGCTTGTTTGTTATCCAACTAGCCCTCTTCACAGGCAGACAGCGTAAGAAGGTACTACGTTTCCACGGTTGAAGATAGGCATCGCAAATACACAAAGCCCATATTGGAGTGAAACCCCCTATAGGGGTTTGGGATGAACGTTTTCACCACTTTATCTGTGAGCAAAGTTATAATCAATAGTCAGTGAGTTATTGTCGTCTAGTCGCGTCAAGCGCAAAACGTTTCTAAATTCATGATTGAAATATGCCAATAGTGTTGGTAATTGCATATAGGCTATAGCCGTGATTCCCAACCTCTTTTTGTGTCAGAGCAGCATTTTAAATTTCAGAGTACGTCTGGAGCCGCACGAATACACTCATTAAACATAACAAATATTATAAAGCATGAAAGCACGTACCAACGAATAGCAACACCAACAAGAAAAGAAAAACACGCAAATCAATTTAATGGCCAACTTGGCATTGGTTTTGAGCTTCAAGAAGTCTGTCAAAGAAAGGCGTAATTGCAGAGAATGCAGTGCGCAGTAAATGCTTGAGGTGGTCATCGGTCAGTCGATTGTGAAAAATCGTTTTTCTGGGCACTGGTTATCGAGTATCACTATCAGTATCAGTTCATTAATATTTTCATCATTTCGAAACACCACACAACTGCGATACAATGAAAAGATAGGAAGGTGTCGAAACGACTTGGAGTAGTCTTTGAAATCAGACACCCGCCTTGGCCCAGGCGAAGTAGAGAAGAGCCATGCATACTGAATGAAAAGTAAAGCAGAGAATATAAAAGACAAGAGACAAAATAAGGTGGCATTTAGCGGAATCGACATTGATATGTTAGGTCGTGGTCCGGTAATCCTGAAGGCTGCTGACTAGTAGTTGGGATACTTTCTCTCTGGAACTTGACTCCAAAATTCAGGTAAGTCTTCACTTTTAAATAATTGCTTGATCTCGATATCTGACTGCACATTTAGCAACTCAAGTTGAAAATTACTAGGGGCAGTGGCCACATGATATGCAATAAGATTTGAAAACATTTTCATCATGGGCAAAAAAGCATTCGTTCCGTCAATGCGGCGGTTGAACTCATCAATAACGTTGCTGCTAAGCATGGTTGTAATGACTCGAGTCACGAATTTTTGGTGACTCGAGTCATTTTATTAAAAATGCAAAATGACTCGACCCGACTCGAGTCAATTTTTGTATTGACTCGACTTGTACTCGAGTCATTGCGCATGACTCGGACCAAGTCATATGACTCGAGAATGGGTCTACCAAGACAGGCATTTCATTGTAATTTCGAAGAATAGTAAAGTTAGCACACTATTAATGTTTCGTCTATCAGTACTGCGGTACTTAAAATGCTACCAGAAACTGTTAAAAGTGAGGTAAATGAGTATATTATGAATGTGAAGCATTCGTCACCACCGAGCAGAGTTGTAAAAAGTGGGTTCCACAGGACATTAACTCGTGACTGAACAGTCCAAACAATTACTTGGACTCGGACTCGAGTCAAAACTATAAAAGTGCGATTGACTTGTGACTCGGAACCTTGTGACTTGGTTACAACCCTGCTGCTAAGTCTGTTGTACGCATCGAATGATCCATTGGTTTGATGGTCAGATACGGTTGGAAAATGTGTTGCAACATCACCTGCACTAAGGCTGGTGGTGAGCTGACTTAAATTTGAGTGCCGATTCGAACACATTTGAGTGTGAGTATACTTTTTGACGTGAGTTGAGTAACGAAATCGTTACTACGAATAGAGAATCGCTACTCGACAGCTGATGAATGTCTCCACCCCTACTTATAAACTCCAGACTCCAAGCCAAGCAAAGGTAGGCTAATTTTTGAATGTGAATTTATATTTTTTGTTTAAATTGAGTTTGCTATCGGAGCCGTAGTTGGGAATCACTGATATATAGCCTACTACTATAAATTGTTTATTCTCTCTCAGCCCACGTAATCAGATTTACCGGTAGAGCTGATGGAGGTGGTGTCACCTAATTATTAATAATACATATTCGGGTGGGCCGATTGTTATTAACTACTTTGTTGCATGTTGTTATTCCGTGACCTCCCGTCTGCTATATCTTCAAATTATATTCATGGAATCGCACAAACCTATACCAGAGTAAACTAAAAGACGCACACAATTCCAAATTGGTATTTCTTCGCGGGCACATCATTCTTCTCTGCGAGTGGCATTTGCTCTGTGGGGCTCATATTACCAGGTCATTTTGACGCCTATCGACAATTAGACAAATATGTCGAAGTTTTCGGCCAACATGAGGCGGTCCTTTTCGGCCAAGGTTTGCTCGATCTCTATGGCGGCACACTTCGCGTAGTCCCATGTTGGGCGTATATAACTTCATATAACTTGGTGTGTCGAGACACGGTCATAGTCAACGCGGAAATGCCTCTTTCTTTAATCATGGGTGTTTATTTTTGAGAGGGGCACTCATAATCAAATCAAGATATTTGACCACATTAAATCGCGCCAAGCGCGAAGAAAACTTAACATAAGGTTGCATAAATGTCCAAAAATACTGATTAATTTATGTTGATCCACGAAATAACTTTGAGCCCCCTTCGAGCTCTGGCTCCACTCAATTGGGGGGTTTTGCGTGGGGCAGTTGCGGCCCCTATACAGGTACGATATAAATCAAAACTTTAAACTCGAAATTGCAGGGTCGTCATTTTCGACGTCTTAAATGAGTTGTGTCTTCTGCTGTAGCGATACCGCATGTGTATTGCATATTCGCGTGCGTTTCCGTCCGCCACATCGCAGTATCAAGTGATGTAATTATGTCGCGTTCGTAATGAACTTTCTAACATTATGTTACATTCCGTGTCTTCGTAGAACAGTATACAGTACAAAACGAATCCAAAGTCTTTATTCTGTAACAACGGAATCAGTAACACAACAGCTTTCCATAACATTACTTATTCGGAGCGCAGATACTCCTGAGTCAAGACAGTTCAAGGAACGCATATAGTATAAATACGAAAGTAATGTTCTTGAGGAAATATAGATTGAAACCAGCCAAGTGGCCAAAGGATGTGCGAACATTACACATTCGAGTTCAATGTTCGACGTTCAGCATCCATTTCCCTACAATATAATGAACACGACGCCATCACGTTTTGGCAGCGTCCTTGTACTGTTGTCCAATAGATGAACCTCGGTCCTCGACTTGCAGGCAACGAAACTATTACGCATCGATGCATGAAAGAGAATTTGATCACTTGCTGAAAAGAGGAAGTTGTCTGAATCAGCTGTACAATACATCAGCTATATGTTTACAGCCTGAAGTACTGTCATACACTCTCGATTGAAGCGCTCTAGCAATCTAGCATCAGTAATATTGTTTAGACTATTTAGAGTGTTATTTTTGAGACTGTTATTATCAACTTGCGGAAGGCTAGTCAATAAATATTTGACTGTTTTGACATCAATGGCGCTAGATCTGTCGGGCCGCGTATAAATTTACATTGATAGCACGGAAATATGCGCATCTTGTCACGCGAATGGTGCTTTCCAAATCATTGAAAAGTATCTGAAGTGATAGCGAGGAATTTGACAGAGTAAGATACAGGAAATGTCTGTTAAGCTGCTTTAAAAGGTAATTCAGACAGGTCGCCCCAAATATATTTTGCAATGGGCATACGACAATGCGATACATAGGCCTACTTACTGTGATACACTGATACATATAGCCTACGTCTCCACGACCAAGGACGAATCCAGAATTAAAACGTGTGAAGGTGCAAAAAATCACAGCCAGTCAGGAATACGTTACGAAGTATTGGCGAATTGTCATACCAAGGAAAATAAAGACAATAATACGTAGAAGCAGGAAGTGATCCTGCGGATACGCTAAAATCAGAATCTGGTATATTAGAACTTTCGTCGATATTTGGTATCACAAGTAGTATTTCAATAAAACACTCACCAAGGTTTAACTTACAAGGTTAAAATACAGAGGGCACACACATAGTTTGTTTGTTTTTGTGTTATTCATGGTATTTGTCGACTATTATGGTCATTTACACCAGGCCGATATTCTTCATTATTTTCCGTAACTGCCGACATACAGCACGGCCCACTTCTAGGCTTTTTGTAACACACCGCTTACGCTTACACACATAGTAATACAGATGGAAGAACATATTAAAAAGGCATCTCTGCTAAATTAGAAACTTAGGTGCCCATAGCCGAACCTATCGCATCTCTTACCCCCAATTAGATGGAGGGGCCCAGAATTGTTTCTTAAATTAACATTAAGTAGAACTATAAATTTTCCTTCCATTTAGTGTCACCAGTGTTCTTGATTTTAATATGGGTACCATCCCGCGTCACTTCATTGACAGAAATGGGTGTAACTGTATTCGCAATTTTTAGGAAACGGTATATTCCTAGTATTGCATGGTTTCGTTGGGGCGCTTTAGTCTAGGGCTGTGCAACCTGCGGGCATTTCGGCGCCGGCAATTACCGCATCAGGAGGGCACACCAAGATGTATAAAGTTTCGGCCAACATGGGACTTGATGAAGTTCGCTGATAAAAAGATTGGCAGAGATAGAACCGTGAACACTGCCGCATGTTGGCGGAAACCTACGATATTGATATGTCCAATGGACGTTGTCTATAGGCGAAAATGGCCTGCTCCTATAGTCCCTTCCTTACAAATTGAGCCCCAAGGTACAAATGCAACCTGCGCAGGATAATGATGCGCCTCGTGATGAAATGTTTATTTGGAGTAGCGAGCGTCTCGCAAAAGTCTCCATAATAGTTTGGTCTGGCACATGTCAGCAATACCTATATATTTTAAGTAGCAAAAACATCGCCCGAGGTCACGAAATAACAGCATGCTTCAGTAATGTACAATGGGGTCATCCGAAGAGAGAACCTCATAAATAGTCTAAACAGTATGGCTGGTGTATAACCACGTGATCTTTGACTTTTGACGATTTTATCTAGGGTTACCAATGCCGTAGGGATGGTGTGAACGCGAGGTTCACGTTCGTGTTCTGTGTGTGAACCTTGGAAATTTAGAGGTTCGCGTTCACAACAGAACCTAGGTAGGTTCTGCACTGTGAACCTTTTTGGTAAATTGTAATTTGCACTTCATTATAAGATCTTTGGTTCAAATTTATTGCATTTCAACTGCGGGTCACTCTATGCATGGCGCTGGCAGCATAAAAAATCAACACTAAAAAGCATGCACCTTGACAACCTTAAAAGTTTTACTTGCTTTTATATTACAAAAAGTTTCTCGAAATATCCAGCTTTCCGTTTGTGAATATTTAGTGACTCTCTGCTGTGAGCTTGACCCGCAATCACACAACATCACGAGCGATATACGTAGTCAGCGAATGATGCTTATGCAACCAATCAATGACATTGATATCGTTTTCTGATGCAAAGAATCGAGCGGCCGTACGGGGTCAATCTTGACTTCATATCTTTACTGTATCATTAAAACCAAATCCGTGCGATTAAGGTGCTGGCTACTGCTGTATAACTTGTTGTTTGCGGTATCGGTAGCGAGTATAGAAACCCGTTTTACACTCTGCGCGATATCAATGTAGCAATACTCAGACTCCGAAGTCCGAACACATTGTCCGGTCTGGCCAAGACCGTTAAGGCGTAGGCTTAGCTTCCCTGGTAAGTCCTCGTCGAAATTGCTGGCAAAGCGACGGAATATATTGATTTTATGCGATTATTATATCCTTTGATTACCGCGGTTGATACATTTAGCGACGTTTAAAACGCCAATATATAGGCTACTTCCGCAATGTGACATTATGGGGCCCGGGTCTTCGCTAGGTATCGTGTGCAACTGTGCATTAATATAGGCTATCACTTCATTGAAAGACTGGGTTGAAATTAGCAATATGACGTCACGAGGTTCACGTTCGTGTTCACACAGAACCTTTCGAAAAGGTTCGCGTTCACACGAACCTGAACCTTTCAGAGGTTCACACCATCCCTAGACCATACGTCCACATTTAAGATGATTTGCCCTCTTTTTAGACATTTTTGAAAGTGTCCCCGGAGGACGTCCAAAAGTCCTCTATTTTGAGATTTTGTCCTCATTTTGAAAATTCTGATCAGATATAGGTTAAAATTCGACTGAGATATAGGAAGTCAGCAGTCCAGCCGTCCATTTTTACGGATTATACTCCAGTATTGAAAGTCTGGAAATTTTGAAAAGTGTCCTCTTTTCATATTTCCAAAATATGGTAACCCTAATTTTATCGTCATGGCCCACTATCTGTTGCTGTTTTTTCTGGTATTCATGGCGATTTTCGACTGTACTATGGTCATTCACACCAGGCCAATCTTACTCATTTTTATTCCGTATAGATGCAGACTTGAAGCACGGCTAGCTTCTAGGCTGATAGCAAAACTATTCTGAACCCTAGCTGTATGTCGCTAGAATTAAATATATTCCTTATTCACTGTAGAAATGGTAAATACACACATAATCCGGGAAGCAACCTGCCCCCAAAGGAAAATGGCGAGATTGGAGTAAATTTTTAAAATTTCAGTAATACAGTCAAATTGTTATTCATATGCAATACATGGAGAAGTCAGATTACATAATTGCAGTAGATGAAGAATTGGCAAGGATTACAGAGCAGAGGTAGAGATGATTGAAAATGAAGGATCGATATTACAGAAATTATGCTGTGATTCACAAGTGTAATTTTAGTCCAGTGGTGCATTCAAGGCCTCCCGAAGAATATGCATAGTGCCCATGCCCAATACCGTGATCTTTTGGATCATGTCGAATCGAACGTTACCCGGAATCTGTGGATATGTCTCATGAGTTAATGAGTTAATGAGAATTAAATATATCATTATTAATATTAATATGGTTAAAAGTGGTAGTGGCGCTTGTCTCCCTTAAGGGTCCGGTGCACCACGGTCTGTAATTTCCTCCTGGTATAAGTACCCTTGCAATGTAATTCGACCTCGGCTATACGGATCAAAAATCAAACGATTCTACGACATGACGAATTCAGCCGCAGGGGTTAATAGCTCGGGCTGGACCAAGAGGTTATAAGTCGTGAATGGAATGTCATGATTACGGCTTGACTCAATGAGAAAGGACCGCTGAAAATCATATCCTGCACAATTTAGTAGAAAATGGTCGACGTTTTCGGCGATATTACAATGAAGACATAGCGGAGCATCTGATCATCCTATTTTGAACGAATGAGCGTTAAGCCTACAGTGGCCGGAGCGCAGACGGAACATGATGACCTCAAATTGCCGACATGCATGCATTGACAGGATTTTAGTTGAAATGCAACTATGGAAACGCTTATAATGCATCCATTTATCTTCACATGCGTACCCGTACAGTTCCGCCAGAGAGTTCGCGAATATTGGCTGACAAGTGACTTTGCTTCTCCGATGGTCACCTCAGGGACCTGACGATTGTCTTGCGTTAGTAGTTATACCTATTCCGGCTCATTCGTGAATCCAATATTACCGGCCTTAGTGTGTTATGAAGAGATCGTGTGTCTGTCTCTGTGAATCGTATGTAAAAAGGGTAGTGATGAGATAACCTGTAGTGGAAACGGGTCTGGGTGAATCTCCATATATTATGTTGATTACCCTATCGGGGCTCAACAGCAGCGTTTTTCTTTAGCGGGGCTGACATAGCGCTGGTACGTCCCTTGTGCTGTGTGGGAACCGACGAAAAATCCCTTCATGTTTGATCACGTATTCACCATAAATAGGGCTACCGAACGTCCTCTTTTTTAGCCTAAAATACCACAGGGGACGTTACACAAAATGAATGCATAAAGGTGGATATTTATTAACTATTAGTTATGCATGTTACGCACGTAGAAATCAAACCATCCGTTTCATATCACCTGGGATGGAGGCAGAAAAGCAGTATTCTGAAAAAAAAGTGGTGAAGAAAAGAGGTTACGAGCAGTATTGCTGTGATCGGTGCATCGCAGTAAATATGTGAAGAAATTTGAGTAAGAGTTGCAGACGTGTAGGTAGGCAACCGTCAATATACGCTACTGATGTATATCTAATCTATGGATAAAAGTATGTATTGTATAGTCCTTTACTCGCCACCTACTGGGAATCGGGGGATAGAAATATAGCGACTAATAACGCAAGATAGGCTGTAGACTGTTCAAAAATAACCTTTTTTCCCGGATTCCAGCCATTCACTGATTAAATTGTCAGGTTACCCTAAAGAACGCTGCACACCAAATTTGGTTCGATTCTAACAAGTATAGGACTCCGCAGATCCAATTAAAAGTTTTAATTTATTATGAAAAATTGAAAAAAAAAGTTCCAAATTTTTCTGCCAACCCCATGAAATTGTTGAGCTGTCTTCAAAGACGTTGCAAAACAAATTTGAGTCAATTCCGACCAGTAGAAGCGGAGTCATGTGAGTTTTTCGTTGATAAATCGCGGATTATCCACCGATCAAGGATAATCCGAGAATTCTCATCGAAAACTCACATAACTCCGCTTCTACTGGTCGGAATTGACTCAAATTTGTTTTGCAACGTCTTTGAAGACAGCTCAACAATTTCATGGGGTTGGCAGAAAAATTTGGAATTTTTTTTTTCAATTTTACATAATAAATTAAAAATTTTAATTGGATCTGCGGAGTCCTATACTTGTTAGAATCGAACCAAATTTGGTGTGCAGCGTTCTTTAGGGTAACCTGACAATTTAATCAGTGAATGGCTGGATTCCGGGGAAAAAAGTTATTTTTGAACAGCCCTGTCAGTCGTACACGCAGTTGAGTAGAGAATTGGTAGTGATGGTATATCACTGTCATAGCTCACGGTAACTTTCCGCTTATCATTTGAGCATAGGAAATCTGAACTGCAGTGTAATCAATATGAATATATATATATCCATGAGGGTAATTCTTCGATTCTATTTTCCGATCTCACGATGGAGAAATAGACGGGCAGGCGGCGTTATAGTTTTTTCTAGAAGCTATCAGCACGACCTTAAATCTGACTAAGTTACTCAAAAGATGACAACACCTGATATGTGTTTCACAGCCGAGAACAATGTATGTTGTTCCATAGGCCTCTCAGGACATGTAAAGCTGAATGTCTTGATTAGGTTTATCTATATCACAAGACCTTATGACAAAAGGTATATTACGCTGAAATGTCATCGGGAGGGAGCGCCGATAATTTTGCCGATGTTTGCTACGAGGAAATAGCAAAAATCAAGAATACGGATTGGCTTGAGTTTGCACGCCGGAAATTGGATATCCCCGACAATGAAATTGACGATATAAAGGCTAACTATAGGGACGACATACGCGAACAAAAGTTTCGAATGCTGCAATTTTGGGAGTCGCATCGAGAGGATAGAGAATGCAACCCATCAGCAGCGCTTGCCAAGCTGGTGTCAGATTTTCAAGCGTCGAAATCGGAATTTGAATGTGCGGGTTAGTTGAACTCAGTAGTGCCTCACGTGACGTCATTATGAGTAAAATAAAATTGTGAAAACCTTCAATGAAAAACACACCAATAATTATGTGAATTTTCTATCGACGTTCATCAATGACCAATTTTGAAACATTTTTAAATACAAAATCACGAAATTCACATATTTATAGTTCAATAACATAGTGCGAAAAAAATAAAATTTCAAAATTTATCATTCCACCCCATGACATTGTTAGGCTGTCAGTAAAGATTACGCAGACCAAATTTGGCTCAATTCCAACCACTAGAAGCAAAGTTATTGCAGTAGAAAAATTTGGATTTGAATAAAATAGTATTTACGGTGACTAATTCTTTAATTATTTATTATAAAATCATGGAATTAGAAACTTTTCTACTGCAATAACTTCGCTTCTAGTGGTTGGAATCGGGCCAAATTTGGTCTGCATCACCTCTACTGACAGCCTAACAATTTTAAGGGGTCGGCAGAAAAATTTTGAAATTGTATCTTTTTGTCTTTTAATGATAAATTCAAAACTTTCTACGGCACGAATCTCGCTTCTACTGGTTGCAATGGAGCCAAAGTTGGTGTGCAGCGTTTTTTAACCAGCCTAACAATTTTATCAAGTAGCCAGTGAAATGTGAAGGAAAAGTTTTTTTATTTTGAACAGCCCTAATACACAGCTCAGAATTTGTAATACCTGGTATTAATAGAATGCTACTGTGGTACTGATCTCGAAAATCTACACATTAATAACGTCAGAACATCAGAACTCCCTCAAAATCGTCAAGGAATGTAAAATTAGGCGTTGTTACGTACAATGGCAATGCAGAGAAACAATGACCTGGAGTGAGGCACAGTTAGACATGCGTCACCTGCTTTTAGCTAACAATCCAACAATCGCAGCACAATGTAACAATGCGCTATCGACTTCGCAAACCGATGTTGTAGTATGAATCGTGGAGTTGCGACGGTTAACATGTAGCGCAGAGCAAATACATGTCCCTATGGATATATCTGTTATGTATTTTTCATCCATACCTATTCCTTCAACCGCAGATACGTAAATAGTTTAGATAAGATAAAGAAATAGCCTCGAATGTTGCATTGTAACGGAGTTTGGTATATTGTGACGCAGTCATGCCGTCTGGGAGCAGGTGAGGATCAGCGCAAATCGCAAGCGTATTGGTCATTGCTGCGCAACCGATTGAGCATTCACACTCTCACTCTCGTGCGCACTTGCTCCTGAGCTGCTCAGACGGCATGGCTGCGTCACAATGCCAAACTTCGTTACAATGTAACATTCGAGGCTGATTTTGGGGGGTTGCAGGGCCAAAAGAACAATAAATTTTATATTTTCGCAATCAGTACCGCGGTAGCTTTCGATTGATACCCGTTTTATCAAACTTCGTGCTCGGCGAGCTGGTGAAAAATTACCGTCAAATTGCCTTTAGGCAAATTGAAAGTGTGACGTGGACCAATTTCACTGAGCCGTGAGATTTGCTTGTGTCCACACCATATATGACACTGTGGCGGAACTGACGTTTGCGCTACTTCATCTTCGACTGATTTAATGCATACCTATTTGTCATTTCTTCGTAACAATAACTTTCCATAGCACTCATATCTCATCAATTTAGCAAGCCATGGCCTGCTCAATTGTTGCTGTTAAGATCCAGAATCCAATAGCTGGCGTAATGGAGGGATTACTTAGAATCTAGAATTGTCGTATCAATTTCAGGTGACGGAACTCATACGGAGAGGCACGACGTCAGTGAGAGTCTCATATTGGTATATGATCAAAATGTGGAGCCCCAAATATCAAAAACGAAAACACAGTTGGAGGAAGCGGATTTCTTAGTACGCTCCGTGGCGTGCAACAGCAGCAAAAGACCGAGTCAGAAGGATATCAAAGCAGTCGATACATCATCCCGGAGGTAATGTACTGTGATGCGCACCTCAAAGTGACCACAGAGACTCAACCATTGCTACATGTCGACATACTATACACATCTGACCTGACTATTTATTCCTGGCAACTGACGTAACGGTTAGTCAATGGCTATCACCAGAATTACAGTAGCAGATAATCTTATATCTTGCTTACAAATGTGCAATCACGCATATATCAATGCATGAGTTAGTTGATCGTCAAAAGTATTGTTTTGAGCTTTTTATTATTAATTTCTTTATTCGCAGTAAAACTGGTGAATACACACATAATCCGGGGAGCGCATCATCCTGCGTTTTAGTTACTTTTCACTTGTAATATATGTCTCATCTTTATTATTCAGAATATTCATTCTCACGGGAACATTCGTGAACAGCTCGATGAATTTCTTTTCCGGGATTCTCGTCAAATCTACTCACTGCAATACGTTACTCCTTACCAAAACTGTAAAAGAAAAACCGCGAGAGTTTGAACATTTACCAATCACAACGATCAACAAATTAACCGCCGAAGAAATGTACCACGCTATTACCACCTTCGCGACACAGTCTGTGGTTCGCGGGCACTTGGATCATGCAGGTAGGCATCAAGTAGCGTATATATCAGGGGTGTCCAGTAGGGCTCTTCAAAAATGACTTTTTTTCTCAAATCGCACTGGCTACTTGATAAGACTGTTAGGTTACCTAATTTAAGCCTACACACAGAATTTGGTTCAATTCCAGCCAGTAATCGCTTTGCTACAGGAGAAGTAAATTTCTATTTATGATATAAAAATAAATAACGAAAAATTTGAAAATTTCCTGTTCACCCCATGAAAGTGTTAGGCTGTCTATAGAAACGATGCTCACCAAATTTGGTTCAATTCCGACAAGTGGAAGCGGAGTTATTGCCGCCGAAAAATTTGGATTATGAATAAAATAGTATTTACGGTGACCGATTCTTTGTTTATTTATTATAGTTGTGCTCACCGTAAATACTATTTTATTCAAATCCAAAGTTTTCGACGGCAATAACTCCGCTTCCACTGGTCGGAATTGAACCAAATTTGGTGAGCATCGTTTCTGTTGACAGCCTAACACTTTCATGGGGTGAACAGAAAATTTTCAAATTTTTCGTTATTTATTTTTATATCACAAATAGAAACTTAATTCTCCTGTAGCAAAGCGATTACTGCCTGGAATTGAACCAAATTTTGTGTGTAGGCTTAAATTAGGTAACCTAACAGTTTTATCAAGTAGCCAGTACGATTTGAGAAAAAAAGTCATTTTTGAAGAGCCCTAGTGTCCAGCCCTTGGGAAAAGGGTCACATACGGTTTACGAATGATTTCGCGGCCCGCTTGTAGTGTTACAGTTTATTACCAATTTGTAGTCTTAGAAATGGCTGATTTGTAATTTTTTAGCAAAACCCTCACACCAAAATTCGAATCTTAGAAATATGTGTCATCCTTATATTTACAATTATAAGCATTACAAACACAGCCAGAATAAAGTCATAAAATTCTTACTGTGCATGTCGATTCGACATTTGAATGTAAAGTTTGGCACTGTTTTTCTCTAAGTGTCCAAGTTCGACAATATTGGTCGGAATAGAGGATGTAGCAATGCAAAGGGAGTCTTCCTAATGGTTGTTGCAAAACGGTGATGTCACCGGAGATTTGATTTGGTTCATCCGAGAACAATCCTGCTCTTTCAAGTATCTGATGTTGAATAAAGGCATTTTGCGCGAGTCTCTGATATCAGATTCACTTCAATGAAGTAAGAAAGCAAGAGGTGTATTACTGACTCTTGAAGCACGATAACAATTGTGTGGAATGAATGTGGACTGATAAATTGGAAAATGTGTGTTGCGATTCAATATAAGCCACTTGAAAACAATTGTACCCCCCGAAATGTAAGTTCGACATAAATTACCTTGAAAATCAAGTTGATAAATATAATTCATAGCGAAATGTACCCTGCGGGCGACTCAGGATCTTCCCACGGGCCAAGGGTTGAACAGTCTAGGAATGGTGTGAACGTGAGGTTCACGTTCGCGTTCTGTGTGTGAACCTCGGAAATTTAGAGGTTCGCGTTCACAACAGAACCTTGATAGGTTCTGCACTGTGAACCTTTTTCATATATTACAATTTTCACTTCATTATAACATCTTTCGTTGAAAATTATTGCATTTCAACTGCGGGCCACTCTATGCATGGCGCTGGCAGCATTAAAAATCAACACCTAACGAGCATGCGCCTTGACAATCTCAAAAGTTTTACTTGCTTTGTTACAAAAGTTTGCTCGAAATATCCATCTTTCCGTTTATGAATATTTAGTGACTCTCTGCTGTGAGTTTGACCCGCAATCACACAACATCACGAGCGAAATACATAGTCAGCGAATGATGCTTATTCAACCAATCGATGAGATTGATATCGTTTTCTGATGCAAAAGAATCAAGCAGGCGTACGGGGTCAATCTTGACTTCATATCTTTACTGCATTATTAAAACCAAATCCTTGCGATTGAGGTGTTGTTAATGGGGTAATATCGGTAGCAAGTATAGAAACCCGTTTTACATTCAGCTTAATATCAATGTAGCGATACTCAGACGCCGAATACATTGTGCGGTCTGGCCTAGAACGTTAAGGCGTAAGCTTATGTTCCCTGGTAAGTCCTCATCGAAATTGTTGGCAAAGCGATGGAAGATATTGATTTTATAGGAGTAGCCTATCATATCCTTTGATTGCCTCAGTTGATACATTTAGCGACGTTTAAAACGCCAACATTTACTTCGGCATTGTGGAATGATGTGGCTCGAGTCGTCGCTAGGTATCGTGTACATTAATATAGGCCAGGGGTGGGCAAACTACGGCCCGCGGGCCGCATGCGGCCCGCAACACCATATTGTGCGGCCCGCGAGCGTCTAAAGAAACTTATTAAAAATATTGATAAAACGCGTACTAAAAATCGAATTGATGCAGGAACATTTTCGTAGTATATTTTACCACGATTTAAGGCAGTGGTTCTCAAACTGGAGGCGGGAAAGCATCTGGAGGGGGGCGCGAAGCTGAGCTCGACTGAAAAAATTTTTCGCGCTCCGCGCGATTTACATGTCATTCATCATTATATGCTCTGTATTTAAGTCTGAATTTCATATTTAAAAATCTCTCATCCACAGTAGTAGCCTTCCATGCCATCAAACTCTCCGTTAGGTGTGCTAGCATCCTGGTTGCGTCTAGAGATATTACGATAAGGGGTACGCGAAATCTTTCACCATCATTAGGGGTAGGGCGTGTCTTAAGAAGTTTGAGAATCACTGTTCTAAGGTAAATACTGACTATATTATTTTTTATGTTTAATTTCTGGCGCGAGAGCCCGATCTCAAGGCCCACGCAGTTTGAAAGGTTTCAACTGCTAAACATCACAGAAATCCTAAACGAGATTGACATAATTCGGATTGGATTGGCCATTCCAGTTTTACTTATTTCAGTGATGTGCTTATAAAAAACGATTTGCGCGTGTCTTAGGCAGATTCGTTCTCTGTATGCGTAGAATTGGGTATTTATATTTTATCTACACATAGTAGAAGCGTGCTTGAAGCTAACATGGTTATGATGCTGTCAGCATTGTGTGTCCTGGAACTGGACCAAAAGTGGAATTAGTAAATCTATGAGCAGATCGATGCTCACAGATTTAAATTTCAATCCGGTTCTAAGAATCGGGACAACCGACTTTCATCTCTATAGTTTTGACAAATTGGTTATTAATTGGTCGACCAGCAGCCTATGAAATATCTTGTCACTGTTTCTGACGCGTATCGAACAATGTTTGGTTTGTTTTAGTAAGCATATATATTATCTCCATGCCATCACTATATAATCAAATACCAATAATACGTTTTGGTTTATAATCCAAATTTTATATAGTGCGGCCCGCGAACGGATTCAGATGTTGAATGCGGCCCGCGGGCTCAAAAGTTTGCCCACCCCTGATATAGGCTATCACTTCATTGAAAGATAGGGTTGGACTTAGCAATATGACGTCACGTGACGTCATGAGGTTCACGTTCGTGTTCACACAGAACCTTGCAAAAAGGTTCGCGTTCACACGAACCTGAACCTTTCAGAGGTTCACACCATCCCTATTGAACACCCCTGTCATATCATACACAGCATGTTGCGTATATACCTCTGCGGTTCTAACTTTCGCAGTATGTATTCCTTTGAATAAAATACAACCCTTTTCTGGTAGATTCCGACGAAGAAGACTTTGATGACATGCCTGAAGATGACAAGTATCATCGGCACACCCAGGCTTTGGAAGACAGCGGTTTTCCGGATCCAAACGATGCCAAATATTCCAATGTATTAGTAATCGGACGAATAAGCAGAAGAATTCCTGGGTTACGAAACTTGGCGAAAGTACCATGGTTGAAAGTTTTTGATTTTGATCCGAAGAGTCGAGCTTTGGGCGTGCTAGCAAACGTGGAGGAAAAACTAAAATCATTGAGGCACGTCACTATTTCTGACGCCAAGGATAGTAGCGTTGAATCAATCAACGACAATGCAACGAATTGGGTGTTCATCAACGGATATTGCGATAGTGAATTTAAACATTTCGTGGAATGCCCCGAGCTGGATGAAATGGTCGTGTCGAAACATCTGAACTCGTTGGTAGATCACTGCGTGGCGAGACAAGTCTTGAAGGTTGTTGTGATCTGGGAACCGTGTAACTATGACGAGCGTTTGGACATATTCATGAATTGTCTTCGATTCGTACTCAAAAGTCAGAAGGTCAAATTTTGTTCCGTCTTATGCACACCTTCAAAGCCGGACAGGCGATCTGAACTGGGTCAGATGGTGAAGCGTCTTCGATTGGAAGAGTCAGTTTGTGTCGTACCGATTCTATCTATCTGCAGATGGATCAAGGAAAAGAGCAAAGAAAACTTAAATGCGTGCGAAAGTAAAACGTTGCCTCAATTTCTATCGGATGGCCAAAACGATGCGTTCATTCTAAGCCAGAAAGACTTGAACTGGCTGTCCGTGTGTTTTGATGTGATTGGATCCAATGAAAGTAAAGTTCCCGATGAGAGTTTAAGTACGAATGGACAAGATTTCCTGAAAGGAGGGAAAGCTGAGTGGCAGATCATAGCGTCGATGAAATATGTCGCCAACCGGGATATTTCGCCCGATCCGATTAAATTTGTTCGAAATCAATATATTGACACAGGCAAGTCTGGTATTGTCACAATTTTTCACCCGCCCGGTGGTGGTGGAACAACATTTTCGAGAAGGCTTTTGTGGGAGCTACGAACCTACGCGCCTTGTCTGGAATTATTATCCATGAATATTTCGATTGAAGATGTGAAAAATAGATTGAGTTTCATTCGCAATGAGACTCATCTACCCGCCGTGGTTTTGGTGGATGGGAGTAGTCCTTTGGATGTGAAGACGTTACTCGAGACCTGTAGATACGAAAAGGTTGTTGTCCTGCACGTGCAGAGATTTTATTCATCTAGTAAAAAGTTACCAACGAAGAAGACAGCAGATTTTATATGGGTTCCTGAAAACGTTTCGAAGTCCGAGGCTGACAATTTATTGACTATTTTCTCGTCAGTAAGGCCGAAACGGAAAGGCGCTTTAGCTAAATTGACTGATGACGTAAATCGAGGATCCGATCATTGTATGTTCGAATACGGATTGACTGCTTACGATTCAGAATATCACGGAGTCAAAAGCTACGTGCACGGAAATTTGCAGATTTCAAAGGGTGACGAACTCAAACCTTGGCACAGAGTGCTGATGTATCTTTCCCTTGCACTTTACTACGGTCACTGCGCTTTACCGTCACAATTATTCTCCAATTTACTGTTGCAAAACGACGAAGATGTTGTTACACTTGAAGATTTGCCTCACCAGGCTAAAAAATTTGTGATTGAAGATGGCGTCAACCTATGGAAAATCAGCTATTTCATTGTTGCCAAAGAAATTCTGGAACAAGTTCTTGTAAAAAGACAATATCCGGAGTATCCCAACCAAGGACGGAATTTGACTCTGGAAGCGCGACAAAACTTATGCGACATTGTAGTGGATTTCATAGAATTTGTTAAGAGGAACCTATCGCCTATGCTTGCAAAGCGGATTCCTTCGCACATTCAAGATATCTTGACCAATATTCTTATCAAGCGAAATTACCAATATGCGGGTGAGAATGATGAGTTCGGGAGCAGATCGAAATATTCACGGATTGTGGACGATGTCGCAGAAGATGAGAGCAGGAAGCGTATCTTAAAGACGTTGGTTGAAAATTTCCCTTCGAATGCAGAATTCCATGCTCATCTCGGGAGGTTTTATGGCATAAATAAACATTTCCAGGATGCCGAAATATGCTTCCAGGATGCCTTCCGCGTTAGACACCAAGAGAAAAAGGACGGGGAAAGACGTGATGAAAGCCGATCGATATCAGACGGTGACCCTGTTCTACACCGAATTCACAGCATGTACGCGTTCTATTTAAACGAACAAATACGATATGAAATTACAGAATCGAGAAGCGCGCCTAACAAAAAACTCGTCGAGAGTATTCTTGAAAAAGCGGGACTCGCCGTTGAAAATTTTCGCAAGAGCAAGAATTATTACCAAAAAGGTTGTAATCCGAACTATGTGTACATTGGAGAGATTAAAGTTCGGTTGATGATAGCAGGTTACGCCAACAAAATCACTCGCAATAATATAGCGAGTCTTGAGAAAGAAACGATCCCATTTTGTTCCCTGGGAAAATTCGTTTTCGAATCATTCAGCGTCTGTGATCAGTTGCTTGTGCAGTGTACGCAGTACGCTGAAGAATACAAAATTCCGCAAGATGAGCTGGACACATGCATCAACAATTTCAATACGTTTTTCAAGAGCAGTGAAATGGCGTTGAAGCACTGGATGGGCCGTGACGAGTCGACATACTCTAAAAAATGTCACATTGCTGTTTTGAAAATCGAAATGACGAAGAAAAACGGTAACTATCCCAAATTTCATATCTACGAAGACGCGAAGAGCGAAAAGGTCGTGCTTCAGCTAATCAGATTATACGAAGGTGTACTCAACGACTCCCGGAGCAACGAATGGCAGCATTCTTACATTTCAAACTATATGATAGAATGGCTACAGGCTATCCGCCACCCACTCCTCGGACGGAGGGAGAGCTACAGCTACACACTAAAGAAGGTGCATTCACGCGTGGAAAAGTGGGATCAGAAAAATGAGCACGGATCTTTATCAACATTCTACCACTACGTGCTGACAACCCTTCTGGCATTGAACGGGGTCAGAGGAGAATTGACAAACATGTACAGCAAAACGTCCTATAGTCTGAAAGAACGCATAAAAGACATGAGGATTCCGTCAGCTGCTATGGAGAGAACAACAGAGTGGTTGGGATGTATTGACAATTCGCAATCATTTTTGACTCTTATCCACCGGAATTTACTAGGCGAATGGGATGGAACGTTTTTCAAGAAAGACAAAGCAGCCAAGCTCAAGGTGTGCAAGGGAAAGATTTCCACTTGTCACATCTGGTATGGTCATATTGTCCTCGATGGAGCGCGGAAACCAGAAGTCACCGTGTTTTTCAATCCGCAGCGTTATGGTTTCGTATCATCAGATAGCAAGCAGAAGATCAGAGTGGAGTTTTACGTGGGATTTAACCCAAGACACTGCGCGGAAGCCTTCCAAGTAAAACGCCTCGAAAAGTACGAATGCCCGAAATGCAAGACTCCGACCGAGATCTCACGACTAGGAAGGGTGGCTGCTAAATGCACCAGTAACTGTGAAAGATGTGATGCCGTCGTTGACTGTCAAACTTGCCAGAATGTCTCAATATAGCGTGTCTGTCTATATTGTAAATATGTCTGTCCGCTCCTATTTTCCTCCTGACCAAGTTATTTTCATTTTCAATTGCTCTGTATTTCGCAATCTTTCTGTGATTTATTTCGAACAGACGGCCAGTCACGTTTCAGATATCAGTTGCCCCAAATCACTGACCGTAGACCAGCACTGTATTGTATGTTCCTGTGGAAGTTGCATTCCTGAGCTCAGGCAATTCGAAGGAACGATTTATGGATTTGTTGAGACTGACACCAAAATTTGCATCAGTGAATATCTAGCATAATTAGTAACATATTTATCTACACTTCTTCAGCCATCTTAAGACCATAAGCAGGTTTTCATCGATATTTAACGTAGTCGGACTTTAACCGCATTTTGAATTTGCTTTGAAACTCGGATTTTACCAAGATTTTCTACGGAAATATGAAGAATTGGCATGATATTGGAAGTTCACCATTCGGACTTTTCCGGTTTAAATTTCAAATTGCAAGCCGAAGCCGAACGGATTTGAATTCTAGAATTTGGGAATCCAACCATTTCTGGTGCAGTAAACACAACGAAATCGATTGGTTCACTGTGTCTGGATTACGTAATTCTCTTCAGTTGACACAAGAAAACTTACGGGAATATTTACACTGGCTTGCCGAGCGCTAAATTTGATAAAACGTGTATCAATCGAAAGCTACCGCATTACTAATTACGAAGATAGAAATTTTTATTGTGCTCTTGGCCCTGTAACCCTTCAAAATCAACCTCGAATTCTGCATTGTGACTGGTCATTTGCAATGTGACGCAATAATGACGTCTTAAATAACGATGCCGCTGCTCAGTAACAAGTGAGCACTGAGCAGCGACAAGAGTGAGAGTGATCCGGTCTGTCCTATGAATGGGGGAGTTCCACTTCATTTTGGACACGCGGTGGCGATAAAGATAACTCGACCCAAATCTGTTCTGTTGCTATATGCTTTACTATGGGACTGGACAAAATATGGACCTAATTTTGTCTCTTGAAATACAACGAGGATGGTAAAAGTATCCATATCAATATTATTCATTCGTATCGATATCAAATAGCTGTTGGCCAACGAAAATGATGCTATTTATTGGCGTCTTGTCCTCGTGACAGACATTGGCATCCTGGCATCTTACATTGCTGTTAATTTTCGTGCGTATAATAAGTTACCAGCGATGGTTTGTTTTGGTATTAGCGAAAATCAATTATGCACTTTGAAGTCTGTTCGCGGCGATTCGATTTCATTGTGTTTTGCGATGTCACTTTTGTGTTGAACCATGATGAAATAACGATCGCTAATCATTATACAGTGTATATACTGTATACAGATACACAAAAGAGGTTAGGAGCCAAAGCGAACCCTGAGACGCGATAGTTCATGCCAGCGACGATGCCTTGCGCACCAGGCGTATTGCAGATGCGATTGCTCAGACCAACGATTATATTAAAAACACGGGAGTGGACGCTCACGAGTGCAAATGCAATATAATTTAGAGAAGCGGAGCGATGGAGAGCGGAGATGGTATTTCTCAGACCACTCGGGTTGAAATAGATGTTTCTAAAGAGATGGCGTCGCGTCGACTGATCAAGAATTACTGATTACAAATTAGCGATGTACATTTGGTTATCTAAAATGGTCGCCGATTTGGGGAAATAGTGATTGTTCTGACGCGGCACTGATGTCAATGAGTGCCGATTTATCAGGTGTCGGATCCTGTCTGCTATATATACTAAATCTGGCAATGAGGACTATATGGTAAACTTTGCGTATCAGTTCTCTTGTATTCTCAAATATACAGAGGTGGTCAAAGTAGTCAAGAAAGCTATTCAAGTAGAAGTAGAAGAAGCGACGAAAAAATCTACTCAGGTACGAGTAGAAGTACTTCTTCCATAAGCAACCCAAAACTACTTGAAGTAGAAGTAGAATTTACTGACTTAAAATCTACTCAAGTAAGTAAGTAAGTAGCTGTGAAAAGGATCGTGATTCGTTCGCATGGATTGTCAAAAGCTGCAAATTGAGCTATGCGAAAGGTGCAGAGCTTGATTCATATTGATGCATACCTGGAGCTGGAGGTATCCAATTTGGACAGCATAAGCATTCGTCTGCATTAAGGGATGAAAATGATAGTAATGATATGGAAATGTGATACTAATCCTCTGCTTACTCGAACAGCCCGTTTTAGAAAGTGTCATGATATGGCGCCCTTCCCCATATTATAAGGCCCGTATAGTTTAGTCGAAGAGCAATACAGAGAAGTTGTATCGGATACGGTGTAAACACTTAACGCGATTAGTAAACGTTGGAAAAAAATATGCTGGATCGTAAAAATGCCATATTGTGTAGCTTTATTTCCGGAAATTAAAGGTATTACTATGCACTTGCTTGCATCTTTCAACATGTAAGTTCTCCAGACAAAAGAACTGAAACTATAATTAGAACTCAACCTATAATACTCGTAATTGAAAGAAAAATACAAATACTACTTCTAAAAAGCGGAAAATATATTGTAACGTTAAAAAAGTCAAATTCCACTTTTTTTCAGATTAGGACACGTCATGGGCTGCTAGGTATAATGGGTAATTGATAGATTGCGAAACGGTACTTTCAAACGTTATGGGGGGGGGCATACTTACTGTGATGTAATATCTGATATAGGCGACAATACGGTGTGAACGGAACCACGCAACCCGGTATTTAAATTATGTTCAGCGATACTTTCGTTAAAACATATTTTTAACTCAACATATCTACTGTGCGCGAAGCACAACGAAAATTCTGGGTATTACATGACTTTTATGAAAATTAAATGTTGGTAGTACGTGAAAAGAGCCCCGAAATTCCTCAGGCTATCTTTTCTTATTAGGCGATTAAACTACTTCTACTTGACAAACTGAAAATAGCGAAAAGTAAGTGGGTAGTTCGCGAAATATTACGAAGTAGAAATAGCGGGAAAAGATCTACTTGATCAAATACCAGAAGTAGAGGAAAACTACTTGAGTACTTCGAAAAAGTAGAAGTACTTCGTAACTGACCACCTCTGTGCACATGCACATGTAATGTAAGTCGACGTATATTTCAAAGACTTCAGTGCAGTGAAACAATTGAATAGATAACTATTATTAGGCAGATAAACAAGCCGAAAACATTCAACCAGCGTTCGGACAGATCATATAATCATAGAGTGCACCACTGCACCCGGAAAGACTTCCCGTCAAGCAAGCAATCTTGCACGGGCAATATCGCATTCTCCTTGTCTGAGTCCTAGCGTCGTTAGCCGGCGACGTCAGAGCTATGTGTCGATACATTATCTCGCGTTCCCTCACCGTGATGGATTCGATCGGCCGTCGTTCAGCCGCTCGTTGACTTGAACTACGCATCCGTCTTCGATCATTCTCGCCACGACTTTGGCGATGTTTTTCGCGTCGTCCAAGCCGCAGTGCAACTACCCTCGGAACTTGAATCTGAGATTCGACAGCATGACCTCTAGCTTTGCCTGCTGATCTGGGCAAAATCGGGTGGACGAACGGAGTTCGACATCGAAACTATTGTTTATTATGCCGGTGAACTAGTGGTATAGGGCTGCTTTAGCAGAAGTGGAGTCGTAAACTTTCAATTACTATTAGAAGCGTGGGAGTCTCACAAAAACCTACAACGAAACCGGGCATTGCTGCACTGAAAGTAGGGAGATCAGGAATCACATATCGGCCTGCCGTAAAACGACCAGTGTATTCGACCGACCGACAAAGAGAAGATTAATATCGAAGAAGACTGTGACTGTGACTAGGTCGAGGTTGATGCCAGTGTAAGAGACCCCAACTGGTGGGTCCTTTAGCATCCCCTTGTCTGTTCAATACACCCATTGTGTGTCTTGTATATCGCATCGCATTGTGTGCGTGTCTTTGGCAGACGAAAATATAATCTGACGATTAAATAAAAAACATAACAAGACATGCCAAAATTCCTTGAATCGGAAAACGAAAGGCGTCACAAAAATGTGCTCGAGCGGTCGAGGGTGGCCAGTAATTTGTGACTAATTCCACACTCGACAGTTTTTGTTTTTTAATTAAACTATACCTGTAAAAGTTTAATTTTTATTTACTCAGAAAACTCTACTCCGCTTGTACCCGAGTAGAAATTTACCACGTTGTCTCTGCCAAGTAGTTTGACGAAGTAGAACTGGACAAGGGGTCGTAGACTTATGCTCGACGCTGGTTTTCAAATTCGCAAGATGTCAAAAAAGGTGCCATTTACAAAATATTACGCCTTAACCCCTTAAAAATATCGCCCAGCTGTCCCAATAATTCTGTGTCGTAAACTACAAAGAGGCCTACACCCGTTAAACTGGAAGTAGAAGACGGCTGGGCAAATTTACAACTGTACTCAAATTCGTTGAACTGTCATTAATTGAACTGTCATTAAAATTTGCAGGATATTCTCCATTATTGCATGATATGAGCCAATATGTAAAATACCATACGTCGAAGTCCAAACGCGGTATCGAAACAAACGCTCACCCATCTTTTTTCCCATTTCGGGTAGCTGATAGGGTCCAGCAGGGAATCTGGAATCCTAATTAGATTGTAGACTGGTGTAGCAGACCGCTGGTCCTTTAATTCAATGTCCCTAGTTGACGCCAGGTATCTGTTATGAAGAAAAATGGCCTTTGTGATGCATGCGGGATCAAAGAAAACGTGGAGCATTTCCTCCTCCGTTGCCCCAAGCATGACGGTGCCAGGGCGAATCTAATTCAGACCGTCGAGCGGAATAAAATACCACTAATGCCACAGTCCGTACTCACAGATGTACATACTATAGGGCCAGTCATCGAATTCACGATATTAAGTGGATGGGCAATATCAAGAATAGTACACCATCGAATAAGTACAACAGTCATTATCGCCAGATATCGTGCTGTGGCGAAAATCTAAGTAGTTAAGCCCCATTAACCCCCCCCCCTCCCCCTTCAATACTTACCTACCACTTACATTCACGAGGCTCCAACTGCAAATTAAACTTTGAAGCACACTGACAATTCTGCGTTCGCGAGGTCCAGTTCACTAATAAATTGAAGCTTAACAAAAATAATTGTTTCGAAACACTTACCGTATGTGTACCAGCAATCCAGCATTTATCTACAGGCCTAATTGTATACGTACTTCAGCATTAGGTCTACTTACAATTATTTTATCCGTATCGGAGAACAAAATGGGATCGCATGTATATATGCTGATTTCATTTTTTCTTTATATTGAGGTCACCCCAAAGGTTGGCGGGCACTGCTCAAGATAACCCTGCGACCCATCGGCATTGTATCTGTGTATAGCATACCGCTTCGCTATTCACCGCTCCTGCAGTCGGTTCCCGGGGACTGATCTAATTTTATCGCACGAGAACTTGAGCCTTTGCGACAGTAACTATACTTTATTACAAAAAGACGTAAGCCCAATCATTTATTGAAGTAAACTGTATGCAACTGCACGGCTATGGCGGACGCGAAGGCGGAATACAATCACGGTCTACAATAATTTACAAGCGAATAGATAAGGGATATGCAATTACGAGAACACAAAAATTAAGTGCTGAAAACTTGTCCATGTTCATGTCCTTGTCCACTGTACACTGTACGGTTGTATATAGCCTACATCCCGGTCCCGCGTACGGCTCAAAATACCTCCAGCTGATTTTACGA
This sequence comes from Botryllus schlosseri, assembly GCF_051294905.1. NCBI lineage: Eukaryota > Metazoa > Chordata > Ascidiacea > Stolidobranchia > Styelidae > Botryllus > Botryllus schlosseri. The sequence goes on from NC_137239.1 coordinate 20,549,549, forward strand.
CCTATTCATGCCGCGGAGGCTCCTGGTCTGGACATCCATCGATCGCAATTCAAGGGGCACTGCCGCACTTGTGTATCCTCTGGTGGTACCACTCATCAGTAGTTGACAGTGAATGCCCACCACGCAGATGGGCGTGATCTGTGAAGACAAGATGCATGACTAGACCAGTCCCGGGGAATTTATTAAAACAACCGAGTAGCCAACACAGCTATCAATTGGTATTTAGTAGGGATGGTGTGAACCTCTGAAAGGTTCAGGTTCGTGTGAACGCGAACCTTTTTGAAAAGTTCTGTGTGAACACGAACGTGAACCTCGTGACGTCACGTGACGTCATTTTGCTAATTTCATCTCTATTTTTCAATGAAGCGATAACCTATATTAATATACACGATACCTAGCGACGACTCGGGCCACATATAAGGCCTCAATGCTGAAGTACATATTGGTGTTTTAAACGCCGCTAAATGTATCAACTGAGGCAATCAAGGGATATAATACTCCCATAAAATCAATATCTTCCGTCGCTTTGCCAACAATTTCGGCGAGGACTTAAGAAGAAATATAAGCTTACGCCTTGAATGTCTAGGCCAGACCGGACAATGTATTCGGCGTCTGGGTATTGCTACATTGATATTGAGTTTAAAACGGGTTTCTATACTTGCTACAGATATTACCCCATTAACAAGTTGTACGGCAGTAGCCAACACCTCAATCGCACGGATTTGGTTTTAATGATACAGTAAAGATATGAATTCAAGATTGACCCCGTACGCCTGCTAGATTTTTTGCATCAGAAAACGATATCAATCTCATTGATTGGTTGAATAAGCATCATTCGCTGACCATGACCACGTATTCGGCTCGTGATGTTGTGTGATTGCGGCTCAAGCTCACAGCAGAGTGTCACTAAATATCCACAAACGGAAAGCTGGATATTTCGAGCAAACTATTGTAACAAAGCAAGTAAAACTTTTTAGATTGTCAAAGTGCATGTGCGTTTAGTGTTGGTTTTTTTATGCTGCCAGCGCCATACATAGAGTGGCCCGCAGTTGAAATATAATAAATTTGAACCAAAGATGTTACAATGAAGTGAAAATTGTAATCTATGAAAAAGGTTCACAGTGCAGAACCTACCGAGGTTCTGTTGTGAACGCGAACCTCTAAATTTCCGAGGTTCGCACACAGAACACGAACGTGAACCTCGCGTTCACACCATCCCTAGTATTTAGTACTAGCACTATACCAGGAAGCGCTTGAAATTATATCAACCTAATGTCGACGCGTGCGGTTGTTAACGAGCCATAACTCACCACCTTTAGAATGCCACCCATATGACATCAGAAATCTGACGCAATCAATGCTATCCATTCGAGTAAGGACGAAAAACATTCGTCAATCATACCCAATAACTCACGAGGATAGTTTAACGTGACTGTAATCAAGTGTTCTTCGAGATCAATGGAGACTATAATAACCTACATACTATAGTTATTATATAGTCGTATCAAGGAATAAAAGCTTTTATCGAGCAAGTTCAACTGTATCCCCGGGTGGTCGCAGAGTGATTGGTCTCTCATGAGACGGAATGGAAACGTGGTGCATAATGTTCCTGGAATCTGAACATCCTCTGAGCATCCAAACAATACTGGGTACAATGCACGACGCATATGGGTACAAAGGGACTAGTGATCTTTATAGAATTTTGCCAACGAATTATTGTGATTGGACATTTTGATCAATTTTCTATTAAATAACGTATAATTGCACATTGCATCTCGTACCTTCTACTTTGGTGCGTCGCACCCTCAAGGGTCCGCGGACCCCTGTTTAAGAATTATAAATTCTAAATAAACATATACTCGTTGACAAATGTCCGTACATTTGTCTGGGATTACCATTGCGACGTCATAATTCAGAGCAGTGCTTTTCAACCTTTTGGAGCACCATCCGCATTTTTTTGCAAAACATATGTCATCCGCACAAATCTACCGAAAATCGTTATACAAAAAGAAAATGAAGATGCGCAGATCTGCAACAAGTAAGCTACTGGTTTAAGCCATCGAGTGTGTCATTGAAAAGTTCATTCTTTTCCTTCGTTTTGAATTTAACCATCATAAACTAAATACCTTTTCGGCAAGTGAAAAATGCTTGCTGGCAGCAATCGTTTTTAAGAGTAGGCTATGACACAAAAGCCCCGGTTCGTCGACGGGGTGCAGTATCCACATGTCTGTTTAATGCTTCTGCCTGATGGCTTGCAATATAAAATCAATAATTATCAAAGAGAGCTACCTAATGATACGCTGCTCCGATTTGTGTTCTTTTTTAAAATAAAATTCGCGAATGGCTGCTGTCCCCAACACTTGGAACACCAGTGGCGGCTCGTGACAATATCGGGTGGTGGGGCAAGGGCTGCGAGCGACTTTTATCAACATGACGTCACAATGGCGTTTTCCAACGTAAAAAAGTAACTTTATGATGCTCACATGAATTTCCCGACAACAGTGATTTTAACGTAGGTGCCGCGAGAGGTTTGCCGGTGAGCCGTGACTTGAAGTGTGGTAACAAATGTTTTATTCATTTATTTTTTAACAAAGGATTATTTTACAAAATGTACGTGAACTAAGAATCGTCCCTATGCCACGAATCAAGTATCAGGTCATCCTTAGTAGCATGCGTTATGATTTCATGGTATAGTTATAGATTACGCAAATCGATAGACCCTAATTTTTCTAAGCCCGTCCGAAAGTGTTTCGTACACGATCCTGGTGTGTTACGACCACTGAGCTGGTGGTTACGACCAGAGATGGGCGGATTCCAAAATTTCGGGATCCGAATCTATCCGGATCCGGCTGGCAATTGGAAATTCATAGTCCAAAGAAATCCGGCTGGTGAATGTCCAGTTCGGAATCCGAAAAAATCCTGCCAGAACAATGCTAATTAATCATATCACAGCAAAAAAATCCGGCTAAAATCCGACCGTCACCCCAAATTCAAAATCCGGATCCAGTCCGGCCAGGTAAAAAAACATTGAAATCCTGCTCCGGCTCCTGAACCGGACTGTGGCCATCTCTGGTTACGACCAGGTGATAATAGGCAACCAAAACGTAGGCACCCGGCGTACGATTGGATCAATAGACTGGACAACTTCTAGACCTCTCATTTTCGCTCTAAAGACAACTGCGTAAACTACGTACGGAGCAAAGATTCAATACGATTCATGTTCGCACTTGACTTGACCTGACTCATTCCAATGACTAGAACTCGAGAGATTGCGTAAGCCTAACTGGAAAGGTCAACGAGTTCGGACACATACGCAATTCTTATCTCATAGATTGGGCCTGTCATATTGAATCCAGAACATCAATTTGAATGGTCTTTGAAGAACTAAGGACAGCAGCCTCGGAACTTCGGTCTCGGAACATCATAGGACATTTTGGCCTTGAAACTGGAGACTGTGACACAACACATACGGCTTACAGTCTATAAGTCTGCTGCGAAATCGCCGTTGGAAAATATACTAATCAATAAATACGTGAATAAAAGCCGTAACTTAGTATACTGTTACAAGAAATCATCGAGAAGTAGCATACGCAATCTCATAACCCATTCCGGTATGGTACACTGTCAAAATCAATACAAACAGACGAACACCGAACTTTGAGTAAAATAGATCGAGGAATAGGCTGATCGAATGATCAGCTGTTAGCCGACATCGAAAATGAAATAGCTATCGCATTTGACAGGGGATTGTAAGCAAATGGTTTGAAGGCCACAATTTCACAGTGAAATGGACATTGGCAAACATAAAATTATGTGAATATTTGAATGCAAACCGAGAATCTTGGTCAGCTGTTTCATGCGATCATCGAGATATACCATTGGAAATATCATCACCGATCTCGTTATGCAACGCAGACTATAGATTAGCACAGACCGACACCGGCTATTGCGTGAGATCCGCAATGACGTAGGTAGGCTAAGTATCAGATCAGCGCGCATCTCTACCATACTCGACCTCGAAAACGAAATAACTGCCTCAATCATTGAGTGTCAACTTTAAGACTTGGCACCGTGTTCGATACTAAAATCCAGACATACCGTGCGAAAGCTCATGACAGATCTAGGTATGGAACATCGTTGAAATCAATAGAGATCAATAACGGCTTTTGCGTAAATTTGTTGGCGATAAATGAAGAGTCAGCTCTTACTCGACTTTGGAAACGAAATTACCACCCACATAGTTCAGTGACAAACTTAAAACTTGTTACAGCGGTCGATACTAACACTTATCGTGCCAAATGTCATGACCGATCTCGGTATAGAACATCGTCAAAATCAATGGAGACCAATACCGGCTTTTGAGTAAAATCTGTTTGCTTTACTATGTACATGATAGATCAGCACACACTGAACTTCGGAAACGGAATTACTACCATTATCTTTAAGTAGCAAGCCTGAAACTTGGAGCAGTGTTAAATACTACCTTCACGACATATCATACCAAGTTTCAAGAAATATCATGGTGCGAAACACCGTCAAAATCGACCTATTCCAGCAAAGGTCGACTCAACGCATATTACGGTAACCGAGTTCAGATATAGATACGATTGTTACATCACACCTTAGGGGCGAGCAAGCATATTTGCCCCGGTTGCTCGGCCATTTTACGAATAGCAGAGAGTAAATCACCGTTTCTTTATTGTGCGCGGCTTTGAGAGAATAGATAGTGAAAGCTTGTTATGAGCGCTACCGGGGCAAGCCCCGGCTAGGCATTCACAAAGCGAAAACACAGAAGAGAATTCGATTTTCGCAGAGACTTCGCTATGTATGGGCGTTTGCAAGCGAAAGCACAAGAAGAACGCGGGTTTCGCTGTGATCTCGGTATATATTGATTGCTGTGCGTCTATAAATGGTTAAATTGTTATTGAACAGAATTTTAGGTGGGGCAATGCCCCAGTTGCCCTATAGGACGAGCCGCCACTGTGGAACACTAATAGCAAGAAATCGCGCAAAGCACGAATAAAATTATTGCAAGAAATTCAACAATCATTGCATACATGTTAACAGATCTCATTGGTGCTGTGGCGACCTAAAATTGTACCCTTTGCGACCCATACTTTAAGAACTCTTAATGATCGAGAAATCTGCGTTACAGTAACTTGCAAATGTTAGTCAGTAATGATGGTATTTACTACTATTTTCGTACCTCGTGCTCAACGAGCCGTTTTTACGAAAATATGATTAATGTTACGAGAAAGAAAGCAGAAAGTCCATTTGACGTCATTTTTCTGCGTGACGAAAGGCTCAGGCGGGAGGATGCACTGGGTGCGTGCCACTACACCGCTTTCGAATCAGACTTTTGATTACGTAATAATTATAGATCGCATATAATAATTCACCACGGCTGGTACGAGACAGGCTATTATTGTAAAAGCTACAATAAGTGGTGCGTCGTAAGTCAAACAAGTTTTTACAATTGCGTCGCAACGAAAGAAGCAGGGCATGGTGTGATATGGAATGGAATGGGATTATTCCATACTCTATACCAGCGCCAATCGTTCCATAACATATTTAACAATTTTTCCATACCATAGCAACATTCTTCCAATCCATATTTGATACTTTTTCCATACTTTTGCAACTTGCGCAACCTCTCAAGTGAAATTCTATTTCTGGTGCGGTGAAATGTTCCGGCGTTTATATTCTAATTATTTTGGATAGAATTATACATTTAAACAACCCTGATGCATCGATGATATCCCCGGTTTCTTTATAGCATATGTCGTCAGCGTAATCATGCGTAATCATCAAAGACGTAACGTAGCCTATACACGCGGGATTATTTGGAAATCACAACCGAATCTCATGACATGTTAATGCAGTGTGGCAACGCACAGCTAGCAGTAACATCTCTACAAAATTACATAAAACAAAGGTATTGTCAAATTAGACGGTTGGTTCCTAGCCTATTTTTGTTTATTTCCCGCAACCTGAAATCTATATTTCTATGTACCCTTTAAAATTGCTCCCTCCAAGAAACTTTGGAAAGATTTTGTTTTTTTAAAGACTTGCTATTGGTGAAAGTTAAGACCCTGTGGTGTTGTGATATGCTTGATTGAGCCCGGCGAAGGGTTCCTGTATTGGTTTGATAGCAGACATGCATGTGGTCTGCTTGGGGAATACACTTCGGGTTCGGCTTGTAAAGGTGTCTGTCTAAGTCGTCAGTCTTACAGCTAGAAGCTCGGTGATAATGCTATAGACCCCCAAAACTGAACAGCACGCAATAGAATTATTGAGCAGTGAACTGGTAACCGTAAACGCAATGTTGCGCCTCCACAAACTATATATGTAAGCCGACAGAAAAATAGGAAGGGTTTGAAATTTTTCCGAATGTAGCGAGATGTCATCAATTTACATGTGTAAATGCCAAATAATGCATGGCTCAGATAAACTTCCTGGTGTTAAAGAACTTATGCGTATTACAGATATAAGCCGTCATAAGCTATGCTTTCGCACGCTACTATAACTCTAAAAGAAAGAAATATGTGATTTAATATGTAATATGTGATTTAATATGTAACGAGTCCGGTTACGCAACAATGAGCGAGTCTCGATCACGAGTGAATACATATTCATATACATATTGACTCTTATTATAACGAATCAGATGATTTCAATCACACCATTTCGCATACGAATATATAACTACCTATATGCGGAAGATCATCATATAGGTCCCATCGATTCTCGCTAATTGGAAGCACTGATCATACGAATTGCTTAATTGCAAATGAGCTAAGATATATTAGAGATACGATTGGCATTTGACAAAGACACAAAGACCTTTGATGAATGAATTAACAATGTAAAGATTTTTTTCACAGGTGAGTCTATTGCCAACTAGAAACCCCTAAATTCCCCACAAGTTGGGAATTCCCCACCAGTTGGAAACCACTGCATTAGAATATATTTTGAAATGTTATTTTACATCGCTACAATCATTTTGCGTCAGCGAATCAAATGTCCATTCCCCCCCAAGCTGTGGGTCACACTCATTAGCTTGATTAGCTTACAACAGGGTGTCCACTGTCCAGCTGACAACTGTGCATTCTTTTATCAGAGATAACCAGATTTCTTCAAGTTACAATGCGTCTTGGAGGCCGGCATATCGTAGCGCCGCTACAAGATAAGCTGGATATTTTTGAATTACGTTGATGGTTTACGTCAAATATATATTGCCTGATGATCATCCTACCAAAGCGCAGAAAATATTTCCAAGTTTAACAAATTGATATAAATACTCATATAACTTCTACATTCTCATAGCCTACGCTTTTAAAACTCTCTTGGTAGTTTACGGACTGGAAATTACGATAAGCGAAATACAAGTTGTAACGCAACGGCGGTCGAATACCATTCGTTTTTATGATAATTAGATTGGAATAATCATAACTAATATTATTTTCCTTCTTATACGCGTTGAGCAACTTTGTTGTCTTTAAATCAGGGGTGTCAAACATACGGCCCGCCAAGCGATTTCATCCAGCCCGCGAAGCGATTTGACATAGATTGAAAATGGCCTATATTATCCAGCACATCTGTAACAAATGTGGAGATTTTTTACAGAGAATACTTCCATCAAATAATACCTCAATACAGCAAATGTCGAGTCTTTTCAATTGTTCATAGGTCACATCATAACCACCCGACAGCAACATTGTGGGTTAACATTAGTAACCATTGGGAACGAGTCAGTGACATTGTTTCGAGAAGGAAAAAAAGCACACTGAGTTCAGAGTTATGTGTAAAAATGGACCAAAAAATAGTTATTCATAGAAGCGAAAGCGCCAACGCGGAACCGTTGTAGGCAGTTGCAGTTTACATGAAGAATATATTAGTTCAGTGGTTCTCAGCCTTTCTGACCTCGTGGCACCCTTTGGAAATGAAAAATAGTTCGCGGCGCCCATCACAGTGGTTCTGAACTTTTTTGGCTTACGGCATCTACAAACTACCAGAATACTTATATCAACCGGTAGTAACGCTGACTAATGTGACCACCTCTGCAGTCAATCCAAAATGTTTCTGTACTTTCTTTCTTTTGAAATAAACTTCTCTATTTTAATACTTCTATAAGTAAACTTTTGTACGTGAAGCGTCCCTCATATAGCTTACTAAGCCGTGATAGAAAGACATCGTTTTCCTCTCGCCAGAATATCGTCCCGTCGAGATTACAACAAACAGAACGTCTTCAGACGAAATTAAAAGTGGCCATCTTGATAAACGACTTCACAGAAACTTCGGGCTGTCCTTAGATACTATTTCGTAAGATTTGTTTGACAATTAATCTGCTCACTGTCGCATTCGGTCGAATAGGTCAAGCACGATCGCCTCTAACGAATACGGAGACGAGGAGGTGTAGGCTATACCCGGCTATACAATGCCTTTCCGCGCAGATCGTGTAGCTCGCCTGAGGATACGATAGCGATACCTCAATAGTCCTACTGACAGTCACCCGCATCAGTTCAATTATACCTTCAACAAACCAAGATTATAACGTCAGCGCCGAAGAGATTTGTTGACTGATATAATTTGATCTACTTTACTTCTTTCAATTCTCATATCCGTCGACAGCAACACAACGTTGTGTTGTGATACAAAACGTTGTTCTACAAGCCTACATTTTAACGGAACTGCCGGCACCATACCTAACAATCGCAATGTGGATTGCTGTTGCCGTGTTTGTAACTTGAATTTGTAAACACGAACGTCATAATCCCAAAGGAGTTCATTTATCGCATGTGACATTTATCGTCGGTGATTGGGGAGACAATGAGAATTAGAATACTGCATTGTCGCACAGGAGCCGCTATGTCTGCCCTTCTCCGCGATCAATCAACGTCTTGTGCAAAATTTAATTAAGTCTTCAAGGCACGCGATATGTCCGGTAAAGCGAACTCAAGAGGGTTATTGATTGCGGACATAACATCAATTTTGATATGTTAGATGTTCAAACTTCAGATCAAACTCGATTTAGATTATTAATTGTTTGCTATAGACTAGAATTATTTTGCGCATAATTTCAAAATTTCTGAAAAAATCGCTCGCGGCACACTTGCGAGACGTAAAGGGCACACTAGTGTGCCGCGGTCCACCGGTTGTGAACCACTGTATTAGTTAAACAAATATACAATTCAAGTATCTATGGTCGCACTGCTGTGCAACTTCTGACCCAATAGGTCTGCGGACTTAAAGAAACCCGACACGCGATTTTTTATTAATAAGCCAAATTCCAACGTTCACGTTTACACTTAAATATCTTGGAATCACCACAACGCATAAGCAGGGTCGTCAGGGGCAACGCCGGATTACGACTAAAGCAAGGGGATCATAGAAGTATGCCAACTTATTTCGTCCGTAACCATATTATTTTTGCCAATTGCATTGTTCGCGAATAGGGGTTTTGTGACATGCTAGATGCGTGTAGTACAGTGGGTCCCAATCGATGGGGAATTCAATGGTTTCTAGTGGGGAATATACGCATTTGTTAAACATGATATATAGGATAATCTACATATTTACGGAGAAACATGCGCGATTACTGTTACCAGGTAACTGCTCTGGAATGTATGTATCGAAAATTATATTACAGCGTTAAAACAATTAACCCACTCAATTTCATACGCCCTCCTAAATCTTTTTCCATGCATGTATAGATAGACTACACATTGCCACACGCCAATAAGCTCGCGTTTTCACATTAGCCGAAACCGGCGTGTCATTATGAAATGAATAGAAAATAATACGGAACCAATAGCCAATAGTTGATTAATGAATCATTCCCCATGCTTAACACTTTCGCTGCCAACAATCCTATATTCAGGATTTCACACAATCCCCAAAAGTGCCAGTGATCCTATATTTAGGATATTTTTCAAATGGGTACAGTAAAGTCCGCAATTGGTTTCAACTCCGGATTACGGCTGTAATCGAGGGTACTCAATAGACTTGTCATTATCAAGCATTTTCGTTGCCTGAAGTATTTTGTAAAATCACATCTGTATACAATTGGATAGGGACACCCTTGTTTTGGTTTGATCACTAGGTGGCTTTTCATAAAATAAGCAACAAAATAATTGCAATATTTTTATAATAAATTGTCATCAGATGCACAAAGTTACCAGTTATCAGCATGACCGATCCCTGCCAGATTTGCAACTAGTCGAAAATTCATTGTTTGCTGGCATTTGCTGGTAATTCCCATTGGCAGCTAAAGTGTTAATCATTAACCAATAGGCCTGAGAGTGATAGAATAGCTGCTTAATCATTAACAGAAATGATACTCACAAATACCCAACACAGCAGCAGGAACATTAAAACCACAATCGCCTTGCCAACCCCTATCATTTCCTGGAAACAAGAATGTTTCAATTACACTGGCCTAAAAATTCCAATAGTGTTTTTCGTCAAAAAATTTCGTGATTGATTTTGGTTAATATTTGGTTGCTGAATCCGATTTTGCGTTTATAATTGTTTTATCTCGTCAGAATTTTTCGCTACGAACTTTGCTCAATATCATAAATCGAGCAAATTTCGACTTTGTTGGTGACATTTCGGTGAGTGTAAAACAGCAATCATCTATGATGAAACCTGGGCTGCTGTTGAACAAGAGGAATGAGTTTTCAGTCAACTTTAATCCAGTTGTTTTGACTGTTCTTTCAATCAGGGCCTCTTTTCAAAATTTGAAAATATATATGGATGTAACCATTTCAGTTGGTAGCTGTTTTCTTCTTGATACATCGCTAATGGTTTAAAGGCTGTGTTTAGTACCTCCATGCTTAACTCAGTTACCATCATTCTCTTTACTTAATCGGTCTATTCATTTTGCGACTGCACGCTGCTCTTTCGTAAAACGACCAATTTTGTAAGTAATAAGCATTATATGGTTCGTATAAAATGTCGAGAAGAATTGCGCACTCTATTGTATATCACCCAGATGTAGGGTTGCATTTAAAACAAACGGTGTTTTGAAACACTTTGTTTAAAACATACTTTAAACCAGGTCGGCCAACCCGTGGCCCGCGAGAAGATTTTGAGTGGCCCGCGAGATAATTCTCAAAGTTAGTTATAGTATCAAATATTATATGACCCGGATAATTTATTGTGGACTTGCAAGGCCAACCAGAAATTTGATTAGCCTGTCCGCGAAATTTTGGACGTTGATGACTAAAATATCAGTTCCGCGGCATTAGCGTAGCCAGGGGCCAGTCATATTTTTCGTAGATCTTCGTATGTCACCATAACGTAAAATATTTCGTGGTAGATTTATTTGACATGATTTGGCGCCATTCATTGTCACTCGAATTATTGCTTTTAGTACCCCCTCCCGAAAATTAAAATACGCCCAATTTACTGAATTGAGTCTGACTTTATTCGCAATAATGAGAGAACGTGTCGTCCAACATCCAACGTCGCGTCTGCACTCGTAGAAAGATGGTCGGCGATAAAACCTTTAATGATACATGATCGACGCACTTTGCCGAAATCTTTGATATTTATGCGTCTAAGCGCCGAATAATCCTGTCCTTGCCAAATGAGCCCAGCGCCCAGCGATGTGCAGATGTGCCCCGCAATATATGCAAGTGACATTAGTATTGGCCGAACTCATTAATTAAAGTTGAAAAATTTTCGCGGTTCGCGCGGTTAGGTGATGAGTGCGCTATGCACAATGACTTTTCAGTACATAACTATTATCGATTTGATGCGTAGTAATAGTCTTGTTCACATCGTTACCTATTCCGGTTCGCTCCTATCGGACGACTAAAAACGGTCATCAACATTCAAGTGGCCCACGCAATCATTCGCAAATCTCATGTGACCCTTTGGCCGAAAAGGTTGGCCGCCCATGCTTTAAACAAGTTGTAAAATTATGCCATAATTGTGTAAATATTTTCCAAAAAAACATGTTATATGAGCCTACGGACAATTACCACCCGCTACAACCGACGTATATCGATATGGGATGGTTGGAACCCTCAGAATAGTCGGTTCAGCAGCAATAGTACAGATATTTCGTCAAAGGAGCTATATTTACCCTATATTTTCAATTGTCAATGCCAAACTAATATGACGTCACAATTGAATATTCTTGACGTCATGGTTAAAAAAATGTTTTAAACAAGGGCTTTGTTTTAAACGTGTTTGTTTTAAATTGATTTTTGTTTTAAATGCAACCCTACCCAGATGTGTGGTCCTATGTGCTTGCTTTGAATTATGAAAATACACAGGGTATCTGCCTTTCCAAAGAACCAAAATGGTTATCAATCATGCTACCTTGAACGAGTAGGCTATATCATCATTACCTGCTTATCACTCTAAGTTGAGCGCGTGGGCTTATCATACTATTTTTTGGAGTTTGAAAATACCGTCACATTGTATCGCAATCGAGGAAAGTTGTTTCTGACCTAGTTGATTTTGAAGGAATTATATATGGTTTATTGCCTGGCCTTCTTTTGTAGAACATGCGCATTTGTATTTCCTTAGTATAGCGGAAGTTTAAATTCATTAGACATGTCAAAAATGCTTCAAGTGATAGACGAAAATGAAAGGTCTGAGGAGTATGTATCAGTCGGTATGTGCATGAGTATTTAAGTATGTTTGGTTGGGATAGTCGCATTCTTTTGGCTGTTACTCGGAGGTGGCTGCACGTACGAAATCGCAAGATGTATCTTCTCGACTAACGCAAAATCCAAATTGCAAGAGTAAATAGTTTATTCACATTGTGTTCAGGTAGAAATGGAAGTAGTCTGACAAAATAACCACTTCATTAAGTACTGTACGTAAGCAAAATCTACTTGAGTATCCCGAAAAAGTAGTAACAATAATCGACCTTTATATTATTTCAAAAACGTGATGTGATGGAACAAAAATAACACCAGATTCGGATTCAGCGCCCGAATATTGGGTAAAAATGACCCAGAGAAATCCTGGCGCAAAATCGTGTAGACCAGTATTATCTGTTACCAACCGCCATAGTCTCCGAATTTATCGCATGGTTGAGTTGATCCAGCCTTTGAAAAAGTTCGGAAATACACAATGAACCACCAACAACCACGAGGAGGGCTAGGATAATCATGAACACCAGATACGAAATCATCAGCCAGCGGTGCTCCTGTAACGAAATAGTAATTAAACGACCGAGTTAGCCAGCACATGCGAAGATTTGGCCTTTACTAAAAACGCACCTTCCGTATCCCTCTAATGCACATTATAGAAAGTATGGCGCCGAACAATGATGCCAAGCAGAGGAAAACGACGATCTTCCAGTAAATCGTATAATCAGAACGCGGCGAATTCTCCCCTGACAAATTGTCCCCTGGCAAATGTCCAGATTTTACGGATTTTACTTTTGTCACAAAGATATAGCCTACAATCAGAATCGATTGGTAGGCTACTTGACATATTTTAAGAGACGGTATGCTCACGGATCGTTGCGCTACCTTGTATCATAGCCATGACGCGTGCAAAAATTCCACGGTGCCACATGAATGGGATGAACAGCAGATAGATGCTGGCGAACATCAGCTGTAAAGAGGACTGGTATATGAAAGGACAGTTCATTCACAACGAAATAAGACGGGGCACTAGATTTCGGCTCCGCCATTATGAGATGAAATTATAACCCCTATTGCCGAAGAGAAACCATCCTCTACATCAGGGGCTTACAACCTGAGGGCCTTTTCCAGGAGGCCATGAAAAATTTATTGTCTCTCAGTCTACTTTATATAGTTGTCACTTGTCAGCCGATGTTATGAAGGAAATAGAATACACTAGGCCCGACTTTGACATAAATCTCCTGACTGGACATCATCTTACGTTGAACGCGGTATCCAAACCACCTTGGCGTGTACGATATATTTCCTTCGGAACATCGACTGACAACTATATAAAGTTCGATCTCTGCGTGACTGCTAGAGCGTGATGCAACTATGGAAATTTCAATACATTACAGCTCCATTACGGTGGCGTTCCGGAGAAAACGGCTGCGGCCGAAATTTTTCTTTCGTTTTTCCCTTCAATTTGAGGCCACATCATTTTTAGAGGGCAATGCCCCTTTTTAAAGGCTACTCCAAGTTGTTTCGACACCTTGCTGTCTTTTCATTGTTTTGTGATGTTTTGAAGCGGTGAGAATATTAATAAACCTGATTGATTGAATTATTTACATTGAAAACTTACCAGAGTACCGTAGGCACATGCAACTGCCCACAACCTCGTATCGAAATTCTTCAGACGGAACATATTTGCAGTTGGCGCGGGAGGAAAAGAAAATAATTCAAGCTGATCGTCCACTAGTAATCTCAAACTGTCTAAAAGCGTCAGAAACATTACGCATCGTGCAAGCTTCTGCTGAATGTATATTGCGTAGATTACGCCACTTATGCATCACCAGTAATTAATCTTACGATTCAAAGAACGGGCTTTCGGTAATACCTTCAAGTATATTGCAATAACGATAGCCCGATAACTGCCTACCATTGGTGTCCCCTTGGAGAAGAAATGATTGGATTAGATCTTACAACTGACCAGGGATCAGCGAATTGTTACGTTCTAGGCATTGGCTTAGCCATGAGGGGGGCCAAAGGGGCCACCAGGGAAGACAAGTTTTAGCCAACACGAAGTGCGATCCCCGGAAGATCACCGGCGATAGAACCATGGCCGAAGATCGCAGGATGGCCCTGTTCATGCAATCTGAGTCCCGCGGTACAAATGCGACGATCAGAGGCAATAAATATTTCGCTCTGTGAAAAAATACAAATTGGGATTCGTGAGCATCTCACCAAGCACAGGTCTCTGTTAATTGGTTGTGGTACTAGTGACCGATCTTCTGAGTGGCGACGTCTTTCTCCGGAGGTCACGAAATAACAGCTATAGCTTCAACTAAGTAAGTAATTGCAAGTGGCCCGCCCGACGCTCACCCTCAAGAAACTCATGAATAGTCTTAACGTTGCGATATGAACATATATAGCTCAAGATGAGTAGGCTAATTGCGTGCCTTCTAAATCTTTGAAGACTCCGCTTCTATATCTGCTCTGCCGGTAAATCATATAATGATAACGTGTGTAGGGACATACCAAAGTCGCACTCCTAACCCCCCAATTAGGAGGGGCGAGCACGAATGGAGATACAAAATTATTTCGTAAATAAACATAAATTTATAGAGTATTTTTGGCATAATCAATAAACTTGAAATTTTCTTCGCGCTTCGGGCGATTTCATGTCTTGATTTTAAGGGGGTTAATATGCGTTGCGTACCCCATCCCTCAGAAAAAATAATTTAGTTTAATATTAGGCATTTTGGCACCGTTGATATATGTTCAATTGTCAGTTGTTCATATATACATGCCTGCATGGTCGGAACCGAATAGTCCTGTCTTGGCTATAACTATAGTTGAGAAAATGCCGCACCCCGTGATGACAACTTGGAATCGATTGTGTCTCACCAAAAAGGTTCTGTTTTTTTTGTTTATTCTGGTACATTTGTGCGATTCCGATGTCCAAATATAGCAGCCGGGAGGTCACGAAATAATAGCATGCAACAGATTAATTACCATAACATTAGATGTACAATTAATTTATTATATAGGCTATAATTAACGTGCTCTAGACTTTCAAACACACCACATCCCTTAGTTCTACCGGTAAATATGATCATGTGGGCAATTAAATAATATGCAATTACTAAATTATTATTGACAAAATTCAGTTTTGAATTTGGAAATTTCTACGCGCTTGCGCGAAACTATATAACACATACACAGTGTGCCTACACAACAATGAGGTCGGGCTTTCGAGTAGCCGTGACGTGGACGGTCTAGGAGACCGATGCAAGTAACAATTATCAACCAAATTCATCTATTAATTTTGAAAAAAATTTGCGCTTAGCGCTGCCGTGTGGCCGTACTGTCTTTCAGCGCATTCTGTATGTGGGTGAAAGATCACCCTACAACAGGGGTTCTAAACCTGTGGGTCATGGCCCACTGGTAGGCCACAAGAGTATTTTGAGGTGGGACACAGAGCTATTTGAAAAATTGTATATTCATTGAAAGTGTAATATATTTGTTATATTATTTGCTCAAAATATATTATAATCATGTTTTTGTAAAAAGTGAAATGGAAGTTATTTTAAATGTACAAATATCGTAGGCGACCCAAATCATTTCGTAAATCAACATAAAATATAGTCTTTTGGGCAGATTTTATTTATCTAGGAATATTTTCCGCGCTTGGCGCGATTTTCTAGGAACCTAATTTCTCGATTATAATAGGGTGTGGGAACACCCCAAAAATATATATATATGAAAAAAATTTAAATATGCATAATGTACAGAAATGAGTTTACCCACCAATCAAGGATAATCCGAGAATTACCATCGAAAAATTCAAATAACCCGGCTTCTACTAGTTGAAATTGAGTCAAATTCGGTTTGCATCGTCTCTGGAAACAGCTCAACAATTTCACGGGGTTGACAAAAAAAATTTAAACATTTTTTTCTAATTTTTCCATATGAATTAAAATTTTTAATTGGATCTGCGGAGCCTTATATACTTGTTAGAATTGAACCACATTTGGTGTGCAGCGACAATTTAATCACTGAATGGCGGGAATCCAGAAAAAAGGTATTTTTGAACAGCTCTATTGTTCAGGCGTAACCGGTTTCGATTTATCGAAGGACGAGCACAAACTTAACAAAATGCACGGCTGCCAGCAAGCATTTTCCAGTTGATGGCCGGGTACGGTGCACATCAGTATGTAGCGAGAAGTGTTTGGAGCATGAAATGAATATCCTTTCCTCAGTCACAATTTTTTACCAACCTAGATTTTAAAGTCTGGACGTTCAAGGCAGGGCGAAGAGACTGTGATACAATATGGCTGATTGCCAAATCCGAAAAAGGGAATCGAATTCATTCGATATGAATTGCGGACCGCCATACGTGAAGATTGTTACGGACAAGCCTTCGGTAGAAAAGAATTCTCTCGAATTCTCTCTTAATTACACACGAGGTTGTGGTAGATCCGACATCCAACACCCGACATTCATTACTTTAACAAAAGAAATTTCTAATGCGCATCGACGATGACGAGAAACATTATACTATTTATTGGACTAGCGAAATCCGAGCGAATCCGCTCAAAGCTTTCAGAAGTTTTGGGTCATTCGCGACACTGACGATCAGGCGCTCTTATTGCTTTACGGCAAGCGTCGCAACTCTTACGAGATTTTCAATGTCGGGATTGATGGAAGGCTATGCGATGTAACGTCGCGCCATCTTCTTCATTTGGCGATTCCCAAATGTCATTCGCGCCCGAAGTGACTAAAGACGTACTACGCGCTGAAGACAATCGATGTTGATCATGACAGACCATATGTCGTCGTTCAGCTGAAAGAGAGAGCGAATGTTTGCGAGACGAAAACCATGAAAAATTATCACCGTGCTTGTTTGGATTCCAGTTGCCATAATTGACAGATAATTTTACTAGTTTCATGATTTCGTCTCTCAGCTTCGCGTCGCGAATTTTATTGCGAGTTAACGATAAGCCATCGAATGCAATATTAATAGCACGAACGATATCCGCGTTTTCACGAATTTCCCGTTCGTCAAACTCGGGTACTGGAACTTTCGGTAGGCGAGATAAACCGTTGGCGTTTCTGTGCTGATTAGTCGGTTTATAGCGAATGTAGTATTGAGAAGTAGGGCTGAGCAAAATCTAGTGCCTGAGTGATTCGATTCTGAATCATGTATTACGCTTCGAGTCGAGTATTCGAGTATCACTCAGTATGTCATCATATAACATAATTTAATACGTCACAGTTCAAATATGTACATTTTATGTCACCAGAAAGAGCATAAAGTGCCTGTTGTCCGTCACATTAAAGATACTTGGCATTTTTCGATCATACCGATTTCATTGTGCTTTTTGACAATGTTGTGGGAGGATCATGACTTCGGGAAGGTGTTATTTTTGCTAACGTTCGTGGCTTTGTACTATGTCTCGTATGCTGCGACACGGCCAATCAAGGTTTCAAGGCTTCTTCAGTGGAAAATAGTATCAAAACTATAATTCTCGTTAGTAAATTAACTTTGAGTTGCGAGGAGCGTATAATTTCACTACTCAAAAGAATCGTCTTTTATTACTCGACTCGAATCATTAAAATTAATACTCGAGTCAGATTCGAGTACTCGAATCATTGTGCCCAGCCCTATTGATAATAAGACATGAGCGTTAGTGCCCATCGCTGTAAGCGTTGCACTGTATTCACGCCCACGGGTATGTTCTCCGGATGGAGGCGTGGATTCGAGTCCTTCTTTTGACACTACTTGTTACGTTCTAGGTTTGTTTGTTTGTGGTAGTCATGGTGTTAGTCGATTACTACGGTAATTTACACCAGGCATTTTTATTCCGTAGCGGCCGACTTGTAGCACGGCCAGTTTCTAGGCTTTTATAAGACATCGTCTACGCGGATGAGATGGCGAGGAGGAGCCTAGATAAATCTTCGATACTCGGGCATGAATTCTGGAGTCGACCTCGGTCGGTCTTGATCGCGCAACCCACTGGTGTTTGCAGCTGCGGATTGTACCGCTACGCTATTTCGCCACCACTTACGTTCTAGCCCTTCTCGAAACACTAACTCATACGACCAGCGACCCACAGCGATCAGCAGTTTAACGAAAGACTAGCAGATGACAGAACACAGGGTTTAAATACAAAGCAAGGCACACGTGGAAATAATGATTGGCGGTGATTAGTAGTCCTATACAAAGGAGAGTGAAACGATACCAATGTACATACACGAACACAACAGGTGAAGAACGCCGTCTGGACATATGCCAATTCCGAAATCATAGTGGAACATTAACACCCTTCCATATTGCCATATTGAAAATAACCATTTCAAACACAAGCGTTTGGTGCATCGGTGAAATGGTGACCATTGACCAAGCACGACCAGGGATCCTGCTCAGCAGCGGTCAAATCGATCAAAAAGACCGTAACAAATACCACACTGCGCCTCATCAACCCACTCGCACTACTAAGGCGCATGGGGATATCAAACCCAAATTGTGTTGCGGATTTAAACCTTTTGATTGCCTGCGGCCTGGACCAGCCAAACGATGGCAAAAAACAAACAACTTCTTCCAGTGGGATGCTCCATGTTCAAGCCTATATATTATGACAGGGATATCCCTGTATCATGGGTCGAGAACCTATGGCTCGTGAGCCATATGGCTATTTTGGGTATAAGATATGGCTATTTGCCGAGTTTTTATTTTCGCACTGAATTGATCAATATTGTGCTAACTTGTTAGTAAATTTTCATCACCGTCAAGATAAATATTCTCATGGCATTACAAACAATCAAACATGTCTTAGAGAGGTCAAGACAATGACGTATTTAGGGTAGGGGCTCGGGCCATCCTTTTTCAAAATCCTCAATTTAAATTGCCGTCACGCCAACGACCAATATCATTCGCGAATTCGATGTACCCGCTCTCAAACTTGTCAAAATAATTCCCGAAACGCGTTGCCCCTTAGCAATTTTTTAATGACTTATGGTACCTTACAACACAAAACAACACGTTTGATTTTACGGTGTCAATGTGACGGGCGTAGCCGATTTCTTGCGACCAGTTCGGCTATATTTGGCTGAGAACGCATAACTCTAATATCGTGAATCACATTCAACCGGTTCAAATTCACAAAATCGTGACTCGAGTCGGACTCGAGTTGAGTCATGACTCGAGTCATTACAACCCTGCGGAAATTGAATAATTCTGCACCAAAACACTCGCCTTTATGTTGATTAACGATATAACGTTGGGCCACCATCGAGTTTGGTTTAAAAAAAGTTGTCTGAAATGTTTTATATTTCAACAATTTTGAATTTTCTGGATCGTTTGAATTTTGTGAAACGTGCTTCGCGGTCCTTAAAATTTGTCTTGCGGACCTTAGAAGGACCGCGCGCCCCTGTTCGAGAACCGCTGCATTAATTGATCAAAGAGAATAGCAGACATGTCGACGCCTGTGTGACAATGCAGTTTTCAAATACACATTTTTTTTCCTGATCTGCGGCGAGAAATGAACTGCCGTGGAAGTGACATTCACAATTACAAACTCAAATTACATACAACGCCATAGCTATCCACATTCATTGGTAAGTAGCTTTGTAGTACTGGCAATGAAATCGAGGCGTGTAGAGCAACGTTATGTTACCTGCGAATATACTCTGAGAATCGGGAAGTCGATCAATATTTAGATTTTCGGAATCGGTGCGACAGTTACATTCGATTAATGTTAGTGATTATTTATTCTAAGCTATTTACGACGAATTGCGCTATCACAGACGAGGCTTTGTCCGTCAGTGCCTCACTTGTGTCTTACCTCTCGTTTCGCGCTCTCTTTTCAAACAATAAATATGCAAATTGCGTGATTTTGGGAGTCGAGATGTACAAAATCTAGTCATTGAATGAACATCAATAGAAAATACCAATAGTCATGGAAGGTTTCACAATGTTCCTTCACTCGTCCTGACGACAGGTGAGGCACTGCCTCACTTTCCTCCCCTGACCCTATATCATTGACGTATCACACCTTAAAGTGGGTATATGTGTTGGGACCCCGGGAAATCCCGAACCCGGGATCCCAGGATTTGATGCAATCCCGATCCCGGGATTAATCCCAATGAATTCTCGGGGTTTGTAAACAGCATCTACCAAGGCTTACGTAGCGCCATATCTCTTATTTTGCTAATGAAGCACTGTCACAAAACTCGGCGGATTGTCTAAAACAGTGGTCTCAAACACGCGGCTCGCGAGAACATTTTTTGCGGCCCGCGTCGGCATTTTGAATTTTCAAGTATTCGACAAAATTTCTTATTTTGGTTTTGACAACTTAAAATCCACTCCACTCCAGAAACCTGCATCGCTATCATATGTCAAATGTCCACTACCTGCGAAATTATAACGCGACAGTTTTTACGATGACATGATGCATTTGTCGTCTCGCATGGTGTCTAACTGTCTATAACTCATTATTTCGCCAAATTATGCCAAGCACAACAATATATTTAATAAAATATTTTAAAATATGACTTTTTTCGTAGCAAACGTGAATATTACAATAGTGAATCACATTATCGCAATGTGTATGGAATGCCAGTCTGCAAGGTTCGTCAAGTAGGGCCTACTTGGAAATACATATCATACCCCTATTTGATGCTGCGGTCCGCCGCGTCATCAGAAACCACGAAATTGGCCCGCGAGCAAATTTGAGTTCGAGACCCCTGGTAAAAACGATGATACTCTTGCTGCTCTTATGCTTTTGCGTCAATATTACAAGGAATAAATAAATGTTGTTTGTGTGGCTTATATGTGTATTTTACTACTTTTCTAATCCCGGGATCTCCAACTTGATCCCGAAGTCCCAACCCTAAAGTGTACTACTGTAGAGACCATGTTTGGCGCCACTAATTTATATGATCATGCCTCCTCGCATTCAAATGGAGCATCAAGACGAACAACGCTCTCGTAGAACTGAAAAAAAGTCTCAAATTTTGTATGAAGCTTAACCTCGCCAATTATATCTAGCAAGACTACAAAGCCATCAGTAATCAAATCAGTAATGAAACACCAAAGGCGCATTAACTGTAAAAGTGTGCAAAGAGTTGAGTCACACTTTTACAGTTGTCTACCTCTGTTGGAAATGTTACTTGTTTTGATACAATTAAAAAGATGTAACTTGCAAAAGATCTATTTAACTCAAGTTTCGCATGCTCAAATAAGGCAACCATCATGTGAGGAGCACACGACGAATCCCATGTAGTGAGTTCGAATTAGTGCTACCATATGGCGTCACGAATTTTTAATTGTGACGTAATAGTCGATTGACATATATTGCTCTTTGGGAGTTGAAAAGGGAAATATATGGCAAATATGGCTGTTCGGACGAAAAAGGTTCCCAACCACTGCTATGTAATAACATATGGATCATTGGTGCTCTATTGTAGCAACACCTGTATTCGCAAACAATGGAATTTCCCAAAATACAATGATTGGCCGATTGCATACAGTCATAAACCACTAAAATACCGACCCTAACCTGCGGGACGATATATGTGTTGGCATATTTATATGCTCCCTCTGTTTCGGTAGTGATGCGGCGTTGCCCCTCCGTATGATTCAGTTGTAAAGGATTATTAGAATTTGGTTCATTATAATTACTTATAAATCAGCATTCGGGTGTCTACGGATACGATTATGAGTCACGGCATGAAAATGGTTTATTGGATTGCCGTAATAAACCAACTGAACATACCCTAATGAAAGTGGGATAGGTGAAGAATATTTTAACGCAACTGACATATTCTGTCAGTGCACATTTGGTGAATAGAACAGACCAAATGGCTTTTTAAGGACGGGGATCTTCTGAATCGGAATTTTTATAACGGTGCGACCACGAACATTGGCATTATATTCCTGTGATGTGATGACTCGAGTCAGACTAGAATCACGTTTTGTGAATGAATTGACTTGATTTGAGTCACTGCCCTAAAATGCCCTGACTTGACTCGGACTCGACTTATGAGAAAATTGGAATGAGAAACACGCGTGAACTGGACAAAAATCGCGCCAAGCGCGAAACTTTTTTTCAGTTGACCGCTTCTTCGCGCCCCCCCCCCCCCCACTTCAATGTTTTCACGCACGCCAGGTTGAGAACCATTGTTCTACACCGCAAAGCATTGCGAAATTCTCAGCCGCACTAGAAATTTCCACATTATCAATACCAATCCTATCTATCAACCGAATTCCATTTCCATTTCAATTCCAGCAGCAGCTTCAACGCGGATAAGACAGCTTGAGCATACCCGTAACTACCTTCATAATGGATTGGACTGGAATAATAATATCATTACAGCCAGCATTGATTTATGTCTTCAATGATTATCGTTCGCGCGTTACTGGCTAAGCGCACATGTCACACATGCAGGAGTCCACCATCGGCAATATGCGAGCGGGTATGTAAATAAGTCGGATATAATAGCACCAACATTATGCGATAGTTTTGGAATAACAACGTACTTTGCGCGCTGTTTCGGCAGTCTGTCGTCAAATTTTAATCCAAACATTATACAAAAAGTACGCATGCACACTGCACAGCATTCGGTATCGCATAGCAATGATCGCAACAACTTTGCAGGCCAACTACCCTGATCACACCCGCATCAAACAGGTGCATTGTCTCTACAACAGCGATTTTCAACCGGTGGGCCACAGGGGCATTTTGAGGTGGGCCACATTTGGGGAGTATGTGAAAGTTTAGTTATATTTGTCGTATTATTCCAGCAGAACATATATTCCCATTTTCGAATATCACGTAGGTTACATCCGTCTTTTTAGTTTGACCGTGATTTGAGACATATAGTGACACGTTTGGCGTCACAATCTACCAGTCGAAAACAGAAGCGGTACAAAGGCAATTTTACGAGTGGCTGCGCCTATGATAAAAAACCCACGACTAACAGCAACAACGATAATTTCGATTATACGTTAATTGGAAGTTAATGCTGGAGTAATCAAGTATTCTGGAAGGGTCATGTCATGTGCCGTTCAAAAGGGTATCCACTCCAGTATAGTTGGACTAAAGTGTATTTCTATTTGATGTAGGTAAACCCTACCACGGTCATATTATTTTACAGCCATAATTGACATTGATGATCAATTACATTTATCAACTTCCGGCTGAAATGCACGGCACCACGATGCGCGAATTTAGTTGGACTTCCTTTTTCGGAACAGTGAATTATGCATCTTGGAGTCCCGAAAAGCAAGAAGGGCAAATTCGTTTGAAACAACAAGCGTGTAAGTTCCTAACATTTGATATTGCTCTTAGCTATCATCTGTATTCGTAGTGATATATAGTATACAGCGGTTCCCAACACGTCTTCAAGACGACTTATTTCACAAATACCTTCAGATCGGTAGTAACTCGTGACCCTTACGAATAGTCGTAACAATTTTACTTATCAAATGTTTTGATTGCTTTACCGTCTACTTGTGCAGATGACAAAAAAAGATCATATCTTTCGCCTGTCTGCCAAATCAGCATATTCCACTTGCCATGTTTTATGTAGTATTGCCAACTAAAATAGAAAAGGTCACCAACCCCGCGCGTGGATACTTACCGTATAAGCTAATATAAAACAAATAATAAAAAAATTCAAAATTTTCTGTTCACCCCATGAAATTGTTAGGTTGTCCATAGCAGAGTTGGATCAATTGTAATTTGTAATTGAGCTGAATGTAATAATTACATTTTTTCATGTAGTTGTAATTGTAATTTGATTTGAAGCATTTCTATTTTGTGTAATTGTAATTGTAATTTGATCAAAAGTTTGCTCAATTACAATCTCAATTACATTTTCATGGGAACCTGACAATCACAACATAAAATAATCATTTATTCCATCACTTATTCGTCGCACCAGTGAAAATCCAGTACGAACCAAGATGACGACGAGGGGCCTAAGGTATTAGTAAACAGTCACCACATGTAATAATTAGCCTATTTACATCGGTGTTCTATGCGTGCTGCGTCATAACTAGATACTTAAATCACGCTAAACTGTTCCCCATACTCCAGTAGCAACAGAAAACTTTGTGAATTACAGTATAGGTTAAACCAGTGGTTCCCAAACTGGGGCCATGCCCCCTTGGGCGGCGTGAAAGCATCTGAACGGGGCACGACGCTCCAGTGAACTGAAATCTTTTCTGCGATTAGCCAGATTCACCTCCGTTTTATGGTTGTTGCTCGGTGCATAGTCTGAATTTCGGTTCGGAGAATTCTCTCATCAATAATCATAACCTTCCACACCATCAAATTATATGTAACGATTGCTAACTTTTTGGTTTCATTGTGTGCTATGACGATAAGGGGGGCAAGAAATATTCACTGTCATAAAGGGGGGCGTGTCTAAAAAAGTTAGAGAACCAATGGGCTAAACTAAATCTTAATATTTCGAAAATGGATGAACAGCAAATAAACTCTTCTAACACCTATGTGCTGAACCATTTCCTACACCACGGTCAAAGCTTTTTTAAATCTCTGACCAGTACCGAGGCTTGTTGCAACAACAGCAAAAAAATTCAATTTTCCAACCGAGGCTTCATCAAACTTGATCACGCATTTGTAGAGATGTTATCCCAATCCTACCTGCAATCTTGGCCAAATTTACTGCGGCCAGAAACTTTTCCCACCCCAATGTTCATCAAATGCAATCTAACAGTTTCCGAGCAAGTGAAAATGTAAATGAGAACCAAAATATTGTAATTCTTAGTTATCAGGAAGTTCTTTCATTTTGCATTTATTTTAATTTAACACACCTTATCGGTATCATCTTTATCGCTGACGCCTTACCAATTACATTTCATTATCCTGACTCAGCTCTGAGTAGCCTAATCGTATGATTACATTTCATTGACTGTCCTGTAGCCTATTCGCTGTTAGTCGCTCAAACCTTTGGTTCTTAACAGTCGCTTGAAACATTTTTCTGTATACTTGTAGTTTTCAGTACTCATGATTAGGAATAGTTCGAATACGTTCGAGTTTTTTTTAATCAAAGGGTTTACTACATATCAGGAATGAAGCATGAATAGCTTGAGATTGTTGCTAATTACGTCGCTACGGTTGTCAAAGAACACTTCTTTACTGAATCAAGTAATTGTAATTGTAATTTGATATTTTTAGCATTGAGTAATTGTAATTGTAATGTAATTGAAACATACAAGGAAGTAATTGTAATCGTACTTGTAATTGAATTAAAATATTGTAATTGATCCAACTCTGGTCTATAGAAACGATTTTCACCGAATGTGGCTCAATTCCAACCAATGCAAGCGGAATTATGGTCGTCGGAAAATTTGGATTTGAATAAAATAGTATTTACGGTGGCCAATTCATTAATTATTTATTATAGGTGTGCCCACCGTAAATACTGTTTTATTCAAATCCAGATTTTTCGACGGCAATAACTCCGCTTCCACTGGTTGAATTTTTTTTCAATTATTTTTAGATAATAAATAAAAAAAACTTGTCTTCTCATGTGACGGTGAGACTACTGGTCGGATGAACCAAATTTGGTGTGCAGCCTTAAATTAGGTAACCTAACAATTTTATCAAGTGGCCAGTACAATTTGAGGAAAAAATCATTTTTAACACCCCTCGTATACATACGCTATATATGGTGCGAACCTCAGAGAGCTGGTGGTCGGTGGGATCTCGAATTTTATTGAAAGGCTCGCTGTTCACTCGAACCTATGGTATCGGATGACACAAGATTGGTAATTTCAAACACAGCAATCCCGTAAAATATATATGTGTTGACTACATAGAAAGGGACAAAGTAGGTTTCTGAAACGGAATTACATCAGAGTGAGAGTGACTTCACGTCGACCCAATTCGTTAATCCAGAGGGGAAGCCGAGCGAAATGACGTCAATGAGAACCTAGTGTTGGAAATTGGTATATGATGAAAATCTGAAGAATCAAATATCAGATTAATAAAAACGGTTGCAAGAGGCAGGTAAGGTCTTTTGTTCGCTCCGTGGTGTGCAAAAGCCCGAGTCAAAATGACATTGAAGTCGTCGACGCATCTTCGTGCAGGTAACGCATTGGAATGCAAAGTACAAAGTATCGATACAGACTCTACTATTTGGCAACGCTACGTATCTGCCTAATTATTACTAGCCACTGACAAAACGTTGGTCAATGGCTATCACATGAAGTCCATACCTACCATTGGACCCTCTAGTTTGAGCACCACCGCGTTAGCGAGGGAATCACAATAGTCGCTAACGATGCAAAAAAATTTACGGCATAGGCCATCGTATTAGAATGAAAATCATCATCTTTTCACTTTATTTGCACGTAGTAAATATTTCTCATTTTAATATTCGCAATCATCGGCAATATTACCTCAAATTGTTTTGTTTATATTATTCAGAGCAGTGCTTTTCACCCTGTGGGATATAGTACGCGCTGGTAAGGATGAAAAAATTTACAGCGAGGATAATGAACGTGTCTTGGTGCGGATGAAAATTGTAAATATTTGTTACTTTTTCTGACGCGAATTAATTCAAATAAACCTAATAGGAAATGCAAGTGCAGTGGCTCTCTAACTTTAGTCGTTGCGACGCAATTGTAAAAACTTGGTTGATTTACAACCAATGTTCCCTCTATGCTGCGCGCGTGAGCACAGCTGACACAGGCTGCGCGCACAGAAAATCTGTGCAGTACACAATAAAAAGTCCACCCGCGGTTTGAAAGAAAAGTATCACTATATCTTTCGCAGAAGGCACTGATGCTCATCTTAGCAAGCTGAAGACCATTTTAAATGTAGCCTACAATCTACATCACTAATTTGTAATCAGCAATTAGTAATTAGGCGAAGCGATGCTATCTCGGTAGAAACGTCGATTTCAACCTGAGTGCTCTGTGAAACACTATCTCCTCTCTCCGTCGGACGAGCAAGTTCACGTTCCTCTTCTCTACAGTATATTGTATTTGCACCGATGAGCGTCGCATTCCCGTGTTCAAAATAATTCGTGAGTGATGTACGTGTTAGTCTTTTTAAATAGAGTTCGAAATTGGACAGTGTGTTATTGCATATATTCCTGCGAATTGCATGCTTCATTTCTGCGCATATAATACCTACTCAACAGGGCTTAACGGACGTAGATCGCGAAATGCTGGAACTGTGCACTTGTGCAGTGTAGCGCGTTGAATTACATCAGCTTCTCAGCGGCGAAATTCTAATTTTATTCGATTCGTTTGAACGGGAATCTTCCATATTCCACTTGGTCGCTGCAGCTTTCGAATAAGATCAACTTTATTAAATTTGAGCGCTCGTGTCGCCATCTTTGAAATTAGCAATTACGTTGCCGTTTCGTGCTCTGGAGCGATAACAAATCTGCGTCTGCGGCATCACTCGACCGTGAATCACGTGTTGCCCGCCTATCCGTAGGTCAGTTATCTATAATAATCAATGTTTTCTCGTCGGATTAACATTGCTGAAAGTAATATTTCCATCAGTATAATTGTAGCCTAATTAGGAACTCACCAGAGGGCTGGACTGTACTATTTCAAGTTTGACAACTATCTTACGGTCATATTAAAATATACATACTAGGAATGGACAATTTGGACACAGGTGTCAACTGTCAATAGATATCTGGAGAGGACAACACGAAGTGGTAATGATTCAACAATTTTCTACCGCGGTGTATGCGGTCACCTTGAGTGGTTACGGAAGTACCTCACTAATTTAAAAACATCACACCAACACATGTACGTACAATGTACATGTAAATTCCCGTATATTTCGAAGATTTCAAGGCAGTGAAACAATTGAATAGATTGCTATTATCAGGCAGATAAACAAACCCACAACATTCAACCAGCGTTCAGACAGATCATATAGTCATAAAATGCACCCGGAAAGACTTCCCGTCAAGCAAGCAATCTCTTTATCGCGCACGTCTTGCGCGGGTAATACCGCGTTCTCCTTGTCCGAGTCCTGATTTCGAGACACAGCGTCGTCAGCGGGCGACGCCAGCGCTATGTGCCTATACATTTTCTCCCGCTCCCTCTCTGTGATGGACTCCAGCCTGCCGTCGTTGAGTCGCTCGTTGACCTGAATCACGCACCCGTCTTCTATCATTCTCGCCACGATCTTGGCGATGTTTTTCGCGTCGTCCAGGCCGCAGTGCAGTCGCCCTTGGAACTTGAATCCGAGATTCGAGAGCATGACCTCTAGCTTGGGTCTGTTTATCTGAAGGAAAAAATCGGGTTGACGGACGGAGTTCGCTATCGAAACTAACGTTTATCATGCGGGGGAACTAGTAGTTAGGGCTGCTCAAGCATAAGCCTACAACGAAACCGGGCCGTGCTGCGCTGAAAGTAGGCAGATCAGGAATCATACATCAGCCTGGCGAAAACCAACCAATGTAGTCGAAATGCCATAAATACCAAAGAAACAACAACAAGAAGAGTAGAAGTAAAACTATGAATTTTTACTAAAGTGCGAGTAGAAGTAGCGATTTCTAAGTGAAAAGTAAGTATTCTAGGCCTATTTCACCGAAACACTGAAAACTGTAATTAGTCTTGAAATATAAGTACAGCGAGCAGGTGAAACCTATACTCAAGTACACGAGGTTTCATCTACTTGCACTACTAACTCCAGATCTGAGACTAATTCCACTTCTACTCGACAGTTTTTTGGTTTTTTATTCAAGCTATACCTGAAAATGTTTCATTTTTACTTATTCAGAAATCGCTATTTCTGCGTGTATCCGAGTTAGCGGTGTTCAGAATTGACCGACTTTGGGGAAAACCCCCATTTTCAGCCGATATTTTTCCAGCTCAGCATGCACAGTGCACACAGGTGCAAGTGATGAGTTACAGAAAAAAGTAGCTAGAATATGTTTTCAAGGGAAGAGGCATGGGAAACGGACTGAAAACCATGGCTTTTTGAAAGTCGGACAATTCTGAACAACCCTAACCCGAGGAGAGAGATATTTCGCTGTCTCTGTTTGAAGAAGTAGATCAGGGACAATGCGTCGTAGACTTATGTTCGTCGCTGGTTTTCAAAATCGCAAGATGTCAATTAGATGCCGTTTTCAAAATAATACACCATAACCCCGATATAGGGGCAACATCGCCCAGCTGGCCGTAGAATTACGGTGTTGAAAGTGACGCAAATCTACCCAAATGCCGACCTATTTTAGACTTAACAAAATATAAAAATAGTAAAAAGTAGATGACCTTCAAAAACTGTTTAAGCTAAAACTACAACTGGTCCAGGTGAGAGGGACTCCAGTACTGTTGGATTCGTATTGAATCAAGAGGAGTTAATCTCTTGGTGAAAATACGGAACAGTTCTGTATCCTGAACTACAACTAGGCCCATTTGAGTGAAAGAAGAAGACGGCTAGGCAAATTTATAACTATACTCTAATTCAGGGCTGGCCAACCTTTTCAGCCAAAGGGCCACATTCGATTGACGAACTATTGCGCGGGCCACTAACCGCGCCAAGCGCGAAATTTTTTTGAAGTTCATTGGTCAATAATATTGTCACTTGACTATATTGCGGGCCTGCAGTATATCGCTTGTCTAAGTTTGCGAGGACTGGGATATATCGATATCGAAAGCTGTGACCAACATGCGTCAATCATTTCATGCCCAGGTTTCATAGTCGATGGTCTTACTGCAAGCGGAAACGCAAGGTTGCATATGTTGAACGACACTTTTTCCCGTAGTCGCGAATATAATTAGACTCAATCTGATACATTACGTATTCTACCATTTTCACAAAAGGACAACAATATTAAAAACAAAAAATCGAGTGACAACATGTTGCGCTAAGCTTAAATTTTTACTATTAATAAATCTATCGCAAATTATTCTGCTTTATTGTAGTAGTTGTTGTCGTTTGTGGTATTCATGGTGTTTGTCGACTACTTTGGTCATTTACACCAGGCGGATATTTTTCTATTTTTTTTTATTCCAGGCTGATATTTTTCTATTTTTTTTTATTCCGTAACTGCCGACAATAGCACGGCCTACTTCTAGGCTTTTTGTGAGACACCGCTTACGCGCATGAGGTGGCGAGAAGGAGCCTAGATAAAGCTCCAACACTTCTGTATAGGAAATCGGAAGTCGACCTCGGTCGGTCTCGAGCCCGCAACCCATTGGTGTTGCAGCCGCGGATTAGACCGCTACGCTATCTCGCCACGCTTTATTGTAGTGTACGAAGATATACCAATGGCAGAATGGCTGATGGATCTGTCAATGCGTCGGCAGTGATATTTTAGTCATCACATCTCAAGTGTTGCGGCCAGACTAATCAAATTTTTTGTTGGTCTTACAAGTTCACAATCTGCGCAATCCATTTTTGATTATATTAGAAATTCCAGAAATTACCCGCGGGCCACGGGTTGGCCGGCCCTGCTCTAATTCATTGAATGGGCATTGAAGTTAGCAGGATGTTTGCTATTATTGCATGATATGGGCCGATGAGGAAAATACCGTACCTCGAAATCCAAACGAGGTATCGAAAGAAACGCTCACCTTATAAAAGTTACCGAAAACTTTCTTGAGATTGACCCATCTTTTCGCCCATTTCGGGTAGCCGATATCGCTGACCGCGCATTGCAGGTTGAGAAATCGGCTGAAATCCCACGGCCTATAACGAAACTCACGAAAAATAACAGCTTGTTAAATTTTGTGGCACGCTGCTAAATAAAAGATGTGTTCAAAGTAGTCCTTGTTTGTATTCAGGTAGAACTAGAAGTAACCTGATATAGTTCTACTCAAGTACATGTAGTAGTAGGCCTAATAAGCAGACTACTTAGTGATTTAGAAGTAAAGAAGTAGGTATGCTAGGCATAGATTTGCCTAGAAAACTGAAAAAAAGAACGCCTAACAGAAAATGAAGCATTGAACGTTGCTGTTCAATTAGAAGTAGAAGTATCCTCATATATTTGTACTCAAACACAAGAACCGTAATTTTCCATGTATAATACGCACCCGGAAAATTGCATGTAGATTCTGCGAGCGCATACAGCAATCAATGACCTAATTTCGCTGGCGAACAAATGACAAATCCACATCAGCAGATCGCGAATCTCGCTAATTGACAACACGCTTCTCGCTAATTGGCAGCGCCCACTGCACTGATAATACGAATTACTGGGCAGGATGGCTGCATGTGATGCGCAATTGACAACGAACAAAAAGAAAGGTGTGATTTCAAGCTAAATTTCAAAAAAGATTTTTTTCAAGAATTGTTGTACCCATGCATAATGCGCACCCCCTGATTTGGGGACAAAAATCGATACAATTTGGCTCATTATATATGGAAAATTGAGGTATTAGCAGAAGTAGCGAGTTGGAAGTAAGTAAAAAAGTAGGTACGGTACTCTAGGCCTAGTTTTACCTAGAAAACTAAAAATTGTTCCATACATGTAAAAGTAGTCAAAAAAATAGAACCACTTCTGGAAATAGTGTTAATAGGCTAAATCTGCTAGAAGCAGAAGTGCCTCGTAGCTGACCACCAATGCGGAATACTTCATACCCATCTTACCCATCAGTAACAAACGCCGCGTTTTTCTTAGAGTGCAGGTTTCTGTCTTTCAACCACCGTTCGAATCTTTCGAAAACGCGGGGAAACTCAGGAGCCGTGTCGACGTCGTTTTGCGAGATGCCAGTCAGGGAAACGCAGAATTCGGACAAAATCGGGTTCAGCGTAGGCCGGCAGTATGAATGAAACTGGTCAATCTGGCGACAACGACACGGAACATCATTCGTCAAATTTAGTGTAGGCCTGCTGGGGTTGTAAATTGTAATGACTCGAGTCATGAGTCAACTGGAGTCAGACTCGAGTCATTTTCTAAAATACGGGAAAAGACTAGACTCGACTTGTAATCGAGTCATAGCGCTTGAGTCGACCGAGTCATATGACTCGAGACACAGACAGACAAGGCAGGCATTTTGTTGTAACTTTGAATAATAGTAGGCTATTATTGGTATTTTGTATGTCAGTATTGGTGTTTGTAAAATAAGGCCAGAAACTGTACAAGGTGAGGAAAATTAGTACGGTATATTATGAATACGAGGCACTCAATGTCTCCCAAACAGAGTTGTTAAAAAACGAGTTGAACAGAATTTACACACAACGACTTGGACTCAAGTCTCAACACGGCGACTCAAACTCGAACTGTTGAAGAACCATGACTTGACTGGAGTCAAAACTACAAAAGTCCAATTTATATGTGACTTAGGACCTTGTGACTTGGTTACAACCCTGATGCCTAAACTATATCAGTGGTTCCCTACACGCTTTTGAGGTGAGCCATTCAAAAATTCAGATTGCGTTACCGATTGCTACACAATTTTGAATGAAAATATTTTCAAGCTTCGCCATCTCTTCAATTTCAATCGACAAAAGGAGAATGTAGTTCAGTGCTTGTATCAAATACACACAACTCCACCCTTGCACCAGATTTGTAAACTATTGCATTGATTTGTTTTTCCCATTGTTGCTCAGCCAAACACGATTACTTATTAGGGGTCTTCAAAAATGACTTTTTTTCTCAAATCGTACTGGTTACTTGATAAA
Source organism: Botryllus schlosseri (assembly GCF_051294905.1). Taxonomy (NCBI): domain Eukaryota; kingdom Metazoa; phylum Chordata; class Ascidiacea; order Stolidobranchia; family Styelidae; genus Botryllus; species Botryllus schlosseri. Next base: position 20,582,775 of record NC_137239.1, read on the forward strand.
ATTGTTAGGTTACCTAATTTAAGACTACACACCAAATTTGGTTCAATTCCAACCAATAGCCGCATTGCTACAGGAGAAGAAAGTTTCTATTTATTATATAAAAATAAATAACAAAAAATTTTGAAAATTTTCTGTTCACCCAATGGAAGTGTTAGGTTGTCTATAGAAACAATGTTCACCAAATTTGGTTCCATTCCAACCAGCGGAAGCGGAGTTATTGCCGTCGAAAAATTTGGATTTGAATAGAATAGTATTTACGGTGGGCACCACCATAATAAATAATACGGTAATTGAAGAATTGGTCACCGTAAATACTATTTTATTCATAATCCAAATTTTTCGACGGCCATAACTCTGCTTCCACTAGTTGGAATTGAACCAAATTTGGTGAACATCGTTTCTATAGACAACTTAACCCTTTCATGGGGTGAACAGAAAATTCTCAAATTTTTTGTTATTGATTTTTTTACAAAAGTGTGTCAAATTAGACATCGAGCCGAAAATTTGACCTTTTTCTTTTTTTTAGTCAACCCGCCGGTGATTACAGTTTGTATGCCCAATTTTCGGTACACAAAATTTGGGGGGGCAATGATCGGTGTTGACCTTGAAAAGGGGGCGATGGGTCGAAAAAGGTTGGGAACCACTGTTCTAGACAAAAAATATCTCGCAACAAGAAAGTCTACTCACAACATTCCCAGTGTCAGCGTCGATCAAGATCGCCGGAAACTCGATAATCTCATGCACGTACTGCGGCCCGTTGATTTTTTCGCAAGTGGCTTCGAAATCGATCACGACAAAGTGCTCGTAATACTGACTTCTCAACGGCACCGATTCCAAGTGCGCCCGTTGCTTACGATAAAAGTTCTTTAATCTCCTATTCAAAACTTCTTTCACGCCCTTCGGATTGAGACCGTTTTTCTTCAGCAATTGCACCATGACGTTTTTGTGCATTTTATTGATCTCGCCGTTGATTCGCGACAAACTTAAATCGTCGAGGGATTCGAAATACGGGAAGAGTTCGTCATCATCTTTACGAGATTTTCGGGAGCTCCGCGTCGAAGACATCTTTCTTTAAAACGTGCTTACAAACTACGATTCTATGATAACAGAAAGAACAAAAATTTCATTACTAATCAGTGCAGTACGAGAGATAAGTGACATCTCTGTGGCAGTAAATATTTTTCTGCGTTGACAGTGATGGAGTCGTAGGCCTGCCTTCATTATTACATTTTAAGACATACCATACATCATAATGTCAACACCAGTTCCATGCAAAGGATTCCAGCAAATGCAGAAACAACTTTTTTCTCGAAAATGCAATTTTGTCGATTCATCAGAAATATTACAAAATGATTACTGCTACGTCAAACACTTTTGATGAAGTTCAAAGCCACCTATTGGGATGTAGACCTATCTTCTACACAGGTTGTATTTATTTACAAGCAATCATGACGGATGATCGAATGAGTATGAGCAGAAAATGAATATCTCCAAAAAACAGATCCTCACGGGCAAAACTGGAATGGCAACTCTGGTAGTTGAAAACCGATAATTCACAAATTTGCATCAAGAAGTCACCACATAACATTCACAGTTGACAATCAGCGATGCCTGGTTCGAATAGTCTCATATTTTGGTGTCTCATCAGATAACACACCTACATACATAGGCCTACTACTGATCAGTACAATCATTGCTCATTGTAACTATGTTGGCAAAGACTAAAAATTTTCTGAAAGCTATTATGAAAAAATTATGACAAGAGCAGTGCAGTACAGCAGAGAGACTCGGTAATCAACTCTATAGGACAAGCTGTTTTCAATGTTGACAGCAAGATTACAATGAAATTTACCAACAGATTACTGTATATAAAATTACAAAAATGACCATTCCAAAAGAACAACATAGAAAAAAAAAGAATCTGGAAATTTCAAGTTACAAATATCAATCGTGTCAGGTGTCACAGTACTAAGACCTGTCACCATCCTATGGAAGGTTTCACACACACCATGCCTAGGTGAAATACATTGCAATACAGATCACAGCTACATCCACGCCCCAGTAGACATTAGCTATGTTATTGAAAGATTGAATCAGAATTTGTGCTCACTAACTAAATGGTTAGTCAAGAAGTCACTCTTGACTTCGGAAAGTTGAAAATTTGAATGTGATTTGAATCATCAATAAAGAATCAGTATGGTAGAATACCGAAGCATATCCTTTGTAGTTTCAAGTTGGTCCGGGCTAGCCGGGATCAATAAGATTAGACCCAATGGTAGTACCTAGTATGCGAGCTGAAATTTTTCATTAAAAATAAATTGCATGTGTTATACATTCTTATTTTCTAATAAATTTGTTTTTCATTCGTTCGGTCGTATGAGATATCTGATTGTGGGTCGCACAAGAAAACTTGGTTTAAAAGTGGTTCGCTAACTGAAGAAGGTTGGGATGCACCGATCTATAAACATTATCATTACCGGTATCAAGAAAAGAAAATTTCAGAGCGGCAAAATAGTTTCAACCAGTGAATTTACGCAACATTTAACGAATTTCACAACACATAAACATATTGTAACACACGATAATACTGCAAAGAAGTCAGGAGACGCACAGTACGAGACATTGATCGCAGCTGACTTCAACTGGCATCCGCTTCCGACTTATATTCCTCGTGACGTTCAGTGTTTTGAAACGCGACGACGTGCACTTCTTCTTTAGTTCGATCTGCTTCCGGCAAGTTCACGACCTGCGACGTCATTTCACCGCTGGAAATATCATCCTTACCGGGTGCGTCCATACCAGGCATAACACAATGCTGACGCACCATGTCGCAGACGCCTCCGGCTTTTGAATCAATATTGAAAATATATACATATCCATCGTAGCACGCTGCGAATATATACGGCACCTTCTGTATGCTTACAATTGCACATATGCTTTTTACCCCGAGAATAGGTAATTTAGCAGTAGCGAAAGCACGGTCTTGGTTTAGGACGCTGGATACTTGTGTCGGAAGATAACTAGCAGACACAGAAACTACTTTATTAAAATATCCCATCCAGCTGCCATTATCATCGGCAGTCGCCATCTCCTTTTCAGAAGCATCCACGAGTTTAAAAATGTGAATCGTTTCCGTATTGCTAGACACGCACAGAAAAGTTGATTCCCTGCTGAAAGCGAGGCACGATATCTCAACGCACCTTTTCAGTCCACGCCTCAAATCAAACAACGGCTGACCATCAGGGATTGAAAAAACACGTATGACGGTACCCTTCACAGAAGCCGTCGCTAATTTGGTACCCATCAAATCGAATACAAACTGCGCCAAAGGCCCGTTATGTGCCGAAATATTGACGACAGCTTTGTAATTCGTGATATCAAACACTTGGACCTCTCCGGTTAAAGCACTGCCCGGATAAGCCAAGTACGCGGTTTCGTTGTTAGTACTGATGGCACACAGGCCTTTTGGATTCAACGGTGTATCGCGTATCGTGTGCATGAGACTCATGTCTTTAGAGCTGTAAATGTACATGCAATCTTCTAGAAGAACCACTAACCGTTGTCGGTTGATTCGAACTGCCAGTATCTGATTGAAGTAACTTTTTGTACAAATCTCGGTGCCTTTTTTGAAGTAGCACACTTTCAATGTCCTTGGAGAGCTCATACTTACAATCGCGACAAGGCTACTGGAATAAAGTCTTTCTATGATGTATACATCCTTGGTCTCTCCCTCGTTATCGTACATGGTATCCAAATCCTCGATCGTTGTGAGATCGTATAGGGTGAATCCGGACTTGGTTCCGACATGCAGGCAGGAATGGTCTTGGTTAAAGCTGACGAACAGGACTTCCGCAGTGCCGCTCGCAGATTCTTGCACACCGACAGGGCTTGACATTTGTCTTATTTTTCGAGTAACGTAATCTATATACGTGAACTGTCAGAAGGCAGAAGTTGAATAAAAATAATTGTGAAATAGGTCGGCCTAAGCCAGACTGGAATCAGTGGTTGTTTTCGTCAATAAGCTGCGCGTGACAGCAGGGTTTCTTCCATAGAATAATTAAAGAATTGAATGAGAAGTTGCGCGTGACGTTTGCCACCAATTCCACTCTGGGGCCTAAGTGCCTTTTGAGTTGACTACAAGAAGGAGGAAACTATACATGCTTGCAATAAGAAATAGAATGAAATAGAAAATAGAATAGAAATGCTAGCAATAGAAAATACATACAATGAGTAATCTAAAATTAGTAATCAATATGAAATGAACTAATTTGCATCCACAAATTCAACATAAGTTTCATTCATAAAACCGATATTCGTTAGCTCAGGACAGGACCAAACACGATCTTCTAAGACAAATGGCCAGAACAAAGTCGTGCGTCGCGCAACGTTGTATCAATGCATTATATGTACAATTCAAATTCCCTTCCGGGCCGAAATTAATAAAACGTCGCAATGAATTGAGTTAAACCGGAACGACATCAATGACCGACGCAAAGTTGCATGGGTAATAATAGCTGCGCCTGCAATATCTGGGTCATGTGTATACCATAATACTTGCTATCACTGTCACTGGTGCCCTGGCGGCTGGTGCTAGGCTCTGAACGTGTCCCCCTCCTCCTCCCGCCGGGCCGGGCCGGGTGCTGGGCTGCTGGGTGTCTCAGGTCTCCAGTTGTTGATTGACAGGTATATACAACATATCACGAGGGACTCGCCAGATGGCAGCACGAAGCCGATTCGCTAACGATTCATGTAATTTTGATGTCGCTCGGTTCGGATGATGTATTTCGAATAGAATGTAGCCTTTCGAATACCGAAGCAGATCGAAACGAGACAACCGGAAACAAATGTCTTGATGAATGTCCCTACTCTTCTTATTAGATGTTTAAAATCAAAGGTTCGGGAAGTAGTCAAGTGAACTTCATACTTCAGGCATTCAATCTATAGATAACTAACCTACCGCAGGTTAGTTATCTATAGACTACCAGAGATGAGCGGATTTGAAATTTCTATGTCCTAATCCAATCCAAATCCGAACCTTCAAATCCAAATCCTAATCCTAATCCATAACTTTTCATATTCAAGTCCATGTCCAATCCTAATCCGATTCCAACTGGAAAAAATACTAATTTATGCAATGGACGGATTTGAAAATTTTCTTTCACAACCAACGATTCACTTGATTCAAGATAACTTAGCAACCATAATTACGTTAATAACTGATCTGAATAAAGTTTGTCACCATTCGCCCACGACATTTCAATCTCCCAGAAAATAGGTAAATCCAAATCCTAATCCGTTCTGAAAGGTCAACTGCATCTCTATAGACAACTTTGCGGAATCATGTTCAGAACTTTATTTTATACCTAAATTACCGACTTTCCGTGTTTCTACTCAATCAGAAATTGCCGTAATTTTGACTGAAAGTCCCAATATTGGCATGTTTACAGAAAAAGCAGAATGTGCATTGTGACGTCAAGTACATGACATCTCTATTCTCACCACAGCGGATATGTGTGATTGTGTGTTCGCCAAGACGCTAGGCGAATATTCGAGTTAGTTGTATGGCGAAGGACTCGCTTGTATGGTGTTAAAACTGAATCTGAGTACTTGAATGTAAGTATGAAATGCGGACGCGCTTCAGGTGGTGATTCGCTCGATCCCACATCAGTGGAACCCCTATCAGCTTCGTATGATGGGTCGGTTGGTAATCTGTAGTGTGATCAGCGTAAAAGCTAAATGAAATGCAGTATGGTAGCGGCCTATGTATAATTTGGTGGATTACTTCGTTTCAATTAGGAATCTTGCTACAATCAATCACAGGTGTTAATATGGAGGTTGCCAGCTTAAATGCCAACTATCAGGGAGAGTTTGTGCTGACAGAATAAGAGTGAATCACAGCATTACCATGATTTCAATCAGCTTGTTGGGATGGTGATGCATTGAAGATGTCTTACTATAGATATGAACAGGATTATGGCCACAGAATTATAACATCTAGTTTGATGCATGAGTGAATGAGCCTCATTAAGATGAAACGGCGAGTCCGTTGCCAAGTAATTTCCTAACACTACACTTTTCAGGAAGCCGAGAAACACTGCACAGGAATTTCGTCCGATTGCTATGGGGATTCTGCAGAAAACAACACGGAAAATCCTGCCTGCGCATGTCGTTACTGCCATCCGATCAAAAGTCACATCCAGTAGTTTCAAAGGATTTCAATTTTGAAATGCTTCATTGCGCATGAAAATAGTTTTATTGAAAATAGTAAATGCAACAAACTAATCCATCAACACTGCTACTGTATCAGGAAGAGAAACATATCGGGTTTTGTGTCCAGCAATATCATCATCCGAGCTAATTTTGACGATGCCGCTACTCAAATAAAATTGATGAACTCTGCCGTTCCTGGTCGTGTTTTGACGAGTGCATTGACTTCTTCATTGCAGTAATCTAGAGAAGGCAAAAAAATATCACAAGGTGTTATAACACAGTCAGATTGAAGGCAGTATTCCTTCTCAAGTATCATTAAATAAAGGATTGCAAACTGTATCCTACAATGATGCGTGTGGCTTGTGAATATGGTGAAATCTTATAAGGGTTGTTTTGAACAGTTAACAGAGTACTTTACGACGGTTATGGTGATACTGGTACTTTCTCATCTCCGCTGAGCTGCCAACATCTTGAGAGGGACATAGATTACGATATAGTAATGGATCATGGGTATTATCGTGTTACTTTTGCTGCTTACATGATAAGTAGGCTTCCTGACTCATAGGCTACAGCTTCATCAGTCTATGATTTTATCAGGGTTGTAGCCAAGTGGCAAATTTCCGAGTCACAAGTCATCTCACTTCTATATAGTTTTGGCTCGAGTCGCATCCTTTTCAATTATCCACGGAGTCCATAAAAGCCAGGTTGGAATCCCGGTACGTTTAGCGCAATATCATTGGTGTTCCAAGGCGGTTTTCGGCGTCACACCTGTGTGCAGTCAGTGGAATCTTTGGTGTGCACGAGACACCTATTCCATATTGGCATAAAAGAAGGTCAGCGACGTAACCATCAGGTCATGAAGTCAGCTGGTTACATACTCCCTTTTCAGTAACTAATGCCACTACTTCATTCAATGAGTGAAGTGGCTTAATTTTAGAATACTTCCACTTCAAAAGTTTTTGAAGGCATATACGGTACCGTACTTAATTCTACATGTATATACTTGAGTGCAAACAATAACTACTTTCGTTACTACCACAGTCAATACTAATAGAAACGGTTAGTTACAGTCTTATAGTACTAGCTGACTGAATACATTTTCACTTACCGATTTCGGACAGTACGTAGCTTTAGAGGAGTACCGGTATTCCTCCGTGAAAATAAAGTGTGGACGGGAGTACATGCGATAGTTGCCTTTGTTCGGTAGTCAACTAGCTTGTGTATCTCGGATACTTCATTGAAGCAAGATGGTTGGAAGTGATCCGCGCATGAATATGATTCTGTGCGCAATTTTGGTCTTCATGGTGTTCCGCACTGTTCAGCTAATCAGCTATAGGCGTCCGGTCGGCTGACGGCATATGGCTTGTGAAAGCGATGTAAGGACACTTTGAGTACCGCATATTGCGTATTGTAGCAGCCATACGCGACATAACGTCTACCTCCATTCCTCATCTTCTTAACAGCTTTCATGATCACACTGAAATACTCAAATCCACAGCAACAGGGATAACCTTATGCAAACCAGGTATCAAGACTTCTGCTGTGTCAGTTACATGACGTCATTTCATGGCTGAATGGTTTCGTTTCCGTTTTTTGACTTTTCGATTTATAATTTAAATTACTTGAAAACTATAAGGTATTTTCAATTTTCATTATTTTATTCATATTCCTAACCACATAATGTACGAAATAAGGCAAAGTCATTTTTGAGATGCAGTTGACCTTGAAAAAATTGTCTAATCCAAATCCAATCCAAATCCGACATAATTTCACAAATCCTGTTTTTTCAAAACCTAATCCTAATCCATGCTCATCTCTGCGGACTACTCGAATCTCAGCGTCACCAGCCATAACAAGTATATACAAAGTTCGACTCGGGGCTGAACCATTATTTCTTCTTACATAATCCTAGAAATTGAGAATGCCGTCGGTGCCTTACTTGTTGCCTTCCTGTATTGTTAGTATAGTAGTCTTTGGAGCGACGTCCGACTTACAGAAAGGAAAAGTTCTTATTTTCAAGTCACTATACCTGAGTGTTGAGTCTCTGGCCCGTATTCAGAGACACGTCTCTATCTCAAACTCAAGTCGTGCTCGACGGAGCAAAGGCTGAGTCAAGCTCGATTCTAGAGATCGTTTGGTATTCGGGTAGGATTTCGAGCGTTGCTCGGTTTCGAGTCTTTACTCGATAGATTAGACAGCTTGATGACTGCTTGCAGACGTCTGCGGATTTGTTAATTGCTCGCGATCTGGCAATCCGCCGGTTTGGATGTGATGTTGGTTGCCTAGTATTGCCTTCAATTACGTCAACACTTTATACTAGAATTATACGCTGGATGTATAGACGAAATAACACCGCTCAATAGCATGACTATTTGACATACTGTAGTAGCCAAAGCAAATATTTTTAAATAATGAAACACCAGACTTCATCCTAAAGTTTTCAGGCATAAGCACAAGCTATTTATTGGATTACTGATGAGGGTATTGGTACCGCGTTGTTGATATTTTCGCCATACACAGGGACGGATGGTTTTATCAACTGTATTGCGATGATCTAACATTGCGTACATTCATAAAGCGCCAGGTCATCTACCATCGTGTATTGCATTTGTACGCATCACCGAGGATTCAGTTCTTGCTAGGATTGGAGGATCGCTATTGTAGACAACAGCTTGTGTGTGGTTTTTCAGTAACATTCATCCTCCATTCGTTTCTACATGTCTTGATGCTACGTTTTATAATAAGTGATAAAACAGAGCGTTGTGAGGAATTAACCGATTTTGCGAATCCATCGGAAACCTTTCTGATGAAAATGTCCGCCGATTTGGGAATAGCCTACGCAGCCAACGATGAAGCCATACGGCGCTAAAACATGATTTCCTTCTTATAACGATGCTATATATTACAGTTGAAATTGTGAATTCATCACCAAACATGCTCACAGCGCAATTTCCGCAATATATTCTGGGCCAAACCGTGAAAAAGGGAATGAGTAAGGCCTTGAGTCTGCCCACAGCTTGACTCGGAAAAGGCTTGCTCAAACGCCGCATTTCGAGATCGACTCCAACCTCAGATCGTCATTGAATACCATAACCACAAAAGTACAACTCGAAAGAGCTCCAAGTTCGACTCCAGTCGAACTCAAACTCGTTCTCTCGCTTCGCTTTCTGAATACCGATTCTTACGCAATGTTGACGCAAAATGAGTTTGAGCACTGAGTAAGGTTTCTTGAATACGGGCCTCTGTCTCTGATAGAGTGATAAGTTGGATGAAAGTTGCAGCCTGAATTCAACAAGACCGGTCTTGTCGTATCCGCTTAGCCTACTTTTAAAAGTTCTCATTATTTTATTACTTTTCTTCAGAAAAATACCATAGTAGTTGAGTATTATTGTCATTTACTTTTGAATTTTGATTGATTGATTTGCCTGAACGATATACATGAATCGGTTTCACGCTCCCTGTTATTTCTTATGGTATGGGGCTAATGCGAAATGCCCTCAAATTGATTTATATAGTACCATACTGATGTCTCAGAACGATTCAAGTCTAGACTGTCTTAACTCTAGTATAGTAATCCTCCCATAAATTATGTAATGTTTCATCCAGCAATTTTGTAAATAATTATGCTACTTACTATAGCAGGGGGCAGGGGTGGGCTGTGGGCAACATACGACCAGGACGGGATTTTAAGTGGCCCGCAGAGAGTTACCCTGAAAGTGAAATTCTAATTTGAAAGTAGTAACAAACTTTATGTGCCACAGAATGATTCCAAGTTTGCCAACCTTAAAAAGATGGTCCTGAAACTCGTTCAGACAAGGCTGTGTTCCAATGATAATAAGGGATTCTACATCCGACATGTTTACCAAGTTCAAGGAACTGGTTGAAAACTTCCATCAACCACAGATGTCTGATTGACTTCAACAGCTATTGAAGTACATATCTATATGAAAGTGCTCGCATCTATTGCCAAGAGTTGGCTGAAAAGTCTCTGTGCCGCTTGAAATACTTATAAAGTATCTTTCTGAATGCATAGAGAAATGGTACGGTCTGGAACAGTATAAGATTACCTTGACTTGAGTAGGCATACTCCCTATTTGTATGCCTGGGAATACTATTGGCAAACAACTGTTATTGTTGACCCTAGCCCCGCCCCTTTTCAATGCTCCTTGTTCAAATTTGAGCAGTTGCGATGCTGGCAGATCATTAATCTCTAAACCGGCAATATGTATCGCGATGGATTGCGTACATTGAACTGAGTGAGTTATTTTTGGACACGGTTGACCTCTGGAAATGGGTTCCAAAATGTATAATCCAAAGAAAGGGAGTGAAGACTCTAATCATGTGCCTGTAATGCGTATGTGGCAATCAGTACGAGTTTTGTCCAGGCAAGAGTTAACATGGATTCTTGTTGATAATATTATTTTGCATCTCAACAACATGCAGCCTTTCAGCAGGCTCGGTAGGCCTACTACTTCAATCAGGTTTTGTCAAATGAGCCTATTAGTCGGGGTACCGTTTGCTTTGCATTTATGGAATGTATACATGCGGGAATCATAGCTTAGGAGCAGATAGTCAGTTACAATACCATAGCATTGTTAGAACTAATAGGTTAACTATAGTGTTTTGAGGATTGCCGATTTTCAATATGCAGTTACAGAATTATAGCTCTGCATGAATTTTTTATCTTCTACAAGTAGTTAGCAGACACCTACAATACCTGCGTATTAATTAGAGTATTTCATGCTCATTTTCAGGACATTGGCCAGAGCAGGCTTACTTTTATATATAACGTAACTTTGCAGCTCTTTACAACATGACATCTGACGACATCGCAAAAAAGCTTGGTGAACTTTTTGACTTTGTAACGACCAACGCCAGATTATTATCGCAAAAAATCGACGAAAGTTGCAATGGATTACGACCATGGGAGATCATATTTTACACGGTCACAACCACGATGGTGATACTCGCCACAAAATCGTTTTTGTTCAAACGCGATCAAAGCTTGTATCAGAGATCGAAAAAGACATTTTTTCGGTACGTGAAACGTATGCCTGTCATTCGCGGAATTATCAAGAAAGAGTTGGGTAAAGTCAAAGAGTTCCTTTCCGCCGATAAGCTCTTCAAAATGAAGCCCGGCATGACATACCGAATGCAACTACCTCGACAAGGCTTCACAAGGTCTCAAATCTTGAAAGAAGTCGACGATTACGTTAGCATGGACCATCCATGGCAGAACGGTAGCGTGTCTGGCGCAGTGTACTACGGTGACCCAGAGCTCACCGAGACAGTTAGCCATGTTTTCAAGAAATTCACATGGTCCAACCCATTACACCCCGATTTATTTCCAGGGCTGCGCAAAATGGAGGCAGAAGTGGCCAGGATGACATGTGACTTGTTCCACGGCGACCCTATCGAGTCTTCGGGGTCAGTCACTTCGGGCGGTACCGAAAGTATCTTGCTGGCTATAAAAGCTTACCGCGATTGGGCCTATGACAACGGTGTCGAATACCCGGAGATGATTTGTCCGGTTAGCGCCCACGCTGCTTTTGAAAAGGGGGCCCATTACTTCCGCATCAAGTTGATACAAATTCCTCTCGATCCCAAAACGTACAAAGTAGACGTTAAAAAGATGAAACGCGCCATCAATAAAAACACATGCATGCTAGTAGGCTCTGCGCCACAATTTCCGCACGGTATAATCGACCCGATTGAAGAGATTTCAGCTCTAGGCTTGAAATACGGAGTCCCTGTCCATGTAGACGCATGCCTGGGTGGATTTCTGATTGCTTTCATGGACGACGCCGGTTTTCCACTGAGACCATTCGATTTCAGACTGCCTGGTGTCACTAGTATTTCAGCGGATACTCATAAGTATGGATTTGCGCCTAAAGGAACGTCATGTGTTTTGTATTCATCTGCCAAGTGGCGTAAATACCAGTATTTTGTGACACCAGACTGGCAAGGTGGCATGTACGCTACACCTACGTTAGGTGGTAGCCGTACTGGGACTGTGATAGCTGCATGCTGGGCTAGCATGATGAAATTCGGTCGTCAGGGCTACGTGGATTGTACTAGGAAGATCGTAAAAGCTCAAACGTACATCACACAGGAGTTGCGTAAGATTGAGAATATCTATGTTTTCGGCGAACCGCAAGTTAGCGTTGTCGCTATCGGTAGTTTGGACTTTGATATCTTCTTACTATCATCGGCGCTGGTGAAAGCAGGCTGGAATTTAAACGCGTTGCAATTCCCGTCTGCTATACATCTGTGTTGTACGATGCTGCATACTGAGCCGGGCGTCGCTGACCGGTTTGTTTCCGACACTAGAAAATGTGTGGAAGAGATTATGATGCAGCCGAAAAAGAAGAATACCGGCTCCGCTGCTATGTACGGCATGGCGCAAACGATACCGGACAGGTCCTTGGTGTCAGAATTAACCACGGCATACTTGGACGCGATCTATGACACGTCTGGAAGTGGTCAAGCGAAGCAAAACGGACACTAAATCAGCTGTGGTTGAAATAAAATTATGCAGATCGTTATTTTTCTTCAAGTTTTAGTAAAATTTAAAGGCTTAATTCTAGTACTTATAATTTATCAGCTGATTAGCAACGACAAAGAAACCCAATGTAACGAATTTGTAATGGTACTGGCGTAGTCAAAGTCCTGTTGAGTATCGATGGACGTTGCAATATTGATCCGTGGACTTTGAACAGTAATGTTATTATGTCGTAGTCACCATTTCTAGTAATATATAACAATAATTATGCCCGAGCTACCTTCTGTGATTCGTTTTAAATGTTTCATTGTTATCCGTAACGTGATGTCGTTGCGAAAATTCACTGTCTTGCATTTCTGTTTGGGAAATGGGCGGGATATTAGTAATCATGACGCAGTCGTTTAGGATGGTTATAACGATAGGAATGCTCTGATGCAGTATTTGGTTGATATGATTCAATTCTGGCAATGATATTACGCCCGTGTGACAGGACATGAAGCAGCAAAGTTGAACCTATGCTTCAATGATTATTATAGGCATGACTGTATAGGCCTGACTGTTGGCATTTCCGATAATACATATTTTAGAGATCGGCAAATCATAACCACAAAACTAAGCCTAGTCCATACAGCTGACACACATTATTATTATAATTCAGTGATTGCAATATGTGTATTCTCTAATATGGTAGGCGAACGGATTCGATATCTGCTAGTTCCCATTCTTGTCTGGCGTCAACTCGCACACCTGTTGGCCACTCAGCGTTACCCTAGCAACGAGATCTCAACTGAACCACAGGTATATCCAACCACAAGTACTAGAAATTCACGAGTCCCAAACACAAAGGCATCTTGTATTGCAATTTTACGTCACAACAGAGACACTGGAGGATCAGACGAACACAACTGAAATCACAAGGCTATATGCGTGGTTACAGCCGAACATATTGATATTCAACAGCTTGTATATTGACCTAAAACTATCAACAGTTTACAGCGTATTGTCTTGACATCTCGATGATTACTCAGCATCACTGTTATTCAGCACCAACACTACATTGGGAGGAATTGTGATTGCATGTACGTACAGTACACTCTACTTTCTATTATGGTCTAGTAGAATAATGCATAAATTACTGTAAAGCACTCATCGATTTTATTTCATTGCATAGACAAAAAAATGAAGTAATTTGGTGCTATGTCACTTGCAGGAACACACCATAAAATACCTAATCAGTTAGCACATGACATTCCATAAAAGAGATCCTTCATAGTTCATACTATCTAACATCACACCTTCCCACAAAAAGATTAGAAATTAGACACTGCACTTGGACTGGCAGAGAAATCAATTTTACTACGGTCTTCAGCGAAGAACCTTTTGGGTAGGTAGTTGCGCGCTGTGCACGATCTGCTGATACAGCGGCTTCAGTCCAAACTCTCCAGGACTCCAGCAAAGCGTCGGTCGGCACAAAATCCTCTCTGTTACCGTTGAAGAGGTTTGCAATCACGTGGGTGTAAGCGTGTTCGACAGTTGTATTAGGAACAAACGCGCTGCAATGAAATAGGATTAGTCAAAAGCAGTTATTACTGGTACCTTATCTAAACAGATGTCGTGAATAGGGATAGAAAATTTGAATCGGAGCAGATTCGAATCAGAAATCGAATTTCTACATTTTTATTGATCGAAATTTCGCCATACAGTACCTTTCAGAGCCCCGATTCTATACTTCTAATTCAGTAGTTTTTATATGCCTTGAAATTCGCGCCTACTACTAGCCGAGTACGATCGATGTCTGCTTCGCCTATGGATGCAACTCAATCACAAGTACAAGTTACGGCCTCCTAGAGAGGTGGTCAAAGTAGTCAAGAAAGCTACTCAAGTAGAAGTAGGAGCAAAAAATCTACTCAAGTACGAGTAGAAGTACTTCTTTCATGAGCAGCCTAAAACTACTTGAAGTAGAAGTCGAATTGACTGACTTTAAATCTACTCAAGTAGGTAGTTGTGAAAGCGATCGTAATTCGTTCGCATGGACTGTCAAACGCTGCAAATGGCGCTATGCGGACGGTGTAGAGAGCTTGATTCATATTGATGCATCCCAGGTGTTAATTTTTGACAGAATATGCAGTCGTCCACATCATGGGATGTAAATCATAGTATTGCGATACTAATCCTTTGTTGACTCGAAAACCCGGTTTTAGGGAACATCATGGCATGGCGCCCTCTCCCATATCATAAGGCCCCTAGTTCAGTCGAAGAGCAACACGGAGAAGTTGTGTCGGATACAACTTTAACACTTTCCGCGATTAGTATACGTTAATTAAAAGTATGGACGATCGTAAAATACCATATAGTGTATAAGGAAAGTATAAGGCATTACTACACTTGCTTTTATACTTCAACATGTATGTTCTCCGGACAAAAGAACTGAAACTATAATTAGAACTCAACGCATAATACTCGTAATTGAAAGAAAAAGAAAAATATTTCATGACTTTTGTCCAGAAAGTTTCAACGGTGGTCTGCTAAAACAGGTCTAACGATAAAAAAAGTGAAAGCCCACTTATCCAGATTAAGACACGTCATGGGCTGCTAGGTATAATAGGTAATTGCTAGATTGCGAAACGGTAGTTTCAAACGTTATGGGGGGCCACACTTACTGAGATGAAATATTTGATAATGGCGACAATGCGGTGTGAACGGAACCATGCAACCCGGTATCTAAGTTATATTCAGCGATACTTTCGTTAAAACATATCTGTCACTCCACTGTGCGCGAAGCGCAACGAAAATTCTGGGTATGTCATAACTTTTATGAAAATTAAATGTTGATACTACTTGAACAGCTTAGAAATTCCTTAGGCTATCTTTCTTATTGGGGGATTACACTACTTCTACTTAACAAACTGATAAGTAAGCGAGTAGTTCACAAAATATTACAAAGTAGAAATAGTGAAAAAAGATGTACTTGAGTAAGTAACAGTAGAGGAAAACTACTTGAGTACTTCGATAAAGTAGAAGTACTTCGTTACTGACCACCTGACAAAACCATTTCAAGTAGAAGTAGAAATTAAAATGTCTGAGAAATAATCGAGTAAGTAAAGTTAAGAAGTAGAAGATGGCCAGACATTTGTAGGTTGATGGGCAGTACCAGTTTTCAAGATTGCCTGGTCCATCTTAGCGACTTAACACAAAATGTGATTCCGGGATGAAAACAGGCGAGACCTTGAAATTATAACCTGTCACCTTCATGCAAGGACTTTCTAGTGGAGTTGTCCGACAATTTCGCTCACATACATCACCCGAGTTTATCTGTATACTTGGTGTTAATGGACAAATTTAAGCTGATGTACTTCGTTACTGAACAATGAACATTCATGGATCACAGATGCTTGGAATTGAAGATGGATCTAGTTTCGATTTTGACCCCTTTCGGAGTGGAAAGCAAGGTCCGTTAGTCAGTCCACAAGAAATTACTTACACGAAACACTGTCCTTTCTGCCCGAATATTGATACGTTTTCAAATTTTTCCGTTTCAATCCATCCAGGCGGCAAATAACTCTCAGAAACCGGCAGTTCACGGCTTATCAGCAAGGCAGGAGAAGTCATATCGCCATGACATCTTACAAACACGATCTGTGGTGTCGACCCACAAGCTGAACATGGAAATGAGATTTTGTCGTCGCCTGTACTGCTCAGAATGTTAACAAGAACATACCATCGATTTTCCTGCTATTTGACGCATTTCTTCTGAACACAATACGGACGTAGACGTTCTTTTGCCTCATTTGCTTTCCGGAAGTTAACCAGACTGGCACGTTTTCCCATTTAGGACCCGTTATGCGTATGCGAGCTCCTAAAATACATGCGGGAATATCAGAGGCGGTCACTAATGAAGTACTTCTACTTTTTCAGAGCACTCGAGTAGGCTTCGCCTTCTTGTACTACTTACTCAAGTGGTTTTGCATTTAGGCTACTACTGGCTTACTTACACTTTTATGCAAAGTAGAAAGTAGTTTTAGGATGTGCTTGCATTAGTTTTGCCTGTGAAATTGTCATGACAATTGTGTGAAACAGCCCTCGTGTCATTATATCTGAATATATTTTCAGAACTTGTGCCTGCTTGTAGTGCCATTACTCGGTCTGCATCAGTCGCAAAGATGCACTCTGCAATTCCTAAAATATCCACCTCCGATCAACTGCTAAAAGCACGCAATCCTTGACTAAATCTGATTTTTGGAACTAATAGAGTACTTTTCTTAGTAGCAGGCTCCTTACTTGAGAAATTTTCTACGATAATTCTACTGAAGTGCCAACGCGATCTACGTTGAACACCTCCGATCGCTTTCTACATTCTGTGTCTTGAGAGGATGAAGATGATAGTGATAGACCCCCACCCCCGGCGATATTGCATCGATGAAAGTGACCAGATTGAAACAGATACTGGAATTCTTTTCCAGCGGAACTAATCTGGGTGTTTATCGGGGGAGATAGCGTAGTGGTGAGCATCAGCGCCATTCAAGCACTAGGCATGGGTTCCATTCCCACCACCGGAGGTTATTCTGGGCTCCTCGTACCCTATGTCCTTGTTCTTACCGCGACAAAAAAGACTTGATAAAGAAAGAAAAGGAGCAAGAAATAGCTTCCAATTATAAGACCGACGAAGAAAGAATAACATCGAAGAAGACTGTGATATTGGGCACTAGGTCGAGGTGGACGCCAGTTCAAAAGACCCCAACTGGAAGGCCGTTCGGCATCCCCCTATCCGTTCATTAAATCGCATTGTAGATTTTGTGTCTTGGGCAGATGAAAATATAATCTGTCCATTGATTGCACTGCATAACCAGAAAATTGGATGTCGATGCCTTTTAGCTTACTTGCAAAAGTAGCGAGAGATGAACCCTTCTTTCTAGTTTCCATCGAAACTTCCTCGGAGTATCCTGCGAAAGCAATGGAAATTTCCAGAAGCCATTTTACAGGCAAACCCGTTACAACAGATATTCTATTTTGGCAACGCCATGATATCATTGTTATCACAGAAAATTGTATATTGATAATTCTGGCATATCAAATCTGATTTGTAAGAAAAGTTGTTACTATCCATTAGGCTTCGAATTGGGCTGAAGTAAGTCCTACCTGACTCAGATATGACATGAGCATCGATGCAGGATAAGAGCAAATTTGGACCATGTATGAGATCAACAACGAGTAGGCCTAACCATCACACACTTGAATACAATTTCGCATAATAACAATCAGGTATTCAATTTGAAAGAAATTACAAACCACTTTATATCAACTCGGTTTATCGCTCAAAAAAATTAAAATTAATGACACTAGAGCACCAAGACCTACCTTTGTACTGAGCTAGTTGCAGATCTTCCAGAGTCACCGTTGAAATGTTTTTCATCAGTTGCAATCGAGATTCTTCGCTTGTCATATCTCTCGTCACGAGACAAAGGACTTCCGTAAGATGGTTCTGTAACATGTCCCGCACAACTCCCGATCTGTCATAATACGATGTCCTTCCTGCAAAGTATTCAGGTATTTAGACTCAGGAAATATTTTGACTCGGGCACAATAATAGTCCAGCTCGTATTCCGATTCCGGTGGAGTGAGAATTTTTGACCTCTTGCGACTAATTTTGTTGTAAGTTGTAACCCATTTTTGTTGTGACTTATTTCTGTCCTTGATATTTTTGCGGCATATACACTGACTCATGATATTCATACACACGATCTGTGCATATGCATACCACGAGTGCATGATGTGCATATGCCGATGGACAAGAAAGATGCAGATATACTTTGTCAATGATCGTTACTGTTTTGATACTTTTCTGCCACTTTGTTTGAAAACGTTGGGCGACCGTATCAAAGCATCCAAAACACGTACCGAAATCACACGCTATGCATTTTCACAGAAATAACATCTATCAGTGGACTGCGAAGTAGTGAACGACCCTGAGCATTGCCACCTGCAGTTGTAATGTGTGAAATTATTTCTGATCAAGAGTAACAAGGCAGTATTTTATGGCAGTCCCGTAAAAGATACATGTATACTTGAACTCTCAAATGTTTTTTTGTTTTATTGCATAAGGCAACGTTGAGTAATGCTTCAATACTCGACTCACAATCGAACCCCTTGGGCACCCTTATTTTGAGCAGTTCTACTTAGGAAGAAACACTAACATAGGGTTACTATATTCTGGAATTCTGAAAAAGAGGACACTTTTTCAAAATTTTCAGACTTACAATTCTGGAGCAAAATCCGAAAAAAGTGGTCGGTTGACTAAAAAAAAGGTAAACTTTCAGCACCCAATATAGCCGCCAGAGCATTACTATAGTGCTTATTTAATGTACCTCAGTCGAATTTTACCGTATATGCAACCAAAATTCTTAAAAAGAGGACAAAATCTCAAAAAGGAGGACATTTGGGTTTTCTACTTCCTACTAGACAAAATTTAAATAGAAGAAGTATTTTGCTTACAAAAATTCAAAATATGAACCGCTTGACATAAGAAGTGTTGAGAGGCAAATTATTCAGTACATGCTATCTTTTTACGCGGTTCAACAACATCAATTCATTACTGATCAAGTGATCATCCATAACCAACAGGTGACGATAAGCAGGGCTTTGGAGTGGGAGCAAGGAGCAAGATGTTTGTAAATATCTCCGGCTCTGATGTATTTCATAAGATGCGATAATATTACTATATTGCCCTTTTTGGGTCACTTTATCTACGTAACCACAGTGCTGTGGATTTGACAGCGGAGCAGTCACATTTCCATAGCTGTAACTGATGTTACTGACTATTGAATCACCCATTTGATAGTATTCCCTCAAGTATTTAATCTAGCCGGAGCAGTGGTATCAATGAGCTTCAGAGCCAAATCATTTAACATTTGCACCTTCTCCAAAGCCCTGAGCCGCCCCCTGACCATACGTGTAGAATTGAATAAAAATACTCGCCTTGACATCCGACTGTTTCAACGGCAGTCACTTCTATACGCTTCACATAACGCTTGTTCAAAAGACGTTCCAAATCCGGGTTCCTAGCTCGGAAGTCCGAAATCTGACTGATGGTAGCATCCGAAAGGAAGTGGTCAACCCTGTATAGGTAGATTTCACCAGCTTTCAATGGCAATGGTAGTGGTACCGTGTAGGGATGGTCAGGTCAGTAATGAAACACTTTTATGGAGCACTGAAATTGGCTACTTTCACTCCTTACATTTAGACAACTTCCACTATTACTTCAACAGTTTATTTAGGCAAAACGACTTACATTTAACACTTTCGATTTTGAAAATTAGACAGTAGTTCTGTGATGACTGTCACGGTAACTGAATATATTTTCGAAAATGGTATCTGGTAGGGTTACCACATTTTGGAATCAGGAAATGAGGACAATTTTTGAAAATGATAACAGTTAGTTTACCGAAATTGAAAATAGCTGATTTTGAAATGTTTACCGGAAATATTGTGTTGACTAAAAAAGGTCATAACTTTGACTTGACTCCAGCATTACCCACTTATTTACAATGTTTGTGTTGACTACAAAGAAATAGGTAAAACTTCTGACTCAGCTCCCGAAATACCCGTATTTTACGTTAATTTTGTGGTGTTGACTAAAAAAAAAGCTATCATTATGATTCGGCTCCTGAATGACCGACTCGAACGTCCGCATTACCTATTTCCAGTTGACCCTGTCCATTAGCCTAGCTGTAAATGCTGTAAAGGAGGACATTTAGGCGTCCTTGGACGACATTTCCAATTCCTGAAAAGGAGGACAAATCAGCCTGATGAAGGACGTATGGTAACCCTAGTATCGGGTGTCCATTTGTGGCGTCATTTTTGGCATCCATGAAGACGCATCCTGCAATTCCAAAAATATCCATTTCCGATCAGGTACCCTACTATTTTTTTAAATAATTTGAGCAGCTCTTAGGCATTCTATAGTTACTACTGTCATTTCAAGGAGTTTTGACATGTCTTTGAAATTGTAATTTGAGTATAATTTACCGCGTTACATACATCTACTTGAGTAGCAACGCTGACTACTTTGACCACCGGTGGTGCTGTGATAAATTCATTACATAGGCATATTATATGCAGGCTACTTTCACAACGTTGAGCAATGATTGTTAATGTAGTAATGTGAATCTGGCAATGTATATTTCACTCAACAGTGAACAGTTTTTTTTAAATTGACCTGACATGTTACTTAACATGCACAAAGGTTTGGTGATACATGCAGCCACCTCGATGCTGCAAAGGATATTTAGCATTTACAAAGCTACTTCTTCCTAAGCGTAGCGGAATTTAAACTCTTCTTCACATTGAACAAGCCAAGAATCAAGAATCCAATAGCTGCGGGCTACTTACCTATAAATTTGCTTTTCAGACAGATATTTTGCCAGTAAATTCGACAGCGACAATGAAGATTGAAAATCTGTTCCAAACGGCTTTTCAAAAGCAAACTTGAAGTTTTTTGACGAGTCTGTGATGTTGCAGTGGCTCGCAACTGATTGAAGTATCCCTCGATATGCCACAGGCGGGACAGATAGATAGAATATGATGTTTGATGAATTCAAGTTGATCCAAGTACATAGTCTTTTATAATCAGCGTCATCTTTCAAGACTTCATATTGACACCGTGACACAAATTCACTTCGATACTTTAAGCATTGGCTGTCACTTTTATCACAACGTATGGATTCGGTGACAATTTCCTGGAATGCTTGATTAGAAACTTTGGATTTAGCCCCTCCATATAGCGAGATATCTGTGATATTTCTTTCTTTTTGAGCCAAAATATACAGGGCATTCCATAAATACCTTTTCGCCAAGTCACCCGTGGCACCAACCACAATGACGTCCAATGTCCGCAAGTCGGCTGCTATTTGTGGTAATGTCAAGATACATGCAAAGATGGCAAGAAAAATCAATTCTTTAACGCGCATATTCATTCACGTTGTGTTTTAAAACATTGGATAGGTTCCCATTTCAGAGACAGACATCACAATACCGATCCCATTCGAGATTGTTTCTGGTTTCCATAAAGTCGAAAACCACAGCTAATCGTACTGTATCGTAACTCGTTTGATGGACAGCGCAATAAAAGTTCTGACAGAAGAAATTGCCACAATGTTAGGTTTTACTACAACCAAAGTACCTGGATATAAGCATTCTAGCTTGATAAAATCATATTTCATCTGAGGACGCAGCAAAACAATGCGATGAATTGCAGCAAAACCTTGCAAAACGATGGTAGATGATGCATAACTAAAAGTGAGCGAAAACGTCCTCTAGTGACAGCATTCATAGCAAGATTATAAATGGAAACGGAAACATTTCAGGGTTTTGTATCTAATTCGATATGTTTACTGCGCAACTTAACGCATCAAACTTACTAAAACTAGCCGGGGCCGGGTGAATAAGATCTATATAGAATGACAAGTTAGTTAAACAAATGCTCCAAGACTTTCACTAAGATAGAAATGCACGCATTTCGGGCGCGCAGTGGTTGGGTTATAGCTCAGTGGTTTACAGTGGTTCGCACACGTTCCTTCATCTTCATTTTGTCTGTTTTGTGAGGGTGTATTTTCAATTGTTTCCACTGTTGCGAAAACAAAATGAATTTTATGGAGGCTAAAGAAAACTAAAGAATATTTTCCGTAGCGTCGAAATTGGAGACACAAGAACATATCGGCATGCCGACACCGGCAGACGAAATTATAATATATACAGTTGCGAATACATTGGACTAGTTAAGGCCCACGATATCCACTACCCCCCACTGCTACAATATTTGAGGTGGCACGTTGAAACTTTTGTCCCAGGATCGAGGGACTAGGAGTCTAGGATTACTAGTACTACACCATCAAGTGACTGACTGCGACACTACAATAGATAAATCACCATCTGGCCGATCCCGATGTCGTTCCTTGCTGCCCTGTTAATCATTATTTGTCCAAGTCGGATACATGCAGTGCAGAAAACGCAGTAAATTAGAGTTATCTAGATCGGCATATTTACGACATGCCTATGTTTGCTTTCCAGACTCGATATCGCAATTAGCCGAGACATGGTGGTGATGCGAATCAGATATTATACCCTTCATTTTTCAGGCATCATTGGTAGATAGCAGTCATGTTAAGGTCGAAGGTTAATTATAACTGCGGCACGCTGCGCTACGATAAGAATCAGCTGCTGAAAACCGGCTACTCTGAAAAGATCATCGAAATGGTGGCTACAATAAATAGCACATCAAAGGTATAGCGAATTACATTCAATCTCACTGACTACGCTTTTATTAGTTCATTCAAATCATGTTCAGTCAAATCATTCAAATCATGTTCAGTGTTGCCACAGTGTGACGGATAAGATGCAGAAAAGTGCTTGCTAGTGAATTTCGCTATATCAAATATATACTTGATGAAAATCGCATCGGTGGGAGCGAGAGTGCCGCAGCTTGAACCAATGAGAGTGTGATCTAAAATCAAGTGTGACAATAATGTTGTGGCGACTGCATATAAGAGAGAGCGACTGATTTTTGGGGGATTTTGCTTTTGATAACACCGCAGTACACATCTACACAGTACACAAGTGCATTATTTTCGATACAGTGCAGAAGTACATAAGTAACCTACGTAGCGAATGCGATAGCTACGTTCACCGCGTGATAGCGCTATCGTGTCTTACTAATTGTCATGTGGCCGACTGACCTACATAACGATGATCTCACAAGTTGCGCGAAGATAGCGTGATTTATAGCGCTCTGGCAGGCCGGCCCGTTTGGACATTCCAACGGCCAAATTAATGAGATTTCATACGGAATGCTCCATCGCATCAGAACACGCTTTTATACTATCTCGAGTATCTCATAGTATGGAGTAAGGGTTGATCAAGAAAGGAATATTAATGTAATTCGTTGTACATTGGATCGGTGATTGCAGTGCAAGCGATGAGCATTGAGCATATTTATATATATTTATTATAGGAAACTAGTTCTAATCAATGTGGCGAACATAATCGTTGATTAATGATCATATGCCCACAGATTTTGAAATCGGCAAGCTGCTTAGCCCTTGCATAAGCTCAAAATCCTTTACCATTACTCCGTGTAATACCCGTGTCTCTGTCGTGATACTATTGTGTCTCTTATCTTTATAACATGTTAAATGTTGACGCTGACCCAATAGACGATTGAAGCTGCCGTGGGTACGAATACCTTTTTGTATTCAATTCAACTGTATACTGTTTCTTCGCGAGAATGGCTGTTTAATTCATTTCGCGAAATACTACGAGATTATGGTTCACGTTCGAATTACGTTTTAGACAGATTCAGTCCAACGGCATCATGTTGAATCTTCGATAAAATGCTGAGTGTGAATCGTAGTGAAGTGACCACTCGCTGCGAGAGGTAATCTGATTTGTATAATCAGAATTGTCAAGACTAACCTTTGGGGTATAGCCGTTCAAGCGGAAACTGTCTGTAACACAAAGTGATAACAGTTGGCAAAAGTAGGGCGGTAATATGTTAGCTGCGCTGCAGATATCAGATAGCGTGTAGTGCAATGTGTCGAGTGCGAGTACAGTTGAAGCTTGATGTATCTACCTACGTATAGCAGAGCGATTTAAATCGTGACGTCGGTTCGTGGTCATTAGCTGACTCTGGTTCATCATAAGCTCACGAGTAGCAGTTCAGTGTTGCTACTACAGTAGATCACATCGAGTACGCTCTTCCATCTAATCGATCTTGTGGATCTGATACCGCTACCTATGTTCAAATCATTAGGGAATATTCTGTGCTTTTTGGGAAACGTAATCGCACCGAATCTAATATAATTTGTGAAGTAATTTGTAACGCCTCCAATTTGGCGACAGGAAACGTAACATCATCGTGGCCAGAGGGCATCTTTGGTAGTGGTTATATGCACTCGATTCGTAACTGTGATTACAGCCCGTGTGTGATACTGTTTAGTCCAGACTCGCATAGTCACTAGACCGAAACCTTGTCTAAATTAGTGTTTTTTGGCGATACTGTTCGTAATATTTGTAACATATTTCACAGAAACTTGGCTTACAGCGCAAATATTGTAATGAAGGAGCCTTGTTGGAAATACGCCATATTCTGCTTTCATCCCAAGTTCGACACGGGGACGTGGACTATAACAGCTGCTTTTTCCACAGTGGTGAGTTGGTGTTTTCAACAGTGTTGCTATAATTGCTTTCCGCCCTTTGACATGCTTTGGATATGAATGCCTGTGACACCGTGTTCACTTGTAATACTTCACGCTATTGACCGTGAATGTGTATCGCTTCAGTGTTGTCAGAGTCATAACTGTCATACGTATGAATGTATTTTATTTACCAGTCTAATCTTAGGCACAAAATAATAATAACAATAACGATAAAAAGAGTCATTGATATGAAATATAGAGTTCGTGCCAAATGTATTCGTTGCATGACAAGATTGGATTTCTAATTTCGCTAGCTATAACTTCAATTCCGACAATAAGATGCGTATAGTGAAATGTAATTTCGATTTATCGAGACGTGGCTGTCGATTTTATGAATTATGACGCAGCAGCCGTACTCCGTCTCAAGGATTTATGACGGGCCGTATGAGTAATCATCACCTGCGGGTAAAGTAATGTTGGTTTTAGTAATTTCTCATTCGACCTGTCTCCTTACTTTCGTAAATTATGACACACCCCAAGAAGTTTACTTTGCCCACGGTTGATAGCGATATACATGTAGTCACAGCTCAATACCAATAGAGATTTAGGTCATCAGTTCAGTTGTATAGTTTCATGCAACGCGCACATTATGTTCGTATTTTCAAGAAACCCTTTGTACCATCATGATATCAACTCATCTAAACCATGTGTTGCCCATGGTGTCCTATCACTAGCGCAGCCGAGCGCTATTGTCTTGGATTACAATGAACAGCATCCTGGGCAATTGTTTTGGTGTATGGTAACACTGCGATGCCGTTATGTCATGAAATATCCGACATTTCTCTGATCACTTCGATTACAAAACGCGGTAACTATTACAAGTTTTGCGCAACTATATTATGTTACCATTACTGAAGAGTAGTTATGTATGTCGGCGTTTTGTCTGTACCTGTGGATTGACGCGATTTGCGCCTTCTAATACAATGAATACAACGGAACAGCAATACATTCGATTATTCCAGACTTACATTATGATTGTTCAATACTCACGCGCGTGATGACGTACCTCTACTCGTCCGGCGTCCGTGCAATTAGCACTCGAGTAAAACGTTGTTCCACTCGGCCACATGACTTTGTGAATGTTGATTATCGTTACATACTTACATTTATATCACGGGAGGTCATATTAAGCTGAAGTGTGTTGTAATTCAATAGACCGTAGTTAACTTTCATGGAATAATTAAACGTTGTAATTTCTGAACGGAAAATACGTATCACGAGCGCATAATATGGGTCTTATTTCATTACGAAGGTATATTTTTGATTCCCATGACCCGGTGTGTAGCATAGCAAGCATACCTGCAGAACACTTCGAAAAGCAGCCAAGCGACGCGCGTTTATAACTGTATAGTACACCTTCAATAAGTTATATTCTGCGTTTGCAATACGTATCGGTTTTCGTGTGCGTTTCTGTAATCCTATCTGGCTATGTTAATCGCTTGATTTGTCGCGGCGTTCGGTTCATCAACATCATATTACTAACGAAATTCGTTGTATGTGAACGTAACATTATTGATGTGCTTGGGATTGGAGCTGGCCCGTTTAGTTTTCAGTGGACTTGTTATAAATAGGAATAGTAATTCCAAATTATCTGAATGGGAGCTAGTGCTTGAAATACTCATTCAATCAAGTTTGTTCTTGGTTATGCTTTCACATAATCCGTTTCACTGCGCAAAGTACACCAGCTGGCAGCTATCGCAAGAAATTGCCTTCAATGTCTACTCGGTGATTACCTGATTATCGATATCATGACGCGTGACCGTATCATGTAAAACGCAGAGACCGAAGGTCATTAAGCGATACGGATTTGAGAAATGTTTGTAAACATTAACACCGCGTGGGAAATTAAATCACGGAGGGCGAGTCATGTCGCCTTGACTACGCGACTTAGCTCAGCTCTATTCGCCTCGCCGCGTCCGAGTCGGATTTAGGCCATCCAGCAATCAATGCCCAGCGGACTAATTTTTGTGATTCTAAATCAAGATGTATTTCTCAAATTCCGACGACTTGAGCGTGTTCAGTGAAGTTATTTTGTTACGAATTCCTGTAAGATTTGTTGTGAAATTCCACAAGACATGTTTAACATATGAACAGTTCATTCGATTGGGGTCGCAAACTCGTATATTTGGACTATCAATCGTGTACGGAATCAATACCCTTTGCGCCGCCAATGAATGCAAATTTTTGTACTTGTTTACGACGTTTCGTTCTACACTTGCGCAATCAATTATGACGAAACATTAAACGCAATACATACGCTCCGATGGATATACTGGTAGATGAAAGTCATCTGCTGCCGCTAATATAGTACATCCTGTGAATGAAGCTGTTTATGTTATCATGCTGAATGAGCTGTACAGTGTACAATCGCTCGATGTAGAATGGCCCGAGGACAATTGATCCGTGAAATTAGCAGTCAACATGGCCCTGCTAAGATTTCGTGACTTACCAGCCTATTAATAACGTACAGAAATTTCCTGTTCGCATCCTAATTAATACTTGGTGTAAAAAGTCAAGGTCGTAAAGACGGTCCAGAACAGCTACAATCAAAATGATACATTTTAATTATATGGGCGGCGTGGAAATGATTTCCACTGTACTGTACTGTGCCGATGTCGTACATAGAATATTTTTGAACATCATTGATTTTGCGAGTGGTACTGGTCTTGTTACCATTGTCTATGTATCGTACCTCGGAATTCGCAGCATTTGTTTTATGGCGTTAGTCAAAATGTTCAAATATGCTATCCACATTCGAATACATCTCGAGATACTATGTTACATATTTACGCGATCCATATTCATTTACGACGTGGGCTAAGCGTTATTCGTCACTTGGCAACCTTATATTACTTTCAACGCTTCGCTTAACGGATTAATATCAAACCCTGCCCGTGTGTGTATTAGGGCGTTCACGATCGCTCGAAAAAGCTACTTATGTCAATAATCTTTGACAGCCGTCTCCCAATTGCTGGTTACAATCGTTCATCATAACTTGCTATAACACTTAACACTGCTGTCGTACTGACTGCTATTATGCAATTTTTGTGAGAATTTATCTGGGTAAACACTTGACAATCTTGACTGCCGTGTATATATCAGACATGAGATGTTGATACACCGGGGCCTACGATAACTTAATTAAGTTAATTAATTAATTAATTTTGCTGATGTAAATAGTACATTCGAGATATATCAAACGACCAAACTTATTGATGCTACGAAAGTTTATAGAGATAGATATACTCCCAGACATCGAGGTTTTCAGAAATGTTAACTGCCAATATCACAAAAATGCATTCATTTTCGCCACATTTCGATGGAGTGTTTTGAAAACAAATTGAGTACAAAGGAAATGAGTTTTCGTAAAAACGCGGTCCTTCATTTAATATCGCTCACTTTGTACCACACAAATGGACTAACATCGACGAGATATTTGTATCGGACCGAAATTTGAATATCGACCGATTCCCAATGTACATCAAATTGCTATTTTTGGCTTCATTTCCTAGGCAAGACTATAATTCTCGATATATTACATATTTCAGCATGGGCACCGAAGTTAACGGTTATATTATTCGGATTCGGTATTCCGGGAAACGAAATTGCAATTTTAATTTGACCATACATTTTATATTCACCAGATTTGGGTATGATGCAGATATAATATTTGGCAGTATCAATCGCGATTTGGATTCGAATTCGAGCATATTTAATCCTCGCCAAAGTTCCATTTCGTAAGGTTTATATCATTCGTCACAAAGGTGGCGAGTGGCGACAGGTCGATTTAACTCCTGGACTGTATTTTGCAACCAGCCATGTAATCTATACTTGGATACCTGCCTGATACGCTACTTCCGGCCATCGTGATCAGACTTTGGTGATACGTTGTGAAAATATATCTTCATCTCGACGGACAGGAAATCCGTACATTGAACTCAGTATGCAATGCCGCAAATTGCAATCGAAGATAGGTTTCGCTTATACGATGGTTGCCTGATCGTTATCATTTACTGTTATATTCCGCATCACGCATCTGGTTATACCAGCCACCAACCTAACGGTCAGCATTCTGCATTTCCTTCTATTCGGTTAGGCTATTTGGTGGCGCAAATAGACTCGATGTTTTAAGTGGACAATGTTGGTTACGCGTTTCCATCCATGATTCTGTCTGAATCTGATCTGAAGCGGAGGAATATTATTTGCGATTATGTGAATCCTAATCCGTTCCGACCTGTCAAGAGCTGACCTCGCCAGCGACAGTTTAACACGCAAAACTGCCATTCGTCTATGATTAAATATGGCGAAATGCCAACCTTAATTTGGATCATTGAGCGGATATATGCCCAAGTTGGGTATTGTACTCGAGACGTAGCACTGAAATCGAATAAAATCGTAATTTGAGTCCGCGAACATGTAGAATATAAATGCCCCGAAGTTGCTTGCCCTCTGTCGCTAGTTCGATTTTTATCTTCAGATCAAGTATGCGTCGTATTTTCAAAATTAGATTTTAATAAACTTACTAATGCGGCCCGCTTAATGCACACTGCTCCGATAAATTATGCATGAGAATCGGTGCCGAGGAAAGAAATTCCAGACTGTACTTAAACATTCGGTTCTGAACGACATCCCATGCGCTCACCAAGTATTTTATATTTTATAGGAAGACTTTAGTAGGACTGTATGGTCAGTAGTAAAGTGGAGGCTGCAGAATTTCAATGATGGACACATGCACGCCATTGCTACATTGTGACGTCACAACATTTTGAATTCGAATTAAGGGGATGCTGTGCCTCTTTTCCAGTCCAGTTAAATCCGTGGAAAGTTGCATTTATTTTTGAAAAAAGTTGCAGAAGTTGCAATTTCACCACGTTTTGCTCGGTTGACTAGCAAAAAAAAATTCAACTTCCCAGATTGACTAAAAAAAAAGGTCAATTTTCCGGCTCAGCTCCCGAAATACCCGTAAAAGCGTTACTTCGGTGCTGATTTACGGTGTTTCAGTCGAATTTGGTCGTGTATTTCTCCAAAATCGAAATTACTTTCATGAAAAATCGAAAAAGTTGCAAAATGTTGCAAAAAGTTGCATGAAAAAAATGGTCAAAAGTTGCAAAAATTTGCACTATAAGATTCCTTCAAACAGCTTAAAACAGCATTCTACATATCTTACGAGTATTTAGGAAGCTGCCGGAAGCTGTAAAAAAAAGTTGCAAAAGTTGCGAAAACTTGCCCTACTTATTACTTATGCATAACGTACCACATACTAATGGCATTTTGTCGTGTGTGTTCAAAGGTGTTATGCTTGATAAGGGTTGGATTCGTGTCCGACCGTCATTGACCGAACATTGAATTTGTTTGATCACCTATAGTGAAAAAGACGCGCTGTTCGTAATCCTGTTACATAAATATGCCTCCCTGTAAAAATCTGTCAGCACATACCGGCTGATATGAAACCTATTCTGCTTGAAAATAAAGCTTTATACTCCAACCCGCTTCCCAAAATAGTCTTGCTTTGATAAGGTTCAGAAAAGTATGTCATCGCTCGGTCAAATAAATGTTATTCCGAGCGGTTTTCGAAGCAATACGCACCGACTCAACTTGTTTATCTTTGTCATTGTGCGAGTATACAAGAGTTAGTGACCTGTTGTAGCTGTGTGGAACAGCTGAAAGGCTATCGTGGCGAAATAACTGGATTGTGAACTCGCAAAGATAACCCCAAATTCAGGCCACGTCATTGCTTACGACTGTAGGGAATCAACATGTTATTAGATATGTCACGGACCACAGTAACCCATATTGGAATCAGTAACTCGTGGTAACTTTACTGTCGTTTCGATGACTCCGACAGTGATTTGTAATCGTATTTTAAACCTGAAATGTTGCACAATTCAAAATCAATCGGACTTGTTCGATTTGGTATCGCGTGATCTAACAGTAATACCGTACCTCTGGCGCAGATTACTTTGTCACTGATAATTTCTTATCCAATCCACATTTTAATTAGACATATCCCCTATAGGCACGGTCATCATTGCTCCATCTCGCCACGGCTAGTTGTGTTTGAAAGCTTGTCAGATAGTTGTGCGAGTGTAAAACTAATCTTTCACCGCGACTATTCGTATTCTGGTGGTCTGCCGCAAGATGGTATCGGATAATATCGCCATATTAACAGCGATAGAAATCTACGAGATGGTTTTTGTTGGACCCCAATCTTCGCCATCTGCTACTAATGATACGTTGACTTTGATGTTCAATAGGGCCTCGTGAACCGGGGTTACTGACACTGAGATATTAACAAATAAAGAGACTCTTGGACGTGCAGAACCGCAGAATTGAATAATAACATTTAATCACGCCGGGCACTTTGATTTTGAGGTTGTTCTAACCTTTGTCACGTTGAGAAAAGTCTGGAGGTTACGTATATAGTCATATACACTAGACCACATCTATGTCCAAACTCCCGTCGACCTCCGCCCTATAGTTCAGCAAATTCCAACAAAGAACCGAATTCTTTTCAAAATTTGTGAATAGCTCAGGCTATAGTAAACATTGACAATCCCAACTATTATGAATAGGTTCAACGCTCGATACAGCAATATGTGTTGTCAATGTCTGGACAGTACGAATTGATTACATTTTCGCTGAATCGAACCATCGGACAACAGTGATGGGAATTATTACATGTCACGTGATGAATCACGAGACTTTCCCGCTTGAGACAACTCATGCCGTGAGCGTAATAAACTGGACCGTGTGTTGCGTGTATCTGTGGAGTTTTCGCCGAAAAGTCCCGTTCGTACTCGATGGTTGTATCGCGGTGTGTTTGCCAGATATTTTTGTTCGAATCGCTTCGCTCTCGCGGAAAGATGCTATCTCGATCTTTGTACATTTCGGAAACGCGGATCTTTTGTTCAACGATTAGACACTTCCTCGACAATATCCTATTTCTACGCCCTGCTGTGTTACAGATTTTTCTCGTGCGCTCACGTCTTGGATAGCGACATGGAATTGATGTTGGCCTTTTTCTTTGCAGATTATTTTCGGTGCTTTATTTTTCATCACGCTCGCCTTCTCGGCGCCAAAATGTTTTTGTCCGGAGATCTACGAACACATCGACGCACTTTCGCCAAGTAAGTTTTGGTGTGACGCCATCTGATTCTTGACAGATTGCTGACCCGTCTTTGTAAATATCGTGTTGGGCCCATCTTGGCATCGGCATTAGTTATACTGAGATTCACAGTGCCGCTCTCCTTATGGCTATTTACTATTTCTGCAGCATACATCTGCGATTTATCACCGTTCCATACCTTTTCTTTGTTTGCAGTGGGCTCTTGACTAGGGTTGGGCTCAATGATACGAGTACCCGTTACCCGAGCCAGTTACATTCTCTAGTACTGAATCTATACCGCTCTTGCGACTACCAAATATTTATCGATGATGATAATTATTATTGTTTTCATAATTCTTCCTCATCACATACGAAATGATTCTTGATGTAGTTGATCTCATAATGTCTTGTTTGCGGTCGAGTGAAGGGTACATATTTTAGCTTTTTGGGCTATAGGCCGAAGCTATATATCTTGTCATGATGTACATTGTACAGTTACACAGTAGCATACACATGTATCTATATGCGGCATCAGCCCCGTTACCATTTCCGCAAAAATATCAAACCATATCATTTGTCACATTATCGAAATTATAACGTTACAAACGTATCGAGGGATTCATCGATATCGCTGAGACATTTGCCCCTGTCGTATACCCAATGCTTGAAACTCACTGACACGTTGATCAACGATTGGGAACGCATATTTACGCATGAGATCATCACCTATACACACTTTCCATCCGCTGCAGGCTGAAAACTATGTTTAGCCAACTTTTAATTGCCCCCTGGCCCCACGCATAGGGATTAGCCACGCGTTTCGGGGCGGTGTAAATCAATTTCTTTCGTGCGTTGTGCATGGGATTAATAATGGGAAGAAATCACCCTTTTATTTTGCAAATGTGCAGTGTGCATTGTGCATTTGTGCAATGGATCGCTATTCAATGTTCGTAGTTCGCTAATTGCTATCGTAACTAGCCTTCTTTTCCTTTCGCAGCTTTCAAAGCGATATACGCCATCGCCGTGCTGGTACTCCTGGGCGTCGTCATAGTCTCAGTACTGTGTATGTACGGGACGTTTAAAGTAGGACATTTTCTTCTGATACTTTCAGCGCTTACTATGGTCTTGCGCTGTGCAGTCCATTATTGTTGAAACTACGTGTCGGAGAGACTAAATTTGTTAAAGATAATGCCATTACAAGTTAGCGACTTATTGATCTCGGGTAATACGGTTAGGCCTACATACGTAACACGGTTTTGGTCTCAAAGAGATTCGATTACGTCTAATTGCTCTGCGTTCGCGTGACTGCCGTGGCCAAACCCAGAGACACAAAATATTAACTGTTCATATTTCCTAGGGTTGCATTTAAAACAAACGGTGTTTTAAAACACTTAGTTTTAAACATGTTTTAAACAGTGTTTTAAAATAGGCCTTTCAAAAAAAATTGTGTTTTTTTCAAGTTGTAAAATTATGCCATAATTGTGTAAATACTTTACAAAAAAACATGTTGTATGAGCCTACGGACGATCACCACCCGATGTAGCCGACGTATATCGATATGGGATGGTTGGACTTGGAACCCTCAAAATAGTCCGTTCAAGTGCAATAGTACATATATTTAGTCAACGGAGTTATTTTTACCCTATATTTCAATTGTCAAAGCCAATTCACTATGACGTCACAATTCAATATTCGTGACGTCATGGCTTAAAATAAAACATAAAAAAACAATAAAAACATGTTTTAAATTACGGCCGTGTTTTAAACATGTTTGTTTTAAATTGATTTTTGTTTTAAATGCAACCCTAATCTCTCCCATTCAATTTCGATAACGTGACGTCACACGTAACGTCAGGTCATCGCGGAAAATGTTTTCGCCTCATCAAGTTCCATCGCAGATATTATGCTTCAATACTCTCCCGTTAGAATACCGTACGACTAACCACACTAGCGTAATGGTACGGATACTATCAGTATCAGCAATTTGATTTTTTGCCTTTATTATTGTGTTTCTATTTTAGGCAAGGGCGTGGATGCTTTTGCCATACGTGATAACACTGGGATTTGTGTCTGTGGCTACTTTTGCCGGTTCCATATTCATATTTATTCAACTGGCGTATATCGATCAGTACTTGCTATTCGATAACAGCACGTATTGGAATCTAGCGAAAATGGTAAGTCCAGCGTTCAGCATTACGCTTCTACATGAAACGGTGGTAGTGTTTCGCGTATATTAGCCCGGTATTTTCACTATGCGTGAATATTGTTTTAGTGACGGATTTGCTTTCGTATCGAACTTTTCTGCTCTGGTGCGTGATGAGGTGATTCCTAATTAACAATCCTCAGTTACGAAATATGGATTTTGCGTTGATGACAGAAATACGCACTGCTTAATTAGCCTGGTTTCCGAATGTGACGTCATAATCTTCGGAACAGGAATTTGACAACTGATTGGTACACTGTCTCGTCTATCGCGCGCTTATACACGAAATTTTGATGTCTCGATATCCATATGGATTCATGCATTCAACGTCACGTGTAGTCGATATCACCTGTATCCGAAGTCAGCAAACTTGAATTCATGTGATCAGTCGTGTTTTCTAATTCGTCATATTGCTACCACACAGCACGAATTTGCGCGTGACTCCGAAACAGTGGTCGGACCTATGATAGAGCCCTTGTTCGAAGACCCCCAAAATTCCGTAAGGCGTGTGTGCACCGGGTACTTTTGCAGCGACAATTGTGTGCCTCAATTATTACTCTTCCTCCGTACTTGTGGAGTCAATTGCTGTAAAACTTGAAGATGTTGGTAAACGGTTGATGTGATTCACGCTGTCTAGATTCCCAGCACTTACAATGCAAGGAACCAATCACAATGCCTGTGTGACACTGCTAGCAGTCATATCGCCGGGAATTAGGCGTAATGTTTAGAGCAAATTTAGTTCGATAATGATGTTCAGGCAGAAGTAGGCTTCATATTGGGACTTTGAATCCTCGTAATTATTGTATAGTATTCGAATAGCTAGCCCTAGCGATCGGGGAAATCAGATATCCGGGTTGGTTTGCATTTGTCAAAATCTGCTGTAGTCTCAGCTGGCGGTTACACGCATGGAGCCCTATGCACTACACTGTGAATTTCCTTCACCCTTCACGAGTGCCGAGTCGTTTTTGCTTTCTGTCACAGCCGTCGCTTCGCCTTCGAGAAGCTTCATTTTCTCTTAATTTTTGCATGTTGCTATTCCGACAGTTGAGCGAATTTGCGTACCGCTCTGAACAAGCATTCGGACCTATCGTAGGACCGTTGTTCGAAGACCCGCCCAATTCCGTAAGAGACGTGTGAAGCCGGGTATTTTGTGGAAGCTAGCGGGGTGTTTTTGACTTGATCTCTGTCGACCTAATCGGAAACATCAGTAGAGACATAGGTCGCCGAACAGAAACGAAAAATCTGGCTTTGGAAGTCGCGCACGCGCAAACACGAAGCGGACGACACTTTCGCGAATTTTGATGGTCTCTAGATTTAACCTGGTTTGGAAATGCCGGCCGGGCCGGTCCAACCTGGTTACAAAATCGTGGCGTATCATTCGAATACCAACCACAACCACTAACTAGTACGGTTAGAACGCCATTTTGAAGCGACTGGATTACTTCACAATACAAATCGCTGTGATTTAAAATAAATCTATCCGAATTCGATAATGCGAGCCGATCAGAACTTAATCTTATTCCAAAAAAAGACTACTGTTTATATTGAATCCCGAATCAATATCAATCAAACTTGGCAATAGTGGTAACTGCAGCATTTATGAAGAGAGCCGGGGAATCACCACGCTCCAGTGTCGCATTATGAAGTAAAAAGCAGATTGTGACGTCATATGAGTACAGTGACGTTGACAGCCAAAGTACAATGCAGATGGAATGTTTTTAAGCTGGACCAGTCATTTCAGCTAAAGAGAAAAATTTATTGCTTGGTCAACCAACATTAACAACAAATTGAACTGTAAAAATACCTAAAACCTATAACACACACAAAGAGTTTATAGACAATAATATTAATAATAGCAAGTAGAATCTGCGTTACAGTACCGACGGGTCCGGCGATACGATCCTTATGATCTTCACGACCAACCGGAATTCAGCAGATTATAAGTAAAGATATACACAATTCTCCGGGTAACTAGTGAATGACTTTACGCAACCTATCTCTTTATTTCAATAATACAACAGCCAATGGAGATTCCATGGAATTGACATCTACTCGCGAGTAAGTCGAGTAAGTCCTAGGTTTTCATGATGTGACGCAGAATCAAAACCTTTGATTTCGCTATACGCGGACTCGTCTATAGACGTTCCTGTAGTGTAGTATATTTATTACACACAGTTGTCATGAGACAGACAAGGGCGTGGAAACCGCTCTCGTAAAAATCTGGTGTTCGAATCACTAACGTATTTGATAAAAGTTTGAAGTGCGTCCTTCTCGCTACTTGGGATTCCTGCTGCTCGCGACTAGGAGTTGAAATGACTGACCCTTCGAAAGATTGCCTTTGAAAGGCTTGAGCCAAACAAAACATTTTGGATGACAGTCAGGTCGCCTGTCCTCTCTTCTGATTTCACCAGTCAATCAAACTCGGCTGGAAATATAGCCAATCTATTCAATAGTACATCGGGAATGTAGTTTATACGGCTTGGTTCGACACAGATCGCCAGCAAGTGTTGAAACAAAATTTAACACTCTTTCGATGCGAGTGGTGAATTTCACCGAGTTCGCTCGCCCCTGTCATACTATGTGCGCACAGTATGGTTTCATATGTCCTGGGCTCGTGGCACTTCAGCACGAATCGTGCGCGCTTTGGTTGCAGTGTGGTAATTTACGATTATCCACAACCTCGGATTGGTCGTGTTTCGACATCCATAATATTAGTACAAAGCCGCGTACGTTCATGGAAATAACATTAAGGTGGTATCAACTATCAACCCAGAGCATTGTCACATAAAGCAATTAAATACGCATGGTCTAAGTCGAAATAAGTCCAAATTATCTTCATATGGTATATTATCTTCATATGGTATAGAACTGCCATTATTTTGTTTGCGGTCGTATGAGAGGTACATGTTTGACCTTTTCGCACCATCTCTACTGCTTATTGCGTCATAGCGAGTGGTAGGCCACTAGATTTTGCACAGGCCTACTAGTAACTGCTAGTTCGTCATATTACCTTTGTTTGTTTTCGCCTGGGAGAAAAGTCCCTTTATGGGTCATCATAATCTTACGATGTTACGTGTAAGTTGATGACATAAACATCTGAGTTCGGTACTTTCTCGCCAGCGATTAGCAGCTCTTTTGGGAAAAACATATCCTATTCGTGCGTGGAAATTGCGCCAGTGCTCCAAAACCAGATTTTTATTTTACGAATAGCTAGTGGAACGGACTTGAATGTCGTCTCAAAGTACCGTAGCGGTTGAACCTAAATTTTAGCCCGCGTGTTGGTGCATCTCCGCGGTCGCTAGGTGACAATGGCCGCGTGTCTACAGCGTGAAAATACAAAATGGAACTGATTCGCATGACCGCTAAAATCGAGAACTAATCGGTTACTTGATCGAGTGTATGGAAATTTCAAACCCGATTAGACGTTGATTAGTCCCTTCTTACATGCTATTTGTTTGGTGATGTTGCTATTGGGTGGCGTGGCGGTGCATTACTATTCCTATACGATGGTAGCCTACTAGAACTAATCTATCGTCAATACGCATTATCACAGTGATCGGTGTTGCGGTGTTAACGTATGCCTTGTTTTATTAATCGTTAACAGGTGACATAGAATAGAAATTAGTATGCATGAGCTCTTATCATAGTAGGCTATTTATTCACCTGTAGTATTTTCGTTGTTAATTGTAGTTAGGTATTAGTATTCGTAGAGGGTGAAACAGAACTTTTGCTGTACAATGTGCATAGTTTGTATTTTCGTGCCATAGTTCGGTAATTATCGTGTTCACAAACCCACTAACGGTACCCCTACATGTCGCTTTACTGTAACATAAATTTCGTATCGCCGAATTTCGATGCCTCAGCAACTATTTACACCCTATCCTTCCTGATTACATTTGGCTATTTGTGTAACTACCGATATTGCTAACCTAAAACGCCGCAAAGAGATACCCGTTTTTCAGAAACGCTGCATAAGCCCAATTTATGCTCACCTGTGATGCATACCAGTATATTATCTGCTATTCTACCACTACGTAAAATTCGCGGTACCACTTCGTGTTCCTATTTATCAGGTATTGAAAGACGATCTGATAGCACAACTTGAAGGAATGTGGGCTTCTATCAACGTGCTTCTGAAACAGTTCTTGAGCATGGACATGGGAGACGAACTGAATCTTAACATGCTGCTGGATCGGGTACGTATCATATTTTATCGTAAGCGCGACACAGGCCAGTCGCTAGGAATAATAAATATACACCCGGGCGTAGTAGCTAAATAGCATGAGCACATTTAAAGTGCCACAGGTAAAGTTTGAACTCTCTGCGTGTGTTCGCTGTTCGTTGATCACGCTCAGTGTAAGTAGAAGTACTTGACGACGATATAGAAAACGACATGGTTCGAAAATATACGAGGGAGAAGGGTGGCGATTAGGTGCATGTGTAATGTGGGTAATCTTTTAGTTTAACAGAGTAGGGCGCACAGATTTTCTTTCTGGCACTGTTACTGCACATTGTACAAGACTACAAGGATGAGATTTTTTGCCCTCTCAATTAGTCTGTTTTTATTTCCTGGTCTGAAACTGTCTGTGATGGAAATTATGTCCGATAGTTTGGTGTCTAATTCGTATTATCAATCGTGACGTTTTCTAAGCCATAGGATATAAGTTTTGCCCGTGTATATCTTGGAGCATCCTTCGAATTTTAGGCGCTTAAAGACGAAGTGATCATTTTGATGGGAGCCAGCAAGAGAGTCATGAAGATGTCGGCGGTTTTTCTGCTGCTGGGATTGAATTGGCTTTTCGTAAGTGTCTATTGCAGCAGATTTTTGCACGCTGACTATATTCGCCTCGGTTACTTGCAGTAATGCAGTTAGGTTTGCTATGTAACCATATAGAATTTTACAATATGTAGTCAGTTGGGAAAAAAACACGTACAACGATAAACTGAAGTGATCTGATAAACCACTGACACCGCACCGTCTTACTTTCACACCGAGAGTAGTTGTCTTCCCATTCACTCAGGACTCATCTAACGAATCAGGGTCTGCTTTGTTATTCACTGCAAGATGGCGCCAGATAGCGAACTTTATCTTGTCCGTATTCCCAGCAACGTAGCTGCCTAATCCAAATCAAATCGCAATTCGCCAGCACACGTAAGTGCTGTACTGAAAGTTTCAAGCTTTTCCACATTAGATTAGGATTAGAACTATAACTACCCAGTTTATTACAAATTAGATTAGAAGTACGGAGTTCACATAAATTTAGAAATTGAATTAAATTCCGAATTAGCAAGAAATACAATGATAACCATGTTAATTCCATGTCAAACGTGGCGACGTTTAACGTGCCCGATAGCCTGCGATAGTATACGGCAAGTGCGTGGTCTACGGATAGCAGCTTTACAATATAACTAACTTGCAATAGCTGATACGAACGTCCTGAGTGAATCCTTGACTGACAGTTCAACAGATTACAGTTGCCTTTTGCAGATATATTGTACGGATGGTTATTAATTCATGTAATTTAAGCAGTAGGTTACAGCATAAATGAGTCTCTCCGAGTCGATGTGCGCTTGGTTTTATACCAAGGGCGAATATAAGTCGCGTGATGTGGTATTGTTTCATAACGGATAGGAGAGAGAGAATCGGGGCTCTCCATACAAATCAGTTCATTCTGATGATCATGAGAATAGCAAGCGTCTGTACACCAAGCTTGGCTCGCTTCGCACGGTACAGCTCTTTTATAGCATTTTTAGGAAAACCAGAATTTTGATCACAATTAGATTACCGACATCTCTCTCTAATCTCTAATTTATCAACCACAATTGTCAAATTGTTCTAGTTTGCCTGTACTACCGAAGTAGCCTAAGCTGTGCAACCCGTACCTTACAGGTGTCGTCAATGGTCGTCGCACTATCACATTGGTTCAGGCTGCGCTCGAAGATGGTGAGTCACTTCACGCCCGTCCCGAACATGATCCTGAGCCAGAGGATAGCCACCGAAACCACCCGGAGTTCGGGCTCGATTTCCATGAGCGACGACTACAGCGGTTTGTCACTTCGTGAGTTGAAGCGTATGAAGTCCAAATCATACAAGAAGTCTCCTGGCTCCGTTGTCTACTCCAGTACCGTTAAGAGCTCGAAGAAACTTTACGAGATCAGTAGGCTTGAAGTTGAGGGTAAATTTCCGCGGGACTCGTTTCTTTAGGATGCCGCCGGGATCTATGGCATCACCGGAATCGCCGTCTATCCATGTCCGAATGTATTCCGCTCAATAGGTCGGCGCGGGGTCCGATCAAAACGCAATTGAAGGAAGCTACCTTTTTGATAGCGTATTTTCTTCGTAATCGCTTGAATATTGTGATTTTTGCACCGTAGCTGTAGTATCATATTGTACACCTTTACCGCTGCTGCTGCAAAAATGCTTGATTCCGGATACGAAGTCCGGACCCGGAATGTAATCACCCGGCCTATCGGAACTTGCTGCTAGACACTTTCACTAATATTAGTTTATATTTATATCCGCACGAAACGTACACAGTGTCAGGCGCGTAGTAAATTGCATTTGACGACTGTTACCCGCAATGTTAGTGTGACGTCACAAAACCCGCTGCGACGTCACAAAACCCGCTAACTCCGCGTCTGTTTGCTCTAGTTGCAGCTATACAAAAGTGTACATTGTACATCTGATGCGAATCGTTGTAGATCAAATAACCCAAAATGCGGTGCAATAATGACGAAATACTCGCCCGTACAAGCCATTGGGTATGATGCTAGTGATCACACACACGTCTTGAAAGTGCCGAAAATCATAATTTATCCAAATACTTCGAACTAGTGTTGATACGAAATGTGCCAAATGCGTCATTCTGTAGTTGTCCAGAATATTTTACATTTATACCGTCTCGCTTGTCACTCTTTCCTAATCACGTTATAGATCTTCTTTCTACTACACTTTTATGTCACAGAGCCCGTGAACCTGCGAGATATATGTCTTCCAGTCCTTTCGCGTTAGTTAACTTCTTTATATCATTTCAGCTGAAGCCAGAAGGCGTTGAGATTCGCTCTGACGTTGTGATAGGGGCAAGTTACAAAGTCAGTACGAGTGTGTTGGGTTGTGTTGATGATTAGGTGTGTCACATTCGAGTAGGCTGGCTGACATTTGCCGTGGTATTCGTTGTGACTCTTGAAGAGTGTGTTGCGATTCTTTGGCTTGACACACTCCTAGATGGGCTTCCCGTGCAAGTATCATGTAGCAGTGCAATTGAATTACTTCCTGTTTACCTGTATAGTAGATAGAACGCCGGCGCCCGTCTACCGATGCGTGACTGTGCCTGTGACGCGACAACCCTCTGGCCTGCTGCGACCGATCTTGATATCGTGGATTTTTACATGTTCTAGCGAATATGAAATGTATTATTTATGTTCTTCTTTATTATTTCACACTATCAATTCGAATGTTTCTTATTTTGAGTAGAATTTCTTTTATGATGCCTTCGACGCGTTACTTTTTGCTATTGAATAAATCTTGCTGGAAGGTCGAATTCGCTGCTGTGAATGATTGTTCTGTCATGCATCTTCCAGTAGAACTGATGTCCCGACGTCTGTATTACAAGAATTGGTTTATTGTCGTTATAAGATCTGTCTAAGATTGGTTTCTCTGGAAATATTCAATTTGCGCGGGTAATACTCTGAACGCACAACTACATAATTGAATCTAACTGAATAGGTCGATTTGAAAGAATTCCTAGTAAAGAAAGTATATTCCTTCCTGTCATGGTATATTCCTAGAATGGCTTCGCTGTGACAGAAAGTTAGCGTGATCTAGTCTGGCGGTGTGCAACGCGCGAAACTAATCTACACGTGCATTTCGGGATCGACCGTTTCCGCGCCGGCACACATGAAGCATGCGGCTGCGCAAAGTGCGGTGCCCAAAAGATTGACGGCGTTAAATCCTTTGCTCAAAATGACCGTGGCATGCTGTCCGACACCCTCGATATTGATATGTCAAGGCGCCGATTCGTCTTGTCCTTGCAATGGAGAATGCGGTCCACAGAGGAACATAGCTCTCTCCATCGAATAAATATTACTATGAAAGATAAATTCCATGTAATATCAACATCACTGAACCAAACACCAATGCGTTTCATAGAACTGCGTTGCGTTCAACAAACTGCACCTTTTCTAAGGTGTGGGGGAGGAAAATCTTTTCAGGATGAGATTTTTTTTCAGCCAAATTGACCGTAAACTAGTGGTTTCACAAAGTTTTATGAGATCATCGAACCGGTTAGCATTACTGGTTTCTGTCAATCACCTTT
The DNA here is from genome assembly GCF_051294905.1 of Botryllus schlosseri. Taxonomy (NCBI): domain Eukaryota; kingdom Metazoa; phylum Chordata; class Ascidiacea; order Stolidobranchia; family Styelidae; genus Botryllus; species Botryllus schlosseri. The sequence goes on from NC_137239.1 coordinate 20,625,355, forward strand.
TGTAACAGAACTATGCCTGAAGAAATTTGGAATTTGCGAGAAAATAATTGAATCCGACCACTGCCGTAAACCCCATACGCATACCGCACCCGCAATTATAATACACTACGGACGATTCAGCTTTAAAGCACTTCATACATATTTAGCACTAGAGAAGGTAACCCAATCAAGAGACAGACGGCTTTATGTAGCCATCGGAAGATGTATCCCAAACAATAGATCGCAGTATGTAGGAATCTTTATGTAGCCACTACCAATCACAGTAAACATGATCTTGTTACGAGGGGATATCAAATATTCTTTTTTAAATTTCGGTTATGCTAAAACTAAATTTGTCATATCATCGATTGCTATTGCCGAAAATTAAATGCGGTTACTGTGAACATTTATACATCCAGGGGCTTCTTCGCTACTTATTGAGATTTTTGAATAATGAAAAGATAAGAGAGTGCCGAAATGACATGTAGTTGGGGTTGCAAAACAAAAATCAATTAAAAACAAACATGTTTAAAACAGATTCTAATTTAAAACATGTTTTTTTTCAGCCATGGCGTCACGGATATTCAATTGTGACGTCATAATGGATTGACAGTATAGGGTAAATATAGCTCCTTTGACGAAATGCTGGCTGTTGAATCGACTATTTTTAGGGTTCCAACCATCCCATATCGATATATGTCGACTAAATCGGGTGGTACCTGTCCGTAGGCTCAGATAACATGTTTTTTTCGAAAGTATTTACAGAATTATGGCATAATTTTACAACTTGAAAAAAAAATTGTTCTTTCCAAAAGGCCTTTTTTTAAAACACTGTTTAAAACATGCTTTAAACAAAGTGTTTTAAAACACCGTTTGTTTTAAATGGAACCCTAACTGTAGTAGTAACTGTAGTAGTCTTTTAATCTAGCGTTACCGATGCTGCCATATGTCCTCTTTTAAGAGGATTTGTTCTCTTTTTTTCAATAAATTGAAATGTCCTCTTTTTTGGGAATTTGTCCTCGACGCAGCGAACGCCGGAGCTGGCAAGACAATCTACGAAAAATACGGCGCAAAGGGTATTTCGGGAGTAGAGATGAGAAAGATGACTTTTTTTAGTCAACACCGCGAGAGTAACTTAAAAAGCGGGTAATTCGGGAGCCGAGTAAAAGTGATGACCTTTTTGTTAGTAAGCACAGAACTAGAGGTAGAAAATTTTTCAAAATGACCAGTTTTCTTTCGCGGTACTGTAGTTTTCATAATTTGAAAATTTTCCTCTTTTCCGGTTCTCAAAATATTTAATTGAACAGTAAATTCATACTGAAATGAGCCCGAATATTTTCGGCTGACACTCGTCAGGGGTAATCGTCAGCAATCGTAGAGAATTGGTGACGATTAGCCTACACCTGACGAGTGCAGCCGAAAATATTCGGGTTCATTTCAATATGAATTACTAGTCAATTGGGTATTGAAGTTCTGTACCTCCAAGAAGCTCTTCTAACCCTATTTAATCAGACACCGTTGACCGACAATAGGGTTGCCATATTTTGGAAATATGAAAAGAGGACACTTTTTCCAAATTTTCAGACTTGCAATAACGGAGCAAAATACCGAAAAATTGGTATAATTTTTGCACTTCGTGGTCGGTTGACGAAGAAGGTCAACTTTCTGGCTCAGCTCCCAAAATACAGTTTTTCTTTCAGTTTATCAGTTGGTTGACTAAAAAAAGGTCAACTTTCTGGCTCAGCTCCCGAAAAAGCCGTCGGAGCGTTACTTCGGTGGTGATCCACTGTATATCAGTCGAATTTTGCCCTATATTTAACCAAAATTCTCAAAAACGATGACAAAATCTCAAAATAGAGGACATTTGTGCGTCCAGAGGGGACGTAACCCTAGCCTACGTGCATGTAAAGGCGTAGCATACTAGCAATAGAAATGCGTTCATTTCGATATGTGAGGCTTGGGTCGCGAAATGCCAATAAAACTAACGATTTAGGAAGCGGGCTGGCAAACCGAAAGGCCAGAAGAAAAGATGCTGCAATTGCTGCATGTTATCGTTTGAACGTAAACAACACAAGCGATAATCCATCTTGATTGCGGACAATACTTAATTAATTAATTACTGAAACCTGCATGTGACCAGCAGTCAAGTCTGTAGCAACCGCCGGGCCAATTATGAGCTAAAATGGCGCGAACATGCCTCGCACACTGCAGCACGAGAGAGACAAGATCATATTTCAATGTCATTGTTCACCGAGCCCTTCTAGTCCCTCTTTTCTTTCTTTTGGAAAGGTTGCAGCGGAAAATCAAAGAAGAGAGCGTCATAAAATCGTGATTCCAAATTACCGCCTTATGTAGCTTTAATGCTTCATATTGCGCTGGAGGAAGGTAGCTCGGTCGATATGCTTGCAGCCGTTTCGTATTCGAACCTAACCGCACCTGCCATATCGGTTATTTTGATATCTATTGTGCTAAAAAAGCTCAGACCTGTAACTGTAACAATGTTGTGAAAATGGGTGGCGGCATGTTCGATATGCGAGCCTATTCGGAGCGTAGAATGGTCATTGGTCAAGTCATGGAAGTAGATATGGCACTTTCCATTCCAATTTCACGTTAACTGTAGACTGTAAACTGTATAATGATCGCGTACTTTCTGATAGCTCTCGTAGAGCCTTTCCAGTATTGGAGCGCGGCTAGGAACCGAGTCAATATATGTAGCTAGGATGAGAATTTTGCAGGCAGCGAAACATTTTCAGCCGTTGGTTACGTTATTGATGACAGCTAGAACGCGACATAAGTATATATTTCGCCTACCGACAAATGTCACTTCATTTTCATGGCTAGTTCTTTTTTTGTTGCCTTCTGTTGATTCAGTGCACAGCTGTGCTGTAGTGCAGGTGTGTGTGTACTGTGTAGTCTACCTTACGACTAGGGCTGGGCAAAATCGAGTACCTGAGTGATTCGATTCTGAATCACGTAAAATGCTTCGAGTCGAGTCGAGTAATCGAGTATCACTCATTATGACGTCATAGCAGAATATTATTTGTCAAAGTTCAAATATGTACCTTTTAAGCGACCACAAAGAATATAATGCCTGTTATCCATCATATTAAGGATACTTTGTTATATTTTCGACCATACCGATTTCATTGCACTTGGTGACAATATTGTGGGATGATCATGACTTCAGAAATGTGCTATTTCCAGTAACGTTCGTAGCTTTGTACTTCATGTTTCGTATGCTACGATACGGCCAATCAAGGTTTCAAGGCTTCAACAGTGAAATTAGCATAAACTCGTTGATCGTTGATAAACTCCTCGTTGATAAATCAACTTTCAGTGGCGAGGAGCGTATCATTTCAGTACTCGAAAAAATCGTCTTTTACTACTCGACTCGAATCATTAAAATTAATACTCGAATCAGATTCGAGTACTCGAATCATTGTGCCCAGCCCTACTTACGACACGGGTCCGCGAACTGGTTCCAAGGCTGGTACAAACCTCCTTGTTTTGTAATGTGATTGCTGTTGGTATGTAATTTTAACAGAAAGTGTGATTGGCTGCGTTGAGCGAAAGCTGCGTGCGCGTTAATTGCAAATCGCCTATATTCATGCTGCGGAGTATATATTTTTAAGATAACATGGAGCCAATGTCTGTATCTACTTGATTGTCACGAAACACACCTCGCGGAATAAGGTTTTCCTGTATTTGCGTCCATACAAACGGAGTATCGCCAACGCCTTCAACGCGAACCGGCATGTCTGTTCCCTCGCCACCCTAACACAGAGACCACAGCCGTGCTATACTAATGCGCAATGAAATATTATTATTAGTTGCAATATGTTGCCTATTTATTTGTTGCCTTTGTATTGTTTCTGACATTACTTCAGTATTTGTGTAGTCGGCGAAGCAACAGTCTTTACTACGCGGAGGCTTCGATTTTGAGTCGTGGCAACAAAAGGCTAAGGACCATGGCTTTAGGCAACTACAGCTTATAGATAGACCTATATTTCACAATAACCTATAACGGTGCTTTTCAACCTGTGTGACGGTTCGCACTTGTGCGAATGAAAAAAAAATTGCAATGCGAATGACGAAGGAGGTGCGAATGAAAATCCGAACCAAGTGCGAATGAAAATCGTGAATAATTGGTAATTTTTTTTGTGACGTGGATAATTCAAATAAACCTAATAGGTAATTTAAGATCAGTGTAACTTTCGTAGTTGCGACGCAATTGTAAAAACTTGTTTAACTTACGACGCGCCACTATAATCGTAGCTCTCACAAGCTGTATAGTGAATTAATATTTTCACATTATAATTATTACCTAACCAAAAGCCTGGTTTGGAAGCTGGTGTAGTGGTAGATGTACTGTACAGTGTACACCATGCAGTACAGTATAGCAGCCCATTTGAGCCTGCGACAGGCTGAAGAAATGACGTCAAATTGTCTTTCTGCTTTCTTTCGCTAAACAATCATCAATTTCGTTCGTGTTCGTTTAGCGCAGTGGTTCCCAACCTTTTTCGATTCATCACCCCCTTTTCAAGCTCGACGCCGATCATCGCCCCCCAGATTTTGTGTACCGAAAAATCGGTATACAAACTGTAATGATCGGCGGGTTGACTAAAAAAAAAAAAAAAAAGGTCAACTTTTCAGCTAATTGTCGAATTTTGCACTTTTGCAACGAAATTTCCGTGGGTTGACTAAAAAAAAAAGGTAATTTCTCCGACTTGACTCCAATATAGCCGTTTTAACGCGTCATCGCCCCCCTATCGCCCCCTTCGCTATTGTCGCCCCCTTTGTCCATTTTCGCCCCCCTATCGCCCCCTTCGTCATTTTCGCCCCCCTAGGCCGCCAAATCGCCCACGTTGGGAACCAACCACTGGTTTAGCGCGAGGCACGAGGATGGTAGAAAATACCATCATTACAGATACAGACTCACATTTGCAAGTTACTGTAACGCAAATTTTTAACCCTTCAAGAGTTATTAAAGTATGCACCGCAAAGGGTATAATTCTTGGTCGACACGGTGCCAGAGCTATGTGTTAATATGTATGCAATATTTGTTGATTTTATTGCAAAAAATCCTGCGATAGTTTTTACATATCCAAGGTCACTGTGTTGTGTACTGTAGCCAATAAGCGAGACACGCAGAAAATATGGCTTTATCATGAGAATCCATGATAAGAGTTGTCCGACTGGTTTTTCTGGAAAACATGGTCGAAGACCGTTGGGATGAACTATAGTGTAGGGGTCTGCAACGAGCGAGTTCAGGCCTATGAGACCCTTCAATTTCGAGGCCAGCCCCTTCTGCGTCGGGGCACATGAAGACGTAAAGTTTTGGTCAAAAAACCGCTGATACAATGCGAGGCCAAAACATAAGCGGCGACAAGACCTTGGTCTAAAAATGACCGACGCTGGATGGCCAAATCTTCCGATATGGATTAGATATGCTCCGTTGTCGGCACGGAATAGTACAGTTCTTGCAATCTGAGTAGACAGTGGTACAACTGCGACACGCAGAGGAATTTAATTCGCCCTAATTTGAAATCGCGTGCTGTGTTGGGTAGAATTGTGGTGTGCCCGTTCTGTATGTCATACATGTCCGTAAAATTGTAGCATACAACTAATATTAAAAATGAATTCATTTTCATGAGTGAGGCTCGGGTCGCGAGATGCCACAAAACTAAGATTTTCGTGGTAGTTTAAAAGCTGCTTTACCGTTATTACACTGTTATGAATTTTCAAGTTTGATTGAGCTAAAGAGCAGATCACACAGTATCGTGAGTTCTTGTACAAAACCCAACTACATTGTTTGTCCGAGAAGGGTTTTAGTGAAATAGTTGATACCTTAAGCTACATAGTAGCCAATTTGTTGCACATCTGAACAAAATGTTGTTAAGTATCTTCATCTTCTTTTTGTATAACAATTTTCGATTAGTTTGTGCGAATGAAATTTATTTTACAAAAAAAGTGCGAATGGAGCTCAAAAAGGTTGAAAAGCACTGACCTATAATATATATAGCCCTCTGCCACATGATCAGCAATCCCCCACGCAATACGTAGCACGTTTCTTCCGTTTGTTAGAAGAGTGATCAACCAGAAATATATATTCAGTTATTATACTCGTGGCAAAATCAAAGATGCAATACACGAGCTGTAGCAGACCGTCGGCTTTCGGCTGTGCCTACACAACGCTGGTGAGTTATTCATGCGAATTGCAATTCTCTGCTGTCCGCACATTTCTTCGTACGTTCATATATATATTTTCGTGCCAAGATATTACACAATTGCAGTGCGCACATTGGGTTTTTCACATGTTCCATCAATGAAGAAATATCCATTCGACATGGGTTTGATATTCGTATCGTTACCGTACTTTTCCATTACTGGTAGTAAGTGACATAGAAGCGAATATCCGAAGCAATTGATTTACATTACATCCTACATGTAGTACACAGTACACACTGCGTGAATAGTTGGTTTCTTGTCACCATTAACCAGGTTAATGATTTGATTTAGCTGAGACAAAGATGCTTTATGCGCGGACTCTTTGCTAACGAATGGATGACCTCTCTTCCAATATAGTAATTTTTTTGCAGATGATATTTGGCTCGCTATTTCTGTTCTTCATCCCATTCGTGTTCCACCCTGGAATGTTTGTCGACACAATCAACCTGCGGGGTGGTGAGTATACCGCTGTACTTGTAATGCGAATTACTATAGCCACATGAATTGGTAACCAACTTGGATATCGGTTTCGCGAGCAGCACGTATCACTGAACAATGAACATTTCATGTTTTTCAGTACGATTTCCTCATGAAAATACCGAAGCACACACATGTTAATAATTCGAGAATCGAAAATCCTTTAGTATATAGTGAGATAAAGGTAACTGAAATGTGGCGAAACACACGCTGTGTCCTGAAATAGATCTTTTGGTACTCGCAATACCATTTTAACGTGTTCGTCAGTTATTCTGGAAGAAGAAAAAAACGACATTTTGTGAGATTCAACTCACGGCAGCTTCCCATGAGCGACAAAAATTTGAAACCATGCTTCCGCAATCCGCATAGGCTACTATATAGGATTATCTTCAGCATTGATACATAATGTCGATAAAATGTATGTATCATCAGACTGAAACTGATTTATCTCATGTTGGAAATTGCCAGAAACATCAAGACATACATTGAATTGAAGGCGATGGCAAAATTAATCAACTCCAGTCGCGTCCTGGAATCTTCCAATGGTTGTCTCTCCTCATACATAGGCACTAGGCCAGGAGTGGGCAAACTTTTGAGCCCGCGGGCCGCATACAACATCTGAATCCATTCGCGGGCCGCACTACGTAAAATTGGGATTATAAACCAAAACGCAATATTGGTATTTGATTATATAGTGATGACATGGAGTTAATATATATGCTTATTTAAAACAAACCAAACATTGCTTCGATGATATCGTACACGTGTCAGAAACAGTGGCGAGATTTCATAGGCTGGTCGACCTCAATAACCAATTTTTCAAAACTCTAGAGATAAAAGTCGGTTGTCCCGATTCTTAGAACAGGATTGAAATTTAAATTTGTGAGCATCGATCTGCTCATAGATTTACTAATCGCACTTATGGTTCAGTTCCAGGACACGCAATGCTGACAGCATCATAACCATGTTAGCTTCAAGCACACTTCTACTATGTGTAGATAAAATACAAGTATCCAATTCTACGCATACAGAGAACGAATCTACCTAAGACGAGCGCGAATCGATTTTTATAAGCACATCACTGAGATAATTAAAACTGGAGTTGTAAATCTGATCCGAATAATGTCAATCTCGTTTAGGATTTCTTTGATGTTTAGCAGTTGAAACCTTTCAAACTGGGTGGGCCTTTAGATCGGGCTGTCGCTCCCGACATTAAACATAAAAAAATAATATAGGAAGTATTTACCTTAGAACAATGGTTCTCAAACTTTTGAAGACACGACCCCATCCCCCCTTATGATGGTGAAAGACTTCGCGTACCCCATATCGTCATATCACAAAACGTAACCAGGACGCTAGCAAACCTAACGGGTATAGTTTCATGGCATGGAAGATTACCACTGTGGATGAGAGATTTTTAAATATGAAATTCCGACTCAATACAGAGGAGCAATTATGAATTACATTTACACATAATGAAAATTTGTCCAGTAGAGTCGTGATGTTAATTCAATTCGTCCCCATCAACAAATTTTCAAATGACGTTTTCATTCAGTCCATGCCCCGGCGTACGAGAACAAGGATGTAAACAAGGAAGTGCGAAGACGCAATGATTGAAATTCGAATTGACGATCAAGTCATTACTAAACCATTAAAAACTTATCATACTTTTTAGATTTACTGGTGGATGCCGAAACGCAGTACACGTCAATATGTATCGTATGCTTTGGATCGCTATTCCTCGCCATTCTCTCTGTCTTGTGCGTTACTGGAATACAGATGGTACGTTTGCAGTCATGTCCAGAGGCTAGATCTGCTATGAGTTCTAAATTTCCCGGTGTCAATTATTCGTTGACGAGAGCGATAAGGTGGATCCGTATGGAAGACATACTGTATTTTCGTTGCAGGACCGCGGTGGGTTGTTGGTTCCATATTTGATAGCCGAGAGTCTCCTCGCCTTACTCGTCATCACTGCTTCATGCATCATCATCTTTTACATCAGCGCGATTGATTATTTGCTACGGAATATAGGCTTAGTACCTAATGCGGTTGGTATATTCACTTCGATTACACTAGCAAGTATGCCGATTGCCGGCCGAAGGATTCAAACGCTCATTTTTCCAGGAAAGGATTGTGGTTATCAAAGCGGTTGTGGTCCTGATGATATTGATGATCAACTGGATATTTGTGAGTATTTGTTTGTTTGGTATTCATGGTGTTGGCCCACTTCTACGCATTTTGTAAGACACCGTGGGCGTATGAGTCGAAAAAAAATTGAAGGGAAGGGGGTAATTTTTTACGAATTTAGCGGAATCCCCCATATCCATCGAGCCTTTAATTTCAACACCACCCTTTACACACGATTCATAGACGCACACACACCCTTCCGTAGCGACCTAAATCCGGTATTAGACAATCGATTCACGAACAAGCCTCAAACCATTGAGAATCTGATTTGTAGTCGCGCGAACCGCGAACATTTTTTGTGATAAATAATTGAAATTATCAATAATGAAAGTACTTGTAAATGCATTGCAGATGATCACTGATCAAGTGGTGCCTTCGAAAGTTAAGGAACGTAATAATAAATCTTGAGCATATGAGCAATTTTCACGCCGCACGCGGTTAACAGGTTTCAGGAAGTTCTAGCAGGTTGACTTTGGCTGGGTCCATTATTATTTATTGCTTCCTTTAAGCACGTTCCTACTTAGTGACCTCTGGTACAGATTGTTGCTACTCTAAGGGTATTGGAATAGATCACATGCACCAGACCAAACAAAGAAATACTTCATTGGTCAGACTCGTGCGATTTCAAATTCGCACTTATTCACGGGGACAATATTTTAATGTGCGAGTTGCATTCCTACCGCGGAGGTCTGATTGCAAGGACAGTACTATATTCGGCGTCAGCAATTGAAGGCTCCATCAAACACGCGGCGATTTTTATCGCCGTCAATCATTCTGGGAGCGCACTTCGTGGAGTCGCATTTCGAGGGTAAAGGCCGATACCTAATAGTCCCCGATTCGCATTCTACACACCACTACACTAAAGCATCCAACTGTCTCACGCAATGCTAGGAAGATCCCTTTCGCTCATGATTATAAAATTATGCGCATTTTTTTGAAAAAAATGAGTCGGGAGGGTTTACCATAATAAAACTAGAAAATACAGCTATCTAAATCACGAGACGAACAATTTTTGGTTGAATTCACCTGCCCAAAAATACTCTATATTGATTTACGAAAATTCACAAAAAATGTGGGGATGACCACTTTCGCCCCCTGGCTATGCCAATGCTGTCACTATGCACTGTTTAATGCGGATATCCCAATGAATACGCGTTTGTCAGTGGCGAGATAGCGCAGTGGCATAATCCGCGGCTGCAACACCAATGGTTTGCGGGTTCGAGTCCGACCGGGGGTCGACTTCAGAATTCCTATACCTAAGTGTTGCAGGTTTATCTGGGCTCCTCCTCGCCAACTCATCGGCGTAAGCGGTGTCTTACAAAAAGCCTAGAAGCGGGCCGTACTATAAGTCGGCAGTTACGGAATTAAAATGAATGATATCGGCCTGGTGTAAATGACCGTAGTAGTCGACAAACACCATGAATACCCCAAAACAAACAAACGTGTTCGTTGTTTTTCAGATCACGCCCGTAATCATGGTGAGCATCCACTGCCACCATATTTTTTCGGGAACCGTCGGGCAAGGCAGACAGCACCAACTGCCTTTCAACAGCTACTGAACTACAATATTCACTAAGAGTACTATGGGGTGAATTCGCTGTCGAGTCTGAAATCTCTTAATGAACAGTCTGCAGTATGTGTTTTGTGGTGAACAAGTTTACAATGCCTGATCTTTTAGGTTCGTTGGATGGTTATTTCGTTCCAGTAATCGATTCTTTTTTGGTGTCTTTATGTAACGCCTCAGAACGCGTACTTTTCATGGTGCTTTGAGTTAACATGCGAGTGGTCGCAGGGCGTCTGGATTCGTAGTTTCTCTCAATTCTCTCTTGATTAAGTTGAGGTCACAGAAATCTGAAAAAAGTTAATGGTGACGATAAGCGCCTACCAATTCGGCGGAACTGGTTCGATTCCCGTCGGAGGTTTATCTGGGCTCCTCTTCCCCCGCCGTCGCCGTTCCTAGGGCGGCAAAAAAAGACCCGAGAGAAGAATGAAAGCACTCACAAGGAATGGAAAGAGCTATTAGAAAGGGCCGCGGCGTCAAAAAGATCAACAACGAAAAGAATTGTGAAAAACTTGAAAAAAAAAAGACAACAGTGGGCGCCATGGAGATGTACGACAACTTGATTAAATTTTTAGTTCCGTTACAAATGCGATCTCTGGTGAGTGGTGATGTGCGTCGTGGGGAGCCAGTCGATTATAGACGAGCCGTATAGGGCCTACTTAACAATAACATCGAGATGTAAGATGTAACCCATGGTCGCTAACTATGTGTCAAACGTTTTGGATTTTCATTAGCTCGCGGTACGTTAATTAATTGTAGGCCAGTCAGTAACTTTTGCGGAAGAATGCAGTATGGTTTTAAGATGCCTATATGTAAAGAGCTGATGTAGTAGTTCTCAACCGAGGTATCATTTGGAATGATCGAGGGGCACTTCGACAGCCCCTCCCCAAATGTTGGACTTGGGCTTCCAAGAAGGTGATCAATTGAGCTCCTGGGGAATTCGCCCTCAAACCCCCTTTTACGATTGGCGTGTATACCATAGCTAGAAGTCGGGTGTTTCTTTATATCAGAAGCCAGTGTGTATCTGCTGTCTAGTCGCGCCAGGCGCACAACTTTTTCCAGTCATGACTGAATTTTGCCAATAACATTGGTAATTGTAAATATAACTATTAATATTTGATCCAATCAGGTACGTGAACAGATTTACTGGTAGAGCTGAGGGAGGTGGTGTCTTTGAAAATTTAGGCCACCGAATTAATTACATACAACTTCTCCTGGGCCGTTGTTGCATGGATACTTTCTTTCGTATTAATTACTTTGTTGCATGTTGTCATTTGTGGCCGCTCGTCTGCTATATTAGAGTCAAAAGATAGGTTACGGCCAAAATGTCGTGGACATTTTCGGCCTACATTTCCTCGCGGCCGATAACCATATAAAAATCATAACATATCTGGCGACTACAAATCGCGCGAAGCTCGAAGAGCATTTTCAAGTTGAATAAGTTTCTCTAAAAATGCTTTGTATTTTATGTTGATTGACAGAAGAATTTTGGGCTTCCTTCTAGCTCACCCACCAATTAGGGGGTGGTCATGGCCGTGGGTGTTGCAAGGCTGCGTTTTAGTACTTCATGTAGCTTAAAACCGATAGCAGCTGGTTTTATGTATTTAGAACCCGGTGACGTTGCGGTTTCTGGTCAGAAAAGCGCGTCTGCGTTAACGCACGCAAAATTCGTCAAGAGGCACCCGAATACGGCGCATCACAAACCAGGTGTACCGTTGTGATACAATAGACAGCGCATTGTTTCGCTAATTTGCGATTATTCGAACACAAGGCGAGTTTGTAATACAGTGCGATATTGGAGGGGTACTGATGCCCTGACCAAGTCTTATAACTCGATACTAGAACGGCCGAAACAGGCATTTCATTGTAACTTCGAAGAATAGTAAAAGTTTACAACATTATTGGCGTTTGGCCTATCAGTCCAGGGCCATAAACTGTTAACAGTGAGGAAAATTGATATATTAGGAATGCGAGGCAATCGATATCAACCAAGCATAGTTGTAATAAAATGGGTTGAATTTTGAATATGACTTCACTATCACTATGACTCGGAGTGTCGGACTTGACCCTCTGCATCTCGAATTGAAGTGAATTGAAAATGACTCGAGTCAAACACTAGGGCCTACGTAATTGAGATTGCGTCGGAACCTTGTGACTTGGTTAAAAACCAGCGATGAGCATCGGAGTGGATTTGGAGCGGAGTTTTGCCGATTTTGTGACAGTCGGAGTTTACTACAGATATTTTTTCGGAGAATTTCGGAGTATTGTGACTTAAGTCTCCGATATCTTTGGATAGCTCTGACCAAAATACACTATTGATTATGATTACAAACCAAAACACAGACAGTTGACACCTTCGTAAATTCGTAATATGACGGGTAACATGCAAAAATGATTGCCAAGTGCATAAAAGTCAGCCATCTGCACTGCAACTGGGGACTGGAGAGTAAACAATACTATTAGGCCAACCATATTATCACATGTACCATGTTGTACCATGTACCATGCTTGCCACTGTTTCGGATACTTGACGAGATTCATCTGAGTATCTCGGAGTCTGAGATTGAGCTCTTCGGAGTCGGAGGGAGTTTTCCTCAGACACTAAAGTTGTCGGAGGGATTCGGAGTCTCGAAAAGCACTATCCGCTCATCACTGTTACAATCCCTCCCTATACACATCTAGCAATCCGTAATCAGCCGCATGATCACGACGTTTCGCCCGTTGATAGAATATTTAATCGATCGATCATATTGAATTAATTACTCTGACACCCTCGCCGGCAGTGAAGATGCTGTGCTGCCCGAAGAGTTTCGATAGCAGGTCGTGGGCTGTAGCTTGTGCCTACACAACACTGGTAAGTATGTCTCATAAATTTATATTCTGCTCTCCGTACATTCGTCGCTTGTTTTATATGCTACGAAACAACCACGCTAAATGCGTTGAACGTATCCCAACCGAGCTATATCTAGAAATATTGCATTGTGATATTGTTGCCCTTTGTTTTGAAAGAGTCTTCCTTGTTAGTTCGACATTCGTACCATCGCTATCACAGGAGCAGTGTGCTCTAAATATGAGGTGGTGTCAAATTAAAGTAGAATGCGTGAACAACTTTTTAGCAGCAGCCATTTTCTTCAGGAATCCATCGTATTCGAACTAAAGCTAGAATATTTTCACGATTTTACCATTCTGCTCTATCTGTGTGGTAGCGTCGTATATACCTTCTCAACCCTATATGAAAAATTTCAGAAACGCATTTACTTGCTTTTGCACTTTCCCAACGCGATCCATATAGGGATATATGGAATTTTAGACTGTTGTCAGACGGTATTATAAAAGCAGTGCGTTTCAATCTTGTTGAGTACCATCCGTATACTCATTTGTGGGCGAATATTTCATCCACACATACCAACTGATAATAATCATACAAAACGAAAATGAAGGCTCTTAACACTTTTCTATTCAAACGTCCAGCAAGTAGGCTACCGGTTTATCAGTGACTCTGTTGCTGCTGAATCTTTCTGGCAATTTCAAACCAGCTCACCGGGTTAGGTCAACGGTTGTCTCTTCAAGGAGACATCTCTTTTTCTCGCCTTTGATACCATCCAGTACATTAGAGTAGAGAAGTACTGAGTGTAATGGAGCTATTCCACGCCAGAAAAAGTTGAAAACATGCACAATTGTCATCCACACAAGTGTGTATCCTCCCACAGGTTCAAAAGCACTGTTATAAAAGAACTGCGTCCTAACACAAGGTTCTAATTACGGATTACGGTACGTAGGCGACCAGGCGTATGGTGCCTGCGCCTGGTTCGATGAAAAAATAAAGACTCTCTCAACGGACGATAACTTTTAGCCAGGTATATAAGGCTAATTGTGTGTGAAGCAGACTCTCATTACGACTTGCAATATCGATGCATCACTATTACGAAACGTAATGAGCCTGTCAAGCATTACACTTCTCTAGGATACTGGTGTGCAAAATGAAATGTGCATCATCAACAGTGTTATAAGAACAAAAGAATTAAAACATTATTATAACCTGTACAAAAAGATTTTGAATAATATTAATTGTAAATCAGTGTAACTCTTGCTTAAACCTTTCGGTGCCCAGTCCAGAAACGCGAGATGTCACCTAGGAAAGTATGGTATTCCGAAATATTTACTTGGGAATGGAGGATTCCTTTTTTCATATGTGCAATATTTGCAGCTGGTGTATGGCACCGCCTTCCTGATATTTATCCCATTTGTGTTCCACCCTGGAGTGTTCAACTGCGTGCCCAACGAATCAAGTAGCCAACTGAGCCTCCGTGAGTACTGATATTGAAGTTATAGCTATATGTCGCAAACTACTAATCTGTAGTACGAGAGTTCCCAACCTGTGGGCTTTGCGGATTTTTCAAGGCCGGCATGAAAACTGTATCATCTTCAAGTGTACTCCACTAAAATAAAAGTATTACATTGAAATTCAATAAAAATACTAGTACAGCAATAAAGCTACGAATTGAACTTGGGTTTACTTTCTTTGTTTTACATTCGGATTTTTTATCGTTAATATTTTGAGATTTGCGCTATGGCTACCCTGATAAATAGGAAAAGGGAAATATAATATTAATAATCCTAAGCTTGCATGGCTTTAACATATAGCTATTTATACAGTATACATGTACTGTACAATAGGGCTCTTCAAAAATGACTTTTTTTCTCAAATCGTACTGGCTACTTGATGAAATTGATAGGTTACCTAATTTAAGCCTACACACCAAATTTGGTTTAATTCCAGCCAGTAACCGCTTTGCTACACGAGATGAAAGTTTCTATTTATTATTAAAAATAAATAATAAAAAATACGAAAATTTTCTGTTCACCCCATGAAAGTGTTAGGCTGTCTGTATAAACTATGCTCACCAAATTTGGTTCAATTCCAACCAGTAGAAGCGGAGTTATTGCCGTCGAAAAATTTGGATTTTAATAAAATAGTATTTACGGTGACCGATTCTTTGTTTATTTATTATAGTTCTGCTCACCGTAAATACTATTTTATTCAACTCTAAATTTTTCGACTTCAGTAACTCCGCTTCCACTGGTTGGAATTGAACCAAACTTGGTGAGCATAGTTTCTATAGACAGCCTAACACTTTCATGGGTTGAACAGAAAATGTTCAAATTTTTTATTAGTTATTTTTATATAATAAATAGAAACTTTCATCTCGTGTAGCAAGCAGTTACTGGCTGGAATTGAACCAAATTTGGTGTGTAGGCTTAAATTAGGTAACCTATCAATTTCATCAAGTAGCCAGTACGATTTGAGAAAAAAAGTCATTTTTGAAGAGCCTGTACAATGTATGCTACATGAAAAAGGAGCGTGCAAGCCACATTGTGTTTTAGGTTCAACACTCTAGACCACCAGTTACTGTAAATGTAAAGCTACTATTTAATCAAAATAATGTTACCTAATTTTTTCAGTTTTAGTTTTCAGACAGTTTAGATATAATTTTTTCAGAGACGGTGCTATATCACGCAATTCCGGTGTACGAGGCTACCTGTAGTCTTTGCATTGGATCATTCCTCGTCGCCCTTCTGTCTCTATTGTGCATTGTAGGGATACATAAGGTTCGGTTTTAGTAGAGGAAAAATCTCGCATGGGCTGGGCTTGTGGTAAATTCCTCTATTTTTTTAATCATAGGAAAGCAGCGGTTTTTTGACTCCGTATTTGATATTAATGAGTATCTTAGCTCTTCTGTCTGTTGTCAAACCATATTTCGCTTTCAATAATCTCCGTCTTCTGGATGAATTTGCAATGAATGAAGATTCGGAGAATATGGGGCCATATACGGTTGGTAGTCACTTTGATTTCGAGCGGATCTGCAGTGAAAGGATTGTAGCGTGGTCATTTTCAGGAAATGAATGAAGTTATCAATTCGATGAGAGTTTTAATGACGCTGCTGTCGTACTGGGTATTTGTAAGTATTATTTTCATCATCATTGAGGTTATTCAACTATATGCTTCAAGTCTTGATCTGAATGTTATTTTACTATGTTATATCGTGTCGGTGTCATATTCCAACGAATAGTGAGTGTTAGCTATTCTTGAAGTAGGCCTATATCAGTCATTATTCGGACGACAAAAGCTTTTGCTCCTTGGTTCGCATCTATAATATTGACTGCATTGGAATACTGACGTCATAGCCAATTTAGAATTAAGAATCACACGCATTGGATTTTCATGATGTAATTACAGACTCTCTCGGATGCAAACCGCAGTCGGTACTAGGTATAGTTACTTCCTTAGTGTTTTCAACGAATTTTCAGGTTTAGTTTACCAATGGATTTTCTATCTGCAGATTACACCCATCGCCGTGGTGGGCAGACACTGCAACCGACTGATGACACGCAACGCTAGCGGATATGCCAGAGTGCCTTTTATAGAGGGGCCGCCCACTCAAGAATCTCAGCCACGCGGATTTTCTGTGGCCTCGGCTGGCGGGGTTTGAGTTGTCTTTTGGAACGGGATGTATATTGTATGCCTATATATTGTACAGTAAAGAAGATTCCAATACTAAGTTTTTGCGAAGTTCAGAAGTTCGTTATGGTCTCTATCGGCCTAGTTTGTATCCCATCACGACGAGCGACACTTCATTATCTAGTAGCGTGGGGCAGATCGAAATATTCGCTGGTACGACTCCGATCCTGTTTCTTCAAAACTGAATCCGGGTCCGATGCGATTTCGGCTGTTTCCGAAATAGTATGAATCCGCATTCAATCAGGCTCCGCCCAAAAATAAAATAAATCCTGCCAATATCCATCCAAGGAACTTATTATATCCTGTACACCCAGAGGTGTCAAACTCAAATTGCGTCGCGGGCCGGATTCAAACCATCAAATACTTTGTTATCAGGTGTATATAGATAGATAAATAGTGTATTACATTGTACCACGGATCATGGTCGTGGTTATATTCTAGCAAGCAGCGACACCTTTATTCGCGAACAACGGCATTGGCAAAAACACGATCATTGAATGAATATAGATATAAACCAAACCGCTAAAATATGGCTCTAACGACGACATAAGTATGAGCATATTTCTATGCTCATTCGCTTTAGTCGTATAGTCTGGCGCATGAGGTCCTGCGTATGAGGTTGTTAATAATATTAAAATATTTCAGTGGTCTCGTCATCTTGTGTGCCACGGACGCAATTAAATTCAGGAAAATTCATGAAAACGGCACTCAGATGAATATACTACTGGATAGAACAAATTCAGCAACAGCGGGCGATAGGGCGGGGGTCACACGACTTATCAAACAGAGTAAAATGAAGGTTGAGCCTAGTATACACTCATCGGGCAGACTGCGTATGAGGCGTGAAGAATGCAAGAGATTTAACTGCAAACACGATTGTAGTGTTTTTTTAATATTATTTATTCGCGATTCGGGTATGTATGGAGTACGGAGACTTTATGAGATGGAATGACACCGCAGTGCGACCACAGATATTTTAATTATATTACTTGTAAAACTAATATTTTCTTCATTTAAACTGCATATAATAGTTCTGCATTGGCATTCTCGCTTTTGTGAATAACTACGTTTTGATCCATTTCCCCACGAAGTCCGTGTTCACTTTTTGCTCTCTCAAAATTCGGTGCAATGTCACCGACTTGTTTCTAGATGTAACTATAGAGTAGGGTTACCATAGTCCCGTTCTAAGAGGATTTGTCCTCCTTTTTGAGAATTTCGGTTAAATGTACGTGGAAGTTGGCAGATATATAGGAGCCAAGTAACGGACCGACGTGGTTTTCGGGATTTGAGCCAGAAAAACGACATTTTTTAGCCAACCAACGGTAAATCTCATAGAAAGCCAGTGATTCGGGATATGAGCTGAAAAGATGACCTTTTTTTAGTAAACCGACCACTAAGTCGGGAAAAATTTTCCAATTTTTTCACGAATTTACTCCAGTATTGTAAGTCAGAAAATTTTGAAAAAGTGTCCACTTTTCAGATCTCCAAAATATGATAACCCTAAACTAGAGTGACACACCAACGCCGTAGTCGGGTGGTAAAAACGTGTCCTGTGGACTGGATATGCTCAATATTTGTTGTTTTGAGGGATTATTTATAATTGAAGTACAGAAAATCGCAACATTCGTTACAAATGCGCTGGATAATATATAGCAAGTTTCAATTTACTCAGAATTGCTTCGCTGGCCGTATGATGTACACTATATTCTCTAGTAGTCCGACCGTATAAGTAAAAGTATGAATCCGACTCCGGCGAAAAAAATTCAGTGGAAATCCAGTCCATGGACTATCCATGTCCAGCTCTTACCCATGTAAGCTGAAAGCTTTTGTTTCGTTTAAACAGCAAATGGATCTTTACAAGAAATATATTATTGTAATATGCATCTATCTCATAATGTGCAGCCGAAAGTAAAGTTAACGTAGCTGATGTTGAATTTCCCCAAAAGTGTGGTATGTTTGCCTATATAGCGGCCTAGAGAGGCCAACTGTAATTCCCCGCGCAAAGTTCTTTATCCGGAGTTGAAGTGTAACGAACGTGATGAAATATAAGCGTATGTCCAATCTATCAGCTTCAGGGCTCTAAAGGTAATCTGCCGCCCTACGAATTGTACGGTTCACTAAATTGGTGCAGCTCATATTTGATACCTGTCTTATGTAAACATAATCCTCCGTTCAACATTATTATATATTCTGATAGAATAAAGACAAGTATTCAGTACTTTCCCCTTTCGCGCTGAGAACAGGAAGTATACCCTACGCCATGGGATTAACACAGGAATTTAAACGACATGATAGTCCCCAATAAACTAATAAATTTGTGAAGCGAATCATTGTACGGCATCATTTGTTGTTTGCGTGATTCCGAGGGAACGTTCGGATTGGAAGTATTATCATTAGGGCAAGTTTTTGCAACTTTTTTTTACAGCTTCCGGCAGCTTCCTACATACTCGTAAGATATGTAGAATGCTGTTTTAAGCTGTTTGAAGGAATCTTATTGTGCAACTTTTTGCAACTTTTGTCCGTTTTTTTCGTGCAACTCTTCGCAACATTTTGCAACTTTTTCGATTTTTCATGAAAGTATTTTCGGTTTTGGAGAAATACACGGCCAAATTCGACTGAAACACCGTAAATCAGCCCCGAAGTACGGGTATTTTGGGAGCTGAGCCGGTAAATTGACCTTTTTTTTAGTCAACCGAGCAAAATGTGGTCTTTTAGTGCAACTTTTGCAACTTTTGTCAAAAATAAATAAGTAAACGCAACTTTCCGCGGATTTAACTGCAACAAAAACTTGCCCTAATTATCATTGTTTATTTCGTCAACTATAAAAATGCAGAAGGCAGCAATAATAACCATGCGTACAATAAAACGAAATATATTTTTTAAATTTTCAAACAAACGTTAGTGGTTAGATTGTATTGACAGGGAGACCCATACATGTTTTAATGTAATAACCAATTTCTCCCACACTTGAGTAAAAAAATAAAATGAACGGAGAAACGGACACAAAATCACGTAAATATAACAGAGAGACACTATAGGATAAAGGGACAGATACTGATATTGATAGTGCGAATTTTCGTGCAGCTAACAATGAAAATTCCACCAAAGTACACAGTGCGGATGTTGATGTAACATATATGAACCAAAACAAGAACTACATTACGCAATGGTCATATGATATATTCTTAGTAATTGGCAAAGACCTATATTGATTCAGTTGGGTCATGAATCTAAAAATACTAACCGGGTACAGCCACTCGGCTAACCGAATCAGTTGTTCCTAAACTTTTTAGACCGCGACCCAAATCTGAGTTTTGTAGGGTTGTCATACGTCCGGAATTTCACTAAAAAACTCCGTCCGAGAGGAAATTCTAGAATACGCTTTTTAATGTCCGGAATTTTGAAGGCTTGAAGTAGGCTAAAAATGTATTCGTAAATCAACATAGACAACAGATTTGTGGTATTTGAAATTTTTCTTCGCGCCTGGCGCGATTTAATACTTAACTTATGTTGATATTAATATGGGAACGACGGACGGACGGAAAATGCAAATGCGATCAAAAATAAATGGAAATAGCCATCATTTACCGATATAAGTGTAATGGTAATCGCAATTATAAGATAACGGGATATTCCGGGCAGTGGCGTACGAGCATATGCTACCGCCTCTGGCTTTCGCTGAAAATGCCGCCCAAATTTTGAAAGGTCTTGTTGTGTTGAATAAAAAAAAGACCATCACTTCACCTCGACTCACGCATTACCCACCTTTTTCGGTACTTCTGTAGTGTTTAATAATAAAATAAAAGTTGATCACCTTACGTTTGCCGCCCCCTTGCAGCCTGCCGCCCCTTGTGCAGGTTCACAACTACCAAGTGACTGCTACGCCACTGATTCCGAGAGTAGTCTCAGGCCGTTTGGATGCTTATAGTTTAGCCAAAGACAATTGTTCTAAACCTGGGGCTCGTTTTCCTTTATTATGGGGATCGCGAAGATGTTGGACGTCATCTGCTTCCAAAACAGGCCGTGAATAATTCTGGGCAAGCGGAATTCTTTATTAATCAGCCTGTAATTTTTTGAGCTGGACCGCGGAATTGCGGCCGTAAATTGTTGGAAACCACCGGATTGGCATGTGCAATCTACTGGTGTATTTTACAGTAATATATGAAAGAACCAATATTATTGACAAAATTCAGTCACAAATTTTAACAAGCAGATGCATATAGTAAGCCCGCAAGAAGTTGCATCGATTACCCTATGGTGGGCCCAAGATTAGTGCTTTTATGGGCGGAAGGGGGTTGAAAAAATGTTGTTTCGGACCTGGCTACAACACACAATCAGATAACCGCACAGACCTAGCAGTATAGCAGGGCTGTCAAACACACAACCGGCGGACCGGGTAAGGTCCACCAGACGATTTCATCTGGCCCGTGACGAAATCTGTTGCCGACCCAAGCAATCATACCAGAGCTCACATTAGAGAGGGCTCAATTCAAAACCTATGTTTCACTTTCACTCCACTCCTGTGTACAGTCGATAGGCGAAGCTTTGCTAGTGTGACGTCACATTGACTGACTGTGTTGAAATTTTATTGTAAAATCCGCTAGTGGGCGCTAAAGAATGTCCGGAATTTTATCTACAAAAATATGGTAACCCTATTTTAGTGGCATCTCGCGACCCAAGCCTCACACATCAAAAGGCATGTATTTATAATATTAGTTAAATCAGGGATATCTAGACTCGGGGATATCTAGATATGCTACGTGTTTTTCCGGGAACGTCTGACATGGAATGTCGCCCGAACAACAATTGTACGCAACGCAACTCTATGAAAGATGTCTGGCGCACGCGATTTCAAAATGGGGTGCTTTATTTTCCTCTGGGGTCGCATTTGTACTACTGTCTACCCAGTGGTGTCAAACATACGGCCCGCGGACCGGATGAAATGGTCTGGCGGGTCGGAGGTCATTCTGAGTAAATTGTAACATTATTGTATTATACAGCACATTTCCAATGGGAGTAAATGTCGAACATGTTTATCGGCCACATTATAACCATCTATCGACAGTGTTGAGTTCTCACTCAGGTAACAATCAGGAACAAGGTGGTGACATTGACACTGCATTATGGGGAGGCAAAAAGTGCACACTCAGTTCAGAGTTTTCTGGGAAAATGGACCATATCTTAGGTATTCAAAGAGGCGGAAACGACAATTCGAAACTGTTGCATGTGAAATACACCCACTGCACACACTGCTGCTTGCATTACCATGACCCAGTGCTTTTCCACCTTTTTGAGCTCCATCCGCACTTTCTTTGTAAAATAAATTTCATTCGCACAAAATAATCGAAAATTGTTATACAAAAAGAAGATGAAGATACTTGACAACATTTTGTTCAGATGTGCAACAAATTGGCTACTATGTAGAAAAGCTATCAAGCTATCAAGACATTTGATTTCAACTATTTCTCCATGACCCTTATCGACCAAAGAATA
Organism: Botryllus schlosseri; assembly: GCF_051294905.1. Lineage (NCBI taxonomy): Eukaryota > Metazoa > Chordata > Ascidiacea > Stolidobranchia > Styelidae > Botryllus > Botryllus schlosseri. Next base: position 20,647,800 of record NC_137239.1, read on the forward strand.
TTGTTGGGTTTTCTACAAGAACATCTACTAGTGCTCGGGTGGCCAGGTCTTAAAATCTGTTGTGTACTCCTATCCAAAGTACAGCGTATTTTTCACGAGTGAAAAATGATTTCTGGTGGAATCCTTTTTGAGAGCTGACACAAAGGTCGCGGAGGATCCAGTTTGTCGAAAAACCCACATGTTTGTGTTGAGGCTTCTCCCTTATGTCTTGGAACATCAGGTACAAAACGATCAAGGAGAGTAGGCACATTAGAGCTCGCTACCTTGTGATACGTTGCTCCAACTTCTGTCACGCGAGTATATGAGAAGAGCAAATAAACTCATGATACTGTGTGTTCTGCTCTTAAGCTCAATGTAACTTGAGAATTCATAACAGTTTAATAACGGTAATGCAGCATTTAGACTGCCACCAAAATCTGAGTTTTGTGGCATCTTGCGACCCGAGCCTCGCCCACGAAAAGGAATTCATTTTTAATATTACAGTTGTATATGCTACGATGTACGGACGTGTATAACATGCAGAACGAGTCCACCACAATTCTACCCAACATCAGCAATACAAAACGTGTCTGACGCACGCGATTTCAAATTACGGCGAATTTAATTCATCTGCGTCTCGCAGTTGTAATACCGTATACTCAGATTGCAAGAACGGCACTATTCCTTGCCGACAACGGAGCATATCCAATCCATATCGAAAGGTTTGGCCATCCAGCATCGGTCATTTTTAGACAAAGGTTTTGTTGTCGCTTATGTTTTTGGCACCGCATTTTATCAGCGGTTTGTTGGCCAAACCTTTACGTCTTCATGTGCCCCGACGCAGAAGGGGCCCTCCTCGAAATGAATGAGTCTCATAAGCCTGAACTCGCTCTTTGCACAACCCTAAACTAGGTCATCCCAACGGTATTCGACCATGATTTCCAAAAAATTCCAGTCGGACGAATCCTATCATGAATTCTCGTGATAAAGCCATGTTTTCTGCGCGTCTCGCTTATTGGCTACAGTACCCAACATAGTAACATTGGATATGTAAAAATTATGGCAGGATTTTTTGCAATAAATTCAACAAATATTATATACATATTAACAGATAGCTCTGGCACCGTGTCGACCCAGAATTACACCCTTTGCGGTCCATACTTTAGTAAGCCTTGAAGGGGTAAAAATTTGCGTTACGGTGACTTGCAATTATGAGTCTGCGCCTCGCGCTAATCGAACAGTTATTGTGGAAACATGATGATTGTTTAGCGAAAGAAAGCAGAAAGTCACTTTGACGTCATTTTCCAGCCTGTCGCAAGCTCAGACGGGCTGATATACTGTATGTCTGCCACCACAACAGCTTCCAAACCAGGCTTTTGGTTACGCAATATTTATAGTGCGAAAAATGTCACTACGGCTTGTGAGAGCTACGATTAGTGGTGCGTCGTAAGTTAAACAAGTTTTTACAATTACGTCGCAACTACAAAAGTTACACTGAGCTTAAATTTCCCATTAGGTTTATTTGAATTATTTCACGACTGAAAAATTAACAATTATGAACGATTTTCATTCGCCCTTGATCCGGATTTCCATTCGCACCATTCGCATCACCTTCGTCATTCGCTCTGCAATTTTTTTTCATTCGCACAAGTGCGAACCGTCACACAGGTTGAAAAGCACTGCTCTGACCCATTAAAAGGAACCATATGCCCCGGTCTCCAGAGAAATCGAATGGTGAATTGGTGATACAAAAATGATGAACAAAATTCCAGCGCCCTCGTTTACAATCTCTTATATTCGTCGCACCACAAATACGAAGGGTCAACGACGCGTCACGATTGAAGCAAGGAGAACATTGAAATATTCCAACTTAGATCGACGTTAGAGACTCTGTTTTAGTGATTTACAACTGTATTCAATCGGCCAATCATCGCATTTTGTCGATTCCATTGTTTGCGAATAACGGTGTTGCTATAATAAAGCCCATTCAGTGGTCGGGAACCTATGGCTTGCGAGACATGGGTATAAGATATGGCTATTTGCCAAATATTTATTTTTGTATTGGATTGATCAATATTGCAGAAACTTGTTAGTAAATTTTCATCACGACCAGAATAATTATTTTCGTGGCAGTATAAACATGTATTCCATAGGTAAAGACAATACCTTCATCTGGTTTAGGGGCTCGGACCCCCTCTTTTCAAAACCTCAAATTTAAGTTACTGTCGCGCCGGCGAACAATATCACTCACGAATTCGATGAACCCGACTCGAAATCTTGGATTGCACGATACGTTGATTGATGAAAGAGAATAGCAGACATGACGACGTTCTTATACCAGACTTGGACAACTGGAAAATTTACAGCTTTTCCGAATTAGATATGAATTAGAATTTGAGCTACACAGTTTTTTCCAAATTCGATTAGAACTAGAATTAGAGCTACACAAGTTTTTCAAAATTAGATTAGAATTAGAATTACTGAATTCTCAAAATCCTGGAAATTGAATGAAATTAAATGGGAAATAAATACACCAAAAATCAATTCATATCAAATCACAGAGCATTCCCATTTCCCATAACCATATAAGAATGGATAACGTCGGTACACCAAACTTGGCTCGATTTGTACTATTCCAGGGGTCACCGCAATCGCGGCCGGCGATCTAAAGTTGTAATTTTGGAAGAACGCGAAATAAAGCATTTTGAAACGCTAAAATTGATTTCAGTTTAAAATTATTGTTGTTGTTTCAAAATAAGCTATTCGCCGGTGCCCAACAACACTATTCCACACTACCTGAAACGGCTTCGGCGGGCAACAGCATTCCATCGATGGAGAGTCAGCTGATATCAATAAGCAATTAAGCATATTTCCTTGACATGCAATGGCCCAGACACTACCAAGACCGAAACGCTCAGAAAACGGCATAGGACGTTCCCACAAGATCAATCTTTAGGATGAGATGGTCTTTCAGCTAGTAGCATGTCTGACTAGCCCCGATATCGATTCATTAGTCACTGGAAAGCGTTGTCGGGTATCGTGCGCAGGTCATAGTTCAAAATAAAGTGACGTTTATGATAGGGTTACCATATTTTGGTGGCACAAATTCCGGACGCTTTAGCCCCCACTAGCGGATTTAAAAATGACGTCAAACCTACAAAGCTTTATCTATCGACGAGAGGTGGTCACGATTCGGTTCAGGACTATGTGTTAGTGCGTTGTAAGTTGTAACCAGGGACGAAGTCACATTTTTCCAACCTCCTCCCGCCCAAATAAACACTGATCTTGGACTCACAGTAGGTTAATCAATGCAACTTATTGGGGCTCACTATATGCATCTGGTTTCTATATGCAGCCAGTTGTTAAATTATTTGTATGAATTATGTCACTATTATTGGTTCTGCCATATATTACTATATAATTTTGATCCTCTCTCCACCCACGTGATCAGCGTTAGCGGTAGGGCAGGTGAAGGATGATGACTTCGAAAATGCAAGGATTGTACATCGTTAAGTCATGTTCATGTCACACTGGTGAGATTATTTTAGCCTAATGCCGGTACCCACTGCACCACTGAGCTATATAAACACCGCACACCCGATGGTTTCCAACCTTCTATGGTTGCGACTTCATTTCCAATTTGAAAATGTTCCGAAGCCCAGCTCTAAATTTGACGAGCTGATTAGTGATTACTAATCACATTTCAGCACATTTCCCCGGACTTCACCGGCCTATTGTGGAAGCTGATTACGTTCAACAACTTCGCGAACCCCAGAATAAAAGCACTCTACCCCCAGGTTTAGAACCACTATCTTTGAATAAAGCATCGAAACGGCCCAAACCGACTCTATGAATATACCGTTATCTTGTAATTGCGATTACAATTAGACTTATTTATGCAAATGAATGTTATTGAATGTAGTCCCAACATTAAAACCAATATCATCATCATCATTGGTTTATTAGCAGGGTTGTAACCAAGTCACATGGTTCCGAGTCACGAGTCAATCATACTTTTGTGGTTTTGACTCGAGTCGAGTCGAGTCATTTTCAATTCATCACAGACTCGAGTCCGAGTCCAAGTCACCGTTTAAAGGGTCAAGTCCGAGTCATGGTGTTATGACTCGAGTCGAGTCCAAGTCACAGTATTGAAGTCATGTTCAACTCATGTTTTCAATCCTGCCTGGGTGATATCGAATTCCCTGTTTGCGAAACATGCTCATTTTGTCCCTATCAGAGTCTTGGCACGTGTTTATTTAGGCAGATAACGGACAGGTCCTGGCCTCATTTACCGATGCTAAAGATAATCTTAGAACTTAAAATCAAATATCTCTCTTGTCAGTCTGATACATCACCAATACAAGCACTCAGTTTTTATTATGAACACATCGACGGTAGCTCATGAATAGCTGATAGAGAACCAACGAATTCACGTCTACATACTATCTGATAGAGAACCAACAAATTCACGTCAAGATACTAGTTGATAGAGAATCAATAGATGCATGTTTATGTAGAGGTATTTACAACAGGCCAGCATGCTGTAAAAGCGTGCATGCAACTATGTGCATTGTGAAGTGACAACAGAACAGATACCTTTTGATTATACTAAAGGTTTTCCCAATTGCATTACAGACTACATCGCAGTTACAGCATTGGAGAAATAATTGTACAATGGGGCTGTTCAAAAATATTTTTTCAAATTTTCCGGCTACTTCTTAAAATTGCCAGATTGCCTAAAAAATCAAATTTGGCTCAATTCCAACCAGTAGAAAGCAATGCTATGAAAGAAAATTTTAGACTAATTACAAATAGAGATTTTCGAATTTTACCGGCTATCTCATGATATTGTTACAATGTGTAAAAATATGATTCATAGCAAATTTGGCTCAATTCCAACTAGAAAAAAGTGAAGTTATTAGAGTAGAATGTTTTGGATATGAAAAAATAGTCGGCTTACTACTATGTAATTATATTATATGAAAGAATTTCTCACTAAAATACTCCATTTATTTTCAAATCCAAACTATTCTCCTCTCACATCATTGATTCCACTTTTTTCAAATTAAGCCAGATTCAGTGTTCCTTTTATGCAACATAACAATTTTATCATGTAACCACCCAGTAAAATAAAAAAGAAGTTATTTTAGAACAGCCATATTGTACAAACATCACACAACATTAGCCATTCATTATTACTCACGTGTACAATGCACATACCTAACAAAACGTCAAATGGACGAGGGGCATTGTGTGTTTTCACAGACAGCAGATCAAATCAATGAGTTACACCTCAAAAATACGAATGTGGAAAGGAGATCCTCAAATATGTTAAAGCGGCATGGCCGTAGAATGAATCCACATCTACTGAATACACATTCCACTAGTGCACTAGATGCAGGAATTGACAAGCATTTTTGAACCACACTGAAGAGCATTGAATACTCATTATTTCTAGTCGCCCAAAAATGCAAAGAATCATCGCCTTCAAATCTACACATGAGCTTATCAGTCTCTTCACCATCTAAGTCATTTCATTGGCTCTAATTGCGAAGAATCTATTACCTCTTCATCGCTGGACGATTTTGTACAATGCATTGCTACTATGTATCATTTTCTGTTGTTTTTACGGCGGCATATCTGATATCAGACAAGTGCAACGAAAGCAGTGGTGACAAATAGCGATGTCGGCAGAATTCGTCGGATGCGTTGATCTAGCCATTTTGATTCGCAAATTTCTTCATCTTCAAGTCATATAAAATAAGCCGAGTCAATGACTTGGGTCGAGTCATGCGTAATGACTCGAGTACAAGTCGAGTCAATCCAAATATTGACTCGAGTCGAGTCGAGTCATTTTCCCATTTCAAGAAAATGACTCGAGTCAAGTCGAGTCATAAAAAAATCGTGACTCGAGTCTGACTCGAGTCGAGTCATGACTCGAGTCATTACAACCCTGTTTATTAGCAATTTTATCAGTTCAATACACCACAAAAATGCGATACAATGAAAAGACAGGAAGATGTCGAAGCGACAAGGAAGTAGTGAGGGTATCGACTTTATACGCAGACCAATCCCAGAAGGCCACGTCGCCTTAATTGCCACGCCTACATTGCCACATCATCCGTCCATTGCCGCACCTATAGCACACCTATTGCCACATCATCCATCCATTGCTATATCATCGCTGCATTGATTGCAGCATCTTGATACTTTTCTCAGATATTGTATTATGTGTATTTAGGACTAATATCATCCGTCCATATTTTTTAAACTTGATTTTATGTGTACAAGTTACGGTTTCTGCAGTTTCCACATTTTACGACTTATGATTGCTGCGTCAAAACTTACCTTGGCTAGAATCGACAGATTTTCTATTATGTGTATTTAGGACTATGTATTTAAATTCCTATTCAGATTATACATAAATGCGAAAACTATGATGTCTATGTAAGGTTATATTCTCTGGATAATATTATTAATATCAAAATTCTACACATCATCACTAATTACTTAATATAAAATGCGATTTTGAGCGCTGCGACTTGATAATATGAACCCCTACGCTTCTGATGCATGATTTTTTGTGATAAGTACCTAGGTAACATTCAGAGTCTGCAACGATTGTTTGGATATACATTATAGCAATACCCCACTAAACTATAGGCGGTTATATTACTCTATTGGTCAGAGATAACTCATCCGTCCATATTTTTAAACTTGATTTTATGTATACAAGTTACTGTCTCTGCAGCCTCCACATTTTACGACTTATTTTCATTAGACGCAGGCAAGCGATTCTCCAGTTCGGAGCTACGGAAACATATCACTCGCATGTGCGCGTTCCGAATAGTCTTGTAGAATTTTCTAAAGTCGTAACAGCTTAGTAGCATATACGCGAATCCCAAGGTGAAAATAATCGAACGAACTATAGCCGTAGGCGTGCGATTCGCATGGCTTTATTTATACAAACTCTATCGATGCCTGTACGCGAACCCCAGCGTTAAAACGATTAGGTCTAATTAACACGTTCTGAAGCCGAAAATTTAGTCAACATCATTGAGATAGTCATGATTTGAAGATGGTGATCGAGTGTGACAATAGCACTCGCCAAGGTTAGACAAACATACCCTTAAACTACTCTCTACTTCACAAAATATAAAGTTATAAAAGTAAGCAGATTGCTATGAAAACCGGTGAAATAGAAGTAAAAGTAGCCTAGAAACATAACTACTTAATGAAAAATCGTGATTCTGGAAGTGACCACATTTCATACGATTCAGTCCTTTTCATGTCACTAGAATAAGGTGATTAAACTGACAGTGAAACGCCGCCGGTGTCTTATAACGTAATAATGTAAGCTGCGTCGGGTGCTGCTATAATGTTAGGAGCGAATATAGTATTATTATTATTATTATATTTAAAAGCGATTTTAGTGACGCATATAACAACTATGGTCTTTTGCGTCACGACGGAACGGTTGCTAATCGAATCGATATTGCGATAAGTAAATACAGTAAACTAAACATTTAGTATTGTCTTTTTGTCTTCGCAAGGAATTCCCACAGCAAAGGTAATATATAATCACTTGTTATTACATTTTCCATGGTGAAGGGTACTCTCAGGTCCATTACGGCAGCTCTAAACTGGCATCTTTCATTAACGTACTTTGCACACTCCATAATAACGTGCTCTGCAGTTTCTTCTACATGGCGAATATAGTAGAAAGTTCACGTCTGGACATCTGTAAGCAGGTGCGCATACTACCGTAGTAAAACGCATAACAGAATTCACGCAAAAGTCGATATTGCTTTGTGATGCTTTTGATGTTGTTCCATACCGATTGGGAAGATAGGACTCCTAATTTCCTAACTAACTACATAATCCCTAGTAACGTAGTCAGATGCATAACGGAATTTACGCAAAATCGGTATTGCTCTGCAATAATTTTGACCACTATGTTTTGATAATAACTTGCTTCCGAGAAATAAATAACATTCATTATACGTTAGATGATACTTTTCCTTGATATTCTATTATGTGTATTTAGGGCTAATGCGACATCACTATATTGGTGACAGGCCCGATTTGAACACACTAATTTTGCGAATTAAACTTATCGCCCAACACGGACACTCAATGAAGAGCACCCCGGAGACCCGCATAAATGCTCCACAATTCTCGACATATAATATACTGAGCATATAATAAGCTAACAAAACCTATACTTGAGTACTCCGAAATGTACAAGTACTTTAACTTTACACGACGTTTTTGTAAAATGAATACTAATTTTAATGGAAAATAAAAATTATGTACTGAAGTAGGTTTTTGTCTACACGCACCAACTACTCAAGTGTTTATGACACAGGAATGATTCATTAAGTATACCGCTCGACGATATCCAACTGGCATTGATGCTTTCGATACAGCGCAGTATGTATAACGTCACGCTGATCAATTCAATTTCAACAATGGGACCCGCGCACAATTATATGGCTGGATTTTCGTTGAATATTGACGACACCCACAAATCGAAAGATCTCTTTTTCTTGCACATCTATGATGCAATTATCCTTCCAATGACTACGAATAACTTGAGATTCCGCAGGATTAATATCCGAATCAAATAATACGAGCGTATCTTTTCCAGCTTTCAAAACTTGCACTGACGCGTTCGGTCTATGTCGCAACACTACAATATGTGGCCATACAAAACGATGTATAGTTATTTTTTGTAGTACCATCCCTACGACTTATTTCAGATCGCAGTTTACTGAGTAGAGCTTAATACTAATACCTGCATAATTTTTTGCATGTCTAGAATAAGGGTAATTAAATCGATAGTAAAACACCAGCGGCGACTAATAACGTTATAATGTAAGCTGCGACGGTGCTACTATAATGTTAGGAGCTATTAAAGCCGAATACGCTGAAGTATAGCATAGATTTTGCATATAAAATGTATACACAAATTTCCTGTTAAGGGTAGGCTCTGCGAAGCTGCTTATGCCTCGATGATCATAGTACTTATGAGCTATTGGATAGTGCATATACAATGTATCATATAGAACTTCGTCACTTTCGGTTCGAATATGTCCAAGATTACTGCTAGTGATATATACGTCATAATGGATCGGATTGACCCGATGAACTGGTATAGGTTTGCACGCGAAAAACTTGAGCTATCTGACAATGAAATTGCCGAATGCCAATACATGGATTGCTATAACTTAACTGAGCAACGATATCAAATGATACAGTTATGGATTCGTAAAAATGGTCGTGACGCTACGATGAACAAACTTAAAGAATTAGTTTACAGTTGTCTGTATCAGATACCTTCGAATAGCAATTCAACTGTTCTGTTGGATCGAGAGACATAACGTACTAAGAGGAAAATAATATTGTGTAGACTGGAGAATAATGAAGATGCTCTCAGAAGACTTCAATATCGGTTTATACGCAATCATATGCTCATGTATGCGAAGCTGGTATTGCTTTTACATCGCAAATCAAAAAAAGGATTCTGATATCAAGAAAGTATGCCAAGATCTGAAAGAAGCTCTACACCTTGTTCTGGACGATAAGTTAATGTGCTTGCCCGTTATTACCTCAAATAAACTGAACATGTGTATTTAATTGTGTAAAATGTGTTATAAAAGTCAGTCTACGGAAGTGAATAGACAAGTCTGGACCTGTCTATGATGATGTGGCAATGGATGATGTGGCACTATAGGCGTGGCACTTGATGATGTGGCGCAGATGATGTGGCAATGGGTGTGCTATAGGTGCGGGAATGGGTGAATGATGTGGCAAGGGGGTGTCCTATAGGTGCGACAGAAAAACACACATATTTGGCCGTAACATGGTCTTAGTATGAACCGACATGCATCCGACTTATGGAAAAATGTGTCGCACACTATTTCACCGAGATTACAACCCTTTCACGGATTCTCGCTAGTTAGATGCTTGCTACAACTCGCAATTTATCAACTTTAGGTCGTGCGGAGTAAAGCAAGAATTCATAGACTAACATCCATCTCAAATCTGAAGTGCATACCCGCGTAATTATAAGCAAATTTAGTGCGAATCTATACGATAACAGAAAACTTGCATATACATTCGAATTTGTGCGACTTCGGCTTGCGTGAACATAGCATATACCTATACATAGTCAATTTTAATAACAGATTTACTGTGTTAAACATTGAATTCCTACCTTTATAGCTGGTACGCGGTTATAGGACATACCAAATCCAAATCCACCATACCACATCCCATCACACATTTCATGATGGAACAACTTTAAAACGAACGCGGCTCTACATCGACTTTTTGCGTACATCTGTTTTGCGGGAGCGTATAGCACGTAATTTCTACAGCTACGTAAAGAAATTGTTAGGGTTACCCAGAATACATTGCAGGTCAAATTTGATTCGATTACGAGCATTATAACGACAGAGATTTACGATAGTGTAAAATGAGCTACCTTATGACATCAAATTTCGTCTTCTCTCCAAGTGGAAATATCATGTTCTATAATATTGTCCATACCGAACAAATATAAATTTGCCTGTGCTGTTGCTTTGCAAGAATACTTCGCTCACATAGTAACCAATTTCTGGTGGATTCCGAATCGATATAGACAGAAATGCGGAAAGTTACATTGGCATGTCTTAACTTCTACCAATATGTAGGCCTACCTACCTATAATCATATCAGGCCGTAGCGCTCACGCAAAGCATTATCAAGTAAAGGAAAATCTCCTAATTCTCATCTAGAGACATATTTATTCGGAAAATATCCCCTTACAGGGTGAGAACAGTTGTTTTCTCAAGGTCTTCATATCTTCCCCACTCAAGCGCGGTAAGACTAGTTTGACTTTGCGGCATTCAGGATTATATCTCGCGAAGCTCTGAATGGAATTCACGTATTTCTCATCGATTCTCGTTCTATCGCTATCACTGAGGTCGATTGCCTTTAGCTGTTAATTGAATAATAGGAGATTTATATCAATTTAAAAATGCAGAAACGAACTACATCGCTATATTGGGATCTATGATTGAGCAGAAAGATCTTACCGTATCGCATCGTTTTCCCATCTCTTCGCTCAGATTCCTGATTTGCACGGAAAGCATCTTGCAATTACACAGATTAAATTCTTCCACACGGGAATTGCACAGGACTTTAGTTACTGTTTTGTAGCAGGATGAAATGCCAGGATTTCTACTTAAATCCAGCGAATGCAGCTAAAACATGGTGTGATGTTCAGATAGTTTACGAGACTACAAACGGCTCGAAGGCCGTAATAGATTAGTCATAATATTATTTACCGACGGTTAAGCAATTTTTTGCGATTTCTACTCCTAATAGCAAAAACTTATTCAACACCGAAGAAGATAATGAAGCTCGTGATCAGAAACACTTTATTGATGATGAAAATTCTATCGAACAATGAAATGTCATGCTTCAATATGACTAAAACTCACATAAGCATTACACTGTGATTGAATATTTCAGTTAGAAAAACAAAACAGATCTAGTTCAAATGATCACCTCATAAATTCCGAGACCATTATTTAACGAGATTAGTGAGTCTTCATCCAATTCGCAAGCTGAAAGTCGAACTGTTTTCGTGTAATGCTTTCTTACGAAGCATCCAATTTCTTTCAAGCCCGCCGGTTCCATATCGACATTGTAACTCAGATCAAGGCTTTCAACCTATAAATCCACCAATTTATATCAAAATGATCCACAAAACTATAGAAACGAGCGAGTACCTCAATATCAGGAAAACTTTCAAAAGCGCGAATTTCCTCGGGTGTAAGGTCACATCCTTTCATGATAAGAGTAACCGCCTTGTCTTTACAAAGTAAGGCAGGCAGCGCGATCATACACTCTTCATCCAGCTGATTGTAACTAATGTCAAGATATTGGAGCTAAAAAAATATCGGAAACTGTAAATTTACGATCAGCAATGATCAGTCATAAAAAATTCGAACTTATAACAGAAAAAAAATGTTGTTCAGTCACTCACGTCATATTATAGGCTAAATATGCTAAGATTAAACTAGAATTTCCCTCATTCATCTCTACACAGTCGCTCATACAGAATGTGATCATTAACAACTGTACCCAGCAATAATCGCACAGACCTTAATGTTTTTGAGCTGCATAGCAATGAAATCTGTTGACTGCAAGCGCGAGTTCACAACTGACAAATATGTTAGATCGCTCGAAATAATAGTCCCGAGTTGCGTAAAGTTAATGTTCTCCCTGTAGCTGAGATCGAGGTTTTTCAATTTCACCTACGGAAATGAGGTATTAGGAAATATCACTTCGAGAGGCTCTATACTAGATTAGCGCCTAGCTTTTTCCATCGCCAATACCTGATGGTGCTGGATAAGTTTACTCAAAATAATCAGAAAATCTTCGGATCCACCACTTTCTTGTAGATTGAGCTCTGTCGAAGCACACTGCATCATCAGCTCGCAGATTAATGGGATGAGTTTTTCAATGTCGTTGTGTGCTGTAACGCTGAGTTTTCTTATTTCGACCTGAACGAGCGCAAAACTTAACGCATAAAACGCTAAATGATCTATGAACAGCCTAACACTGATCAACTCTGACTATAGTCTATCTAGTAAGGCTATCGAGACTAATGCCTATACCAGTAGCAAATGAGCATTATTCGCTGCGATACCACCAATTCGCGCCTTAACACATTAGTAATACAGAACAATGCGATAACGATAAAGCTGTATCTCAATATTTTACGGATAACATAAACTGAAATAGAACGTGAATTTATAATGATCAATGACTACGAGCGGAATGTGCGAAGGCGTATACCGCAGATTCAAATCCGCGAATTTTATCCAATAGAATATTGAGGAGGTTTTCATTGAGATGACATTGACGAAATTCTAACTCATACACGTGAGATTGACGAATAAGAGAATTCGCGATATTATTTATGTCCAATTCAGTCATAGTTTGGTGATAGAGCCCATAAGGAATTTTCACTTCATCATGATCCGTAAGTACTAATTCATGGTACATCCTCTTTTCAGCTTGATGATGTAGATTACCCTAAAATTATTTACTTTTATAACTCTATATTCTATGATGTAAAAGTAGTATCATAAACGCTATCGGATGATATTCAACGTCGAGCAATTCTTCTCGAATATAAGTACAAGTAGCGATTTAAAGGTGCGTAAGTAAATGTTTGTAGACTATCTCCGCCTCTAGCGTTCAGAGACGATGAGTAGAGAAGTACTGAGTACTCAAGAAGGTTTTCCCTACATACAGAAAATACTGGAATGTTGGTGATATAGGATCGTTTCTACTTCAAGACTGTTTCAGTATTAAACAAAAAATAGACCCCTGAATACTAACTTTTTACTTATGCAATAGCGATTACAAAGTAAGTAACTAACTGAATATATTTGTAGACTATATGTCCACTTCTAGCGTTCAGAGATGTTGAGCAGAGAAGTATATGTACTTCTTTAAAGTACTCAAGTAGGTTTTGTCTACACGTACCAACTGCTCACGTGTTTATGGCGCAGGAATGATTCATTAAGTATAGTGCAAGCAGGCCAAACCTGAACTTGAGTACTCCAAAATGTACAAGTACCTCGCTATGTACTCCTTCCACGCAAAAAGTGGCTAGGTTTTAGACTACTTTATCGTTACTTGACAGTTCCAGTTTTAGATAAAATTTGGTAAGACTTTAAATTTTAAAGTAGTTTGAGCTTACGTTTGTATCACCTTGACATTATCAGACATTCAAATTATATTATCACCTAATACAGAAGTTAACACGTCAATGTGCTTCGGAATTCATGAGAAATTGCATACTAAGAGAAGTATATTCTTGTATACACAATAGTGGAGAGAATCTTTAAAATGTAGTAAGCAGGCCGATGGGCATTCGTTGAGTTGTATAAGCATAAAAACATTCCCGCGCGTCTTAGTATTAGGTGTTAGGGAAGGGAAAAGTTTAGGTTTAGGAGCGCGCGGGAATGTTTTTATGCTTATACAACTCAACGAATGCCCATCGGCCTGCTTACTACATTTTAAAGATTCTCTCCACTATTGTGTATACAAGAATATACTTCTCTTAGTATGCAATTTCTCATGAATTCCGAAGCACATTGACGTGTTAACTTCTGTATTAGGTGATAATATAATTTGAATGTCTGATAATGTCAAGGTGATACAAACGTAAGCTCAAACTACTTTAAAATTTAAAGTCTTACCAAATTTTATCTAAAACTGGAACTGTCAAGTAACGATAAAGTAGTCTAAAACCTAGCCACTTTTTGCGTGGAAGGAGTAGGGGAGATGTGGTACCGATGGATCACTGGGACCGAAAATACTTTAAAAATTCTCCATGATAAATCCATGATTACACTCCGTGAATTTGTCTACAATTACATGCTGACAGAATCTTTCCTGACGTGCAAAAAAATTCGACCTGCGTGAATTATGGGGTCTGTGACGAATGATTTACGTTTTAGGGGTTGTAAAGTAAATTTGGATGATCGACATTTGCATTTTTCTATATCACCTTTCAGACTAACAAACCCGCCATAATTTTTTATGTGAAGTATAGGACTTGTATCAGAGTAGATAATGGCACATATCTTTTAAATCAATACCATCCCCGAGTGGACAATTTTCTAGTCAATTACAATATTTATGGGTTGGGGGACCTATGGTACCATAGCCAAATCAAGCAAAATAGATGGACCAACTATAATCACTTAACAACAGAAACTCGCCTACATATATATAGGCTGTAAATCATAGTAACCTGTGGTGTTTTATCGCTATTACGAGGTATTTGAAAGTCAAAATGTCGATTTTCGGGTAATATGTATGTGGCATTAATTTTGTAAGTTTAGGCGTAAATCAAAACATGATTTTATGCCAACATTTCAGTTGATATAATCTATTTTATTCTTGAAGGTCGCGACGAAACATTCTTCATTGGCGTGCTATAGCTTAGCTTATAGTACACAACAAAACAAGTTAACAAATTTGAGTTTTTGAGCGTATGTCTCATAGGTCCCATGGTCGTGTGCCTTTGGACCCACCGGGTGGGGACCGATGACACGTTCGAGCAACAAATTTTAAACGTTTATAAATATTTTTTGAAAACGCGGATATTCATGTAAATGTCCGCATTAGGTAGAGCTTGTATCGAAGAGTTGAGACAGTAAAAGATCTGCTATTCTCGGCTGAAGATTTGAGGGCCAGAGATCATTTTGCAATTTTTGATCCATCGGTACCACATCTCCCCTACATAGCGAGGTACTTGTACATTTTGGAGTACTCAAGTTCAGGTTTGGCCTGCTTGCACTATACTTAATGAATCATTCCTGCGCCATAAACACGTGAGCAGTTGGTACGTGTAGACAAAACCTACTTGAGTACTTTAAAGAAGTACATATACTTCTCTGCTCAACATCTCTGAACGCTAGAAGTGGACATATAGTCTACAAATATATTCAGTTAGTTACTTACTTTGTAATCGCTATTGCATAAGTAAAAAGTTAGTATTCAGGGGTCTATTTTTTGTTTAATACTGAAACAGTCTTGAAGTAGAAACGATCCTATATCACCAACATTCCAGTATTTTCTGTATGTAGGGAAAACCTTCTTGAGTACTCAGTACTTCTCTACTCATCGTCTCTGAACGCTAGAGGCGGAGATAGTCTACAAACATTTACTTACGCACCTTTAAATCGCTACTTGTACTTATATTCGAGAAGAATTGCTCGACGTTGAATATCATCCGATAGCGTTTATGATACTACTTTTACATCATAGAATATAGAGTTATAAAAGTAAATAATTTTAGGGTAATCTACATCATCAAGCTGAAAAGAGGATGTACCATGAATTAGTACTTACGGATCATGATGAAGTGAAAATTCCTTATGGGCTCTATCACCAAACTATGACTGAATTGGACATAAATAATATCGCGAATTCTCTTATTCGTCAATCTCACGTGTATGAGTTAGAATTTCGTCAATGTCATCTCAATGAAAACCTCCTCAAGATTCTATTGGATAAAATTCGCGGATTTGAATCTGCGGTATACGCCTTCGCACATTCCGCTCGTAGTCATTGATCATTATAAATTCACGTTCTATTTCAGTTTATGTTATCCGTAAAATATTGAGATACAGCTTTATCGTTATCGCATTGTTCTGTATTACTAATGTGTTAAGGCGCGAATTGGTGGTATCGCAGCGAATAATGCTCATTTGCTACTGGTATAGGCATTAGTCTCGATAGCCTTACTAGATAGACTATAGTCAGAGTTGATCAGTGTTAGGCTGTTCATAGATCATTTAGCGTTTTATGCGTTAAGTTTTGCGCTCGTTCAGGTCGAAATAAGAAAACTCAGCGTTACAGCACACAACGACATTGAAAAACTCATCCCATTAATCTGCGAGCTGATGATGCAGTGTGCTTCGACAGAGCTCAATCTACAAGAAAGTGGTGGATCCGAAGATTTTCTGATTATTTTGAGTAAACTTATCCAGCACCATCAGGTATTGGTGATGGAAAAAGCTAGGCGCTAATCTAGTATAGAGCCTCTCGAAGTGATATTTCCTAATACCTCATTTCCGTAGGTGAAATTGAAAAACCTCGATCTCAGCTACAGGGAGAACATTAACTTTACGCAACTCGGGACTATTATTTCGAGCGATCTAACATATTTGTCAGTTGTGAACTCGCGCTTGCAGTCAACAGATTTCATTGCTATGCAGCTCAAAAACATTAAGGTCTGTGCGATTATTGCTGGGTACAGTTGTTAATGATCACATTCTGTATGAGCGACTGTGTAGAGATGAATGAGGGAAATTCTAGTTTAATCTTAGCATATTTAGCCTATAATATGACGTGAGTGACTGAACAACATTTTTTTTCTGTTATAAGTTCGAATTTTTTATGACTGATCATTGCTGATCGTAAATTTACAGTTTCCGATATTTTTTTAGCTCCAATATCTTGACATTAGTTACAATCAGCTGGATGAAGAGTGTATGATCGCGCTGCCTGCCTTACTTTGTAAAGACAAGGCGGTTACTCTTATCATGAAAGGATGTGACCTTACACCCGAGGAAATTCGCGCTTTTGAAAGTTTTCCTGATATTGAGGTACTCGCTCGTTTCTATAGTTTTGTGGATCATTTTGATATAAATTGGTGGATTTATAGGTTGAAAGCCTTGATCTGAGTTACAATGTCGATATGGAACCGGCGGGCTTGAAAGAAATTGGATGCTTCGTAAGAAAGCATTACACGAAAACAGTTCGACTTTCAGCTTGCGAATTGGATGAAGACTCACTAATCTCGTTAAATAATGGTCTCGGAATTTATGAGGTGATCATTTGAACTAGATCTGTTTTGTTTTTCTAACTGAAATATTCAATCACAGTGTAATGCTTATGTGAGTTTTAGTCATATTGAAGCATGACATTTCATTGTTCGATAGAATTTTCATCATCAATAAAGTGTTTCTGATCACGAGCTTCATTATCTTCTTCGGTGTTGAATAAGTTTTTGCTATTAGGAGTAGAAATCGCAAAAAATTGCTTAACCGTCGGTAAATAATATTATGACTAATCTATTACGGCCTTCGAGCCGTTTGTAGTCTCGTAAACTATCTGAACATCACACCATGTTTTAGCTGCATTCGCTGGATTTAAGTAGAAATCCTGGCATTTCATCCTGCTACAAAACAGTAACTAAAGTCCTGTGCAATTCCCGTGTGGAAGAATTTAATCTGTGTAATTGCAAGATGCTTTCCGTGCAAATCAGGAATCTGAGCGAAGAGATGGGAAAACGATGCGATACGGTAAGATCTTTCTGCTCAATCATAGATCCCAATATAGCGATGTAGTTCGTTTCTGCATTTTTAAATTGATATAAATCTCCTATTATTCAATTAACAGCTAAAGGCAATCGACCTCAGTGATAGCGATAGAACGAGAATCGATGAGAAATACGTGAATTCCATTCAGAGCTTCGCGAGATATAATCCTGAATGCCGCAAAGTCAAACTAGTCTTACCGCGCTTGAGTGGGGAAGATATGAAGACCTTGAGAAAACAACTGTTCTCACCCTGTAAGGGGATATTTTCCGAATAAATATGTCTCTAGATGAGAATTAGGAGATTTTCCTTTACTTGATAATGCTTTGCGTGAGCGCTACGGCCTGATATGATTATAGGTAGGTAGGCCTACATATTGGTAGAAGTTAAGACATGCCAATGTAACTTTCCGCATTTCTGTCTATATCGATTCGGAATCCACCAGAAATTGGTTACTATGTGAGCGAAGTATTCTTGCAAAGCAACAGCACAGGCAAATTTATATTTGTTCGGTATGGACAATATTATAGAACATGATATTTCCACTTGGAGAGAAGACGAAATTTGATGTCATAAGGTAGCTCATTTTACACTATCGTAAATCTCTGTCGTTATAATGCTCGTAATCGAATCAAATTTGACCTGCAATGTATTCTGGGTAACCCTAACAATTTCTTTACGTAGCTGTAGAAATTACGTGCTATACGCTCCCGCAAAACAGATGTACGCAAAAAGTCGATGTAGAGCCGCGTTCGTTTTAAAGTTGTTCCATCATGAAATGTGTGATGGGATGTGGTATGGTGGATTTGGATTTGGTATGTCCTATAACCGCGTACCAGCTATAAAGGTAGGAATTCAATGTTTAACACAGTAAATCTGTTATTAAAATTGACTATGTATAGGTATATGCTATGTTCACGCAAGCCGAAGTCGCACAAATTCGAATGTATATGCAAGTTTTCTGTTATCGTATAGATTCGCACTAAATTTGCTTATAATTACGCGGGTATGCACTTCAGATTTGAGATGGATGTTAGTCTATGAATTCTTGCTTTACTCCGCACGACCTAAAGTTGATAAATTGCGAGTTGTAGCAAGCATCTAACTAGCGAGAATCCGTGAAAGGGTTGTAATCTCGGTGAAATAGTGTGCGACACATTTTTCCATAAGTCGGATGCATGTCGGTTCATACTAAGACCATGTTACGGCCAAATATGTGTGTTTTTCTGTCGCACCTATAGGACACCCCCTTGCCACATCATTCACCCATTCCCGCACCTATAGCACACCCATTGCCACATCATCTGCGCCACATCATCAAGTGCCACGCCTATAGTGCCACATCATCCATTGCCACATCATCATAGACAGGTCCAGACTTGTCTATTCACTTCCGTAGACTGACTTTTATAACACATTTTACACAATTAAATACACATGTTCAGTTTATTTGAGGTAATAACGGGCAAGCACATTAACTTATCGTCCAGAACAAGGTGTAGAGCTTCTTTCAGATCTTGGCATACTTTCTTGATATCAGAATCCTTTTTTTGATTTGCGATGTAAAAGCAATACCAGCTTCGCATACATGAGCATATGATTGCGTATAAACCGATATTGAAGTCTTCTGAGAGCATCTTCATTATTCTCCAGTCTACACAATATTATTTTCCTCTTAGTACGTTATGTCTCTCGATCCAACAGAACAGTTGAATTGCTATTCGAAGGTATCTGATACAGACAACTGTAAACTAATTCTTTAAGTTTGTTCATCGTAGCGTCACGACCATTTTTACGAATCCATAACTGTATCATTTGATATCGTTGCTCAGTTAAGTTATAGCAATCCATGTATTGGCATTCGGCAATTTCATTGTCAGATAGCTCAAGTTTTTCGCGTGCAAACCTATACCAGTTCATCGGGTCAATCCGATCCATTATGACGTATATATCACTAGCAGTAATCTTGGACATATTCGAACCGAAAGTGACGAAGTTCTATATGATACATTGTATATGCACTATCCAATAGCTCATAAGTACTATGATCATCGAGGCATAAGCAGCTTCGCAGAGCCTACCCTTAACAGGAAATTTGTGTATACATTTTATATGCAAAATCTATGCTATACTTCAGCGTATTCGGCTTTAATAGCTCCTAACATTATAGTAGCACCGTCGCAGCTTACATTATAACGTTATTAGTCGCCGCTGGTGTTTTACTATCGATTTAATTACCCTTATTCTAGACATGCAAAAAATTATGCAGGTATTAGTATTAAGCTCTACTCAGTAAACTGCGATCTGAAATAAGTCGTAGGGATGGTACTACAAAAAATAACTATACATCGTTTTGTATGGCCACATATTGTAGTGTTGCGACATAGACCGAACGCGTCAGTGCAAGTTTTGAAAGCTGGAAAAGATACGCTCGTATTATTTGATTCGGATATTAATCCTGCGGAATCTCAAGTTATTCGTAGTCATTGGAAGGATAATTGCATCATAGATGTGCAAGAAAAAGAGATCTTTCGATTTGTGGGTGTCGTCAATATTCAACGAAAATCCAGCCATATAATTGTGCGCGGGTCCCATTGTTGAAATTGAATTGATCAGCGTGACGTTATACATACTGCGCTGTATCGAAAGCATCAATGCCAGTTGGATATCGTCGAGCGGTATACTTAATGAATCATTCCTGTGTCATAAACACTTGAGTAGTTGGTGCGTGTAGACAAAAACCTACTTCAGTACATAATTTTTATTTTCCATTAAAATTAGTATTCATTTTACAAAAACGTCGTGTAAAGTTAAAGTACTTGTACATTTCGGAGTACTCAAGTATAGGTTTTGTTAGCTTATTATATGCTCAGTATATTATATGTCGAGAATTGTGGAGCATTTATGCGGGTCTCCGGGGTGCTCTTCATTGAGTGTCCGTGTTGGGCGATAAGTTTAATTCGCAAAATTAGTGTGTTCAAATCGGGCCTGTCACCAATATAGTGATGTCGCATTAGCCCTAAATACACATAATAGAATATCAAGGAAAAGTATCATCTAACGTATAATGAATGTTATTTATTTCTCGGAAGCAAGTTATTATCAAAACATAGTGGTCAAAATTATTGCAGAGCAATACCGATTTTGCGTAAATTCCGTTATGCATCTGACTACGTTACTAGGGATTATGTAGTTAGTTAGGAAATTAGGAGTCCTATCTTCCCAATCGGTATGGAACAACATCAAAAGCATCACAAAGCAATATCGACTTTTGCGTGAATTCTGTTATGCGTTTTACTACGGTAGTATGCGCACCTGCTTACAGATGTCCAGACGTGAACTTTCTACTATATTCGCTCCTAACATTATAGCAGCACCCGACGCAGCTTACATTATTACGTTATAAGACACCGGCGGCGTTTCACTGTCAGTTTAATCACCTTATTCTAGTGACATGAAAAGGACTGAATCGTATGAAATGTGGTCACTTCCAGAATCACGATTTTTCATTAAGTAGTTATGTTTCTAGGCTACTTTTACTTCTATTTCACCGGTTTTCATAGCAATCTGCTTACTTTTATAACTTTATATTTTGTGAAGTAGAGAGTAGTTTAAGGGTATGTTTGTCTAACCTTGGCGAGTGCTATTGTCACACTCGATCACCATCTTCAAATCATGACTATCTCAATGATGTTGACTAAATTTTCGGCTTCAGAACGTGTTAATTAGACCTAATCGTTTTAACGCTGGGGTTCGCGTACAGGCATCGATAGAGTTTGTATAAATAAAGCCATGCGAATCGCACGCCTACGGCTATAGTTCGTTCGATTATTTTCACCTTGGGATTCGCGTATATGCTACTAAGCTGTTACGACTTTAGAAAATTCTACAAGACTATTCGGAACGCGCACATGCGAGTGATATGTTTCCGTAGCTCCGAACTGGAGAATCGCTTGCCTGCGTCTAATGAAAATAAGTCGTAAAATGTGGAGGCTGCAGAGACAGTAACTTGTATACATAAAATCAAGTTTAAAAATATGGACGGATGAGTTATCTCTGACCAATAGAGTAATATAACCGCCTATAGTTTAGTGGGGTATTGCTATAATGTATATCCAAACAATCGTTGCAGACTCTGAATGTTACCTAGGTACTTATCACAAAAAATCATGCATCAGAAGCGTAGGGGTTCATATTATCAAGTCGCAGCGCTCAAAATCGCATTTTATATTAAGTAATTAGTGATGATGTGTAGAATTTTGATATTAATAATATTATCCAGAGAATATAACCTTACATAGACATCATAGTTTTCGCATTTATGTATAATCTGAATAGGAATTTAAATACATAGTCCTAAATACACATAATAGAAAATCTGTCGATTCTAGCCAAGGTAAGTTTTGACGCAGCAATCATAAGTCGTAAAATGTGGAAACTGCAGAAACCGTAACTTGTACACATAAAATCAAGTTTAAAAAATATGGACGGATGATATTAGTCCTAAATACACATAATACAATATCTGAGAAAAGTATCAAGATGCTGCAATCAATGCAGCGATGATATAGCAATGGATGGATGATGTGGCAATAGGTGTGCTATAGGTGCGGCAATGGACGGATGATGTGGCAATGTAGGCGTGGCAATTAAGGCGACGTGGCCTTCTGGGATTGGTCTGCGTATAAAGTCGATACCCTCACTACTCAAGGAGTATATAGTCTATGGAATCTGACACCCACCTTGGCCTAGGCGATGTAAAGAGGAGGCATGCACACTGAATGAAAGTAAAGAAGATAGTATAGAAAAAAGAATGCGACAAGAAATAGGGCGGCATGTCATGGGAAGCGAGATCGATAGGTCAGTCGTGGTCCGGTAATCTTGAGGATGGACTGTATTTATTTAGTAGTAATTGCTTGTATTTCGACTTGAATGTGGACATGCTCGCGCGCGGCGAGAAGAAAAAGTTCATGTAGCATAAATCTGCTCAAAAATTATATTGTTTATGTTGATTTATGAAGGCTTCAAAATTCCGGACATTCAGTCATATTTGGGAAATTCCTCCCGGACGCAGTTTCAACAGTGAAATTCCGGACAACCCTAGTTTATGTTCGCGGTATTTTTTGGTTGTATTTGTACTACTTTAGTAATAAAATATTACTTCTTTTGTGGTAACCATGCCCATCGCCCATGTTAGTCATCACGGCGTTGTACTAACGTAAAGTTTAAAAAAATAGAATGTTGTCCGCAGACTACTAGCTACTATGCCGGCAGGCTATTATTCGTCACGTTAACTACTATGACTGTACGCCACGGCCACGGTGTAAGTAAGGCGATGGCGGCTTGTCACTGGATTTCCCTGCGCGAGAGGCTGCAAAATGCCTGGGACAAAGAGGCATTTTCAGGAGAACAATAAATTAGATTAGAATTAAAATTATTGCATAAAAATATTTCACAATTTAGATTAAAATTAGATTACTGGCAATTCGCTCTAATTTAATGAAATTGGACAACTAGAATTATCTATAGAATTATCTAATTATCTATATGACAACGCCGGATATAAGAGTCTTGAAGCAAAATGCACTCATTTCACTCGGCGAGATCTAGCTAGACGGCTGCATCTGGTTATATGCTGCTGTATTGACGGTCTTATACTTATTATACAAGGTAGGCTACTGTTACTGTGAAGTTGCGATTGCGCTATTCACATTTTGAGGCAAGGTTTACGAGCTAGTCGCTAAGTTAGAATTACTATTCAATGATGTCACGATCAGCTAGTACCGTAGTAACAACTCTGTACGATTGCAGTGAAGATATGTTTAGGAGCCGTTTTGACCATCATGTAGCATCTAGGTAGGGTAATTATGTAGTTGGAAATAATACTTCATGTTGTACTAGTTGCAGTATTAAGCACACTAATATCGGCTAGCATTCATTTTAGTTTTTCATGCGGCATTTATAACAGTGAATTTTGACCAGGGTTGTAACCAAGTCCCATGGTTCCGAGTCACGAGTCAATCTTACTTTTGTGGTATTGACTCGAGTCAAGTCGAGTCATTTTCAATTCATCACCGAGTCGAGTCCGAGTCCAAGTCACTGTTTAAAGAGTCAAGTCCGAGTCATAGTGTTTTGACTCGAGTCCGAGTCCAAGTCACTGCATTGAAGTCATGTTCAACTCATGTTTTCAATCCTGAATTAGCTTATAGCTTATAGAGAATCAACGAATTCACGTCTACATACTATCTGATATAGAACCAATGAATTCACGTCTAGATACCATCTGATAGAGAATCAACAGATGCATGTTTATGTAGAGCTAGAGGTACAGTTTTTCTTTCACAATATCAGGTGGTTGACTAAAAAAAGGTCAGCTTTCGTGCTCATAGCTCCCTAAATAGCCGCCGGAGCGTTACTACGATGAGAGAAAATTTTTGATTAATTACAAATAGAGATTTTCGAATTTTACCAGCTACCTCATGATATTTTTATAATGTGTAAAAATATGATTCATAGCAAAGTTGGCTCAATTCCAATTAGAAAAAGCGAATTTGTCAGAGTGGAATATTTTGGATATGAAAAATAGTCCTATTACTACTAGTATATGTATAATTATATTATATGAAAGAATTTCTCACTAAAAGCATTCCATTTATTGTCAAATATAAAATTTTCTCCTCTCATATCATGGATTCAACTTTTTTTAAATTACGCCAGATTCAGTGTTCTTTTTATGCAACATAGCAATTTTATGAAGTAGCCACCCAGTAAAATAAAAAAGAAATTATTTTTGAACAGCCCTATTGTACAAACATCACACAACATTAGCCATTCATTATTACTCACGTGCACAATGCACATACCTAACAAAACGTCAAATGGACGGAGGGTATTGTGTTTTCACAGACAGCAGATCAAATCATTGAGTTACACTTCAAAAATACTAAAGTGGAAAGGATATCCTCAGATATGTTATAGCGGCATGGCCTTGGAATAAACCCACATCTACTGAATTCACGTTCCACTGGTGCACTAGATACAGGAATTAACGAGCATTTTGAACCACATTGAAGAGCATTGGATACTCATTCTTTCTAGTCGCCCAAAAATGCAAAGAATCATCGCCTGCAAATCTACACATGACCTTATCAGTCTCTTCCAAGTACTTGGCCATCTGAGTCATTTCATTGGCTCTAATTGAACTAATTGAAGTCTAATTGAAGTCTTGAGTACTTTGATTGTGGAGGATCTATTACCTCTTCATCACAGGATGATTTTGTAAAATGCATTGCTACTATATGTACCATTGTCTGTTGTTTTTACGGCGTCATATCTGATATCAGACGAGTGCAACGAAAGCAGTGGCGACAAATAGCGATGTCGGCAGAATTCGTCAGCTGCGTTGATCTAGCCATTACGATTCGCAAATTTCTTCATCTTCAAGTCATATAAAATAAGCCGAGTCAATGACTTGGGTCGAGTCATGCGTAATGACTCGAGTACAAGTCGAGTCAATCCAAATATTGACTCGAGTCGAGTCGAGTCATTTTACCATTTCAAGAGAATGACTCGAGTCAAGTCGAGTCACAAAAAAATCGTGACTCGAGTCTGACTCGAGTCGAGTCATGACTCGAGTCATTACAACCCTGATTTTGACATATTGTATATATGCTTGACGAAGTATCGTAGGCCCCGGACAACGCATTTTCAAATACACATTATCTTCGTGATCTACGGCGTGAAATGAACTGCCGTAGGCGTTACATTCACAATTACAAACTCGAATTACAAACAATGTCACAGCTATCCACGTTCTTGATTGGTAAATAGTTCTGTAGTACCGGGGATAAAATGTTGGCGTGTAGCGCAACGTCATGCGTTACCGCCAAATTGAGAATTCGATCAGTATTTAGATTTTCGGAATCAGTGCGACAGTTAGATTCGATTAATATCAGTTATAAGAAATTCTAGGCTATTTACGATGAATTGCGTTATCAATGGTGAGACTTGGACTTGGCCCGTCTGTGCGTTACCTCTCGTTTCGCGCTATATTTCCGAACAATAAATATGCAAATTGTGTGATTTTGGGAGAACAATGTGCAAAATCTTGTCGTTCATGAACTTCGAAAGAAAATACCAATACCAATTGAAGGTTTCACAATTTTCGTTCACTCATCCTGACGACAGGTGAGGTACTAGCTTACTTGCCTCCCCTGACCTAACGCCACTATGGGTGTATAACAGCTTAGAGTGGGTAGGCATATATACTGCTGCAGTAATTATGTTTGGCTCCACCTACGCATGTGATCATGGGTTCTCGCACATAAAAGGAGCATCACGACGAACCTACGTTCTCGTAACTCGAGTTTCGCATGCTTCAATAAGGCAACCAGCATGATTAGTACGAGTTTTTACAGAGAAAATGTGGCGCACACGACGAATCCCATATATAGTGAGAACGAATTAGTGCTACCATGACGTCACGGACTTCAATTGTGACATAACAGTTGATTGACATGCATGGCTCTTTGGGAGTTAAAATGGAAACAAATAGGGCCTATATGGCTCTTCGGACAAAAAGGGTTCCCGACCCCTGCATGATCCGTGATATAATATATAATATTATTTTGCATGGCGGTTGATAATAAAGCATTCCAGTAAAAAAACAATGGTATGGATTTGGAGGTAACATTTCGGGTCATTTGACTGGTCCGGCCCGCGAGCGATCAAAACTTTTGAATCCGGCCCGCGACCCGAGTTGAGGTTGACACCCCTGGCCTACTCAGATTGTAAGGACGGAACTATTCGGTGCCGTCGACGATCAGACATTTCGACGACCAGTCATATACACATCGTAGGTTTTGGCCAACCAGCGACGGTCATTTTTGGTCAAGCTTATATCACCGTCGATTTTGTTGGCTCCTCACTTTGCCTAACCGTAGGTTGGCTAACACTTGATGTGGCGCGACTGAGGTTGGTCTGGAATTGCATGTGTCTCATAGTTGTGCGTCCCGCGACGGCATTTTGGATTTCGAAGTATTCGACAATGTTTAACTACCATTTTTTTAATTTGAGAACTTAATATTCGCTCTAAAATTGCTTCAGAAGCCTGAAACTATTCATCAAACTTCACTAATACATCACTTTCAAAAGTTACCACGCTGCGGAAGATCAACTATTACGTGACATTACTTGTTTATGATGGTAAAACATGACCCGTTGATGATTGGTGACTGAAAATTGTGATTTGGACTTGGGCGCAACCTTCTGTAGAATTACTGGGACTCGTACTCGTCACGTCAAACGTTACATTCAGAGAAGGACTTTTGTGACTCGGAATGCCGTGACTTGGTACAACCACGCACGCAACAAACCATGGTGTCCTATATGGGGTGGAGTGGTGGACACAATCAAATCTCACGGCTCAGTGAAATTGGTCTACGTCACATTTTCTATTTGGTCAAAGGCAATTTGACGGTAATTTTCGACCGGCTTGCCGAGTGTGAAATTTGATAAAACGGCTATCAATCGACCAAATGAAAAGTGTGACGTAGACCAATATCACTGAGTCGTGAGATTTGCTTGGGTCCACACCATATAGGACACTATGAACAAACTATCAAACTGGTATGAGAAATAGTCAAATATCAAAAGGTCGTAGCTTGCATTGCGTAGCTTATTTAGATATCTAAGCAGGTAGGTATGGCAACCGCCATTGACATTATGTTGCCCCTTTGATGTATAGTTGGTTACATCCTGTGTCATCATAGGTATCTTTATATATGTTATTATCGCCAATTAAATGTGACGACGGAGAGTAATAACTAGTAGCCTACGCTTCACAGCTGCAGCACCAATGGATTCTTCGGCGATTGCACATTTCTATTGCTATGGCACAGGAAGTAAATAAGGCCTACTTTGGAATACATTGAATTCCCCTAGTATTGGTGCTGCGGCCCGCGGTGCCATTAAAAAGTAGGAAATTGGCCCGCGGGCACATTTGAGTTTGAGACCTCTGCATTAAAGCATCCCAACTGTATCTGGTGGTATTTTCGAGAGCAACCAATGACAGACAAAACTTATCACGAATTCGAACCAGTTTGTGAATACAGAGGTCGGCGCATTTTCATGATGAAGTGTAGTAACGACTTTTCCACGTGTTTCGCTTACTGGATATAGTACACCCAACACAGTGATCTGGGAGATCCACAAAGTAACAACAGTAAATCGCGTGAAGAAATGTTTTGCTGTAAGTAATTCAACAAATGTAACATACATATTAAAAGGTCTTTCTGGTGCAGTCGCAACCCAAAATTATACCCTTCGCGGTTAAGAACACCTGCCCTATACACAGCCTATTCCGCTAAGTGTATTGTATACGTACTACTTGGATACGTATACTTGTATACAACGGAAAAGTATAAGAATAACCTTACTGATGACCTCTAGTCAAGGGAGGCGATAATGCTATGAGTGAGCCGTTTGAGTACTCTTACTCACGCAACTGCTCGCTTCTTAGCTGCGGCATCGTTATTCCAGATAACGGCACTGTTTTTCGTATGACGCTGATTTTGACTGGATTTCACAAAATGATTTCATAGAGACTTTAGCTTTTATAAATTTGCAAACACATAACATCCTCTGTATGATATCATCCTCCCATGATCAATACCAGTTTATCAATGTATTTTCATCAATCCCGGGCATATATTACCATCGCAGAGGCTGTTTTCGATTAAGCAAAGCGTTGTACGAATGTACGTACACGTGGCATATCTTCCATCACCTCCCAATCTGGTTTATGCTAGCCAGACGCTATATGGCCAGACTTCCTGCTCAATTTTTTTACATTTTGTTCTACGGCTTATACATCAATAAGCAAGCAGGCAGGATTGAACAAGTGACCCGTCTTCGGGACTATTTTTAATTACCGTGGTTAGTAGCATGCGTAGCATGATTCAGCTTCATTTCATTCATAAATTACTAACGCTACCCTGCGTTTATATTTCGCGGCATCGCGATCGCGTGTTCACATTTAGCAGCATTGTAACGATTTTAACCAATGACAAACGACTCTCAGCGACCACGACTCTCAGCGTTACGTCGCACTTCAAACGCATGTTGCAATATCTGAGATAGTACTTCGCATAAAGACGGCCATTAGAAAAACATATACTTCAACATTGAATAGTATATTCATATTGAAATGAACCCGAATATTTTCGACTGACACTCGTCAGGGGTAATCGTCAGCAACTAGTAGAGAATTCAAAAGAACATCGTATATCAACATTCAACAATCGTATCATATCGGGTTCATTTCAATATGAATATACTATTCAATTGTATATTGAAGTTCTGTACCTCCAAGAAGCATTTCAATATTTGTTCAGCCCGTGACCTTTGCCCTCATCAGGCTTCAGTTTTCAATATAAATCTGAACAAACAGCCGAGCACATGCTTGCAATGTATCTTTGAAGTGCCAGAACATTGTTTTGCGTCTTTTAATGACTCAACTTATTTCAATTCTGAACAGCGCCATAACGCGCTGCTTTATCATTTCCTTGCGAGTCGATTCACATTCCGCGATGAGTTTTTTGAAACTCTCATTACAAATTTCAGGAGTAGGCCTGGCTATCAATCGCACATCCGCTGTCAAGATTACGCGAACCATGATCCCTGCTATACCGATAATTTGTTACTTGGATCGCAATTTAGCAGACTCTAAACAGTTATCTTTCGTTACGAGACTTTCTCCTCGAATCTGGCACGTATGACGCATTTTTATCGCTGGTTCGCGGTTTTCGCTGCTCCCACTGAGCTATATAAACTCACTTGCTCCCAGACGGCATTGTTGCGTCACCTGTCACCATACCAAACTCAGTTGCGATAAAAATTCGAGGCTGATTTTGGGGGGTTCCAGGACCACTAGCACAAGAAATGTATATTATCGTAATTCGTACCCTGGTAGCGTTGGATTGATACCAATTTTATCAAATGTCGCACTCGGCAAGCCGGTCAAAAGTTACCGTCAAATTGCCTTTACCCTTTAGCCAAATGGAAAGTGTAACATAGGCCAATCGCAGTGAGCCGTGAGATTTGTTTGTGTCCAGTGTGTCCGCAGTCAACACCATTGTCGGACTACCGAATCGAATGTTAGCACTCGATAGTAGGACCATAGCAATTTACAACGTTGCTATGGTAGGACACTAATCACACTATGGAGGAAGTAGTTCTGTTACGCTTCAGTGGCTGACGCCGAAGAGCGGGAACTGAAAGCTGCTAAGCTAGACGAGACGATCAGCATCAGACGACAAGACAGGACACATCCAAACAGGTTCCAATAGCTTTTGCACTATGGAGCGTCTTCGTATGATATATATCCATAGGATTGACATTTTTACGCGTATGCAGAAGAAACAGTTGCAGCTATCACATTATACTGTATTATCTGGCTCATCATTGGCGTCATGGCGTATAGTACTCGATCAACAAAATCTTAAAGGGACACTGCACTCTAAAAATGACGTGGTCTCAAATTGAAGGACAAAACGAAAAAAAGTTTTGGTCGCAGCCGTTTTCTTCAGGACGCCACCGTAATGGAGCTGCAATTTATTGAAATTTCCACAAAAACTTCACGCTCCAGCCGTCACGCAGAGATCAAACTTTATATAGTTATTAGTCGATGTTATGGAGGAAATGTGTCGTACACGCCAAGGTGGTTTAGTTTAGATACCGCGTTCAACGGAAGACGTCCACTTGTCCAGTCAGGAGATTTATGTCAAAATCGGGCTTAGTGTATTATATTTCTTTAGGAAAGAAATAGATCATGTCCTATTCTTATGTATAAAACATTGTTTATGTATGAAACATTGTTAGACATGATATATTTTTGTCCTAAAGAAATAGAATGCACTAGACCCGATTTTGATGTAAATCTCCTGACTGAACAATGAACATCTTCCGTTGAAAGCGGTATCTAAACCACCTTGGCGTGTACGACATATTTTCTTGATAACATCGGCTAACAACTATATAAAGTTTGATCTCTGCGTGACTGCTGGAGCGTGAAGTTTTTGAGGAAATTCCAGTAAATTGCAAATCCATTACGGTGGCGTTCTGAAGAAAACGGCTGCGGCCAAAATTTTGTTTTCGTTTTGCCCTTCATTTTGAGATCACATCGTTTTTAGAGTGCAGTGCCCCTTTAAGAACCAGTGAAACACTACTCTATCTCGAAACTTGAAAATATTGGAAGCCTCTAGGATCACTGTGTCACTACATAATGATCAAACTAGACAGCTCAGGGAGCTTTTGTCACTATCAGCGCCGATAACGATTACCCCGGTTTGATTATTACCCTCGCCGATTCGCACGATAGGCTACCTGCTGTTGTGTTGCACCCTGTTGTGTCAGTCGCATTTAGCCACCGTCCAAGGAGCCTCGTCGTTGTTTTAAGTTGTTTTTTAATAAAAGATTTACGCTATAACGTGTGAACTTCATCTATCTATACCGAGCCGCGGGCCTAGAAGAACGCGCGCCTTTGACAGAGCACGCTGTACCTGCATGCAATCGATCAGCATTCGCATTCGCGATAACCTATTTCTTCCGTTTCTTAGTAGAGTGATCACTGATCTATCACCTGACGTAGCCTATATATTCAGTTGTATTTGTATATATCTGAGTCAAAACCGAAGATGTATTATTCGAGCAGTACCAGGCCGTCGGCTTTCGCCTGTGCCTACACAACACTGGTGAGTAATTCATGTGATTTGCAATTCCCTATGTATCACTGCAATCATTTGTAAATGCTGATTATTTCAGGATGTTCATGGCAGGATTTCATGTAGCAATAATTGACTACTTCGATTGGATATAGATAGAAATCGTTCCAAAAGACCTACGTTTATACACCGTAGTCTTAAAAATAGGTTAGTGAGTCAATTGCTTTGCTATTTCTGCGATCTGCTAACATAGTTTCAGGCCGTGAAAAGGTCTGGGCGAGGGTGCTGAGTACCAGGGATGGGGAGTTGGAATTTCGCTCATTTTTCCCACAATGGAGTCGGGGTCTGAGAAAAAACTACTGGTACTGACTCGAATCGGGGTCAGAGTTTGTAGAGATGCTCCTGAGTTCGGACTCCAACAACATGTACTTTGATATGAAGTCAAGTAGGCTACTCGAATTGCCAATAGTAAATAGAATATGATTTGTATGATGTATACCAATCATTATTGATTGATATCATTGACATAATTGAATAACTTAAATAGTATTTGCAAATTGCAATTTAGTTGCATAGAT
Organism: Botryllus schlosseri; assembly: GCF_051294905.1. Taxonomy (NCBI): domain Eukaryota; kingdom Metazoa; phylum Chordata; class Ascidiacea; order Stolidobranchia; family Styelidae; genus Botryllus; species Botryllus schlosseri. The sequence continues at coordinate 20,679,978 of NC_137239.1, forward strand.
AAATAAAATTGCAAGATGCATCTTCGTGACCAACACAAGCTACTGATGAAATCACGAATTGGTGTGACTTTTGGAATTACAACTTGATACTGTTGAAGAGTAAATGCATCGTCGAATTTTGTAAGTAACAAGGCTGACAACATGACTTATAAAATTGATACCAATAACAAATAGAAGCAATCATTGCTTCCCGCTTGACAAAATCAAAAACATTTCTAGAAGTAGCTCGGCCACTCGTGTCGAACAAATAGGGGAAGTAATTGCTTCCTTAAGTAGGCTAATGCATCCAGACAAATATTATTTGACTACTCCTGGGACCAGCACCGTTTATTCCTATTCCCTAGTGAGAGAGTGACTGCTTGGCTTCACTATAGTGTGTAGTGTGACGTGAGAATTTGTACATCTATGTATTAGTTGCCGACTCGTACATAACAGGTATACACTTCTATTGTCTTTTATCTACATTTTAATTGTACTAGATGGGATATATTTATATGTATTTTGTATATACATATCATGTTCAATTGTTCAGTGATTCGTACATATTAAAGTATTCGTGGCTTGTTATGTTATGAAAACTAATATTGTATAAAACAAGGAACTATATAGTACATATATTTCGTAAAAGGAGCTATTGTTACCCTATTTTTTCAATTGTCGGTGCCAATCCACTGTGGCGTCACAATTGAATATTCGTGACGCCAAGGCTTTGAAAAAAAACACGAAAAACAATAAAAAGCATGTTTTTAATTAGGGCCTTGGTTTGAAGCTTTGAACATGTTTTGTCTTGACTTGATTTTTGTTCAAAATGCAACCCTATCTGTACTATTGATGTTGAACTGAATATTTTGCGGGTTCCAACCTTCCCATATCGATAACGTCGGCTATATCGGGTGGTAAGTATCCGTAGGCTCATACAACATGTTTTTTACAAAGTATTTACACAATTATAGCATAATTTTACAACTTTGAAAAAAAAACTATTTTTTAAAGGCCTTTATTCGAAACACTGGTTAAAACATTTTTTAAACAAAGTGTTTCAAAACATCGTTCGTTTTAAATGCAACCCTATCAATAGCAGTGTATCAGAGTGCTCACTGCTGACATTAACGCACCTCTTGTATGATCGCAATCGGACTGAAATATAGTTTGCACAACGCACAATTCATATTACTCGTCAACAATTGGCGGGTAGGTGAATTGTGTATTACATCATATCAGTTTGTTTCAAGTTCGTGAGGTTTCATATTCTATGAGTTATTTGACCGACAGTTGCCGATATAGTTGAGAAGTCGTCAGTATATGCGAGTCGTACAGCGCTCCGTTGAAGACATAATTAACTCAAATTGGGAATTAACTGCGACTCGTGTTCTTCAATCAACGATTTGACTCGTGCCCCGAACTTCCAAAATTCAAGATGACTTTGTGACTCGTAACTTGACTCGATTTGACTCGACTTCACCTGACTTCACCTGAGTCGAGTCGCCTCCAAAAATCGAGTGACTTGCCTTGAGCCGAGTTAAAATGTGTCACGACTCGATACGAGCTGTGACTCGCAAAGGAAGTGACTTGATCCCAACACTGTCCACGTCAGACTGCGTTGCATGAGCAATCGATGCTTGATCTTTTCCATATCCACACCAATGTTATTATCTATAAGTAGGTCATCCTTGTAAGAATTCGCAAAACTGTTCCCCTCGTAGGGTTATTGAAGACCCTGTCACACGCCTCAAAAGAGTTGCTGGTTATTATCCATCGTTCTTTTCATCGTCGCCTTTGCGTTCATCGACCAGATTTTTACTCGTCAGTAATTCGATTCAATTTCATTAGTGATTTTATTTCCAATCGCATAACGACCATTGTCACGTGCTGACCAACAACCACGTACGACACGCCGCTGCTGAATTGACGGCGATGTCGAAGGTTGCAACCATTCCATAAGTCGTCCGAAGTTATATACGACATGTTTTTTAGAAAGTATTTAGAGTTAGACTATGACATAAGTATACAACTCAAATGGGTATCTGTTTAAAACATTGTTTTAAATGCAACCGATGCAACCCTACTTATGATAATGTAATTTTCAGATGCTGTTTGGCTCGGTATTTCTGTTCTTTATCCCGTATGTATTCCACCCTGGAATGTTTGAATACTTAGCCATCGATCCAAGCAATCCATGGGGCAGTAAGTACCGCTATTAATATTATGTGACGTACTAGCGATGTATGCTAAAATAGGAGTTGGTAACCTTCTTGGTTCGCGGTATTGCGGGAAGCTCAATATTTCTGGTGAACCGATCGTCCGATCCCAAGCACACAATTCGAACATCCTCTAATACTGATAGATATATTTGAAAAATGGCGATGACCACGATGACCGTGGAAGTAGATCTTGCTCCACGCATCATTTGAATGTTTTCGTCAGTCGTTCTGGAGAAAAATCTACTATGCGCGGTTGAACTTTTACACTGCAGCATCCAAAAAGCGATACAATTTTGAAACCGTGCTTCTGCGGACTATCATCACCTTCGCCATTGACATAAGTGAACACTGAACAGTGATTCAAAGTCTTGTCGACAATCGCGGCATCACTACATACCATTAATACCTTATCTTAAATTTCTCAGAGTTACTGGAAGCCGGAAAAACGCAGTACAAGTCAATATGCGCCACCTGCTTTGCATCGCTGTTCCACACCATACTCTCTATCTTGTGCATTATTGGAATACAGATGGTACGTTTCTAGTGGCTTCCAAAGACTACATCTGCTATGGGCTGTGATTTATTGATGGTGTGACTGCAAAGGTGGATCTCTAACGAAAATAATTTTACTGTATTTTCGTTACAGATTCGCGGCGGGTTCTTGGTTCCGTATCTGATTGTGGAGAGTCTCTTGGCCCTAATCGTCGTCATTGCTTCATTTTTCATCATCTTTGGTCTCGGGGTGATGAATATGTTCGGAGAATCGGTGGCGGTTGGTATTAAGTTCGATTTTCTTAACAACTATATAGTCGAATAACAAAAACGTGCATTTTGTTCCAGGAATTAGTCGGAGTTTTCGAAGCGATTGCGATCCTGATGATTTTGGTAATAAACTGGGTAATTGTAAGTATCATTTCCGTCGTCATGTATCGACTATTGAGCAACCTATTATTTATTGCTGTAGTCTTCGTCCGGTAACGGAATATTTTGATGCCAATATGGGATTATTTTCTATTCATGCATTCCTTTGCCCCTTTGGGCAGTGGGTACACACCTGGATTATACTCCCGCTATACGTGTTGACCGGAATCGATGAACATAGAGTCCTCCGCACCCTGTGATCCGCGAAAGCAGTGTCGTCAAAAGCTTATAGAAGTGGGGCGTGTCACATCTACTTTTTGCATTTTAAAGATAATTTGGTTCATCTTCGACCGTACCGATTTCATTGCGCTTTGAGACAGTTCTGCGGGTTGATCACTATGCCCGTTTCAATGAGAATATCTTGGCGAATATCTGTTTGCTATTTGTCAGGTCACGCCCGTAATCATGGTGAGCATCCACTGCAACGCACTTTTTTCTGGAAAAGTCGGTCAGGATAGACAGCACGGAGTGTTGAGCTACCAGCTTCTGCCATCTGCTACTCCGCCACCGTCCTCTATGGAAGCAGTGCGGTGTGGAGTCGCTGTGCAATCTTCCGTCTCTTACTGAACTGTCTATGCAGTGTGTGCGGTGCTGTGAACAAGTTTTCACTTAGCTCTTTTAGGTTCGGCAGTTGGTCGTTTTCTGGATCGTTTCATTTGCGGTGTCCTTGTTTTACGCTTTGGCATGGCTACTTTTATTGGTGCTTCGAGTTAACAAGCGAGTGGTCACGCTGTAGTGACGGCACGCGTTTGCTAGTGATATGCATTTGTCTTATAGTAGGGGTCTCCCGCACTTCAAAATTGGCAAGGACTTCTCTTCCAACGTGGCAGACTGTATAAACATGATCGCAATTATAAGACGCAATATTTCTCGAGTAAACGCTGAATTAGTAGGGGTGGTCAAACTGCAGATCTTCAAACTTTTGATTATGGCTCTTTATCGAGTGCGTTTGCCTATCTTGCCGAGTGGTTTAACTTGATTATGAAACAATGATTCGTATTCACAGCTTCTTGCGTCTATTTTGGGTCAGAATAGAAGTTTAGGTTTGTGAAGTCTAAGTATCGTTCATTTTTGAGAAAGCAACGTTAGATACCCAACCGTGAATTGTAGCCCCAGCGAATTTTCAGACTACTTGTCCCTGGTGTAAAAGGCCATAGTATAGCCTCTCGCCATATTATTATACAGGCAACAACAGCATTGCCCACCCACGGATAGACACGAAACGGGTGACTTCACAGTTTAGCGACAGGATAGGGCTACCAATTTCTGGTCGCTTTGTGAACAGATATGCCATAGCCTGATAGAGCAGCAAAATAATAAATATAGGAGCCTGATAGAGCAGCAAAATAATAAATATAGGAAGAGCTACAGTCGCGCTGATTACGACAATACAAATCATTATCTGGCCTGGGCAATAGAGTCCCTGAAATCAAGGGTTGTAATCAAGTCGATCTCCCTTTTTAGTTTTGGCTCGAGGCCAAGTCGCTCAGTAGAGGATTGAGTCAAGAGTCATTCATTGCGTTCACTGCTCAGAACTGAGTTCAATCCACTCGTTACAACTCTGCTCGAGTGATATATAGAATGGATCGCCTTCAAAATCGTAATTTTTCTCAGTCCCACCCAACAGTTTCAGGCCCTATTTTACAAGTATCAGGACTGACAGGCGAAATACCAATAATGTGGTGACTTTCAGTGGCGGCTTGTCCTATAGGGCAACTGGGGCATTGTCCCACCTAAAATTTTGTTCAATAACAATTATTCAAATAGCTGGTTCGTGGTACAGAACTTGAAGATAGCTTTCAATACAACATCCATTGTAGTAATCTTCGAGTTGAATAAATATTTTACTACAATGGATGTTGTATTGAAAGCTATCAACAATGATTTACCATTTATATAGACGCACAGCAATCAACACATACCAATATCGCATATTTTTGCGCTTTCTCTTGTAAATGCCCAAATATAGCGAAGTCTCTGCGAAAATGGAATTATCTTCTGTGTTTTCTTTCGCCTTGTAAATGCCTAGCCGGGGCATGCCCCGGCAGCGTTCATAACAACAAGCTTTCACCCTCAAAGCAAGCAGGGCAACTTTGGCTATAGTATATATCTCGAATCTGTCACCGTCCTATGCGTTGAGTCGACCCTTGCTGGCATATGTCGATTTTGACGGTGTTTCGCAACATGATAGTTCTTGAAACTTGGAATGTTATGTCGTGATTGTGGTATTTAACACTGCTCCAAGTTTCAGAGTTGCTACTTAAAGATTAGGGTAGTAATTTCGTTTCTGAAATTGAGAGTGTGCTAATCCGTCATGTATCGCAAACAGATTTTACTCAAAAGCAGATTTTGGTCTCGATTGATTTTGACGATGTTCCATACCGAGATCGGTCATGACATTTGGCACAGTAAGTCTTAATGTTAGTATCGAACGCTGTACCAAGTTTTAAGTTCGTCACCGAACTATGCGGGTGGTAATTTCGTTTCCGAAGTCGAGTGAGAGCTGACTCGTCATTTATCGCTAACAGATTTTACTCAAAACCGGTATTGGTCTCTTTTGATTTTAACGATGCTCCATGCCTAGATCTGTCGCATGAGCTTTTGCACGGTATGTCGTGATTTTAGTATCAAACGCTGTGCTAAGTCACAAAGGTTGGCACTCAAGGATTAGGACAGTAATTTCGTTATCGAGGTCTAGTATGGCAGAGACGTGCGCTGATATGACACTTTACCTATACCGCATTGCGTACTTAAGTTATATTCTCCAATGCCAAATTAACCGTGAAATTGTGGCCGTCACGGCGTTTGCTTACAACCCCCTGTCAAGCGCGATAGCTATTAGTTCGTTTTCGATGACAGCTGACAGCTGATCACTTGATCAAGTCTATTCCTCAATGTGTTCGGTGTTGGTCTGTCCGTATTGATTTTGACAGTGTACCATACCGAAATGGGCCATGAGGCTACTTCTCGATGATGTCATGTAACAGTCTACTAAAGTCTACTAAAGTACTAAGTTTACGGCTTTCATTCACGTATTTATTCGCTAATATATTTTCCAATGTCGATTTCGCAGCAGACTTCTAGACAGTAAGCCGTTTGTGTTGTGTCACAGTCTCCAGTTTCAATGCCAAAATCCCCTATGTTGTTCCGAGACCGAAATTCCGAGGCTGCTTTCGTCTTGGTTCTGCAAACACCATTCAAAATGATGTGTGACAAGCCCAATCTATGAGATAACAATGGCGCATGTGGCTGAACTCGTTGACCTTTCCGGTTCGTTAGGCTATACAGTATACACCAGTGGTCGGGAACCTTCTTCGTCTGAAGAGCCATGTTAGCCTCATATTTTCTATTCTAACTCCCAAAATGCCATACATGTCAATCAATGGTTACGTCACAATTGAATATCGGTGACGTCATAGTAGTACTATTTCGAACTCACTACACGGGATTCGTCGTGGACGCTATATTTTCTATGTAAAAATTCGTAGGCTACTGATCATCCTGTGATAGCGCAGTTCATCGTAAATTGCTCAGAATTTATAATAACTGATATTAATCTAATATAACTATAGCACTGATTCCGAATATAAATATTGATCGACTTATTCTCAATTCGGCGTTAACATAAACGTTGCACTATACGCCTACATTTTAACGACATTACTAGAAAGCTACTTATCAATTTGGACGTGGACAGCGAAGCGTTGTTTGTAATTTGGATATGTAATTGGAGTGTCACTTCCAAGGCAGTTCATTTCTCGGCGCAGATCAGGTTTGATTTATCAGCCTATGGGGAGCCAAGACCAGCGTTTTTCGGGGGGAGGGGCTGGCGCAGTGCTGTTACGGTCCTGGTTATATTGTGTGGTATAAATTATTTAATAGAAATCTCTCACTGAAACTCTCAATACAAGCTTTCGTCAATCTATAGGCTACTCATAATTGCTTCGCGGGTCGGCCGCGGGCCGCTTGCTTGACATTCCTGCAGTCTAGGCTTTTGTAAGACACCGGAACGAGTTTAAGTTGTGCTGAATCTACGAAGCGTTCAACATCAACAACAATCATCATTATAATTAGATCTTAACCCAATTTTTGCATCGCACCACCCAGTACTCAGTTAATTATACTCTCTTGCTGAACACCACGTGAGAGTGACTTTTGCCAAGCAATGCTCCAATCTGAATCGGTTGAATAACACATCCGAAATCAACCATGGAGCGCGGCGCCAGGGTTATGAGACCTGCGACGCAGTTTAGGAACTGCTGTTGTAGGTACTGGTTGGGTCACAAGGTGCCAATGCGCTGATTACCGTAATTAGGATTACTTCGTTCCGTTCATGCTGTAGTTGGTTATAGCCGTGTTGTATATGTCCATGGAGTTGATTGCAGCTGAAAACCCAAGCGCAGAAAGTAACCAGGCAGATTCGCCTCAATATGGTTTCGTTGCTGTCAATACATAGGTCGGCGTGCGGTATCGGCTCTAAACGGTCGACATTCAGCCAGGTACAGTTTATATGTGAGTGACGATTTCTCATTCGTTGTTACTTGTTACGTCGAGCACCGGTACCGCACGCCTGCTTACCGTAACTAAACCGTCGCGGTTCGTAAGACAGGTCCTTCTTTGCCTTGACCGCGTGGAGAAGCCTAGATAAACTTCCAATACTTCAGTGTCGTAATCGCAATCCATCGGCGTTGCAGCTCTCGACGTACCACTACGCTATCGAGCCACCTTGCCTTATCAGAAATGATTGTAAACGTAGAGCATGAATATACGCGAGCGTGTACTGTTTACATCTTGCAGAAGACTGTAATTGAATTGTTCGTTAATCAATTAATGCGTTAAGTAGCCCATGTACTGCGAGTGTAGCGAGTTGTAGACCTCCAATCACCATTGGTCCGGTCAAATAATATAGCGTTCGTCAATTGACAGCAGTGGGCGCTGGGCAGATGGAAAAGAGCTGGATTAGTATTCGGTACAAATATGATCGGGAGAGGCAGATGCGAGGGAGACAGTCGGCGAGTTGAGTCGCTTGTCAATGACATCGAGACGTATCTTAAATTAGCTAGCAATTTGCCGCATATTTTGATTTTCATTGGCTCTCGGTCCATATTCTATAACTAGAGTATATACAGTAAATCAGTCTAGCAAAGGAGTGCAGTATAATTTTTACGTGGCAATGTAGTCTAACGTTTAGTCGTTGATACTTATTTCTGTCCTTACCCTTCCCTATTTCAAACTATTTACTGTAACGATATCTATCGCTATCCCACATGGGGTCCGATGGCATCAGGGCGGTAGGCCTAACTGTCGCACCCCAAACCATCAGGCTCGGGGGGTACAAGTTCGATGGGGTACAAAAGTGTCTCGTAAATTATCCTCAAGTAGAGTAACTTTAGGCGTATTTATTCAACTCTAATTCTTCTTCGCGCGATTTAGTGTCACTGCATCAATTTGATTTTAATATGGGAACTTCCTCCCGAAAAATGAAGATAAAAGTCCGGCCGCGGCATTGTAGGCCTAAATCGCACCGCGACACCACGAAGTTCGACTTAATGGCTTGAGTAGATTTTGTATTTTAGCACATAAAACATGGCACCCAAGACTAATCCTATGTAGTTAGGGTTACCGTACGTCCTCTTTTAAGAGATTTGTCCTCTTTTTTGACTTTTTTGAGAGTGTCCTCGGAGGACGCCTAAATCTCCTCTTTTTAGAAAATTTGTCCTCTGTTTTGAGAATTTTGGTTAAATGTACGTGGAAATTGGACTGAGATGTAGGAAATCAGCGGTGAAGTAACGGTTCGACGTGCTTTTATGGACCTGAACCAGAAAAATGACCCACTAAGTCGGGAAAATTGACCATTTTTCCAGGGTTTTACTCCAGTATTGTAAATATGAAAATTTTGAAAAAGTGTCTTTTTTTCAGATTCCCAAAATAATATGGTAACCCTACATGTAGTGAACTTCGATTTTGTGCCAACATGTGACGTTACAGTTGATTGGAATTAATATATATGTCTCCTTGAGAATTACATTTGAAAATACATGGCGAATATGGATCCTTTGATCCCTGCCTCACACGCACCAAAGAATATCATTCACCAGGACTAGGCTACATCATCAGCGTCACGGAGCGTTTTTCCGGCATGGGCCACCATAATAAACATTTCGGTATAAGTGGTAAATACCTTGCGTGTTATAACTATATAGCCTACACTAAACAGACGACGAGGTCGAGGGTTCCAATATTTCCTATCGTATACGTCGACTACTTCTAGTACAAGTCGCCCGAAGGTTCATAATATATGTTTTATCGAACATCTAGTTTAGACCAGCGGTCCCAACCTTTTTCGACTCATCGCCGCCTTTTCAAGCTCCACACCGATCACCCCCCTAAATATTGGAAACCGAATATGGGCATACAAATTGTACTCACCGGCGAGTTGACTAAAAAAAGACAACTTTTCGGCTCGACCTCGAAATTACACTTTTGTAGCTTAGTTTTCGTGAGTAGACTAAAATAAGGTCATTTGTCCGACTCCAACATAGAAGTTTTAACGAGCCATCGCCCCCTATCACCCCCTTCGTTATTTTCGTCCCCATAGACCGCCAAATCCCCCCCCCCCCGGTGGGCGATATCGCCCACGTTGTGATCCGCTGGTTTAGACAATTATGACATAATTATACAACTTCTGAAAAAAAATGAATTGGGCATTTGTTTAACACATTTGCAACAGCTCTTCTTTTAAATGCAATCCTATAGGTGGTGTTCGTGTGTGCAACGTGCATGTATCAGGGTAGCAAGTATGGATCTGACTGGTTAGCAGCCTCTGGTTCAAGCCGATAGAATGCTGATGCTTCATGTAACTTGTCAATTTAGCAGTTGCCCGCGTGATTATACTGATTCAGCCGTCTATTAACCAGTTTAATTATACGAGTGATTAATCGACTTGAAATATTTACTCCGAGACCCGCGCCAACAGAGAAGATGGGCTGGACTAGGAATTTCGATACCAGGCCGTGGGCTGTCGCTTGCACGTACACAACACTGGTAAGAATTTCTTCTAAATATATTTCCGTTGTCCTGAACATCCGTACAATCGTCACGTTAATGATAATATTTCAATGCTTTGAAACAATCACAGTATTGCGTAGGTAGAATGTCACAACTGAGGTTTCAAGTCATATTCAATAGAGATTTTGCTTCGCTTTAGATTGAAATAGTATTTCATGTCAGTTCGACATCCGTGTCGTAAGTTTTATAGACGCCATCAAGAAATCGAAACTTCATTATCGTAGCGCATTGATGTGGAAAAGCGTTTGACTTCTCTCCAGCAACAACGTGGCTATTTATTTCATCTCGTCGACTTATAAAAAATACCAATAGTAGTGAATTTCGTAATTTTCGCTAAGGAATGGCGGATTCCTCGTAACATCAGTAGGCTTCTCTTTGCAGTTGCTGTACGCTACCGCATTTCTGATCTTCGTCCCATTCGTATGTCACCCCGGAGTGCTTGACGGCGATCCTGTCGAGCCACGCAGCCCACCGGGGGCGCGCCGTGAGTACCGATATTTATGTTATGGTTACGTCAAAAACTCCTACTCTGTAGTAGAAGTATAATCTGGAATGATCGTGTACCAAGAAAATCTAAGTATTTATTTTACAGAGATGGTGTATTATCAGGGAACTTCAGTGTACGGTGCTATCTGTGGCCTTTGCTTTGCATCATTATTCATCGCCCTTCTCTCTCTCTTGTGCATTGTAGGGATACACAAGGTTCGTTGCTAGTATGGATGAAGATTTCCGCATGGGCTTGGGCATGTGGGACCTGCACGTAAATTACTTTTTGATCACAGGGGCGCTGCGGGTTATTGATTCCGTATCTGATAGTAATGGGCATCCTAGCTCTCGTGTTGGTTGCCGAATCTTTCTTCACGTTCTATTATCTCCCTTTTATGGATTATTATGCAAGTATGGCTCGTAATTCGGAGAAGATGAGGATATATGCGACGGTTGGTATTCACTTTGATTTCGCTTGGAAATGTATAGTGAAACGATGCAAACGTCGTCGTTTCCAGGAAATGACTGAGGTGATCAAGGCGATTGTGGTTTTAATGACGCTGCTGTTGAACTGGATATTTGTAAGTATCATTTTCATTCTCATGTTGGTTCTTTTGCTGCCTAGTGCCTACTATTAGCCTTGATTTGATCGATCAATGCTGAAATGTTGACCCTTACTGTAATGCACTTGGAATAATTGTTTTTTTTTTCATGTTGGCGCATACTATGCTCGATAGCCTACGTTATATTATAGACATCGTCATTTGGAGGATGGAAGCTTTTCGTAATTGATTTGCATATATGACATTGCATGGTTGCATCGGAATACTGTGGTCATAGTCAATTGTGAAGAATTTTATTCTCTCTAACGATCACTCACGCGCGGTGGCTTTTTTTCGATGTTATTACAGTCGCTTACCCGAGACGAAACAGCAACTGCGGGTAGTTATCTCCTCGGTGTTTCCAACGAATTTTCTGGTTTACTATATACCAACTGATTTTCTGCCCGCAGATCACACCCGTCGTCGTTGTGGGAAGACACTGCCACCGACTGAGGACAGGCAACGCCAACGGATATGCCAGCGTACCCACTCATGAAGGTCCGTCGTACGGATACGATGTCAAGTCAGCTGGCGTGGTTTGAGCTGGCGATCGTGATGTATATAGCCTACTGTACAAGAAGTTTCACCTGTAGCTACTTGTGAAGTTCAGCCGTTTCTTTATGGTCTTACTCTATACTCTACATATATTCTGCTTCAAACGTGCGTCGTCCTTATTGGCAAGTTGAGAGCTTTCGTGTTGTTTACACCAATGGTTTTTGTAAAAACATAAAATGTAGGGGATTGTAGGCCTATGTGTAATGTAGCCTATGTATGTTATTGTAATAGGCATTTGTCTTGTAGTGTACGGTCGAAAGTAAAGTTGACTTTACTGATGCTGAAGTTCCTCAGAAGCATAATATAGTGTGTTTGCCTCGCTTCCTATAGCAAGCCCAACTGCTATTTCCGGCACAAAGTCCTTTATCCGGCGTTGAAGTGTAACGAATGTGATGATATATGAGCGTATGCCTTATCAGTTATCATGGGGTTTAAGGGCAACCTTCCGTTTGAGGACATTGTCCACTTCACCAAACGTGCGTACCTCATCGTTCACTAAGGTGAATCCTTGGTCTGAAACACTAAAAGACTTTGTTTCATTCGCTCTGAGTACACGAAGTAAGTCGGGGGTTACCAGAGTGGTTTAAAACGGCGATAGTCCCAAATAACAACGGACAAAACCGGACGGAAGTGAAGAGCTATACGAAATCTTCTATCGTTAGCGTGATTCGGGTGTAGGAAATATTATACTGGGACTGGGACAGAGGTCATCCAGAACAGAGAGAGAGGGAAAGAGAGTTGTTTCGTCATCCAATATAACAGAGGTATTGTAGATAATCATGCTCAAAATAAAGATGAAACATTTTGTTAATTGCCAAACTTACGTTTCACGGTATTGACAGGGAGACTCGATATGACTGAAGACTTTCAAGCTTCAAGGTCACCCATACATATTTAGATATAATAACGAATTTTCCACCCATCTAAGTAGGAAAATAAAATGAACTGATAAACGTAGCCTACACAAAACCAAGTAAATATACGAGAGCAGAACTAGGATGAAGGAACTGATCTCGATGTAGACTTCGTGAGCTTTTCTGAAGCAGACTCTAACCATTCCCGAAAGTAAACAGTGGGGATATTGATGTAACATTTGAACCAAGACAAGAACTACATTTATACAATGGTGTTATGATGATGATCTGATATAGGCTTCTTGGAAGTTGGAGAAGACCGAATATTGATTCAGTTGCAGGTTATGAACCCAACAATGCTATTGCAGTGATAACGCTGTGATCACTCGCCCATGATATTTCACTATGTCTCGGATAAGAAACTACTTCTTCTTGTGATTACTCGAGACTTCTATATAAGTGTATGCAACACGTGTTAGAGGATTACCTTTTACTATGATTATGAGACTCTATACGCAAACTACTGTACAACGTTCTGAATAAACCATTGTATTGAGTATATATCTGTTACGAAGAACTTCACCAAAGGAACAGCTTCTCGAGTTGAGTATTCAAGTATAGCCGAAATCCCAAGATATTTGGTTATCTACGCTTCTAATACAGATCACCAGAGACAATAAGCTCTAAATCCCGCACTATTCAGGTATAGGCATACTGTAGTCAATCAGCTCAACGGAATTCCCCAATAAGTTGAGCCACATGTAAGTAGGCCTACAGTTTCTTAGACATTGTGTGCCGAAAACTGCGCGACATATTCATTTAGATTTAGTCCAAACCCGCGCTCGGCCCACTATCATCAGTAGGACAAGTTTTTGCAGATTTTACAACTTTTTTTACAGCTTCCTAAATACTCAGAACTTACGAAGTATGGTGTTTCAAGCTGTTTGAAGGAATCTTATATTGCAAATTTTTGCAACTTTTCTCCATTTATTTCATGCCACTTTTTGCAAATTCTCGATTTTTCATGCGATTTTTTGCAACTTTATTTCGATTTTTCATGCAACTAACTTTTTAATGAAAATAGTCGGCACTATACGTAAATAGATCGCTTGATTATTTCACTGTCATTTAAATTTGTGGTCCATTCAGATTTGACGTACATTGAGGCTAGGCTGCCGAAAATTATATTTTCACTGGGTCAAGTTTATAAGGCTATTGATTTTGTTGAAGTCACCAACACTGAGTTTTGCTACACTTCCTTGCATACGGATCGATTCGAGTATATCTCATACCCTAATAATTTCAAGGATCTAGTCCATAAATGCAACTTTTGTGAAAAATTAATGCAACATTTTATTGCAAATTTTGTGCACAATAAATGTAACTTTCCACGGATTTGACTGCAACAAAAACTTGCCCTGATCATCATCAGTAATATCTTGGATATTCCAAATTCAATACACAAGTCATGCACTATAACACGTTTCGCGGAAACCGAAACCCAAAAGAATCCTAGCGATTTTTTGCAATCATGATATTTTCTCAAGTTTGCAACAGAGAGAAGACTGAGTTTTAGGCTCAACGTAAGCCCGCCTATATTATTGTTTCGTAACCTTTTAGAGCTCGTATCCCTCGAGCTTTCAATGTAAATTCTCGTACCGCTTGCTCATTTCCAACACGACCTATTAAAATAAAAATGATCATTCACATGAAATCACCCGTAGCAGGAAGAAAATTGGCCTAAAAAGTATTCCGTTTTTTGTTAGTTTGCAAAATTGTTTTAGACTCTAGATATAGCGTATAGGCCTAAAGCCACAATACATCTCCTACCCCCTACGTGGTGTTTTACGCCCAAGTGGTGCATGGACCCCTGAATAATAACCCTGCCCGATATATTATCATGACGATGAACTAAAACTTACAATATCCTCATAAATTGCAGTTAGAATTTTACGTCACGAACTTGATCTATTTATTGTACACTAGAACTAATTAAAAACGTGATAACGTCCTAATCAAAATTATAAGGTGCCTATATCAGAGCTTGTATAAAGAAGGGAACGATATAGACCTACTCTACTCCCATCGCAATAAACAATAAGGATCATCCCCGATAGACCTTGTTAACTAAGAATTACTATATGCAGGGATATCTAGAAACTTCTAGATATCCCTGACTATATGTAGGAACACAAGACGAATCATTGATTCGAAATGGAATATCACGGATATTTTTACACTTAGCGCAGCATGCGATAGCACATACATATACAAACTCTACATTTCCGTTAGCATAACGACTCTTCCTTGATTTATCATGTCATAGAAATCGCTCATCTACTTGAGTAGCAACGCTGATTACTTTGACAACTTCTGCTTCTGCATTATCACCTTCGAACATTGAGAGGCTGGTATTTCCAAAATCAGGAAAGTGTGTGACTCTTGTAACAGTAGTGGGCGCTATGAAGATGTACGAGAGGTAGTTTTCTAGTCGCGTATTTTTTACTGCACTGACGTACGCGATGTGAGCAGAGGGGGCAGTCAACCTGTCCAGTTTGCGTAGGTCGGTCATATCGTAGAGGTATTGCGCATCATAGGTAAGATTTTCCATGTCAATTATCATTTTTGTCGGACCTGTAAGCAAGTCTTGTAAAGGATTGCAGTATAGTTTCTACGAGCCTTTGCAAGGCGCTGGAAGTTCATTCGTTTATGGGTTTTACAAGTTGATATCATATCACTCAGTTACAATACGAGTATCGGCAAACACAAGGCAATGAGAAGTAATTTCGCGACGGCATCAATACGGCTTGGTAACATTCCTACATGAGACTACTAGAAATACGAATCTGTACGGGAAGATAGAGTTGCAGTGTGTGTTTCTACTAGTACCAGTTGAGCGAGAGCGAATTACCAGAGATGGAATCCTGTCAGCTCAGCATTATCAAGCTTTAATGGCAGAAGCGTACGTCTGTATTACATCTCGAATGAGAGTAAACATCTTCGGCAAATTCTAAATATAGCTCGTGGAATTATCGCAGCTAAATTGGGGCTAACACCAACACAACAGCGATTGGTTGATGACTATGAATGTGAATATTCTGCAATTTACGAATATGAATCGACGAGACTGTGGGCTTGTTCCATACATTTCAGTTACTTGTTAGGATCCGTGAACAATGAACATGACATCCGTTTAACACGTAACGGTTGACTACTCGACTTCGAAGATATGTAGCGACGATCGAGTCTCATACGTAACGTAACTGGTGCATTGAATAGGCTATAAATATTTCATGTGTCGTAGATTCGAGCCCTATCTCCAAGCGGTGTTCAATGGACTCAGCTCTTAGATTAAATCTATGTGTTAGTGGCGCGATAACGGTGTGCCCCTGTTGGGCAAATTGTATGTATACCAATATTCTCATTCCGATTTCACACGCCCAATGCTCAGTGTGAAATAGAGAAGAATTACTTTCTCGCCCGCTTATGGTGCTTGAGATGTATGGATATCGGGATTTTGCAATTTGATCCGTCCTAAGCATTGTTCCTGATGTGGATTTCAAACTCCCATGACTTTTGTTTGCTTGCCTGCACCAATAATATGGGAACGGAGGATAATTGAATCGGCAAAGACTGGCATTTTAGCGCCGATGTACCCTACTCACCTACTCTCTAAGTCTCGAGGGGGTTGACAAAGCGCAGTGTGGTATTCGTAACGTTCTGATTCGATAGATTTCCACCCGTTGTGGAATCGAATCCCGCTGCGTATTTTATCGATTCGTAGCGTGGTCTGAGTTGGTCATGATTTCACTGTCGCGTCGAGCGTTTGCTTGTTTTTGATATTGATTGTGTTTCGATTATTTTGGTAATTTTACACCGATATTCCTGTATTTTTTTAGTCCGTACCGACGTTACCGACTTGCGTACGTCCAGGCTTTTTATAAGTCACCGCTTATAGGAGCCTGGATAAACCTCCAACGCTTAGGTAGCAGACCTCGGTCATATTCGAACACGCAACCCATTGCGTGTTGTGGCTGTGGAGCAGACCAATACGCTATCTCGCCACTACGCGATGAGCGTTTGTGTATAGATTAGTAACCGATTGTTAGTAATCTATAGTAGAGCCAGACCGATTGTTATCGGTTCACCGATAATATCTAGTCGATATCACACTTTGAAAGAATTACCGGCATCGGCCATTGGAGGTTAAAAAATATCAGCAGTTTTCGTGACGTCGCGACATGGTGTAGCAAGTCAGAAAACTTTAATCTTCGACCGCTTGACTGGGAATATTGCTGTATTTCATATAGCTTATGCTTTCAAGATGTCCTGGTGCAGCCTTTCTAGTATATTTCATGTTTCCGTATGACAATGGCTGTAAAGCTGTTGAAATAATTTCTCTGAAGTTTTGAAAATGCGCCTTTTGAGGTAGATTCCACTTTATTCGAATATCGGCTGAATATATCGGTGTTATCGGCGAAGGTGTTAAATATCGGTTTCATCGGTATCGGTTCAAAACTCCAATATTGGTCGGGCTGTAATCTATAGTCTGACATGATTATTCCGATATTCTCATATAGCGCAAGGTGTTCTTATCAGGTCTCCGCAGCAGGAATCAAAGTCCAAGCCCAGACGGCGCACTTCAGCAAATCGCTGATACCTGATCAACAGATAGATAAATGGTCGGCGGTAATCGCGCTACATTTACTGTACTAACACAGTGCACCGTGCCTGAAGGCCGTTCGATTTTCATTGCACGATGCGTAATGTTTCTGACATTTGTAGACCAGTTATAGCTTGAAATATATAGTCTTACACCCGCACCTACCGCGAAGATGTGCTGCCCGAAGAGTTTCAATACTAGGCCGTGGGCTATCGCCAGTGCTTACACTACGCTGGTAAGTGTTTGATAAAAGGATCCTCTGCTGTCCTCAATACTGCGGTGCGCCTCGCCACTATTGTAGCCAACAAAATGATGATGATGATGATGATGAAAAAAATATTTTGTTAATTTTGATGGAAACGAAGCCTACTATTATTTGGTTGCTAATGGACGGTTTCTCTTTCAACACCAATACTCTTTACAGCTGATGTTTGGCGCTGTCTTTCTGATGTTCATCCCATTCGTGTGTCACCCTCGGTTATTTGGCGGCTTGGTACCTGTCGAACCAAACAGCGCGATGAGCCGTGAGTACCAGCGTTTAAATTATGTGTAGTAACAGTCGATTCTGCTTGCATATCTTAGTTACAGATGTAAAATCTGTAATGATACGCATCGCGAAAAATTTGCGTACGAATTTTTCAGAGGCGATGCAGTACGGAAGTACGATGTACGGGATGATATGTTTCCTTTGCTTTGGATCATTGTTCGTCGCTGCACTGTCTCTGCTGTGTATTATAGGGATACATAAGGTACTGAATTGTAGAGGCGTGGTTCCGCATGAGCTAGCCGGCTTGACGAAATCATATTTTCGTAACAGGAGCGCGGCGGACTATTGGTCCCGTATTTGGTGGTTAAGAGCATCCTGGCCCTGCTGGTTGTCGGCTGTTCGTTTTTCACTTTTCACGCGCTTCGCATGATGGATGAACATGCGATGTATATGGAAAACTATCCGCTGGTACGTATTTAACTTGATTTGGTTCGAGATTGCTGCGAAAGAGTGCAAGTATTCTCGTTTCCAGGAAATGAACGAGGTTGTCAAGGGGATTGTGGTCTTAATGGTGTTGCTGTCGTACTGGGTATTTGTGAGTATCGCGTTTGTTATCACGTATAGATTATTCAGCTATTCAATGACTCGTAATCCTGTATTTGCTTATGCTGAAAATGTGCGCCCTGTGAAAATGTGAATGGCTAATTGATCATACAGTACGCGGGATACAGTCTGCCGTGTGCTGTATATATATTTTCTGTTCACTCCATATCGCATCCATTTCGCCCAGTGACGTGTGGTGAGGTTCGTGACTGGTGCGGCACGGACCCCCCCCCACACACACACATACACACACACGCACGTAAAGTAGCCTACCTGATAAAGGGATCCAAAATGTGAATAACAACACTAGCGGGTATTTTCGGAGCATTTTCTTTGCACACTGTTAGCCGTTGCAATTCCACATTATACAATACTTGTAGGACTGGTCGCTATTGTGCTAAATGGCAGTGGCGGCTCGTCCTATAGGGCAACTGGGGCATTGCCCCACCTAAAATTCTGTTCAATAACAATTTAACCATTTATAGACGCACAGCAATCAGTATATACCGAGATCACGGCGAAACCCGCATTATTCTTGTGCTTTCGCTAACAAATGCCCATACATAGCGAAGTCTCTGCGAAAATCGAATTCTCTTCTGTGTTTTCGCTTCGTG
Source organism: Botryllus schlosseri (assembly GCF_051294905.1). NCBI lineage: Eukaryota > Metazoa > Chordata > Ascidiacea > Stolidobranchia > Styelidae > Botryllus > Botryllus schlosseri. The sequence goes on from NC_137239.1 coordinate 20,699,032, forward strand.
AATGCCTAGCCGGGGCTTGCCCCGGTAGCGCTCATAACAAGCTTTCACTATCTATTCTCTCAAAGCCGCGCACAATAAAGAAACGGTGATTTACTCTCTCCTATTCGTAAAATGGCCGAGCAAGTGGGGCAACTATGCCTGTCGCCCTTAAGGTGTGATGTAACAATCGTATCTATATCTGAACTCGGTTACCGTGATATGCGTTGACTCGACCTTTGCTGGTATATGTCGATTTTGACGGTGTTTCGCACCATGATAATTCTTGAAACTTGGTACGATATGTCGTGAAGGTAGTATTTAGCACTGCTCCAAGTTTCAGGCTTGCTACTCAAAGATAAGGGTGGTAATTTCGTTTCCGAAGTTCAGCGTGTGCTGATATATCATGTACATTGTACAGCAAACAGATTTTACTCAAAAGCCGGTATTGGTCTCCATTGATTTTGACGATGTTCCATACCGAGATCGGTCATGATATTTGGCACAGTAAGTCTTAATGTTAGTATCGACCGCTATAATAAGTTTTAAGTTTGTCACTGAACTATGTGGGTGGTAATTTCGTTTCCAAAGTCGAGTGAGAGCTGACTCTTCATTTATCGCTAACAGATTTACGCAAAAGCCGTTATTGGTCTCTATTGATTTTAACGATGTTCCATACCTAGATCTGTCATGAGCTTTTGCACGGTATGTCTTGATTTTAGTATCGAACGCGGTGCCAAGTCTTAAAGTTGACGCTCAATGATTGAGGCAGTTATTTCGTTTTCGAGGTCGAGTATGGTAGAGATGCGCGCTGATCTGATACTTAACCTACCTACATCATTGCGGATCTCACGGAAAAGCCGGTGTCTGTCTGTGCTAATCTAGTCTGCGTTCCATAACGAGATCGGTGATGATATTTCCAATGGTATATCTCGATGATCGCATGAAACAGCTAACTAAGATTCTCGGTTTGCATTCAAATATTCACATAATTTTATGTTCGCCAATGTGCATTTCACTGTGAAATTGTGGCCTTCAAACCATTTGCTTACAATCCCCTGTCAAATGCGATAGCTATTTCATTTTCGATGTCGGCTAACAGCTGATCATTCGATCAGCCTATTCCTCGATCTATTTTACTCGAAGTTCGGTGTTCGTCTGTTTGTATTGATTCTGACAGTGTACCATGCCGGAATGGGTGATGAGATTGCGAATGCTACTTCTCGATGATTCCATGTAACAGTATGCTAAGTTTACGGCTTTCATTCATGTATTTATTGATTAATATATTTTCCAACGGCGATTTGGCAGCAGACAGTAAGCCGTATGTGTTGCGTCACAATCTCCAGTTTCAAGGCCAAAATGTACTATGTTGTTCCGAGACCGAAGTTCCGAGGCTGCTGTCCTTAGTTCTTCAAAGACCATTCAAATTGATGTTCTGGATTCAATATGACAGGCCCAATCTATGAGATAACAATTGCGTATGTGTCCGAAGTCGTTGACCTTTGCAGATAGGCTTACGCAATCTCTCGAGTTCTAGTCATTGGAATTAGTCTGGTCAAGTCAAGTGCGAACATGAATCGTATTGAATCTTTGCTCCGTACGTAGGCTAGTTTACGCAGTTGCCTTTAGAGCGAAAATTAAAGGTCTAGAAGACTACTCCTTGTCGCTTCGACATATTCCTGTCTTTTCATTGTATCGCATTTTTGTGGTGTATTGAACTGATAAAATTGCTAATAAAGCAATGATGATGATGATAGAAATTGTCCAGTTCATTGATCCAATCGTACGCCGGGTACCTCCGCTTTGGTTGCCTATCACCTGGTCGTAACTCGTAACCACCAGCTCAGTGGTCGTAACACACCAGGATCGTGTACGAAACACTTTCGGACGGCCTATCGATTTGCGTAATCTCTAACTCTACCATGAAATCATAACGCATGCTACTAAGGATGACCTGAAAATTGATTCGTGGCATAGGGACGATTCTTAGTTCACGTACATTATGTAAAATAATCCTTTGATTAAAAAAAAACGAATAAAACATTTGTTACCACACTTCAAGTCACGGCTCACCGGCAAACCTCTCGCGGCACCTACGTTAAAATCACTGTTGTCGGGAAATTCATGAGACCATCATATTAAAGTTACTTTTTTACGTTGGAAAACGCCATTGTGACGTCATGTTGATAAAAGTCGCTCGCAGCCCTTGCCCCACCACCCGATATTGTCACGAGCCGCCACTGCTAAATGGGCAAGTTTAGACGGATAATAATTGCTATCTCTTCAAGTACCGGTATAAATTTTTCGAAGCATAAAGCAACGACAATGCAGCCTATGCAAGTAGCTATCACATACCATAATTTAACGGAAAATAAATAACAGCTACATAAGTAAGGGAATGCATTTGCTCCGCATTACGTATTGGCCGTCGCTACTATATAATTCCTACAAGACTGTTGTATTCCGAAATCGATAACGTGTTTCACTGTGCTGCGATTGTCCAATTGTTAGCGAATAGTGCATGAGGCAAATTCGTTTGTGCCTCACCTGGCCACTGTTTCTATGCGATGGAATTGTTTGTAATAAAGCCGAATGTCACCTTCCTTGGTGATTTTGAAGGGGTTCCGGTGGTCTGACACTGTTAATATTTGGATTTTCGGAATCAGTGTGACGAGATCATTCAATTAATACCAATTGCTATGAATTCCGAGCTATTTATGATGAATTGCAATGTCGCAGGTGAGGACGACCCGACCGTGCCTCACCTGTGCCGCAACTCTCCTTTCACGCTGTATTTTTGAATAATAATTATGCAAATCGATGATTTTGTGTGAAAAAATGTTAAAATTTAGTTATTTATGAACATCGATGTAAAATATCAATAATCATCGACTCATGGAGGGTTTTCACAATTTTCACTTATTCGCCCTGACGATGGGTGAGGCAGTGCCTCACCTGCCTCATTGGACCGCACGTCACTGATTTCGCCTAATGTTGACATAGTATTGTAACGAATATTTCGTCTACTGCACATTGTGTACATACGTGGGCTTGGTAGGCATTAAGGCATTATGCAAATTATGGGAATTACATTTTTTCACCACTAACATGACGTCGCGGATCGATTGACGTCACAATGCTAAAGTTGAGCTTTAGAAGGCAAACGCGTCTTCCGCCCGCTGGCAGCTGTAAACGCGAGCCTGTGGCTTTGCTACGCTATTATTCCAAACAAATGTGCGTAAATATGTCTTCCAGTATGTTTATTTAGAAATTATATTGACAGTTTTATATTATTGCATCCCCTCATCGAAAGAACCGGATTGAATTCTTGGGAATTTTGGTTCGATATTAGGAAGCGCCTTTGCATTTCTGTTCACGGTCTTGTCAGTATAAATATTGCTGAAGCAGTACGCAGCAATCACGGTGCATTTTGTTTAATTCGTAAGATATCACCCATAACGACGCGACTTCAATGAAATGTCGTGTCGCAAGCTGTTCTAACGACTCCTTGACAAAATTCTAATAGCTCTAAGGTCGCTTTGTACCAGTAAGCGCCCGGCATTGGCACCAAGTATTGTAGGGATTCTCAGAGGCTTCGGGTCTCTGAAATATTTCGCACCGCTGACCCACTTCCGCGTCTGAGACATATATTACTCAGCGACCGCACGGCAATATAGTTCTAGTCGTTAATCACGTAGCAGTGACGAAAATGACTCGTTTTGTGATAACTAGCTAAAACAGCTTGATTTGTTTGGTAACATTTTCGAAAATCAGCATAATGGATGACGTCACAAGCTTCCTCTTAGTCTTGCGCTAAATTAACTGTATTCGTGGTACTGCGAATGACATGAAGTTGAAATGCGTGGAATATTGATTATGAATGTTCAGATTACTGAAAAATGCTAGTATTTCACAAAATGTTCATGGGTATGGCAATTTCACTTGCGAACGCGAACCTCTAAATCAGTGGTTCTTAACGTTTTTATCACTCGTATACCCCTCTTGCTTTCATAATATTATCTCGTACCCCTTATCCAGGATATGAGAGTATTTGTCAGGCAACCCATGAACGCCGGGTTTACCCCCGGAAGGTTTTCAACACAGCTTCTGGGAGCCACGTCTCGGACCATCTTGGATCATTTCATGACTATTTACCGTCTACACACGCGGTTCACAAACAGACAAACAGTCTTTGCGTAGCAAATAAAGCCCATGATTGATTACGCTATTCGCGAATGCAAGACTTGTTCTTATATTTCAATCAGCCTGCCACACCTTCGTTGTCTTAGCCGCGCGAATCGTGAAAGTTTTGAAGTTATTAATGAATGTTGTGTTAATAATGATGGTACTCGTTACATTCCTGTAAATTTTCCATCCTATGTCGCCACACGTTATCAGATTTACCGGTAGAGTTGCTGTAGTGCTGGTAGTGGTATCTTCAAAAAATGTACTTCATCTTATTAATCGTAAAAGCCATGTTCAGGCATATCCCGTCCAGCGTTAATAATTACTTCATTGACGCATGTTCATATTTCCTGACGTCCGATAAGAATATAAGATAGTCGCTACTCAAATGATATTGGTATGACTCGCACGCACCTGACAAAACTCGAAGAGAAACTACTCTCCTGAGACGCACGTGATCTCAAATTCGCATTTATTTATAATTATCAATATCGTAGTCATCGCCCAAGGTTTTATCGCCGCCGATCTCGTAGTCGATGTAGTTTACGGCGTCGCAGGTGCTCCGAAACGTATTGGGTATTGGGTGTGGTGTCCGGACAATACCGAGAAAACCATTACCGAGAATACCATTACCGAGAATGGACACCACCGAGAATGAACATTACCGAGAATGGACACCACCGAGAATGGACACCACCGAGAATGGACATTACCGAGAATGCAATATATGCAATGCAGACATGTTATGCATATGCACAGGTCGTGTGAGTGCGTCACGGCGTTGCCACATTCGGTATCGATGCTCAGGTATAAATTTCTCGGCAACGTCAGTCCCAGTAAGCTATATTCTTGACATTAGCCATTCTCGGTAATGTCCATTCTCGGTGGTGTCCATTCTCGGTAATGACCATTCTCGGTAATGTCCGTTCTCGGTAATGTCCATTCTCGGTAATGGCATTCTCGGTAATGTCCATTCCCGGTAATGGTTTTCTCGGTATTGGTATAGAACCATTGGGTGTTGGGTTAGTTCTGTATCACCGAAATGACGGTGTCTGGTACTCCCGCACCAACAGGTTTCACATCCCAACGGCTTGAAGCGACTACTCTCTCATAATTGCCAGGAAGGCTGGACTCATTTCAGTAACTCATGTTTTATATTTTTGTTATTATCCTACTATTATTCTTTCGGAAGGGATGGTATCTCGTTCGAAAGGAACAGATCCCCTGACACAAAATCGCGCCATGCGCGAAGGAAATTATCAAGTTGAATAAGTTTGCTCAAAAAAATGATCTACTTATTGTGGGCCATAATATAGACTATAATTTCGCACTGCGTCTCGTAATCCCATGCTTTGGTGCTTCGTAGCCCCACGGAGTCCATTGACCCCTGGTTAAGAATCCACTGCGCTAAAACTATCATGACGAACCCCGATATAAATATAGTCGACTCCGCTTAATTCGAACACTTGGGTTCCGCTGACTTTTGTCCGAGTTAAGCGGGAAATTAATTGTTCGTTTCATGACCGTGCGTAGAAGCATTGAAGGTACTGCACTGTTGCGTAATAAATGAATTGCAGCTGCGCTATACTACAGTATTGTCATTGATCGCTTAAAACGCACAAGATTTATATCTTCAGTTAGTTATATGGCAGAGTATTTCGATTCTGCACCAAGTCATGCAGCAAGAGCTGAAATGGTATTTTCATTTGAGCAATTCAAAGCAAGATATTTAAACGGGCTGAAAATCATTTATGGAAAAGCTAACAACGCAAACTGAAGGCTAATACACGAAATCAATGCTTCGGTGGGCCCGCCCGCATGTTTGCGCTACCTAAAAGATGACGTGAAGTGAAGTATGACGGCTTCATACGAGTTCGTTGTCGACTGCTACTGTGTGGGTCGTCGTTGTTTCACCATAATCCCTCAGTTGTGTCGAAAAAAGGTGCTGTTCAGTGTTCATTTCGTCATGAACCTAACTATAGGAACTACGAACCTATGTCCGAAATAGCGGGAGGTTTTACATACAAACTTTACTTTTAATGACTCCATGCGGCATTGAAAAGGTCGCACTTGCTGTCCAATGATCAACTGCATGCTATGTTGAGTTATTGATATGACTTCATGCGCTTCCTGGTACGAAACACCTATTGATAGCTGCGTGATCGGTTGTTTCAATGCAATGTGCCTAATGCCTTTTGTGTTTGTAGATCACACCCATCTGCGTGGTTAGCACTCACTGCCACCGACTGATGACGGGCACCAGCAACGAATACATCAGCGCACCTTTGATCGCGATGGAAGTGCCGCCTGCTCAGGAAGCTCCGTCGTACGGGTACGCCGTCAAATCTGCCGGCGTTTTTTGATCTGTGCGCGGAAACAGGATGTAAATACAATAATACATACAACTGTACAGTGGATAATGGACTAGTGTTTAGCATTTTTGTGAATTTCAGCAGTTTGTTATGACCTATTCCTTATCTGTTCGTTTGTTTTTACGGGACGTGTTTGTATTCAGCCTTTATAATGCACGCCATACCCGTATTCATTTCTTCTTCTTCAATAAAGGACTTGTCACCGCATATCTGTATTTGTATTCAGGGGTGTCAGTAACGAAGTACTACCTTTTCGGGGTACTCTGGTAGTTATGATGTTGTAGGCATACTAATTCTACTTATACATAAGTTTTCTGGCTAAAATAGGCCTACAATGCTTACTTTTCATTCACTTGGAAATCGCTGCTTCTGCTTGTACTATCAGTAGGGATTATTACGTTACTTTTACCTCAGTACCAACGAAGATTACTTGTCCACCTCTTCTGGCACTTAATTCTCATAAGAATTAGAATGACAAATGTCTGTGCACCAAGCTTATTGTCTCATTTCACACCATACAATTCTCAAGGGCTACCAAAGATGACTATTTGAGTACCTCTGTTTCAGGGATATCCCTGCTCTGTTATAGCACTTTATTCTCATACGCGACAGAATGGCGAATATCTGTGATCCAAGCTGGGCTCGCCTGGCACCAGAGGTGGTCAAAGTAGTCAAGAAAACTACTCAAGTAGAAGTAGCCATGAAAAAATCTACTCAAGTACGAGTAGAAGTACTTCTTCAATTGGCCACCTAAAACTACTTGAAGTAGAAGTAGAATTGATTGACTTTAAATCTACTCAAGTAAGTAAGTAGTTTTAAATACAGTCTTAATTCGTTCGCATGGGCCGTCAAAAGCTGCGAATCGAGCTATGCGGAAGGTGCTGAGAGCTTGATTCGTATTGATGCATCCCGGAAGGTATCAATTTTCGACAGAATAAGCATTTTTTCGCATCATTGGATGCAAACTATAGTATTGATATGAAATGCGATACTAACCCTTTGTTTACTAGAAGACCCCGTTTTAGAGAATAGCATGGCATGGGGTACTACCCCGTATTAAAAGGACCCAAGTTTAGGCGAAGAGCAATACGTAGAAGTTGTATCGGATACGGTTTCATCACTTTGCTCGATTAGTATACGTTAATAACAAATATTGTGGATCATAAAAGTTATGTTTAGTGTAGCTTTATTTTCGGAAAATATAGGCATTGCTACACTTGCTTTTATGCTTCATCATGTATGTTCTGCAAACAAAAGAACTGAAAGTAATTAGAACTCAAAGTATGATACTCGCAATTGAAAAGGAAGTACAAATACCACTTCTAAAAAGTGGAAACTGTACTCGTGTCTGTTGTCCATAAAGCTTCAATGGTGATCTGCTAAAGCAGGTGTAACGTTAAAAATAGCTGGATTTTCCAGATTAGCAAGATGCGTGCATACGTAATGGGCTTCTGGATTACGATATGATAGGTAATTGCTAGATTGCGAAACGGTAGTTTCAAATATTATGCTGGGCCATATTTACTATAATGTAATATTTAATATGGGCGACAATGCGGTGTGAGCGGAACCGAGCAATCCGGTACCTAAATGATATATTCACTGATACTTTCGTGAAAACATTTTTGTCACTCCATACCTACTGTGCGCGAAGCGCAACAAAAACTCTGGGTATTCCTTGACTATTATGAATATTAAATGTTGATACTCCGCGAAAACAGCCCCGAAATTCCTCAGGCTGTCTTTCGTATTGGGGGATTAAACTACTTCTACTTGACAAACTGAAAATAGCGAAAAGTAAGTAAGTAGATCACAAAATATTACGAAGTAGAAGTAGAGAAAATCAGATCTACTTGAGTAAGTACCAGAAGTAGAGGAAAACTACTTGAGTACTTCTAAAAAGTAGAAGTACTTCGTTACTGACCACCTCTGCCTGGCACTATACACATGCAGTTCTGCTGTAGCATTTCAGGAAAACCAGAATATCGATAGATCGATTGATGTTAGAGAATAGAAATATTTCTCCAGTTAGATCACCGGCATTTCGCCAGACGACTAGAATTATCTAGCTGTCAAAGTCTGACCAGGAACGCAGTGCTATGATACATGGTTGCGGTACATAGGCCTATTTGTAGCGGCAAAATGCATGTTTAGAACTCGCCTGTCGCCTCCTTAATGTCAATTACATTTACAGAAAGCACGTGAGGCTATACGCCTATGCCCAATGCAGTTAAAACCGCACGATCTTTTCAAATAAACGGAACCAGAAATCGAACTTGCGTAATGCGTATGGCGCATATATTCTCATCAAAATAATCGCAGAGGGAATATCTGGTATTATTCCCATGAGACTTGGGAAGTTTCGGGTAGTATATGTTATGCCGCGACAGACACATGAATAAGATCTATTGTTTCGGCTGGGTCGGTCAATAATACTAAACGCGATTCCCCTACATTGAGCTGCGTCTACAGTTTCAAGACGTGTCTTGCGTGTGCCGCACGCATCGGTTTCTCTGAGATTGTAGCTTGTGGTTGTATGTCGGTGCTGCCTTCGAGTCCATGTATTCGCCAGTAGACTACGATACACGGAAACATCTCTGAAGTAGGAAGATCTATTATTGCCAATTAAATATTCTGTATACGAATGTAGGATTAAAGGTATTTGGTTGATATTATGTCCGTCTAAATCCCAGCACACTAACAATAGCCTACTATCGCATGTGACTGGGCAATAATGCATTCAAGATCAATCGAAATTCAATACACTTGCGCTAATCCCGCTAATAGCCTCTTGAACCCTGGATCTGTTTCATGCAATCAATATATTTTCCTAATTTTGCAATGAACCTTTCGGATACGGACTGCGTATTTGTGAATGAGTTTTAATCCTCCCATACCACACATATCGCCCTCATGAGCGAACTTCGAAAATTGTCGCAACATACAGTTGAACTTTTACGGCACAGCTGAGCTAAAAATAATATACCAATTCCAGGCTGTCCATCATCATCATTTCATTATTTATTATCGTTTTTACTGATACAAGATGGCACAAGCATTTCAATGAAATGACAAAAAGATGGTTTCGAGAAACGACCTCGAAATATTTTCAATCAACCATCCTTGGCGTGCAGGCTGCAGATAAAAACAATGAACCTGTAAGTAAGGCATACACGCGGAATAAAAAGATGATGACATAAAAAAGGAACAATGAAGTGGCAAGTGTTGGTATGCATATACTTGGATAGGCAAAATCGATATGATATGATATAGCGTGGTCGGGTGATGTCGAGCGAGGATAGTACTCATGTCATTCGAAAGAATGTCTTTGTATTTTGTCCTGAAGGTGAAGGTGGTTGGATATTTAGTGCCACGCGTTTCCTTGTATGAGCTGCATATAGTTGCGTCACCGTCGACTAGCATCAATCGCAATGAGGAAGTAGCTTTCACGTGGAACCTTAGCCGTTTCAATACGATATATATAAGGGAGTTTTTAAAATATCGTTGCAATGAGGGTAGTATATGCTGCCTCTACCTGTAACATCTTCTGCAATTGCGAAAAGTCCCGCATAACGTTTGAGCATGACTGTTCAGTTCAAACAACGACAAATCAAAAAGGTATCTCAACATTTAACACACGAACGAACACAATAACACAAGTCATATCCATTCGACATGTTATATTCAATGTTACCTTTTCAAACTACACGTTTTAGATCAAACTACTCCATCAACTGCGGTTGACTAGTTGATCACCATATCACTTCGTTGCAGATTTTCCTCGCAAATTCTGCATCTATTGTCATGCATACATTATATTTTCATTTTTCTCACATTTTCGTCATGAATTGCATTTCACATCCAATAAATCTTTTTGTGTCATGAAAAATTTAAATTTCATGTCTGAAGTTTTTGCGACGATTATTTGTAACTGCTGCTATACTGTATTATAGTAGTCGAAGATTGCAAGATTATTTCGAAACTTTGCTGAGGTATTTGAATTTCATGCGCGAAGTTCTCATTTAATTCTGCTAAATCAACAAACGAGCCCGAAAAGCCCCGAGCTGACTTCTATCTCTACGAATACTTAGGCTACGTAAATCGATCACAAAATGCTACGGTCGAACGAAGGTTAAAAGCAACCGAGTTTACCATTCAGGTGAAGTCTGCATTCATCGTTGGGACTAAGCCATGATGGATTTCCGTGGTGTCCTCTAAAATTCCGCTGGAAAGAAGACAACTGTGTCGAAATTACATTATTGTTATAGTAGGCCTATACCAAAGTCTAGTGGATAATAACCCATATAGCGATAGGAAATTATTCACCCAATAGCCACCGCATAGAACCCGAAATTCCTTTCATGCAGGAATGCGGATTCATACGACGTCATGGGGAGAGCGTGGGAGTTACGCCATAATTGTGCATGTGCGATAATCAGATTTATCACATGAAATGGGTGCCTGCCTTGGATAACACTCACACGAAAGCGTTGGCGCAATTGAGTAGCGGCGGTACTCCCACGAAGCACTTTCCTCAATCTGTGTAGCCTACAGCCTCATTTTGAGGTCATGCAAGCGGCAACGCTGCTAGAGAAATTCTTTTTGCCGCGACTTTCTCCGTTAGAAAACCCGATTTCTTTAGAGTGAAATTTGATTCTGTTTCTGGTTCATTTAATTCTTAATTTCATCTGGTCAAATCACCACGTGATTGTCATAAACTGAAAAGAAAGAAAGGCGTCGAAACGATCTGGAGTAGTGTTTGAATCAAACACCCACCTTGTATGAACATTGCACACTGAAACTGAATGAATAGTAACAGAAGATATCATTAAAAAACAAGCGCTGAAAATGTCGTGGCATGAAACAGAAGACGATGAGTCAGATCAAGGTCCGAAAATCTCGAGTACGGTACTTCCCCGTCACTAAAATTGGCGTGGCGGTGCTTAAAGTGAGTCAGAATACCGAGAGTTCCCGTTGACATGAATTAAATGGATTTGAAATTCGTGCTATACCGAGAATCCGTTGTGATTTAGGTGTTTCGCCGCGACGCAACCAGCTACTTAGGCCAACATCCAACATCAGTCTCAAGTCGCGGCAATTAACTGGTACACACAGGTATTATTACGTAATATTCAATTCAATTTGTTGTTAATAATTTCCTCATTTCAATACACCACTAGACCGCGATACAATGACGGATAGGAAGGTGTCGAAACGACTTGGAGTAGTCTTCGATATCAGACACCCACGTGGCCTAGGCGACGTAAAATGGAGGCATCCATGTACATTGTACACATAATGAAAAGTAAAAAAAAAGATAATATAATAGGACATGCGACAAAAAGAGGTGGCATGTATCGGAAGGCGAGATCGATATGCCAGGTTGTGGTTCGGTAAACTAGAGGGTTGACTAGTATTGATTCAGTAGAAATTGTTTGTATTGCGACTTGAATGTGGACGCTGGGCAGTAGACATGCTCGGCGACTGTCGGATGGCCAGGCGAGATACTGTTCCACACTGCATGTCCGGCATCCTTGATAGAGCGATGATCTTTTACGGGACAGCGCGCAGCTAAAAATACTTTCGTGCATCAATGGATCATGTTGCTCCAGGCTCCAGCACCGTTGATGTTTTGACTGCCTACTTTCGCATATAAACAAGTACTGCAAGTAGTCAAATCCTACTTGAGTACTTCAAAAAGTGGAAGTACTTCGTTTTTGACCAGCTAGTAAATGACCAGCAAAAGAAGGCAAACCTGTGAACCGAAAAATTTGGAAAATGCAATATAATCTACAGCGGCATGCACATTGGGTTTCGGCAACACTGCTGAAAACTATTAATAGACGAAACATTGTTCCGGTCGATGTTGTTATAATCATTCGACTGCATCAGACCAAGCGCAATTAACCCTTCGTCCGATCAAAAGCATTTTCGCACTGCGCTAATATATGATGTCGTACTTTACGGTGAGAATGTTCTGTTTTTTAATATGGCATTAAACAAAGTTACGTCATAGCGTAGATGACAAATGAAGTCATCGGTACTTTCTGGTACCAAAATGTTGCTCTCACGTCCATTGGAAAGGGTTCAAAAGCAACATTTTGAATCAGAATATGCCATGTACCTGATTTACATCCTACGATATGGTTAAAATCGACGAAATACACGATTTTTGTTCACAGCGCGTTTTCGTGAATAAGTATTGATGATGATAATAATTATTTACAAGTGCTTGAGCAAAGTCAGCCCAATAAAGCCATATTGGCATGTGATGTAGTCAAAACCTTATTTTGTTTTGTTGCTGGCGAGTTCACCCGTGGGTCATATCCTAACCCACTATACGCCTCGTCCTACATATTACACTACTGGTGTTCCAAGTTTTGTATTCAAAGCAGAGAGTTCGGATCACTAACCGCGAACTTATTTCACCCGTAGATAAGAGGTCACGAATTACGACCTGGTCATTTATACTCCTATTTAGCGGTAGGCATTCCGAGGCTCAATATAACGTTTTTATATAATCCGTGAACGGATGTTCTTATCGAGATGAATAATATTTTACTGTGAAATTCCGACACTTACACAATGGAAGTGCCGGCGCTATCAGCTATATTGCTTTCCTTTTTGGTATACAGGCTATAGTGTGGGCATTCCACAATAATATAGAGACCGTATGGCAGGCCTAATATATTGGGCGGACCGGCAGAAATTTTGACTCAATGAACCGACTTTAAACTACATCCACTTGCAGTTCGATGTGCAAAGTCTGTGAAGGAGTTTTCCTTTCTATATTCCTAATTTTGTTCGTCAGATGTGGATTTTTATGAAATTTCCAAATAAAAACGTCAACAGGAATTACAAGGAGAGCGTCTCACGCGACTAAACGTGTGTGAGGTTGGAATTCTTATGGGGGCCCGCTTACTAGTTTTAAGAGAGTTGTGTTCAACTGTTCGATCAACCTGGGGATCGCAACGGTGCCAACCTTTTTTAGTAATCAGTTTGTTAAATTTAGGGGTGCGTCACGAAGCATTTTCAAATCGGAAATTGGCCGCGATCGTAAAAAGTTTGGCAACCACTTGTAGGAGTATTTGTCGCAGCAAGGGGAGTGGAAATAGTTCTATAATAAATCACATCGATCAACCAGATCAAGGATTTCCAGAACTGAGATATCCATGAACGAGATAACCGCGTCGCTCGTTTTGTTGTACTGGTGCAATCGTCCTGTTCCGTTTTGTATTTCAAACCAAACAAACTCTCCCTCGACGCTCAGACACAACGTGAACTTGGTTGTTTACGGAATTTGGTCGCTTTTCGATTGTGGGCTACTGCTTGTCGAGAAGAAGCCATGCGTTTATCAACAGCGTAACAAGAAGTATGTATAAAATCCGACGAGCAAAACGGTTGCAGCAACATCGATTTGCCAAATAGTCACCGTCGAAGATGAATCTGGTATTTATCGCCAAATTGTGAAAGAACGTTCGAGTATGAAATCTTGTACCGCGATAAAAAGGACATCGGGAAGACCAATGCATTGAGATAGGTTTGATTTTTGGAAAGATGAATCTCACATCTCCACGGAATCCCCCGACATCGAGATATTCTGGAGCTACAATTCGTACGACATAGTCCCATGTAGGCCAAATATCCAACATGCATATAAATTAGGCTTACCATACGTCCTCTTTTAAGAGGATTTGTCCTCTTTTTTGACTTTTTTGAAAGTGTCCTCGGAGGACGCCATTTTGTCCTCTTTTTTGAGATTTTGTCCTCTTTTTTGAAAATGTAGGTCAGATTTAGAGCAAATTGCGAGTGATATGCCGTAAATTAGCACAGAAGTGACGCTCCGGCGGGTATTTCGGAGCGAAAAACGGGGAATTTAGCTCTGAGCGAAAAGATGACTTTTTTTTTTTTCAGTCATCCACCTGGCAATGTGGAGAGAAAAACGGTATTTTGAGTTCTGAGCAGAAGTGATGACCTTTTTTTTTTTTTAGTCAACCGATCGCAAAGTGGGAAAAATTCACCGTTTTTTGAGAATTCTACTCCGGTTTTGCAAGTTGCAAATTTCTGAAAAAGTGTCCTCTTTTTGGATTTCCAAAATATGGTAAGCCTAATATAAATGCTCGAAGCGAAAACAACGACATGCGGGCAGCTGCAAAGAAAGTTACGAGCAGCATTTGTTATGATAGTATGATGACGTTGACCCGTTGCACTGCTGGATACACTATAGTCCCCATATTAGCCAACAGACACTTCACGCGTATACAATTATACAACTTGAATTCCACATATTTCAACTCAAAATTTCGATTTGTTATATTTAGTCGACATTACATCAGTCGAGATTCCATGTCCCAATCGCGTGTTCCGCGAAAATTCTGTTTCCTGGTGTAGGCCCACCTAATCTATGATGAGTGACTCACAGCGTATGACCTCGGTAAATAGATAACGATGCAAATCTCTATTACATTACCCATGGTGAGTCAAGTCAAGTTTGTTCTAATACAGAATTACTCAATGAAGAGATTCGATCGTATGACTGTGCAGGACCAAGCTGCAGTGAGATCATGATGAGGCCATCTTATTTACTCAACCAAAGACTGCATAACTTAAGGCTGCATCTGAAGCAACGGGTATTGTAGTCGACTATAGTGCCCAATGCTCATTACTCACAACTATGCTCTCCGTATACACCCTTCATACTTTTGATACCTCAACTAGCCTTTGCGTTCTGCGCCCTAGTGTAGATATGATATATTATTGCTATGTATGGTGCGCTAAAAATTATGTAATTATGATTCTTATTTCTACCCAACTATCATCCAATCGCAACAAAGCAACCACCAGCCAGTTTGATAGTATTTATTGTATTGCACAGCTTCATGACCTACTTCTTAGTAAAATGCATAAATAAATATATATACGTAGACGCGTATAGGCACAGAAGATGTATCGATAACCGACGGATTCTGTATCAGTAATATCGCCAGTGGTCTATCGGTATTCAACAACACAATTTGGTAAAACACATCAACGAACATCAAGTCATAACACAACAGCACACGATTACAGGCAGTCAAACGTACCGACACAACACAAATGCAATAGCGACATCAACACCGTCTCTCGCCGTTATTGACAATAATAAGAAGGCCTGGGGTGAATTGAGTACCTGAGTAATTTGATCCTGAATCTGTTTCACTTAAGATTACATCAGACGAATACGGATAGCTTGGAAAAGTTCAGACATGTACCTCTTACGAAGCCACAGAATAACCCAACTTCTGCGTCACTTAACGATAATTCGGTATTTTTTCGATCATGCCTATTTCAACACAATTCATGACAATGCCGCACGTTGATTCCGATTTCAAAAATGTTATTTCTAGTAATGATAATTGTGGACATTTCAAGGCTTCACATTGGGGGAAAAGCGTCGGAATTCTCGTTGAAAACACAAGTTCAAGTGGAAGAGAGTATAATTTCAGTCGTCGAGAAAATAATTCTTCACGATTTAGATTCGAGCGCTTAAATCGTTTTGCCGAACCGTAAATGATGCCTTGCTATCACATTCGCCACCGACCAAACACCACAATATAACGTGTAAATGAATATATTAACACGTGCAACGCGTATTTCGGGCACTTGATACTCTACTGAAGACCGGACCATCGTTGAAAATACCCGGACCAGCCTTTTTGACTCTGGTCGGTACCGTCATCTGTAACAGCGAAAGACGCGATTAAAAATCTGCCTATAGTAAGTGGGTCGGTCCCTATTTGGCGGATATGGTCAAAGTTGCTAGGTAAAGTCAGAAATTTTTGCCGTATTACAAGTTCAAGTAGCCGTTCCCAAGGCGAGACTCGATACATTTCAGGGTATAACCAAGTCGCGAGGTTCCGAGTTAAAGTCAATCTCACTTTTATAGTTTTGATTCGAGTCATTTCTAAATCACCACCGACTCAAGTCCGAGTCCAAGTCAGCTAGTTGAGGGTCGAGTTGGAGTCCAAGTCATTAGGTTCACTTTTCAGTTTTCAGTCCAATCCACTTTTTTAACTCTGCTCGAGTGATATAGAATGGCTCGCATTCGTAATATCGTAATTTTCCTCAGTCTTAACAGTTTCTGGTCTGATTTTCCAAGTATCAGGACTGATAGACGAAATACCAATAACGCTGTGACTCTACTATTCTTCGAAGACACAATGAAATTTCTGTCTTTGCCGACTAAGTCTCGAGTCATACGACTTGGTTCGAGTCATGCAACAATGACTCGAGTACAATTCGGCTCATTACAACTCTGGTGGAAATACTTTTAAAAAGATAACCACTGAAGTGGTACAAGCAGAGAAAATCTACTTAAATACTCCTAAGGAATAGACCAGCACTTCGTCACTGAGCGCCTCTGCCATTCGGGCACGATCAAATCATCAAACAATGGTTGGTCACACGCAAAATAAACCAGATTGTGAATCATAGCAACCCGTTACCTGCCGCCATGGCTTGCAGCGTGGCCTTTTCCGTGGGGTCGAATTTCAGCATGGTGTCGATGACAGGCAGAAGATGCTTTTTCTCGTCGCACGGGGGCAGGGTGATGAATTTGTACAGAACGTTCTTCAGGTATTCCATGTTGGCGACGGAGGTTTCGCGCTCCTAGGAAAAGATTGGCAAATTTTTCTATGACGAAGTGTGATTTGGAACGGAAAATTTCGAATTATTGCGATCAATTCGGCCAGAACATGGCAGACACGGTTCAATTATTCAAAATTCGAATCAAGTCTACCACATTTTGAATGGAATATTCGTATTCCCGTTACTTAGAATCAGTTCAAAATCAACCAGAATCACAGCAGATTCGCTCTAAAATTATATGAAATTTGAATTGATTCAAATTGAGTATTTGCATTCCCATTACCTAGAATCAGTTCAGAATGAACCGGAAACATAGCAGATCCGGCTTCAATGTTTCGAAATTCAAATTGTGCCTCCTACGGTTCGAATTTAACATCGGTGTTCTCATTACGTAGACTCAGTTCGAAATTGACTATAATCACGGTAGATTTGATTCTAATCATCGTGCCAACCCTTGTCTGAGTTGACTGATTGCATTACCATTGCTTCGAATCAGTTCGAAATATACCGGAATCATGCCAATTATTTGAATTGCACAGTCGAATTTTAGATATTTATCATCAGCCAATGACACAGGACAACACGCTTGAAAATTTGCACCCACCTGATTTTTCTCAAGGCGCCGTATCTCGTCCTTCAAGACCCGGTTCTGTTCCGTCAGCCGGGACACGGTGGCCTCGTTTTCGCGCACCACCTCCGCCAGATGGTCCAGCTTCTTGGTCTGCGCCTCGTACCGCGCTTCCAGATACTTCTGCCGGCCCTCGCTGGTCATCGACGAGTCCGAGATCACGGACACTGCGACAGGAGAAGGTTTTATTGGTGCAACGTGACACCACAAAAAATCCGTAACGTCATTATTGAAAAAACTAATAACTGCATCATAAAGAATCTGATGTCAGTCTAAAGAATTTCAACCACTCAAATTTAATTTGTGCATTTCAGAGGTGGCCAGTAACAAATTACTTCTACTTTTTATGAGGTTTTGTTAACTTGCACTACATACTCAAGTAGTTATGATGTTACACTCTACCTCTATTCACATTTCCAACTATTTTACGCAAAACTAGGCCCGGAATATTACCTTTTTTATACACTTGAATAGTATATTCATATTGATATGAACCCGAGCATAATCCTCATGAACTAGCAGAGGATTGAAAAGAACATTGTATATCAACAATCATATCACAAAATATGACGTCACTAGCATGATGTTACGTATAATCGGGGCAGAGCTACCATGGCTCAATGTACTGTTTTTAGATGGTAAACAAACCTTTTCTGCTACTTCTACTTGGGTAGTGATGAGTACTACTTGTAATTTGAATCGGTGACATCGGTGATATGAAATTCCGCCCCCTCGAATTGAATTGTGCAATGTGCATATTGACGTCATCACAAAGAGTATGTAATGTCAGTACTAGATGAAATTTTGCTTCTAAAATTTAATATGTACATTGTAACGTCATCACAAGGAATCCCTGACAATGCTAAAAAAAATCCACCCCCCCAGAAAAAACATTCTCTTAAATACCCGCTCTGATTTCGCTGCCGGCGCTCAGCAGCCGCTCAAAAGTCTGGGGCACGTCCGGGTCCTCCTCGCCCTCGGCGTCTTCCCGGGCCAGCGCGCGGTAATCCATTTGCTGATACGACGGGTTCCTGTTATGATACACGTTCGTCCGTCATCAACCAGTAAAGATTTCTAGAAGTCAGGGCTGTAATGACTCGAGTCCCCCTTAAGTCGCGATTTTTTAATCACACGACTTGGCTCGAGTCATTTTTTCAAATGTGTAAAATGACTCGGACTCGACCCTCTGCTCGCTGACTTGAACTCGGGACTTGACTCGAGTCAAAACTATAAAAGTGAGATTGCCTTATGACTCGGAGCCTTGTGACTTGGTTACAACCCTGGCGTCAGCTGGCGACATCCGATATCATTCATGAAACGTATCAAATGTACCTTGTTACGAACAGAGCCCCTCGGCTAATGTTCCTGATCAATAAAATAGGTTTATCTACCTCAAATATTCGACAAATACACGTCGTGTGGGTAACAATAACAACTAATAACGGGGAAACTAAAGCAGTGGTGAAGGAGTTGTAATTTATCACATGGGCATCTGGCGGTATGAATTTAAATCCAGCCCAGCTACAGCGTGACAAGACAACCACATTCTGACACCGACTGACGCAAAACGCGAAGCAAAAGTATAACGGAGATAAAAAAAAAACGCCTACCTGTGATGTGATTGTACGAGGTCGGAATGTTGTCTGGCAGACGACGGCGGTATCGGCGAAGGCAAATTGGTCCTTTTGTGTGGAGTAGAAGAAGCTGAAAATAGATACAAATGGTCACAACTCAACGCCAACTAGTTGAAGGTTGAGCACGACTGGCTCGTTTGTAACGCTAACGAAAGCGGGAGAGCTTCGGCAATTTCGCGATTCGATTTGCAGACAAATAAATCTGCAACGTGCAGGGTGTCAAGTCTTCTGGAAGTGCCAATGGAGAACTCTATTGTGCGAATTGTTGTTTTATTTCTCTCTAATTCGAAGTTTTATAAAAATTTCAAAGATTTTTTTGACATGGTAAAATATGTCAAAATTTTGTCACAATGTTAGCATTAGGTCAAGAAACTGTCAAAATTGCTTACAAAGTCAAAATTTTTTTTGCAACCTGCATTTCGTTTGTATCGTAGATGTTTGCACCACAAAATTTTTTTAATTATTTCTACCATAATACGTGATACAACTACTGGAATTCTTCATAGGTCCAGATTTCGTGTTAAAACAAAGTTTTTCTCACGTAAAACTTTGTAAGTTTTCAAGTCAAAAAAGATTTTTCAGGTCAAACTAATTCGCAAGGACAGACAGTCCAACCAGTAATGAAGAAAGGTATTACAGTTATAACATCTTGTGGGAAAACACCTAATTTACATACAGGAGGTCAAAATTAAGTTTTTCAAGGTCGAACAATGTCAGAAGTTTGATTTTGTATTTTGAAATCTTCTGTTTATTAGTGTCAAAAAAAATCAGCCTAACGAGTAATTACAATTCTAACCTAATTTGAAAAAAAAAAACTAACTGTACTTCTACTTCAAAATTGTAAAGCTGTTATTTCGTAAACCAACCACCGCGGCAATGAATACCCGGTCTGGACTTGGATTCGAATCTGGTATCCGCAACAGGATTCAGATTGGAAAATACTAAACCCGTGAACTCGAATCATGTGTATCGACCAAGCGCAAGACAGGAATAGCTACCTCGGTTTGTAACTTCGGAGCCGCCCCTCGAATGCGACGCCTTTGCCGTCTGGCTACGCAACAAATCGTTCTCGGTGTCCTGCAGTTTCTTCTGCAAGTCCGCAAGGGCCTTGCCGTGGGCCTCTTTCAGATTTTCCATCTCGATGCGGTGTCTCGCCGTCAGGTTGTCGTTCCTCAGTCTGGTCTGCGTCGCGGCGTCTCCGTGTTGGCGTTGCAGCGTCGACAGCTCGAGCTGCAACTCCTGTACTCTGGAAATTATTCGGGAAATCGAATTGAAACGCGTTACGGACAGGAAACGGGTCCAGCTTAGAAACCAGAGGTATCAGTAACGAAGCATTTGAATAAATGTTGTGGTGTATCTTTTTCCCATTCTAACTTCAAGAAAATCAGTGGAAAAATGGTATATCGCACAGTCGTCAGACGGAAAAACAACGCATAAACACGGATGTAGTTTGACCAAATCGGCACAAACGATGTCACAAAAATTTAACTCGCCACGCTTCCTGGTTGCGACTAGAAAGTAGGTAGACATATGACGCGTTTATGTAGCGTGAAAGCATTTAAAGTTACTTTGCCAGAACAAAAATATCAGTGCCGCGGCTGAGTAAACAAACACAATCTCCAGACCAACGGAGAAAAGGTCGCCTCACAATACAATGATTCATAAAAATAGATCGAACTAGGTCAGCGTTGCGAAAAGGTGCTTTCCAAACTGCGCAAGAACGCGAAATCATTGCACTTTCTTTAGAGCCCTACGACGCCCGATTCAGCACGACACTATGAATATAACAATAACGATTGAGAAATTCCATCTGCACCATACTCTGCTTTGTCTGAAGATCAGATGAACGGGTTTAACACATTCAAGAAATCACAAGACGTCCACCGGGTGGAAAAATAACTTATGATGACATTACACACGAGTTCACAATGACATTCTAGAGATATGAAGGAATAGATTTGCGATACCCACAGAAATGGAATAGTACCAGAGACACACCCTCCCCCCCCCCCGGACCCTGGTGACAATCTGTTGAGCTGTGATGATACGGTTACCCTTACAATGGAAAATAACGCGGAATTTTACTAACAGTACCTGTACTCGGTGAAAATTATTTTCAAAAGATCGTATTCGTAGACAATAACGTTTGTCCAACTACCCTGCTGGAGGTTAGTAATAAAGTACTTTTTGGAGTAGGCCTACTCAACTAGATTTTGCCATCTTGTACTAAATACTAAAGTGGCTATGTTTTTTGACTAATTCTGCTCCCGCTGAGGGATTTATAAGTAAAACTCCTTACTTTTTTACACATTGGATTTTAAAAATTAGGAAGTAGTTTTGGGTTGAGCTACCGTCACTTTTTAGAAGTGAAATTGCGGTAAGAAACAAATGAAACTGCCCTGTATCATGGCAACTGGATATATTTTCGAAGATTAAAAGACGTGTTTGTACCGTGTTTCTATCTCACTTCCATTTCGCTCCATCCTAAGAATCAATTCCTTGACTTTATTCAGCCGGTCATCAACGACCGACCACCAATAACAGCGACCGAGATTTCTGACCGACCACAGAGTCTTGTTCCTACCTGGATTTCCACCTGGCGTCACGGTCCGCCGCGCGATCCTTATCCTGTTCGTGCTGCTGCAGAAGCCGCTCGTAGTCGCCGTTTACGAGTTGGAATTCGTTCTCCTGCAAGCGCGCCTTGTTCTGGACGTCGACGAGTCTTTGTTTGAGCTGCTCGTTGGCCGACGTCAGCTGGGAGCTGTACGCAAAAAGCGGAATCAATTAAAGATAACAATATAAAATAATAAAGCGTTTTGAAACTAGTTACTCGAGTAATTATCATTGATTAATTCTCTACATCCACTTGACATGGACCGACATGTCAAGGCAATCGCTATTTCTACCAAAAATCAAATAGAAATTTAGGGAATTACTTTCATTTCCACTCGATTACTTACAACTTTGACCCCCTCTCAGAGTAACACGGCCGAAAAATTTCCAATCCTACCAAGGTGGGTTCATAGCCCACACAAAAACAAGAGGAAAAACAGGAGGCATTGATCAAATGGCAATCTTAAGACACCAGTCACTGTTACACAGTCGGCCCCCAAGAACAAACCGAAATAGTAAAGGACTGTAACCGTACATCTTTTCTTCGTCTTCCGACTTCTGTTCTTGCACTTGATTCTTGCTTTTCTGCTGCTTCAGGACGGTGTGCACCCGGATTTTATAACTCTCGTATTCGGACTCAAGGGAATCCTTCTCCGTCTTCAGCAATTCGCAATCGGCCTGAAACGAATCGCCAACAAATACCAGAGCTTGCAAGACCACATTCATCACAGTATACAGTATTCAAAGTCTTTTCGTGCGCCCGTTATCAAGAGTTAACGGTACAATGACAGGCTTATCCACAGAGATTCAAATCAAAATCAATTTGGTAAAGCGTGACGTAAAGATGTAATTGTAAAAGAACGTCGGACTCTGCGTTAGTCATAACAAAGAAAACAAGCGAGAAACAAAATCACACGTTACACACAGATAGATGTTGAACGGAGATGTTGCAGTATGGATTACAGAATTTCAAGATTGTAATAGAGCTCGTTCTGTCGATACAATTCTGGATTATTTAATTCACCGATCGTTGACTCCAATACAGATAGACGGAATGAAGACCTGCCCTTAGAAATCACAGTGAAATTAACGGCATAAAGACTGGATTGTCCATTATATGCCGGCCAGTTGAATGGATTTGTAAAAAACGAAGTTGTTGGAAGATTTTTGCCGGATTAGGATCAGATTTGAATTTACAATTTTTTGAAGTTCGGTCTAAATTTGTACTACAAATTTCCAATAATTTGCAATTTCCATGACACTCAGCAAGCGGGTAAACTTAGGGTTAGTATTTGGGTTATGGCTAGGATAAGTTTCGGGGTTATAAAGTCACAGGCGAAGCGCCACACGCTAACTGTCTAGCCACCAATCGAAATACCTGCAGCGTGTTGACTTTCCTCTGCATTATATCGCTCGATCTTGTATGCGTCGAGTCCATCGTGATGATTTTGTCTTGAAGCTTACGGACTTCCGCGCTGTTATTCGACAGTTCCAGCTGAAAATGATAGGGCTGTCGGCACTCGCCAAAAACACTACTAACTGGCACCTTGGGAAATCTGGCGCGAAACTGTTGTATAAAACAGTGGTTGGGTGGATCCCCTAACCGCGAAATTATGGAAGCTAATAACTAAAAAGTCGTCGCCACTGTCACCCGATCCTAACCACGGCCTCATTGCCATCTCTGTTAATGCCTAAAAATTACCTGATGACCAAAAAAGTCATGGCCTGATTATATCAGTTGCAGTGCAATTATTAGTGTTTGTATTGTACGTGTGGCAATTGGCGCTAAAGATAAGACAAAATAAGGACAGTTTTTATCAATATTGGCAATGTACTGTGGTTTTATAGTTGAAGTTCCTTTCACAGACCCTATATAACTACTCGGCGGCGACCAATTTAATAACCTGGGCTGCTCTAAAGGCTGCAATAAGGGCTATAAAAAACGTACTTTAACGCTTTCTGTCTCCTGTTGGAATTCTTGCACTTGACTTATCGCGTCCGCCAGCTGGCCTTTCATTTCTTCCATTCTTGATTCCATCTCAGACATCTCTTCTCGGCAAGCCGCGAGTTGCTTGTTCGTTTGGTTCGTCCTGTCTTCTGCATCGATACGGAGCTGTGAATCGATAAACGTTACTGAATCAAAGCCAAACTTATAGCGCCGAGGATAATAAAACTTATACACAGAGTTAGTTAACTTGGGCGGACGTAATTTATGACGCCTGCCTCTGCGTATATCGGATACCTGTTCCACGGTGTTCCTGTCCTCGTTGATCTTGGCCAAGCGCTCCTCGAGACCTCGCGAGTTCTCTTTCTCCGACCGCAAATTTTCGTTAAGCGTCTCGATCGTGTCGTTCAGCTCGGAAACGCTCCGTTCGTATTGCGCTATTTCCAACGCCAGCATGTCGTGCTGCTTCATACCCTACGGAACGGGAATCATTTAAAATGCGTCCTCTCGAGTTACTTACAGATGCGGATTCGTTTTTAGACTAGTTACACTTCTACTTCAGAGGTGGTGGAAGTATTCATTGTTCGTGCGGAAGTTGAAGTAACGTTGTAAATTTATACTAAAGAACAAGGGAAAGTAGTCCACAGAACAGAACCAAGTACGCAACATCCACTCTAGTACTCAAAAAAGCAGAGGTACTTCTCATTACTGACCACCTCTGTATCGCTTGCCCCAAATTCTGTCATGCAGAAGGCTCTTTCAAGGCGGACTCACAAATCAGCGTGTGCCTTAATACCGATTGTCATACCTTTTTCGCTTCCGACAAATGCTGTTTTGTATCGGCGAGAGACGATTTCTGCCTGTTCAGTTCGCCGTCCAACGAAGCGACCTTCTCTTTCAGCTGCTCTTCGTTCTACAAAACATCGTAACATTCGGCGACTTGTCTCTCTACAAGCACACGCCTACACAAGTTATTGAAACGAATATATCCGAGCTCGGGGTGTGCAAAATGGGTGTTGACAAAACATTTTTGTCCAGATCTCACGGATTCACTGAATAAATTGTTGCCTAAAAAACTGATGCGCACCAAACTTGCCTAAATTCCAACCAGTAGAAGCGGATGCAAATCGAAATTAAGGCCATATTTACAAAATAGTAGTATTTACGGTGGCAAATTCAGCCACTTCCACATGACCAAAACGTCCTGTTCCAGGCGTGCCTGGAGGGTGAGTGATGCTTTTTCCATCTTGACAAGAAACTCTGATAAAGTTTGGATAAAGACATCACTAATTGATAAAAAAAGGATGAAATTTGCCACTTAAAATACTATTATTTCCAAAAACGGCCAAAATTACAATTTGGCGCGCACCATATTTTGAGGCAACATCACAATTTAATCGGTGAATCCGTGAAGTGTAGAAAAAAAATGGTTTTAAGCACCCTCAGTGTGTAATCTCCTTGATAAGCGATTCAGATATAATGAGGTAGAACATCTAGTCATAAAGAGGCTTTCTAGTAGTTTCAACCTGGACATTGCAAAGATCAAGATAAGAACACCTTTTTCATGTTCTCAATCTCGTTCATCTGCCTGTTCCGTTCCGCCTCCAGCATTTCAGAAGTGGCTTTCGTCATGGTCAAAAGCTGTGAGATGTCTTTCTTCTCATTCTCTAGCGCGTCGCATTTCGCCTTCCACTGATTCATGCCTTCCTCGACCTCGTTTTTCTGCAAAAACATGGCAGCAAACGTGCAATTATTCAAAGTCGTCACAATAAATCACTGTTTTCAAAGTCGGCAGGAAGCCAACTCAAAATGGGTATCAAGATAGGGGGACATTATACCTATGCTCAGTAGAGCCCGGCGGATATCATAATTTCTATCCGATACCAATGTCGTCGATATAACATATTTTACATTTCCAGGTTAGTTATATTGCAGAGTATTTTCAATACCAAACCATTCGACAAATCCTGCATACTGTGTAACATGCATATAGGATTCCAATATTAATTCGATTGTCACTAATAGATCGGCATTGTTTCACTATAATCACACATATTGTTTCAAAACAAAACGAATTACTGTTCATTTCGACATAATATATAACCTAACGATAGGAATTGCGAGCCTGTGCACGAATTAACCAGAGTTTTTTACGTTCAATTCTTATATTCATTCCGTTCCTTATTTTGTCGCCAGAGTCTTATACTCTCTGCATTACTTTTCATTCAGTGTGCATGCCTCTTCTATACTTCGCCTAGGCCAAGGTACTAAAGGTAGGTGTCTGATCTTAAAGATTACTCCAAGTTGTTTCCACACTCTTCTTTCTTTTCGTGGTATCGCAGTTTTGTGGTGTTTTAAAACGATGATAAGATTAATAAAACTGACTGATTGATTGATTGATTCCTGAGCATTTTGGCCGAATAAAATCGTTGTCTGGGGTATCCGGTGTCTGGATTAGGCAGAGTCGACCGTGTCTCAAATAGAACTTCCAATTAGCGGCAGCATTTTGATAACGACATTCAGTGTTACCTTCATTATTTACAACAACACTCTAGCTCAATAAGAAACTCATACTTCTATTCCTACATGCTTTATTTTGGATTTTAAATTTGCTTCTAGTTTTGTCTATAAGAAGCTAACTTCTGTGGTACTGATAAATCCATACAACAGGCGACCTAAAATGGCTACTACTGAATCCCCATACCTCGGCCTGCGCTTTCTTCAACTGGGCGACGATGTCGTCCAAGTTCTTCTGCAACACCTTCTTCTCATCCTCGGCGTGATCCAACCGATCCTGCAGCTTGTCGCATTCCAGCTGCATCATCTGAACGTTAGACGCCTGCGTCTGGCTGCCCTGCAAAAACAAAAACCCGTAGCTGTTTTCACGAATCGAATCTGGCCGGGTCTGCGGCAATGGTGGTCGGAACACTGAAGAGTTGCTACTCGAGCAGAATTGATGCCGTAAACTTCTACTCGATTGCAAGTAGAGGTAGCTATTTCAAAGACTCGTGAAACTACTTTATGAGGAAATAGAAAATAAAAGGTATGGAACGTAGTTAAGAAAGTTGTTACAAAAAGTAGATTCGGTCGAGAGTGCATACTCTAGCTAGTTAATCGGAGGTGAGATACTATCGATATCGCAAGATGTATCTTTGTGAATAATGCACGGTGATTAACGACACTACAGACGGGTAGAATCTTCATATATTTATTCAGTTACTGTGGTACCTGGGGATTTCATGCCTTTGCCATGACAATTTCACTCGTGGAAGGATGGGGGGGGGGGGGGGGGCGCTCCCCTTGGCCTTGAGGGCGTGAAAGCATCTGAGGGGAGGTGTGAAGCCGCCTGAGAGTAACGATGTTCTCGAAATGAGTTTAATTTGTGTTGAAACTTTCAAGTTTCAACAATGGCAATAGCAAAGCCTACGCAGGTATATTGAAATAGTAGTAGGCTCTTTTGCTACGGGCCATCCGTAGTTCCGAGCGTACCTGCAACCGAGCCGTCAGCGTTTCTATCTGCCCGGCGAGAGCGGCCGTCTCGTCTTCCGCGGATTTCAGCTTCTTTTTCGTAGCCTCCAGCTCTTTCTTGGACTTGACTGCGATCACTTTCAGTTTGTTGCAGTATTCGTCTTTGGCTTTCAGCGTTTGTTCCAGATTTTCTGGACGCGAAAAGAAATTTGCAGAAGACGGATTTCAAAATTTGATTACCGGAACGAAACTGTCGATTCAACGTAAAATCGGTGGTTTGATTTACCTGCCCCTAATCATATCATCGTATCAGTTATTTATCATATTATATTGCTGTTGGTTGGCAGTAAACCAATATAGTTACGGCAGTCGACTATAGACACAAGCAGACTTGTACAACTAGGAAACTTTCAGCTTCTCCAAATTAATTATAATTAGAATTAGTTGTACCGGCTTTTCCAATTCAGATTTAGAATTACTTTATTCGCAAAAACTTGTAAACTGAATCAAGTTCAGTTCGTAAGACTGAGAATAGTAAATATCTGCACAGGAAAACCAAAAATCCGACTAGAATTAAAATCACAAAAAGCACAGAAAATTTCACGAATTCGATAAGAATTTGATTACCGTCATTTTGATCTAACCAATCTAATTATACAACTAGAAATATTTAGTTGCCAAAGTCTGGACACAACGTCAAAAAACTTCCACTATAAGAACACTTGGATGTCCGTGCGTGTCGTTGAAGTGATCACAGCTCTGCTCTAGTTTACAAGCAGGCACATTTAGCGAATGGCCTACCTCTAGCCTCCGCGTTTCCGGCGTCACTTTTCTGCGCGGCTTCGTTCTCTTTCGACTTGAACACTCCGAGTTCCACCGTCAAACTTTCGACCTGCGTCTCCAACTGCGCACATTTGTCGCTCGCCTGTGACGCCTGCCGAGAAATGGAGTCGTTAACACAAAAAAACTTACCCAGTATATATATTTCTACGATATGGGAGTACTCCAGTAGGTTTTGCCTACTTGTACAGGCCTGCTTAATCAAGTAATTATGTTTATAGATTACCATAACTTTCCATGTAAAATAGGTACCCTGAAAATGGCACGTAGATTCTGGGAAAAAGCCTGAACCCATTTATAGTACGCACCCTGCATTAGCAGCACACGCCGATTATAGAAGCTTCTCCAGTTGACGAGCTCGCGCCCGTACGATACATCACCAGCGAAGGTTATGTTTTAGTATTAGCGGAAATTGCGGCGATTAGATGTCATTCTGTTTTGCGATGTCGCTGTTGAACCGTCATGCCGTAACGATCGTTAATCATTATACACTTAACCGCATTGCCTCTAAGCGATTGTAGATGGGAGCCAATGCCTGCGAGGCCTGAGACGCTCTAATTCATGCCAGCAACGATATCTTGCACTCCAGGCCTGTTGCAGATGTGATTGTTCAGGACAGCGTAACCAGGCCTGCTGCAGATGCGACTGTTCAGGCCAGCGATCATGCGCGTGCACCTGGTTTGCTTTAAATGATATTGTTCAGGCCTGTTATTGACGTGAGGCCAGCTAGGATTGCACGCGTGTGCAGCAATCAACGACCGAACTTGCTCGCGTACAAATGGCAAACCAAGACGAATCTCGATAATTGGCAACACGCTTCTTGCAAATTGGCGGCGCCTAACACCGATATTCACAAATTACTGGGCGGGATGGCTGAACGTGATGCGCGATTGACAACAAACAAGAAGAAAGGTGTGATTTCAAGTTTTATTTCGAGGGAGATTTTTTTCAAGAACTGTTGCACCTATGCATAATGCGCACCTTCATCCCCCCCAAAAAAAACAAGTCCTAGAATACATTACTTGGAAATTGCTAATTCTCGAGTAGAATTCAACTACCGGTGTGGTGTGTCACTTCTACACTTCCGCTATTACGTTTTCGGTGAATTTCAATTTACCAAAGTTGACCTGTTCTCAAAATTTCTTTCAAAATTTTACCAGTCCCCGAAAGTTGAAAAAAAAACACGCGAACCACTTGCTTAGACGCCATAATTACGACTTACCTCTTTCACAAGCTTTTCCTTGCCCGCCGTCAACTCTTCGCATTTCTCTTTCAAAACCGACAATTCGGATTCCGTCACCGACCTGTTTCGCAGTTCGATCGCAAACTCGCTTTCCTTCTCGTTCAATAACGCTTTTACCCCGGTCAGATTTTCTTCCAACTCCGCGGTAACCTTTACGAGATCCTTGAAGCGCGACCGCGAAGAGAGAAGGTCGAACTCCGATTTCCTATAGACGTCGTGTAAGTTCGACAGCTCCGTTTTTAAATTAGCGATTTCCGACTCCGATTTCTCGTCCGCCGTTTCCATCAATTTAACCGATTCCGACCTGCTTTCCTGCAACCTCGTTTCCGAGTTTGCGATTTGCGCTCGCAGCTCGGCGATACACGAATCTTTATCGAGCGCTTGTTGCTTTTCAAAGTCTATTTGTTGCCGAAGAGACGTGTTCGATTCTTGCAACTCTACCAAATCTTTCTCGCGTTTCGACCCCAAGATTTCCAATTCCGATTCTTTTTCCAGAATCACGTTTTTCACAGTTTCGAGTTCGTTTCGTAAATTTTCTATACGTTTCGAATATTCTTCCAAATTCTCCCGTAAACCGCCATTTTCGCTGTTTTTCATCTCTAAAAGCTCGTCTTTACGTTTAGACTCGGCTTCCGACTCCTTTTTCAAACTATCAAGCTGATTTTGTAACGTTACGACTTCGTTTTTCAAATTTTCCTTCTCGCCACTTTCAGATTGCAGTTCCTTTTCTGCCTTCTCCGATTGAGCTCGTAAATCCTCCAATTGTGACGTCACAGCGGCCGCGATCACGTCTTTCGCATCAATCGATTCTTTGAGATTAGATATTTCTGTTTGTAAATTTTGATTCACTTCCAACATACTATTGTATTTCGCAGTCCGATCGGAATCCTCTTCTTCAAGCGACGACTGCGAGTTTTCCAGTTTCTCTTTCGTCAATTCCAATTCTTTCTTGATTCCATCCTTTTCCGACTCCAAGGCAGCAATTTTCCGATCGCGCTCGGACTCTTCCTCCACCAACTCCACCATCTGCATCAATTCCGCGTCTTTCTCAGCCGCTTCCGTTTGGAAACGTAGACAATGCTCCTCGACTTTGTTAAATCGTGACTGGAGTTCATAATAACGTGCGGACAGCTCCTTTTTTTCTTCAAGGCTCGAGTCGAGACTGACCTTGAGATTTTCATGTATTCGTTTCAATTCCTCAAAATCAGACGCTATTTTCGAATTTTCGGCATCTCCTCGCTCAAAACCATCGATTTTGTTGCGCGCAGCACACAATTTCTCACGTAGACTCGAAATTTCGCTTTCCAAAGATTTCCTTTCTTCGCAATTACTTTCCAATTCGGCACAGACGTCGCTGTATTTGGATTCTACATCGGCCAATTTATCGGTCAACGTTTTCACAGATTCTTTCTCGTTAGCCAACCCGTTTTCGACCTGTTCGCGCATAACAGATTCTTCTCGCAGCAATTTTTGCACATCATCCAAAGATTCACATTTATCGTCCAAGTCTTTTCGAAGCGACAAATTAGCTTCCGACAATTCTACAACCTTAGTTTCAGATTCCTTTCTCAATTCACACATTTCATCTTTGGCGTCTTTGATATTTTGTTCGTAATCCCTTACTGTACTTTCAAGCCTGTCGTTTTCCTCTCTCAAACCGTCAATCTCATCTTGAAGTAGGTTTTGTGAATCTGCGCCTTGCTGCAGAGCTTCCAATTTCGTTTCCAACCTCAATTTTTCATCCCGCAATTTCGTTACCGATTCCTCCGAATCTTCCAGGAGCTTAACTTTACCAAAGCATTCTTTAGACAGCCGTTCAATTTCCTCCGATAACTCACAATTCCTTTTTTCCAAATCTCCCAACACGGAGTCCTTAGATTTAAGTTCCTCGGCATACTTCAGACTTGATAGCTTGAGATTTTCGTTTTCAGTGACGACCGCCAAGTTTTCTTCTCTCAAACCCTGCACGTCAGTCTCTAACCGATCTTGAACCAGCGCCGCATTCTCGACAGCCTCGTTCAACTTAGATTCGACATTTTCCAATTTTTCACCGATACCTGCTTTTTCGTCCTCCAAAATCTTCAAATTCGTTTTCGCGCCTGCCAATTCGGACTCAAATTCTTCACAAATCTCTTTGCGACGTAGCTCGGCTTCTTGCAAATCAATCTGAAGTTCAGCGTTCGCAGCCTGTAGGTCGCGTACTCGCGTTTCAAAATCAGTACACGCTGTAGATTCGTCTAACGATTTTTGAATTGCGACCACTTTCGCACGAAGATTCTCGTTTTCCTGGGTCAATTCGTTTGCTTTAATCGTAATATCGTCACTAGACTTCACTTTATTAGCTAAATCCATGTTCTCTGCCTGCAAGCCTTCGACAGATTTAGTCAAATCTTGAACTTGAATTGCAGACAATTCGGTAGCAGATTTGAAATCCGCGATTTCGCTTCGAGCGTTTTCGAAACCAGACTTCAACGACGTGTAAGATTCGTAAAAGTCATCCGCCTTAAACCCTAACTTTTCTTCCAACTGCGATCGAGAAGACACTAAATCTTCTACTTTAGACTTTAATTCTTTTAGTTCATCCTGTGTAGCTACATCCTTAGATTCAGCGGTCTCCAATTTCTTGACCAGACTATCATTGGCGTCGCATTGCGATTTCAAGCGTTTCTTCAGCTCTATTATCACAGCTTTCATCTTGTTGACGTCCTGACCCGGGCTAGCCGACGCGTTCTTAGACTTGGTCTGCTTCAGAGCGTCCACGGTGATCTTTAAAGCTGCTATCTCGTTTTTAAAATCCGCGTTTTCCTTCGTCAGCTGTTCTGAAGCTTGCAGCTTTTCAGACATGGTCTTGATGTGGGTTTTTAACCCCGAAACCTGCTGCTCGTAATCTTTTAATCTGTCGGCCAGATCTTGTTTTGCAGTCACGACCGACTTTAGCTGATCGTCGGCGGTTTCGACTTCGTATGCATACTCCTTGCATTTCGCGGAAAGCTCGTCCCGTTCGTTTTGCAGGCATTGTAAAGACGACATGAGAGTCTCCAGTTTCATGTTGGTGCATTCCAGTTGCTCGCTGGCAGAAGAGTATTTTTTGCGCAAGCCCTTCTCGGTTTCGCCCTTTTCTTCGAGCTTATCCTGAAGCTCTCTCAGTTGTGCGGCGTTCTGAAATCACAAGATGACATTGAAATCGGCCATCTTTGTTTGGCACGATTACAGGGGTTGGTGATCGAGTAGAAGAATAGCGATTCGCAAGAAATGTCAAAACTACTTCGAGTTGAAACAGAAAATGGAGTTTTACGTCCTAAGTCAAGTAAAGGTGGATTTGATCGAGGCAGGGGCGTATCCAGTCGAAAAAAAACGGGGTTATTTTTAGAAAAGGGGGGTGTTTTCATAGGGAGAGGATGTTCCTAGTTCTAACCGATTGATCAGGTTAAATGTATGCAGATATTACAACGGTCAGATAATCTTACTCGCGTTTGCGACTTCTTTGATCGTATATACAAAACCTAGTACCACTAAATACAGCAGGTCCTTAAGCTGAGATAACAGCAGAAATTACAGCACAGCGAGAGATCTCTCCATTTTGCGCTCAAATACGAAGTGAAGATACGCAAATGAATCACAGTATGTTGCCGTTGGTATCAATTGTTCGGCCTGTTCTTGCAGATGATCTGGATTAATTTTGTTTTAAATCAATATGATATCTACTGTCTGCCAAGATGGTGTAGTATTTTTGGTGTGTGGAGATGGTAAAGACCAATTAACGCTAGAGCTTGTGCGATTGCATCACATGGATAACAGTGGACAGGCGCAGGCTTAGGCTCGCAATGAAAATGCATTCCTAAATGCGTTTGCGGTGCAAAAGTGACAATTGCGAATTGTCCAGGCCAAGACTAGGCCTATAACTTCTCGTCAAGATTACATCGGACATTGATGTAGCACTATCACGCGCCGCAAGTTACGGAGCGGCCTAATTTTCCTAGCCGCCGATGTTTTTACTACTGGCCAAGCGCGTTAAAACAGGACAATCAGCAGATGCGCCAGAGGCCCGAGACATGAAAAGACTGGAAATCTGGAAACCTACAAAACAACCAAACTAAATCATCACAAATTGGATCAATACATGAGAGATTCCATATCGGACATTTGATTAGTACAATCTGTTTTGGTACTGTAGGGATCTGCTATCTCTAATGATACCAGCCTAGGCTGCGTGCTTATTTGAACATGCAATGGCGAGAGCGAGATCTTCGGAGGCAATGTAACATGATACACCAATTACTCCCCGCTGTCACAGACGAGAGAGGAATAGGAGGAAAAGGGGTTTCGTAGCATTTATTGTTATGTGAAAACGCTCTTTGGGCATCTAATCACGAATGAGCATTGAGTAATTGATACTTGGATAATAACAGAGAGCTAGATTAAGGATTCAAGAGGAGGGAGAGTTGAGCTTGGGAACAGGGGATATTGGACACCGATTACCCCCCTGGATACGCCCCCGAGTCGAGGTATCACATACATATATTCATAGACGCCTAACGCTAATTTTCCTTAGGTATGCGGGTTGCATGACGTCACAAAGGAATGACGTCATAATGTGACAGAATTGATGATTTTGGGTTAATATAGCATCAATTCATTAGGGTAAAGTACATGCGTAAATGCCGATTATACAATCTCATCGTGTTGACGAACTTACGCGTATGATAAGCTTGTCAACGAGTCCAGAAGTGCTGTCAATTAGCAAGTCCCTGATCTCTCGCGAACAATTATACACGCTGCTTATCAACGCGTATTACGCAACTTTGGCGACAATTTTCGCAAGCATAAATGTCCGAGTTGTTATGGAATCTGTTCTATAATGGTACTGATTTCAGGTGGTTTAAACCTTTCTCGACTTTTAAAACTTGAGCCTTGACACACACCTTCTGACTGATGGTTATGTTTAAAACTATTAGCGGAATTGAATTACGCACTCACAATCGCACATGTCTGCGTACATTCGATGTTATTCCGTTTCGCGATGTCACTCTTTAATCACAATCGCTAATCAGCATACACTTAACGGCATCGTCTCCTAGCCATCGGGAGTTAGGAGCCAACGCATGCTAGGCTCGCGACGCAATAGATGGCCAGTGGCCATTGGCCACTGGCCAGCGATGATATCTTTCCACCAGGCCTGTTGCAGATGCGATTCTGTAGGCCAGCGATAAATGCAATTGTGCTGGTCAGCGATGGGAGGATAGTGCGCGCCAGTACTATCGCAGATGCGATTCTTCAAGCCAGCGAAACTATGCTTGTCGGAGACGCAATAAATCAGGGGAGCGATGATTGCCGAGCGCGCGGCAATCGATGATCTAATTTCGCAATCATCTCAGCGGGAAATCGTGTAGCTTTACGTTGTGCAGTGCACAGACGAATCTCGCTGATTGGCCGTTCGCAACGTTTTACCTGGCTCACATATGCGGCAGCAGGTAATGTCGTAAATGGAAATACAATGCGATTTGTTCTAAATGGCGCAATTGACGTTTACGCCGATACATGCCAGCCAGAATTCTAGGTATGCCGCATACCTAAAAAAAATGTCTAGGTATACGCGGCATACCTTGCATACCCAGGTTCGGCGCCTATGCGTATATTGTTACTGACAGCTCTGACCAGATGCGGGGTCAACACTTTCAAGTGCAAAATGTCAACCGTTAACTTGCGAGTACTTACTTGTTTCGTTTTCTCAGCCAAAGTCTTCTGCACCTCATCGTACCGAGCCTTCAGCTTTTGCAGCAGCAGGGTCTGCTTGAGATTGCTCTGTACCAAGTCACCATGAGACATTGCTTCCAGCTGAGCCTAAAAATGAAAGATTAAAATTTCCACCCACACAAATTATGATCGCTGTTTTCGACAATAATAACAGCGGCATCGATATAGCTATTGAACGGCCAACCTATGCAAATTCATTTTCACGATAATATCGTATATCTGTCAACAGATCCAGTCTTGGCTGGGCACATTTGCATACTAGAAACCATCGCGCTGCATACTCGACATCGAAGGGCTCCTGATGAGTTGAAGGTGTTGCGATCGGAACAGAAAATGGATCTCTCAAGAGAAAGCGTATCTCTACATTTCTACATGACATAACAATACCGATCGGACTTAATTTTTTCTTCAAGTTCTGATTCTCATTCCACTTAATGAAGAATGTGCTACATTGTGTTTGGGCTCCCTGTATAATCAGAATGGTCACCAGTGAATTCGGAACTTGGCAGCCCGTAATCCAAATCCTATCCTACCCCTAACCGCTACTATAAAGACATTAATATATACATAATGAAACATTCATTTTTGAATTCAACATTACAATATTGATGAATCGCCTTCATAATATAAACAGTCGTTACATTTCCAGTGATGCCAAATTCAGCTTGCCGAATACACGGCGTGCAGATCCACCACAGTGATGTGCCTTCACAGTATCGCCATCATTACTGAAGCAGTTTACTTCAAACAACGCTACAATCGATAAACGTGCTGTATTAAAACAGGTAATTTTCAGTACCTTGCGGTTTGGAGTACCGCCACTCTGCTTTGTAGGCGTTGCATCCATGATGACTTCGTATCACCTCATTTTTCGACTATTTTACTAGAGAAAACCTACAAAAAATGCTCCATTAGTACATCGAATGACGGTGTGAAACTGATAAATGAAAATGCACAGAAAATCGTCAAGCTATCTTCGTGAGAAAACATTTACGAAAACGACACTACAAAACAGAGGATCTCTGTCACACACGGAATTCTACTAGCAAAATAAGCCTTCAACATGATTTCATCATGAAAGGCAAGACATGTGAATCACATCGCCATCTGTAGGGCAAGGGTAACAATTATAAATATCCTCGAGTCACATTGAGGTAAACGCAACAACAAAAACTGCTACATGACATCATGAAATACATAAAATCTATAGTTAAAATATCTCAAAATATTTTGGGAATATTCAAACCTTCCCCAACCAGTGGTCGGATTTAAATTCATTGGCTGGTTCCGTTACAAACTGTAATGCTACCAGATTCTATG
This sequence comes from Botryllus schlosseri, assembly GCF_051294905.1. Classification (NCBI taxonomy): domain Eukaryota; kingdom Metazoa; phylum Chordata; class Ascidiacea; order Stolidobranchia; family Styelidae; genus Botryllus; species Botryllus schlosseri. Next base: position 20,735,639 of record NC_137239.1, read on the forward strand.
ATGTCATATAACTTTGTGATACAGTACTATAGAATTGACTGCTTCAAACCCTCTACCAAAAATGATGCTGTTACCTAGACACATAATATCACTAAGTAGAGATTCAGTTATTTCAAAGACAGCAGGCCTATATACTGAGGTGGAAATCACATCAGTTAAGTAAAGGAACAAAACATTGTCTGGCCCGCACAATTGAAAAACTAACCCTTAGCCTATTATCAAAGCAAAATATGTGGACATAAAAATTTGCACAATTCACCATCATTATGATCGGAAAATACAGGAAAATACCTTCGCTACTGTATTTACTATATGAATTACCAACATTTGTGATTACAGCAGGTTGTCATATATATTACAAACTACAAACCTAAAATTCACCAGCTGAAAGGGTGGGGGCTCCACATACTGACTCTGTACGTCAATTGCCATTACGGTAGAAAATAGACCTTAACCGGTACAACTTTTTGATCTTATCCAATGTTTTCAAGATATTAGAAGTCATTATAGAATTCGCTGGTGTGATCATTCATAAGCTTTGTCACGAAAACTCACTGTAGGAACACTGCTTGAATGATGTGCCACAAGTAACTAATTATTGTAATTTGTGAGTTTATACCCACATTAATAAGCAAATATGCATGTATCATGTATCGATGGATAATTTTCGAATCGAGGAATAGAAATATTTTGAAAATGTAGTGGATTAAAATGCAAGCTTTGATACAATCTGAATGGTTTAAGAGTAATGGCAGATTCATAACACCATGAATAATACCAGCATAACGCAGGTTCCTCATAACAGTCATAACATACCTGGAGTGGAACAGAAACAGCAACATATACATGGTTAATAATGATCAGACCATATACGAGCATCACTCTGTATGCTAGCTCTCACAGTTGGGCAGCATGAAACACAGGCACTTACAGACAGGTTATATTTCGGGCATGAGGGGGGTCATCAAAGAAATTAGGTAGGGGTAAAAACAACATTTCGCATAAATAGTTGGATATGTATTAAACACTGTCATAACTTCAGGTAATGGCTGATGATTTTTTTCAGCGCTACACGAAAAAAAAGTGTCACATAGTTAACAAATCTGAAAATTGGTTCTTCAATTTCGACAGGTAAGCTGATGCAGCTTATAGCTGGAAAGATGCTTAGCACCTATCAAACAGCAGCCTTTACAATCATGCTGGGCGGCATAAAAACGAAACTTACGGCTGATAGGCCCATTCGTTAATAATAGTGGCTTCAAGGCTCTCGTGGTGGGGGAGAATATATCAAAACTGAAATTTTACTGGATAACAGGGTTGTAACCAAGGCACGAGGTTATGAGTCATTTTCAATTTAACACCGAGTCAGCTAGTAGAGGGCCGTGTCCCAGTCATATTGTTTCGGCTGGAGTCTGAGCCATCACGTACACAGTTCAGTTTTCAGTTCAATGGCTCGCATTCAAAATATAGTAATTTTCCCAAGTCTTAACAGTTTTCGGCCCCATTTGTCATGTATCAGGACTGATAGACGAAATACCAATAATGTGGTAACTTCACTATTGTTAGAAGCTACAATGAAATGTCTGTATTGGCCGTCCTATCTCGAGTCATGCACAATGATTCGAGTACAAGTCGAGTCAAAACACAAATTGACTCGGGCCGAGTCAACAAAAAAAATCGCGAGTCATAACACGAGTCATTACAGCCCTGCTGGATAATGTACCCTTTATCGTCAAGGGGTATAATTTCAGTAACTAGTAACAATATCATCGCACCCAGCCCTAGTCAACGCTCAATGCCTATAGTGCTGCCGCCCAGTCTGCAGCTGAAATATCATAGAGTCGCTGGTTTGAGCCTGGTGGCCGTGCCGGTGCTGGTCATACCCCGGGACAGTAGAAGGCGCGGGCAAGGCGCCGTCCAAAATATGACCGGTCGGGTCTCTGTCCTGCTGACCCAAAGGCCTGTAGTGATTCTGGTGCCCGTCGTCTCTCGGCATTCGGTCGTTGTACTGAATTTGTTCCATGTGCGTCTGTAGGGGCATTTTCTGCCCTAAAACAGACGCTAAAATGTCGGCATCGATAGTGTTCTCCCTTTGTTGATGACTAACGGGGAAGGCGAAGGTAGGATACAGTTGCGGTTCCGGGATTTGCTTTTCGTGGAAACTCTGCTTCGACACGTCCTGGTGATGGTTCGACATCCCTTGTCTGTAAGGTGTGGTTTTCTTGACCATCCTTGCCCCCGGTTTGGTCATGTGACTCTGCATAGCGTCCATGGCGTGATCGTTTGTGGATTTTGGAATCATGCCATGTTGGACACTGCCGTAATTCGGCATCGAGCAAGGGTACATATTCATTCGGTCTCTGGCGTCGTGCGACGTGCCTTGCGATAGATCGGTGGGTCCGCTGACGGGATTGTTTGCAGATAAATCCACGGGCTCAACAGATTGACCTGTTATTGTAGGTAACGGCAACAGCGAAACATCCTGTTGACACTTTCGCAAATGCCCGTCCAACGAGCATTTGTACCCAAACTGCTTACCACAGTTAGAACACACGTAATTCTTCTCCCTCGTGTGCACCACCCTGTGTTTCCGCAGGGCGCCTTTTTCCACAAAGCTCTTACCGCATAGTTCGCAAGTAAAAGGCCTGTCGCCGCTATGTATTCGTTCGTGATTCACCATATCTGTCTTGTTGCGGAACGCTTTTCCGCAGACAGAACACTTGTGCGGTTTTATACCCAAGTGATCGAGCTGATGGTAATGGTAGCCTTGTCTCGAAGAAAACACGCGCCCGCATTTCTCACAAGTAAAATGGGGTGGAGAGAGGTGATCCTTAATGTGTCTCGTCAATTGCGATTGTATCGCGAAGGCTTTGTTGCACAAATTGCATCGGTACGGTCTCTCGTTGAGATGTTTCGCCCTCGTGTGCCGTATAATCGATCGTATCGAAGATAACTTGTGGCCGCAATCGTTACATTCGTACATTAGATCGCCAGAGTGCGATCGTTTGTGACACTCGAGCCTGCATTTGAATTGGAAGGATTTACCGCAGCTGTCTACGTCGCAACGGAACAGTAAATCCTTTCCCAAATTAGCGATGTGATCTTCGTAAGCGACCATGCTTTCAAAGTAATTCCCGCAGTCCATGCACGCAGGGGAATGCGCGTCGCCGTGATCTGTAATGTGTTGAAGGTATTCCTCCTCGTTCGTCAATTGTCTGTCGCATAGAACGCAAGTATACCAGCCTATGAATTTAGACCCGACACGACGCCAAACGTCACGCGGCCTCTTCTTTCTGGCTTCCTCTTCCTCGCAAGACTCATCGTCGTAACGCTTTCGTTTGTGCTTCTTGGGTTTACGGCTTTTGCGTTTTTTCTTACGTTCCTGCGGTACCCTTTTCGTTTCGTCAAGTATTTCCTCGGACAGTATCGGGTGCAGCTGTAGACCCATGTCACAATCGATCTCATCTTGAGGTATGTCCGTTTGCGCGCAATCATCTCCCGACGTATCTCCGTTTTGTTGACTATTCTCCAAGTCGGGTGATAGTAGCAGCTCTTCGACTGCTGCAGCACGGGAGGCTAGCTTACTGTGCTGTACGTAAGAATCAAGTTTGCCCGTAATCTCCTCCAAAGCGACGTCAGTGTCGGCTAATGTACCGGCGATGTCGAACTCTTCGCATTTTTCAACTTGAATGAATCGATACTTTTTCGTGAGTAATCGGTCGCGTTCTAGCAAGGCGTCAAGGGCAGCGGTTAGCGACGAATAGATGGCGAAAAACTCGTTGAACTTTTCGATGACGGCTGACGGAGCGTGGCCAAAGTAGAGAGAAGATACCATGATTTGTGGCTGTTCTCATTTATAGCTACATAGCACGCTATAATAGGAATATTAGTTAGTTAAAACATAACAATCGAATTGTACTGCAGTTGCATAATGACATGATCAGAGATTGTAAAAGTTATCATCATTGCTATTCCATCTTAAATAGAAGTACCGCTCTAAAGTTCTACTCAGTTACAAGTACAAGAAGACATGTCAATACTACTTCGTGCAGAAACTGAAGATCCAAAAAGTACACGGCTAGTGTTAACAAGTAGATTTGGTCGCATAGTTTCTGAAGTCAATCGTATGAGGTCACCTTACATATTGGGGGTGCATCTCCGCGACTAAAGCAAATGACATTACAAATACATTAGGTGCAATGTTTGAAAATATATCCAGTTGTCATGGTACTTTTTACTTTACAATATCAAATGTATACAAAGTAAGCGGTTTTGTCTAAAGAACTGTCAAGTTCAAATGAAAGTAGTTGATAAGTAGTTTAAGAAAAATCTACTTGATTACTGCCTGTATGGAATCGGTGTCCTGTGCTCATACTATGTTTTATTTTTAATTATTTTTTATTAAATTACTTCAACTTGGAGAATCATCGCTGCTCATACATGTTATATTAGGCAAAACGTACCGACATTCCAGTAGGGCTCGCAAGTAGGAGTACATCGTTACTCACGAACTCTGTGTGTGATATTTTTCAATTAAATCAAACTTCGGCCTCAAAACCATTGAATTCATTTGTAATTACAACAAAGAGAGGATAAAGCAAAGGATAGGCCGAATAAACAGAACACTTTCATTTCAAACATGTTTAAATAGTGCAAATATAAATTATTGCAGTGGAGTAGGCAGTACTAATCTACTTGAGTACCGTACTCATATTCAGTAGTACGCCTACACAGCTACCGATATGATGGCGCTAGTAGTCTAAAATATATCCTAACAGCAAGAAATGCGAGAGGTATTCCCAGGAGGCACTTAACCTGTGTGCTAATTTGCATATTGTCACATACAGCTGCCATGGGGTCGCTGAGCCAACAAAATCATCGCTTGCTAAAGTCATGAGCTCTCTTCACACTATGTCAGTCCCACTTTCATTTGAATAACCATGATAAATATTACTATGCACAGAAAACCAGGGGTACGAGATTTGAATGTAACGTGCATGAAGAATTCATAGTTTTGAAAATTATTAATTGTAATTTTTCAATTGTAATTTGAAAAATTGGAGATTGTACTATTATTCTCCTACTTTTCAGAATTACTTGACCAAGACATGTCAACTTATGCACAATTTCACACATCATAATTCATAGGTATATCGTTTTTGATATTATTTGCGTTCTCATACTATGGGGGAGGCCCCGATACCAATATCATATTTCTGTGGTAGATGCAACTGCACAATCATCAAATTGAACCACAAAATAATATTTGTGAAGATCATGAAAATAGAGCACACATAATTACATGTTCCAATTCTAATATATTCAATTTAAATTCAGCTTGCCAGCCATAGACGAACACATGGATGGAAGACGTTTAAAATGACGAAAAAAAAGAGAAATCATTTACGAAAGTCATGTCTGAGAAGAGCAGGAATGGCTTGATGACTATTGAAAAAGCCCACTCTTCGATGATAAGTAATCAAAAGTTTCAATGCATTATAGTAGAAATGTTCAGAAATTTACATAAAAACATCAGTCATAAGATCACCCATACAACAACCAGGACTCAGTAATACTCCTATGCCAGATTGGAAACTGTGGTTATTTTCGTCAATAAGTTGTGTGTGACAGAAGGGTTTCATGCATTAAATAATTTATTTATTAAACGGGAAGTTGAGCGTGACGTTGCCACCAATTCCACTCTGGCTCCAATGCAGCCATTCTAATATTCAGCGCTGAAAAACTGAAGGCCAGTTGCCTAGTCCCCATAGGTCGAATGCAGTAAGTCTGGATATCACAAATTTATTAAATCTATCATTTTTACCTTTTCATTGTATGGCAATTTAGTGGTGTTTTTAATTGATTAATTCAGTGTGCAAGCCTTTTCTCAACTTCGCCTAGGCAAAGGTGTGTGTCTGATCTCAAAGACTACTCCATATCTTTTCATTGTGTCGCAGTTTTGAAATGATTAAAATATGAATAAAAGGGATTGATGAAACGTAAATAAATGTGCTGCTAAATCAACTTGACACCTAAATGGACTAAAATATGTCTGTGAGGTTTTAATATTAGTGGGCCAATTTTCCTAATTGTAAAAGAACTCTGGGGCCTACAATAGGTTACTTCAGAGGCCTGGTGCTTGATGAATTCAACGAATAATGTGAAATATATTTATATCAGAATATTCAAAATAACATGGAACGAAGAATGAATCAAATGTGATGCCTTTATGGAAACCGATCGACGACTTGTTCAAAATATAGTGTAATAATATCCAACTAATGGGCTCCTTTTTGTGAAGTTGCCCTTCGGGGTCGGGCTTTAATGTGAGTTACGTAGTCTGTATTTGAGATTACAAGGCCGCTGTATAACTGTCATTGCCTCTTATCCATTCCTCAACGGCGGTGCGATCGATGGCTACGACTATATATCGAATTTAATCAGATGTAACAACAGAAGCAGAGGCATGTGAATTACTTTAGCAATGTGCATAAAATACTGCCTCCAAACAATTCTTACGCGATCCAAACCCCTTTATCACCTCTCATGCAAGTTGCTTGATCTTTGCTGACGCCCCCAACAGGTGAATCGCGAAGTGTCAATTGTCTTGCCAGTTTTCTTCCTGACCTACTCTTTTACCGTGTTAGTATGGGCTTTTGGTGAAATGAAACGGCAATTTAAATATTTCAAAGCAAGTAAAATGTTTTTTTCTACAACTAAAGCCCCACAGACAATATATATTTACTATAAGAACGCTGCAGCTTCGAGTATGCCACCCGATAATGTCACCATACTTCGACCGTTTACTGCAGGATTTATTGACCATTTACGACCTCGCAGTACTCGTGGCATTTGCGGGCAAGCGGGCTAATCACGCGTCATTGGAACATTTTCCCAGAAATTGCCATTCATAATATCGAAACTCTCATATCATCGCCAGGACTTTTCGCACATTCATGATCAAAGTAACGATGCATTGCTACTGACTTGAACAATGAACCCCGATTACTGACACTGCCGCATATCGGTTCTATTATTATTTGCAACCAATGATAACCGACCGAGACGCACAATCCACAAGGCACTAAATTATTATAGATTACTAACCTAGGTGTAGTATAATGCAGTGTAATATCATATATAGCAGGATGTCGAAACGAAAGAGTCCTTTCCATCAATATAACATTTACCTCTGGGTTAGTGGTATTACTATAACTTAACTTATCCCACGAAACAGTAGATTTTATGTGTCTGAATCGAACACGACTCTCTCAACCCAGTTTGCCGAACCTTGTGCTACCCTCTGTGATCTTCGAGTAAAAGGAACGTATTGTCTTATAGTTCCAACGGAGCTCCGCTCAGAAGTGGCCGGTATCGAAGCACTTATCTACTTTTTTGGAATACTCAAGTAGATTTGGCCTACTTACACAAGTAGTCACGATTTTAGAAGACTTGCCCATCTACTCGAGCAGTTTTCTAGCCAAAACCACATACATTTACACGTTATAGGCTACTGCTTAACGTAGAAAGCAATATGACGTTGCAACACTTCCATAACTGGGCGAACTATAGCACTGTATCACACATCACAATATATTTTCGCAAATTGCACCTATATTTGTGCTGTCAGTAGGCGTATTGCGTTAGCCGGAACGATTTGCCATGCAATCTCCGATTGTCTACCAAAAGCATGGAGCCCTACCTTTTTAAAACTACACGAGTACTTCTTACACCTTCGTTTTCTACTCGAAGCAGTTTAGATATGCTTTGAAAATTGACACCCCTACCCGAGTAGAAATTGAAAGTATTACGTCTAGTGAGTACCACTCCACCACTGACCACATTGATTACCTCCAGCTCCACCTGCATCCAAAAAGCCCTAAAGTTGTCCTGTGTAAAGGTGAGATTTTTATGAATGCTATCTTGAGACTTGTATTGTAACTGACCACCAGTGACCAAGCTAAGCTGATATAAAGATACACCCCGAACGCAGACTGGAATCAGTTGATTACGTACACAGCTACACACACTGGCTCATTACAGATTCAATGGGGGATGTAAGGAGGAGCAAAATTTGCTACATCACGAATTCATCGCGAGTTGTGACAGCGACCAAAACTGACGTCACAACATCTACGACACCTTGTTTTGTCAAGGAATCAATCGCCTCAGAAAGACAAGCACTGCTTCCCAGGTCAACACCGTATTCGCACACTTCACCGCAGTCATGAAACTATGCACTGTCATTCATACAAAAGGTGATGGAGGTTGTACACAAGATTCCATAACAAAGAGTAAATAGGGAATTTCAACTGGAACACGTCAGGTATCTTTGCTACTCCATTCCTTCCAGCCACCTGGAAAGTGCCTTGATCTGTAAAAAATATCTAGCGTTGTCAAAGGGAATCGTCAGCAACTAGTAGAGAATTCAGAAGAACTTTGCATATCAACAGTCCTATCGCCAATTATGATGTCACAAGCATGAAATTTCAAATATTCAAGGCGCCGAAAATGTTCAAGTTAATTTCAATATGATTATAATATTCAATTGTATATTGTTACGAGTGACGCGAGAGAAATCGTCACAGTGTACAGTTGCATTGGCAACGGATAATATATATCCTATAATTAGCATGATGGTTTAGTTGACTGACGAATGATATGCGAAACATCGCCGAAACTAACTTTTCGAGTAACTACTGTGTATTAGGGCTGTTCAAAAATGACTTTTTTCTGGATTCCAGCCATTCGGTCATTAAATTGTCAGGTTACCCTGAAAAACGCTCCACACCAAATTTGGTTCAATTCTAACAAGTATAAGGCTCCGCAGATCCAATTCAAAATTTTAATTGAAATAGGAAAATTGAACAAAAAAAAATTCAAATTTTTCTGTCAACCCCATGAAATTGTTGAGCTGTCTTCACAGACAATACAAAACAAATTTGACTCAATTCCAACCAGTAGAAGCGGAGTTTTTGGAGTTTTTCGTTGATAATCCTGGGATTATCCTTGAGTAGTGAATAATCCGCGGATTATCAACGAAAAACTCCAATAACTCCGTTTCTACTAGCTGGGATTGGGTCAAATTTGTTTTGCATCGTCTCTGAAGACAGCTCAACAATTTCATGGGGTGGACAGAAAATTTTGAAACATTTTTTTCTAATTTTCCTGTTGAAATTAAAATTTTTAATTGGATCTACGGAGCCCTATACTTGTTAGAATTGAACCAAATTTGGGGTGCAGCGTTTTTTAGGGTAACCTGACAATCTACTGACCGAATGGCTGGAATTCAGAAAAAAAGTTATTTTTGAACAGCCCTACTGTGTATGCAGTATTGCAGTATGCACGAGTGTTGGGACGACTCAGTCACGTTATCCGAATGAATTGGCACGAGTCACCGCCCTAAAAAGACTTGAATTGAATCAGAGTTAACATATGACAAATATAGTTTTACTCGAGACACGGAAATTTCCAATTCATCAAATATTCTACTTTGCAAAGCTAATCCTATATTTATTGTCATCTACATTTCCGTTTACGATATGATGATTGCCATCAGTAGAGACATCAAATAAAAAACAGCTTAGTAACCCCTGCCATGATGAGTGTCATTATAAAATCATTACAACCACACGTCCACGTCATTCAGATGTATATAAATGATTTCGTTTAAATTTAGTAAAATAATTCCTCCTACATCAGGGCCGGCCAACCCGTGGCCCGCGGGCGAGAAGGTTTTGAGTGGCCCGCGAGGTAATTTCCGAAATTTCTAATATCATCAAAAATGGATTGCACTGATTGTGAACTTGCAAAGCCAACCAAAAATTTGATTAGTCTGGCCGCAACACTTGAGATATGATGACTAAAATATCAGTTACGACGCATTGACAGATCCATCAGCCATTCACATATTGGTATATCTTCGTACACTACAATAAAGCAGAATAATTTGCGATAGATTAATCAAAGGTTAAAATTTTCTGCAAGCTTAGCGCAACATGTTGTCACTCGATTTTTTGTTTTTAATATTGTTGCCCTTTTGTGAAAATGGAATAACACCTAATGCATCGAGTCTAACTATACTCGCGATTACGAGACAAAGTGTCGTTCAAGATATGCGACCTTGCGTTTGCGCTGCAGTAAGACCGTCGACTATGAAACCTAGGCACGAAATGATTGACGCATGTTGGACGCAGCTTTCGATATCGATATGTCCAATGTCCATGCGCCGAATAGCCCAGTCCTCGCAAATTTAGCCCAGCGATATACAGCAGGCCCGCAATATAGTCAAGTGACAATAATATTGACCCATGAACTTCAAAATTTTTTCGCGCTTAGCGCGGATAGTTGCCCGCGCAAAAGTTCGTCAATCGAATGTGGCCCTTTGGCTGAAAAGGTTGGCCAGCCCTGTCCTACATGCTCAAACAATATTTTTTCTTGACACTAACCAAATATGAGGCCGGCGCTTCCCCTTACAGACTTCTTGCAGTGTTTCAGTCATGAAACATCACTCACATTGAATTACCGGTGTACTCGTATATGGAATTACATCGAGCATACCCTATGGGCAGCATTCTCATCAACTGACATGAATAAGAGTGACGCCTGATGTCATCTCAGTACCATAGTTTACAAACGACATAGCAGAAAGTACTAGTTCAACGTGGTCTATCCTCTGTATTATGTATTTCAGGGGTAGTTATGACTCGACTCATTTTTTCGAATGCGTAGAATGACTCGACTTCAGTTAATTTGTGTATTGACTCGACTTGTACTCGAGTCATTGTGCATGACTCGACACAAGTCATATGACTCGAGACTGAAATGGACAAAACAGACATTTCATTGTAACTTCGAAGAATAGTAAAGTAACCACATGATTGGTACGTCGTCAATGAGTCCTGATACTTGAAAATATGCCCAGAAACTGTTAGGATTGAGGAAAATTACGATGTTAAGACTGTGGTGAGCCATTCTATATCACTAGAGCAGTTGAAAAAAGTGGCTTGGACCGGATTAAACTCAAAACTGAATAGTAGACACAATGACTTGGACTTGACTCTCTACTCCCTACTCGGACTTGACTCAGTGGTGAATTGGAATTGACTCGAGTCAAATATATTAAAGTGGGATTGACTTGAGACTCGGAACCTCGTGACTTGGTTACAATACCGAATGCATCCGATTATTAAAATCAGATGATACAAATAGAAAATATTTGATGGCTTGAAATTGACACAAATCGGAATATTAGAAAAGATTCGACACGAGTCGCTCTGAAAATTTGCGCGACTTAACAAATTTTGACATGACTCGAGTCAGAAATTGCCATGAAGGAAAATGAATCGCGTCTCGACGGTAGAGACTTGATCCCAACATCCCAGCTTTGAATCTGAGGGAGGCCATTCCTGAATTCGATTCCACCTACTTTGTAAATCCCAATGTGTGCGCGATTCTCAGAGCGAATGTGCTTCTTCCGCCTTGAAGGCAATGAAAAACAATATCTTCGGCATCTTTCGATGGTTTGTCCATTCCGTACTGGCTCTTAAATTCGGAATTGGACATCTGAAATGCTTCGGCTAAAAACAATAGAAAGGGTCAGTCTCAAGCCTAAAACGGATCTTACTGAATTTAATCATGCAAGATATGTTGGAAAATCAGTTGATCAACAAGGTATTCACTGCCTCACCCATAATTTCAAGATGGTACCATCAGCAGCCATCGTGAGAGAATTGTGCTACCACAACGTAGCAAGGAGAGCAATTTAGTTCGACTCTTCCACAATTCTCGATGACTCAAAATATCATTCCCCAATGGTGACTTATGAATAACAAACCGAATTTGAAGCGTTTAGATTTACAGCTAGATCTCTTGTGTTCCTCATAACGCATACACAGGGCCAACGCCGCATCACCAAGCGCATATGAGAACATATGTCCTTGTGACATGCTAGGGCCTCTGATTTAGTGTATTCAATTGGCTAATAATTTCACTATATGTGTTGTGAAAATATGATCTACAATATTATACACTATGTACAATTGTACATTGTACATGTACAGGCTTGATAGTGACGCATCCCACTAAAAAACAAAGGTATGGTTGCAGAGGTAACATTTGACCAGCTCGGTCATGCAAGCGATCAGCACATTTTGAGTCTGACATCTTGATCTACATGTTAAAGGGGCACTGCGCTCTAAAAATGATGTGGTCTCAAATTGAAGGTAAAAACAAACAAAAATTTTTGGCCACTGCCATTTCCTTCAGAACGCCACCGTAATGGAGCTGCAATTTATTGAAATACTACAAGACCAGCTGCCGCGGCTGCTTAACCCGTTACATGGCATGATATCTTCACCGTCGCAATTGCTCGACGCGATTAGGCAGTCACGCAGAGAACGAATTTTAGATAGTTGTCAGCCGATGTCATGAAGGAAATGTGTCTAAGTTTCGTTCTCTGCGTGACTGCCTTATCGCGTCCAGCAAGTGCGACGATGAAGACATCGTGCCATGACTGCCATGTAACGGGTTAAGCAGCCGCGGCAGCTGGTCTTGTAGTATTTCAATAAATTGCAGCTCCATTACGGTGGTGTTCTGAAGGAAATGGCAGCGGCCAAAAATTTTTGTTCGTTTTTACCTTCAATTTGAGACATCATTTTTAGAGCGCAGTGCCCCCCCCCCTCCCCTTTAAGCGATTTTGGTCCTTTACATCACAGCATTGGAATTATGATCGAGAACTCACCGACTTCTTGAACCGGTATGTGAACGAACCGCTTTGCAGGTATCCTGCCTGCGTCAACTTCGTCCTGTCGGCGGACATCGACGACTAACACATTGTCATTTTCGATATCATCCTTCAGCTCATCAAGGGTCGTGCAATACTGATCTCTGCAGCGAATGGAATCGAAACGATAAATGAAATTGAAACCTCAATTGGACTTTGGACGTAAGAGGTTTTTAATGAAACAGGCACTGAATAACCAACATAAAATACATTCATTAATGATTCAATGGATATCCAAGTGCCAATCACTTGAAAGAAGCGCATTACTGACCAAAATAATAATAAATTTTATCATCATCATTTTCATCAAATCAATACACCACACTATAGCGATAAAATGACAAGATAGGAGGGTGCCGAAACAACTTGGGGCAGTCTTTTAATCAGACCCCCACCTTGGCCTACAGCATGTAATGGAACTTGAGTAGGTAGGGGAATATGTGTACATTCGACAAAAACTTTTGCTTTCTTAACATATCTGCTTTAAATTCCTCAGTTCTGCATTTATTCATTAGCTCACTATGTAAGCTCTAGATAAGATTAATAATAATAACCATTTTTATCAAAGGGCGATTATAGCTTCCATGTGGAATTAAACGTTAATGAAATTTTTTTCATTTTTGACACCATTTTTCAACTTCTTTGCAGACAGCATAAAAATGGTTGTTGCATATCCAAATATTGCTCAAGTTTGTGATAGTTGATCATACTGCAAGGTATGGCAATGCATTTTGTCAATGGTTGTAAGAGTAAGTTTTAATTTGAAGATTATTTTTTGAGGGTGATTTGGGTATAGTCTAAATTAGGGGTGGGTTAAATTGAGTATACTACTGAACTAGAACTTTCTTTGTTGCGCCACCATCAGAGAGGTTGTAGAAACTCTTTTGAATCTTGTTGTTCTGATTTTGTTACACAAACAGTATCAGACATGCTCAGTAGGGTTGTCCATAATTTGGAAAATCTCAAAATTTATGCGTATCCATGTCTCATTCCATAGATTATAGTTATAAAACGTCAATGAACCTGCAATAAGCTCACGGGAAAGTCGTTAGCATTTGTCTAAATGCGTTTGAAAGTAGCTGCCACAGAGTGGGCGTGTTAGCGACCACAGAACGGCAAGCAGACTAGTTATCACGAAATCACGGCGTTTGATTAGCTAATCTGCTACGCTTCAATGATCACGACATTGGCGGCTTGTTGATCAGCTGGTCAATGAATCGGCTAACGGCGGTGATTCTGTAAGCGCATTGTAGGTTGGTCCGAATATCATGATTTAGGATTAATTCAGAACATGTTGAGTAACGAAACACATGATGAACAAAGAAAAGCTGCTTCACAATATCTTTAAATACATGACATGATGGCTTATTGTGAAGGTAACCGTTGTAGCCGGTATGCCTTGATTTCATTGATGGAAAGCACAAAAACAAGCGGAAAAATATTGCAAAGGCGCTTATGCAAGTGGCAAACGAATTTCTGGTTTCAGAGGGGATGTACCATCAGTGAATACAAATATAAAGCTTGACATTGACACTACTTTGTCTGATCTTATTAGGCTGTTGTCGTGGTATACAATTGAAGTCTTGAATGCTGTAAGGGCTGGATGAATCTGTCATTTATGCTTGGCACTTGTCAAATTATTGCAGCATAATGAATCATACCCGCAAGTGCTGTTAAAGTCCTCAATGATGCCGCGAAAAGAGGTCTAAAGATAAGCACAGACTATGCTGGTAGGACCAGCAAAAAGACAGTTTGCTTGCATTGCTTAGCATGTCCTTAATGAATCTTAGATCATTACCGGCTGCATCACAGCTAATGCTTGAATCAAACCAGACATGGACATAAAAATGATCTATTAAAGCGGTGTGGTAGTTACACTCTTCTTCAGAAATCCAATGTAAGCTACCTGGTCGGCCCACACATCTTCTGAGCATACAGGATTGTGTCCAGAATCCATATCACATGGTGTGCTGCACCAGTTTGGCGATGTCTAATATACCTTACCTGCACCCAGAAAAACAGGACCACTTGGTGTAATCTCAAGCATATCAGATATGTAGGCTATTTCTGGTATCTATACTCACTTCTATAAGTTCACAATCATTCGCTGTTTCACCTCTGTCATGCCTGCAATAGGTTATTGTTGCACTAAAGCTATCGGTACCTAGTTTTAACACTAAAACATTCAATGACCAGATCTCTCATTTTATTATTAAATCACCAACGTACAATGCGCTTACAGAATCATTGCCGTTAGCGAACTTCTTGAACTAGTATAAGCACATAATCAGCAAGCCGCTGTGGTCGTGACCATTCAAGCATAGCTGATTAACCAATCAAGAGACTTGATTTCGTGATTACTAGTCTTCTCGCCGTTCTATGGTCGCTAACACGCCCACTCTACGGCAGCTACTTTCAAACGCATTTAGACAAATGGTAACGACTTTCCTATGAGCTTATTGCAGGTTCATTGATGTTTTTTATCAATAATCTACAGAATGAAACATGGAAACGCATCTTTTGTGAGATTTTCCAAATTATGGACAACCCTAATGCTCAGGTATTATAAAAAGATGCGAACCCCCAAATTTGCATCATGCACCACATGAATAGGATCAGGCTGTCAAAGAAAGTAAGGCAGGAAGGAGCTGTTATAATAGAGTCTGGAAGTCCCTATGAAACACTTATAACAAAGTTAATTAGAGCAACACAGAAAATTGTAGCCACACGAGCAAGAATCAGTCGAAGAAAGTGACGAGATGAAAAGTTTGACTCGAGCAATTACTTACACAGTACTCTCAATAATAATGAAAAGGGAATCAAGAAATGATTTAGCTAGTCGTAATGCCAAAAGAAGGCATGTTCACTTGATCAGGCCGTAACTGGTGAGGTGCTGACATCAGAAGAAACCATGACCTGACTTCAAGACAGTGGTTCCCAATGTGGGCGATTTGGCGGTCTAGGGGGGCGATAGGGGGCAAAAATGGACAAAGGGGGCGACAGGGGGCGAAAATAGCGAAGGGGGCGATGGCGCGTTAAAACGGCTAAATTGGAGCCAAGTCGGAGAAATGACCTTTTTTTTTTCAAGTCAACCCACGAAAATTTAGCTGCAAAAGCGTGAAAGTTCGACATCAAGCCGAAAAGTAATTTAATATAAAAAAAAAAGAAGCAATTTTTCAAAGTGAAAGCACCAATTTCAGAAAGGAGAGGGGTTGTCAAATTTGATTTGAATCCTAACAATTAGTGAAACTTTGACATCTAATTATTTTGTTCAGCTGTTCCTTCTGAAAAAGTTTCTGTTTAAGCAACAATAACAGATCTTGTTCCAGTTTCTTTTTTAGAAACATATAAATATACTTAGTTTTCCCATACAATGGGTCATTTGGGTATAACATGGGGATAAGGCTTGCTTCAAGTACAATTTAGACAGTATACTCAATTTTCCCACAAAATTGGGGTAAACTGAGTATACTAATGTGTAAAAAAATATCACAATATTTTATCACTGCGAGTAAATTGAATCTTCAATTGATTTGCAACCGAAAATTCAACCATACAATGTCACAAATATCAACCAGCCCCCTTTTTATTTGACTGCTTATGAAAATGACAGCTGCTCAAACTTGAAAATACACTCAAATTCCCCCACCCCCTCCTCCTAGATAAGTGGGTTTGAAGGTAAGTAGATTGCAGGTTTGAAGAGCACACGCAGGTGTCGCCAGGGGCGTAACTGACACACCTCAATCCCCTAGGGGGGCAAGGTCTAAGGGTGCCCCAAATTATTTCATAATCCAAACTGAATAAAGAGTATTTTCGGTCAGATTTATTCCATTTCAATTTTTCTTTGCACGGTTTACTGTCACCAGATTTCTTGATTTTGATATCGGTACCCCATTCTGAAAAAATTAACTCAATTTACACAAATGAGTCTAACTGTATTCGCCAATAATATGAAAAATGGCATATGGTGAATATGGTATAACATGACTTGAACTTGAGACTGAACAGCAAACACCATGACTCGGACTCAATTCAACCCGTTGCTCTCTGACTTGACTCGGTTGTGACTTGAAAATGACTCGACTTGAAAAGTCAAAACTATAAAAGTCAAATTGACTTGTTACTTGGTTATAACCCTGTAACCCCGTATCTTAGCATTTCGCGTAGGTAAAAATCAAGCATCACATCGTACGCTAGTTGGGTGGCGATAAGGCACCCAATTAACGTTCTCTAATCTGTACTCCATCAATTTTTCTCACCCCTTCTCCACCTCATCGAACGCAAGTCGTCTTTGCGTTGCGTGAATTAATGCAAGTTGCTGAAAATTGTAACATTTCTTCGGAGAATGAACGGATAGTCTGAGAGACGATGCTGCGTGTGGGCCGCGAAAAATAGTCCGAGTCTGAACGCTGGTACATCTACAAAATGTCAAACAGAATCATATCAGTTGCGGTCAGTAATGCATTGACACTTCTATTGGTGAGGTTATCAGAAACAAAGTATACTTGTATACTTTATCGAATTCGGTTTTGCCGATTTGAACTCGACTGGTAATGATTTTAGACTACAACAGTTTTCAGTATTTTAGCTAAAACTAGGCTTAGAATACTTGCATTTTAATTACTTTGAAATCGCTACTTATACTTGTACTTGATTTTTATGATGTTCAACTTGAATACCAACGATGACTACTTCAACCCCCATGTCCACAACATCTTAATTTGACAACTTTCAAAGTGTTTCCTAATTCCCAAATTCTGTAGGAAAAGATTACCACAGTCCACAGTAATAATTTGCATTGTTATACAAGCGTAATCATCACCATTACCCGGTAATGTTTCATTCAGAATTGTATATAGATTTTCCTGTAACACCAGCCTAAAAATAACAAAATTACTAATTGTGTTATATAACCAACACAGCCTATGCTCAGCTCAATGCTCACCTTACTTTAGCAATTTAAAAGGAAGCTAAAAAACATATGTTGCCTACCTTTTTGCCAACGTATCAATTAGTCGCGAGCTTCTAGCCAAGCTTTGGCAGGATTTCAGCATCTGCGCGTTCATTGTACAAAATTAAAAATTATCAACACCCCTGCAATTCTGCAAATACAACGCAGGCTGATAAATGTAAGGCTTACAGTATCAGCCTAAACAAATCAAATGATAGCAGTGCAATAAAAATTGCAGGGAGGGAAAATTGTCAGGGGTGCTGATTTTGTCAGCACGAAATCGTATAAACGACGCTTAACATTGTTGTCGAGAAAAATATTCTCCGTATACATGCAGTCGTTTCAGTGATCTGTTTTTCATTAAAATGTTCAGGTGACACGTAAACCGGAAGTGTACTTGCTATTTTTGCAGTGAAAACTGAAAACATATGGTGTACACATTAAATAGAACTCACGAGAGTAAAAAGATCCAAAAAATTATTCGGACATAATCAATTCATCACAAAAAAATTTAAAATGAATATTTACTGTAAATCGGTGCTAATGAATATAGGATACAGACGATGCTCCAATTACGAGCCGCAACCTCCCCTGCGTTGAGTCCGCCACCGGCCCATCGCACTGCACAGATAACGTACCGGTACCAGTTCAAGCACCGCAACGGTCATAATTCGATATCTGACTGACGGGCCTAAAATTTCCCTGTAGCTGCATATAAAACTAGTCAAGGAGGGCGTGTCATCACAAATCATATGAGCCGGTTGTGCATCTACAGGCCCACGGAATTTGTAATCTATAATGAATCACTGCTGTAGCCTGTACGCCCTGCTGTAAATCTACAATGCAACTCCACTGCACTGCAGTAACTGCAAAAGATCACTCCGCAGATGATTATCTGATCACAGAATATCGAAAATCTTGCTTTCGTCAATTGGCTTCCGATATGCTTGATTGGACATTTTGTCGCTGGCCAAGAGGTCAACCAACTAAAAATTTAATAAAGCTGGTTTTCATCGAAAGCTACTGTGGCAATGATATCGAAAAATAAATTGTAATCAGCTCAGCTTACTGGACACTGGACATAATGCGTTTAGTTTGTTTACATTTATCTGCTTTTACGTACACTTGAGTAGCTGTCTTCGCTACTGACCACCTCTACTCCAAACAAGATAACGAGTGACCTTGGCATTGTACTGCATTTTTATCAAAATATTAATCATTTTATCACTACGTTGATCTCGTTAGTTACATCTCCATCAACATGATAACTATAATGCAACATCAATGTCTGTCGTTAGCACCGTCGTTTGCACAGTCTCCGCCGTCATTTCGAATTAACAATTGTAAAAGTCAAAACAACTGTTTTAGTACTATTGGTATTTACTATTTATATTTGCTTATTGCTGATTGGTATTGGTATACTGCCAATACTGTGGGTAAGTTATTAGACAACCTTCCAAGCTGATGCGCACGACATATATTGCGGAACACGCACACCTACCAACTGGCACACCACATCAATACGTTCACAAAAGAATGAAATGACTAACCTAAATGAAGATGAATACCAAAAGGAGGTTGTCAACCACCTTTCCAGTGTGGTGAAACAGGTATTTATACTTTATTGTATATCTGGTTACTGGTATCTTGCTAGGATTAATGTGTTCATCACTTTGACTGATTTACAAGGCATACCAGCTCCAGTGCGTAAGCCTATATCGTCGCAGTGGTACGTATTTGGTATCCCGTATCGAAGTAACTTATGTCAATTTTACACATTTTGAGATAATTAACATTACATTACCTTTACATACAAAATTTTCGGAAAGATGATTTTTTCAAGTTTTAAAAATGAACCTTCAAATTTAGCTACTTTGATACCACTGCGACGATATTTACTGTACTATAATAAAACCGTAGAAATTGAAGTTTTTAAAAATCACTAATGTCTAATTTGCGAATTGTCTTCCTATACTCCGGCCTTACTGTAGGAGAATTAAGCCTACTGGCCTGAAAGCTATAATCAATTCTGTAATGGACTGCACTTGTCTGGGCATGGAATATCCTTAATGTATAATGCAGTAAATGCAACGACGCTGTCACTTAGAGAATATTTTCCGTATCTCAAATCTGCTTTTATGTTGAGTAGCATTGGTATAAGTAGAGAAATCATACTGACCAAATTGTGTAACTTGAAGGTATACCGATTTTGCCTACAATCTCGTGTCAACGAAACTCTTGTTTTATATTCAGGTTCAGATGGAATATGTGTCCTTGCGGAAAGATGTAAAGCCAGACTCTCATATCTCCAATAACAGCCCTGCAGGAAGAGTACTTTTCTCGTGTCTGGAAATGATTTTATCACATGGGTACCAGGCTACGTTTATATTTTGATTATGATTCAGATTAGTATCATGCAAGTCAGAAGTCATCCACTTAGACTTAAGCACTGGCCTTGTGGTTTCACATAGTTATTACTTTTTTGTATGTCAACTTGATGTCAAAATTTGATTTATTGTTTTCAATAGTGGAATGCCGATATTATATTAGTAAATGCTAAATAGGTATGAAGACACCTATAGCTAGAAAAGTATATTCGATTACAAAGCAGCACCCACCTACGAACTCTACTACTTTTATTGGAAAAGTATTGATCAAAAGGACGATATATATCTGAACCCTAATGATTATTACAACTCTACAAAATTTACAATTTTTACAATATTTTTAAGGTTGAAAAGCAAAAGCGATGGTGTGTGGCAAGCAGTTAAGGACTTTTGCCGTAATGATGTGAAACGGACCATAAACAATTTAATCAATGTCAGGACAAGTAGAGGAAAAAGTAAGTGTTCTACTTTGTATTGGGCTGACACTGGTATACAGATGGACAAGGTTGTACAAGGTAATAAATTCATATTCAAATGCAAGTAGAAGTAGTAATTTTCGAGCTACGATAAAACTACTTGAAGTAGAAAACAAATGTCTGAAAATTACTCGGTAGAAGAGTTCAAGTAGATTGTTACAAGGCTTTTATTGGTGAATTGCTGACGGTGACACCTTATTTAATAGTAAGCTGCTTCACTGCTCTCGCGGAATGACTTGTTGCATGTGGCATCCTAAATAGAAAGATTTAAATAGAAATTCAGTTGTTGTCGTAATCGTCGCTGTGGAATCACAGTAGCTTATGTTCATTGTGCACATTTTGATAGAATTAAGTTTTCATTTTCTTGGCCATGATTAACTTTGAAACACTGTGACAAACATTATCAATAACCATGGTTAAGATATGACGTAAAAAAATGAAAATTTTCAAACTTAGAATAAATTAAGGTTTTGTAAACTTTTCCTTTCACCTTATCTTGGCCATGATTAGCTTGAAAACAATGTGACAAGCATAGGCTAACCAATAACCATGGCCAAGATTGGCAGAAAAATGGGAATTTTACAAGAACTTAATTTTTTCAGAGTTTGAAAATTGAGTCTCAAAATTCAAATAAAATGGAGGTAAGCTGCCTTGACTCCACAGCGACGATATAAGCGTTCTGTCGCCAGGCTGTTCGTTCAAACTTATCCAAACAACACGTCCTACTTGACAAAATATAAAATCCAAACGTAGACTTACGTAGTTTTGACTTCAAAAATTGTTGCAGTAGAAATAGAAGTAGTTCCAAAGCATCAACATTTGAGTATTTAGTACAAGTGAACTGAGATCCTACTTGAGCTACTTAATTTAGTAGTTCTCAGGTACATTCATTTTCCAAGTCCCGTAGAAATAGTTAAGACATGTCTTGGAAATCGCCACTCCTACTTGTAATTGAATAGGAAGCTGGTGGTGTTACTTCTACTTCAACTGGAGTATCTACGCTGATTACTTCGGCCACTTCTGCTAATGCGCAGTTATATTATACAGCCTCACTGTTCTGGCTTCTTAAGCTTTTAATCCAGCTCATCTGATTTAAATTAAAAGTCCATTTCTAATATAGCAAAGCTTTCCCTTTGATGCATTGGATTGGAGATTTCTCTGGTAGCCTAATGCCTAATCCGAAGGGTTCCATATTGGTAGAAATTTAAACCAGCATAGTCTGGAAGTCTGAAAATGGCTGTTGGAGTGTCGGTATTAGGGTATCTACTAATGAAGTTGCAGTTATTTGCTGCTTTCAAGTAATAGCGGGCCTGATTTTCCAATCCTGTTTGCAATTCAACTAAATATGACGATATCAAAAGCTTTGGGTTCTTACTAGCATACCATCAAACTTCGTTTTACTCTGTTGCGGTTATTCATCAGGCAAGGCTTGTACTGTGTGCTGAAATAGAGTACACTTCAGCTTAATCTTATCATCACCTCATCTTAAATTACCAAATTTCAGGCCGAGCGTGGATATATTTGACATTGAACGAGCGAGAATTGGAAAGCTACTTTCAATCGTTTCAGACAAGTTGCTTGCATTTTTACAAGTATTACGATAAGTACGTTATGTTGACTTGATCGTCTGGTATGCAGTACACCTTTCTAGCAAATACACGGAGATCTTTAAATTACGGCTCATGACCAGAAGCATTCTTGTCTGGACTGGAGGCATGGTAGTATTAAGCATCTGCCAAAAAATGTGAAACTAATTTCTCAACTCATACATGTATCCATATTTCATAGCCTATCCATACCAGTGTCATTTCCAGTAATTGATTTAGGGTTAGTAACATTCCTTGGTATGACTAATCTATCAACGGACTGTGTTTGTATACAATCTCACATGGTAGGCTGTGAGATTCCATTCACCAAACATTGAACCTAAACCAACCTTACTGTCGTGGGATATGGTTCCCTCTGTTTGTTACTGTATATTTATTGGCGTGAGAGATGTGAATTTATCTGCACTAAGCTGTGAAAACATTGATGCAATATTGTTTAGTCAGTACAGGACAGACAGTGGTACAATGTATGCTGTTATGATAGTGATTTATATATTAGCAGTTACATTATACACTATCACATAGTACTGTCACATTATGTGTGATATGAATTGCTTGTAAGGAATTGAATTGTGTGACCTTAATTATAACATGAAGTGCTAATGTATTCAGGTTTGCGTTACCTATTTTTAGCAAGAACTATTGAATCTCAAAGTGTTTGGAGTTTGTTGTGTAAGTAAGTTGCTTTTGCATTTCAACTTGTAGTCTGGTGGCCTTTCAATTATATGGTATAATCTGATAATTTTGGGTGGTGATACAAAATTCCAAATGACCGTAACAAAGTGTTATAGCATGAGCAAACAATTGGAATTGGGTAGAGGTGTGCTCAACCGGTTGTAATCTGCAAGACTGAGTCATGTCAATATACTTGAGAATACAGGAAGTTATCGTTAGCATTGTTACATGATGAAGGATTGATGTGGATACCATTTCTTGTGTAGTTACTGAATAAATACATGGTGGTATTTTGAATGACGGAGCAGTGTTTACAGTAGTCCAAATTTCTTGTGGAGTGAATAGCTGTTGCCTGAGTGATTCAGTGACTGCTGTAGGCTTGCAGCATAGAGATGGCATGCTGTATTTAAACCTAGTTACATTAGTGCTGCACAAACTACATTGGTTGATGTTGACAGCGGAATTTTGTGTGTAACTCGGGAGGTGATTTCATGGTAGTTGATCCAACTGAGTCTGATATGGAGATGTAATATTACGTAACATACTGAGCACTGTTATATTTAATGAAATCACTGTGTGAAGAAATTGTCGATTCCGTAACTGCATATTTTCTTTCAGGTCGGCATTGATATGCAGCAGTCATGTATGTATAAAATGGTTTCTGTTATTTTGAAGCCATCTGGTACCTTTATGCACTATCTTGCAGGTTTCTGTACTTCAAACTCTCATCTCTGGTTTGGACAGTGTTACATTCGATTTGGAATTGGTTAGTAGACCGTTTTATAAGTGACATGAATGTTTGACTGTACAGTGTACACTGTACAGTGGGGTCATATACTAGTAACTCATTGCCGTATTTATTTAGTCGTATACGTATGGTGATTAGTGATGCATCGATGACTCTTGGGAATAGCTACAATGTAATCTTATCTTCAGTACTGCTAATCCTGTACACTTACTAAATACCAAATAACATCAGCAGTCCCTTGATCGAACTTGCGTTGATTGCAAATTATGTTAGCAGCTCCAAACTAACATTCAATTTCACAAGTAGGGTAAAATGATACATTTGAAATTATGTGTCGTCTTGTATATCCGTAAACAAACCATAGTGCTAGTAACATATACAGGACTTAGAATTTCTGTAGATATCTTTTATCAGTCAATAAGTGTGTAGGGAGGTAACATTTGAGTCAGGATGTGAAAATATGTGATATGTAACCTACCCTTGGCTGCTGAAAGTATTTTCAGTTCCCTGGTAAATAATTGCAATGAGTTCCTTGTCCATTTTATGATGCAGCTACATGCAACT
This sequence comes from Botryllus schlosseri, assembly GCF_051294905.1. Taxonomy (NCBI): domain Eukaryota; kingdom Metazoa; phylum Chordata; class Ascidiacea; order Stolidobranchia; family Styelidae; genus Botryllus; species Botryllus schlosseri. The sequence continues at coordinate 20,759,831 of NC_137239.1, forward strand.
TACCATTATCTGTGTCCAGAAGAGACTTCATATCTATTCAATCAATATAATCTAGTAGTGATGAGATACCATGCATTGGGCAGTGTTTATTATTTTGAATGCTCTGCGTGATACCTTGGAAATGATTTGGATATTGGCATAGCAGCACCTCATACAAGCTGTGTAATTCAAACCTATCAAATATTATTGCCTTTTTGCAAAACCGGATATCCGTATGTGTTTAGCAACTGGCTATTAGTGACTTAATAGCTGAATGAAAAAAATGCAACATCACTTACATAAATGTAACGAAACTTCATTGAATCCAGCGATCCTTACTAAAACCAATATCTGTCAAATTATGTCAAATTTTGTTTAACAAATGAATGGTAACAACTTACAACATTATATTACAGTATTAATTTCATCGGCAATTTCTTATTTGGGGAGAGATTGGCAAATTATACTTGTGTTGTAATTTGTAATGATCAACCTGCCAAATTATTTCAGATTGCTATTATTTCAGTGTCAATAAATGGAAATAATCCATCGCCAAGTGTAACTTGCATTATTAATTCGTGATTCGTAGTCGCATACAACGTACATATATTAACACTTCAAGTATCGTTTGCCTTGATTTCGGTCAACATAAGATATCGCATCGACATTTGCACCACCCGCTCTTCAATTATGCAGGACATGAACCTCGTTTGCAACTCTATCGACTTGACCCTTGAAATTTTTAGCATATACGCTACGAGTATCGATAAAAGCTCAGTTCATTTAGTCACTTCCTTCCTATTGATTTTTAGGACGTCACCTATCTGGACGCGTCGATAATGTGCGACAGGAATTGGACGAGAGGCCCTCGCGTGTTCAGAAACGGTTCGATCAAAACTCAACCGGCCGATAAAGGCTCCGTCGTACGCATCGACGCAAAATCAATCTCTAACGTCGGGCTGAAAGCCGCTGGGTTTGTGCGCGGCATTTTGTCCCATGAGAACGCGGCCGAATCAATGAAAAACAGTGGCGAAAGCGCGCTGGTGGCCGTGAATTACGATCAGGCGCCGGTGCGGGTGACAAAATACTGTCCGGACTGCGGGAATCAGAGCGAGTTAGTCTGTTTGTGCGTTGCGAGTACGCAGGAACTTCCGCGAAACGTAATTCACTGCGAAGACGGCACCGCGATCACGTACGAAGTGCTAGACGGAAGTAGGATTAATCCATTCGACAAACCGGACTTGCAGTGGGAAAATATAGAAATGGAGACTGTAAATAGATTCGATGCGCACGTAGCCGTAATAGACTCGCCAATCGAAGTCACGAGAAAGCCGAGGAAGAGACGGAAACGTATTTCTAGCGTTCGCTCGGTTAATTCTAGCGACGCGCTGAGTTTTTATAATGCTAATCTTGACAGAACTCGGAAATTTGATGTTTCTTTGAGCGACCCTCTCATCGGATTCGATCCGATAAGTAACGAAAGTTCTCAGGCAGGTAACGACGTGGGTAGTTTATCGAATTACGATGAGGCGAGGCTGGAGATAGATAACGTTAACAACCGTGAGACTGTTGATAGTAACTGCCCCGTCAAACTAACCGATCCTACTAACGTCATAAACGGTGAATGTGTTGTGTCGCAGGACTCTAGGGTAAATAATTCTAACGTAGAGTTACCACCTCCGTGTCAAGATCTACCAAGCTTTCATGCCGGCACCATGGATTCGCAAATCGCCGAAGACCGTGGAATTTTGGATGGTAATGATAACGGAATAGAAAAAGGGACGCTCTCTCAAATCGATGTGAATGACATTGCTGACAACAAGGCGATTGATGATCAGTGCGTTACTGGGAATGATACTGTGCAAAGCTGCGATGGATTTGTTGCGGAAAGGCGTGCGTCGCGCGATTCTAATGCCTCGTGTGGTTCGCAGTTATCGACACCGGGAAACACTGTAGACACGCGTACTTTGTCTTGCCAATCCACTCCTGTTAAAGGATCTGCTCGTATTTATGATACACCTACTCGTTATGATTCTGACGATACAATCTCCATAGCTTCGACTTCCGATATTGCTTTCTCGCAAACTAGAATCTCAGATGTGACTATGATGACGCCGGAAGAGAAAAGGGGTGTGCGGAAATCTAAGTCTGTGTCGAGGTATCGTTCGCAGTCTGAGAAATTGCTTGAAGATCTGACGAAGCTGGAAGTGGAAAGGTTACGCGCAGAGGTAGACGCTAAGCTGAAACCGACGCGCGAAAAATTGGCTAAACTACAACGGACGTTACTAGAACGCAGCTCAGAGGTCGAGTCGGCTTCAAACGAAATTTCTGCAATTGCGTCGTGTCCGGAAAAATCCGATTTGCCGGTGAAAGAAGCTGTGCCGGTGTCCACGCAAGTTCAAAGTTCAACCGAAGCTACGCCCGCTTCTTCGTCGATCTCGAATCGCGACGTAAAAGAGGCGGTTCGTCTCAGGCCGAAATCGGACTTGAAAACCGTGGCCAAGATTGACAACTCGCTGAAACTGTATCTGATGTTGGAGGTGCTGACGGACGAAAACGAAGTTATTATCAAGGTATGGGTTTATTTTGCGTAAATTTTCGTGCTTGCGATTAGGACTGTGCAGTGTGCACAATGATCGAATAGAGAGAGAGCGAGATTTATTTCGTCAACCGATGAGAGAAAGCAGACATGTAAATTTGCATTATAAAACAATCATTGATAGTTATTGACTGATACTGGTGATGATCATGTCAAATTTATATATAGAGTACTTGATTGTTCATACACAATAAGGTCGTAGCGTAAAGTTATATTAGATATTCAGAGAATTTTGTCCATATATAAGTAGACAGGGCTTTCTATGGAAAAGATGTTGAAGGTCTTACAATAACAGGAAATAAAATAATCAAAATTAGACTGATGTATGTTGTATGACATGATATTCAAGTCGAGTATTAATTGTCATGATTCAAGCTGAGTAATGAGAGACTTTTTTTTAAATACCGGGACCAAAATTTCACCGTCCTTTCTACTGAGAATTATATCATCAACGAGAATTTTAATTCTGATACCACCTTACCACCATGGGAGCCTTGAAAAATTCAATTTGTCGTATCACTACATCTACAACATAGCACAATGCTACGTGTGTGACCGTAAACGACAGTTCTGTGAAGTTGTGATCAACTTGCAGCAATGTTACAGAGTGCAGTGAAATGAGTATATAAATTCGAAAAATACCGTGTTATCGTTTATTTGATGTATAATTGGCATTATTTTATTTTGTAGTCTCGAGGAAAATACATAATTGAACCTGCGCATCACCTAGCCTGTTATGACATAAGGATAGCAATACTCAACGTCACTTGAAACCTTGCAGTCGATTCTGAAGCTTCAGTTATACGGGTATTGGATTTTGCCCTGCCCTGATTGTATTGCGTTCTCAACTATGTTGTCTCATCTTGTATGACTTGGTTAGCTGGTTTAGCCGGGCTACTATTGGCGCCAACGTTTTAATGTAGGGCTTACTGGCAGTAGTTTGGATCCAAGTCACAAGCACATCTTGTATCGCCTAATCAAGTAATCTAGTGGAAATGAGGGTGATAGTGTCTACCTTGACTCAAAATACTGTTTGGACTTGAATTAGCCTAATTACATTCTGAAAACTGTTGTATAAGTAATTGCAACTCAAAGTAAATTGAGATGTTACCCAATCCCAACTGTTGATAAATTGTTAATTCAAGAGCAAGAATTGATTTGTGCCAATGAATAGCTTGATGGTGGATTTCGAGAAACCAAAGTGATTGATCGTCATGTGCGCATGACATGGTTTGAGTAGTTTCCATCGTACAAAAGCGGAAATGATTTCAAGAAAATCACCTGATCGACTGTGTCTGTGTGCATGATTTGTCGGTAATTGGAAATCTTCAATGTGTCAGGCCGGTGTGTTACAAACCTTTGTTGTTAGATCTGTTGGAACTGGTCCATTGTCCAGAATGGCTAACTGCGGCTATGGAACTGCTAGACTTCCAGGCTGTAGATTCAATTCTTTTTTTTGCAAAGTAGACTCCTTCCAAACATAGCGACCTCTTCAAAAACTTGACTAACAGTGTCAGTCTGCTTGGTAGGACCAATGAAATGTGATACATATAGTCTTGAAGTTGGTCACGATATGGCTTAAGACATACTACATTCAAATGCCTCTGTGTCTAGATGCCAAATTCATGCCCATGCCTCGTCACTAATTAATATAAGTCACAGGAAGTTAAACTACTGAAAAATCGCTAAAATGCATTTTGGCTATGATACTTCAATTTTATTTCAATTCCATCGTTATTTGAAGTGGTATTCACAACACATAGCGAACAGTATTACACGGAACGCCACCTCAATTCTGATCGTTAAGCATGACAAACATATCCAGGATTTGCTTAGCATAAATGTCGCCACAGATTACAGTATCACTTCACTGTTACATAAAATATTTTTATTTAAGGGTTGAAACCCAGACTTGCCAGAGGCAGTATTGAAAATTTTGAGCTTGTGCTTTGGCTACCGAAATTGTGTGGCTTCTGTTTTGGGTCAATATTCTAGTGGTCTGGTGCAGCCGTGGACTATTTCAGCGGAATGGAATTACTGATTGCTTGCTATGTCGTTAAATTGCGTTATTAGTGTCAGTTGAACTTGCTGTGTACCACATAAGCAGAGCAGCAGATGTAACTTATTAACGCATTTACGCAGGCATACCGCAACTTTGATCTAACCCAAAACGAATAATTGAGTAGCTACATACCCACTGGTGGGGTAGGCCTACGTAAAATATCCATGGCAAGCCTTTGGGTTTCACGCTAGACCGATTCCATCATTTTGACCCGATACCGACACAACACAAAAGAGATGCAAACTAATGCCAAAAACTACTTTGCACTTTTCCATGTCCAAACTGTAAAAGGTAAGTAATTTTGCCTAAAAACTGTTCAATTAGAAGTGTCAGTCTAAAAAAACTTCAGTGAGTAGTGTAAGTACTGTGTCACTGATACTTGTGCTTGTAATTGGGTAGAGATTTTCACCTTGCCTTTACTGCTACTCAAGGAACGATGATGACAACATCAAATACTTGATGAACCAAGTTTTTTGTGAAATTTTAGATGTTCCACGTGAGCACTGGTCACTCGGACGGTAATTGGACCGCCTTGTATCTGCTTTTTACCGATACCTTCATCTACTTCTTGCGTAGCGGAGACGGTAGCTGCCCGTACCAGTCTGAATATGTCGTCTCCTATGAAGACATGGATTACGTTTCGGTTGGATCGGAAGACCAGGTGAAGGAATAAGTTTTGGATATTCTTCAATCACGACCGACTAGTCTCTTTTCTTGCACAGACTATTGAGTTTGTGTTCTACACGAGTAAGAAGCAAACAAAACAGAAGAAGCAGCCTCGCTCCAAATGCCGCGCCAAAATCATGGTGGACTCGTGCGATAAAGATTTGACTGACCTTATCGTGTCGACGCTGTCTGACGCAGTCGCCACGCACACCAGACGCCACGGCGTGATTAAAGTGGTGAGGTACTTTTTTGGGATCAACGCTTGCGTACAATCAAAAATGGTATATTCATATTGAAATGAGCCCGAATATTTTCGGCTGACACTCGTCAGGGGTAATTGTCAGCAACTAGTAGATTACCCCTGACGAGTGTCAGCCGAAAATATTTGGGTTCATTTCAATATGAATATACTATTCAATTGTATATTGAAGTTCTGTACCTCCAAGAAGCTCTTCAATCAGAAATAGGACTGATGTTTTGGTCTCTGTAGAAATATAGCTATTGGTCAAGCTTGATGCACAACAATCTAATACCATAAATTCTGCCATTGGCAAGCATCCGTTGTATAATCCCGCTTGTGCGAGAAATTATCGAGACGACAGATTTCGCGTCGTTGGAAACGGCCTTTCACACTTTCATTTGTGTGCCTTGGAGTCAGGGTTGTAACCGAGTCACAAGGCTATGAGTCGCAAGTCAATCTCAGCTCTATAGTTTTGACTCGAGTCAAGACGAGTCATTTTCAATTCACCACCGAGTCATTTTCAATTCACCACCGAGTCAAGTCCCAGTTCAAGTCATCGAGCAGAGGTTCGAGTCCAAGCCATGGTATTATGACTCGAGCCCGAGTCCAATTCATTGTTTCGACTGCTCAGTTTCCAGTTGCAGTCTAGTTACACCCACTTTTATAACTCTGTTTGGTGATATCAAATGGTTCACATTATACGGCCGTAAACCAAACTTTACGCTGATTGGTCGAGAGACAATGGCCATGGATACGACGCAGCAACGGAGGACGCTGCATTTACCTAAGCCTAGTTGGCACTACGATGTATTCCTATAGCCGCCTAGACTGTATAAAAACGACAAGAATACAGTTAAATGTTTATTTCGTCATCAATATTAAAATTAGGAAAGAAAATTAAAAATTTAGTAACGTATACTAAAATATAATGCCGAAATACTGCTGAGTATATAAATGCAGTGCTACCAATGGCAATGAACTGGGAAAGAACAGATTTTTCCATTCATTTCCTTCCAACGCAAAGGCCAGGAAGGCTTGGGAATGCAGAGTAAGAAGGCAGGATTTCAATCCTACTTCCACAAGCTTCATTTGCTCCTCATCGCCGACCTCACTGCAGTTGCAGTGACTTAAAAAGCCAAGAAATCACAGTGAGCCAAGATACAAGTCGGCAGCTAACGACCCGATGAATCGCGAGCCGATGCGTGAGAGAGTGGAAAGAATGTCAAAGACAAGAATAAATGCATTGATCAGTTCAAATACTGTCATGTCGTGGAGCACAAAGCCTTAAACAGACTAAAAGCACCACTGTTGTGTACAATAATAATAATAATAATAATTTGCTCCCACCACTTTTGCAAGGAAGATTCTGCTGCTAGTGCATTATAGATACACCAATACAGTCACGTCTAAAGAGAGGTGCGATTCCCAGTCGCAATCTTCGTGGTGAAGCAGAAGATATGCGCATTGCAAAGAGGCGGACCCTGAACTCCATGCCGTGTCAACTGTCTTCCTCCAATGTTGCGGATGCTGCACATGCAAATCTTACATTGTTATCGGGTGATCATGATTTAGAATCGCCATCGTGTAGTCTTGAAATGGAATCTTCAAATCCATCACCTGAATCTTAGGGTTAGAAGCCAACGAAGTCAGTCATATGCAGATTAGCTACCTAAGCCCAGAGGACATCAGAACAGAGAGGATGTGCAGAATGGGGTAAATACATAGGGCTCTTCGACTCACAAGTAGCAATTTTGGTAGGGTTTTGGAGTGCTTTGAGGAGAACAAGACAGCAGATAGCCTACTCCATATGCAACATCTCTTTTCAAATCACTTCAAAGACAGTACAGTATGAACAGGTATTCAATATCGTGGGGGTTATTGCACGAAGAAAGGGCCATTTAAGACTACTAAGCATCACTCATGTGAATGTAGCAAAGATCGGTCTTGTTCTTTTTCCATATGGATATCTGGGTGCTTCACATGATAGAGTGATTCTAGCTGTGCAGACCTCTTCCGCACTGGTGTGCTTGAGGTATCGTAACAACACATGCGATGAGCTCATGAATTTGAACTTGAGCAGAAATCACAGAAAATTAGTTTATATTTGACTGCTGCTAGATAATTACAAGTAAATCACTCTTATTGGCATCAAATTCGGGCCCAAATGTATGTCACAAATAGTCCTGCCTTCTTATACTCTGCATTCCCAAGCGTTCCTGTCCTTTACGTTGGAAGAAAATGAATGGAAAGCTCTGTTCTTCCCCAGTTCATTGTCATTGGTGGCACTGCATTCATAAACACAGCAGTATTTCGGCATTATATTTCAGTATATGTTATTAAATATTTTGTTTCCTTTCCTAATTTTATTATGGATAAAGAAATAAACATTTGACTGTAATCTTGTCGTTTTTATACAGTCTACACGGCTATAGGAATACATCGTAGTGCCGACTATAGGTTTAGGTAAATGCAGCGTCCTCCGTTGCTGCGTCGTATCCATGGCCATTGTCTCTCGACCAATCAGCGTAAAGTTTGGTTTACGGCCGTATAGGATACTAATTTTCTTGACTTTTAGCAGTGTCTGCTCGCATTTTCAAGTACTAGTACCAATAGACGAAATACCAATAAGGTGGTTAGGTTACTATTCTTTGAAATTACAATGTAATGTCGGTCTTGGCCGTATGAGTTTCGAGTCATATGACTCGGTTCGAGTCATTCGCAATGCCTCGAGTCCAAGTCGAGTCAATACACAAATTGACTTAAGTCGAGTCATGACTCGAGTCGTTACAACCCTGCTTTGAGTCACCTTTTATCAAAATACACCAGCCAAAAGGAGTTCGTGTACCATCTAAAATAGTACATTGAACTCTCTCTTATTCGAAATTTCATGCTGGTGACGTCGTATTTTGAAATACGATTGTTGATATACATTGTTTTCTCCAATTCTCTACTGATTGCTGACCATTACCCCTGACGAGTGCCCGCCGCAAATATTCGGGTTCGTTTCATTATGAATATACTATTCAATGATCAACATGTAAGGAGTGTTCGATGACATAATCACTATTGCTATTTTTTAAGGTTAGAGGGTCTTCGCTCTTCAGTAGCCAACTGTTGGATTAATTTAGGAGGGTTGTAGCAGATCAATTTTTCGTGAAAATACTGAAAACTTGTGTGAACTCAAATGATGATCCCAGGCATAATTATGGTCCTTCCGATTGTATTTCAAGTAATTTTTGAAATTCCAGTGTCCACCAGTGTTCCGTGACGCCAGGGAGCATCAAATCTCTCTCGTGAAGTATTTGCGTTCCGAAGGCTTGACTGGAGACGTCAGCTATTATCAGCTCGTGCATTGGGAAGATCCAGACTTTGTCACGGGCAAGTGCTGTTTTGGTGTATCGGTCTCTGATTCTACTTGCATACAATTTATCGCTTTGTCTAAAACAGGGGGAGGAGGGGTGTTAAACATCCGACCTGCGAAATAATTCTGATCAAATGGAAAAACACTAGTAAATCCAGCACATTTATATGAAAAGTTGAGATTATTAATAAGAAATGCCCTACGATCCGTAGTATAATATATACTGATAGGCTTGATAGTAAAGGATTCCTATTCCAGTGAAAAACAAAGGTGGGCTATGCATTTGGAAGTCACATTTTATTGTCATTTGACTAATCCCGGCCCATAGGCGATCAACAGGTTTAAATCCGGCCCGCGTGCTAAGTTTAGTTTGACACCCCTGGTCTAGAAGCTGTGAAAAGTCGATTCGCGAACTTGTTTCAAATTGAGACGTGTTATAGTGACTGTTAGACCACAATGCTGTATAATGATATTGAAATGGACTAGGGGTCTTCAAAAATGACTTTTTTTCTCAAATCGTACTGGCTACTCGAAAAATTGTTAGGTTACCTAATTTAAGCCTACACACCAAATTTGGTTCAATTCCAACCAGTAGCCGCATTGCTACAGGAGAAGAAAGTTTCTATTTATTATATAAAAATGAATAACAAAAAATTTGAAAATTTTCTTTTCACCCCATGAAAGTGTTAGGTTGTCTACAGAAACGATGTTTACCAAATTCGGTTTAATTCCAACCAGTGGAAGCGGAGATATTGTCGTCGAAAAATTTGGATTATGAATAAAATAGTATTTACGGTGACCAATTTTTTAGTTATTCATTATAGTGGTACCCACCGTCAATACTATTTTATTCAAATCCAAATTTTTCGACGGCAATAACTCCGCTTCGACTGGTTGGAATTGAATCAAATTTGGTGATGATCGTTTCTATAGACAACCTAACACTTTCATGGGGTGAACAGAAAATTTTCAATTTATTTATTTATTGTGATATAATAAATAGAAACTTTCTTCTCCTGTAGCAATGCGGGTGCTGGTTGGAATTGAACCAAATTTTGTGTGTAGGCTTAAATTAGGTAACCTAACAATTTTATCAAGTAGCCTGTACGATTTGAGAAAAAAGTAATTTTTGAAGAGCCCTAATGTGCAAAGTTATAGTATTGTTCCTATTTTAGTATGTGTAACGCCAAAGCAAATCGAAGATTGGGCACTCATAGAAACTGTGTGTGAACATGACATGATTTATCATTACGATGATTTCAAACACTGTTTTCTATTCCTTCACGTTTGGTACTTACAATTACAATTGTGTAACGTACAACGCAGGTGCAAACGTGGCCAAGGTGTCTATGCAAGGCACTCTGAAGTACAAAGCACATTCTTTTTGGGGGTCAACGTTCAAGTCCGCATACTTCGTGCTCAGCGGCGGCGTCCTGTATCAATATGCAAATAGGTGAGCGGATTGCGAATTGACGGTAATTCCGGGACGTAATTAGAACGAGTATTGAATAATAATTTTTATTATGCAGAGGCGATCTGTAATGAAGAATATCTCCCGACATTTATGTTTTAGATTACTCAAGTACTCGAGTAGTTTCCAGACATGGTTTCTAATCCGATTTGAAGTAGTTTTGCCATGTCTTGGGAATTACTACTTCTACTTCTAATTGAGTAGAAATATACCGCATTACTTGGGCTTGAGTGGAAACACGTCTGATATGATACCTCGTCTGATACGTGATTACGATTGGTAAATCAAATCACTGATGATCGCTGATTGATAAATTTTGTACCATACCGTAGTGTCATTAGAAGGGCGATTTTTTTGACCTGAGAAACTGAAGATTTTGACCTAAAAAATCAAAATTTTGACACTTTTTTACCTTGATAAACTTCATTTTGACAAAATTTTGTCCTCGTGTATGTAAATTAGGTGTTTTCATACATAACGTTAAAATTGTACTACTTATCTTCATTTCTGGTTGGAACTGTCTGTCCTTACGAAGTAGTTTGGCCTGGAAAACATTTTTGAATTTAAACTGACAAATTTTTGCTCAAAAAAACTTTATTTGAACAAAATCTGGAGCTATGAAGAATCCCAGTAGTTACGTCACGCGTTATGGTAAAAATAATTAAAATTTGTGGTAGTACTACGAAAGATACTCTCCTACATTCTCGGGTAGAAAGTGTCTGTCCTTACTAAGTAGTTTGCCAAGATCGGAGAACTAACGTTCAACAGTAGCAGTTGCTGGGCTGGGAACACTGAAGCAGTGCGTACACTGCTGTTGACAAACCGTGTTGCTTCATTCCGACAATGTTGTCTACATTTTTACAATTTACAATTACAATTTTTCATCACGCGCTTCTTGATATAAGAACCAATGCTCACACAGCCTTGCGTCACTTTGACTGTCTCTGGCAAGCGCTTTATTTTCCTTCGCAGAGACAGCGAAAAGCCGACCGGCAGCTACGAGCTTACCGGGGGCCGCTGCGTCGGATGCAGGCGAATCAAAACGCCGGACTCGTCGAACGGGCCCGGTCTGGATTTTGTCATCGAATTTCAAGGCGACACTAAGCTGGAGATGAACGGGTACAGCGTGATGGAGGTCACCGAATGGCTGCAGTGCCTTTGCATGATCGTCTCGCTGGACCAGGTAATTTCCAAGGGGGTTTTCTCCGTCGCCGCCAAGGTGGTCAGTAAAGAAGTAGTAGGTAGCTTCTTTAGAGTCATTTTTGTTAGTCACTAACATGCAGGGTTGTAATGACTCGACTTGACTCGGGTCATTTTCCCAAAATACGGAAATGACACGACTCGAGTCAATCTGTGTGTTGACTCGACTTGGACTTGAGTCATTGCGCGTGACTCGGACCAAGTCATAGGACTCGAGACTGGGACGGCCAAGACAGACATTTCATCGTAACTTCGGAGAATAGTAAAGTTACCACATTATTGGGATTTTGTCCATTGGTACTGGTACATGAAAATGCGACCAGAAACTGCTAAAAGTATGGAAAATTAGTATGTTTTAAATGCGAGCCATTCGATATCACCGGAGTTGTAAAAAGTGGGTTTAACAAGACTTTAACTGGAAACTGAGCAGTCAACACAAAGACTTGGACTCGGTCTCGAGTCATACTATCACGACTCGAACTCGACCCTCTGCTCGCTGACTTGGACTCAGACTTGACTCGGTGTTGAATTAGCAACGACTCGACTTGACTCGATTCAAAACTATAAACGTGAGACTGACTTGTGACTCGTGGCTTGGTTACAACCCTGCTTTAGGGGCTTTGCGTGGAAGGGAGATCACGATGAAGGTGACCAAAATCGCTTGTAAAAGTGTTTTTATGTACTAAACCAGGGGTGGGCGAACTTTTGAGCTCGCGGGCCACATTCAACATATGAATCCATTCGCGGGCCGCATTACATGAAATTGGGATACTAATCCGATATTCTACTTGATTATATAGTGACCGAGAACATGGAAATATTATATATACGTATTTGAATATTTTAAACCAACCAAGCATTGATTTCGTGATAACGTACACGAGAATTAATAAGGTGGCCGTGGATGAAGGTCGTGTGTCCCGATTCTTAAAATTGAGTCTGTGAGCAACGATTTGTTCATACATTTGCTGGTTGTACTTTTGGTCTAACTCCAGAACACTTAATGATGACAGCATCATAACCACGTTACCTTTAAACACGCTTCTACAATATATAAATATCATAAATACCAATACTTCTACACAGACGAAAACGAATCTATCTAACACACTTTCGAAACGGGCTTCCAAGTACAGCACTAATAATAATAAACTTGCTCCTGTAGCGAATGGAATATCACACTCGTGGTCCGAATCAAGGCATTTACGTTTCACTTTCTGTGATGCTTAGCAATAGAAACCTTCCAAAATACATGGGCCTCGAGGTCGGGCTATTGCGCCATCAATAAAATTAAAATAAAAAATACTACGGAAAGAATATAACTCGTCATTATCATGTTGAAATATATTAGGAAAAAGTTTAAACGGCTATACCCACAGTACTTTGATTTTAGTACCCATTTGATCAATACTTTTGCAATGTTTCGTGAGGCTTTCGCGGGCTGCACAAAAGATGTTGCGGGCCGCAGTTTGCCCACCCCTGTACTAAACCATAATTTGGAAGTTCAAGACCGAAGTTTCCTGAGAATTTTTAATATCTGAACAACCCTTGTGCAATGTGCATATGCCGCTGGACAAGGAATGTGTTGAAATAGCCTTGTAAGGCTTGTATTTTAGTAGAAATTTATGGTTACTACGTTACCTTTGCCAAAATTGACTAGTTTGACCACCCCCTGTGTGTCCACTTGTGTATTTATGATCCGCGCTGATAGCTGAACCCATGCTATTTGGCAGTCTTCTACAGTCGACCAGCAGGCCTGCACCGACGGCATCGTGTTGAAGATGCTAAACCACGACGCTCTCGTACCGTGCAGCTTAATAGTAGCAGACGAGACTCTGCTGCTATGCCACGAAGATCGCCACACCGGCTTTTGCCGAACCTTAGCCAAGGCGGCCCGCGAAGACATTCGCTCCGTGCGCGCCGACCGCGCCTCGTCCACTATGTGCGAGTTGACGGTGCTTAAAAACTCTAGCATGCCACAATGCGTGAAGTGGGGCGTGTTTTTTCCCGCGCTTTTCTCGCTGGAAGCTTTCGTAAGTGCGCTGGACGCGTTTTCGAAGGCCCCGTCGTTTTGCGATGATGGCGACGGTAATTTGACGCACTATCGAGAAGCGAGGGCGTTGCTTGACAGCCGGTGGACGCGGACTGATAGCCTGCTGCAGGGAAGGTCCGGCAGCACGGAAAACTATACTTTCATCTGATACTCTGTGTATATTATGCTGCGCTTTCAACTGTCGTTTACGTCTTCCTTGTCGCGTGCAATCTACAACGTTCAAGATACAATTTTCTGTGCCGGTTCTTCTCGTTTGTTTTTAATCCGCTTTGTCGCGTTTTGCATGACTGTCTGAAACAGAACGGTAGGCTCGATCTCGGGTTTTGCTAGCGTTCTGCGAATGATGTTTGTGATTTTGCGTGACAAGCCGTTTCATCCGACTCTTACCATCCAATTTGAGTGCCTTTCGTAATAAAGATTCAACAGTGTTTCTTGAAAAGTGGTGTTCATGATCATCAATGGTTTATTAGCAATTTTTATCAGTTCAATACACCACAAAAATGCGATACAGTGAAAAGATAGGTGTCGAAGCGACTTGGAGTAGTCGATAGAATCAGACACCCACCTTGGCCTAGGTGATGTAAAGAGGAGGCACGGACACTGAATGGAAAGTAAAGAAGATAGTATAGAAAAAAGAAAGCGACAAGAAATGGAGCGGCATGTGCTGTGCGTTGGCTGCTTGCTTCCAGCTCTGAAGCTTCGTCGGTTGTCCAACTTTGTAGATTGTGTGAAGTTGCAGAATGACCTACGTCCTACAGTGTCGGCTCCCCCTGCGTGAAATTGGTTGAGTTTCCTACGCGCAATATCGCGAGCCGATTGAACACAGCTTACATTGTTTAGTTTAGATCGGTCGTACTTCTGTACTCCACTGAACAAAGCGTTGGTCGCAGGTTTGTAATGAATTCAGTGTTACTTTTATAGTTATAGCTCGAGTCAATTTCAATTCACCACCGAGTCAGGCAGCGGGGGGAGAGCCGGAGCCGAGTCATTCCAACCAACGTTCCCTCTAAGCTGCGCCGCCGCGCACCGCTGACAAAGTCGCCGCTCACAAGAAAGCAGAAGTGATGACCTTTATTTATCGTTACGCACTGTTGTCCAAGGGACCCCGCAGTGAGTGCGCGCAGGCTCGTGAACATTTAGAGGGAACATTGATTACAACCCTGTGATTTAGTCCGATCGGCGGTGGTATAGTCGAGAATTATGTACTGGCCTGTAAAAGGCTGTAGTACGTTTCGGGCGTTTATCTGGGCTCGCTGTTCTAACGTCGTCGTTGTCTTGATAACAACAACAAAATAGAGAAAGACCCGACGAGCAGTATTACATCGGACATTATTTGGTCGAGGTTGATGTTAGTTTGAAAGACCGTACTTGGTCGTTTCGACATCCTCCTATCTGATTCGCATTGTGTCTTGAGCGGACGAAAATTTGGTCGGAAACTTCGTAACATGACCGATTTTCAGAGAACACCCTTTATGAGTAGGCTATTATGACTCCTTAAGTGCAGCTAAGCTATTCAAACATGCTGCTAAGACATGAACCTCTTTCCAACCATTTCCACACTCCATTGTGTGGTGTTCCCAAAGTATGCCAACGAATCGCCCCTGAACATATCGAGAACGCACATGACATAATCATGATGAGCTGATCAAGTAACCAGTCGATCTCGATCACAGCTGTCGACCAGACGCTGTATTAGCGGAAGTTGCATGGCAACCGATACTGCCTCCAGAGACGACCATTTCCATGCTAAATCACGACTCGATTTGTGGAAGGATTAAATATCTGATTTAGCGACCGCCTCGCAGAGATACCCACCGAGGACACTCGAACTCTGCTATATTGACTTCAACACGAGCGGAAACCTGCACTCGCTGGTTCAGCGGTATATTAATGAACACTTGCCGAGAATCGACGGTCCAACCACACTAGGACAATAATTCTAGTTGTCCAATCAGACCGAGGTGCCGGTAGCCTTAATTCGATTTATGGTTTACCTGAAAAACGCTGCGATACGAGTCAATATTGTTGCACGGAAATCTGCCACTTCTATGAATAAGATAAGTCGATAATATAAGAACCAATCTTAGGTTTTGTACAGCAATCTAGCTTCCCAACTGCAACCCCCATTCCATGACCAACATGAAGGCACAATTTCAATCAATTAACAATGTATTTATTTAATCAACCTTCCTTTCACACTTACTCCATCCAAAGCGACAAAAAATCCTAAATCCAGGCACCAGCAACGTCAATAAACAATTCCTCAGCGACTGCGCGCAGGCTACAGACGCATGCACGCAATGCCGCCGCTTAAAAATAAGTCTATACGCAATCAATCTCCAGATGGCGTCGTTAATTTTCTTACAAAACAATTCGAGTCCAAAATGTCGAAACAAAATATGTACACAATGGCGATTGTCCGCCGGTTGAATTTCAAAGTTGGATGCCATGGTAGCCCGGCAGCAGAAAGGCTAGGGGGTGCGGCCCCTGCTCTAGCCACAAGGCTGTGACGATAGACACGCCCGGTTCAACACTCGCTCTCTCGATCTAACGCATTTGAGGTTAAATGAAAGAGAGAAAAGGGGATTAAAAAGAGAAAAAGGCTTGCTTTCACGCGCTTTTTTACACAAGAAAAATGCCTTAACAAGAATAATATCGCTAACCTAATAAATAAATAAGACAAAAATTTACACACGAGGCAGACGCGCGTAACGCAAACGCCGATTTCAGTTTATCACAAGTCTGGGTCTTCGCAGAGACGATAGAGAGTGCTTTCAGAGCACGGTAATCAATGTCAAGTCAGCAAGCAAGCCTGTAGAAGGTTATCGGATAAGTCGAAGTCGCAGCAGAGATAAGTCGGTAGTAGCCGTAAAGAATATGTCGTAGTATCGAATGCACGTCGAAGGGGTGAACAACAGAACGAGGCTGACTGTTGCTCAAGGAATTGCCACTGGAAAAGAAAACATATTATTTACACAATTATATCACAAATCAAATACTAAGGTCCAAACACAGCCAATTAACCCAGGGCCCCATACTCCACATCTGAAAGATCACCATAAATGCCTTGAATACGCAATACGGAGAAAGCTACAGCTGATATTCATAATCCCTAACAGAAAATAGAAGGATTGATCACACTAAAACCGGTTCCCGCACCAACCCAGATCCTACAGTTCCACCATGAACTTAGTCACGTAACACTCAAAACAATCAATCTCACTCGCTCGGAGCTGAATTTGGAATTCAAAACTAGTAGTGAAACATCAACTCGCATTCAAGACCACAAACGACTTTAGCCAACGACTATAGGAGTAAGGAAAAAAGAACTTCAAAATTGCCAATCACAAGCAAAAATCGAAGGAAAACAAACGGCTTGAAACCATGTTGTATCAATTTGCTCCAGCACAGAGGTTTTCAACCCGCAGAGCTTTTCCAGCATAACCCACTCAAACTCGATATTATGAGACGGAAAGACCCAATCGAAAACAGAAAAGCAACACAGAAGCATCAAACAAAATCTTCAAGCTAGCTGGTTTATGGCATATTTTCACCTGTGTTGTCAAGTGCATGGTGTGCGTTTGCAAAAGTAATGAAAACCAATACTGGCTATTTCAAGATTACAAGAGTTCAAGGGAATTGATGCAACAATCATTACCGTCGGGAACCATTTCAACTGTAATCATCGGGAATTCACAAGTCATCCACTCACCGGTCGTTAAATCAGATCAGCGACGTTCATGGGCATTTCCTCGATGGAGGTGTGATAAAACTTTTCAATGTCGGTGAGGACTCGCTTGTCGTCGTTGGTGACAAAGTTGATGGCGACGCCCTTACGTCCAAAACGGCCACCGCGGCCAATTCTACAGATCGAGACGAAAAATTACATAGCAAACCACCAAACCAAGTCTACACGACGTCGATTCCAACCTGTGGATGTAGTTTTCGCGGTTCGACGGCAAATCGTAATTGATAACGAGAGACACTTGCTGGACGTCGATACCGCGCGCCAAGAGATCGGTAGTGATCAGTACGCGAGCGCTGCCGGACCTGAATTCCTTCATGACAATTTCACGGTCCTTCTGTTCCATGTCACCGTGCTGTTAGAAATAAGAGCGTAATTCAATCGAGTTCATGACTTTTGAGGTCACAGTGGAGCTTCTCACCAGCGCAGACACGGTGAAAAGCTGATCACGCAGCTTCTGCGTGAGCCAGTCGACTTTTCGTCGCGTGTTGAGGAAAATTACAGCTTGGGTAATGGTGAGCGTTGCGTACAAGTCGGTGAGCGTGTCGAGCTTCCAATCCTGGTCAAAGTATATAGGAATTTGTTTACAATTTGTCACAACGATACCAGCCGAGTGCGCACTGGCAGTAGACAGGACTGGAAAATCTAAAACACAAAATTTCCCTCGGGCAACCGACAAAATGCAAGAAAAAGAATGAAATCAAGATGACCGAGACCTTCAAACACTGCTTCACTTTACTGCGCCAGTGTGAAAATCATTAGCTGCGAATACGCACGTAGCCAAACACTAGATCCAAGACTCTGCCCAGTGCTGCGAGTTACACAGCAGGGTGCATTAGATACCAAAATCGGACCAAACACACAGGGATACACCATACATCATCTTAAACCGCAGAACCAAGCTAACAAACAGAAATTTGCACCTCTTTCTCGACAAGCACAAAAAACTGCTTGATACCCTCGAGGGTCAGCTCCTCTTTCTTCACCAAGATCCTGACCGGTTCTCTCATGAAATTCTTCGTGACGTCCAACACGTCGGCGGGCATCGTCGCGGACAGCAGAATGACCTGCGTAGCGCCGGGGAGACATCTGAAAGAGAGACGGGGCCGTCATAGAACGCCTCGCAGGGAAATTGTTGCGGTCGACGCACCTGAAGATGTTGTAGATTTGCTCTTTGAATCCCCTGGAAAGCATCTCGTCGGCTTCGTCGAGTACGAACATACTCATCTTGCTCGTTTCTGCAGACAGAAGAGAGCGTATTCAGCAAACACGCGTTACATTACAACCAGGCGTACGGAGCTAAGTTTCCTTCAATTTTTTCTTGTAATCGGAGTTTGTTGAAATACTCAATCCGGACTACTTTAAAATCGAACTAATTGTTCACAAATATCACGGAAAGTACTCTTAGAATTAAAAAATGATGCGACATTTTTCACACGGGCAGACCTTCCCATATTCAGTTCGTGTCTGTGGCCACAATTTTTTAAATTGAAAAAAGCAACGTTGATTGACATGGTAATAATGCCTCCGAAAATTGTAATAAACATATTTTGAGGTGATACAGGAAAGCAGAGTTTTAACAGAAGATATTCAGTCGGAGGTAAAGCAAACAGATTCCACTGCAATAATCCAGTTGCTTCGTAACATATCATAAGACATAATATCCAATACTTTCACGAAGCATAATACACAGCACGCTCACATAATGACCAGTTTCAGTCATGAGAACAATGACTCAAGGCTTTTACTATCGCTAACGCGTTTTACTCAACACTCAAATCAGACAACTTCAAGACAAAGAAAATCGCTCCTGTCCTGCACTAATGTTTTGACACACTAGCAATCTCTGATCATGTCCAGCACATGTTAAGGCCAGACTTATACAAACTACAAATTTAGTTGGTTCACAGTCAACTAACTCCTGTTTTGTGTAGTTCTAGTTCCAGATTGTGAAAAGTGAGTAGTTCTAGTTGGGGATTTTCAAAGTGAATCGTTCTAGTTGAAAATTTACAGAAGCCCAGCAAATACAGGTCTAGTCAGGGCGTACCAACAACCGAATAACTTGATATACTAACCGAGCACGCCACGGCTGATCATGTCCAGCACACGTCCTGGCGTGCCGACAACCACTTGCGGAACCGTCTTAGTCATCTGTTGAATAGACGTTTTCACGCTGGTACCGCCAATACACGCGTGGCAGTTCACTTGCTGATAGTCGCCGAGAGCCATGACGACCTTCTGAATCTGTGACACGAAAGAACAGAGATAGAAGGGTGACATTTGCACAATCGCATAATAGTTGTTAGTTATTTCACCTGTTGTGCAAGCTCGCGGGTCGGAGCAAGGACCAGCGCTTGGGGTCTTTGCAGCTTCATATCGATCTTCTGAAGAATCGAAATGGCAAACGTGGCTGTCTTACCAGTTCCAGACTGCGCTTGGGCGATTACATCATGTCCTGTTGAACCATCGTGTTAAATTTGTACTCAATCTAAAGAACCAAATAAAAAATCACCTTTAATGCAGGGTAGGATTGCACGCTGCTGAATGGCGGAAGGCTTCTCAAAACCGTAAGCGTAGATACCGCGGAGTAAATCTTCATCGAGATTCATGTCATCGAACGATTCGACAACTTCATCCCAGTTTGTCTGCGGAAGGCAGGATTTGAATGTAATGAAAGTCGGCCTCGACATGTTCTAAACTATAGAACTACACCGTGGCATCGGCATTAGAGGATAAACATTGTCGCATTATATTTTGGTGAATACACATCACGGTACCATTTGAGAGGTAGGATGATTTAAAACGATAGTTTTTAATCTCAGTTGTGGACAATTTCATCACATCAATACATCACAGGATTGTGTTACATTGAGAAGATAGGAAGGTGTCATAACTAACTTGGAAGTAGTTTTTGAAATCAGACGCGCTCATCATTACACTGGTTCTACAGGTCAAATGTATCGCGACTACATCTGAATTCATGTGATAATGGTTGGGAATGAAATTTGAAGGCACAGTTTTCAACTCGATG
This sequence comes from Botryllus schlosseri, assembly GCF_051294905.1. NCBI lineage: Eukaryota > Metazoa > Chordata > Ascidiacea > Stolidobranchia > Styelidae > Botryllus > Botryllus schlosseri. The sequence goes on from NC_137239.1 coordinate 20,780,239, forward strand.
GGCATTACCGAAGATCAATATTGGTATACAGCTTTTGGTGGATATACGATACAGCAGGGCGTAGGCTACTATCAGAAATACAGGATAATCAAAAACGGTTTCTGATGGAAAGGTGTCTATAATACAAGATTCGCGGTCTCCAGCTGCAGGATAGCTTAATTGAAAGCTATTCAACCATATTCAATACCAATACATAATTAAGCTATGATAACAATGGCAGGGTTTGATGACTTTGAGTCAGACTCGAGTCACAATTTTAGACGACTCGTCCTGATTTGAGTCAACTTCTCAAAATACGGAAATGACTCGACACCAGTAAAACCACAACCGTTATGCATGTACAACGCACCTCGATAGTACCGTCGACTTCCATGCCAGCTGGTCCATCGTATTCCTTCTCACTTTCTCTTGGCTCACCATTGGAAGTCTGTTGAGGAGGCGCTTCATCTTTTCTAAAGAGAAAGATTTACACTGAGTTTGTCCGCAGAGATCAAGAACATTCGAGAGTGGTCACACGCCCCGTGATTACCAAAATATAAATTTTTGCTTAGAAACAATGAAACTAACCTTCCATCAAAGTTATCTTTGTATCCGCCACCTCTGTCTGAGCCCCCGTATCCACCTTCGCGGCGATCATAACCCCCCTCGTCTCTCCTTTCACTGCCTTGATCGTAGCCTCGCCTATCGTAGCCGCGGTCGTACTCTCGATCACGACCACCCTGGTAGCCGTCACGGCCACCTCGGTAATCTTCTTGACTAAAAAATGTTCCATGGTTAAATACTATTATGTGTAAGTACGTCTCAATGGGTGAATGATAATAGAAGTAGCCTACAGGTATATAATCGGTTAAGTTCTCGAAAGGTTTGATACAGCACTACACGGTTTTCTCATAAGAAGTACTTCAGAGATGGTAAATATATTGAGTCTCAATATATATATATTTTGAGATTAATGGAGCCACAAAACTGATTCAGAAGACATAGAAATCCGAAACTTTACACAGCGGTTCATCATTTCATTCAATTGTACTAAATTATTAATCCAGTCTGACTGATATTTCACAAGTTGATAGTTTCTACAATCGCGGTCCATCGAGTCGAATTCCTAAATTACAGGTCAATTTGATTCTAAATAATATCCACACTCACCTTTCGTAGTTTGACATGCTGAGTGTTGCGTAAAAGAACCGCCGAGTTTGGAAATCTCTCTGACCCACGTTTTGGCGGATGAATATGAGAAGTTACTGATGTATGAAGAGGCCGCTTTCGGTAATATCACGATGTATTTCTAGTGTACAAGTATATATTGCTTCACAATAAAGTAAATTATTGTTACAGAACCGTTTAAATGACAAACTGCATGCAAATTCACCGAAAAAACGGAACTGGCACTACTTACTGTTACGCAATTTCGGTATTGCGAAATCCGTAACAACGGGCGGCGAGATGTCCCACAGCTTCTACCTGTCGCGCAGATGGTTCAATGATTTCAGCTCTATTATAGGCGACTGGGCGTGAAGCTTCGCTTTCTACTTCGCGCGCAAGCTTTCTGATTGCCCCTGGAAGCGGGAGACAATCTGGAGCTGGACAGTGGACACGTGCTAAGAGAAGCTACGAAAATTGAGATGGCCGGTATTGACGCAACGCATATTGAAGCATTTCCCAACCGCTGTATAAATTTTTGTATAGTCCGTGCAATGACTAAAACAGGCATAGCGTCATAGCGAGGATGACAATTAGGCGGGGGCAAAGCACGCTTCGTGTTCATCCTATGGCTAATCATGCGAATTAGACTTTGACTATGAAAATGGCTTGGGATAGAAAATTTTGCAACCCGGTAGACCCTCATTAGAATAATGTGCCGTCATCTTATCTGGATTGTCGCAGCTGATTGCCATCCACTTCCTGGGTCAAAAGCTGCACACAATTATTTATTATTCAGCCTATATATTTTACGCACGGTCCTGTCCTATACTACGCCCATGTGTAGAACACGAACTTGGATTATGCTATAACTATCCCAGGGTTACCATATTTTTGTGCCACAAATTCGGGACGCTCTTTAGCGCACCCTATCGGATTTCAAAATGAGGTAACCAGAGCCAAAGTCACATTTTTCAGCCCCTCCCGTCTATTTCGCCGCCTTAGCTACACTCTGCCAGTCAGCTTGCTCTTGATACTCTTCAACACTCTATTCCTATCAAAGTTACAATACGAAATTCTTTGTTGGGGTGCTGCCTGCAAGAATACAATTGACCCACTGCAAAAACTTCAACATCGGATCATTCGTATGATTGCCAAAGCCCCACGGGGGCCAGGATGTGATAAATCGCTTCTCAAAAGATTTGGTGTTCTAAACTCAGAAGATCTGAGGAAGCTAGAAATTGCCAAGTTTATGTATCAGTTCCATTGCGGTCAATGTCCCTCAACTTTCAACGAGTACTTCACCTCGAAGACAAAAGCTCACTAGACAGCACATGCGCGTCAACGAAGAACAACTACCATATGATCAGGACTGAATACAAGAAATCGCATTGCTCTATCAACTATATGCCGGACCCCAATTGAGGAACAGCATCAAAATAACTTTCTTTTCCGGATTCCAGCCATTCACTGATTAAATTGTCAGGTTACCATAACAAAGCCTGGATACCAAATTTGGTTCAATTCTAACAAGTCTAAGCTTCCGCAGATTGTCCACATTCAAGTCGAAGTACAAACAATTTCTACTGAATCAATACTAGTCAGCCCTCAAGTATACCGGACCACGACCTGACATATCGATTTCGCCTTCCTTGTCGCCAGTCTTGTTATGATCTTCTTTTACTTTTCTTTCAGTGTGCATGTCTCCTTTTTGCATCGCCTAGGCTAGGTGTGTGTCTGATTTCGAACACGACTCCAAGTCGTTTCGATACCTTCCTGCCTTTTCATTTTGTCGCGGTCTTGTGGTGTATGGAAATAATGCAATTAATAATAATAAATTGAATTGAATGCAAAATGGTCTCAAAACTACTTTCTACTTTTCAAAATCCAAATTGAAAAAGCAAGTGGATGCGTCCTCCTCTTATGCAGGCAGTGCAAGCAGGCAGCGCCTATAATTGCGTAATTAGTATACTCTGAAAAACGCGAAATACTTCGTTCTGCTCGTGATATGGATTGTTTTTCTGTGGCCGAAAGACTGTCTGTGTAATGCGTCTATCAAATATAGGCCCTATATCCCATCACTGGAAAATTAAATAGACACATCTGTTCCAAATTCTTTTTGTAACGAAGACAAAATCTGACGATGTATAAAAAAGAGCAAGTTTGCAGACAAAAATACATAAATATAGGTCTATAATCTTTAATCGGAATCGATGCATTGTTTCTGGCCATTGGCCGCCGCCGAGTCGAAAAACGCATTGCATGTCAGTGAAATTTGGTAATCTTACACATCAATTGCAAATACTTCGAGATTATATCGTTGCTACATATATGCCTACTTGCCAGACCGCATGCCGACGCGAGTAAAATTCGCTGACTTGAAGAGCATCGTCGTCAGAGTTTTAAAAATCGAGGTAAAATATGACCTATAAGAACGACTTTCTCGCGTAGACATTCGGCGATAAGTATCGTTTGTGCAACAGATTGAACAAAAGGTACAAAACTGGCTCGGATGACTCGAGACCTATGTATCGCTCAGTGCTTCGTTTCCATCGTATTGTGCAGAATAGCAGGAAAACCTAACGCAAGATAAACATACAAACAAACAAACAGACAGCAGTACGATTTGTGAGATGAATACTGGAATTGAACACACGAAATGGTAGGAAGATTCCACCAATTAACCAAACCTGTCTTTTTTACCCAACTAATTGAAGGGGGCAGATATGAGCATAGATTAGGATTTGAGACGGTTTGGCCGTGATCGGATCGAAGTTGGAGTTACAAGATATTTTTCATGAGACTCTCGGAGGTGCAGAACTTCAACAATTGAATAATATATTCATGCTGATATAGACCCGCCTACTTTCGGTTAACACTCGTAAGGGATAATCGTCAGCAACTATTAGCAGAGATTTCAAAAGACTTGATATACAAAATTCTGAAATCTCTACTAGTTGCTGACGATTACCCGTAACGAGCGTCAGCCAAAATTATCGTTTTTTTTTCTATGTAAATATAGTGTTATTTTTTTTGTATATGCACTTCTTTTGATGATGGATTCGCTGGACTCATCATTGGTTGATATCCCATTTCTTGCTGTTCTTTGTAAATTTAAGTCGTTTTTACATGTTTACATGACTCGAAATGAATTCCATATTGGGTCAGGATTGTTAGTCCCAAGTTTGTACCCGGATTCAAAGTCGGCTCGTAGTTGATTATCGCTTCCGATCGACTATCCGGCAACATTTAGAACAACTTCACAAGGAAAAATCTACAGAATAACGCATACGCCAGATTTTTTATTTTTGAGTGTTTGAATTTCGGTTCTAAGATTGTCGATTTCAGTTTTGAGCCTGTCGACATCTTTATTTTCTTTGGCGAGATCTTCTATATCTTTTTGAAGTTTTTCTTTCTCTTTTTGAAGTTTTTCTTTCTCATTTTGAAGTTTGTTTTCTTGACTTTCTCTTTCTGCTTCTAATGCGCGAATTTTCTCTTCTGATTGTTTGGCCAGTGTGGAATTTTTCATCTCCATTTCCCTTATCTTAGACGCTTGGCCTTCTGCTGTTTGTGCGCTCTTTCTCAATTCCTGTATTTCCTTTTCCAAATCTTTAATCTTCTCCTTCGCTTCCTTTTTATGCTCATCCTGTATGGAGTAACGAAAGGCATAGTTTACAGTCAAGAATCACCTGTAGATTGAGTTGTCTGGCGTAGTATCGGGTGTAAAGTGCACAATTTGACGGGACTGAGTAAAGGTGCGTTTCATATATTCGTGCTCACACGCAGGGAAATGAGCAGTTATGAAATAACAAAATAAATACATTATGCATATAGCGGCGTATACGGTATAGGAAAATCACCGTAGTTATTTCGCATTTATAATTTCTTTAGCTCTGCAACCGTTAATCAGGCAGTTAAAGGATTTACATGGGGTGATTTGCGCCACATTCTCCGTGAGCAACGGGGGATCGTGGTTGGCTGTCGGCTGGTAATAGCATAAACTTACAATGCGTCCAACTGTCCAGCCCTAATAAAGTTTATCACATTTGACTGTAAACGTGCTGCTGCGCTATTATACAGAAGTTAGCAACGCTTGATAGATCAAGTGAGTATTTAAAAGGTCATTTCTAACCTCGAAATGCATGCATTGGTCATTCATTAGATATTTATCATGCGATTTGGAAATTTGTTGCGATTCCCCAAAATGCCCAATTATTATTTTAAGAGTGTTCTTCAAACCTGCCGTTTTCTACGTCTGCTCATGTCTTGGAAATTGCGACGTTTACTTTGTGCATCAAGTATAAATTTCCGACATTACTTGTTTTTCCTTTTCATCTGTTTCTTCATTATCGGGTTCTTCTGCCTCTTCTATCTTCTCATTATGTGGTGGCGATTCTTCCTTGGCTGCCGCTTCCACTGTTTCATTATTATTTGCTGACAAGTCCTCTTCTTCATCATCTACTTCTAAATAAAAGTTTGAAATTAAATAAAAATTTGTCAAGCTTATGACGTCAGAGTAGGTCTGTATGATCACAGATGATACCCAATTTACTGCACCCGTGTAAGCGGCAAATAGTTGATCACATTTGCAATATAGAGATTATTTTAACAATGTCATGGCCACTCGTATAGTTTCCCTGACACGGGAGAATTTATCGAAGATTTCGTGGATTTTCTGTGACGGAATTTGTCATCGAGGGAATCCTGAAACCTGTCACGGACCGCTCAGTAAACTATGTACTGAGCAATGCAGCAATCCAGTGGGTACAGGTCATTTCGAACCCATGCTGCGGGACGTAAGATTAGTTAAACGCGTATAAATATATAGAATGGGGCAGCATTATATAAATAACATGGAGTCGCGGAACTTGGATTAGTAAACTAAACTGTAAGGGAGTAAGGGTTGTATTATGATAGCCTATATGATTGCTTTGAAAACATGGTTATTATGCTCATTTGCTCAGTAATGCGATAATGCAAGAAATGGAAGAATATACACGTCACGACGGTTAGCGAACTCATTAATAAGCATATTCGCGACACAGTACCACTATAGGCACAGCTGCCACTAGGCAAACTACGATCATGCAGGTATGCAGATGAAGGTATATGCGAATAAGTAAAAGTTTCTACTCTAGCGATTTACCACTAAAATAATATTTGAAGAGCTTCTTGGAGGCACAGAACTACAACTGAACTACAATTGAATAGTATATTCATATTGAAATAAGCCCGGATATTTTCGGCTGGTACTCGTAAGGGGTAATCGTCAGCAACTAGTAGAGAATGGGAAAGAACATTGTATATCAACAATCGCATCACAAAATATGACGTCACCAGCATGAAATTTCGAATGAGAGAGCGTTCAATGTACTATTTTCAGGTGGTACACGAACTCCTTTTGTTGACAGAGTTTGGGTTGGTGTATTTTGATAAAAGTCGACTCCAAGGCATACAAATGGAAGTGTGAACGGCCCCTCCAACGACGAGAAATCTGTCGTCTCGATAATTATTCGCACAAATCGGATTATCTAACAGATATGTTTGCCGATGGCAGGATTAATGGCCTTTGATCGGTCAGCATCAAGCTTATGCGGATGAGTTAAGGGTGGGCTTTTCACCGAGCCTGATGCTCGTGATCTGAAAAATCTGGGGACATGCTGGTTCATGCGTTCCTGCAGACGCTTTGACGTTCTTCCTACGTAGCCACAATCACAGCGGCACTCATATTCGTGCACTACATTACTTTGTTGAAGTACAGGGAGCATGTATGTGAACAAAAGGAGTTCGTGTACCACCTGAAAATAGTACATTGAACGCTCTCTCATTCGAAATTTCATGATGGTGACGTCATTGTTTGAGATAACATTGTTGATATACAATACAATGTTCTTTCCAATTCTCTACTAGTTGCTGACGATTAGCCCTGACGAGTGTCAGCCGAAAATATTCGGGTTTATTTCAATATGAATATATACTATTCAATTGTATATTAAAATAATATTATTAGAGAATTCCGCCCATATCTGTTCAAGTCAAAGTAGATTTGAGCTAAAATGAAATATATTAACTGTCATTAATTCTTCGTAAACATTCGCAGAATAATTCAATTGGGAATACGCCAGTGTTGGGATCAAGTCACTACCTTCGAGTCACGAGTCATTGCATATTTTGACTCGAGTCAAGTCAAGTCAATCAATTTTCGAAGGTGACTCGAGTCAAGTCAAGTAACCTGTTTTTTGGAGTTGAATCGAGTCAAGTCAAGTCAAGTCACGAGTCAAGTCACAATTCAAGTCAAATTGAATTTCGAAGTATGAGTGATGATCCAAAGGCATTACGTTTTGCTAAGTGTGTGAAAGACAAATGAATTGGCCATTTATCTTGAGTCAAATAACGAATATAAAGTTAATTTAACATGCAAAAAGACACTACATCGCCCACGCACATGTACATTGTACAACTGCCATTAGAATACGTGAGTTGCTGTACACTATGTACAGTTACATGCTACAGTCAGTTATAATCAGCCAAAATATAGGACCAAATACGAAGCCCCGAGAAGTTGAAACAAATTGATCTGGTACAATAGCCTACACTGTAAAAAATAAAGGTGGATTTTAGGGTGGAATCGGGGCGGAAATATTGTTTCCTCCTATGGTTGGAGGAGGGAGAATATAATACACCTTCAGAAAGGTGATATTCTTCTTTCCTCCCCTATTTGAGCGTGAATGATGACTTCGCCTATATACGCGTGAGGCAGTGTTGGGACGACTCGAGTCAGACTCGAGCCACCTTTTACGAATGACTTAACTTGACTCGAGTCACTTTGCTAAAATGACTTGACTTGACTCGGCGTATAGAAGAAATGTGGATTGACTCGTGACTCGGAGCAAAATTCACGAGTCAATTTCGAGTCATCAAGTATGGTCGGCGTCGATAAAAATCACTGTATCTTGCATGTGTTCGAATTGTTCGCGAAACGATGGTTTGAAACGCAGTGAGAGCGACCAATCACTCAATGATCGTGCGTTGCGATGCCGATCAAGATAGCGTAAGCCGATCAAGATAGCGTAATGGTTAAGCGTCCGGCTTCTTGATCGGTAGGTCGTGGGTTCGATTCCCGGCCGGGTCAGACCAAAGACCTGATTAGTAACACTGGTATCCATGGCTTCCCTGCTTGGCGCTCATGCATTACTGGGATAGCGTGGAGGGGTGGTGCATGACTTAGAAAGTCGTAAAGGCTATATCTGCACTTCCTTGTCCAGCGGCATATGCACATCATGCACTCATGGTATGCATATGCGCAGATCGTGTGTATGTATATCATGAGTCGGTGTATATGCCGCAAAAAAACATCAAGGACAAAAATAAACTACGTCCTTCCTTCCTTTTACTGAACCTCGATTGTTTTTTCACAAATAAATTTTCCGCAAATGAAGTGATCGAAGCTTACAGCTTACGTTGTCGTAAACTGTAGTAAAATAATCTATTAGCAAGATGTCTATTTCTGCTCTTTGTTCTTACTTTAACGAAACCTCTTTTTTTATTGAAATTTAATTCTAATATAGCTTAAATATTCCTCAACCATTGGCGCAGGCTCGAATTGCATCATATCAATTGGAAATTCGGTAATGTATTGCATCTTATCAATTCGTTTTTTTTTTATTATTTATTCTCTATTTTTGCTAGTGACTATAAACTGGGGCTATGCCTCGTATATGTGAGCGATACAGGGCCTTGTTGCGTGAATATCTTTCTCCATATTCGTTCATCGGTTCAGAATCAATGACCACTCAATCTATATTTCAGCCAGCTAGCAAAATGCAATGACGTAGCCTAATCTTGCCTCATACTTCGAAAAGGCAACTTGACTTGAATAACGACTTGACTGGTGACTTGACTCGACTGGAATCGAGTCAACTCCAAAAATCGGGTGACTTGACTTGACTCGAGTCACCTTCGAAAATCGATTGACTTGACTCAAGTCAAAATGTGCAATGACTCGAAGATAGTGACTTGACCCCAACACTGGCGTTAGGTGCATATTCGGGGTTGATGTCGCTAAATTGAAAGTATGTGCGCAAGGTGGCTGGTTAAACAAACACATGAAGGCCGAAGAGATAGTAATATGTGATTGTGTGACTGCACACACTGCGATACACAGAGGAAGCGAGATAATATTTATCGGCCAACCATGCAAATTAAGCACATAATCCTTGAATGAAATTTTAATCTCTCTCTCAGTATTAGGGGGAGCAGATATTTGTTCAATTTGAAAGTGTTGGAATCAACAATTACCCAATCGTCCGTTGAGCGGCCATTACCGTTACCGCATATAGTTTGAAGTTTGCTGTTGCCATTGTTACGGTGCGAGTTACATGGTCTGTGATTTTGACTGTTCCGTCATAATAATGCAGACGGTGAAAGATATCGTCAGACCGATACCTGCTTCTGATTCGCTGTTGAATTACTAAAAAGTTCGGGTGGTAAAAAATCGGCGCCGTCAACGCACAGAGAGGAGAATCGAGTTTTTGCGAGTCCGCTGAGTATACGAGAGGGAGACATCAGGTTTATGATTATGGATTGGCTTTGCCCTGTTGAGGGATGCGTTATAAAGGCTTTCTCGTGTCGAACATACTTGCTCAGCCATTTGCGAGGCTATCATCCAACCTGTCAGGTGTTCATCTGTAAAATTGGATCGTGCAATCACACTGCCACCACGTACCACAGCTACAGGATGCATTTAAATTGCCATCACATCACGGTACAGGCAAGCGGATCTGCTGAACTGATGGATGACAATAGTGATCTTGTGGTGAGCGAAAATCCTGGATATATTCAGCAGTCATGTGAAACTACTGCCTTCGCATCAACACCAAGCTCGGTCACTTTCAAGGATGCCTGCCTGAAGTTGAACTTATCCATGTTAGAGAAATTCACGCTTCCCAGGTCTGCTGCCCGACATATTATGCTGGAATTCATTAGGATAATGCAGGATTATAAAGACATTTCCCAAGTAGACTTGGGACAAGTAATTGATCAATCACAGAGTGAGTACTTTTTTACGAGGTCATTGCTTCGCATAGGCTTGATCGAGCCAATTGAAAAGTGGCCGTTGCAAAACTATAATTTGAAGTATCATTATATTCCGTTATTGCGTGTTCTTGAGAAATACATCTGTCACAAAGATGTAACAGAGAGCATGGACAGAAGCCTTTCTGAAAGCTATAATGGCTTGCTGAACAATTTCTGTGACGGAACTTTATTCATGGAACATCCTTTTTTCAAATCCGATCGCAACCTGTTGCGTATTCATCTATACGTTGATGATCTCGAATTGTGTAATCCTCTTGGAAGCTCTAGAATAGTCCATAAGTTAACTTGTTTCTATTTTGTTCTGGGCAACGTTGAGACTAAATATCTTTCAAACCTTAGAAATATTCATCCTGTCATCATTGTGAAAAGTTCAATTGTTAAGAAGGTAGGTTACGCAGCTGTACTTGAACCGTTATACCATGATTTGAAAACATTAGAATCCTCTGGTATCACTGTAACACTCCCCAATGGCCAAACTAAACAGTTACGAGGGGGCCTAGCCACTATCAGCGCCGATAATCTGGGTAGTCATGACATTGGAGGATTTCGAAGATGCTTCAATAATGGCCGAATCTGCAGATATTGCATGTGTGACTACAGCGAACTAAGACTCAAGTTTTCCGAGGATATGTTTTCAATGCGTAATATATCTGACCATGAATGCCATGTTCGAGATGTTGCTGGAGATTCTAGACTACAAAGTGCGTATGGTGTTCGAATGGGGAGCCCTTTAGCCGGTCTAGAGTCTTTTGATGTTATTAACGGATTAGTCCCAGACGCAATGCACGACATTTTACACGGAGTAATGCCAAATTTGCTTCAATACATAATTGACAATCTGATTCTTTCTATTATGACAAAATCCAAACTGATCGAGTTAGTACAAACCTTCCCTTTTGGCAAATACGAAATTCGTAACAAGCCGCGTTTTACAGGATCCGTCTCAACATTGACGGCTACACAATGCTGGTGTTTGTTCAACCATTTTGGCTTCATAGTAGGGACTGAGGTTCCAGAAAAAAATGAGATTTGGGAACTATATCTTGCATTTTCCCGTATTTCTGATATAATTTTTGCAAAACGTGTGTCGTCCGATATGGTCAATGAATTGAATGTTCTGGTGGTAGATTTTTACAGAACAATTCTGGAATGCGCACCTCATATTATAAAGCCAAAGTTTCATTTCTTGTTACACTATCCGTCCAGAATCCAGAAATATGGTCCGTTGTCGCAGGTGTTATGGTGCCTAAGGTACGAAAGCTATCATCAAATTGTCAAAAAAATCAGTCGAAGTTCCGGAAATTTCAAAAATATTTCATTTACAGTGGCAAATCGTTTGCAACGGAGGAAGTGTTATGAAATGTTATCTGAAAATTGCTTGACTGATAGCCCACCAAACATTGACATTGAAAAAATTTTACTTTCAACAATACCACCTTGTTATGCTCCCTTACTAGGGTTTGACAATTGGCCAGAGGAAACAGAAATTGGTAGAGCCAAAATATACGATGATGGTTGTGATAAGTTTCAATGCAATGGAATTTATTTGGTTGATGAAAATGATGACGGCCCAATTTTTTGTAAAGTTGAATTCATTATAATTATTGCTAAGCAATGGAAGATTTTGGGGCAATTACTCAAATCATCATTTCATCGTCATATGCATTCTTATTCTGTGTACAAGACCAGTGTGTTCCATGTCTTTTCTCCGAAGGATTTAACCTACACCAGACCATTTGATCTATATTCAATCGATGAGTCCAACTACATTAGACTTCATCACTGCGTGTGCTTTCCAGATGCCATCCATTCATGAACATTTTCTAATCAATCTGTCTCTTTAGGTAGCCATGAAGTTGCTAGTTAAACTATCTAATTATTCTCGGCTGATAACTGTCGACGATGATTCTGAGATAAGAGATAAAGTTTCAGAAATATACAAAGATGAGCTCCATAACTGTGACTTCAAAATCCAGTGCTTTGACAAAAGATTTGACCAGTATGTTGATCTGGAGTATGCGGATGTTGCAGAATATGACATCCTCAAAGTGGACATTGTAATACGTGAAATAATTGAAGGTAAGCACACACTGCATACACATCATGTAGCATTTACTTGAAAATTACCAAAAAACGATCTGATTTGTGTATTACTGAATACCAACTGATATTGGTTCAGACCAGCTAACACAACCACATTTCTCTGTGTTGCAGATCAATGTCTCCTTACTGATTTACGGCCCGATTCGTCAGTTTCCGTCCAATTGGATAGCACTGGCGGTGAGTCAACAATGATTGTTTGATCAAAGTCACAAATATTGTGTTCCACTGTGTGATACAGATCTGGACAACCGGATAATTCTATTGGTGTAATCTCACTAAATTTTTTATTTGTGAAATATTTCCATGCTCTAATTCTAATCTAATTTGAGAAACTTGTAGCTCTAATTCTAATCTAATTTTGCAAAAGATGTGTTGCTCCAAATCTAATCTAATTAGGAACAAACTGTATCTCTAATACTGCTGCAAAGCCAATTTTGGTTCCTTCAGTATCCCTGCTACCATAAGTACACATCTCTTTATCCAGGTAACAGTATTGTGAGGGACTACATCTTGCGTTCAGTACTTATAACCTTTTAGTTAACCCGCTACTTTTTACGGTGGTCATCGAATTCGTGGATTCTTGTAACGTATTGCTATGATTTTCTCAGCATTTTCATTTGTATTTGTCCTGAATTGATTATTCTTTACGATTAACCTTGCACGTGGTGCACCAGACCTTTATCGGTGATATGCGCCACTTCCCTTTTTACCATCTATAATAATAATAATAATCCAGGTAATTATTGCATTGCCGAGAAGATGAGCGATTCATTAGATATGCTGTCGGGGACCCCCCTCAATTCTACGCCAGGTATCCCTGACAGAAACGATATAAAGCATATACCTACGTTACATTCATTTTGATTTCTTAAGATGGGATGGAGCAATCAAATCTTGTTGGCTTCAGCAATGAAACTCCTAGCAGAATGATGGGCACTGATGATGGAAACGATAGATCTGGTCAGTATATTAGTCGCTTTGAACATTAATTATGAGATAACCAAATATAATACTATTTGATCCGTCTCATTTGCTGAGATTGTAGGCTACGCAAAACAAGCTCAGTCCATTGTTGGGAAAAAGTCTCTATTTTTAAGTGATAAGACATCTCGAGTCACTCATGTACTCGATTTTGCCCAGCCCTACTGCTACGGTGTATATCAGAGGTCGCGAACTCAAAACGGGTCGCGAGCCACTTTTCAAAATTTGCCGAGGCCGCGGGCCGCAAGACTTCCATATCGATATAAAACAGGCAACGCTGGTTAACGTTTTCACTACTTCGTTAAGATGGAATGGAGCACACATATGACAGCAATGAAGCTCCCAGCAAGACTCCGCTTATCGAGCCTGAAGATGAGGAGTATGAGCCTGAACTCAATTGGTCAGCTGCAACATATACATTTAATCTACCCAACAACGTGGAACGTCAGTTAGAAGGCTACCAAGGCTACCACGTCAGTGCTGACAACGAGACAACTACCACCAGGTGTAAAGTTCCCCGCATTCAATCCCCCATTCCCCCACCAAGTACCGCTGAAGACGACATAAGTGTGCTAGCTCATCAACGTGCCTTGAGAGAAGAATTTCGTAAAAAGTATCCTGATCCTGTTACCATGGTGGACAGGATGAACCGGACATTGAAAGACCGAAGAGACAAAATTATGGATGGTATGTCGACTCGAAACGTGATGGAAGTATATCCTCATTTTCAGAGTGCCCGCTGGGTAGGTAACGTCATCATATTCGCAATATTTTTTTTTTATTATCTCAACAACTGAAATTTTTCAGGTCCTTGAAGAAATGAAACTAATTTGTCACACCTCTGGGTGCATTGATGACCTTTGTAAAGTTGACCTAACCAAAAGAATATTAGAAAACAAGTGCAGCTCCGCTCAGTTGTTGACAAATGCAAAGCAAGTTCCAGTAGCCATTCAAAAGCTGATGAGTACGTTGTTCACTTTCTGCATTCCTATACTTACATCGTTGCAATTAGGCTGTTGGTTTTAACAAAACTAACGATCTCGTCAATTATGCAACCAAGTAATTAATTGTCATGCATGATTTGGTATAACTTAATTAGTCATGATCAATTGTACAGCAATCAACATCAGGACTTGGCATCAGTTTTTGTGGCATTTTTGATCTATGTCAGGGGCAGCTAGCCTGTAGCCTTGGAAGCCAATATGAATAAATGGACATAATAGACAATTTAATGCGGATATTTGACTTCAAGTTAGTGCATGCCGACTGTGCGGTGGAGTGCGGCTGTAAGCTGTTTTCATATCAGAAATTGGGCCTAAATAGAAAAAAAGTTGGTCAAGCCTGATCTATACGAATACCTCCTTAGCAAACAACAAACTTATGCTCTGTAAATTAGTTGTATTTTGTGTTACAGAATCTGAAGATCTAGACTGGATGGTGGGTCTACCTACCATTTTTGGCGAAAAATATTCAAACTTCTTCCTGGTTGATCAGGTACGAACATTCATCGATATTATCAAGTAGTTGTTTTATTTCAATTATACATAATTCATGATTGTCAGAACCATTCGACAGTCCTAGTCGCAACGTTTTTCCCCACTGTGAAAATCACCCAACTAGCATTTTAGAGCAACTATGTAATTATGGTTTAGACCAGGGGCGGGCAACTTCTCCAGTCGGCGGGCCGGATACCCCAATTTTATCCAGATATCAATTCATTAGGGTTTAGTAAGTGACGAGATAGCATGGTAGTTGAACTATGTGACCTATTATCTCGATATTGAATTCATGCTGCCCGCGGCTTCTACGAAATTTGAAAGTGACCCCCCGCCCGTTTTGAGTTGGCGACCCCTGGCATAAGCGGTGTCTTACAGAAGCCTAGAAGTATGTCTTGCTACAAGTCGACGGTTACGGAATCAAAAATAAGAATTATTGGCCTAGTGTAAATGACCGTTGTAGTCGACAAAGACCATGATTACCACAACTGACATTAGGTTTGAGTACATCGTAAATTACGTTAATGTAATAACTCTTCTCGCTTCGACGCACTTACGCGTAAGCTCCACCCTCGCTCGCTGTGCATACATGTTTATAATGACAAACAGTCACTAAAATTTGACCTATGTCAGCAAGTAGCGGGGAATCTTGGACGACTGGGGACTCGGGCCACACTATCATGTAAGACAGGGGCGGGCAACTTCTCCAGTCAGCGGGCCGGATATAGGAAAATTAAGTACTTGGCGGGCCGGAATGCTGAATTGATACACTATTCGCCCATTTATCCACATACCCAAGGAATAAATCGTATTTAATGAATGTATTTCAACGACAGCAATGTAACTTCAAAGCTATAGGAATAACATACAGTCACTAAAATTTGATGTATGTAATCAAGAACTGGGTATCTCGGAAGACTGGCGCCGCGGGCCACATTATCATGTAAGACGGAAAACTGTCCGCGGGCCGGATCCGTATCCGCGGGCCGTATGTTGCCCGCCCCTGAAGTAGACAGTTACGGAATCGAAATATGAAATATCGGCGCAGTGTGAATGGCCATTGTAGTTGAGTACATGGTAAATGCCGATAATGGATGTCTTCTCGCTTCGACGAACTCGCTCGCTGCGCATATACATTAGGGCTGTTCAAAAATAACTTTTTGCTTTGGATTCCAGCCATTCACTGATTAAATTGTCAGGTTACCCTATGAAACGCTGCACACCAAATTTGGTTCGATTCTATCAAGTATAGGACTCCGCAGATCCAATTAAAATTTTTAATTTATTATGGAAAATTTAAAAAAAAAATTCTCAATTTTCCTGCCAATCCCGTGAAATTGTTGAGCTGTCTTCAAAGACGTTGCAAAACAAATTTGAGTCAATTCCGACCAGTAGAAGCGGAGGTATGTAAGTTTTTCGTTGATAAATCGCGGATTATCCACCAATCAAGGATAATCCGAGAAATTTCAACGAAAAACTCCAATAACTCCGCTTCTACTGGTCGGAATTGACTCAGATTTGTTTTGCAACTTCTTTGAAGACAGCTCAACAATTTCATGGGGTTGGCAGGAAAATTTGGAAATTTTCTTTTTTGAATTTCCCATAATAAATTAAAAATTTTAATTGGATCTGCGGAGGCCTTTACTGGTTGGAATCGAGTGAAATTTGGTGAGCAAGGTTTTCTACTGCAACCTGACGATTTAAGAGGTGACCGGCTTGAATCGGGAAAAAAAAGTTATTTTTGAACAGCCCTAATATACATGTATATAATAACATACAGTCACTAAAATTTGATGTATGTAATCAAGAACTGGGGTATCTCGGAAGACTGGGGCCGCGGGCCACATTATCATGTAAGACCGTAAATTGTCCGCGGGCCTGACAAAATCCCTTCGCGGGCCGTATGTTGCCCGCCCCTGATGTAAGACGTAAAACTGTCCGCGGGCCGAACAAAATCCCTTTACGGGCCAGATTCGGCCCGCGGGAAGTATGTTGCCCGGCCTTTGTTTAGACACATTATATTCCATAAGGTATATAGCCCATTGCTAATAAATTGTTTTTAGTCTAGCAACCATTCATAACTAATGACGTTGCTGGGAATTCAGCAGCAGAGCAGTCATATTTTCTATCGCTGCAACTGATGAAATTAGATGAGAGCAATTGATCATTTACTCCTGCTCAAACGACCTGCTGTTGACGATCCCATTCAACCTTTTCATTGCGGTCGCATTGAAGCAGTGGCATACATATTATGGCGTTCCGCAAAGCAATTTCAGGATGTCCGCACACTCGATTGACACCTGCCTGTCAAGTCCATATAATGTTCATATGCCCGAGCCAAAGATGGTGAAAGTAGTTAACAAGGCTATACTGAAGTAGAAGTAGAAAGACAGAATTTTGCTCAAGTGCAAATATTGTTTTAAAGCAGCTACAAGTAGAAGTAGTTTGACTGTATTTTGATACTACTCAAGTGAGTAAGTATTTTTAGTAGTTATAATACGCTGCCAATATGTATGTTTGACCTGTTTCACAATACGAAACCTTTCTTTAGATGCCCAAATCAGCTTACCCTACTATTTGCTTTACTGTGGAAAAGAAGGAGTGGGCGATCTGTTTTGATGGTGAAAAAGTGGGGAGTATCAACAACTTCCATGAAGCATTTGCAGTGATGCTATCGGTCCACTGGATATTTGACATTCAGTTTTCGAAAAACATCAAAAATTCTCTGACTTTCATGTCAGTTCTGGCTCATTTGCCCGTGAAAGAGATCAGTTATTCTGTTCGAACCAAACTCGGAAAAATCCGTGATTAATTGGAAAATTGAAAAAGTTTGGAATAAAAGTGATGTTGTGATCTATGTCCACGTGAATT
Source organism: Botryllus schlosseri (assembly GCF_051294905.1). NCBI lineage: Eukaryota > Metazoa > Chordata > Ascidiacea > Stolidobranchia > Styelidae > Botryllus > Botryllus schlosseri. The sequence goes on from NC_137239.1 coordinate 20,797,929, forward strand.
ATGAAGATTTATTGTGGATATATGTTGTGCGCATCGAAGTCGTTTGACGAAGATATCCGGATAGGATGAGGTGATGTCTATATAGGATGAAGTGGTGGTTTACGGATAGGATAGGGGAGGAAAATATTCCACCTAAAATAGGTGTGGGAAGCCCACCACCCTCTTAGGGTGGGAACAAATACCTCCTCCTATGGGTGATTTTTGAAACACCTCTGTAAGGTGGCCACAGTTTTTACAGTGTACACTACCCATCTACACATCCGTAAGAACACAAACGCACAAACTATATTTGTTCGATTTAAATCATACAAGAGGGTTGGCAAAACTGAGCAATGCGCAACGTAAGCATTGAGCCGTCCAAGAAACAGAGACACATTGCTATTAGATTGATCTACTACTGGTACGACAACGTAAATTGTGATCGCTTTGTGTGCGGTCAATATATTTGTGATGTAACATTGGAGGATCAGTGTAAAGTACAATCAGTGAATGACTGATTGCTCTCACAAGTGACACCGACGTATCTTGAACAATCCGAACATACACAAGACACATTAATTTAATCGACACTGTTTACTTAATGACTTGAAATTGACTCGTAAATTTTGCTCTGAGTCACGAGTCAATGCAGAATTCTGAAGCTCCGAGTCAAGTCAAGTCAAGTCATTTTTGCAAAATGACTCGAGTCAAGTCAAGTCAAACGAAAAGTTGACTCGAGTCAAGTCATGACTCGAGTCATCCCAACACTGGAATACGCCAGCCCGATCATCTACGGGCGAGGTCCTAAATATCTGCGCTTGCCACCATAGCGGCATAGCATAATAATCAGCAATACAAATGTACTTGATATAAAATAAAAAACACTGCTATACTTGAGAGATTACAATATCACTTAATTTCATAGTTAATAATAATACTATGTCTTTCGAGTCAAGGCTTAGTAACAGCCACAATAACTAGAAAAGTGATTGATGAGTGCGATAACACAGCAAGGAGATACATGGTAACATCGACATGATCAAAATCAAAATTTTCACTCGCGACCACGCCACAAAAGTCACGGAATACATAATGCAAATACTCCACAAAATGCTGAGAGGTTACCTAATAAATATGGTGAACGTTAACGTAAACTTGATGATCGTAGGAAAATACGCATAATTTTGTATAATTATCTTGGAATCATAAACCGAACATGGCGACAGTGCAAATGTCAATTTGGCCACGATTAATTAAAACTCTCCGACAGGATGAAACGATCATAAACTGGCACTTAAACTCGATTTCGATAAAGGACGATAAGTAGGCCTAATCCAAGCATGTATGCTACCAGCACGGAAAAGATAAAAAAAATCTAAGACCAAGATGATCATATAATATTGTGCTACACTACTCACTTCACACCTGGTATGGTTGCATGTTAATTTCGGCTCACCAACACAATCTATCTAAAGCACGCGACATGCTCAACAATCAACCCAGCAAAACGTTGCAGCTATCGGAAGCATTTTGTTTGGTTACCTTCGAAAAGATCTTCGGGAGGCTCATCAGGTCCAGCATCTAATTTAAGGTCATCTGGTCGTACTATAGCAGGAAGGGGCGTTTGCAAGGAGTGCCTCATCTCATCTATATCGCGTCTTTCGTCTTGTTTAGACTCGTCGGACTCTTGATTCTCAAATCTCACGCTCTTTAAAGCTGCGTCTGAGGGAGTGGGTGTCCCAGGTACTAGGGTCTCGCTTGATGTGGCCGGAACGTCAGTCACCACAGATTTCTCGTCCTCAGATCGCTCCGAATCGAATTGCAATTCATTCTTCTCTGCTTCTTCAATGGCTGACGGCACGTAACTTGGCTTTTCGGTTGTCGATTCTTCTTCGTTACCGCTTACGCTAGCGTCGTATCCGTCCTTTACTTCGGGACTGACGTGTTCATCGGAAGTGACGCTTGTGATCTCGTCTCCGGCAACGATAGCATCATCCGCTGGTTTTTTGTCTTCCTCTTTTTTGTCACCCTCTTCAACTTTCTCATTCCCATTGTTGGATCCGTTTACTTCGACGCTGGATTGCTCTCCGATGTCGGCTATTTCCGTTTCTCGCTCTGGAGAATTTTGTTTAGGAAGATCTGACGCCGGCGGGGTACTAGCTGAGTCGGTATCTTGTTGGATTTCCTCTGATACGTGTTCCGGAGTGCCACTTTTCGACCTATTACTGGTCTCAGTGTCTTCGGGACTTGCTATCGTGTCGCTAATCGTTTCGGCTGTTGTTGTTTCGGCAATATTCTCTGCTTGATCTATCGCCGGCGAGTCTGCTGATGTGTAAGTATCGCCATCGGCAGACGTGACCGTTATGTCTGGAGTTTTCGCTCGTGACAGTTCCATCTCGGTGTCTTTATTCGAGACTCCTGTCGCATCTTCTGTTACATTATTGCGATCGGTTGGCGAGGCCTGTACGGAGCGATCAGGCTCTCCAGGCGAGCCTGGCCCTTCCGCGTGTTCGGGCCCGGCTGCATTCTCGTCGGCTGCATCGTTACTGTTCTTCTGCTGAGATTCTACAGGCCGTAAAAATACACTATAGTTGACTTGATATGTTGGCACTTAATCCAGTGTAGACTGGGCAGTAGGCAACGACTATACATCCATTTTGTCACTTGGTACCAAGAATCGAACTTACAAGTTATGAGAGAAACTTTAACCTATAGTCACAGGAAAATTTCAGAAAAAATAGATCGAGATGTGTATGCCGAGACATACGTTAACTGCAACGTGCGGCCTAGAAAACAGCCAAGGTAAATAACTATATATTATATCACAAAATAGATGATATAGGCTACAGCGCAGAACTGCGAAATTGAAATTCGCGACGAACTAGGGATGGTGTAGCGTATTTCGTCCTTGAAGTTTTGTGATTGCGGGTAAAGTTCGATGCAAAGAATCACTAAATATTCAGGAATAGAAAGCAGGATATTTCGAGCAAACTTTTGTACCAAGGCAGACAAAATTATTGATACTGCCAAGGTGCTTGCTTGTGTAGTGTAGTGATTTTTATGCTGCCAACGCCATGCTTAGAGGGGTCCACAGTTGAAATGCAATAAATTTCAACCAAAGATGTTATGATTAAGTGGAAAATGTAATATATGAAAAAGGTTCACAGTGCAGAACCTACAAAGGTTCGTTTGTGAACGTGAACCTCTAAATTTCCGAGGTTCACACACAGAACGCGAACGTGAACCTCACGTTCACACCATCCCTACGAGGAACATTGCGAGATATTGTTTTTCCTTCTCTAGCAACGCGTTCTAGACTAGCAAAGGATTATTTCACGCAGCCTACTCCCTATTTATTACCAATAGTATATTAGAGCGGGGATCTGCAACCCTGGAACGCGAGATGATTCTTCATGGGGCGCAAAATGATCTGACGCCCAGGGTATATATAAACAAAAACACGTTGAAAAATGCAAGGGACACTTTCTAAATGGAAAACCGTGACTCTGTCGCAGATCTGGTAGTCAGTAAGAAGTGCTTCTATTTTTTCGAGGTCGGCTTACTTAATTAGGTTTTGTCTACTCTCTACTTTCACTACAATACTTCTCAAACGATTTTATTTTCAGATCACTTCCACTTCTACTGGAACATTTTTTCGGCAAATAAACTACTTATCTTTTACACTTTGCAGGCTATTTTTAAATGTAAAAAATAGTTTTAGGATCAGTTAGCATCACTTTTGTGGTGTCATTAGCCATATATTTTTAGTCGCGGATATACGCTGTTACAGTTACCTCCAGTAGAGTAGCGAAGCTGCATGACTACGTTGACAACATCTCACAATCTTCGTAGGTCACAATGACATACGGTAGCCACCACAACGATTATTCGTATTGTTTTCATTATATCTTATCAACTTAAATAAGGATATCTCTAAAATCAACAAAGCTGAGTGACAAATATCTATCTAAATAGCAACCGCGTCTATACAAAGTCCGATAATAAGCGCGGAATCGATACCGCAGTTTGAAATTAGTAATGACAATAAACGGCTGTCGATCGCAATTCGCAACAATGGCAACATGGGTACACACTACAAATGTTCAGGATTTCGGATTCTAATCGCACAGGAATCCAACATGTTTTTCTGAAACAGGATTGGATCCTGATTCACATTTTTGCCGAATGCGGGATTCGGATCGGTTTACAGGATTCTAAATTAGAAATATATCCACGGACAGAAATGGTCAAATCAGTCGTCGTTAGACGTTGGTACTCGAGTCAGAGTGATTTCCGAGTAAGTAAATATATGAGTATTCTATAGGCCTTACAAACTAAAAACCGTTGCATAAAAGTACAAGTAGTTAATAGGCGAACCTTCAGTACAAGATTCAAAGTGTAACATCAAGTAGTTTGGGCTAAAAATAAACTGGAATAGAAGTGCGGAAGTAATCTAAAATGTAAGCACTTGAGTATGTACGACAGGAGCAATAAATATCTGTCCGCCCGCCCTTCAACGGGATTTTTTGGATCCGGAATTTAACATTAAAACGGATACAGGATGCGAAATGCGCAACGACTCGAGTAGAGGTCGAGTCAATACACAAGTTGACTCAAGTCAGTTTTAAGAGAATGACTCGAGTCCAGTCGGGTCAACGAAAAATTGCGACTCGAGTCGAATCATTGCAACCCTGTCTCTATTACACATTACGTTCCGTTACCATACCTGGATCTTCCGCAATGTTCGAAGATAAGTCCGGTGATTCATCTTTCGGAGTTGAACTTTCCGTATTTTCTGTATTTTGAACGTTACCGTTCGTTGTTTCGCTCGACGCTGGACTGCCAGCAGCATCGTCCGCGTCACTGGGTTGATGAATCAAAACTTTCGGAGGCGGTACGCTAGACGCGGTCTGTTCCGAATCCGCGGTGTTTTCAGCCATGCTTATGATACAATATAGCTGCTCGAGAAATGAACTGGGATGCGCGCAGCATGTAAACCAATATTCTATTCACATTGAATGTTAGGAGGTGAATATACCTGGTAAATACAATGATTGAATAAGGATCGTTTAAAATAATGGCCAGACATGAACTCAGGTTTTCGTCTTGCCAACTACCAAATTAACTATAGGATGCTGTGCAGAAAATATTTATTTCTGTGGAATAATTTTGGATAGCTGTGCGACTGCCTGAGGTGGTCAAACTATTACATCGGTACTCAAGTAGAATTTGAAGTAGGGATTTACAATGAAGTAAAAACTAAATAAACTAGGCCTAGTTTTACCTAAAAAGAACCAAAAACTGCCAAGTAGAAGTAAAAATAATCTAAAATCATAACCCCCTGAGGACGTAGTGCGAGTGGGCAAGATCTACTTGAAGTACTTCTAAAAGTAGAAGTACTTAGTTACTGACCACCTCTGGCGACTGCACACAAGCCATACAATGCCTATATAAGCAGAGAAGGAATCATCTATGCTAGTATAGCTTATTCTTACGCTCAACTTGAGTAAGACAATGCTTTGTATAAGTAAAGTAGAAAATGAAAGGTCTTAATACTACTGAAAGTACATTTTATCGAGGTGTCGCAGACTTTTAGTAGTAAATCGGATGTAAGCTACTAAGTTGCATGTTCAATCATCACGCCAACACAAAATGAGTGAAGTCAAGTCACTACAGATAGAACTATTTTTCAGAATATATACTGTCAGTATGATAAATGGGCCATTTTACCGGTTGTTATGTTTATTTCACTGAAAATGGTGAATAGTGATGTAAAACCAATCATTTTAGAACTTCCTAGTCCTTCCGCAGTAGCTTTACCTAAAAAAACAACGTAACTACTTTACTAAGTAGTTAAAGGGGACAAAATCTGCTTGAGTAATCTCGAAAATTACAAGTCAGTGATCACATCTGACTATACTATATGCTGGTTGTGTAAATAACAAGAAAACAAACCTTCATAAGTTTTATATCGTATCATCCCGCCTTTGAGAATGTTGAATAATCGACAGAATGAGCCCTTACAATGCAGTGTAAGGCATAGCTAGATAGATAGATATGTATCTACATCTCTATCTTCCTGTTCTACTTGACCTCATTCACTTTTATGCGTGTCGCATCCCGTTACCGGAGCTGCGGTCGATTGAAAGTTATCCTAAACTAAAGTAGTCGCTAATCGTTTCCTACAACGCTACCTATGAATAACCAAGCGTTTCAAGTTACCTTAACAACATGTAGTTACATATATGGTACACACACGCATCACTGAGCTGTACTGATTGTAGAATGGTGTTTTGTTATATCAATTCACACTAGTGCCGGCTAACAATACAAGAATACTTTGAATGCCTGCGCGATACAATTATTCAGCTGGTACTCCCTTCAGTTTGTCTCGGTCAGCGAAATATTAAAGCCTGTTATAGAATACCACTCGAATATGGTCGCAGGTACTACTATAAGCTCAAACTGACGGATGGCTCCTTAAACTGGCAATAATTGGTTTCCACTTGCCAATGACATTCGAAACAATATAGGCTCTCCACTCTAGCCTATCTCGACTCATAGGGACTAATACTCTTGAAGCTCTCGAAGGCTCAACTATCCAGGCAATGGCATTTATGATTGTATCTTATTGCTGGATGAAACCCATAGCTTTCTATCGCCAATCGCGCTGATTTTACTATCGGAAGCACGTAATTATATTGATGTGAAGGAAACACGATTCGCTTGTCAAACAAGGCGCTATATAGAGCCTAAATGTGCAATGTGTTGCGAAGATTCAAATTTAAGAGGGATCTTAGCATGTCCAATATCGCAGACTTACGGTGCGGCGCATTGCAGAAAATTTAAAAGAAATGCCTAACGATTTACTCAATTATATCGTATAATTTGCGATGTTGAATAAACACAATATTAAAATCCGGGGATCCCGAGCTCTGCCCACCTCTTCATCAACTCATAAACAACTACTACTTCAACAACCCACTTATAAATTTGTCAGCGTGTCATGTAGTAATGCTTTTGGCACTCATACGTGAATATCTGAATGTATCGGCTTTCAATTCATCTTTTAAGTACAAATGTCTCGTTTTAGGAACGTTCAGGCCATCTGTAACTCGACCTTATGATAACGTGTTAATAATTAGCTATATCTGAAAGGCGACCATTGATTTCACAACTCTTTCAGTCCACGAATGACGATGATGATGAAGTATTCATATGAGAGAAATTACACTTGTCGGCACTAATTCTTTGAAAACGATAGAGAATCTGCTGCGGTGTCGTACAGAATTATTTTACATGGTCTTGCTGGGTATATCGAAGCAATTTCGATACAATATAATATGTCAATATTTCAATATGAGCAATATTTCTATTTTGACATCATCATCATCATTGGTTTAAAATTGCTAATAAACCAATGATGATGATGATATCAAAATAGAAATATTGCTCAACAGCTAAATTAGAATCCATCCACCTCGCTAAAACAACGAATTGCAAGGATATTATCAGGTGTAGCTTACACCTACAATTCAGCGACATTATCTGACCTACAATAAGATATTAGAGTTCTTAGAACGATAATGTACATTTTGAGTACTTCGGATCGCGCAATATAGCCCTATATACGACGAACTAGGCGAAATGACGACACGCCGCGACACCAATAATAGTAAAGCAGAAGTAATTTGTTACTGAGAACCTGCGTTATACTGATTAGTAGGGCAAGTTTTTGCAGCTTTTGCAACTATTTTTACAGCTTCCGGCAGCTTTCTAAATACTCGTAAGATATGTAGAATGCTGTTTTAAGCTGTTTGAAGGAATCTTATAGTGCTACTTTTTGCAACTTTTGTCCATTTTTTTCATGCAACTTTTTGCAACATTTTGCAGCTTTCTCGATTTTTCATGAAAGTATTTTCGATTTCGGTGAAATACACGGCCAAATTCGACTGAAACACCGTACATCAGCACCGAAGTAACGCTTTTACGTGTATTTCGGGAGCTGAGCCGGAAAATTGACCTTAGCAAAATGTGGTTAAAATGCAACTTCTGCAACTTTTGTTAAAAATTAAAAAAATGAATGCAACTTTCTCAGGTTTTTAGTGCAACAAAAACTTGCCCTACTGATTAGGAGTCGCAATTTTACGTTGACTCGAGTCATTTTCTTTAAAATAGAAAATGACTCAACTCGAATCAAGTTGTGTATCGACTTCACTTATTGTACTAAGAGTCATTGCACATTTGCGCACGACTCGATACATTACATGCAGGGTTGTAACCAAGTCACAATAAGGTTCCGAGTCACAAGTCAATCTCACTTTTATAGTTTTGACTCGAGTCATATTCAATTCACCACCGATTCAAGTCCGAGTCCGAGTCAGCTAGTAGAAGCTATAGTCCGAGTCATGTTTAATTGACTCGAGTCCGATATTATGTTCACTGTTAAGGTTCAAGCTCAGACCAAATCCCTTAAACTCTGTTTTGGTGATATTAAATGCCTCGCATTCATTTTCTCTATTTTCCATATTTTTCAAGTTCCAGTAGTGATAGACGAAATATTTGGGTTACCATTTTGGGAATCTGAAAGAGGACACTTTTTCAAAAGTTTCAGACTTACAACACCGGAGAAAAATCCTGAAAAATTGGTAAATTTACTCGAGTTTATAGCTGGTTGACCATAAAAAAGGTCATCACTTTAATTTGACTCCAAATTTACCCACTTTTTACTTAAATCCACTGGTTTTAACAAAGAAAAAGGTCGACGCCTTTCCGGCTCATATCCAATTTTCACATAGATTTAAACAAAATATTCAAAAAAGAGGAGAAATTCTCTAAAAAGACGACAATTGGCGTCCTCAGGGGACCCGGGACACTTTCAAAAAAGTCAAAAAAGAGGACAAATCCTCTCAAAAGAGGATGTATAGTAACCATACGAAATATGAATATGTGGTCACTTTACTATCCCGCGAAGTTCCTGTCTAGGCACTTGACCGTCCTAGTCTCGAGGCATATGTCTTGGTTGAGTCATAATGCGCAATGACTCGAGTACAAGTCGAGTCAATGCCCAAATTGACTGCAGTCAAATAGAGTCATAAGAAAATGACTCGAGTCATTACAACCCAGACTTTGTGTTGTGAAATTGAAAAATGATTGAAAAGCCATATCGGAGTCAGATTCAGAAACGAAATAATACAGTAACTTCTGTCGGGTCGGGTCGGACGGAAATCGGATTCTCAGATTACAAAATCTGCTCATCTCTGGTGGCCTAGCGAGTGCAAGCTGATGAGATGAGCGAGCATGAGCACCGTACACTGTTCAAGATAGCGTTATGGTGAAGTGTCCGGCTTCTTGATCGGTAGGTCGTGGGTTCGGTCCCTGGCCGGGTCAGACCAAAGATCTGATTACTAACACTGGTATCCATGACTTTTCCGCTTCGTGCCCATGCGTTATTGGGATAGCGGTGGTGCAAGACTTAGGAGCGGTACAAGGCTATATTAGCACCTTCCTTGTCCGGCGGCATATGCACATCGTGCACTCTCATGCAGGGTTGTAACCAAGTCACAGCAAGGTTCCGAGCAATGTTCCCTCTAAGCTGCGCACGTGCGCAAATGCGCAGTGCTGACACGGTCTCTGCGCACAGAAAATTCGAAGTGATGACCTTTTTCAGTCGTTACGCACTGTTGTCCAAGATTCTGCGCAGTGAGTTGTTGAGTGTGCGCAGACTCGTCAGAAATTAGAGGGAACATTGGTTCCGAGTCACAAGTCAATCTCACTTTTATAGTTTTGACTCCAGTTAAGTCGAGTTATTTTCAATTCACCACCGAGTGAAGTCCGAGTCCAGGTCACGGAGTAGAGTGTCAAGTCCGAGTCATGGTGTTTTGATTTGAGTACGAGTCCAAGTCATTGTGTTGACTGTTATTCAGTTCCGCGTTAATGTCGGTGTCCGGTCAATACCGAGAAAACCATTACCGAGAATACAATTACCGAGAATGGACACCACCGAGAATGGACATTACCGAGAATGGACACCACAGAGAATGGACATTACCGAGAATGCAATATAAGCAATGTAGGCATGTTATGCATATGCCCAGGTCGTGTGTGTGCATCACAGCGTCGCCACATTCGGTATAGATGCTCGGGTATAAATTTCTCGACAACGTCAGTCCCAGTTGACATTGGCCATTCTCGGTAATGTGTCCATTCTCGGTGGTGTCCATTTTCGGTAATGACTATTCTCGATAATGTCCATTCTCGGTAATGTGCATTCTCGGTAATGGCATTCTCGGTAATGTCCATTCTCGGTAATGGTTTTCTCGGTATTGGTATAGAACCGTTAATGTCATACGAAACCCACTTTTCACAACTTTGCTCGGTGATATCGAATGATTCGCATTCATAATATACTAAATTTCCTTATTTTTAACAGTTTCTGGTAGCATTTTAAGCACCAGGACTGATAGACGAAATAATAATAATGTGATAACTTTACTATTTTCCGAAATTTCAATGAAATGCCTGTCTTGGTAAATCGAGTCTCGAGATAGTGTAATGGTTATGCGTCCGGCTTCTCGAGCGGTAGGTCGTGGGTTCGATCCCCGGCCGGGTCATACCAAAGACTCGAAAAATGGTATCCGCTGCTATCCTGCTAGGCGCTCAGGAATCACAGGTAGCATGGAGGAGAAAAAAAAAACGGGGGCGCAGACTAGATGACCTCATGGGGCCGTATCGCAACTCCGTCGCCAAAGCATCTCGATGGTGCAGGCGAGAAAGAATATCATCTCTCTCTCTCTCTCTCTTGGTCCGAGTCATGCGCAATGACTTGAGTACAAGTCGAGTCAAATACGCAAATTGACTCGAGTCGAGTCATTTTTCATTTTTAACAAAATGACTCGAGTCGAGTAGAGTCACCAAAAAATCGCGACTCGAGTCATTACAACCCTGCACTCATGGTATGCATATATGCACAGATTGTGTGTATGCATAGCCTTTATAAAGGCTATGGTGTATGTATAATGTATATCATGAGTCGGGCTATATGCCGCAAAAACATCACGGAAAAAGATGAGCTAGGTCCTTTCCTTTCCTTTCCTGAGCAGTAAATAACGGATTTCGATTAAATACAAAAACGATTTTGAAGATTTTGTTTCACGATTTTATAACTTGAACTTGGACGAGAAAATTCTGATAATGATGCCGTTTCCATGTGCGGCCACTACTTGGCTTAGCCCGCATTGGCTGAGCCAAGGAATGGTGGCCGCGTTTCCATGTACTGTACAGTACATGATCAGCGGCCGATAAACGTCGGTGAACAAAAATTGACAATCGGTACCGGTACTTAGTGGTGAAAAGTTCGTGCTGCAGGATATCGACATTAAAGTACCTGCTAAATAATTTGTGGAATTCTATAGCTATTAAAGATGTTTCTGTCAAGATACCCGGAGTGGTGAACAAGGCCTATACAGCGAAAATCTTCTAAAAGGAACTATTGCTGTAGGGTGCTACAGCGTATAGCTATGGATAATATGAGGACAGTATTTAAATCAGCAACGTTGATATCCCGCCGAGGATTGTTGTTAATGCGTCCTACCAAATACCGCCGATGTAGCGAAGGTCGCCGAACCATTGCTGCCTATCCTTTCAATCTGACTATGATTTTATAGGCTACAAATTCGTCTCTGTTTGCATGTTTCAAATATTTTGTTTTTTAATAAAGAAACCATCAATTCAGGAAAGCATCGGTCATTGATCTATCCAAACATATTCTGATTGGAAATAGATGTCAGAATATTGGTGATAGCTTAATAGCTAGTCGTGAAGGCGGACTATGGGCTGCGTCATCCACATTCCACATGCTGGCAATTTGTTGCAAATGTCTTTCCGCTCACTCCTTCAAGAATTCGAGCTGTTCGTCGAGGTCGTCGCTTATCACTTTTAGAGGCTTTATTATTCTTCCAGATTCCAATTTTCTTCTCTTGGCGTTCCTTGAAATACCGTACCTGCATTATAAAAAAATGAGTACCGGTAATAAGCTATACAGTATACATCCTACATACCGGTACCACATACGCAGAAAATCTGAAGAATTACCACGAATAACCCGCCGGATATCAATAATGGAAGCTGACGTTCCTGGTGTGCCTTCATGTACTCGATAACACAATCCACTTGCACCACAAAATTGGCATCCTGCTGCGGCTGATGCATCACCGGCAACTCCAGGCTGCTTTCAAATCATTCTGTTTTGTTAACTAACAATAAGGTAATACGTCTATCAATAGTAAAGTCCAAATTCAATTATTCCCGCAATTAGCTTATACTCGATACACAAGAAACACCCAAGTGACTGCGATAGAAACAGACGACTGTAGCCAAGAGCGGAGCAAGATACTCTGCCAACCGTGAATTACTCTGACAACCACCAACCGATCGGGGCAACCACTTGGCAGAGTAATTTTGCTGAGTCATGAAAGCTATGCCCATATATGGTCACTCTGCCAACGAAACCTGCACATGGAAACGGCTGGTGATGGTGATGGTGATGCGCCTTTGTCTAGGAATTTGAGCAATTAGTAGATTGGGAGTTCTATCATAGTGTTCTAAGTGTCCTTTCACTACACTATGGTTCTATTTTACCGAATCGATTTCAGGAGTTGGATTTGAAACGGATTTGAATCTCAAATCCAATGTGGTATGTGGATTTGAAAATACGTGATCAGGGGATCCCCCGGCCGTGCGAAGCGCACGTTCCGATATTGCGTAGTAGTAAGAGCCAGAGGAAATAGCTGGGCTATCTGTACAATATTACAAGCTCTGTGAAACGGACTTCTAAATTATTGCGGATTGCAGTTGAATATGGTAAGCTACGCAAATATGTGTAATGTTGCATCGTTTAACAAATCATTGTGTAAATTTCAGCTCCGACGGCAGGCAAGAGAACGGAGAGAGTTCTTGTACCGCAAGTCTCTCGAGGACAAACGAAATGCTATTCAAGATAAAAAGGACAAACTGAAGCGTGCTCTGGACGGTGAGTGGGATTGTAAAAATTGCTGTTGCATATTTGATGTTGTTTCCATTTGAACAGCCATGAAAGATTGAAACTCTTTCATGTTTTGAGATATTGATCATATCTATCTGATACTTATGAATGTGATTCAGTGTGCACACCTCTTTATTGTATTGCCTGTAGGCCAAGTTGAGTGTCTGATTTCAAAGATTGCTCCAGGCCGTTTTGACACCTTCCTGGCTTTTCATTGCATTGCTATCTTGTGTTTTGAAAGGAAAATTATTAACAATAACTTGAACTGGACTGAAGAAATAGCGCAGGGCAGTCAATCTCACCTGAGTCGCAAGTCCATAGGCGGGTAAAATAGTCCCGCGGCCACGAAAGCCTCATATGTTATGATATATATTGATTATTGTAAGGGCTATGTTTGCTATTCATTGTGATATCTCTTCACTACACAATATGGATTCAGTTGCAGTATAGTGCAGCCTGCAGATTCTTCTAGCAATTACCGTAGCTATGTAATATTCCCTACTGATATTCATTTTATAACTGAATTCTTTCCTGAACTGCATTTTGCATATTGTTATCAACCTTTTTGCGTGCTGGAGAGTGGTGGAACGTATTTGGAATATTTGTGATGATACATTAATTTTCTCTTTTGGATATCTCGAAGTGCTCATTACTGTACAAAAAGGACTGAGACCAATCAAATAAGCGTGCAATTATCATTAATTTCTTTTCAGAGAACAAAATCATTCCGACCGAGTTGCGAAAAGACGCGCTGTACTTGCAATCACAACTTGAATTTGACGACAAGGGAGCGGAGGGAGTCACTACATATATAGACGATGAGTATAAATGGGTTGGCGTGGATGACCCCAAGATCATGGTCACTACTTCTCATGATCCCAGCTCAAAATTGAAGCAATTTGCCAAGGTAAAATTGTTAAGTTTGTGCCGAGACAAATCGGCTGCACCATGGAAGGTTCTGTCAAGTAGCCAAGAATGTAGCCACGAGCACGTTACCATAACGCAACTTACGAAACATGCAATATTAAAGCCTTTAAACTTGATTTTGAAGCACTGTCTCTTAGTTATTGCATGGTGCTCAGAACTATTCAAATACCCTACTCACATCCGGAGATAATAAAGCTAAAGACGTCTGTAAGTACCCGCATTAGGGCTGTTCAAAAAAAACTTCTTCAAAATTTAGGTTGGCTGAAAAAACGCTGCACACCAAATTCGGCTCAATTCCAACCGGTAGAAGCGAAATTCCTGCAGTACAAAAATTTGAATCTATTATATATAAAAATATAATTCTGTCTACCCCATAAAATTGTTGAGCTGTCAGTAGAGATGATGCACACCAAATTCTGCTCAATCCCAACTCCACTAATTCTATGATTTTGTAATGAATAATGAAAGTGTTAGCCACCCTAAACACTAGGCCTATTTTGTTGAAATCCAAATTTTCTACTGCAATAACTTTGCTTTTGATGGTTGGAATTAGCCAAATTTGGCGCGCATCGTCTCTACTGACTGCCTAATTTCATAGGGTGGGCAGAAAATTTGAGTTATTTTCAATTTATTTTTTTATATAATAAATCTAATTCTTTCTACTGCATGAACTCCTCTTCTACTGGTTGTTTTAGCAAACCAACAATTTTATCACGTAGCCCGTGATATTTAGAATTTAAAATACAGTTGTTGCTTTTCCAGGAAATGAAACTGATGTTCCCCAATTCGCAAAGATTGAACAGAGGTAATCACGAAATGAAAGCGTTGATAGCCGCCTGTCGAGCGAATGACGTCACAGATTTCATCGTTCTGCATGAGCATCGAGGGCAACCAGGTCGGATGATTTTTCAGGCACAATTCAATCGTGTTTCGGAGATTATTTTTTTGTGCAATTGATCACATAATATTATATAATAATTATAAGAATTATATTGCTACTTTCTGGTGTAAAATTTCTATGCAACTCGCGACTCTGTCAAATTGAATTTCCCGTTTCTGTTTATAACTCAGTGTTGAAGTAACGACTGCGGAGAGATATGAGACTTGAATATAATTATATCCATTGGATTCAGATTCTAAAACACTATGTTTTGACAAAGAGATGGTGTGGAGATGACCTCGATACGACCTTACCTTACCTCCAGCCCAAATGCATTTTCACTAGGGCGATTTTTTGACCGATCAAAATAAGTCAAAATTTTATCAAAATTGTAGCATTCGGTCGAAAAATTGTCAAAATTGATTGCAAAGTCAAAAATTTTTTGCAATCTGCATTTCATTTGTATCGTAGACGTTTGCACTGTCGGTGAACTTGTGATTGATAATCTCTGCCAACAACTGCTGCTGTTTAACATTCTTTCTCTGTTCTTGGCAAGCTACTTAGTAAGGACAGACACTTTCTGCCCACTTTCTACTGGAATTCTTCGTAGGTCCAGATTTCGTTAAAAAGGTTTTTTTTTTACATGTAAAAATTTGTCAGTTCCAAGTCAAAAAAGTTTTTTCAGGCCAAACTACTCCGTAAGGACAGACAGTTCCAACAAGAAATGTAGATAAGTAGTACAATTCTAACATTATGTGCGAAAACGTGTGAAAAAATTAGTTTTTTTTAGGTGAAATAATGTCGAAATTTTGATTTTTTAGGTCAAAATCTTCCATTTTTTAGGTCAAAATTATCGCCCTAATTATCAAATATTTATCAAGTGCCGTTTTCACAATTAACTCTTATGTTCAGTGACATTCATTTTCAAATTTGTCAGTACTTCATCGATAGATCACTTTCATACTAATAATAGTTATGGTGTTACGTTGTTGCCGAATTCACCAAGTGCCGAATTCACTGGTAACCCCCAATACAATACAATATTAAATGTCTACTCCTACCTTATTTTCAGACGGGATGATTATATCCCATTTACCGTACGGGCCTACCGCGTACTTCAACTTGTCGAACGTCGTCATGCGACATGACATTCCTGAAGTCGGGACCATGTCCGAAGCTTATCCGCATTTGATTTTTCACAATTTCAGCTCGAGGCTCGGCGGAAGGGTAAAAGCAAATTATGATTTTGCTGATATATTAGATGATCCCGTTACTTTTCCAGGATTAGCCATCTTGATCAAAGAATTTGCTACAAAAGTACAATCGAATAGTATATTCATGTTGAAATAAACCCAAATTATTTTGGTTGATACTCGTCAGGGGTAATCGTCAGCAACTAACTCTCTAATTAATTCAATACGAATATATTCTTCAAGTGTATGTTGAACTTCTGTACCTCCAAGAGTCTCTTTGAAATAGAACATTTCAAATCTGTACTGTGTACGGCATTCACGAAACTGAACATTCGTGTCGTGCGGTCACTGTACATGCAGATTTGCAAAGTCACATTCAAGCGTTTATGGGCTGATCGTAGATACGTAGAAATTTTGGCGTCATTTTTCCTTCATACGACAAGTGGTATATTCTCGTCCGTTGAAAATCAGTGCCAACCTGCACATTGCCACTTACGCTAAGCGATTTTAGAAATCAAACGTTCAAAGCAGAAATCACAGGAGAAAATGGGTTTTTGCAACTTTTCGAAGTCACCCTGATTGATCTGCACGACTCCGCAAACTCCAACAAAACGTCCATTCCGTTGATCGTCCTAAAGTTTTAGCAGCTATGATGCGAAACTGCCTCGTGGTTTCCCTAATTTAAAGTGTTACCAATTAGGTTATCAACCATTTTACAAATTTAGAAGTTTCGCGGACCCCCTGAAAATGCTACCCCCCCCCCCCCCCCCCCAGACCTCCGGTCGAGAACCACTGACTTACAGAATGCGGGCCTCTCACCCATCCTGAATGACATTGGTTTTGTTGAGATTGTATTTGCGATGTCACAGTCGACCTGACGCATGACACTTGTTTTCAGGTGAAAACGATTTTGAAGAGCCTGTTTCCTGTGCCGAAAGAGGATTCGAAGCGCGTAGTTACGTTTGCCAATCAAGACGATTTCGTGTCGTTTCGACATCACGTGTATAAGAAGCCAGACAGGAAAACCGTTGAGTTAACGGAAGTCGGACCTCGGTTCGAATTAAAACGTGAGCACCGTACATTGCTTAGCAAAGTTTTTTTTCTCCAACTTTAAATCTTTGACCTACCACTGGCTGAGTTGGGTACAGGTCACGTCATAAATGGGATGCTATGTGTCGGAGAAAGTCTTTAATTTATTTCACGATCCCAGTGAAACAACTCGTAAACAAAAAATTACTTCGCAAAACGGGAGCACCTTGCCTGGGCTTCTAACTTGCAATGTAATACTACTTCTCAAGATTTGTTGTTCACAACCTTAGTTTAGTTGGTTCATTTAAAGGCAGTGAATCAAGCAATCTTGCTGCAGAAGAACAGCCCATTGATTTACGAAAAGCCCTGTATTTGAAATAGATGTTGTTTTCACAAAGATGGACGATTTATTCAATGGTTCAAATGGTTGCCACAACTATCAGGATTTTATTGCTTTGTGCATCTCCATGACTATGTGAAGACAGCTGTCTTTGTTTTGACTTGAATTAAAAGCTGCACTCGGGAGAGACTGCTTGTATTGGCGATGAAATGCAGGTGCGTTTGTCGACAATGCGAACTCGTTTCAGTCGTGTAAATGCATGTATCAATACGCATAGCCATCGCAATACCGCGTAATTTTTTTCAAAAAGCAACGCTCCTAAAACTTTGCTGCAAGTGTATTATAGTTTTTCTAGTTTGCCACCACGACCCAAAATTCTTCGGGAACCACTGGTGTAGTGCAGGTAGGTACAACCTACTTGGAATACAAATTACGCTACTCAAACAAGTAATTCCGTTTCTATTGCCAAATTTATTTTGTTCCGCACTTTTCGACTTTCACCAGAAGCAGAGTCGGTGATCGTGTTTTGGTCCAAATTCGACATCCTGAATTCAACGAAATGCCCGCACGTATTGTAACGAATGTTCAGTTCCGTTTGCTTCTACTTTTAAATGGGCCCATTTCTTTACTTCTTTATATTCTAGGCATGCACCAGAACCTTTGGTCTCGCAGTCGCCATTGACATTAGTAATCTGGGAAAATTAGGACTCTAGAGAAAGATGAATCGCAGTTCGCCGCAACTGCTCTGTCTAAATCCCTTCCAGGTCCCGTTCATGTTGATTTGATCGTATTTATTGTATCGACAGTGTACGAAATCAAGCTCGGCACCTTGGACCAGGCTGACTCTGCCGACACGGAATGGCGACTTCATCCATACATGAATACTGCGAAGAAGAGGAAATTTTTGTAGGGCGAAAACAGCAACCCTGTTGGTTCGACCTCAGTCTGCTGGGGCGCAGGGCTGAGTTGGCTGGTGCAAATATGATGCAAGAGCGTTCCATGGGTGTATGGCCGCGCTGGATAGGAATGGGAGGGCCGGTCGTGCCAGCGTGTGCAAAGGGTCCCTCTTGTTTCTGTGTCTGAAATTTCAACAATTTGTTACGATTAAAAATGTCACGTAACTTAGTTTGCTGATATTTTTGCGTTGTGCATACGTTCTCTTTGTATGCTCCTGCACTAAAGGTTTTGTTACTAGCTCGCCAGTTTTAATGACTGCGCAAGTATACAACTACATGCTGGGAGTTTGCTGAGTTTTTAATGCGGTCGTGCTACGTGTGATGACCGTGGGCTATTGCTTGGCGTACTGTTTTGCTGAAGTCGAGAGTTATAATGCTAGATTTGTGTTTTGGTAGTTGAAGCTTGCTGAAATATTGACGAATGGCCTGAGACAACAAGATCATATCAATATTAGACGGCTGAAATAATTCTGAATGGGCTCTTGTCAGATATATACATACCATGATTATATTATTTGCTTCTTCAGTCACCACCATCTCTCGCGTTTATGATGGATTCAGTCCATGCTTATTGTTACTTGAGACAGCATTTAGTGTTCAGAATTAGTATTTGTGAGCCACAGTAACATGCATGTTTGCATTGCTGCTGAATATCGGCTAGCAGATCATGTGGTTCAACAACACATTGTGTGCAAACCGCCGGTCTTCCTTGTCGGTCGATTACTTGTGTAGGGGCGGCCACGAAGGAGCAGTGATCTTCATTGTAGTTAGACTAAAGTTTTTAAACCGGATTTCCTTCCTGCAGAAACCATACCCATTTTCTCGGATTTGGAATGAATTTTGCTCGTCAGTGGCTGGGTTTTACGGTGACAGACGCCAATGCGAGCGGAACCTGAGCCTGCAGATTGCGAGACCACAGCTCTATTCTAGAGCAATGTTTTTTACTAACTAACCTTGCGAACCCCAAATCTTCGGCAAATCACAACATAAAATCTACCACATCAGGCATCTGATGCACTACTATCGAATAGCTTCCTGGAGGTACAGAACTCCAATATACAATTGAATAGTATATTCATATTGAAATGAACCCGAATATTTTCGGCAGACACTCGTCAGCAACTAGTAGATAATTCAAAAGAGCAGCGTATATCAACAATCGAATTCTAACAAGTGCGCATAATGAACTGTGCATCAACCAATAGTGTTAAAATAAAATAGGGGGTTCTTGTAAACCCGGTTGAGACTCACTGTTCTATGGGGTGTTTAATCAGATCGGTTTTGCGCGACAGTGTAGTCAAGAGCTGCTAGGCCGAGTTTTTAACACTAGTCCTATCGTTATGTCGACGGGAATTGAACCGGGGCCTCTGGTTCCCGAGTTTAGTTTTTTCCTTGATTCAGATGCGTTAGGCTAGCCGGCGGCGAGAAAGTCACTCCATAAAGTGGCAAAAGGTGCCGGACAGCGCCCGTGGTGTTGTGGGGTGGAATACGTCCACGGCCAGTGTTGAAGACTGGGTTTGGTTTCTCTCGAAGTGCGAAGTAACCACTAGGCTATGCCAGCACCGAGGCAACTGGTGGATATTGTGTGTCATAAACTACGAGCCGAACATCATTTCTCTTTTTTTGTAAAACGAGAGAAGCGTTCGTCAGCTAACAACAGGCCATTCTCAAATATGTCGTGGCTACACAGTACGCACATTGCATATGCAATAATGCATATCGCATACGATGTAAGATGACGCTCATTCTTCGCAATATCGTTTACTGCCTGCCGCTTCATTCTCAGCTGTGGCGTGGTAAATCGTTGACGTTGTAACGTCAGTTTTGAGTATCAGGTACAACCGGCGTCCTTTTCAATATATCCGCTCAAGACACACGATGAACAAAGAGCGATAGTGGTGAATTTCTGGATGTTGGTAGGCTTCTATCAAGCAAAAAATCCGCCATACCATCCATTTTAAACGACTGAAGTCGTCGTGGCATGATATTGTCGCACACGCGAACACGGCAAACAATCTCGTGGAATACTGTTTGTTTTACATATCCTATATAGGCTACCTTTTATGTAATGGAATTTTGACTCAATGCTAATTCGAGTCGGATTCATTACGATTCGTATCCAAACCCAAAATTATGAATATACAAAGAGCTTTGTGAAAACAGTAGTATTATATTTCTACTTTAAGTAAGACCTATAAATAGGCTTACCATAGTTCGCTTCTTACGAAGAAATTGTGAAATGAAATTTCCTGAAGTAGCATACTGTCGTTTTGTCCGGAATTTTGCATGCTCAAACATGCTAGCCCTAATTTGGTGGGGACCTCGTCTTTTTACGTTCTAATTTCTGGATCTGCTTGAATGAACGTTATTAATAAGCGTTATTAGATTGTGAACTTTCAATAAAGATATCTAAGACTGCTTTAATCCCCATGCTGTTGTGCAAAGAGTTTTTGCTTTATATTTTCAATATCAAGACGGCGATGGTGCGAGCATTGAAAGGTCTGTATAATCGTGGTTTATTTGTATGTCCAGCAATTTATATAGCCTACTTATTAATGTTTTTATTCTCTCAATTCTATCTTCCAACTTTCATCTAGGTGTGTGGTCAGAGAGTTGTCGAACTCATTAAAGTATTAAAACTGAACCTATTCCCAATAACACAAAATTTCAAAGATTTAAGTTACTTTAGTTTACTTCATTTACTATTTATTTATTTATTTACTTTACAATATAACACTTAACGCGATATTTTATAATGAATTAGTGTCTAATCAGGGAATTCAGGAACGAAAGCCTGATGAGACAATTATCACAAAGTGCCATGTCGAGACCAATTTTAATTTGCTCAACGATATGCTCAGTGCTCACATACACACATGGGCGAGACCACAGAACTGTTCGCTCTGTCTCATCACTCGAACAGTGTGAAGATGGACTACACCCATTCACGATAAAGATCTCATGAATAAATCCCTGTTATTCAACTTCATGCCGAGATTCGGTGATGAACGAACACTTGAACATTGAGTAGGCAGCATGCTATCTGAAGTTCTATGCCGAATAAATTATTTATACCGCAACTATAGTAGACCTAATTGTAAATCAAGGTCATATGTTTTTCGATGTTGGAAAAGAATTTCGGGATTTTCCACACTATTGGTGTGTTTGAAAGTGATATCTAAAGATCGTGACATACAGCTTTAAAAATCATATACGCACAAGACGTAAGTAGTGACATGAAACGCTCGTTTACTTATGCGTGTGTAAGAATGCCGTAGATCTAAGTACGAATACATAGGAAAAGGTTTATTATGATGCATACGGTTCTGAGGATTATTGATAATGTCCACGAAGTATTCCACAGTTCCCCGCCAACCTAATTCGCATGGTTGTAACCAAGTCACAATGCTCCGAGTCACAAGTCAATCTCAATTTTATAGTTTTGACTCGGGTCGAGTTGAGTCATTTCCAATTCAGCACCGACTCAAGTCCGAGTCCAAGTCATCGAGCAGAGGGTCGAGTCCGAGTCGTGGTAGTATGACTCGAGTCCGAATCCAAGTCATTGTGTTTACTGCTCAGTTTCCAGGTAAAGTCTGGTTAAACCCACTTTATATAACTCTGTTTGGTGATATCGAATGGTTCGCATTTATAATATACTAATTTCCCCCATTTTTAGCAGTTTCTGGTAGCAGTTTCAAGTACCAACACCGATAGACGAAATCCGAATAGGGTGGTTACTTTACTATTTTTCGAAATTACAATGACATGTACGGTCTTGGCCGTCCGAGTCTCGAGTCATATGATTTGGATGACTTGATTCGAGTCATGCGCAATGACTCGAGTCCAAGTCGAGTCAATACGCAGATTGACTCGAGTCGAGTCATTTCCGTATTTTGAGAAAAGGATTCGAGTCAAGTCGAGTCATCAGAAAACCGTGATTCGAGTCGGACTCGAGTCGAGTCATGACTCGAGTCATTACAACCCTGCTAATTCGCTTGGTACGCATTGATCTCATCTATGAATAAAGCTGGACGATCAGTACGCCTATCTGTAAAATGTATCTGGTAATCCATGTAATATAATTTCAAAGTATAGAAAACAAAAATAGAGCAGAATTGTTTTTCATAAATATCACAGTACAACCAATCACATTCGGCTTTTATTGTGTATATGCACTGCACTGCACACATACTTCGTTTTTCGTCATATTTCCATCCGTTGATTTCTATCAAAGCCAAACGACAGTCAGCCGAGGCTCTGTAAATATCGCCAGCGATCCAGCATCAACTGCTTCTGTGCGTGTGAGCCGCTCTCTTGTTTGAGATAATGAGAGAGCATCAATGGCACGTCCAGACTGTTGATGTTTCTGTATGACGACGGTGATCTACGCCGTCGCTTCCATCTCATCGTCTCAGAATGCAGTGGCGGATTCCTCTGTTGCTTACTGGAAGTTACGGAGGAAGACCGTTTTGTCTCGAAGCTCATGTCTGAGTACGTGCCTGAAAGAAAGATTACTATATACCGAGTGCATTCGTGTTTTAACTCAGAATTGAGCTATTACTGAAACGATCTTGCAATAGGCGGCGGTATACAATCCTTGACAGCAAAATGCCAAATTACGAAGTCACTCTACGTCACAAACAGCGTCATTTCTCCACGGTACTCGTTATAATGAAATCGACAATGCGATAAAACAACAGGGCACTTTTGAGCATGAATCGCTGATTTCTACATTATAGAGCGGTAGAGGGAGAATTCTATTATTCGTCAACATGAAATACATTATAGGCAATGTTCACAAACATTCACGTCCAATAATGACATATTTTTTATATTTGCCTCAGTCACGGACCCCCGCGGACCCCCAATTACGCCCTAGTTCAAATTTAGCACAGTTGTCGAGATTGTTCTTGTGCGAATATTGACAGTATGCTAGTGATACACAGCAGCAATTCGACTTTTCATGAAAATAAATTGTGCGACGTGTGACAATTTTACCGGTTTCAAGCGTATATCTACCAAATCGTTCATATTAATTGTGACAAAGCTACAGACGGGAATTCACCATGAGATGGCCACATCGTATCGAGGTTTCCATTCTCCAGTAGTGAGGAGAGGAATATTCGCACCGATAACTCTCTTACATAAGATAATTATGTATATGACAGAAGGCGTATCACAGCGGTACTCGACAAAGTCGGGTATCTACTCGCTCGAATCTTCAAACTTGATGCTATAGCTTCGGATTCCAGAACTTGAAATGTTTCGCCAAGCCCTGGTTATTTCGCCCATTTCAAAAAAACGTAGGTTCCGGAACTGAACCACGACAAAGTACGGAATTCAGAATTGGGTTTACTACAAACGTGTTTCACTGTTTGTATTCGGCGGCATTCAATTACGAAAATGTTGGGAGTATGAGCGTATATGGTCGGCTTATATTATTTGAACCTCTCGCAAGCATTGTCCCATTTATCGACAAATTATAGAGTATAGTTAACTCTGGGCAGGAGACGAACAAATTCCAAATGCTATTTTTGTTCCAATTATGTATATTTGTGAGCTGTAAGCACTATGAATGGTGGCAAAAGCGTGGCCCGCCTTCAATGCCGAGTTTATTAAAATGTCACGAATTGAATAGCTCTCGCAAATACAATATCATGATTGGTTATTCCATGGAAACATAAGAACCTATACTTCCATAGACTTTACGTATAGACCAAATGAGATCGCCCTATGTCTTATGTGAGACCGGGATGGCGTCAATCTCAGGTCCGCGACAACGAGTTAATTTTACTAGGTTTACAAGCGTGCAAATCTTTTGATAGCAACAGCATTTTCGAAAGCATTACCAATTCTGGTCTCAATTATTTGTAATTGAAATTCATGTGTCACGCTGCATCATAACGACTGCATAAAGGGAAATATCCCGGAAGGCCAAACTATGGATCTATGCAATATGCATGGAAAAAGGTACTATCGTACCATTTTGATTTTAACATCGCTATGTGTCATTATTTAGTCATAATTGACCTGTGACTTCAGTAGAATTTACCGGCACTATGTTGTACACAATTCCCATTGCGGCGATTCTCCCGGTCCACTAGAACTAACCATTCGAAATATCTATCGAAAATCTTTATACTTACTACTATCTCTCCGAAATCCATGCGTATCCGATAAAGGCTGTTGCTGAATATCACTTTTTGTTTGAGACAGGGAAGCTGCTTGCGCGCAAGATATCGCAATTGCTTGCAGTAGGAAGGAACCCGCGACCGTTGCCAGGAGCAATTTTAGTACATCCATGATTTATAATAATCTGGAAACAACAAAGAGGGTAATGTTGGTAGAAACTAGCACGCATGAAATTCATCAAGTTTGCGAGGAATCGACGCATCACAGCGATCATTTTCAATGCATATGCTTCGCGGTTTCTTCTGATATAAACTAATTGAAGTCGACTGCTGACTGGCGTAATATTTTTGCTATAGATTACGGTAAAAAGAAATCCGAGATTTTACCTATCAAGTTCACTGTTAGCAATACCGCTCTTCTCAGCGATCGCAACCACTGTGGCAGTGAATTCTAATGACACGAAGCCCCTTCCAGACTCTTTCCAGGAAAAGATCCACCACATTAGCGGCAGAATGTTTCATATAGGCGTATTTGATACAATTCGTTTCTTCCGAAATTATCATATAGGGAATTAGCTAGGAATGCACTTTGTTGGGCGCCAATAGCTGATACGCCAAATCAGTCCTTTCCGTATTTGCGATCATGATCGAATTGCATACATAACCACGAGAAAAATGCTTCCAATGCCTTCGGTGACTGATCTTGTGGAAGGTCGGCACGCATTATACTATAGTTCAAGTGAAAGCCCGCGAATAGTAAAACCATTATATGGTCTACAATTACATTGGATGCGACAACCGACAAATCCATACTGGTGAGAGACCATTCAAGTCTAAACATCAACGACCTACGTGAGTGTAGGCCACATAACCAAATAATGCAAAAAGAGCAATGTAGAGATGCACAGTTCCACAAAATCAGCATAGAATGGCCACTTGACTCCGCTGTGCACTGCAACAGTATGTACAAGACACAAGAACATGTTACAGAAATATGGAACTGATGTTTTGAAAGAGAGTTGGGAATTTATAGATGAGGACAGCTTCCTTTTTTCCGGTGCGACACTCTTCTCCTCATGTTGTCAAACGCAAAAAAAACATTCAAATATTCTCGTATTACGGAGGTGGCGACAGAATTGTGAATGCTCCATATGAAGTGACGGTTGACAATATCTGCATTGCTGAATATCATATGTAGAGGTACCACAAAACAACTCAGAATTGACAGTAGGAATCCGAATAGATTAGTTTGACTAATGGATAGTACTGATAGACATGGACTTACAGAGATGCATACAACAAATCATTCTGTATGCAATCATTCCACCTTCAATGAATTTACAACTAGTGTTGTTCAGTAACGAAGCACTTCTGCTTCAATTTACTCATGACGGTTTTGCTTATGCTTGCTCTATTTGGATATGTGTTCGACTACTTCCATTTATATTAACAATTTTCAGCTTTGTAGGCAAAACTAGGCCTAGAAAACAAACATTGTTACGTGCTTGGAATAGCTACTTCTTTTTGTACTTGAGTAGAAATTTACCACATTTCTTGTACTGCTATTTGAGTACCAACGATGGACACTTTGATCACGTCTGTCTACCTACAACCATACTTGCAGACTGGAAAGGCATTTCAAACAGCATGCATTTTTCTTGCTATTCGATATATATTTACGTGATTTGCATTATTGGTGACATTGATCTTTAGGTATATTGTCACATGCTTAATTGTTCATTTGCCGCACGGAAGCGGGGCACTGAATTGAAAACATATGCTCTTACACAGTAGGTCTGCTCTTCTGGACTGGCGACGGGCGAATGGGCGTAAGTATAGAAACAGATTGGGTACGGTATTGACTGAATAGACACGTTACAACTTATGTGTCGGACATTGCATGCAAAAAAAATCGCACAATATCAACTATGCACTGCTCAAGTCGGAGTAAATTATTGAGCCGCAATAGACGGAATAGAGGTTCAGATTTCTGAACCACTTCCCATACCAGATCCGCATGATCGTTTGTTAACCGAATGGCATCGGCTGCAATTTTCGAAAAATTTTACTTCAATTTTCAAAATCGAAAAACTGTACCTTAATGGGATTGGAGCACGGTAAACAAGGTAGCGTTCGATTCAGAATTTCAACGCGGATCCGATTGCGCCACTCAAATCATTTCGAGCTCTGTGTCTGGCCACTTACATCAAGAGCAAGCCGAGAAAACGTTGGTTGGGAACAGACATGCTAAATTGCCTACTTTATGAACCTTAGTATAGGTATTCGACGACGATACAGTCTGATGTATTGTATAGGCTTAGAATTCATCGTTCTAGAGAGCCCTGAGTCGACGGTCTACGTCTAGCAGGCGCTAATTTCTAACCAAAACAATGCCGACCGTTTTAGCCAGCTCGCGGCAGACCGCCGAGAGAGTGAGTCATGGCTCGTGATGCGCGCGCGTATGGTAAGTTCTAAGGCTTATAACTCAAACTGTTGTGACCCTATATCAGTCATTTTAGTGTTCGTAGACGGATATTTACAGTCCTTACCATAATGATTTACTGCAAATGCTTATCATTACTACAACGTAAGATATATATCGATGTACGACAGCTCTTTGTATACCCAGACGCACGCTTTTGCGTAAGTATAATCGCTGAGTAATATTGTATGTATTCCGAATTATACTTTACCATTAGCCGTTATTTAGAATCATATAGGCTACAACAATTCACAGACACAATCTATGAATGTTTATGGCTATCAGAACACGATATATTTCAAGGTATGTGACAGGTATTCAGCCATGTGCTTGAAGCTGGTACGGTAGTCTGACGGAATTCGCTTCCCGGTTTTCAAATGAAACCTTGAGCGGTATAGAACTAACTAGTATAGTTGCTTTAGCAAAATATAAACAGAAACTGACAATCGCTATTCATAGCAACAAACTACAGCTGGTTATGACGAATAAAACCAACTAAACGACAGTGTATATGGCGGGTATGAGGAACGCGCGTGTCTGCGAAATGATGGGTCGGCGGATATTTTTGTCACGCGGCCTATCACATAGCTTTTGATCATCTTAGGTGTAACTAATATCAGATATGAAGATACGTGTGGACTTGTATGGACACTAGCTATTAACATAATGAAACAACTATGCCCGAAGACGGCTAGAACGAAACATACAGAACGTTATATGAGAGTGGTCAATGACGCGCAAATTGCCGACACAGTGTATTTTGCAACATATTTATCTACGGCGTTTGATATACGATTTTGACGTCTTCGATATAATAAATATCAAATTACAAGGTATCAATGACCTTGTACGAACAATATCTATTCACAGAAATGAACAGCAACGACCTAGCACGATTAATATGTAATATATCGTGGTTTCAATTACGGTACTCTTCTCTCGTACCGGCATGTCGAAAAATAGACACGCCGGTGCGAAACGGTTAAAGTGCATCAGCATTGGAGCAGTGAAGCGGCCGTGTTAATGATCCCTTGTTTCGTTACTAATCTAATTGCCATGAATCAATCCTAGCTATTATAGACCGCATTGTGTGCACATATACACACACCGAAATTTGATAGTTCATTAACCTATGACTCAGTACGCCTAAAAAGTGACCTGATATCGAAAAGTCTGTATAACGCATGAATGATCATGATCATGTTCATGTCAATGCCATGCGAATTGTAGACTGAGGTTTCGTTTGAAAATCTCCAAATAAGTCAATTGATTGATTCCATATGGTCACTCCAACTTTGTTGGGGATGTATAATATATGTCTGCGTGCTTACAAAAGCGTAAGATGATCCGATCGGGTTTAAAAGTAACGCACTGGAATTTGCGATAGGACTCGGAGTAAGTATTCGCGACATGAAATATTAATCACTCTATTTAGACCTGGAATCTTCCAATTATTCGTTGGCAAGAACGGAATTTCTCATTCAAAATAGAATAAAATAAGAGGTGATCAGGTTCACAGAATACCTCATCAAAAACGTGACCTGTCAAACATACAATTGAACGCATCGTTTCCACGGACAAAGGGTATAACTTGAAAGATGGATGTACGACGTGATGTATGCTATACATGTCATCATTTCCATCATACATATTCAGTTTGTTCACTGATATTTAGTGTCGCGTCCAAAACCTGTCATTATGGTCAGTGTGAGGATAAGGTCGTAAACGGCCAGGGATTGTTATAAATTTCTAGCAGTTACCAGAATATTTTTTGGTAAAGTCGTCATTGACTTTTTTTTCTATACATATCGGGCATTTATATTTTGTAGTCGACTTTCAAGCGGAAAACCTAGCACAACATTTGTGTTATGACAGCAACGTTAATGCGCCGGCTCGGTGGTTTTACGAGGCTAAAATGTTGAGTTTGCTTGGTAATTTATTTGAACGTGCGTCGTTGAAAATGTACGTAAAATGTATGGAAACAAGCAGCTGCATCCGACGCCTCCCACATAACTAAATTAGAATGTTCTAGAATAGGTGTGTACGCCTCGTTTTTACGCTCCAATACAAATGGTGTTTGTGCTAGGCTAAATGCCAATTGCAAACCTTGGAACATGTACGTTAACGCATCGCGTTAAAGGTCAGGAATGAAGGAAGTGGTTAAATCGAAGGGAAAGGGTAGTGAGAAGGGGCAGTAAGCATTGAGCACCGTACAGTTTCAGAGAACAAAAGAGAATTCCATGTATAGCCTTTTACCAGTTACGTAAGAGTGTTTGTTATCAGGATGTCACCTGAGATACGCCCACTTTTAAGGATATTGTGAGATATTGAGTTGCGTCGAACATACGCCGTGAACATTCCTAAAAACAGACTACGATGAAAAGACTTTCACTGACCGACATATATTTTCAACCATACGACGCAAATAAAATGCCGGCGCCTGGCGCACCAGTACGCGAGTAACTGGGAATCATAGTTGAATGAAGGTCATGGGTAATGGCTTCGCATAGCGATTCGAGTACGCGAATCCAAATCAAGTATTAATTTTCCTGATCCAGTGGAGTAGTGACGTATGATTTTTCTCGAACACCTGAATGCTACTAACCTCGTCTCTGAGAGTTATTTTATCCACGGTAATTTTAGTTTCGAATCTTTTTTCCAACTTGGGAGCAGAGTTGGATCAAAATTAATTTGTAATTGAGCTGAATGTAATTTATTACATTTTTTCATGTAATTGTAATTGTAATTGTAATTGAAGCATTTCTATTTTGTGTAATTGTAATTGTAATTGTAATTTGATCAAAATTTTTCTCAATTACAATCTCAATTACATTTTCATGGAAACCTGACAATCACAACATAAAATAATCATTTAATCAATCATTTATTCGTCGCACCAGTGAAAATCCGGTACGAACCAGGATGACGACGAGGGGCCTTAAGGCCTTAGTAAACAGTCACCACATGTAATAATTAGCCATTTACATCGGTGTTCTATGCGTGCTGCGTTATAACAAGATAATTAAGTCACGCTAAACTGTTTCCCATATACTTCAGTAGCAACAGAAAACTATGTGAATTACGATATAGGCTAAACCAGTGGTTCTCAAACTGGGGGCGTGCCCCCTTGGGCGGCGTGAAAGCATCTGAACGGGGCGGGACGCTCCAGTGAACTGAAATCTTTTCCGCGCTTGGCCCGATTTACCTCCTTTTTAAGGTTATTGCTCGGTGTATAGTCTGAATTTCGTATTGGACAATTCTCTCATCAACAGTCATAACCTTCCATACCATCAAACTATATATAAGGATTGCTAACTTTCTGGTTTCATTGTGTGCTATGACGATAAGGGGGGGGGGGGCACGAAATATTCACTGTCATAAAGGGGGGCGTGTCTAAAAAAAGTTAGAGAACCAGTGGGATAAACTAAATCTTAATATTTCAAAAATGGATGAGCAGCAAATAAACTCTTCTGAAACCTGTGCTGAGCCATTTCCTACACCACGGTCAAAGTTTTTTTTAAATCTCTGACCAGTACCGAGGCTTGTTGCAACAATAGCAAAAAAATTGAAGTTTCCAACCAAGGCTTCATCAAACTTGATCACGCATTTGTAGAGATGTTATCCCAATCTTACATCCAATCTTTGCCAAATTTACTGGGGCCAGAAACTTTTCGCACCCTAATGTTCATCAAATGCAATCTAACAGTTTCCGAGCAAGTGAAAATGTAAATGCGAACCAAAATATTGTAATTCTTAGTTATCAGGAGGTTCTTTCCTTTTGCATTTATTTTAATTTTACGCACCTTATCGGTATCATCCTTATCGTTGACGCCTTACCAATTACATTTCATTATCCTGACTCAGCTCTGAATAGCCTAATCGTTTGATTACATTTCATTGACTGTCCTGTAGCCTATTCGCTGTTAGTCGCTCAAACCTTAGGTTCTTAATATTCTCTTGAAACACTTTTCTGTGCTTGTAGTTTTCAGTACTCACGATTAGGAATAGTTCGAATACGTTCTAGTTTTTTTTAATGAAAGGGTATTCTATATATCAGGAATGAAACATGAATAGCTTGAGATTGCTGCTTATTACGTCGCTACGGTTGTGAAAGAACACCTCTTTACTGAATCAATTACATGTTTAAAAGTAATTGTAATTGTAATTCTAATTGTAATTAATTACATGTTTAACAGTAATTGTAATTGTAATTGTAATTTGATATTTTTAGCATTGAGTAATTGTAATTGTAATTGTAATTGTAATTGTAATTTAATTAAAATATTGTAATTGATCCAACTCTGCTTGGGAGCCCGTAAACGTCGATTGGCCGTGTGTGATATCCTTGAAAACGTATAGTACAGGGCTACTCGCATCGGTGGAAACGTCAATATTGTGAAGTAGCTTAGCGATTGACCTACGATATAGGTTCTGAGTACCGATTCATTTTAACAAAGTGAAAATCATATCGGAATAATTAGCTAGCATATTTACTTCGTCGTCACATAAAATGTATATTTGAACTCTTCAAGTAAGTCTTAATGTTTAGACATCAAATTAAGTGGTAATCGAATACTCAATTCAATTTGGATTAGAATTCACACTATTCGATTTTTCGGCCCTTATATGATATGAGAAAGGCACTCGAGAGCGAGCATAGGACGTTGTTAAAATTTCTGTTTGTTTGTTATGCACGAGGTCTCAACAACTACAATCGTCGTCAATTGTACGTTACGTATCAACGCGCCCAATTATTTCTCGGGACCCGACTACTGAAGATTTGTACTAGACGCTTCTCGAAGGTTAGAAGCAAAACACAGCCTGTTAAGCTCGAATTACGAAACGAAGCCTATAAACCTCCAACATTAGCAAGTGATCTCTGCTCAATCTCGCGCGGTCTCGTGCCCGCAAACTGGTTGCGCTGTGACATGTGATCAACCCTTATTACGTCACACATCACAGAAGAGCAATTGTATTCTGCGGCCTGCTAGGCCCTTGACAGGTCACACGACTAATATAACCGAAATCAAGCGTTCCAATGATGACAGTATCGCACATGCCAACCAAAGTCCATATTTAAAATGACTTTCTTCCTGACATCTTATCTTCTAGTATTACTGACACTATCCCTGAATTATTTATTTCGCGGTTATAGGCTATTTTCTATGGGTTTGATTGTAACATTTCTCCATGCTATAATAAGTTCAAATATCTTCACTATTTGACCAACACGGTGCTTGAGAAGCGGTTATACACAAAATTCAAACACGGCAACAATGTTATATTAGGTAGCTGACCACGGCGAGCAATTAGGCGATGGCGAACTAATATCGAATTCGGAAAGCGTTTCTAGCGCTAGAAGTTTTAACGTGTAGTCTACTGCATTATTGACTGACTCATTTGTGCTACCTGATCTATGATTGATTATCCATACATATTAGCTCTACTGCTGCAAAAAATCTAAAGCGGAAGGACGTATAGTTTCTCCTCTTTAATATTAGATAGTCGGGGATATATTGATATATGCCTACTATATGCTTGCCTTGGATAATCTTTATCAGGGAAATCGTCATAACTAGTCACACGTAGCATCTTATGTCGGGGCTTGCCAAACCTTTTTGCTCGCGAACCCATTTCATATCTGAAATTTTACGCGACTCCATTGTAGGTTAAAATGATATTCAGTGCAAAATACTTTTGAAGAGCTTCTTGGAGGTACAGAACTTCATGAAATGAACCCAAATATTTTCGGCTGACATTGGTCAGGGGTAATCGCCAGCAACTAGTAGAGAATTGGACAAAACATTGTATATTAACAATCATGTCACATGACGTCGCCGGCATGAAATTTCGAACAATTGTTGCGGGCGGAGAGAGCGCATGAGCTCAATGTACTATTTTTAAAAAGTTAAAAAATTCCTTCTGTAGGCACGGGTTTGGTTGGCGTATTATAATAAAAGTCGACTCCAAGGCACCCAAATGAAAGTGCGAACGGCCTCTCCCGACAACACGAAATCTGTCGTCCCGATATTTTTTCGCCCAAACAGGAAGTCGGCCTACATATTTGTGATACTTTGGTAACTCCCTTAAACTAATCTATTGGCAATCGTGGCCAAACACTTTACGAGGGTGGCGTGTACTTGAAAACAAGCATACACAACAGATTAATCTGCGTGAATGGTATGTGCTACGAAGAAAGTCCATTGTGTCCAATCCCAATGTTCGTTAATGCTGGCCCGCATAGATTTCTATATTACTTAGGCTGGAATAATATTTCGTTTTACCGTCAATGTAAAAAAAACGTAGTTTCTTGTATCTAGGGTTGCATTTAAAACAAACGATGTTTTAGGCAAATGCATATTTGAATTTTTTTCAAACGCTGTTAAAGTATGCCATAATTGTGTAAATACTTTCGAAAAACATTTAGTATGAGCCTACAGACGATTTGCACCCAATATAGTCGATGTATACGATGTATGTTGTATACGATATGGGGTGGCTGGAACCCTAAAAATCGTCGTCGGCTCGACAGTTACAGCAAGTAGATATAGATCATTGGTACGGAATGGGTGTTCTGATGATGATGACTGCCAACCGTAAAATTCTGCATAACGATGTAGTTCTGGTGAAAGATATTTTTGGTCTGTTTATGACAGTGTTCGAAAGTCCTTTTCGTCGAAGGAGCCATATTTACCCTATATTTATAATCGTCAATAGTAATACACTGAGACGTCACAATCAAAGATTCGTGACGTCATGGCTAGAAAAGAAATAAAAAAATAAAAAACAATAAAATCGTGTTTTAAACAAGGGCCTGGTTTTAAACATCTTTGTTTTAAATTGATTTTTGTTATAAATGCAACCCTACTTGTCTCCTATCTCTACCGCTGCCTCAGCATAGTCAAAGATAAGCCTAGCAAGCCTAGCAAGCCTCAACATAGTCAACGATATTGTTACCCTCCATGCATTGATTAGATAACTTTCGCTTATATTAATCTATACTAGCATATTCACTGCTATGGCTGCATTAAGAATCTGTGCTGTTGCATCATGGAAATTGAGTCGAGGTCGTGACGTATCCAATATCCGTATATGGTGCGTTATACTCCTAAAGAAATTGGAATAATACGGAGGTCGTGCCGACGAGTGAAGAAATACGTGCCAGAAATCTTGCAACGGGGCAGGAAGCTATGACGCGTGGCTTCCATACCACAAAGAAAGCCTGAGTGGAATGGGACCACTCGTGAAAATCTTTCAGTTGAAGTTTGAATACAGTGACTTCCAGACGAAAATGACTGCATCCAATAATATTTTCACATCTTCAACTTCAATTTGAGACCACATCATATTTAGAGGACACTACTCCAACACAAGATCCATATCTCTGACGTGTAACTGCATTGGATATAACATCTGTAGGCCTATCACTGCTCTGCGTTTATATTAGTTCAATAGTATAATATCCAGAAATTTGAGTAAAATCTGTATGCTCTTCGCGATTCCTGATTTAGTTGTGAGACCCCTACTCTATGTGACCCTTCGAGATAGTAATTTTAACGAGCATTCTTGGGTGTGTGTGATGTGCTCGATACGAGCCTGTAAATCGGAAGTGGTAGGCCTATCCTTTACACCGACCCTGCAGAATAATATATGACGTCTATATACCCAGCTACCACAACGAGCCATAGTTATAACGCCCAAACTGACGAAATAAAATTTTGAATATGCCAAAAATAAGACTGGAAAGGAGTTTGCAGTAAGCGACACACTAAGCTTAAAGCGAAATTCTTGAACTGCGCTCCGCAAACCATTTGGGGGTCCACAAACTAGCTTCAAGGGGTAAATAAAAGGCCAATTAAGGTCGAGCAGTCGGAGAAGTCGGTTTTGTGTCCGGTGAATTCGCTCCCCAACATGTGTATCAATTTTGTTTGTTGCTGTTTGTTCGCACTGAGTGGGTAGTCCGCATTTTGTGACTTCGGTCTGATAAGACAGACCAAACTAAAACGTTTATTTAGTTAATTCGAGTCTACAAATATTGATTCATCTCGATGCCGAAATTGCCAAAAGAATATCTGTAAAATGCCCAAAATAACTATGTCTGACCATAAGTCTGTTTGCAACAAACTATTCTGGGGCGAAGCCCCTGCTTACCCTTAGGGATGTAACAAGATTCAAATCATTTCTTGCCTTCCTAGCGACTTGTAATGTGCCAAGACTTTGTCATAATAAAATCTTCGTGATCCAGTTACCGGAAGATGCTGGACTTAAACAGAGCCATGATGCCAATACATGTGGAGAGACATTGGTACACATACGATGCGATGTGTTGTTGTTTTTAATAACTCATATAATTGGCGCTTGCAACTCGTGGTTATTTGCGCCCACACAGTAAATTTGATACATTTCATAATTGCATGTCTTCTTCAACTTGAGTCTTTTTTCGGCTCATTTTGCTGCCTCCTTTCAAGAGTTCGGCTCTCTCTTCTTCTGAGCTTTTCAACGCGCTGTATTTACAGCGGGTTCGGCGATGAGGAGCCCAGATAAACCTCCGACACATAGAAACATGGCAGAGCCGAGACTCGAACCACCAACCATTGGTGTCGTGGCTGCAGTGTTTAACCAACTGCGCCACTCGCTTCCCCACGATGCGATGTGATAATTCTTTAATGAGAGGTCGATAACCTTCAGTATGCCGTGTGCCAAATGTATGTATAATAAACAACTCATGTGCTAAACATATTAGCATGTATTTCGCATTCATTCATGGCTGAACTATACGTCCTGCTGGATTTTCGGGGACTCGCGAACATTTATTTCCCACTTGATACATACAAGGGTAAAGATATATCAAGAAGCAGAATACTCGAGCGTTCTCAGGCTTCGAGGGGGGGGGACGTGATGATTAGTCCACAATCTAGTACCCTATAGAGGCTACATATAATGTGCAACGCCTTGAATACTGTAATAATTTCCGATCCAAACGGACAAGGTAACCAATTACAGCCTATCTGAAGGCTTGGAATTGCATCTATGCCTAACCGCATTGATTTTGACCCTCGCACAATTTGGGTCCGTGTCACGAAATTGAACACATGCATATATAAGTAGCCTCGAGTCGAACTCGATGGTGGTGTTTTATCGTATTTCGCATTTCGCATATCAGATCGGTAGCAAAACTATAGGCAGAGTTGAGTCTCAGGAATGTCGTGATCCTCCGTTTTCAAAATTGATAGTGTATATTTAAGGCGGTTTCTATTTTTAAATGAGAAATGAAATTATTTGGCGTTATGCCACGATCTCGCATGCCTACTGTGGTCTGATAAATGGAATTGCCGACTCGCAACGTAGATCTAGGCTAAGTGAAGTGGCGATTTAACTACCTGCATCAGACATATAGCCATGGTTGCATTTAAAACAAACGGTGTTTTAAAACACTTTGTTTATTACATGTTTTAAACAGTATTTTAAACAAAGACCTTTAAAAAAATTGTGTTTTTCCAAGTTGTAAGATTAGGCCATAATTGTGTAAATACTTTCTAAAAAACATGTTGAATGAGCCTACGGACAATTGCCACCCGATATAGCCGACGTATAGCGATATGGGATGGTTGGAACCCTCAAAATAGTCGGTTCAACTTTATTAGTACAGATATTTCGTCAAAGGAGCTATATTTACCCGATATTTTGAATTGTTAATGCCAATACACTATGACGTCACAATTTAATATTCGTGACGTCATGGTTTAAAAACAACAACAATAAAAAAATGTTTTAAATTAGGGCCTTGTTTTAAACATGTTTGTTTTAAATTGATTTTTGTTTTAAATGCAACCCTACCTATAGCCACAACCCACAGGCCAGACAGCGAACTCAGATATCAATTTTGGTTCGGCACTTGATTGGTGATGTAGTGCCTAATTCTTAAATCTGGCCACGCAACACGGCCGGTATCCAGCCTAATTATTACGAATGATGGGAGTGTTTATGGGATGAAAAGTTTGACAGGAACACTGTTAATGTCGACGACGTGCGCAGGACGGGTGCCCGGTAGTAGTGGTTTCTAGAAAACCGACTTCACTTAATAATTTATGTCACGAACAATTCGAATCTCCGAATTACCATCGACTTGACCTGTAATTCTCTGGAAATCTGTAAATTGATTTTTTGCAAGGTTTGACATGAGCGGCGTGCTCGCATGGATCATTGATAAACAATCAACACGGTGCCGTCAGTGTTGTTAATTAAGGCTTATTGGCCTATTTCTATTCGGCGAGATAATAAAATATGAAATGGTAGCTGAAGAAATCGATGGATATATATCTATAAGCCGAAGGTAAGGTGTAAAATATGCCTGCTACAACAGCGTATAAAAGACATCTACAACAGCGAGATCGCGTGGGTTTGCAGGCTAACATTTCGGTTTCAAATAGCTTTGCTATGCGACAGTGTCGCATTAATCAATCAATCACAGGAGTAGTGAACATTCATTTCCCAGAAGTTGGCGTCGGAAAAACTATATACCAAGTCACGCATTGCATGCACGCATCTGTTTCCCAACTTAAACGAAGAGGAAAACATCACTAATTGCATTGAAACGCAAAAGAAGAGATATGCAGGGTGTCACATGTCACATGCTAGCGATTGGGAAATTATCTACAATTCTTGCTTGTGATTGGTAGCCTACATCAGATTCAATCGCAGCAGCTACTTAATCTTAAAAATTGTAGAATTCTGATGAACTTGGCTACTGGTTCGAGATATGCGTTTAGTAGGCCTTCTGGGGAGGAATATTTTACCGTATACTAAAATTTATGCTAATCATTAATCAGCGGTTTCTACATATATAACTCCGCCCAAGACGCAATATGCGTACAGTACATGTACTTTGTAATGCAATACACAAGCGACAATGCGATATAATGAGCACACGAAAGAATGTCGAAAAGGCCAAGTACGGTCAATCAATCTACAATCTACATTCACTGCGGCCTATAACGAAGCACCAGTTTTCACCTTGGTTTTTGTTCTGTCGCTATTATTTACTCAATTTTCCATTCGCTCCCTTGAATTATTCCTTCACCGGGTCTATTTTTATTATGCTCCGTAAGAATAGCGATGTTGGGGAGAAGCAGCCCAGATAAACCACCGGCATCATGCAACGGTACTACTGCCGATACTTGAACCGTATTAGTGTCTCAAGCCGAAGGCATCGGATTATGGCATGCTGCAAGTAGGCTGTACGTACGTTGTACAGCGCCCACTGTAATTCCAATTCGGATTTATGCCCACGTGATGTAGCCTATGCAGAGACCTGCAGCATTGAAGGTGTCGGATATACAGTAGCCTACTATCTTCATTCATCCATTCATGAACATATTCACCAATGACATATCAAGTCCGGTGTCTTCAAATAGTTATAATTAGGGTTGCATTTAAAACAAACGGTACTGCGTTTTAAAAACATATTTTAAACAGTGTTTTAAAAAAAATCTTTTCAAAAATAACATTTTTTTAGCTGTATAATTGTTGTATAATTGTTGTATAATTGTTGTATAATTGTTTAGTTGTATAATATAGTTGTAAAATTATGCCATGATTGTGTAAATACTTTCCAAAAACATGTTGTATGATCCGACGGGCAATTACCAACCGATATAGCCGACGTATATCGATATGGGATGGTTAAAACCCTCAAAATAGTCGGCTCTTCAATAATAGTGCAGATGTTTCGTCAAAAGAGCTATATTTACCCTGTATTTTCAATTGTCGATGACAATTTATTATTACGTCACAATTGAATATTCGTGACGTCATGGCTTAAAAAACATAAAAACATTAAAAAACATGTTTTAAAATAGGGCCTTGTTTTAAACATGTTTGTTTTAAATGCAACCCTAGTTATATTTCCAAGCGAAAGCATTCGTAGTTTCATTTGGCTTTCGTTGTAATCGTAAGGCTTGTATGGTATGCGATCGAACAAGGTCTTCATAACAGCGCCGTGCATTGTGCACGGAACTGCGACTTTCATGACTCGTGGTAGAACACAGTATAGTTCAATGTCCCAGTCGCGTCCCAAAGCCAAGCCAGCGGGTACCCGGTTTAGAACTGGCATTTCTGGTCAGACCGCGTGCACGCGGTTTCCGACTGCCGTTTCTGGCATGCCAACGGACATCCGGCTCTATACTGACATTTCTGAGTTAAAACGAAACATCCATTACAAATGAATGTTTTATGCCTACGCGGAAATAAATGTATGGTATATGCATATATCTCGTGTAGCCTAGCTTCTCGTTAAAAAATCCGATTCCATTGCATTCGTGTTCTACTCGACCGGGATACTATACTTGATTCAGTTGCTGCGACATCTCATTGGTTCAATATCTAACACAAAGCTTCTACACGCGAGAGGAAAACGAGATGAAATCACCCTAACAATTACGAATTTTAGTCACTATGACATTCAAGTATATAATTTGTTACTATACATATTCATGGATCATTTATTATTACATACAGTAATATATAATTTATATTGCTTAAAGATTCACTACCACCTTACCTTCTGAAACATGACATGTACTTGCGTTTATAGCATGAGATCGCATTATTATTCAATTAGAAGGCCGTATACAATACATAGTTGCACGAAAAGTTGTACAACAAATATTTTTATAACAGCATGGAAATGTATGGATAAATAATGTAATTATAAGGGTCCGCGAAACGTGTTCAGGGAATCCGCGAATCCTCCCAATTTACAATATGGTAGATAACCTAAAATAATTGGTATTTTTTTAAATTAGAGATATCACGAGGCAGTTTTGCTCCATAACAGCTGAAACTTAAGGACTCACTTAAACAGAATGGCTACCTGAGATTGTACACTTTACGTGTACAGTACAGTGTATACCAGTGGTCGGGAACCTATGGCTCGCGAGCCGTATATGGCTCTTTTGGGTATAATATATGGCTCTTTGCCCAATATTAATTTTTGTACTGAATTGATCAATATTGCAGCGACTTGTTGGTAAATTTTCATCACGGCCAGACTAATCATTCACGTGGCAGTATAAACAATCAAACACGTCCTTGAGAGGTAAAGACTATACCGTCTTCAGGTTTAGGGGATCGGACCTTCTCTTTCGAATGTCCTATAAAACTTAAGTTACTGTCACGCCGGCGACCAATATCACTCGCGAATTTTAAGTACCCGACTCGAAATCTGGGATTGTGCTATACGTTGATTAATCAAAGAGCATAGCAGACATCACAACGCCCATATCACAACGCAGTTTACAAATACACATTGTCTTCCTGATCTACGGCGCGAAATGAACTACCGTGGACTCACAATTACAAACTCGAATTAAAAAAAAACGCCATAGCTATCAACGCTCTTGATTGGTAAGTAGCTCTGTAGTACCGGTGCAGCGCAACGTTCTGTTACCGACGACTACTTTGAGAATTGAGAAGTCGATCAGTGCTTAGATTTTCGGAATCAGTGTGACAGTTACATTCGATAAACATCAGTTATAATAAATTCTAAGCTATTGACGAGGGATTGCTTTGTCAATAGTGAGGCTTAGCCCGTTTGTGCCTTACCTCTCGTTTCGAGCTTTATTTTCGAACAATAAAAATACCAGTTTTTACTGAGAAAATGTGGCGCACTCGACGAATAGTGAGTTCGAATTAGTGCCACCACGAATTTTCAATTGTGACGTAATAGCCGATTTTCATGTATATGGCTCTTTGGGAGTTAAAATGGGAAAATATGTCCAATATGGCTCTCCGGACAAAAAAGGTTCCCGACCACTGGTGTATACAATCTCATTTTAATTTCCGAATTGCCATTAGCTTACTGATACAAACACATTGCTGTTTAGAGATGTTTTGTTGGGGTTTTGGAAAATATGTTTGCATATCTTCTACTGTGATATACATTACCGATATCCCAGAAAATATTCAAGATAAGTTGCTAGAATAGCTAGATAGAAATGACTAGGATGGACGTTATATGTTCTTCGAAAAGATGTCCGCCACTAGCGACACTTAATAGCACTATCGGAAAGTTCGTTTAAAAGTCTTCGTAGTTTTCATGTGTAACTTGCTCGAAACGAGTTGCTAATCTTAAACAGTTTCGTAGACTACAACACACGCACCTTGCAGAAAATACGTTCCAAACTTATAACGAAATTTAAAATTAGATGTTTTATTTCTCTAAGTAATCGACCAGCATCCAAATTATTGCATTTTGGAATTGAGATATCAAATTGTAATATATCTGGCGGACCGGCAGGAAACTTGTCACGGACCGGCACCGGTCCGCGGACCACCGGTTGAGAACCACTGGATGATATCGGAGGGTAACCATAAATTCCGTAGCGTCCCCTGGCGGGTTTTAAAATGAGGTATGAACACAAATGACGTCACACTGGCAATGCTTTACCTATCGATTGTATACAGGAATGCATTTTTGAACATAGGTTGTGAAAACTAGATTATTGAGCAATCCCGAATTTGAGCTCTCGTGATTGCTAGGGTCGGTATTCTCATTTGGTCTGCAACAGACTTCTTCACGGGCCATATGAAATTGTCTGTCCCGCCGGTTACGTGTTGGACAGCCCTACTATAATGTAAGGTCGGTGAAGATATGTGACTGTGTGTTGTAGCCAGGACCGAAACAACACTATTAAGTCAACTCCCGCTCCGAAAAACACTGGTCTGGGGCTCGCCATAGAGTGTACGATGCAACTATACTGGTTTCAACTTATGGGCTTACTACGTGCATCTGGTTGTTAAATTTTGTGAATAAATTCTGTCACTAAATTGGTGTCTCCGTACATCACTGTAAAATTTTCGTCCTCTCTCATCCCACGTGATCAAAGTTAACGGTAGAGCTGATGGAGATGATGGATTTGAAAATGCAGGGAACGTAATTGTACATAGCTAAGTAATGTTCGTGTCACACGGATATGACTATAATAATGGGTCTAAATGCCGATTCGCACCTGCAGGTCGCACATCCGGTGGCTTCAAACTTTTATGGTCACGACTCCATTTCCAATCTTAAAAAATGTTTCGTGGCCCACCTCAAAATTTGGTAAGCTGGTTACTAAGAAATGGTCAGCACCTTTTCCCAAACTTCCCCGTGGCTGATTAAGTTCAACATCTCCGAGATCCCCAGAAAAGGGCCCCAAGCTCGTTGACTATAGCAGTGGTTCCCAACCTTTTTGTCTTCATTCCCCACTTCAGATCTATTCCGAGCCTTCATTCCCCACCAAGACCGTAAGCGCGCGAAGCGCGAAAAATTTATATAATTCATGTTTGAATCGGTCAATAGGATCGGGAATTGCATATATTTTGCTATCAATTTTTGATCCCTTCTCTGCTCACGTAATCAGATTTACCGGTAGAGCTGAGTGAGGTGTGTTGGAAAAGGTAGGACCCCAAAATATGAATTTAACATCTTCGGGCAGACCCGTTGATATATTGACTTTGTTACATTATGTTATTTCGTGACCTCTAATATCTGCTGTCAAAAGATATGGAAATCGCCAAAACTAAAAGGCACGCACGATTTCAAATTGGTAGTGCTTTACTGGCAAATATTTTTTTCCCTGCGGGATGGCATTTTTCTTGTGGGGTTCAGATCGCCAGGACAGGAACATTCGGCACAAGCCATTTAGCTGCCTATGGATAATGACACATATATGTATATTGTATATATATCGAAATGTTCGGTCAACACACGGGCATTCCTTCTCGGCCAAGGTCTTCTCGCTGCTGATCGGTCTGGCACACTTCTCGGAGTCCCATGTTACATGGCCTATAACTTCATATGTCTTGGTGCGTCGTGGCGCAGTAATGGCCGACGCCGAAGTCGCCATTTTTATAAATTATACGACTTTTCGTGGGGGAAGGGTACCCAATAATCAAAATATTAGGCAATATTAAAACGCACGCCCAGCGCAAAAAAAAAAATTGAATAAGTAACATAAATTCCCAAGAAAATATTCCATAATTTATGTTAATTCACGAAATAATTTTGGGCCGCTTCGAGCTCGCCCCTCTCCCAATTGGGGGTTTGGGGTGCGGCAGTTACGGTCCTGTTCGCCACTACCCAACACTTTTGTTATCACAGAACAGCTATTTGCTGGTTTGACTACACAAGACACACAACCACACCTGTACGAAAGACAATAGCCTATAACTGCAACGTAAAACGTATTGTGAACCGATACCAGTAACGCTCAAAATGTCGCGAAAGCGTTATTATTTCACGTCAAACTAGTCGTGCGTTTGTGGCGCCATGATTGGCCATGAAGAGTTAAAAATGAGGTTTTGTGAACACCGCGCAATATAATTAACTGGTAGCGGTAATTGCGCAAATGCACATGTGTCTACGTGAATATGAAGACTGTCCTGTAGATAATTTTGAGCAAACGCGTCTATTCCCCACCAGAAACCATTGAATTCCCCACCAGTGGGGAATTCCCCACCGTTTGGGAACCACTGGACTATAGCATCCAAATGGCCTTACCGACACTTTGAGAATATCCGATTCTCTTAAAATTGCGATTACAATTAGTCTTATTACGGTAAATGATATATAAATTTATTGTTTATTGTAGTTTTTGCGAGGATAGGGGTATACATACTAAAATTCCCGCATGAGACATTAAATCGCGCGAAACGCGAAGAAAAATTCCAAGTAGCATAAATCTTCTCGAAAATAATATATTGTTTAAGTATATTTACGA
The DNA here is from genome assembly GCF_051294905.1 of Botryllus schlosseri. Taxonomy (NCBI): domain Eukaryota; kingdom Metazoa; phylum Chordata; class Ascidiacea; order Stolidobranchia; family Styelidae; genus Botryllus; species Botryllus schlosseri. The sequence continues at coordinate 20,841,648 of NC_137239.1, forward strand.
AAAATTTTCAGCTCCCTTCAAGCCTTCAAAATTCCTCCCGGACGCAGTTCAAACAGTGTAAATCCGGACATGTTCGGGAAATTCCGGATGTATGGCAACTATCGATGATGTGAACGTGAGGTTCACGTTCGCGTTCTCCGTGTGAACCTCAAAAATTCACGTTCACAAACGAACCTTCGTATAGGTTCTGCACTGTGAACCATTTTCATTTATCACAATTTTAAAGTCATTACAACATCTTTGGTTGAAATTCTTTCCGTTTAACTTCGGACGACCCTCTGCATGGTGCTGGCAGCGAGAAAAGAAATTTAGAACTAAACAAGTATACACCCTGCCTTTTTCAAAAATTTTATTTGCCAAGTTGGAAAGATTTCCTCAAAATATTTAGCTTTTCTTTTGTGAATATTTAGTAGCTGTTTTTTGTTAGCTTTGCCCGCAATAACAATCACCCGATCAATGATTGACATCAACAAAACTGTTATAAATTATGCATAGTTGTCTATTGTAAAAAGTATAGCAGACGTACAGGATCTGTCTTGATTTTATATGTTTTATGTATTATAAAAACCAATTACGTCCGATTGGGGTGTTGGGTACTGTATAACTTACTTTTGAGATAATACCTACAGCAAGTCTAGAAACCGGTATTTTACTCTGATCAATACTAATGCAGCAATAAACCGATACCCTGAGAGCACATTGTCTGTACAGACCGTTAGGGCGTAAGCTTATATTCCATTGCAAGTCTTCGTCGAAATTGTTGGCAAAGCAACATAAAATATTGATTTTATGTAATTATTATAACGTCTGATTGTTCCAGATGATACAGTTTTGCATTGTGGCAAAATGTTGCCGGAGTCGTTAATAGGTGTCGTGGACATTATTACTTTACTTTACGGAGATGGAATTAAAATAGGGTTACCATATTTTTGTGAGTCAAATTCCGGACGCACCTGAACGCTCACTAGCGAATTTTAAAATGAGGTATAAGCACATTGTCGGACAATATGACGTCACACCAGCAAAGCTTTGTCTTTCGACCAGAGGTTGTCACGATCCGGTCCAGGAGTCGTGTAGGGTTGTAAGTGTAACCAGGACCGAAACCGCACTTCCTCAGCCCCTTCCTGCCAAAATAAACACTGATCTTGGGTCAACCATAGTGTATAATCGATGCGACTTCTGGGGAGCTTGCTATGTGCATTTGGGTATTAATTTTTTTGAATGCATTCCGTCAATAATATTGGTTCTTCCATATATTACTATATAGTTTTGATCCTCTCTTCGCCCACATGATCAGAGTTAGCGGTAGAGCTGGTGGAGGATGATGAAAATGTAAGGGGCATAATTGTACATCGTCAAGTCATGTTCATGTCACACCGATAAAATTATTTATCACCGTAATGCCGGTGCGCACGAGCTATTGAAACACCATGCAACCAGTCGTTTTCACCCTTTTATGGTCGTGACTCCATTTCCAATTTGAAAATATTGCGTGGCCCAGCTCAAAATTTGATAAGCTGATTATTAAAAAAAGGTCAGCACTTTTGCCCAGACTTACTCGCGGCCTACTTTGTGAGCTGATTACGTTCAACATCTTCGCGAGTCCAAGAATAAAGGCAAGCGACCCCCAGATTTAGAACCGCTATCTCTAAAAAGGGCATTTAAACGGCGTTAACGAACTCTAGGAATATACGGTGCCCCTATAATTGCGATTACAATTAGACTTATTTCAGTAAGTGAAGGTCATTTTTATGTGTTTTCGATTGCAGTTATTGCGCGGGTTGCGATCTCCATATTGCTAATAAACCAATGATGATGATGATATTAAAATCAATAAATGTGATCCTAATAGCGCGCAGCGCGAAGAAAAATAATGTTGTATATGTTGATTTACGAAAAAATATGAGCCTACTTCCAGCTTTCAAAATTCCGACATTTAGGCATATTTTAGAATTTTCTTCCGACGCAGTTTGAACAGTAAAATTCCGGACATGTCCGGACGTAAGACAACTCTAAATTAGAATTAGCAATATGACGTCACGTGACGTCATAGGTTCACGTTCGCGTTCACACGAACCAGAACCTTTCAGAGGTTCACACAATCCCTAATGGCAACCCTGATATAGCATCATATCCCGTTGCCTTATTGACATCATGTCCGTCAATGAACTTAAACATCTAAGAAGTCGAAACGGATTGGAGTGATGGTGGGTGGCTTGGGTTGGACTGAGTCAAGTATTTTGAGTATCGCTTACATATGACGTCAAAGGAAGAATGATCATTGACGAAAACCACGTCAATGCGACACTGCGCTGGCATCGTAATTCGGTTTTGACTAGTTTGGCCCCTCGTCTGAGTTCAAGAGCAAGCGGATTGCGATGTTTTACTGGCAATAAAACGAGACATAATTTCATTTAAAAGGTGATATTTAGCGATACTTTAAGCATCCTCTGTAACATTCGGACGCACAATGCGGACGCACTTCTCGAGTATTCCGTGACGCAAAAACGAGCAGTAACGAGTCTTCCGTCTTTAACAAGTGACTTCAGACCAGGACTCGAGAATAGAGAACATTTGACACGACAACAGCATTCTTCTACATCGCAAAACGCATCCTGAAAAACAAATGTGTAGCTTCCCGTGTAGGCTCTATATGTGTTGCCGATTGTGTGGCTCCAACCAAGCTACTACGTTTACAACTGAAAAGGATTGGGATTTGCAATGAACCCCGACGTGATTTCTCGGCTTTCTCCATGCTACTGCCAGTCTACTACATTATTCTCCACTCAAGCAAACCCAGTCAAAGTCATGGTCCAACACAATAGTTTGGCAATCTTCATTTCTAGTGCCTCCTCTGGGCAGAGTTGAACAACTGGAAAATTTTCATCTTTTCTAAATTATATCACGAATTAGCTTCACATTTTTTCAAATGAGATTCGAGTTACCATCACTAAATCAAATCATCAAATTCCGACAACAGCAAAAATCCAGTTCAGATTATATCAAATCAAAGTTCGATCTCGAGCATGGGAATGGAAAATAGAATACATTGAGCCGAGTCTGTGCACCAAACTTTGCTCGTTTCGCACTATACAGCTGTCTTGTTGCATTTTTTTAGAAGACCTGAAATGATGGTGACCTGAAATCAGATAAGAATCTTAAAACTAGAGCACAAAAAATTCCACAATAGTATCATCTAGTTGCGCGAGTCTGCCTCTGGCGTCGGTTGATTATACGTCATCATAATAGAACTTGACGCCACACAATTCCGACCCGCCCGCTCGTCCTTCTTATACTCGCAACGATGGAGAGCAGACATAACAGCATCTCGTGCAAGCCTCGTCCAAAACAACGTTTCGGAGCTGGGTTACTCTTTTTGCACATGTCCATTCTATTACCACCTTGATGGGGTTCTTCCAGTAAACGGAACGAGTGACTCGGCTTCGACATATCAAGGATCTCGTCTATACCTTGCATATATTTGTATCGCATTTCACCAATTGATATGTACCGTAGACAAATAATGAATATATCTCTAGTAACCGACATTTGCTTTCACGCCACTTCACGGTTAGTTTACAACCAAGTTTTCCCCGGCAACGGTGAAGATTTATAATTCAAAACATCCTTTCCGGATCAAAATCCCGCTATATAATTGATAAAGTAAGGTAGGTCCTATTTTAAGAGGATTTTCCCTCTTTTTTCAATAAATTGAAAGTGTCCTCAAAGGACGCCTAAAAGTCCTCTTTTTCGGGAACTTGTCCTCTTTTTCTGGAAAAAAGTATTAAAATGCCATTAAAACCCTACCGCGACGCAGCGAACGTCAGAGTTTTTCAAGAGTGTCCTATTTTTCGGATCTCAAAATATGTTAACCCTAAGTAAAATAATCCGGGTATGCAAGTAAGACTATTTTCTAGTCAGAATATCGGAGACTTGTGACTGTCTGCATATTTGTGAATCCAAGAGCACATGCAAGGTGGGTGTCGGATTAACATACTACTCCATCGACACCCTCCTATATTTTCATTATATCCCAATCTTGTGGTGTATTGATCTGGTGAAAATGTAAACAAACTGATTGACTGAATGGCGCGTAAGAACAACAGACAGATGCGTGCGAATAGTGCACATTGCACACTAGCATTCATCAGTCTGCGCGAATAAAAATATCTGACTCGTGAAGAATGTCATGGCTAATAATACACCATTGATCAGTTAAAAATTTTATTGGCTAAGATAAATTCGCGAACACCTCGTCTCCACAGAGGTCATAAGTGCGTGTTTCGCATTAAATACGCTACATGTTGAAGAAATTAGAACGTCACGTTTGCATAAAAAGAAGCATTAGAACTTGGAACTGTACATGATTATATGACTTTTGAAGAAAGTGCGCAGAACGAGCTAGCGAACAGACTCCAAGCATACACACGTAAAAAGGTAAACTATATTAATGCAGTAACTTTATACAAACTCAGGGGACTCAGAGAAGTGTTTGGCTCACAATTCAGCAAATCACACCAGTAGGGCCTAATCTAGTGGCTAAATTTGCAGTGTTAGTTACGTGCATGTATTGAATATGTGTTCAGTGTGTACTGTGCAGTGTTAAGCTACGTGCACCGCAATCATTGTCAAAACACGGCCACGCCATAATCAGTACCATCTCGAGAAAAATCTACATAAAAACGATGTCTGTTAGGCTTTTCCATTCTAAATTTACAACGGAAAGTCGGCCCCGCCTCTTTTACGCCTCACGATGTAAACAACCAGTGCCACGACGAGCGCAATCAGCAGAACCCCGCCGATGACGCCGAACGCGATCGCCAAGTCTCTGTATTGAACTGAGAAGACACGCGTTTGTCAGCGAGGATCGAAACGCAAATAGCAAAATGTCAAATACCTGTATCTTCACATCTGGAACCCGTGAATGAGCTTGTGCATCTAAAATGAATTGTGTACAGAGTTGGTCAGACGTAGTCATCGTTGGTACTCAGTAGTAGATTTGAGGCCGTTTGGGAACTACTGTTATAGGCCAAAGGTCAGTGTTTCATTGAAAGACTACTCCAACTCGTCTTAAATCCCTCATAACCTATCATTCCGTCGAAATCTTGGGGTGTTTTGAATTCGAATTATTCTTAATATACTGAACTGAGAGATCAATATAAAATGCTCACAGGCATGACGGTGATCCGTTTGTGGCGCTTCGAATGCAGGTGCCACCGTTGCTGCAGTACGAGTCGGTGCATTGATCTAAAATCGAATCAACCTTGTTAACACTGTCGTCTTCAAGGAATACGGACGGTAAAACTCACCAATACAAGAGTCTCCAGTTGATGCCACTGAAACACATCAAAGAATGGTGCATAAAAGCAGCGAATTAATATAGGAAAGACCGAGGATTGCGAAATCATGCAATGAATGGACCAGGGTTGGGCAGGTACACAAAAGACAAAAACCCTTGGCTACCGATATGTATTTTGTTGTATTAAATGATAGCAATTCAACAGGGCATTGATAATAACAAGCTATAAGCAGATGTGGTTAGTAAAAAAGTACTTCTACTTTTACGGAGTACTCGAGTACGTTTTGACAACCTCCGCTTCTACTTCGGTGTTTCATGTCGAACTATGCCTATTTACAATTTTTACAATTTGTATTTTGTAAAGTACAAAGTAATTAATGGAAATGTTTGCATCGTTTTCATGATTGAAATTGCGTTAACAACCACGCCCAATAGCACCTGTATCACAGCAACTGAATATATTTTCGAACATTGCCCATATTTGTAGTCTTTCGTTTTTTAGACACCTCTGATTAACTTCTAAAAGCATGGGACAACCTCGACTAAATCTACTTTTTGTAACTTAACATAGCACCATTTCGCAACTACCATTTGTTGTTGTTATGATACATCTCGGAAATCTCTGCTTTCACTCCTAATTCAGTCGAAATGTACGGCGTTACTTCTACTTCTATTTGAGTACCTTGTTTCCTTTGATCATCTCTGTGTATAAGACAGAGTCCAGTTCTGCATTCAATATACAATATGAATACACAAAGCGAATATTGCTTGTGAATAAATCACAATAGTTTGCTGCTGACCTATTGCAATGAACTGAAAGCATGCGCTGGTGTCTATAACATAGTGCTACACAGCACGAAATAACTGACAAAGAAATGCAATATCTCACGTGTGAATCCCGTGTTGCAAACGCACCGGTAAGAACCGACCGTGTCGGTGCATGTCGCGTTGGCAAAGCATATCGAAAGCGTGTCGCATTCGTCGTCATTAGCGCACGAGCTTCCGTCGCCGGTATATCCGGCGTTGCAGGTACAGGTGAAGTTACCGGGCGTGTTTGCGCAATTCGCATTTCTGGAATATATAATGTTTGTTGCAAAATGCTGTATCAAACAAATTCAGACTCGATAGTTACTGGCAACTGAATTGAAAATATTTTCACTAGCCAATCACCATTTCTGACCTGCATATTGCATATAATTGACTAAAACATTCAAGTTCTATTTGGGGAAGTGGAAAAAAGGATGGACGAACAGTTGAGCCCCATTCTCACATATTATTATACATGTTACCGAATATATTTTTAAAATGTATATTAAGTTCTGTGCTCCAAAAGAATCTTCAAATACACTACCTTAATACAACGAAACACTTCAGCAAGAAAAGCTGAGGGTTTTAATATATTTACGTAATGAATATACATTTGTATAGGTCAGCTGGAAAGCATTTCTACTTTTTTGGAGTATTCAAGTAGGTGCTGCTTGCGCAAGTGGTTTTCTTTAAACTACTTCTATTTATACCTCTCAGTATTTAGGTAAAACTACTCACCTTGTATTTAATTGACTGAAAAGTACTAAAGCAAGTTGTTGTGGCTACTTTCAATATCACAGGGTGTATCTCTGCACTCAAAACGACTAAGGACACAACAAATTACAAAATATATACAGTTACTGTTATACAACAGATATGTTGCCCTGTTGTTAAGAAAACTTCACTCAAAGACTTTGACGGAAATGTCTCTCAAAACTACTTTCTGCTTTACAAAATCCAAAGTGCAAATGGTAGGTTATTTTGCCTACAAAACTGTAGAAGTATAATTAGTCAAAAACATAACTACTTCAACAAGTATCACAAGTAGGCAAAACTCTCTTGATTATTTCAAAAAAGTAGAAGTTCTTCTTACTAAACACATCTGTACATTAATATATTGGAAATTTTACCCCATGATAATAGGTAGTTAAATACAGCTATCCGAAATGGCTGAAAACACAATTATAAGAACAAATTTCATCACTTACGTATCACATGGACCGCTCGTGCATTCATCTTCATCAACACAGGTCACAGTCCCCTGCAAATTGTATCCGGACCCACAGCCACACCTTTCCTCGCCGTTGTATTCGTAACAAAATCCAGCCGCGTCACAAGTTAACGTGGAGCAGTTCGATGCTGAAACAGGAAATCTCGTGAAGATATCGATATCATGAAATGAATTTCAGCCTTACATAGAACAGGCAAGGTGCTGAATAAATCGTCGCCGGCTGTCGCGTCGTAGTAATCAGATATCACGACAACAGCAGGTAGTGGCCTGGCTGTTTCAATCACGTACCTGGTGAAATTAATTGGTTCGGATATTAGTGCAACAAAAACATGCCCTAGTCATTAGTCATCTTCGATAATCGCGAAATTACTTCACGTAATTTCAGAATGAGCCACCACCGATTAATCGCTAAAAGTATGTGATCCTGACCAAATCTACTTTTCAAAACTACTTGAATATTTTCAGATCTTTCATTTTTCCACTTTCACTCGAAGTAACCCTAATAAGTCTTGCAAATTACTTTTCCGTGGTAATAGAGTAGACATGTACGGCGTTACTTTTACTTCTACTTGAGTAGCATTCCTGATTACTCTAACCATCCTCTGCTAACTGGACTCGGCACACCTAGCCGGGATGGCACATTTCAAAAGCACGTACTGGAAACTTGGACAGGCTAGAACTTTAGTTCACTTTGTAAAAATATCAGGTGAGGGCTCTCAACTTAACAGAGATTAAAATCTTGACTAAAATCCCGACCAAGCTCAACACTGATCGCCACAGTTTACTTCACTATACTCACGTCACAACGATGGAAGTACCGTCTCCGTTGGTGTAAAGTGCGGACACAAATGTAAAATCGCCGGGATAACGAAGAGTAACTTGGCTCTGGACTTCGGCGTCTAAATCCGCCAAAGTAACAGCGGCCCGGGCCAGCGACGAATTGTATTCATATTTGGTTATCACTTGCATCACAGTCAGCCGCGTTACGTTTCCTGTGAGAAAGTCAGAAGTAGGATCGTCGACCAGTTTAGGATATCTAACTAACAACTATGAAAAACTCACCTACAGATAGACACAAATAATGTGAATTCATGGTTTACAAACCGGGTAGGAATAGGAATTTATGGTCGCTTCGGAAGCAGATATGGTAGTATTACATTCACTCTAGCAAATAATTTACTGAACCGGTGTCAAACGAAAGCTACGGACGCACTGATTTCGAAAAAATAATCTATAATCTGGTCAGGGCACTGAAACTACCCCAAAATCGACCGTGAAATTCGGAAATAGGAATTATTCCGAACAATCAGAGCAATACGATAACCAAAACAATGAGAGGTGATCAAAGGAGCCTCATTGATACCCAAGTTGATGCAGAAGTAACATGTTACCCCAATGCAAGTAGTGATTTTCAAGTAGGTAAAAAAGTAAGCATTCTACGCCTAGTGTTGTATAAAAACTGAAAAATGCAATCTAAGTATTCTAAATTTTTTGGGTAGTTGCGTGGACCCTATAACAATGAAATTTGGGAGGCTGATGAAACAAATAGGTCACCACTTCTGCACAGTCGTAATGACTGATACAAGTCATCATTTTCATGCTGAAAATAAGACAAAATAAGGACGCAAAACAAAAATATGGACATATCTTACAAATGCGGAGTTTTATAGTTGTAGTTGCAACCTTTCAAGGATGCCTTCGAACTAGTTCATGGACCCTCAAAGGGGCTCATGGACCTTGGCTAAGACCTCATGCCATATCTGTTTACGAAGCGATCATAAACTGGTACCTGTGCCTAGTTTCCTTACCGTGCAGTTAGGTGGTTTTGCATCTATCCTTGGGTTTATTATCTATAATCAAACTTGTGAATTTACCAATGCAGCTCGTTACGCCATCGCCGACGTAGTAAGTATCGCATTCGCACGAGTAACTGCCAAAAGTGTTGTCGCAGACGGCATTTGAGTGACAAAGACTGCTGCTTTGCAAGCACTCGTCCGTGTCCACGCAGTTGGTGCAAGTTTGCGAAGCCAAACACGTAGGGCCCGTCGTTCCGTTTGAGCATTCGCAGCTGTAACTGCCGAGAGTGTCCTGGCAAACTCGATCGTTCGGACAGTCAAAGCTTCCGTTAGCGCATTCGTCGGTGTTGTTGCAGTTAGTACCTGATGCGGGACACAGATGATGGAAATGTTGTGCAGTGGGTAAACTGATACTTTGACATGCACCAAGATGAGGCTGACATATATTCGGCGCTCAACTTTCAGGTAAATAGATATATATATTCAATTTATATAACAATTCTTTTATAAGCTACATTTGGCGTACTGCATCCAATCCTTTTTTGTGTCATGTAACATTTGAATTTCAAGTTTGAATGCGCACTCTCTCTATCTCCACATTGTGACATATCAGTGGACCTGTGACACCTTGGAAATCTATTTTTGCAGTGGCTTATATCCAGATGCCGTTGTTTCAATGAGAAATTTTGAGTCGTTTTTCGTCATCAAACATTAATAAACTATTACCTACTATTAACTAAATTATTTGCACTTGAAATTGTCCTTGCAATACTGAAATTATCAAATCTTCACACGATGAATTTAAAATTATAAAAATAATACTTGTAATGACACTCAGTCTTGCCTTCGGCGAACATGTAACGGGAATTTAATCGTTTCAGACTACAGAGATATGAGAGCCACTGTTCTGACGCTAGTCCCAAGTTTATTGCATATGTTTGAGTAGATCACACAAAGACAGCACAGGCATGGTAAAAGGTTAGATCAGTGGTTCTCAACCTTTTTGTCTTCGCGGACCCCTTTCGGACCATCACGGACCCCCACAAAGTTTTAGTTCGCATTCAACTCAATTATCGTGCAATCGTCATCTGTCTTTTGCAAATGATAACTGTAGGCTTAGTGATAAACAGCAACAAAATGACTTTTGGTGAAAATAAGATCATACTATTCATGTAGAAATTCGGTTGAATTCTAATATTTCAAAGCGAATTCTGCAACTGCATTTCCTGAAATACGTGATCGTATCTTGAAAATCCGTGAATTTGATTTGATATGAACGAGTGCCGAAAATCCATTTCGATAAATACAGATGGTGGCGAATGTGATAATAACGTGTAATAACGCGACGACACCTTTGGGTATGATAGCAACAAATATAGCACCAACATTGACAAATTACTGAACACACAACGTCGAGTGTGATCATTTGAATCTAGCACAGTGGTTCCCAACCTTTATCGAATAATCGCCCCCTTCTCAAGCTCGACACAAATTTTCGCTCCCCAATATTGACGAATCCAAAAAAGAGACCTATATACGGGAAAATTATTGATCTAATACTGATTGCTGGTGAATTGACTAAAAATAAGGTCATTATCAGAGTAGGTGCTCTGAAAACCGGTTGGCGCGTCCATTTTCCGTTTAGTTTTGACAAAGGCAATTTTTTTCACCTAAAAGGGAAGATTTTGACCTAATAATTCACAATTTTAACATTTTTTTACCCTAAAAACCTACTAAAAACCAATGCCCACGCAGTTTTTCTTCAGTTAGGATATTGCGGTACGTTCAGCAAAACACCATGTCAACCTATTTCTTTCATTTGACCGTTTATGATTCACAATGAGCAGATAATGTGCCGTCTACAACGGTAGGCCTAAAAAGTAGGCTAAAAGCTGTAAAATGTCGTATGAAAAGCTCACCGACAGTGCAAACATCTAAGAGAAAAACGAAATGCAGGATGCAAAAAATTTTGGACTTTGTAAACAATTTTGACAATTTTTTGACCCAACGTTACAATTTTGACAAAATTTTGACTTATTTTGACGTGTTTACAAAAAAATCGCCCTAGTTATGATGACCATTTTTAGTCAACTTTCGTGTCACATGCAGAATATGCCGTCTTCACGTGTATTTTTTGGACGTGGTAATTAAATATATCTAACAGGACGTTCTAACATTTTCGCCCTCCATCGTGCCCCAGTCAGCCCCTTTGGCATTTTCGCCCCCTTCTTTCTCAAAACCTCCCACTGGGGTGCGATATCGCCCCCATTGGGAACCACTGATCTAGCACCTTATCTTTAAGTTGTTATGGAAAAATGGATTTTTGTAAACATTTCCAAGTCACCATGATTGACCTTACTCATCCAACTTATTATTTTTTCTACAATCCCCAACAAAACATCTCTAAACAGCAAAATGTTAGTATCAGTAGGCTATTGGCAATTTAGCAATTAAAATGAGTCTGCACAATACGATATTGCATCTCAGACGGCAATTCCGTTGATGTGAGCTCTGGAATTTTACTATAGTATTGAAGCGAAAGTGCCTTGTGATTTTCCCAGTTTCAAAAAATACAAATTAGATTATCAACTGTTTTTGACGCTTCACGGACCCCCGGTTGAGAACCACTGGGTTAGATATACTTGACAGTCATCATATATCGTGAAGAGACCTATAAGTTTCATTTATCGCGTATATTTTTAAGTTTGAGATATCAAATAATGGAATAGGCATTGGGATCTGGGATCTTAAAATTGCAAACCATTTTCCACGAATCCGTTAGGACAATAGCAGTGGTAATTTCCCTCTGTGTTGTTGCAAGCAAAGTTGTCCTCACATACGGATGAAGCGCATTCGTCAATGTCGCTACAGATCTGAAGTAGGAAAACATTTTAATATTGAAAAAAATATATGTCAAGCGATATCGCTGATTTTTTCGATTGGCGGGTTCATGATGCATGCACAACAGACATCTCGACAACTAGAATTAACGCGTAAAAGGAGTAGATTTATCGGCAGTTTATGACTGATGTTCCTCGAATGTAAGTGGTTCGCAAGGCTATCTGAGCTATACTGTAACTGTAACCAGATAAAGCCAACTTGAGTACTTTCCCAGCAGTAATGTTACACAGAGATGGCCCGTAAAGAATTAGTTCTACTTTTTCAAAGTACTCAGGCTGTTTTCGCTAACTTACCCCTGATGATACATCGCATAACATAATCATGTCAACGCATCATCAAATGGGCATTGTGCAATATGAATATAGGCAGTTCTATATAAATATGTGCATCGTTAGGAAATTGCATCTTTTTCAGCTAATCGTAAAACTAATATTCGAAACCCCTCCACTTACATCGTTACCACCAGAGTATCCGGTCACACAATTGCACACGAAAGAGCCGACTGTGTTTTGGCATACTGCTGTATCTGAGCAAGAATCGTTGAAGGAACATTCGTCACGATCCACGCATACTTCTCCATCAATCACGTATCCTAAAAAGCAATTCACGCTTGCAACAGGAACAAGCAAAGTACAGAACTCCTTTTATTGCTATAAATTAAAGTTCAAAATGTGATGTTATGTTTATAACCCTACGCAGTAGACCTACTATTTTTAATGTGATCCTTACCACTCTTGCAGACGCAGTAGTACGATCCCACAGTGTTCTGGCAATCTCCATCCGTGCATGTGATAGACTGGCATTCATCGATGTCAAGGCACTGGGTTGAAGGGTCACCACTAGTAGAAAAAAGACAAGTTCACTACCAGACTGCAGTAAGATTAGATGAAGTCATAGGAGCTTGTCCTATCCTAGTGCCATGTGCAAATTGAGATTGAAGTTGAAACACAAAGCGGCGGGAAACTTGATAGTAGTATATTAAGACTAGAGGTAATTAGTAACCAAATACTTCTACTCGTAGTACTTGAGTGGGTTTGTACATTTCCATTACTTTACAGTAAATACGTTTGTACTCTACTTCAGATGTCACTTTTTCCAGTTTTTCAAGTCAAACTATTCATTACATTGTAAAGTAATTGGATCGATTTAGGTTGCTTACACCAATTAAGTTAACATCAAAACTGTGCATCGCAGACCCAATATAATACTAACATATTTTCCGAAATCACACCTATTCTTATCATCATCATTAGTCACCGGCTCATCCAAATCTACTACTTTAAACTGATCGCTTGAGCATTTCAAAATCCCTCCTGATTTTCCTTACACTTAAAGTAGTTACCGCATACCTCGAAATTTGTTACTGCCCCTTGTAATCAGGTAGATATTTACGGCATCACTTCAAGTCGTGCTAGAATATAAGTACCAACAGTAACCACAGTTTGTCAAAATAGTCAGCATTGCTACACAAGCATAATTGAGAAAAATGCCTGACAAGCACTCAAAAAGTAGATTTGGTTGTGAGCTTCGAGTAATCTTAGCAGTCATTTGTGAAATATATAAACAGCTATGAATCCCACGAAAAAGGTAAGCAGTATTGAGTCAAAAAATGTTAAGCAGAAGTGAAATTGGTCGAAAAACATAACCACTCGAGTAACTAGTACAAGATAACAAAACCTACGCGATTACTCTGAAAATGTAGAAACAATTAGCTACCGATTGGGTTTGACAATAATACCTTTGACCAGCTCTGTACAAGAAGATAATACGCGCTATCCCATCAATACCAATGCGCTATTCGTTAATACCTGAATCCAACCGAGCAACTGCAACTGAATCCACCGACGCTGTTGTGACAAGTCTGGTTTTCTCCACAACTGCTCTCATCCAGACATTCATCAATATCGGAGCATGTCGTGCCAGTTCCCGAGTATCCCGAGTCACAAATGCAGTTGAAAGACCCTGGTACGTTTTGACAAGTCGCTACATCTGGGCACGCAGTGGCCACGTTGCATTCGTTAATATCCTCACAAGCAGACGAGTCTGAATTTTCCTGATAACCACCGGCACAGCCGCATGAATAAGATCCGGGAAGGTTCTGACAGATTTCGTTGCTTTCGCAGATAGTCAAATTCGTGCATTCGTCGATATCGCCGCATACGGTGCCGTCACCGGAATATCCGTTATCGCACACGCACGCGTACGATCCAACGTTGTTATTACATGAAGAGTTTTCTGCGCATGACGCTGATACACATTCGTCGATATCTTTGCAAGAATCAGTGGTATCGTTAAATTCAAATCCGGATTCGCAACTACACAAGTAGCTTCCTTCGTTGTTGGTACATGTCGCGTTACCGCACACGCTAGGAGTGTCGCATTCGTTTATATCAGTGCAACTTATGCCGGTTCTCGTGTATCCTGTGTTGCATGCGCATATGTATGATCCAGCTGTGTTGGTGCATGAGGCTTGCGTGTCGCAAGGGGATGCGTCACATTCGTCGATGTCGGAACATTCAAGACCTTGAAAAAATCATGTTTTATTAACACTGTTGCTGATGCACAGTAAATATTGTGGATCAGCATCCAATCGTAATGTATTAGATGTTTAACATGATATATTTTTGTTTTTGTGACTAGGCAGAAATTTGGAGTACTTTGAAGGCTTATAGATTAGCGTAACGGTTTGCCGGGTTTGTGAAGAAAAAGAACAACTGACAAAATCCACTGGCATTTGAGAACAGGTGGTCAGAAACGAAGTAGGTTTACTTTTTTTGAAGTACTCTAGCAGGTTATGCCTGCTTGCACTACTTCTCCAAGGGGTTCTGATATAAGACTACTACTTCCATTTCCACGATGCTACGTTTACTTTTACTTGAGTACTGACAATGACAATGGCAATCATCGCTTTATCAAATATGCCGGACCTGAAGTGTGGAACACTATCTTGCCAACCATCCCGTAGTCATCGAGCACGTCCACATTGAAGTTGAAATACAAGCGGTTACTACTCAATGAATGCTAGTTAGCCCTCAAAAGTTTACCAGACTGCAACCTGACATATCGATCTTGCCTTCCGTGACATGCCACCTAATTTTGTCGCATGTCTTTTTATATTATTTTCTATTATTATTCATTCAGTGTGTATGCCTTGAGATAACACAAAAGAATTTTTTTCACACCAGTGACCGTGCTAAATCTGCCAATGCTCTTTCTATGGAATCCGACAAGTTTCAGGACAACCGCGGATTATACTGCTATAAAACTTGAAACAATCTTTATGCTAATAGTGATCAAGGCGGAGACTGCTCTTTGCAGACCAAAATTCAAATACGTACCATCCCCAGTGTAGCCAGAATTGCAGCTACACTCGAACGATGCATCAGTATCTGCACACGACGCATTACCATCACATACACTTGGCATATTCAAACATTCGTTGATATCTGTAATATACAATGACCATGATGAAAAAGGGCTTGTTTCAGGATGCTTGCTCAAGATCACCACAAAATCAAAACATTTCCTCCGAACAGATTGTACATGCAAATTTGTGCTTTGAATATGTGCATCAAGATTTTCTTATCAACGTGACAACAATGTAAGATACGCATGCAAATAAATGCTGGTGATAAGATTATAATCTGCATACATACATTATTATAATCTGTAATATAATAATACGTATTGATATACAGTTCTTTTGAATTCTGTGTTAGTTGCTGATGATTACCCCTGACAAGTGTCAGCTGAAAAATATTCAGCTTCATTTCAATATGAATATATTATACAATTGTATATTGCTAAATCGCAATGTATCCAGTTGACACTCTGCCTATCTCCCTACAAACCACTACTCTTCAAATCAGAGCCAGGGGCATCATGGTCATGCCACACATAACCTCTAGCATTTACTTTCCTCAAGGCCTCATCAGCTTCCCGTATCTGAAACACTTCAACAAGGACGAGATCCCGATAAGCATGAATGTCCCAGTTATATGATCAGTTCACAGAAATATGGTATGTAGGTATTTTGAACATCTTACTTGTAGTTAACGGTTGACTGGTGTTGAAATCCGCTTTGCTGGCAGCGGTGCCATCGAACGCTGCTATCAAGTCAGTCTCGTTACTGATTGGGTCGCTGACCGTAGTATTGACTCTGCAGAAAATTCACAAAGAAACAATGTATATTTCAGAGTAACCATGTCCGGCGAATATAATACAACATATTTTAATATGTATGCATTTTGTCGGTACCATTGATTTCCTGACAGTTTCAGCGAATTGTTCTGCATGAAATGAAGAAGAGCATTTTGACATTTTGATGTCAATCTCAAGTAAGCATAAGCACCGCGGTTGTCTGAGACAGGGATTTTCAATGAGTCGGTCCTCCAGGGTGGGTCAAAGGGTAGTTTCAATTAATTAATTAATAAGTATTGCATCTGTATAATAATGAGCTTGAGAATTTGTTCAATTTTTCAACTGCTTCTACATTGTCACATAATGACTGTGAATCCCACGAATCACAAAAATACAAAAGTTTTTTGGGTAATCGGACGGAAATTTCTGAAAATAGCAGTCAAATATGACAATTGCGCACTATCGTAGCGCAGTGAAACATTTTGCTATCAACGCCGTATGAGGATTGCATCGCAATACTTTGACAAGACTCTAGTCGCAGAAGTTTAATTGATGTTCAATTTGCTCTGTATCATTTTGTGCAATAAAACAGCAATTATTGATTTCGATTCACCACAGAATTACATTTTCACATAAGGCTTGGGAAGCAAAGGCTCGAAGCAAAATTTTTGCGTGGTGACATTAAGTATTTGCGGACCCTTTGGGACCAAGATGCCGATTAGACGTGACATAGCATTGATACTTTACGATCTAGTTCAAATGACCTGGCAATGACGCTGCCTTGAAAGAATCCGATGACTGTAATTTCCACGATGCCGCTGACTCCCGCGAAGATGTTGGTTAGCGCAGTCACCACAGTCTGGCTGTAGTCTTTGTAAAGCTGCGACGACGTATCTCTCAATTCAACCGAGAAAGAGAAATCCGAGCTCAGAGCGAATTCGAGTGTGAATATGTTGGCTGGGTCTGAAATGAGAAATGCATTGGCTAAGCCTTTGTATTTAAGTCGAAGCAACATCATAAATTTTTACTTCAGTACAAGTAGAAATAGCAATTTTCAAGACATGTTGAAGTTACTTCAAATGTAAGCATGAAATCAAGGTATGAAAAGTATTACACTTTGATAAACCACGCAAGAAATAATCCACACTAACCCGCTAACCCAACATTAACTCACAATCCCAAACCTTAACCCTAGCCCGGATGTGCAGTAACACGCCATGTCTAAAAGACTGACATTCAAGGTGTCTCCAGCACACATCTATTTTGGCCAATGATTTCAGCAAGGGGTATAAATTCACCTACTCAAATCACGCACCTGCAGCAACAGTCATGTAGGCAGGATCTCCCAGTTGCCCTTCCGAATTCACAGCCTGTATCGTGTAATTGTACGTAGTGCCGAGAACGGTCGGGACTATAGCTGGCGAATTTGTGTAGCTGTACATCTGACCGTTGGCGGTGATATTGTAGGATACCGCGTTAGGTACGGCGTCCCACGAAAGCTGAATTCTCTGATCCTGGGCGTTTGATACTCGTGCAAAATTGGCCGGTGCCGAAGTCACTAAACAGAAAATAAAATTCCCGGTTATTCAACAAATTTTTGTCAATATATCCATGAGCCAAGTAAGCAAATGTATATTTCAGGGTTCTGCCCATTCTTCTAGCCAACTTATGATTACGGTACCTCAAACGTATCACACTATAAGTTATATAAGAAGTTGATTTCGCAGGCTGCACAGCCTTCAGAATTAGCACTTCGGGGGCCGCACAATATTTGTCTGTACGCTGCTTTCGCCAATGAGCTGCAGCTCTCATCAAGCAAACATGTAAATTCGGTGACAATTCGTTGACAATCGATTAACGAAACAGAAGCACACAATATAATAAGAAAAAATGAAGACCATAAGTCGGTATTCAAGAAAAACACAGCACCAAATAGCAATCATACATAGAAAATAAAACTTACATATTGTCACGCCTTGTGTTACATCCCCAGAGCTTTGGCCCACATAAACATATTTCACAATCACCCGTACAGTGTAGCGCGCTCCAGATGAGAGTCCGGATATGGTCGTCGAGGTGTTTGTTGTTGACGTTACAGTACCATCTTATCAAAATAAATATTATTTGCTATCAAATGTCTGTAATTACAGTTACTTCAAGCAGCATCAATACTTTCAGCATGTGATGCACTCTAGAAAAATTCCATCTTAAAATTATATATTTGTAATATTTCGACACAGTTAAACAAACTATAGTTTGGCACGTCATTTTGTGTGGCATTGTTCAAAAGTTCGAAGCTGCAATTTCACATTAAAGTGAATCTAATAAAGACACATATCCAAAATATATATATTTTATGGAAGATTCGGTGTGTAGGGTATTTCTATATAAAGAAATCTAGCAGTTTCTTCAGCATTGACGGATTTGAATGACGGTTTTAAAATCTTCCAATATTGAGAAGCATTATAATTTCTTACCCGGAGAAACTTCAATCTCAAAGCTTTCTCTATCGTTGACGTCCGTTATGGTGATGTCAAAACCGCTGGACGTTGTACCGGATATTACAAAGGTGGGTCCAGATGATATCACTAAAATTGTTGTTATGCATGTTCACTTTTTCAGGTCAGACAGCTTTCACATAGTACAGGGGTCGGCAACCTTTTGCTAGTCGCGGGCCAAATTTCGGGTGTACAACTTTTTGGCGGGCCAGAATTTTTCTTAGTACTATATTTTACACTCACTTCGGTATATTATCCTACATTGCTGCAATCTCAATCATACCAATCAGAAGACATATGTATTTACACTTCAACAACACAGAATAAATGTGACAATTGACGCAGCTTGCTTTGTGAAAGGTTTTCACTTTCTGGTAACAAGTCAGATGAAACAAGAATTGGACCCTATTCAAAATGGACATCCGAAATACGTGATCTTAGCTTGCTCTTCTTGAATTTCATTGTTCAAAACTATTGTTCACATGCGTACGTGCTTCCAAAAATCGATGCAATTTCTTTTGCATTGTTGGTCAAGCTGGGATAAAGACCAATTTCAAGAACGTACGCTTTGTCAAAGTCATGCAGCGATATGCTCTTTGTATGATATTTGTCATTCAATTCAACTGCATCGCATTTCAGAAAGGCCCATTTGAAATTTTCAGGCAATGGTATTGGCTTCCACATTAAACAGAGTACTGAATAGTCAGAATTCATTTTGTAGAGAAGGATTGTCGGAAAGCGGGTGAATATTCAGTAGTTAAATTTCGTATCACAGTTACAAATGTAGTGTTGGTACTAGGTTTTCTTTCCTCCAGTATAGGAAAGTGAGCATAATTTTCTTTGTACTGTTGACATTTCCAGAGTCAAAGATTTGTTTTGAATGCGCCTCAACATCGCATGTATTTAGTTGTTTTCCCCCTGAAGTTGCAAATTCCATTTGTTCAGATGTGACGTTAAATGTACCAGGAAAGCAAGATGAGATACCCATTTTTGATTACAAGATTGAGTCGACGATATTTGTATTTTCGAGGAAAGTTGCTATTTCATTTCTCAGTTCATACGCTCGTGTAAGCATAGCTGCTCGACTTAATGCACGAACATGACAGATATAGGCCAACATGACATCGCCATATTGATTCTCTGCTTCTAGTAATATCTGGCGTAACTAATTCAGTTAATGAGACAAAAATCATATTAACAGTTTTCACCATTGTGGCCAAAACACTATTCAGGTTTTTTGTCTTGGCACACAATGCCTTCTGGAAAATTAAACTATAGACAAGCTAACTAACATATGGAGGCTAGTTAGTAGTTATCTATAATTGAACCGTTTGAGATTCCGTCATTGCGTCTGAGATGTTCCAAGCGTTGTTGAAGCAAAGGAAGAACACCTTTATTGTCACACCCCATTAGAGTGGTAAACCCTTTAAAGAAGTATGGAACACCTTCGGTTGCGAGATACACCCGATTGATAAGCACTGATCCAGTCCAGTCTATCTCCATCTCCTACTTCAACCACCTTCGTTTTATGGCGTAACAATAGACTAATACGACGTAGGCTACTATTATATCGTAGCAATGCCGCATTTTTTTCATGCAGTGCTGCACTGCAGATTGAAACTCATTATGAAACGGCGGGCTGTATTCTTGTGATGACTATAATTATTATGTCGCGGGCCGGACGATTTCGCTTGGCGGGCCGGATACGGCCCGCGGGCCGTAGGTTGCCGACCCTTGACATAGTACTATGTATGCAGTGTATACCAAAACAGTTGTTCGGATAAAGATGAGATTAGAGTAAACGAAAAAGTTCAAACTGGTGACATATTCTCGAACCCCTTTCATCTAGCACTAATTGGAAAAGAAATACTTCAATTCAAAGTAGACATTATGAATCTACCGAGCGATATAGCTCATATTTTTTGCGGAAAATAGTTTCAATATCTCACGTCCCAAGGCATAACTGGTCATCTTGCGTTAGTCAAGCACAACTATTCTCAAACTATTCTCACTATTAGTTTGACGGGTGCCTTTATCTGGATAACATTTTACATATAAACTAGGAAACATTTACAATTTTCATCGATAATTTGAGCATCACTGAATAAATTACAAACCTGTGGAATACGACGTGTTGCCTTGCGAAGAGCCAGCTGAATTCTGGGCACTGACTCTGATGTCATACATCGTGCCAGGATCCAGGCTTTGGAGCAAACCACTGTTTTTGGAGGTAGTTATACTCAAGTAAACAGCATCGGATTGCTTCTTGTATTGGATGAGATAATCGTCAGCACCTTCGACTGCAGGCCAGACCAGCAACAACATGTCAGTCGTCCTGTTTGTCAATGTGAGAGTTGGAGCGCTTGGTACTGTAAGAGATATTTGTGTTGAAACAAGATATTAGCTAGGTATCAGTATACTAATAGTTTCAGTTGTCCAAATAAAACTTATCAACTGAGCCATTTTATGAATCGGAACCACACAAAGATTTGGAACACTTATCTGTAGGGCGAGTTTTTGCAGCTTTTCCAACTTTTTTACAGCTTCCGACAGCTTCCTAAATACTCAGAAGTTATGTAGTATGGTGTTTTAAGCTGTTTGGAGGAATCTTATATTGCATCTTTTTGCAACTTCTTTCCATTTTTCATGCAAATTTTTGTGACTTTTTCGATTTTTCATGCAGCGAACATTTTACTGGAAATATTTGGCACTATATGTGACTAGATCGCTTGATTATTTCACTGCCGTTTAAATTTGAGGTCTATTCTGATTTGACATACATTCAGGCTAGACCGTCGAAAATGATATTTTCACTGCGTCAATGTTTTCAGGCTATTGATTTTGTTGAAGTCGCCAACGCTGAGGTTTGCTACAGTGCCTTGGATACGGATCGATTCAAGTATCTCATTCCCTCATAATTTCAAGGAACTTGTCCGTAAATGCAACTTTTGTGAAAAATAAGTGCAACTCTCAACGGATTTGACTGCAACAAAAACTTGCCCAACTTATCTGGTAAGTGTTGGCAGCTTACCAATATAGTTAAAACGGCGTTCAGAGGTAATAAGTCCCTTCTACTTGAGGGGTAACATTGCCCAATGACCAGCTATGTAAGCCTGGCACAGTATACACACCTATAACGAAAAGGTGTAATAATATACATAATGTCAAACATGTGTTACATAACATTTCACCCCACATATTATTATCTCCTTAAAACACAAAGCTAATCCTGACCTGTAATCTGAATCTTCGAAGTCTTGGCGCTGTTGTCCTGAATGCCAACCGTGGCCAGCATGATTGTGTAATTGGTCCCTGGCGATAAATTTGGTATTGTCACCGACTCGGTCCTGACTATTTGGTCGTCCGGACTGAAATTCGTGCTGTCGTTGGTACGGATGACTTCGATCACGTATCCTATCGCGCTCGGCACTTTTTCCCAAGTCACCGAGATCGAATTGGCGGTGACTTCGGAAATTTGGAAATCAGGTGCCAATGGTCCTGGAAATATATTTGAAGCTGATTATGGTGAAAATTATCGAAAATCCTGTACATGAGCTGTAGTAGAGGGTTGCCAGTGGCGAAATTGGCAGCAATAATCTATTAACTATTATTATTATTATTATTATGAAAGAGGTACATCAATATATTGTATTAATTAATTGTAAAATGTTTCACTGAAAATGAGCGTGAAATGTCATATACAGAACCCTGCACTTGGTATCTATGCATTAATATACTTGAGTAAGGGGTAATGGAGATGCGTTAGATTAGAATTACAATAAGTGTTGCCAAGGGCCGAATTCACCAGTAACCAACAAAAGTTTTAAAGAAGGTAGGAAGCAAGGAAATTTCATTTTCCTTTGGTATCGAGATGCTTGGACGCAAAGTTAGCGAGATAGCATCAATATTTCCCCAAGTCCACGCTATCCAGGAGTGCCGAGTGCCTAACTGAGAAGCTTTACAAATGAGTCTTTGGTCTGACCAAGTCAGGAACGATATCTTATCGGTAACATAATAATATAATAACATAATCAATAACAATATTAAGACACACAAAATGCACAATGCGATAAACAAGACACAATGAGATGTAAACATAGGGACTATCGAGTAGAACCGAGCGCGATGCCGTAATCGATTGGTATCACACCGATACAAGACGAGGTACTCAAGATAGGCACCAAGCATCAAACATCGATAAGACAGAAACTAGCTCATGGGCCTACCTCTTTTACATGTTTTCCGCAATTACAAGGTAATATCAATATGTGTGCACTATGGCTCATGCAAGTATACAATTGACATTGAACACTGCAGAGAATATGACACACAATGCGCACAATGTGACACGATAGCAAGCATACAAACAGAGATTCAAATAAAAACAATATGCCAAACATGAAAAGAATTTGGCGGTACAAATAGCTACGCGGTAGTCATGAACAAGCGTGAATTCTAAATGGACAATGGACGGAGAGACGGTAGACAGTCACATGGCAGTATGTGCATTGCACGTAATCGACTTACTCGTACAAATATCAGTGCCTCGTATGATGGAGCTCTCTCCGAAACTATTGACCGACGTTATTTCAATGGTGAAACATGTACCGCTTGGAAGATTAGTCAACGTAGTCGCGTTCGCAGTGGAATTGACAGTCTTTGTGAATCCCGAAGGCCTAATCAGAAATGCTTGATTACTCTCAAAGTCCTAATACACTTTGGTAGCGAAAAAATACCCGATAACTGTCACATTATAATAGTCAGCGCCGGCGGCAGTAGCCCAGACGATTGAAATGGATGTGTCTCCCCGCTCTGTTGCAGTGGGTATGGTCGCGTTTGCCGGAGCTGAAATCGGAATAATCGATTGTGATGTAGTATTCCAAAATGCGATTGCAACTTGCGATTTTTTCTACATAATGGTGTTTCACCTCTAATTTACAGATTCATTAAGGAAAAATTATTGATTGCGGGGATGAAACTAAATTCTGTTGATGATGAATTTTGAACTAATATAGGTGTTGGTTCAACACCGTGAACACCTCCATTTCATCTCTCATCCATTGCCTGGTACCGCACATCCCAAGGCTTGAAAACGAATCTTAAAACACCGAGTTTTTCATTGACTCCACACCAATACACTCCACTTCAGGGTTATGGAGTCGAAGTTGGAACTACAATGAATTATCTCATATTGGGTCCATAGTAATAGAAATATTGCAACACCTTTTGGAGTCAGAGTCAGTTAAATGCTTTTGACAACACCTCCCACTAATATAAAATCAAGCAAAACGCTATGAAATATCTCTAAAAGTGCCAATTGTAAAGAAATTGAGATAATACAGGTTAAATATATTGAAATGGGTTCCTTTTCACGACAGAGGCATTACCGAAATCTTTGCAACTGTTATTAGTATCATTATGGAAAAAGTATGCATAAAGTTTCGAATAGCAGCAACCAGAGAAGTAATGACTCGAGTCATGACTCAACCTGAGTAAAAATTTTTCATTGTCTTGAGTCAATTTGTGTGTTGACTCGATTTGTACGCGAGTCATTGCTTGATTAAGTCTCGTATGTCAGGATACTTGAAAAATTAGCCTAGAAACTGTCTCTTATCTATTTTAATAAACATGTTAAGAGTGAGAAAAATGTGTAGATTATGAATGCGAGGCCTTTAATATCACCCAAGAGTATGACAAAAGTGAGTTGAACCTGCCTTGAATTCGATAATGAAGGGTAGACATGATGACCTGGACTCAACCCTATGACTCGGACTCGAACCATTGCTCACTGTCTTGGACTCGGACTTGATTTAACAATGAATTGAAGATGACTCGACTTGACTCGAGTCAAAACCATAAACGTAAAATTGACCTGTGACTCGGAACCTTGAGCTTGGTTATCTGCTCAAAATACGTAGCAAGAAAAATGGTTTGAAACAACTCACCTGTTTCGAATGACAACGATCGCGCTTCGCTGAATTGCTGTACACCCTGTCCTTCTTTCACTGATATTGCGACGACAGTAGCATTGTAAGCGACTCCTGGTGTTTTTGAATTGAATTCAACGGTAGGCGAGGCGACGTTTCTTAAAATAACGCAAGCTGCCAAATATAGTTCCATAGCTATGATCAACTCATACTGAGTTTTACTCTTACTGAGTTTCAGACGTCGCGCCGTCAGTCACGGTGACATTGTAGCTGTCTGCGCCAATCACGGATTCCCACAACAGTCTGAACCAAGTTTGAGGCACGGGCGTGGTGATGTTGATTACACTTACGGCAGACGGTACTGGTAAAAAAAATTGGATTCGGGATAATGCTAGGAAGTCACACAGCTTCGCAAAAGATTGATAACATTGGTCGACATGATTTTTGTTTTCTGACCAAAATGACGGCTATTGAGTCAATTTACGCACGCTGATTACGAATATGAAGCTGCTTTTTTTCTCTCACGTCAAGATTTTTCATAATATGTGATTTAAAATTTTGCATTTGAGTGCTAAAACAGCCTGTTCTGTGACGTATTACTTGTTATTTGGTCATAGCTATCACCATTGTGACGTCATCAGAGATGGTCAAAGTACTTACCATAGGTACTCAAGTAGAAGAAGTAACGTCGTCAATTTCTACTCAAGTAGAAGAAAAAGTAACTTTTTATAAGTATGTAAAAAAATAAT
The DNA here is from genome assembly GCF_051294905.1 of Botryllus schlosseri. Lineage (NCBI taxonomy): Eukaryota > Metazoa > Chordata > Ascidiacea > Stolidobranchia > Styelidae > Botryllus > Botryllus schlosseri. Next base: position 20,866,996 of record NC_137239.1, read on the forward strand.
TATCTAGGCCTAGTTTTTCATATCAGTATCAATTTAATAATATTTTCTTCCTTTCAAATCGTCACAAGACTGTGATACAATGAAAAGATAGCAAGGCGTCGAAACGACTTCGAGTAGTCTTTGAAATCAGACATCAGAAAACTGAAATCAGACCGGGGCCTAGGCGATGTAAAGAAGAGGTATGCACAGTACAATGAATGAATAATAAAGGGACATTGAGTCTGCGAGGCATTTGAAAACAAAAATATTTACCATTTGGTGTGCCAAGATGGTTTGGAGAGAGCCACATGGACATGGAAAAGATTGTTACTTTTGCTCGTGATTTTTTATTTATTTAATGTTAAAAATCAGCATAAAATTCAATATCCAATTTGACTTGCGCAATACGACCGATTTCTCATGGGCCAGATGTTACAATTCCATTGCCTTCAAAAGTTTTACCAGCAGTTGAAGAAGATTCTCTCGGTGAGGACTCTTTGTCTGAAGAATGTTCTCAGCGTGTGTGTGATGGTGATCAGCAGCTATATAAAGTTGAATCAAGCTGAACTAAATAACTGTGTCATAAATTTGAATTTGCCAAATGAATCTTCTCTTACTGTATGTTCTGGATTGAAAGCCAAACATATAGCCTACTTGGCACTGTTACGCTTTTTGCTTGGTATATACATCGTGATAGTGAACACACACTCTTCCTTACCGACGAACCTTCTTTAGTCTATTGTGTCGATGTTTAAGGTCTCATAGAGACATTGGGAACCGTGAATTGTAGCCTCTTTATTTATGCATCCAGCCTAAAAGCTGTTTTGTCGCACAATACAAATCAATGTGCTTCTATCCGTGTAGCTGGTACAACTGGCATCAAGGGGTCTTGCGAGAATATGAAACTTCTGATTTCAAATACTAATACTACTCAAACGCGTAAAGTTTCTGTTGATTTTGAACTCATAAATATGGTACAGGTTCAACGGTCTAGAACAGTGGTTCCCAACGTGGGCGATTTGGCGGTCTAGGGGGCGAAAATGACGAAGGGGGCGATAGGGGGGCGAAAATGGACAAAGGGGGCGACAGGGGGCGAAAATAGCGAAGGCGAGAGATAAGGGGGCGATGACGCGTTAAAACGGCTATATCGGAGTCAAGTCGGTAGTCAACCGAAACCAAAAAGACCTTTTTTTTTTAGTCAACCCGCCAGTAATTACAGTTTGTATTCCCATTTTTCGGTTCACAAAATTTGGGGGGGGCGATGATCGGTGTTGAACTTGAAAAGGGGGCGATGGGTCGAAAAAGGTTGGAGAACCCCTGGTCTAGAACTACAAGGTATCCTAGTTTTATGTGTGAATGGGACAGTAGAAATCATTGAATTTAACGTAAGTGGCCGATGAGGGAGTGTCTTACACTAGGCTTTAAAATGTTTCAGAGCCTGCTCATATCGACAGATCTAATGTTGTATTTCCACCATTATATATTAAACTGTATCTCATGAAAAAGTTTTTAAAGGCTCTGATCAAAGAGAGAGCACGATCTAAATACATTAACGAAAGGTTTCCTCACTTGAGTTAATACAATAGAGGGTGTATTTGCTGGACCTCAAATCACAACACTCACCAAATAACCCTATTTCTTATTAGGAAGGCAGATTTGGGAAAAATGCATGACTCTCTTTCATTGAAGTTGCATCTAAATTTCTTGGAAATACTAAGGATCCTGATTATCTGGAGGGTTTTAGTTCTTGATAATCAAACCTCAAATCCAATAAAGTAAGCTGAGAGCTTTGGAGGATGTGTTTCGTGTCATATACGGACCTAAACGGGCGTAAACGCCCATACAGCCTTATTTGAGTAAAATTCTCATTCGGTTTTTGCGAAAAATTGTAACGTGATGAGTGAATTCTGACGGCAAATTCGGAATCAGCATCGTCAAATTAGGTAAACTCAATTAATCGTTCTAAAAAAAAAAAGTTGAAAAATGTCGATCAGTTTATTCCTATACCATCCCATATTTGCATTGCTTGTATTGTGCTAAGCAAATTGAAATTAAAGGCTTGACAAACTCACCAGTAATCTGCTTGACTTCAACACTGGAAGCGCTCCAACCACCGCCATTTCTCGCCCTGACCGAAACAGTGTAGACGTTGCCAGGGCTCAAGTTGTTATAAGTCCGTGACGTATCTCCAGTCGTGTCTGTTGACAGCGTGCCTGTGCTGGTTTTCAGTGTGATTTCATAACTGGTGGCTGTGGCGGATGCATCCCACAAAACTTCCAGCGAGTTGGTGTTGATATTTTGGAAGCTCACCCGGGTAGGTGAGTTGGGGGCTGGTAGAGAAAAGATGATATTGGATTACTTTTTTATTCGGAAATCACTACTTCCACTCGAGCAGAATATATGTTGTTACTCCTAATTCTACTTGAGTAACAGCAATAACTACTTTGACCATCTCTGACTCTTTGTTTGTAGATTTACAAACATAGTATTGGGCAGTTTGAACGTAAACAAAACCTTATTTAGTAGTACTGGTATGGTGTGTTTGTGAATTTACTCCAATGCAGTGTGACTGTTTAGAATTCTCAAAACACATAAAATTTAGTTAAAGTAGCAATTACATGGACATGGCCATTGCTGAAATTAAATTTGTACTCACTGCTGCTTAATTATTTCACACCGAACACCCTATGTACAATTGGTCAACACATTTGATAGAATGAAGGTGAAACCATACCTGTCTGGAAAGATATTGTGTAAGGCATGCTCTCCTGCGTTACAGTCCTTGCGGCTGTGATTGCAACAATGGTCGCGTTGTACGTCATTCCAAAGTCTAGTTCAGTTCCAGCTGTCCATGATGTGCCACTGTTGATACGTATTGATCTCGTAAATAGATTTGAATGCTTTGAGAAACAGAGTTGGCAAAAATAAAGGGTGATATTTCATAAGTTAAACATATCCGAAGACATTTTTAAGTCTCACCTATATGTAGTAAAGTCGTAGCGATTTTGAAGAGATGCCTGGACTACTACAAAACTTTCAAATCTCATCATATATTACCCTCACCTATATTGCCAAGTGGCTTCAATAACAATAAAAACCTGTTCAGGCAGAAGTAGAGTAGAATGAAAACTTATTTTAGCAGCACCAGACCTCAATAATTGGGCACACACGTAGTATACTGGTATTGGAATAACAACTCCAAAAAATTAAAATTAGTACCTATTTAAAATTTTAAAATTTGTTATTCCTTGTTTCCCTTAACTGTCGGAGTATCCCCGATTAGAATGGTATTTGGTGAAATTAGTACATCATTTTTTTTCTATATTGAGCCCAACACCTTCAATTTAGAAAAAAAAGCTATCATCAGTACCTTTCCGATATGTCAGCCACACTGTTTTCGTTCTGCGTGATGCTGATTTGGTACAGTTGAGCACCCGCGACGGAATTCCAATTCAAGACGACACGCAATTGAGTGTTGCTGGTGTCTGCCAGCAGTGACGAAACTTGGCTCGGGACTGTTAGAAAAAAAAGGTGACGAAATAAATAGATGTTGCCAATATCACTGTAATGTTAGCCAGGCAATGCCATTATTTCACACACATAAGTTACAACCCTGTGTGTGTTCCGTTATGACTTCCACAGCAAAGAAGGTTAATCGTGCAGGATCCAATCACTGAAAATCACTGCCCACCCCAACAAAGCGAATTTGATATGACATACCAAACCAATCTGGAAATGATCAACGTAATGTATCACCTGTAATTTGCTCGAAGGCCGTGCTCTCCGTGCTATTGCCACCGTCATTTTCAGCCTGGACTGTAAAAGAGTACACCGTTCCAGCAGTAAGTCCAGCGAAGATATATTCAGCATCCTTCGTCATTTGCATTTCGTCTGTCCCAGGCGTTACTTTGACGTAATACGAAGTCGCGGTAGCGGATACACTCCATTTCAACGATACGCTAGAAGTGGTGGCATTGACTAGTTCCAATACAGGTGCCGTTGGCGCTAAAATAACGAAAGGAACATGGACTTTGAAGATAACATTGCAGAATGTAGAGTGATCAAACCAGTGATTTGTTGAACAGCGTCAGAGCTGTAGGCACTGGTACCGGCATCATAATACGAAAGAATCGAAGCGTTGTAGATTGTAGCTGGCAATAGCTGACAGAATTCTACCGAGGTGCTACCGGAAACTGTCTTAGTCTCCTGTCGAGAAGAAATGATATGTTAGATATATTTCAGGTGTGATGATCTGAGATAGGTTTCCTGTGTCATATAAAGAAAAGCAATACCAAACTTAATGGCAACATAGACTGGGAGGTGATGTTGGGCAGCAAGACCTTCAGAGTCACCGCCGGTAAAAGTAACTGGTACAAACTTTAGCTCAATAAGACATATATATATATATCTACCACATCCACATACACACAGCAACCATATACATGCTTAGCAAATGAACAATTACATATTGGTGTTTACAGAAGGATTGAACAAAGTGTTGCGGCTAAAATAACTTGACACATACACAGCGGTGTAGCCAGTAGACTAAAAAGGCGCCAATGCCGCCTCCAAATATGCGATATTGGACATTGTGACGTAACCTCTCGAAATTTGGCACCCTAGCTACGCCTACGCATGGCTAAAGTGCTGTTTTTCCATATTACTCATTAGTCAAGACCGAGCCAAGATTTTATTTCGTGATCCTACACAATTATTTTTAAACCCACCGTTGTTCCATCTGATATATTGGTTAACGTGATATCATATCCCGTAGCAGTTGGCACTTCGTTCCAAGACACAGTGAAGCATGTTTGATTAGTGGCTGAGATCGCAATGCCACTTGGCGGCGGTAACTCTATAATGAAAACATCATATATTTAATTGATGTCAACTCCCGAATCAAATTGGGAATCACATTATTGAAGAAAGTATCAGTCGACTACATTATAATCTGTGGTGTATTTTGGTATATTTATAGCAAGAAATTCCTCTGTTTCTAAGTATAAAACTCATGTTTACATGACAAAAAGGGTTGAAAACCCATGTTTAATAGCTTCAATCTTTAAGTGGGTTTGACATATTTGAAATTGGTACGTCTATTTGTAATTGAGTAAAGATTTACGGACTTAATTTCTCTTTAACTCGAGTACCAATACTGAATACTCTGACCGTCTCTCATATAGTATCAATGCCAGACATAATGTGAACATAATTCGTGTATAAGAGAAATTACTGTAGCACATATGTGCGCTGTCTACCATAAATTGGCACGTTACCTCACTGGATACGATATATAGATTACTAACCTACAGATAGATGCACAACTCAGATGTCATGCTTGAATATCAAGAGAGATTTACTGCGAAAATACAAATTCAAGTTTGTTCATGGTAATGCAGCAGACCTTTCTGGATATTCAAGTGAGACGATTGAGCTACGCATCTAACTGTAGGTTAGTAATCTATAATATGATTTTCAAACACGATTTTCACCTGAATGACAAGTCATAGTGGTGTTCTTCGCTCCACTCCCTACTGGATTTGTAGCAAAAACAGAACCACTGTACAGAGTCCCTGTCGTTACGCCACAAATATCAGCTGTCTGCGAGTCCGAGTTTACTTCCACATTGACACCAGCAGGCGTAGCATCATTTACTGCTACTGTGTAGCCTACGGCCGTTAAAACTTCGATCCACTCGAGCTTGAAGCAAGTTGCGTTTAACGGAGAGCATTGCCGGATGGTAGGTGTCGCCGGACCTGGATAAGAAATTAGCAGATACAGATATTGGACATTTACTACTAGTTCATAGGGAGAAACAGATCTGGATTTTTGAAAAAGAAAGATTGGACGAAATTAATCGGGAGTGTTTTCAAGAATTGTCGACCGATAAGATAGCGGAGTGGTTAAGCGTCCGGCTTCTCGATCGGTAGGTCCTGGGTTCGATCCCCGGTCGGGTCAGACCAAAGACCTGATTAGTAACACTGGTATCCATGACTTATTCACCGCTTGGCGCTCATGCATTACTGGGATAGCATGGAGGGATGGTGCAAGACTTACATAGCCGTACAAGACTATATCTGTACCTTCCTTGTCCAGCGGCATATGCATATGCGCAGATCGTGTATGTGTATCAATAGTCCGTGTATATGCCGCAAAAACAGCAAGAACAAAAATAAACTACATCCTTTCTTTTTAAGGTGATTTTGACTCGGATGTTATACTGCATCGGACATCGTATTGGACGACAAAACACGAAAATTTGGTTCATAAGATTACTGTTTATTGAGCAACCAATGTTGGAAATCTGGGAATAGATTGAAACAATAGAACCTGCAATATGCCGAGGCATACTTCATTGCTATTTGTCAATGTTCCCAGCAAACGACTAAAAGCAAAAACTCCAAAATTGCTAGTGATAACACATGGAAATTATTTTTAATTCTTAAGAGTTGTAAAGATTCATTTTAAGATAAACACATCGCATTTCAGGATTATAATCAAGAATATTTGAGATTAATACGAGTTATCCCAACATACAGTTTCCACTTTTGCTTGAATAAGCCAGCCCATATCAACCATTAACAAAAAACATAGTATCAAAATGCAGTGTTAATAATATAAAGCTCATATCTTACACCCAAGCCCCTAAATGTTACATCCTAAACCACCAGCAGCCAAATTACTGTAACTAATTGTAATCGTAATTTTCCTAATACATTGAGAAATCAAGTTTACTATTGCATGAAATACAAAGCACGTTACCGGCCATGAGATTACCATTATGGTAGTAATATAATACACCAGTAATACAGCAAGAAAATCATGCCACAAACCTGTAAGCTGGCTTTTAGTCAGGGGATCGCTTTTCACGTCTGATACAGCGACCATTGTCAAATTGTAATACGCTCCCGGCAGCAAATTTTGTACAGCGACTGTTGTCGCCTCTGTAAACGGTGATTCTGGCACCGCCTTTACTTCACCAGTGGTGGAATGTACCACGGTCAAGGAATAGACTCTGGCGCCAGGCACTGCGGTCCAGGTAAGGGTGATAGACGTTGGTGTGACGGCAGTTATTGAAAAATCTGGTGGGTTGGGTCCTGCATGAAATGGAACAGAATTTGAATGCAGCCTTCAAAAGTATGTTTTATTACATTTATTAACTCGAAGTATGCGGCATTGCTGCTAAGTCTCAGTTTCCAATGATGATACACATAAATCTGACATTACTGCTTCATAATCAGCCATTTGGTCAAGATACTGTGATCCACGCAATCAGACGCTTATTTTAGATCAAGAAAAATGCTACACCCTGGACTTCGTTCCTCAAAGATATCATAGTACCGTTCAGCCACTGTTAGCAGTTAGCAGGGCATGTGAGGTTTGATGCTTTTTGCGAAAGCCGAATTGTTGAAGAGAAATGAAGAGCTTCTTGGAGGTACAGAACTTCAATATACAATTGAATAGTATATTCATATTGAAATGATCCCGAATATTTTCGGCTGACACTCGTCAGGGGTAATCATCAGCAACTAGTAGATAATTGGAATTGGATTCAAATTCATGAACGGCACCCAATAAGGTGAAAAGAGGAGCCTTGAAAAAAACTCAGCAAGAGAGAGAGAGAGAGTATTTATTTGCACAAGGGTTTGCGTCGCCTCTGAAAGCACGTACTACTCTCATTGCGTGGTTTGGAAACCGGTCACTCGGTAAAGACAGATTACCACCGCCATCGTACTTGTGCAGATTTGTCTCTCTACTGTCTGGCTGGAGCCGAATTCGTTGACTGCTTTAATCCGCAAGGTGTAGCATGTTCCGCTGCTGAGGGCCGTGAACAGAGCTGTGTTCGTCTCGTTTTTGGTTTCCTGCAGTGCATTTGACGTACTGGAAAGAACAAGTAGTAAACGGTGATTGAGTGCAGACGCGGCAAATAAAGGCCTGAAATGATAGTCCTCTAAAACAGTGGCTCTCAACTGCCAGTCCATGGACTGGTGCTAGTCTGCAAACTCTCTGGATTGTCTGCCAAATATATTTCAATGTTATTGTTGATTGCAAAATGTAAGAGGTTGAAGGCTGGTCAATTGTTTTGAGAAATGAAGCAACTCAATTTCAACTTTTTTACTTAGAACGCTTTCTAAAGAGACATAAGTTCATGGCCTGTTTTTGACTTAACCCACGTCACAACACTGCAAGTGTTGAACCATAATGTTTGAAAGTAGCCTAGAACTTGTTTAAGACCAGTAGTACGTGATGTGAATGCTAACAGACTTTTTAACACAAGATTTGCCGAAATTCGACAGGACAATTTAGTGGCATTTGACAGTAGCATAGAATCTAGCAAATTTCCAAGTCGCATTTCTTTCAAATGTAACCCAACAGTAAAATTCGAGTTGGTAGTTTGAATATGACTTAACTTGTAAAAACTTTAATAGAACTATGTATAACAGAAGCACTATAAAAAAAGACAGCAGACAATTTCTCATTAAATTCAAGTTACAGTTCTTTGTTTTGAGTTGCATACTTTTGTCGTAATTACATTCTGGGGTGATTTCGATTTTTGAAAGTTCACCGGCGTGCAAAATTTATTTTGAAAATTTACCGGTCCGCAAGCTGAAAATTTTGAGAATCATTGGTATAACATATATCCCCGTTGCTTGAAATACCACAGAATTGGAAAGAACTATGCATGCATAACATCACACAAGTAGGCTACACTGCGATAGTAATGTTTAGTGTTTCAAATTTCGTGTTTGCTACTGCAGTTAGCTTGCTAATAATCATACTACAGTAAAGCCGCGATCACACTGAATCGAACATTCCAACGCGCGGTTTCGTTCTCACTCCAACCACAGCAACAGGGTGGCCACACTGAACAAAACAGTGAACAGGCTGCGCGAGTCCAGTAACCGCGCGAAAGTTTGTTTCCAGCGAAGCTTTCGGCTGACTACGCACAGGAATAGTTTACAGAACCGGAATAATGTACGATTTCGAAGAGACGCTGATTTCGTTGGTCAGGCAGCATGTGCATTAATATGACCAATCGACAAAGTCCTACAGGAAGTCTTCTCTTCGTGAACAGAGCTGGACAAGCATTGGCAAGGCCTTGAACATACCAGGTGAGAAATGAAATATTGTTTACTGTTATGTCTATCTTATCTTTTAATTAATTGTCGTACAGCAGAAGAGGCTAAAGCTAAATGGGACTCTTTAAGGCAGAAGTACATGAGGAATCGCCGTGATGGGAAGAGACTGAAGAAAAGTGGAGCAGGGGCAAGCTTTATCAGTGAGTGGCCCCTTCAGAAGCAGATGGCTTTCATCGAACCGTATGTGCAGTCAAGAACGTAAGTTTGGTTCGCATACCATACCATCTTCCTTTCTTCGAATTGTCCTTGTTTCATCTCATTTTCAATAAAACACGAAACTTCCGTCTTCACCGTTATATTTATTTAATTTATCTTTCATCAAATAACCTATGCCTATATGTTCATTATATCGCAATCAGTGTATTTATATTTGATGAAAATGTTATCAAGGGGATGATTAGGCCGTATGATGAATAATATTACGAGTCTATGAAATCATTGACTACCGATTTTCTCGCACACATTACAAATTCACTTCTTTTTGCAGGACATCCAGTAACATGGATAAAATGATCATGATCGAGTTAGTTCAGGAGGAACTCGTTTCTGCAGATTTAGATCCTGAAGCTGAAGCTATCGAGGCTCAATCAAATTCTACGGATCTGGAATCTACCGGGGACGTGTTGTCATCTACACAAGAAAGCTCTAGCTTTCCCTTGCCATCAGTCTCTTCAAAATACTCAAGCCTATCAGTCTCTTCAAAAATATCAAGCCTATCTTCAACACAGAACACAAGCATGACTCGCCCTCGAGAAAGCGTACCGAGGTGCTAGACGACTTTGATTCGCTTGTTCTCAAACACTTGAGAAAAGATGCTGATGAACTCGACTACTTTGCCAGATTTATCACAGGATCAGCTGAAGACCAACGAAGAACCTAAGAGATCTCAAGTGATAGAAGAAATTACGCAGTGTATTTCGAATGCGAAACGTAATGTTCTCACTGAACAACAAATCAATACATGTACTCAGTGAATTCAGCTGTAATGTTTTCATTGAACAACAAACCAATACATGTACTCAGTGAATTCAGTTTCAGTGAATGATTGGATGACTATTGAAATAGTCGGTGTAGGCATTTCGAACGTTTTTTGCAATAGTAGTGGAATTTCCAGTATAATGATCCATCGAACGATCCTCAGGAATGATATCATCCGTAGAACATTCGGTATAGTTGGGCGAATGTTTGAGCAGAAAATTGTGGAGACAACAAATTGCCTTGACCATTATGCTATCCACATTTTCGACCTTTAGGGGGACAGGCTTTAGTAGAATCCGGAAACGTTGGACGAGGATGCCAAACGCATTCTCCACGACACGCCGTGCCCGAGATAGTCGTTTATTATAAACGTATCTCGGTTGGGCTAGGTATTTTCCAGGGTATGGTCTCATCAGGTGATATGATAGGGGGAAGGCTTCATCGCCAACAAATACATATGGTAACGGAGGCTTTCCTGGATCAACTTCCCGATCTGCAAGTAGCTGCAGTTCATTTGCAGCTAGTGCACGCCCAAACGGTGAATCGCGGAAAATTCCTCCATCCGATTCGCGTCCATAGCTTCCAACTTGAGCGAAACGAATCCTGTACTCTGCGTCAACAACCGCCATCAAAACCACACTGTAAGTTCCTTTGTAGTTGTAAAACAATGAACCACTATTTGCGGGACATTTCATCTGAACATGTTTCCCATCGATTGCTCCGACACAATTTGGGAACTGCCACAGTTCTTCAAACTTTTCTGCTATTTCAACCCACTCAGAAGCAGAGGATGGAGTTTTCATATATGTCCATCGCATGTTATTCCATAACGCCGTACAAGTCTCATGAACAATGTTACATACAGTTGAGCGGCCGAGGCGATAGGATCCAGCGATTGTTCTGAATGAGTCCCCATGCGCGAGAAATCTCAAAGTGACAGCCAATCTTTCCTCTACAGAAACAGCTTTCCTCCAGTTGGTATCGAGTTTGGCGATATCTTCTCCAATCAGTTGGATTAGATAATGAAACTGCTGTGGTTTCATCCGAAAGTAGTCGAAATAATGCGCTTCTCTTTCTAATTCATATTCCTTGACCAACCTATGATATTCTCCTAGCTGTTCCCGCCGTTGTAAAATAGGATGCACCCAGATCGATCTGGCCTGCATCTTTTTTTTTCATTCTTCTTCGAATGCACAAAATTGCCAAGGCTTGCTTCTGATCAGGAGTTAATATCATACTGCAAGGTATAAATACACTGCAAGGTATAAATACAGAGTCATTGATGTGATATGAAGATGCAGAGGTACCCGCAACTCTGCCCAAAGCAAATGTACCACAGCACACAGATTTGTACTAACTACTGGATTTGAAAAATGCGCAACTACCGGTATAGAACTACTTAATTTTCAAAATGGGTAGTTTGTGCAAATCAGACTAGTTATATTACACCAATCGCTATGCAACAACATCACCAAAAGCCTTCTGTCTTTCTTGTCTAGTACCACAATCGCCATTCACATGCATCGCTCACTGCCCTCGTACGATATGTCAGCACGACAACCACAGCAACAAAATAGGTACCATCGCCCTCTCGTCGCATCGTCATTCGGACGGAATCGCGCTCGCGATCATTAAGATAAAGATACAAAGAAATGCTCCGCCGCATCGATCGCTGTTGATCTGGTCGAATTGTGTGTGATCGACCCATAATAGCTAACACTAACATAAAAAGTATCAACGAAATTTTATTCAACAAGAAAATAGGATTTTACATAACATATCAAAAATTACAAACCAAAAATTTACTTACTCAAGTAAAGATAGTTCATATCGATCCGCGCCAACAGAAAGTGTCCAATTTAACTCGATGGAGCTGGCCTCTTTGGTGATGACCATGGGCTCACCTGGATCTGATGGGGCTACAAAATAGGTACAGAAATTAGAAGTTTAAATCTTTTTTGTAGCTTTAATCTCTGCTATCAGATCAATGAGCGCCGGTATCTTCCCAGCTTTGGTTTCCTTCCTAAGGTTTGAACCAACATAAAAGTAACATCTAATGAACAAGAAATAATGCACACCCAGAAAGTATGAGGCACTTAAATAAATAGATGTGAATTTACCATGAATTTGTTCACTTTATTTGAAAAAAGTCTGAATCAGGTTTGTAGCATTGTAGGGATACCTATGAACATCGAAATGAATCTATTTGTATCATTGTCGAAGGCATGTACTGCCCCATGGCAGTTATGTGAAAATCTGACTAATTGCAAACAGGTGCTCAAGATTCACACTCGCTGAACTGAACAAACAAACAAACAAACAAAAAAACTACATCCTACATTGTCCATAGAAAAACGACCGCAAAAATTGTAACAGCATTTCAACGCGACACAACTCTTTCAGGGTTATTACATCTCCAATGAAAATGAAGTGTGGTTGTAGGCGGCCAGCATTTGGACAAAGTTTTCAAATGCAAGCAACACTATACCTGTTTTCAAGGTCAACGTTGTCGCTGCGCTAGTTTGCTGGGCACCGTACAGCGAAGAATCGGTTTTGGCTACAATAGACACAGAATACTCTGTCCCTTCACTTCTTCCGGTGAATTCAATGGTGACATCGTTAGCGGTGCTAAAAACAAACAGTGTAAGTATAACTACAATAAAAAAAACAATTGAACAATGAATAACAACCTAGTTTCCGATGCTCCACCGGCGATGGTAACGGTAACGTCATAACTGCTAGCACCAGTCACAGCATTCCAGGTCAGAACGAACGAGGTCTGCGCAACAGGCGTAGTGACACCCAATCCGTCGACGCTCAGAGGTACTGCAACAGACAAGACAGTATTTAATCATCCAAGGATATACTGAAGCAGAGACCTGTTTATGGTATTTAAAATCGAGGCTACAAAAATAAAAATTTGGACTATTCCATTTGTATGAGCAGGGTAATATCTAAAAAGATCGTCTAGTAACTAGCATTACACCTTGGACATTTTGCATGGTTGTTATGACAATTTTACTCGCAAAAATACCGCTACTTTTCAACTTAACAAAAACTAAGTGTAAAAAAGTAAGCAGTATTGTACAAGAAGTTTCGGAAAACATCACCACTTGTGAAAGTAGCACAGTTCAGATTCGAAAAAGGCATACTTCAATATAAAACATTGGATTCAATACAGAATGCTAACCTCAGCTGTGTACTACTTGCCCATTTGAAATCCCAACTTAAAATGCACAGAACAAAGATTCATTTAGTATTTACATCACGAAATTTCCGAGCAATCAGGTCAAGAATACTTCAATTCACGCAAATAGAAACTTACCTGTAATCTGGACAACTGCATCGCTTGATAGACTCCATCCGCCAGTGTTTCGAGCCCTCACCGTTATGTCGTACGCTACCCCGGGACTCAAATCCGAAAACGATTGGGCGAGGGACGATGTGTTCTGGGTCATAGCAGCAGCCCCGCCAGAGTACGGCGTCACTTGAACTTCGTAGAGGGTTGCGCTGGATGCTGCATCCCATTCCACGGCAAAACTTGTGGTCGTGATCGATGTGATTCTTGCATTGGTTGGAATTGAGGGCGCTGTAATATTGCATATGTGAAATGGAAAAACATCATCAATACAAATGAAAGTTGGTATTGCGGTATTGCCTAACAAATGAAAAACTTTATTTTCAATGAGCAAAATAATACTAAACCATCTGATTCATCACGAGCACAATGCAAAACATACAAAGACTCCAACTAACCAGTGGTGAAGAGCAGACTTGCCATTGAGCCAACTTGAGTTACAGTCCGTGCTGCGGTTTCAGCTTTTACCTCGATAGTGTATTCATGACCATCACTCAATATACTGTCAGTTCCAGTCCATCCATTGGTGCTATAAAGAGTGAAATGTTGTCGAAAGAGTTGATAATAAACGGTATGAAGAATAAAGAAGCAATAATTTTCTATTTTTGGGGTATTTGCACTAGTTTCTCAAATGGCTCAAGTCACTACTATAACTAAGAGAATTTTCACTTTTTAGGTGAAACTTCTAAATCTAGTTTGGTAGAAATTTACGTTACTTCTACTTTAGTTTCTACAGTTGGCAATTTCATCTTGCACTGCTCTCTTTTTCTCTCTTATACGATTAGCATCGCTAAAATCTTTCGACCTATTTACCTCACTGTCTCGGTGTGGATCGAAGTTCCACTATTGTCCTTCAATGTGATTTGATATTTCGCGGCTCCTTGAATGGAGTCCCAGGTAACCGCGACGTTTCGTTGAACGTTGTCAGTGGCAGCCGCTAAACCCGTCACAGCCGTGGGAACTGGAAAAGATTTTGAGAGGCGACATGTCAGAAAAATGAAGGGTAAAATGGAACAAACTGAAATGTTGTGTCGGTAGACCCGACGCATACCCGTTACCAAATAAGAAATGTGTATGTGTGGTATTAACAACAAAAAGCAAAAAAAATAATATTGACGTGTCAATTCAGTTGAGAATTCTTCATAAAGGACTTTTGTTTCTTCTACTTCTGATATGCATTTACGTTGACACTTATTTGTATAGGACTAGTAATAACCGCCGATCATGCTTTCCTTGTGTGCTTTGATTGGTATTTATACCCTTTGTTCCACGATTTACTTTGTTTAATGGCACTTCGGATAGTGAAGGCCTGTCTTAAAGAAACCCTGCTTATTAAATAGATTGTTGATAATTCATCGTATAAGGTAAATGTTTTATCATGACCATAGAATGGAACAGTTTCTGAATACACGGTTACACAATACACCAGGATGTCTCTTGTGGTGTCATCTATTGATTTTTTATATCTACACAACTTGACTGCATGCTCTTTAGTACTTCCGTTTTCGAGTGGAGACTTGATATACGCACCGTGTAGTATTTAACCTCGTGAGATAACTCAAAAATTGAAATCCTCAAACTTAATTAATGAAACGCATTGAATACAGAAAATAAAATTCCATTTATTAAATGTGGCATCAAATTCCATCGATATATCGTCATCATGATATATATATCGAAGGATTCAATGGCATATAACCAATCATGCAATACGACGTCTTACATTACATGATACTATTAGGAAAAAGTGAAGCATTTTTGACACACCGAACCCACACAAATTACCTGTTATTTGCTCCAGCGCTGTGCTTTCAGAACTATTCCCCCCAGCATTCTCAGCATACACTGTAAAACTGTAGACAGTTCCAGCGTCCAGGATCGTGATAGTGAGAGACAGTTCGGCAGATGTCTCGGTGGATATGACCAACAGTGGCGCCGGTTCGATTCGAGTGGTTTTCACATAGTAGCTGGTAGCGGTGTTGACTGCGGCCCAGGACAGGGAGATGCTTGTCTCGGACGCACTTGAGAAAGATAAAGTCGGGGAAGTCGGCGCTGCAAATAAGACAACCCCATCGTTACAGTGACAAATAACACATTGCGGGAACACACTTCAATTCGCAACTTCGCAGCGTATATTTTCTGATCGCAGAAGCATTGATTGGATAGTGGTATTATTAGTATGCTGGTTACATTTTTTGATTGGTTCCAAGTAATTTCTGTATTTGTGACATTCTTTTCATAGTCAACTGACGTATTTTGGGAATGTGTGACTCCTTTTTCAGCTTAATTTATGATGCTGTGGAACGGGGTAGGAAACATGAAGTTTGTAATGTCTTATTGTTATTGTAAAGTAAAATATGCATGGCGTTTCTTATGTGACTGTTTGCTAGTGCTATTATTGTATAGTAGAGCGATATTTAAATATACGCGGTATATTCTTAGATTTTCGATTCATTTTTATACATTTCTCAAATTATGGGCATCAAGAATCTATATTTTGGGTCATTAGTGAAATAAATCAACTCTCTCTCTCACAATATATACGTTCATACACAAGGCCATGGTAGGATAACCCAAGTCTGACAGTAAGCAGTGAAAATACCTGTACCAGACAAAGGCCATGAAAACACCGTACCAGTTATTTGAGACACACCATCCGTGGTAAAGCTGCTCTCCCCTGATTCGTAAAAAGAGGATACGGAAGCGCTGTACGTCGCCGACACTTGTAAGTTGCAAAACAGAGCTGGTGATGAATCGACAGGATTGTAGAGAGTCTGGAACATATTATAGTAGAGTTGGAATTCTCAAATATAACGTAACATCCATGAGACATTTAATTCGACATCTAATTGGCGTTTCTAAAAGGCACTATTTTAGAAATACCTACCATCCTTCCCAGATTATAGCTCAATATGCAATTGAATAATATAATATTATTGAAATAAACACAAATATTTTTGCCTGACACTCAACAAGGGTAACCGTCATCACCTAGTAGACAACTGAGAAAAGCAACACCTTGTGAGAACACTATGCTGATACCAAATAGACTAAAGTATGTGAAAATTAGGAATGATCAATCAAGAACGCTTTGGTCTCAGTGTAACAGCATTATTTGGCTTAGTACTTCCGTAAAGAGACAGCAGATTATAGCCTTACCTGGTCATTGCTAGTCAGCGTTGCATTGAACGATTTTGCAAACGAATTGGCATCCCAATGCACTTCCAAACAACTTTGATTGACCACGGATATTCTGACGTTTGTTGGTGGCGGAAGCACTATGAAAACATGAATGTAACATGTAAATGGGTCAATTATTTCATGAAAATAAACCAAAAACCTTACCAGTGTGGCAATTGGTTATGGCCACCGATTCCCCAGAGCCAACATCGTTACTTGCTGTCACAGTAGCGTTATAAAGGCGTCCTGTTTCGACCTGGCACACCTCGGCTTCTGGTATGGTTTTAGTCACATTGATAGCGACAGCTGCTGGATCTTGATGGGTAGTAGTGATCGCGTAGTTCGTGATTATTTGATCGGACAGCGTCCATTCGAGTTTGAAGCAAGTCGCACTGACGGCTGCGCATCGCGCGCCAGTTACTGGGCCCGGCACTGTTGTGATAATAGATTTTTATCATTTTCAACCACAGATATCCATCAAAACATCGATGATAAAAAACAGCTAAAGTTAGGATTTTAAAAATATTCGACTTTTTGAAAATATTCATTTGATTACATTCCAGACATTTATTTTCTACTTCACTTGAAGGAAATTTGAAGTGTCTTCTAAATCGGTATTTCTGTTTGTACTCGAGTAGAGATTTATGCCGTTACTTTTACTTCAACTCAAAGATCACCTCAGTCTAAACCATATCGATTGAAAGGACTATAAGTCAAATCTGGACATGGACACTGGACAGTCAGTTATTAATATTCTTTAAAGCACTTTAGACTCATAGAGCGAACAATTACACCTTTATAATACAGAGAATGTATATACAAACAGACCTGTAACTTGTACGGCTTCAAAGTACAGCTCAGATCGACCAAGCACCGGTAGCACGACATTCACTTTAAGCTCGTAAGATGTTCCTGGGCTGAGTCCTGCGAAGTTTCTGGTCGTAACACTCTGAAAATTGCGTACACACGACTTTACTGTCATTACCATCTGTAATGGTAGGACTATCGCAATGCACCCGTATCTAAGTCTCGATTGTTATCTGATAAAATGATTCCATTGTAGTACGGTTAGTTTTCAAATACTGGAGAAGACAGAAATATCTCATATCCCAATCTACCAATCTACGTTGCAGATAACTGTGATATTTTCACTGACAACTTATTTGTAACACTAACCCATACCATCACGTGCATCGTGAAACAAATGAATTAGACTCTTAACGCAGGGGCCATGATAATATTTAGGCTGAAAAAAATAGGGGCACCATTGATTTATAAAAAATTTTAAATGGGGCCACACGGTGTGAAAAAGGTTGGGAACCCCTGCTCTAAGGGAACTTGAATTGTTTGTAACAGAAATGATCACCATTTTCATTCGTCGCTCAAATGAGCTCTCGCTCAGATATTCTCTCACAATTTTCAAGACAACTTGCAAATAGTTGAAATTACGAAACGAGCAGGTTCACAACAATACAAGTGAGAATGAACAAGTAAAACTTACATCTATGACAGGATCAGCAATAAATGGATTGCTGGAACTGATGTAATTCGGCACACCCTGAATCGCCGTCCAAGACATGGATATTGACTGCGTAGTCACGTCAGATATCGAGTACACATCTAGAAATTGTTAACACCATTAGACACATTCCGGAACGTCGAATCACCACACGGTTGTTATGCTTACTTGACGACACACTGGCAGAATATACACTTGGTGCTGAAGTATCAGTTCTGTACGCGACCGATACCTGATACGGCGTACCAATCGGGTCGGACGGAATATGGAAAGTGGTGGAAGATGTCTCGCTTTCCTGCGGACTGCCGTTGTCGTATCGAACGATGTAAGTCACTGCTGTGCCGCCTTGCAGCACGATTGCGTCATACGCGACATCCATACCGTCTTTTGTAATATTGTACAAAGTCACTCCTGTCACCGTGGACACTGTGAATGATAGTTACCAAGCTCGAGGTTATCCACAAGTCTACTTTTTAAATATACTTTATCAAATAATGTTTTCTTATGGAATAATACCAGAAAATTTTTGACTGTCAGGTGTAATCATCAGCAACTAGTAGAGATTTCAAAAGTACTTTGTATGCCAACAGTCGTGTGACCAAAATTCGATGTCACCGGCACACAAATTTTAAGAATTGAGGCAAACAGATGGCTTGGGCTCAAATTACAATTTTTAGATTTCACACAAACTGCTTCTGCTGGCACAGCTTGTGTTAGTGGATTTTGATTAAAGTCGAATACAAGGCACAGAAATTGAAGCATGAACGGCTTCTCTCGACAACATCTAGATAATTTTTTGCACTAATAGAATTATCCATTAAATGCTTGCCAATGTTCATAGTCGTAGCCTGCCATTTTATCGAGCTTAACTTGTCCTTTCTTCATATTTCATCACTTAATAAGTTCATAAAATGAAATAGGAAGGGAAATGAAGTAGTGTTTCAGGCACCACATACGGTCATTATCGCATTATGATGGTTATCTGAAATGGTTTAACTCTATGCTTTTCATGGCAGCCTTTGTGATTTATCGATGGATATCTTAGGAAACGATCATCACCGCACCCTATTCAGGGTTATAATCCAATCGACTGTGACAATTGTAACCATTAGCACAAACAGTAAGGAGTGTATTTAGAAGCACGGTAATGTGCTTTTGTAACATAGCAACGAAGGTGGTGAAAGTAGTGATTAATGACTTTAGTGGAGCAGAAGCAGTGTCTTTCACGAAGGAAAAATGTTTGATTTGAAAGCTAAGTAGGTATGTCACTGGAAAATGAAGATAGGAGTGAAGCAACAATAATAATTTTTGTCAATGACCTATCACAACTGATACAATTTTAGGTAGCATCTTCATAACTACGGCCAAATGAGTAATAGTAGTATAAAATGCTTCAATTTCACACCATTTACACTCTTCTGATAAAGTGCATGTATAGCTGGCGGTTGTGATAACCTTGCTTCTAATAGTGACGCAAAATCATCCACAAATTAAATTCTGCTGAATCAAATTTCAAATTACTAAATGAAGTATTTGACTTAGAAGACTTTCAAAATAGAATTGAAGCTGAAAATGAAGCTTTTTGACTAAATTGAGTCAGTGTAACCACCAATTTACACAGACATATTTGTTACAGACTATTGATGTTTGTATGCCTACGTCAAATACACACCGAGAGTAATAGTCACAGTTTCCGCACTCCCAGTGACACCGTCAACTTCCGGCGTCACGGACACTAAGTAAACATTTCCCGATGCGACGTTCGTGATATCTTTCACGAAGATGTTATCGCTGATTTCACTGGAGAGCACAGACACTGATGTCGTATCTGTGTCATTTAACGTGATGTGATACGCTGATGCTCCTGACACAAATCCAAACTGGACTCTAATACTCGAGCTGCCAAGAGCTGTCACGGTCAAACTTGGTACTTTCGCCACTGCAAAAAAAAGTGAAATTGATTTCATAATGACCTCGAGTATGTGCATTGTACACTTTCAAGTCTAAATTCATTCAATTTCGACTGGATAAATAGTTTTGGTATTGCAATCGATGCACTGGCATGCCCCCTCATCGCCTGCCCCCTCTTTGATAAGTCTGTAAGCTATTTCTCATTGAGCATACCTGCCTCTATTTAGGATGTTATATTTGTAGGCCAAGGTGGGAGTTTGACTTCATCAAATCGCAATACTTGTGGTATTTTTAATCGATGGAAATTTCAACTACAATAATGATGACAATCCAATCATGAGGAACTACGGTGAAATACACTGATTCAAGGTAACATACTGATGTTGCAAGATTGTTATAACATATCAAAAAAGGCAGACATTTCATATCTTACGGACATTTCTTTTAAGTAGTAACTGATGCACAGCATAAATTGCAAGGAGTCAATTACAATAAGTACAATCAGTTTAGCTTGGTTACACCAAAATATTCTATCCAAAAGCACTCCTGGCACGTCAAGGTTTCAATAAAATGACATTCGATCTCAAGATGTATATTTCCATCAAAGACAGTAGTTCCCAAAGTGGGCGATATCGCCCTTACATCGAAATTAGCTTCACCAATTGAACTTGTTCATGAATTCTCTGACAATATTAGGTAGGCAAAAATTAGTATCTCAGCATCAAAAACTCTCGAACGTGAAGCAGTATACACAAAATACTACTTGAGTAAGAGAAATAAGTAGATAAGACCTACTTGAGTCCTAGGATAGAAGTACTTTGTTCCCGATGACCTATACCTTTTAGGGGGGGGGGATAAAGACAAGTCGATCTTAATAGGGATGCAATGAGCGAAAAAGTTTGAAAACCACTGATCTAAGATACAGTTTGTGCTTCTGTGGTTCAAGGGCAAATAACTTAAGAATTCTTACATGTGGTGACGGTGACTGAATCGCTGAAACCGGTGATCTCAGGCACTGTTCCACCCACGCTTATGAAAGCTTGCACTCGAACGGAACACCTGGTATTCGACGTCAAGTCTGACACCGTAACTGTTAGGCCCGGAACATTGTAACTTTGCGATACATTGCCGCATTCCACTGTGAAAGAAAGCATATTTGTCTAGAGGGGAGATGACACGGTAGGATAATCTAACGAGAGAGACTGCGGTTGGAGTCTCAGCTGTAGCACATTTCCAAGTGTTATATAAACTAAGTTACCATTTCGCTACAGATCACCTCCAGTAGAAGAAATATTCGAGTATGGTCTGAGAGTTGATTTTAATAATCATACTGGGGACTAAAAATTGTAAATCAAATCAAATTATTCCAAAATAATTATCTTGAATAATATTCGTGATGGAAGATTCAATTGCATAATCTGCGTTAAACACTGTAAATTATGTTTCATTTCAACACTAGTTCACCGAGCTCCAATGATCTCTTCAGATGTTGATATCATATCCTGAATTAGATGGAATACAATATATACCAAGGCATTTCAACAGATATAAATCTCTATTAATTCCTCTGTAGGCGTTACTTTTGGCTTTTCAGATCACTGACAAGATGATATCAAGATTGAAGTACATTTAGAGCCACAAGATATCTAAACATGATACGTGCAAGTAGTGCACCAACACCTTAACACCACGAACACTCGCAAAGTAGTGTACAACGACTAGTGCTTGCGATCTTTGAATTCATATTTCTCCACTAGCTATTGTGGTGGCAATACATTATGCATAAAGTTATAAATTTTTCTCATATAGTATTCGGAGGCAAGATCTGTAAGCCGGACCATGCTATTAAAAAGTAACTGCGGTAATGATTTAAAGTTGTACATACCTAGTGAAACATATTGGATTGCCGAATTCACTTGGCTCCAAGAAATATCAAAGCCGTTTGCAGTAGGATTTGAGACGCTGACTGTCGGTGGTGCTGTTGTGCTCGTGCTTACTGGTAAGAAATCATAATTATATTATAGCAAAACCATATATCATATCTGTATGAAATATTACGGCTATGCTGCAATAGCCGTACACTTCAAATAATTCATTCATTCATTATACCAGCATTAATAACTAGGGTTGGGCACAATGATTTGAGTACTCGAATCTGAATCGAGTATTATTGTTTATGATTCGAGTCGAGTAGTAAAAGACGATTTTTTCGGGTACTGAAATTATACGCACCTCGGAACTGAAAGTTAATTTACTAACGAGAATTTAGTTTTGATACTATTTTCCACTGAGAAAGCCTTGAAACCTTGATTGGCTGTGTCGCAGCGTACGAGACATAGTACAAAGCTATGAATGTTAGCAGAAACAACACATTTCCGAAGTCATGATCATCTCACAACATTGTCAAGAAGTGCATTTAAATCAGTACAGTCGAAAAAATACCGATGTATCTTTATTGCGACAGAAAAAATACCGATGTATCTTTATTGCGACAGAAAACAGGCATTATGTTCTTTGCGGTGGCAAAAAGGGTACATATTTGAACTTTGACACAGTATATTCTGTTGTGTCGTCATAATGTGTGATACTCGAATACTCGAATCAAAGCGTAATACGTGATTCAGAATCGAATCACTCAGGTACTCGATCTTGCCCAGCCCGAGTAATAACACAATCGCGATCCAAGTTTTGCTGACAACCCGCACTCATATCAGTTACACAACTGACAACTACATATTTACAGTGTTTGTTGAACAGATCAACAACAAGTATTGATAATAGCGTACAAACAGTACTATAATGTTGACGTGTGGATTTTTACCTGATCCAGCTTCTCCATCTGTCAAAGTAGCAGTGCTTATATCTAACGTTGATGCAGAATTCTTTTCGCCATCAAAAATAGCTCCCGTGCTTCCGGAACTGAAAATATCAGATAACAAATAGTTTTGACAAATTCATTGATATTTCGCCTACACGACAGAGCAGCAACATATCGAAATAAAGGACAATGAACTTGCAAATCACAATAACGATCGTATAACTATTCAAATATCATAGAGTCATGTATTCAAGCTTACTAAAATCCCACGATGGTAAGGGTGGTGTACAGCCCCGGGACGGCTGTTTCGATACGCTGTTGACACGTGATTGAGACTTCAGAGAAATAGGGATGGGACCGGTCCAAGAGGCTGGTGTTGTAGGTTATGTCGGTGAATCGAGCAAAAATGCGTTCCGTGGGTGATTCTAAGAACAGTAAAAATTTTATTTATAAAGTAGTAGAGAATAATAACCGAACTGATTACAATAGATGGCAACCTGAGTATCCATATGTTTGTCAGCAAATTTTGCCAAGAAGAATACTATGGGTATGGTTAAATGATGTCACCGCAATACACGGTATAAAATGAGCATCGTTACCTCTGAAGGAATTCAAGTGTGATGCTTTATATCATAAATAATGCTAAACTATGTATTTGATACCATGTAGTAGGCAGATTACTATCACTTGCACTGACAATATCAGGGGCATCCTTGAGTTTTCCGCATATTTGGGTAGTTTATCAGGTAGTTCCTGGTACAGAACTAGAGAATTGCTTTCATCACAACATCCATTACAAGAATACATTTATTATAACTTGAAGACTTTCCGGGCGCTTCTCATCAAGGGTTTTCGGCACGATGAAGGGATTCAAGAAGATTCCCAAGTGAACACAAATATCTGTACCAGTCAAAATTATGTACCATGAAATTCACTTCATAACAACGAAAAAGGGAAGCTTTGAAATACACAGTATAACAATGACAACGGTGAAGGTAAAAGCAACAGACAACATACACATAACAAAACAAAATAACGGGAGATTTGTAAGTTATACAAGAAGAATATTTTTAGGGTTACGCAAACTGAGGTTCATTTACTGACTAATTGTTGATTCCAACAACGAAACCCAAGTTTGCCAACAACTCTTGATAATAGGCACCCAACAAGTCTTCGAGTTATGATAAATGTATTTTTGCAATGAATGTTGTGATGAAAGCAATTTTGGGTAGATTATTATACAGATATATTGAATATGGGAGCTGGGAAACAGAGTGCTGGGATTTTTTTTCAAGGCACTAGACGCGGAATATTACTAACATGAATTTCATTAAAGTTGGTTAAATTCAAACGACCCTAGCCCACGTATCCGAAATAAGTACTATGGCGGATTGTGTGATGGAATGTTTTTGTCAAAAGCTCACCGCAGAGTGAAAAAAGATGAACGAAACCGTCCAAGTAGGTACACAAGCCAGACTAAATATATTCGAGTATCGGCCGCATATGTACAATATGTACATTCTACATGTCTTACTTGTTGTTATTGTCAGTGCTTCACTTTCATTTGACGATACCGCACTCGTATTGGAGAGTGTCAGTATCCGCCCGGTTACGGAATAAGTCGTTCCAGCAGTAAGGTTACCGAACTCAACATTGACACCTGATGTGGTTTTGGTATCAAGCAGTCCTCCGGTGGCATTATACAGCTTAAACTGGTAAAGCAATACACAGAAAATCAATATTGGCAAGCTACCACATCCAGAATGATTATTTTCAGCATCGCAACTCAGGGTTGTAATGACTCGAGTCACGATTTGACATGAGTCATTTTTTCAAATGCGTAAAATGACTCGACTCGAGTCATTGTGGACTACTAGAACCAAGTCATATGACTCGAGACTAGGATGGCCAAGACAGAGATTTCTTACTCAGCCAGAGTTTTGTAGTAAATAAATGAAGTTTGGATATATTTTTCAAATTACCGCTAGAAGTTCCAGTTGATTATGTCACATTTTGATATCGGGTTCAATGACAAAAATGTTATATCAATCACTTGGAGGTGGTCAAAGTAATCACTGTTGGTACCCAAGTTAAAGTTGAAGTAAGGTCATAAATTTCTAGTCAAGTAGGGGTAGAGGTAATGATTTTCAAGTAAAAAAGTAAGTAACCTTCTACGGATATTGTTGCCTAAAAATCGAAAACTGAGTAGAGAATAGAAGTAGAAGAAAAATTAGTCTATGATCACAACCACTTAAGTAATTACTTCAAATAAGCGAAATCTACTTGAGCATTTTCATTTTCGTTGTTATTGACAACCACGGGATATCGGTCGGGCTCTCAATTCGATAGTCTTTAACGGTAGTCAATATGGCACATAGGCTGCACATCATGGCATTAAGAGTGTTCGTCATTGAAATCATTAGAGTACCTCATAACTGCCAAAGCTCCCTTTCGGTTGAAGCTGGACAATGAATCCCATTTCAAAAACTGAGACTTGTACCGGCGCCGCGAGAATTTCTATTTCCGAACAGAGGGTGTTGTTAAATTATTCAGGTAGCAAACTCAAATTCAATGTTACCTAGGCATAAGTCCGTTCCGACCCCTTGATATCCAGCTTTGCAGCTGCATGAGTAATTTCCTGCGGCGTTGGTACAGTCGCTGTTGCTCACGCAGTCATTGGCGTATCCTTCCTGGCACTCATCAATGTCTAAATTGAATTTGCGACATTTCTGGGCACTTTGGGAAACGATGCACATTTTCGGAATACTTGATCAGTAAAACATGTTTAGAGAAGATATTGTCAGATATAGCTTACACGACAACCGATCATAAGTACCCTATGGATGCCCGACGGAAAATTTAGCAGAGAGAAGCATGTCAATGTCAATGACGCTACTTGGTAAATTATACTTATACTTGAAATTCTCAAATCACACTCGGAATTAGGTATAGACTTTCAGATGATAGAATTAGGCTTCAATCTTATGCTACAAAGACTGTTTTTAATACAAGGCTTTTAAAGGTTCGGTGGAAGAAGATACTGGAAAAGGTAGAATCATATTTAAACAAAGACTGGGTGCCAGTGTTTGTTTTGGTGGTTCCATCAGCGTAGTGACATCAAGATATCTGAACTTTGGAATTTAGGAGGGCCATAGTGTCTTCAGTTTATAGGCCCATTCCGTAGCTTTAATCGATATTCACATAATAAAAATACAAAGGCAAAGGTGGCAACAGGTTTTCTGTGAGAGAATTGCGTTGATCTAGAAAATAGTGACTTTCAATTTATTGGACCATTCATCTAAGGCCCCAAGCTGAAAATGATATTTAATCGGAATAGACACATTGAAAGCCTACAATCTTTCTATTTAAATCTTGAGCGCAAATGTGCTTATTCCAAAATCATCAATATCTTTTAAAATCCTTAACACTTACCATCCCAATTTACTTAAGTAAGCTACTCATTTTGAATTCAAATTATCCAACACAAATTTACCTGAACACGTGCGTCCAGTTCCTGTGTATCCGGAGCGGCAATTACAATCATAACTCCCGTCGCTATTGGCACATTGCGCTTCCGAATGGCATTCGTTTGAAGTGGACTGGCATTCATCGACGTCTGTAAAATTGAGCAAACGGTCGTATAGGTGAAAACTCCAAAAATTGGTTCAGGTTTTCATATGCTATAAAACGACAGGAACGATACAAAATCCAATAACTTTGCTTGTACTGGTTAGAATTGCGCCAAATTTTTTGTGCATCGTTTTTTTCAGACACTTCTAAAATTTCATAGGGTAGCCAGTGAAATTTGAAGAATTTATCTATTTATTTTCATTAAATATGGGCAACACCTTTTTTTATCTTATAGCAATGTCTCTATAGGTTGGAATTGCACCAAAATTGGTGTGCATTTTTAGGTAACATACCAATTTTATCAAGTAGTCAGTACAATTTAAAAAAGTCGTTTTGGAACCGCCCTAATGTACAATCTTTGAAGATATATTCAGACGTTGTGGTACAGGGGCTATTCCATGCCGTTCTTATGACTATACCGCGCGTAAAAGTGATGGAAGCCTGCACTAAAACCACTTTCAATTTTTTAAACATTTATATTCGTTGAATAAATGATAAAGACTCAAACCTGTGCAAGACTCTCCGTTTCCAGTATATCCAGTGTTGCAGTTGCATTCATAACTTCCAATAGTATTCACGCAGGCAGCGTTGGAATCACAATTATTATTATTTCCTTGGCATTCGTCAACATCTTAAGTAATTTAGATTACAGATGAGTTGTATCGTATTCATGATAGCTAAAATTCATCAGTTGTTATATCATACCGATATATCATTATCGTGAAGCACCATATTTCCAATAAATTTGATAAATATGATTGGTCAGACTAGCTCCTTTACCATGTTAATAAGACTGGGAAATCTAGCAAGGCTGGATTCGTTTCTGATGCTTTATCTGCCTGTGTATATATGTAGGCATAATCACCAGCCATCTCCTGGGTTATTGATTTGTTTGCAGATTGGACGCAATTTTTAAATTGACAAAGTTAATTGACTAAATCTTAAAGGACTTTTGCACGATTTGAACAAAACAGGGGCACACCAGGAAACATGTCTGCTTATAAATATTTTGGTAATTTTAAAGTTATGATGACCCATTATCTTATCCAGCTTAACCTTGCCCCAAACGTACCATACCATGCTAAATTAGAAACCCAGTTCGCGGGCCGCACACCACTCAAAATTAGCATTTATTCACGGTCAGCACAAATGCTTTGTTATCGATTGTTGATGTACAATGTTCTTTCCAATTTTCTACTAGTTACTGACGATTGCCCCTGACGAGTGTCAGTCGAAAATATCCGGGTTCATTTCAATATGAATATAATGTTCAATTGTATATTGAAGTTCTCTACCTCCAAGACGCTCTAAAAACGCTTCATGTCAAGACTGGCAATAAAATATGGACATATTGATCACATCTAGCTGCATTTTCACATCCAGTGTGGGTGATTGGAAAATATTCATTTGATGTATTCTATTTTTCTATTTACCATAGCAGATGTTTCTTTATAAAAACTGAAGGCATGAATTTTATTTGTATTTCCAACATAGACGTAAAACGGAAGTGGAATAGTGATCATTCCGTAAATAGGCCTCTTGCTAACAACGGAAACATTCCTCTCACCGGTTAGGCAGTTGCTAATGGTAACAACTGAGCTTTCGCACTGTGAATTAACAGCTTTGATCTCGACCGAGTACGACGAGCCAGATACCAAATCGCAGATCTGTGTCTCGGTGACATTTCTGTCCACGACCCTCTCGCCGACAACGCTGATCTTGAAATTGTCCTGAGCCGACGTGAAATTGACTCCGATGCAAGTCGCGCTTGCCGGGCCACATACCGCGCTGGTGACAGGTGGCGGACCTGGAACGAAAAACAGGATTGACTGTGTAATCGGAAAATCAATCATGACCGGAGCTGGTACGCAAGCAGAAGTAGAAGTATCCTTGTAGATTTCTACACAAGTACAAGTAGAAGAAGAGATATCCAAGTAGGTAAAAAAAGAAAGCACTCTAGGCCTAGTTCTGCCTATCGGCCGGAAACGGTCTGGTAGAAGTAGGAGTAACCACTTCAGTAACTAAACGTAGAAGTAGGCCACTTTGTTTCTGACCATCTCTGATTTCGACCATTTGTACTTGCTACCGTCTTGAGGTTTTGTCCCCTTTTTTACGAGAGGGCTAAAAAGGGGAGATAGGTGTTTCATAAAAATTTGACAGAGAAGGTAATTGAGAGAATTTATTGTGTTGGTCATCTTTCTAGATTCTCATTTTACTGTTACTGGGTTTGTTGTAGGACTAATTACGAATTTTGTCAATTTGAATCAGTACAGCGGATTCGACATTCGGACACATTTTTTAAACTTTTGGATTGTCATTTCAGAATATAATTCAACCTTCAAGTCTACATTTAAGATTTTATTTTGGATAAGCATTAGACCTATAACCATAAATCTGTTATTACCGCTAGTTCAATTAAATATTATAAAAAACGTGAAAAAAGGATTTTATGGATGCCGTCCCAAAGCCCTGGTGATTGATTTGATAATTGAGACTTACACGTTAGTTGCGGCAGTGTAAACAGGTTCTTCCCACCAGCTGATACTCGAACCAGGTATTCAGATCCAGGGACAAGTGATTCGATCACGGTAGATGTAGTGGTCTGTTAATGAAAGGCCACAATAATGTACACATGAAATTTTTGATGAAAATCTAGTATTAAAATTTGGTTTTTGTTACACACAGAGAATTGTGTGCGAATAACGCACAAAATTGGCTGTATGTTGAATCATATGGGAATACTAATGGTAGTTTGATATTACCTAAGATCGAGAAGATGAAGATGAATTCGGTTCATTAAATTACTCATACCCTGGTATTTACTTCCACTTTTGGAATATTTCGAGTACAAATAATTTTAAAATTAGAAGTTTGGAGGATTATGTTAGATCATGAATTCATGCTTAAAGTATTTCATTAATTCACAATAAAATCACAAGAAAAATCATTTCATTTTCTGTTATTCTATGTAAATGTTACTAGACAGAATCGAGTTAGGATTTTTCTGAAATTTAATTTGTCACGATAATATTTGGATTTATTGACTTATAAAACATTTCCTGTTCTAGAGTTTCGAATTCAGATCTGAATCCAAAATTAATTTGATATCATGTCCCTAGACATGTCCAATATCCACTCCGATTAACTGTTCCAATTAAACGTTTTGAGATTTGAAATTCAAAATCGTCTTCACCCAAGGTTTCAATATAGCGCCTTACCTGTTCTCCCAAAGATGTGCCATCCAACGTTACATCATATGCAGCAGCACTCTTGTAAGCATTCCAGGATAACGCGAAAGTGGTTGTAGTCACGGAACCAACGCTCCAAATTTCTGAAACAGACTTATCTTCAGACTGCGTTGCGATAATAACATTAGAATCAATATACTTGAATCGATGGCCGAGGAATACAGAGACATCTTGGTGGTTTTGTAAGCGACAGTCACATTGTAGCGGTTCGTTATAGGATTCGGCGCGGGTATGAATGTATCTGCATTCGATGTGGGGATTTCTTGTGTTCCAGCTTCGGAGGTGTATTTAACAATGTATGTAGTTGCGATTTCCGGAGTAATAACAACGGCGTCAAATTCCACATTGAATCCAGACGTAGTCACGTTGTATATTGACACGCCGCTGACCGTGGCTGGACCTGTGAAAATAAAACAACTTCATAAGTTTCAAATTCAATTTCACAGTGTCCAACTCGTCATGTGTCTCATATACGTATTTACGGCAAGCAGATGAAAGAAAAGGGGATCTAATACCGATCCAAAAATAAAAACCAAAAATCTGGACGCAGTTTTGATGATTGACAATAAAGCATTGAATGTTTTGAACAGGAAATTCTGCCATCAATAGCTTTATTTGAGATGATTTCAATTAATATTTCATCCTAAGTTTGTGATCACTATTGACGAGTCCTAATCACAGCATCACTTTTACCGAAAATATGGATGCAAGTCAAAGGATAAAGATATATCCTACAAATAAGGACAATGTAGGTTTACAAGACGTCGTTCAAAATAAGGACAAATCTTATAAAAATCAACCCTTTCTATGGCATTGCAAATTGTGTGTCTTGAGCGGATGAAAATAATATAACTGCTGATTTATTAGAACTTGAGCGTATACCGTTGCACAATAATTAAAAACAAATATCTCTTTTGCTGCCTGAGTGGATATCGAGAGTTGATAAACAGATTCGAGCATTTCTAAAATGTTACCTGTAGTCGCATTTGTCCGAGAATCCGTGCTGTTCCGTCCTCCAACATTTGCCGAAACGATGAAATCGTAAGAAGTCTCCGGAGTCAGTTTATCGAGTCTTTGCGATATGGTGCCGTTGACTTGGTTAATTGACGACACAGTCATCAGGTCGGCGTAACCGTCACCAGATATTTGAATGTAGTATTCGTTTGCGGTTGGAACAGCGTCGAATTTCACTGTGAGACAGCTCCCGTTCAAGACAGATACCTTCAAATTTTTCGGCCCCTCTGCCACTGTTAAACAGAAGGTATTGCAGTTAGACTTCTAGAACTGTCCTTTGTTTGATTCGATCTTTGTCATATATCGACAAAAACATAAAAAGGTATGATAGAAATTTTGAACAACACGAAACTGTAGCAATAAACGGTCTATTTCATCATGAAGAAATGCATGGAAGATGTGTGGGTTCACCGCAACGCAAAAAGACGTAGATCTGATTTCCATTGCGACATTTGAACAGAGGAGATCAATGCAGCCACTGATTCTGCTGATGTCAAATTGATAGAGCAGAAATTGCTGACTGATGATTGATTTTTAGACTGTTTATGGATTTTGATATGTTTGCAGAGAAGAAGCTCACGTAGTTACATAGTTATATGGCGTAAGGGTGTCTGAGACTATCTACCGCCAGGAAGCAATGATTCAAATATTTGATCGTTCTTTGTGAGACCTACACGAGTGCTGTAATGCTGAAAAATAGATGGTATATCTTTAGATAAGTACCAAACCTTGATGGTATTCATAAGTTACTTGTTTTGAAATTAGGTAGCAAAGACCCAATTCAATTCAATTCAATTTATTGCTCAAAATTTCACCATTTCAATACACCAAAAGACTGTGTTACAATGAAAGATAGGATGGTGTCGAAACGACTTCGAGTAGTTTTCGAAATCAGACACCCACCTGGCCTAGGCGATGTAAAAAAGGAGGCATGCACATTGCACACTGAATGACAAGTTAAAGAAGATAATATAAAAGGACTGGTGAAAAAAAATATGACATGTGTAAGAAGGCGAGATCGATATGTCAGGTTGTGCTCCGGTAAACTAGAGGGCTAACTAGTATTTATTCAGTGGGAAATGTTTGTATTTCGACTTGAATGTGGACAATGGACAAGCTCGATGACTGTCGGAGAGCCGGCGAGATGCTGTTCGACAAATCCCGTCCGGCATATTTGATAGAGCAATGATCTTTTTTGTCTACCATATGGTAGTTGGACAATGTGGACGTGCGTCGTACTTATGCACTTTTGATACCGAGGTTAAGAAGTTATTGAAGTTATCAAGTGCATCAAATTGCGGAAAGTTGAGGTATGTTTGTAATTTTGATCATTTTATAATAGTATGTGACTCTGATGGCATAAAAAAGCATTTTTCCATACCTGTAGTGAATGTGACCTCTTCAGACACGTTGGAAAATCGGTATGTTCCATTTTCCTTGATGACCGCCCGTACATAAGTAACGATAGCTGTGTTTGATGGCAAATCTTTCACCACAATCATTGTTTGATTGGCGGTCAAACTCAAAGACGCGTTCAGATAATCCACTGAAGCAAATACATTTATTATGCAGATGCATCCAATTATAAATTCCACAAAGTAGTAAAATCATTGAGTACCTTTGACTTCATAAGATACGGCATCAGTGTCCGAGTCCCAGTTTAGGGTAAAGCTGGACGTTGTAACGTCTGAGACGGTCAGATTTTCTGGTGGGGCATCAACTTCTTGCGGCACTATTATAGAATAACATCGACGTGTGTGAACATGAAAACGTCACAACATCATAGCACGTTTTCCAAATACTATATGTATATTGGATATATATATATATATAATTATAAGACGGTATGACAATTGCAAGATGACTTACAATTGCAACGAAGGCTAACCATTCAACGGGGTCATACACAGGAACCAAATTCTCCCAAGCTGGGCATGATGAGACAATGTAAAATCAGCAAGAAGCAACAATGTGTTTGTGTAGTTGGTTCATGTTAAAACATGTTATTACCGATACCGACCGTTTTTCCATCAGATTTGTGTAATGATATTTCAATGATTTAATTCTCATTTTTCAAATAATCAACTAGCAATAATTGTGTTAATGCAAGATCTTTTCCCCTCTCCGAATTTAAATTTGGCATACAGATACCATAAAAGATTGCTAATTATAGCATCATACTTGAAAATTGCAGCGAGGAATAACTTCATACTTTTAATTCACTCACTAAAATATTTTCAATTGACTCAAATCAGTAGCAACAGCGTAGCGTACAGCAACAGATTTCATTCAGAAATTCACTTACCAACGGTCAGCGTGTAATTCGGATTTGAAATCGGACTCGAATCTAAAGTTTCGTTCACCTGCGGATCTGTTTCTATCTCAGAAACTGCAATGGTGCTGCCAGGACTGCAAATAAAACATTATTTGTCATTTAATTATACGCTACTCGACGCAATTCTCATTTACAGCAGCATCACAATGCGAATTCTGATGATGAAAAGTTTCTCTCCTGTGATGACAAGGATGAGCTGGTCGGTGAAAGCTATCGACAGTGGACTGCTGAGGTCGTTGAATGCTGGCTCAAAAGGTCTCTGCGCAGCCAAGTTACACGGTGTCTTCACAGGCTCTGTGAAAACATTAATGCACGATGAAAGGAAGAGAAAATCTAATTGTTCCAGTGAATTTAGATTAGTGAATTAGTAAATAATAATTACATGTACTTGAGAAGAGAATGGTGGCCAGTATAACTGACCTCATGTCAACTCGACTGTGATGCGCGAAAGTAAAAGTAATGTAAATGATAATATTGCTTTGTATACTTTACTTATTAACCAACAACATATAACTATATCTTATATCTCAAACCTGACACATGTTCAAATAATATCACCAAGTGAATACAGTTGAGGAATATGTCAGTAAAGTATAGAGCCGAAAAAAATTGATTTCATCGAAATAACCATTTTACTGTCCGGAATAGTATTTTAATGTTGAAAACAGCATGACAACCACCATATGTCAGTGGTTAGAGCACTGGCAATCTACAGACCCAGTATCAAATCGCATAATCGGCAACGAACAAAAATATATTCCATGTCTGGTCCCTAGTCAGGGAAGATGAATAGGGTTTTGGAAAGAAGGGCATACTGTATAGAACTTTAGTCATACTATAATATGGATCACTGCTGCTCTGTGGCAACCCCTACATCAAAATTGACGAATCAAAAAGAAGACGTTGGGAACAGTATAAATCTTTTGAATTCAGTATAAATGTTAGTTATAGTTGTGGTATGAATGATTCTGTAATACATAACAGTTTTCACGCCAGTGCAGTTCATTTTTAATGAAAAAGTATCTGTCTTTGGTACCCTAAACACTGATTATTTCTAAATATTCATGTGTGCAGTAAAAATTCATACAAAAATACCTGTCTGGAAGGAAATCTCGACACTCCATTCTGAAACGACAGTGTAACCATTCCTCAGTCGCACGATTCTGGCTCTGGCATTGTATGTTGTGTTGGGAGTCAGGTCACGTACATTTACAACCAGATTGATATCAGCCTCGGTGTACGGAATATTTTGTAAGACCGATCCACTGGTGTCCAACAATTCAATCTATATTGGAAACAAAAAGCAGGGCTTGCAAATATTAAATCTGCTCATCTCTTCCACAAAGGCATAGAACATAACTTGACAAACAGCAAGTAGGTCTATGAATTCACTCACGCCATACCTCATACTCTTGGTGTCTCAAATCTGACATTATTTCCAATCGCGCCGACCTCTCTCTTCTTGCAATGTCCTGCAACTCGGGAGTTTCTATGACTGAAAGTAATATTCCAAACAGATGATCAAGCCAAAATCCTAACACATAGAACAGCATATTCATACATAAACAATTCTTTCCGTCTCCTTCATAGCCTTCACCGCATGAGCATGTGAATGCTCCAGGCTCATTGGTGCAGACGCCGGCCGGTGGTAAGCTGCAATCATTTGTTTCTTCTGACGCGCATTCATCAATGTCTGAATATATGTCGCAGTTTGATTTTTATCTAAATTGGGCAGCAAAACAAAGCCTAGTCCACATAATTTGGTTGTATGCGGTCATTATCCGATATTTTCTGGCTGGTCGAAGTATTTTTAGATATAATCATTGATGCAATTAGCTTTTATCATGTGAATTATGGATTGCTGACCGAACAAATATTACTGTACTTCTTAGTAATTCAATGACGTCAACATGCGTTTTTTCCAATCGTAATTGCGAACTTCATAAAAAGTATACTTCTATTGAAGATAACAACAGATTTCGTAAAATGTCATGATAGAATTAGATGTAAAAAAATGAAGCAACAGATCTTCGGTAACAC
Organism: Botryllus schlosseri; assembly: GCF_051294905.1. Taxonomy (NCBI): domain Eukaryota; kingdom Metazoa; phylum Chordata; class Ascidiacea; order Stolidobranchia; family Styelidae; genus Botryllus; species Botryllus schlosseri. The sequence goes on from NC_137239.1 coordinate 20,902,146, forward strand.
GCTGTCACCGCAATACCGGCATTTGAAAACGAGTTCGAGATATAAATATTATTGTAAGTTGTGCACGATAGGTCCATTTGAGTTGATAGAATAGCTCCGACTATTTTCGGAAAATCATCAATGTTGCAGAGTAACTTACCTTCGCATGTAAAGCCGTCTCCGCTGAAACCGGTTTTACAAGCGCATGAAAACGATCCGACATTGTTAGTGCAGTCTGCATTTGCATGGCATGAGTGCAGGCCCAGAGCGCATTCGTCAATATCTGAGTTTAAGAAATTGTGAAAATGCATTGAGCAATTTTACAGGAGGTTCTCAAGCATGGTCCCTGGTCAAACACAAACAAACGGAAGGTTGTTGCTAGTCTTTTCAAATAATTTGCAGTTTTATATAGGTAATTTAAAATGGGAATTTGGTGTCTGGGAATACCATGTGCCAAGGAATGGACCGTTCTTAATTCAGAATGGTTGTACTAGATCAGGGGTTCTCAACCTTTTTCACACCGTGGCCCCCTTTGAAAAATCAATGTGGCCCTCCTATATTTAAACCTCTTGAAAAAATTAAGAAAAAGCATTATAATTAATGAGCTGGTTCATACGGTAACCAGTACTTGGAATGATAAAATGATATGAGCTTGTTTTTGATTAGACTATGTTTTGTGGTAGAATTCACGAGCCGCATGACATATTGAATATCCAAGACACTATGATGACTTATCTTCAAAAGTAACTGCATGCAATGTCATGACAATTGCATGAAGTTTAGGGAGCGTGCTGCTTACTTTCGCCCAAAATAAGTCAAACTATCTTTCTTAAAGCTCAACCTATTTAGTTGCCGTCTGTTCTTACAGCTTAAATTTCAATTTATATCTTTTGTATAGTGACGTAAAAAGAAGTAGACAAAGAGATGATAAAAGTATTATACAGAAATTTTGATGGCCATCCTGAAAAAGGCTCATGTCCCACAGAATGGGAACCTCTGCACTAGATAACGTGAAATGTGTACATCGTACGTGAATATTACAATCCACCAAATAGTAGGAACAGATATAATGATTACACCAGCAGCATAAGGATCTATAGGAAAGAGGCATATACACCCACTCATGATAGACATACACACGTTCTGTACATATGCATACCATGAGTGTGTAGTGTCACACTGAGAGCATACTTACCAAAGCATTTGAACCCATTTCCGGTAAAACCTTCCTTGCAAAGACAGGTGAAAGATCCTTTTGTGTTGCTGCATGTCGAATTTTGCTCGCAGTCATCGATCTCCAATTGGCATTCGTCAAAATCTGTGATTCAGTTCAAAAATGCCGCCGTAACACGATATCAACGGCTATCAGTAGAAGTTGATCAGTAAGTAATAGCCAGAGCTCGTCGGCTGGTGACTGGATCTTTGGATACACTTTAAACGACACATATTGGGTACAAGTCAACTGAAGATTTAAAAAATCATGAGATGAGATGGTGTACTGAAATAGAAAGACATGTGACCTGTGCAGGACTGTCCGTCTCCGGTATATCCTGATTGGCAGGCGCATGAAAATGAGCCAACAGTATTAGTACAGTTCGCATCATCATTGCAATTGTCAGACGCCGCCGCACATTCATCAAGGTCTAAATAAAGAATAGAATTCTAAATCATTGAAGGCAATTATACATTCTTCCTCAACAAGAGAGGTGAGAGATACTTAAAAAAGAAAGGAGTCCGCAGTTACAAGTATACCCAATAAAGAAACGTTTTTTCCGGTTTGTGTATCGCTCTCATTATAATGTAAAGAAATGTTAGCGTTAATTTCCCCAGTGACTTGAGACTAATGGTAAAAAATGGGGTATCTTCATATTGCGGGTCTTGGAGTGCTCCGTTTGGGCTTGTGAAACATTATACATTGCTCCATCATTGAATTAAATACTCCCATATGTGTGTAGTAAGATGTTTTTCTAAACTATGTTTCACTTTGTTGAGTTGCCATGGACATATACATCATAAAGCTGTAAATAAAAACAACTGATTAATAATCATACGAATAAAATTATTTTGGAGTTGGCATTATAAACTTATTTATAGCAATATGATTTATAGGTTTTTAAGGTTCCAGTTAATCCTATGATTTTAGAAGCCAGATATCGGTGAGGATAATGATAAATATCCCATCAATCTCTTTTATGTATAGAAATTGCATAAAGGTGGATGATTTCTAAGTGTCTTCTATTACAGAAAAACTCACTTACACATCAAACTAAAGGAAAAGCGTGTTCGTTGTAATAATTGCTATAAATTGACCGAAATTATGTATGTCATATACGCGAGTACCGATGCAGAAAGTATGACAGAGTGATTACCTTCACAATACGACCCATTTCCAGTATAGCCCGTCTTGCAAGAGCAAACAAATGATCCTTCGTTGTTAGTGCAGTTTGCCTCACTGTGACAGTCTGCCATGTTAGTCGCACACTCGTCAATATCTGAACAAAGAAATGAAGTTCAACATAAATTGACACAAACTTGATCTGGATAAAACCTTCAAAATCTTTAACACAGTTTAGTAGGTAATTAACAATATTCCTCCTGTCCTATACATATGTAATGTACATATTGCAGTGTTGGGATATATCTGTCAAATTTATATTTTGCAAAAGATTCATGGTGTTCAGCAGCGGAATTAGGTACCCGTATTGCAATCAAGTTGGACAAAATAAAAAAGATGAAACCAAGCCGTCTCCCTTTCCTATTCATTGGGATGTATAATATTGATGGTATGTGTTAACTAAAGACATCTACTGGTGAAGATGAGTTTGGTATTTTACATACGTATTGCCGTCATAGTGGACCAAGTCAAAGCTATTGAGGTAATCTTGTCAGAAGGATCGGTTACCTTCACATAGAACTGTGTCAGTTGGTATGGCTAGTCTTCACTCCGCTAACACAACAGCAGCTAAATCTTGAGATGTACTCCATTTCATTGTACTTGATAAAAGGCACTCAAGTACAAATTTTATAATTTGACAATATTTTGACATCATCAGAAATTTGACATGTGTGTTATGTGAAACCAAGGATGTGATCCATCTTCAATACACTCAAGGAATTGCTATATTCAAAAACAGTACCTGAACAGCTGATTCCATTGCCAGAGAATCCCATTTTACAAGAGCAGATGAATGAGCCATTACTGTTAGTGCAATTTGCATTGCTGTCACAATCATCCGTCTGGTCAGCACATTCATCAATATCTGTTGAAGTACAATTCCAATATGAAAATCATATTGTGCTCATTATGGTACATGGCCATAGTGCGATTACTTCATTATTATAAACAACTGGTTTTCCCAGTATGAACGTAAGCAAACAATTTAATAGGTTTTCTACTGATAATTTTCATAAGTTGTAGCAAACAAAACTATAATCTTATTACCAGGTTCACCCACTCTAATCAACAGCCAATGTCAGTAAATGTGGATATAGACTTTGAAAATTAAAGTGGCGGCGTGCGATAATTTGTATCTAATTGGAATCAACTCAAGGTAAGAGCATCGACTTAAGTTAAGGTTATCTATTGATGCATTTACTATAGCAGGAGTATACCAGTTGAGAATGGGAATCGCCCATTGCTAATACAGCAATTGGCATTGACACCGCAATTGTGCATCTCAGCATCGCAGTTGTTACTTAACACATTGAAGAAAAACATTTGCACAATATCATCTTTAATCACATCAAATGAGCATCAATTCATCATTTAGAAATAAAAATATCTTTCCCAACAATTGATCGATCATTGCAATCACAAAATCCAAGAGTGATGTTTACAGTAATAGATTTATCCTTCTAGCCGAGTAGTTTCAGAGATCATATAATCCATTATAGCCAAGATTAAACTGTGTCTGTGGACATTCCTCAACTTATAATTATCACAAATTGAGAATACACAGCCTTGACATTTTTCCGAATACATCGTGCTCATTTGTAAGAAATGTCCCAAAATAATAAGTAATGTAAAAAGTCAGGACCTTCACATGTCACTCCATCCCCAGTGTATCCGGCCATACAAGTGCATGAAAACGAGCCATTTGTGTTTCTGCAATCTGCCTTGCTATCGCAGTTGTGAAGATCCGTCGTACATTCATTGATGTCTGAAACAGCGAAAATAGATTATATCTTGGCACAAATGAAGAGGAGAAATTTTTTCTCGAGTCAAGATATTTCAAAGCAATCTCTTAATTTCCTACAACAAATCAGGAATGGGCGGGTAGTCTATGCAACAGGGTTGTCACAACGTTCCGAATCACAAGTCCATTGAAATTTTATAATTTTGACTCAAGTCATTTTACGCATTTCAAAACTGACTCTAGTCAAGTCGAGTCACCAAAAAATCGCAACTCGATTCCGTATGCACAAAATAATACTGGTTTCTATTTTTCTTGTTATAGGGACAGACAGACAGTTTTATCATTTTTCACCATAACCATTAACAAATATGAGCCTAATCAGCCAAAATAACATGACTTTATAGTTATTGGCATATAGGCTGGACTACAACCAGGCTACCATCCCCCTATCAAACAAAGAGAAGCCCCCTGGGTCATGGCTGTGCTTCAATATCAGATTTGGCTCTCATACACAACAAACAGGCATAGTCAAACCTGAACATGTGAGACCATTCCCTGTAAATCCGACACTACAGGCGCACGAAAAGGACCCAACGCTGTTACTACAGTCAGCATGTTCATTGCAGTCATGTGACTCGTCAACACATTCATCGACATCTGAAACAGAATTATGCAATAACGATAGAAAATGTACGATACTAAAACTCTATAAGATTAAGTCTTTCAAGTTTATTCGTAAAATTCCATCGTTTCAAAACATCACAAGACTGTGATACAATGAAAGATAAGAAGCTGCCGAAACGACTTGGAGTAGTCTTTGAGATCAGACACCTACCTGGCTTAAGACCAAGACTATATGACAAAGGAAAGTCGACGAATGTCAATCATGACCTCACACACTTTAAAAATGCAGATATTTCGAGGATTACCTAAACTTTCAGCCATCTCTAGAATAGGGGTGTGTGAAAAAACGTCACGTACCAGCTGAAGTAATTAAAGTGAAACAATCAAAAGTCATGAGTTAACACAAATTTTATGCTGCATTATTTCGCATTCCCAGAATTATACTTTTAATATATTTCAGCTCGAGGTTCGAAACGGTAGTATTCGCGCATTACAATGCGCTTTTCATCCTGGTAGTACCTGCAAAACCCATTGGTATTGACATAAATTTGAATTTTGTTGCACAGTAGTAATAAGGGTATTATCAAATAAGGGGTCCGGCGAGTGGCATTTGCACCTGCGCCAGCATTGAAGATTTCAAGGTGACTATGCCTTGCTAGACTTGAAACGTCAATGTACCTGAGCATGTAATCCCATTTCCAGTGAAGCCAGTATCGCAAGAGCATGTGTAGGACCCATCATTGTTGGTGCAAGAGGCATTAACATTACAATTGTGGGTCTCACCAGTGCATTCATCAATATCTGCGGAAGTAAATTCGAACCATATATATTGCGAAAATTTAAATATATTTCATGCATCATAAACTTGAAGATATCATAGAATGTAACAACTGAAAACTAGGCATGTGGAGGCGGCTAAGCTCTTGTGGCTTCTGTGCCTCTGAGTTAGAAAGCTTGTGAAAGGCTTATAAAAAAGTAAAATAACCATTGACAGAAATGTTGCTTTTTTAACATAAAACCTGTATTACCAACGATACGGGCCACTTATACGGGCATGCACCGAACAATTAATAGATGAATTTGATTTCTAATATCAACATCAATGTACCTGAACAAGTAGTTCCGTTCCCGGTATAGCCTGTTTTACAAGAACATGAGAATGCTCCTTCGTTGTTGCTACATTCTGCATTGATGTCACAATTGTGCGTCCCAGCAGTGCATTCATCGATGTCTAAATGATACAAATAAACTTGAAAGCATTTACGTCCTTTACTTTGGATGACTGAATTTGAATGATTTCAAATTGTTATTGAGAGTGTACATCAAAATTACAAAAATATCCACAGAATAATTATACCTGGACATTAAAGAAAAACGTTTGTCTCCAGGTTGCCATGACACTTTCTTTCAAGGTTTAAATAGCCTACAAAATAGAATATAATATATGGACTAATGTGAATGACTATGAGAATCCAAGTTTTATTTACTGAGTCACTGTAAAAATGATATGATGTCTAAGATTGGAGGTCACACAAAAGTATCGAATGAAATCGATTCAAACAAAATCGTCAGAAAAAGCAGGAAAATTAACATAATATGTAACGAAACCTGTGCAATTCATCCCATTCCCAGTAAATCCAGACTGGCAGGAGCATGTGTAAGACCCTTCGGTATTATTACAGCTCGCATTCGCATCACAGTCATGTATCTCCGTAGTGCATTCATTGATATCTGCACAAGTAAATTGTTAGAATATCTATTTTGATGTATTAGATTAGGCTTCACCATTCGTTTATAGACCTATAGACGTCAGTTACAATTTGAAATGCCAGCAATAATGTACCTGAGCATGTAGTTCCATTGCCGGTATAACCTGTTTTACATGAACAATTGAATGCACCATCATTATTGCTGCATTCAGCATTGTCATCACAATCATGAAATCCATCAGTACAGTCATCAATATCTGAAAATAGGTTCACAAATGCAACAACTGAGCATATGTTGTACTGATATCTCCATGAAGAAAACCTGTGCAGTTGACACCATTGCCAGTATAGCCAGCCTTGCACGAGCATGAAAAGGATCCATCATTGTTGTTGCAATCGGCATTCATGTGACAATTCTCCACACCGGAAGAGCACTCATTGATGTCTTGGTAAAAATACATTACTGATCAATTTTTCTAATTGCTTTCTAATGAGGAATAGTGAGCAATTCAACTGAGAAACCAAATCATATTTCCTAGTTGATTCTCTATGAGCTATAGCATGATTGAATATCTTTTCACTGGAAAAAGCTCAAAACTCCAAAAGTTCTACTAAAATGGTGATCCAAATGTAGTAGCAAGTTTAAAGTGGGATGCACATCTTGAAAACAGCCTTTAACATATTACCTGTGCAATTGGTTCCATCTCCAGTGTATCCACTGCTGCATGTGCATGAGTATGAACCGTTGCTGTTAGTACAGTTAGCACTGCTTGAGCAATCATGGGTCCCAGTCGTACAATCATCAATATCTGGATTAAAAAACATGAAAATTTCCCATGAAATACCAAGCACACTGGTTTATTTTCACATTTTGGGATAATTCAACGATGAATGAATGCTTGATTAACGATCAGTTACCGGGCCATTCATTTTAGGATTCTATTTCGAAATGGAGCCATAGTGGTAGTTTGATAAGCGGACATGACAAATTTGACATCAAAAAACTACTAAAAGAAACATGTTCAAGGTTCAGAATCAAGAATTTCAACATCTCCTGTAAGTACAAAGTAAAAATAACACTGGCATAAACCTGTAGGCCCAATCGAATTCCGCAAATCCCTGGTGACCGTGATGAAGTACGGTACATTTCATATATAATAGATCATCCAGTAAGATGAGTATGCTTCGTTTTTTTCTATTGGAGAGGTGTATTTTAATGCGAACATGTTTTAAATAACTGTATGTAACAATTGTGCTGAGTAAATTCTCTACTTTTATCATGCAAACTATGTTAGGATATTTGAGACTCATCAAATTGACACTGTATTTGGCTGCCAAAATGTTATTAAGGAATGACTGAAATGATGTAATTGTGAAAACTTCTTCTAGTAAACCAATATGACAGCATTGAAATTGTAGTACAATTGTGATTTCAACCTCCAGATAAATAAGTTATTGCGATAGATCACCATCATGCTGAAATTGTCTACAACTGCCGCCTGAGTAATTAGGAAAATTTAATTATATTATATTCTTTGTAGGTAACCTTCGCATGACGTCCCATCACCAGAATATCCGGCCTTACAAGTACACACGAATGACCCGTTGATGTTTTCACAGTCAGCATTATCATGACAGTTTGATGTCCCAGTGGCGCACTCATTGATATCTGAAATGATTGTGTAATATATTATATTTTATGCATCAACACATGCATAGAGGCCTACAATGAGCTAGGATGAAATTATTAGCAAGTGCAAATATCATCCAATTGCATCGCCCACTTATCAAACTCAACATATCAACATGGGCTGGATAATAAACGCATTTTTTCAATCTACTCGGAGTTGTTTCGCGGGCCGGATGATATCGTCTGGCGGGCCGAATGCACCCCATGGGCCGTATGTTTGACACATCTGTTCTAATCATTATGTTTGAGTGTTAGTGGAAATCAGTAAAGCATGTTGAAGTCTGTTTGCAAACATTGGATGTCATTCACTTAGGCGATGCCTCTCTTTAGTCTTTTCATCCCAATCACTAATCAGTAGGGCGATTTTTTCTACATGTCAAAATAAGACAAAATTTTGTCAAACTTGTAGCGATGGGTCATATAATTGTCAATACTGTTTAAAAAGTTAAAATAACTTTGCAACCTTCATTTCATTTTATTGTAGATGTTTTCACTGTCGGTGAACTTATCATTTGACATTTTTCAGCTTGTAGCCTACATTATAGGCTTAACATTGTAAACGGCCCATTGCCTGCTCATTGTGAATCATAAATGATCAAATGAAACAAATAGGTTGACATGGTGTTATGCTCGACATATCGCAATATCCTAACTGAAGCAAAACGGCAAAGGCATTGGTTCTTGTATCAGGAAGCGCATTATGAAAAATTGTGATGTAGACAACATTGTCAGAATGAAGCAACACGGTGTGTTGCCAACTAACAACTGCTGCTTTCTCCATTCTTGGCAAGCTACTTAGTTATGACAGACACTTTCTATGCGAGAATGTGGGGAAGTTTCGTTGTACTACAACAAATTTCAATTATTTCCGCCATAATGCGTGATGTAACTACTGGAATTCTTCATAGGTCCAGATTTCGATTGTCAGTTTTGTAGTCAAAAAAGTTTTTTCAGGCCAAACTACTTCGTAAGGACAGACAGTTTCCACCAGAAATGAAGATAAGTAGTACAATTCCTACATTATGTGTGAAAACACCTAATTTGCATGCATGAGGTCAAAATTTTGTCAAAATCAAGTTTTTTAGGGGAAAAATGTCAAAATTTTAATTTTTTAGTTCAAAATTTTTCGTTTTTACGTAAAAAAAATCGCCCTACTAATCAGCATACACTCAACGGCATTGTCTTCAAGCCATCGAATGATAGGAGCCAAAGCACGCTAGGCCCGAGACTCGATTGTAAGTTCAGCAATGATATCTTTCCTACCAGGCCCGTTGCAGATGCGATTGAGTAGGCAGCGATGATATCGTGCGTACCGGGCCAATGCAGATGTGATTGTGCAGGCAAGCGATGGTACAGTGCGCACTGGGCCTATTGCATATGCGCTTCTTCAAGGCAGAGGAACCAGGTTTGCTGGAGACACGATAAACAGGCCAGCGACAATTACCTAGTGCGTGGCAATCAATGACCGAGTTTCGCAACAATATTAACGGGAGATCGCGTTACGTTGTGCACAGACGAATCTCGCAACACGATTCTAGCTAATTGGCCACACGCAACACTGATAATAAGACTCATTGGATTGAAACTGAATATAAGCGTTAGAATGATCATATTAAAAGGACGGGTTTTGCGTTTCAATAGGGCGGTTCGACCCTTGAACCCCCCTGGCTATGCCCCTGCCTACAGACGCCATTTAAAATTTGAAATGCCATACTGAACCTGCGCATGTAGTTCCATTGCCGGTATAACCTATTTTACAGGTACAATTGAATGCGCCATCATTATTGCTGCATTCGGCATTGTCATCACAATTATGCAATCCATCGGTACAGTCATCAATATCTGAAAATAGGTTCACTCATGCACGAACTGAGCATATATTGTACTGATATATCCATGAAGAAAACCTGTGCAGTTGACACCATTGCCGGTAAAGCCGGCCTTGCACGAGCATGAAAAGGATCCATCATTGTTGTTGCAATCGGCGTTCATGTGACAATTATCCACATCAGAAGAGCACTCATTGATGTCTTTGCAAAAATAAATTACCGATCAATTTCTCAAATAGTTTCATAATGTGGAATAGCGAGCAATTTAACTGAGAATAAGCTCAAAATTCCAATAGTTTTTGCTAAAATCGTCATTTAAAGTGGGTTGACCATCTTGAAAACAGCCTTACCTGTGCAATTGGTTCCATCTCCAGTGTATCCACTGTTGCAGGTACATGAGTATGAACCGTTGTTGTTAGTGCAGTTAGCACTGCTTGAGCAATTATGGGTCCCAGTCGCACAATCATCAATATCTGGATTGACAAGCATGAAAATTTCTTGTGAAATACAAGCACACCAGTGGATTTTCAAATTTTGGCGTTATTCAACGATGAATGAATGCTTGATTAACAATCAGTTACCGGGCCATACATTTTAGGATTCCATTTCGAAATGGAGCAATGGTTGTAGTTCAATTAGAGTGCAGGACAAAATTTACATCAAAATATCTAATAAAGAAGATTTTACCATCTTCTGTGAGTACAGATTAACAAGGATACTTGTATGAACCTGTAGGCTTATCCATTCACATCTTAATCAATGGCAACGGTGATGCAGAATAATCCATCATCCAGTAAAATGAGTATGCTTCTCTTTTTCTATTGGAGATGTGTATAACAATTGTGATGAACAAATTCTCTTCTTTTAGCCTACAAGCTATGTTCGGATATTTGAGACTCATCAAATTTACATTTTATTTGGTTGCCAAAATGTTATTAAGGAATGACAGAAAAATGTAATTGTGCCGACTTCTAGTAAACATATATGACAGCTTTTGGATTTTGGTACAGTTGTGGTTTCAACCTCTCGAAAAATAAGTTATTGCGATAGATCACAGTGATGCTGAACTTGTCTACAGCTGCTACCTGAGTAAATGGAAAAATTTAAATATATTCATTCTTTGTAGGTAACCTTCGCATGATGTCCCATCGCCAGAGTATCCGGTCTTACAATTGCACACGAATGACCCGTTGATGTTTTCACAGTCAGCATTATCATGACAGTTTGATGTCCCAGTTGCACACTCATCGATATCTGAAATGATTATGCATTGAAAATTATACTGTGTACATCAATACATGCATAAATGTACACAATAAGTTTGGATGAAGTTATTACGGCTGGTTCGAGTACTCGAATCTGAATCGAGTATTAATTTTAATGATTCAAGTCGAGTAGTAAAAGACGATTTTCTGGAGTACTAAAATTATACGCTCCTCGCAACTGACAGTTAATTTGCTAACGAGAATTATAGTTTTGATACTATTTTACAGAGGGAGCCTTGAAACCTTGATTGGGCGTGTCGCAGCATCCGAGACATAGTACAAAGCTGCGAACGTTACTGGAAATAACACATTTCCGAAGTCATGATCAACCCACAACATTGTCAAGAAGTGCAATGAAATCGGTATGGTCGAAAATATACCAAAGTATCTCTATTGTAACGGATACAAGGCATTATGTCCTTTGTGAGGGCCTAAAAGGTGCATGTTTAAACTTTGACATAGTACATTCTGTTGTGACGTCATAATGAGTGATACTCGAATACTCGACTCGACTCGAAGCATAATACGTGATTCAGAATCGAATCACTCAGGTACTCGATTTTGCCCAGCCCTAGTTATTAGCAAGTTCAAATATCATCCGATTACATCAGTAGTTCTCAAACCCTTCTGACTCATCGCGCCCTTATCAAGCTCAACATATCTTTATTACACCCCTAAAGACTAATATGTCATCAATAAGGTTTTCCTTCTACTTTCTGTAGTATTCAAGTAGGTTGTATCCACTAGGAGTTGTGGTTGTAGACTACTTCTACTTCAATACTTTTTCGCCCCAAATCTTAGTGGACGACATAGGCCACTTTGAGAAGCACTAAATCACATCACGGTGTTATTCCGTGATAGATTTGCTAGTCATTGCCATAATAATACCATAGTGTCCTATATGGTGTCGACACAGGCAAATTTCACGCCTCAATGAAATTGTATCACGTCACAATTTCCATTTGGCTACAGGCAATTTGACGGTCATTTTTTACCGGCTTGCCGAGCATTAAAATTGGTAAAACGGGTATCAATCGAAAGCTGGCTCTGCACTGATTAGGAAAATATAAATTTTATTCCGATTGTGGCCCTGGAACTCCCACAATCAGCCTCGAATTTCTCATTGTTATGGAGATTCGCATTGGGACGCAACAATGCCGAACAATGCTGTCTGGCTCTTTTTCTCTTGAGCTACTCTCTCGTTTCGACAGACAGCATTGTTGCGTCCCAATGCCAATCTCCATAACAAAGAAAAATTCGAGGCTGATTGTGGGAGTTCCAGGGCCACGAGCGGAATAAAATTTATATTATGATAATACTGTACTGCGCAATTAACAGAGTCCGAATTTTTATATTGATTACACCTATATGTAGGCGTTTACAATCTCAAAAATGGCAACCTTTGAAGGACTTGTGATGTTAAATGCAATTAACATATATTATATTATATGTTTATTCATAAATTATCAATTACCTTGGGAAAGAAATCCAATAACCACTGGCGTGAGTACAATAACTTCCAATATTATCGACACATAGTAACATTTCCAACTAGTTTATCTAACCTAACATTCTCTTTGATAGTAATAAACCAACCTTCACATGATGTCCCATTACCAGAGAAGCCTGTATTACATGTACAGACGTACGAATCAGCGGTATCATTACATGAAGCGTCCGGGTCGCAATTATGAGTTTCCAACTCACATTCATCACTGAGACCTATTAGTGGGAATACATTAAAAATCATGCATGCACAATAATATAGAATGTTTACTGAAGAATAAAATTCTACAGGGAATATATACGGCTGGCCACACCACCATGATCAATATTATGCAATCTCAATTGACTGAGAAAAAGGTTTTTTAACTTCATTCCTGGTTAATCCGCTTTAGAAAATGAAGCAATTATGAAAAAAGGTATAATACAGACCATATACATACCTACTCTCTTGAAGCTCAATTATTATAGATGCTCCTATATGGAATCACAATAAATAGGGGATAGTTATCATGACAATTATGAATATTCTTGGAATACTATATTATATTGGATCTACCTACACATCAATTTTCATTCATCTTTTCTTATCAAACCTCAACAATCAACATAGTTAACAGAGTGTAGTGAAGCAGTCCGCTGATTTTTCATCGTAATAGATGTATCTGATTCTTCCTCGTGGCATATGTAATATAGGAAAAAGTATCAAATACTAAGAGGAAATGTGGGTGCCACTTGTCAGTAATATTGTTCTTGTGATTCGATCTATCGTTCGCATACCTAGCTATTCTGCAAAACGTAACCAGCTACAGATGTGTGTGTATTTAGAAATGGCCATGAGTGTTCCTGAACCAAAATAATTTTCTAATCCCGCTTGTGTCCTTATTTAGAAATCACGTTATACAATATATATACTCATTACTCATACTAAATGCGGAATTTATGACCGTGACATACAAACAGAATTTTCTCGTACATCATACTGAAACAAAGCAAATATTTCATAGCCTGTAAACTCACTACTTGAAGATGCAGAAATCAAAGGACTTGCAGTTGTTACAGCAGATCTTGCAGTATTCCCATGAGATGTACTATCTGATGTGGTATGTTGATAATTATCAACTTCGGTTTTCGGAGTAGTAACATTGTTGTCCAAGATCCGAATGGCATTCAAGTCATCGGTAACAGAATTTGCAGCCGGGGTGGATGCAAACAAGCTTGTAAAATTCGATTTCTCACTGTTTCCCGTGGTAATTAATTGCATGTTACCTTCTGTGGTAGAAGCGATCCCACTATTAGCATTTACCGGTGAAATTGAGGCCTCGTTAGTACTTGATTCTCTTGATACATAGGGGGAATTTGTATCAGGATAGCTAGAGGAATTTTGGACGTTTGGCGTGGTTTCATCAGATCCAGTAACAGAATCATAAAGAGGACTATCACTTGATACCGCACCTTCAGATGCTGTCGTACTGATTATGGTGGCAATATTTACCTCACTTCCCAGGTTTCTAACAGTAGTCAGGTCTGTGGTCCTCTCATCAGGAAGTCCGAATTGACCAGCGGCCTCAGTTGTAGAGCTGCCTAAAGTTGCTATGGCAAGTGAGCTTGGTGACGTACTTGCAACGGTCGTGGCATCTGTGCGCTTTTCTGCGGGGACAGTAGTTTCGACTGCATCATAAGCGTCTGTGGTCGTTAAAGAATGGTCAGCACCAGAATCAGTGACACTGCCAGCAATTGTGGACTTATCATTATCATCTATTGCATTTTCGTAAGTTGTTGCTGATGTAGCAGTATTTCGAACGTCTGCTGAGGTTTCATAATTATCAGTGCTTGTATCTACCACACCACTGGTCTCTGTGGATTTTCCATCAGTTGTTAGATCATAATTCCCCAGAACTTCAGAAGAGCTGGTTGATCTCACAGTGTTTGAAACTTTTGTAGTGGTTTCATAATGATCAGTATTGGAATCTGTTACTCCCGCGTCTGTTGTGGAAGTGTAATTATTTGCAACATTGGGAGCATTTCCGGCAAAAGTTGTTGGTGAACTATTGCTTGCAACATCGGATGTGGTTTCATAATCTTTGGTACTGGGATCTGTTACATTTCCTGAAGGCATTATAGATGAAACATAGTTTGAAACGTCAGTTGTGGTTTCATAATCATCAGTACTGGGACCGGTCACACTTACATCAGTAGTGGACGTATCATTATTCAGAATATTCCTTGCATTTGCTGAAGGGGTGGTTGATGTAACATTGCTTGCAACGTCAGTTGTGGTTCCATATTCATCCGTACTGAGATCTGTAACATTTTTCGAAGGTGTTGTAGATGTAACACTGCTGGCAATGTCTCTTGTGGTTCCATATTCGTCCGTACGGAGATCTGTGACATTTGCTGAAGGGGTAGTGGATGTAACATTGCTGGCAACCTCGGTGGTGGTTCTATAATCACCAGTACTGGGATCTGTAACATATTCCGAGGGGGAAGTAGTTGTAACATTGTTTGCAAGGTCAGTTGTGGTTTCATATTCAGCAGTACTTGGATCTGTTACACCATCATCAGTAGTGGACGTATCATTGTTCAGAATATTTCTTGCATTTGCTGAAGGGATGGTTGATGTAACATTGCTTGCAACGTCAGTTGTGGGTTCATACTCAACAGTACTGAGATCTGTGACGTTTTCGTAAGGGGTTGTAGATGTAACATTGCTTGCAACCTCCGTGGTGGTTCCGTAATCATCAGTATTGGGATCTGTAACATTTTCGGAGGGGGTTGTAGATGTAACATTGCTCGCAAGATCAGTTGTGGTTTCATACTCACCAGTATTAGGATCTGTAACATTTGCTGAAGCAGTTGCAGATGTTACATTGCTTGCAACCTCGGTGGTGGTTCCATAATCATCAGTATTGCGATCTGTAACATTTTCGGAGGGGGTTGTAGATGCTACATTGCTTGCAACATTAGATGTGGTTGCATACTCATCAGCACTGGGATCGGTAACATTTGCTGAAAGGGTTGTAGATATAACATTACTGGGATCTGTCACACTTTCATCAGTTGTGGAGGTATCATTATTCAGAATATTCCTTGCATTTCCAGAAGACGCTGTTGAAGTTACATTTCTGGCAACATCAGTTGTGGTCCCATATTCATCCGTACTGAGATCTATAGCATTTTCTGAAGGGGTTGTAGATGTAACATTGCTTGCAACCTCGGTCGTGGTTCCATAATCATCAGTACTGGGAGCTGTAACACTTGCCGAAGGGGTTGTAGATGTATCATTGCTCACATAGTCAGCTGTGGTTTCATATTCAGCAGTACTTTGATCTGTCACACTTTCATCAGTGGTAGATGTATCATTATTCGGAACATTCCTTGCATTTCCAGAAGAGGCTGTAGACGTAACATTGCTTGCAAGGTCAGTTGTGGTTTCATATTCAGCAGTACTGAGATCTGTGATATTTTCGGAGGAGATTGTAGATGTAACATTGCTTGCAAGGTCAGTTGTGGTTTCATATTCAGCAGTACTGAGATCTGTGATATTTTCGGAGGAGGTTGTAGATGTAACATTGCTTGCAACTTCGGTCGTGGTTCCATAATCATCAGTTCTGCGATCTGTAACATTTTCGATGGGGGTTGTCGATGTAACATTGCGTGCAACTTCGGTCGTGGTTCCATAATCATCAGTACTGGGATCTGTAACATTTTCGATGGGGGTTCTCGATGTAACATTGCTTGCAACAGTAGTTGTGGTTTCATACTCATCAGTACTTGGATCTGTAACACTTGCCGAAGGGGTTGTAGATGTATCATTGCTCGCATAGTCAGCTGTGGTTTCATATTCAGCAGTACTTTGATCTGTCACACTTTCATCAGTGGTAGATGTATCATTATTCGGTACATTCCTTGCATTTCCAGAAGAGGCTGTAGACGTAACATTGCTTGCAAGGTCAGTTGTGGTTTCATATTCAGCAGTACTGAGATCTGTGATATTTTCGGAGGAGGTTGTAGATGTAACATTGCTTGCAACTTCGGTCGTGGTTCCATAATCATCAGTACTGCGATCTGTAACATTTTCGATGGGGGTTGTCGATGTAACATTGCGTGCAACTTCGGTCGTGGTTCCATAATCATCAGTACTGGGATCTGTAACATTTTCGATGGGGGTTCTCGATGTAACATTGCTTGCAACAGTAGTTGTGGTTTCATACTCATCAGTACTTGGATCTGTAACACTTGCCGAAGGGGTTGTAGATGTATCATTGCTCGCATAGTCAGCTGTGGTTTCATATTCAGCAGTACTTTGATCTGTCACACTTTCATCAGTGGTAGATGTATCATTATTCGGTACATTCCTTGCATTTCCAGAAGAGGCTGTAGACGTAACATTGCTTGCAAGGTCAGTTGTGGTTTCATATTCAGCAGTACTGAGATCTGTGATATTTTCGGAGGAGATTGTAGATGTAACATTGCTTGCAAGGTCAGATGTGGTTTCATATTCAGTAGTACTGAGATCTGTGATATTTTCGGAGGGGGTTGTAGATGTAACATTGCTTGCAACCTCGGTTGTGGTTTCAAAATCATCAGTAGGATCTGTAACATTTTCGGAGGGGGTTGTAGATGTAACATTGCTTCCAAGGTCAGTTGTGGTTTCATATTCAGCAGTACTTGGATCTGTCACACTTTCATCAGTGGTGGACGCATCATTATTCACAATATTTCTTGCATTATCTGAAGGTGTGGTTGATGTAACATTGTTTGCAGCGTCAGTTGGGGTTTCATATTCAGCAGTACTGAGATCCGTAACATTTTCCGAGGGGGTTGTAGATGTAGCATTGCTTGCAACCTCGGTTGTGGTTCCAAAATCATCAGTAGGATATGTAACATTTTCGGAGGGGGTTGTAGATGTAACATTGGTTGCAAGGTCAGTTGTGGTTTCATATTCAGCAGTACTGAGATCTGTGATATTTTCGGAGGAGGTTGTAGATGTAACATTGCTTGCAACTTCGGTCGTGGTTCCATAATCATCAGTACTGCGATCTGTAACATTTTCGATGGGGGTTGTCGATGTAACATTGCGTGCAACTTCGGTCGTGGTTCCATAATCATCAGTACTGGGATCTGTAACATTTTCGATGGGGGTTCTCGATGTAACATTGCTTGCAACAGTAGTTGTGGTTTCATACTCATCAGTACTTGGATCTGTAACACTTGCCGAAGGGGTTGTAGATGTATCATTGCTCGCATAGTCAGCTGTGGTTTCATATTCAGCAGTACTTTGATCTGTCACACTTTCATCAGTGGTAGATGTATCATTATTCGGTACATTCCTTGCATTTCCAGAAGAGGCTGTAGACGTAACATTGCTTGCAAGGTCAGTTGTGGTTTCATATTCAGCAGTACTGAGATCTGTGATATTTTCGGAGGAGGTTGTAGATGTAACATTGCTTGCAACTTCGGTCGTGGTTCCATAATCATCAGTACTGGGATCTGTAACATTTTCGATGGGGGTTGTCGATGTAACATTGCTTGCAACATCGGCTGTGGTTTCATACTCATCAGTACTGAGATCTGTGATATTTTCGGAGGGGGTTGTAGATGTAACATTGCTTGCAAGGTCAGTTGTGGTTTCATATTCAGCAGTACTTGGATCTGCCACACTTTCATCAGTGGTGGACGTATCATTATTCAGAATATTTCTTGCATTTGCTGAAGGAGTGGTTGATGTAGCATTGTTCGCAACGTCAGTTGTGGTTTCATATTCAGCAGTACTGAGACCCGTAACATTTTCCGAGGGGGTTGTAGATGTAACATTGCTTGCAACCTCGGTTGTGGTTCGAAAATCATCTGTAGGATCTGTAACATTTTCGGAGGGGGTTGCAGATGTAGCATTGCTTGCAACAGCAGTTGTGGTTTCATACTCATTAGTGCTGGGATCTGTAACATTTGCTGGAGGCATTGTGGAGGTAACATTGTTTGCAACCTCGATTGTAGTTCCAAAATCATCAGCACTTGAGTCTGTAACATTTTCGGTGGGAGTAGTAGATGTAACATTGCTTGGAGCCTCGGTTGTGGTTCCATAATCTTCAGTACTGAGATCTGTAACATTTTCGGACGGGATTGTTGATGTAACATTGCTTGCGACCTCGGTTGAGGTTCCATAATCATCAGTACTGGGATCTGTCACAATTCCCGAGGAGGTTGCAGATGTTGCATTGCTCGCAACCTCAGTCGTAGATTCATAACCATCAGTGCTAGGATCTGTCACACCTTCAGCTGTAGTGTAAAAGTCATTTTCTCCTGTTGATTGAATTGTAGAGACGGGTTCTGTCGTAACTATATCATCGGTTGACGTTTCTGTGTATCAACAATAATAACATTTCAATGTCATGTCTCATGCTTGGATAGGCATGCGCAATTTTGAATTCTAATGGTCAAACCAAACTAAATATTGGGGCCTATTTAAAACTATTGGCTCCCACCATGCTCATAATACAATATTGAAGGCAACAATAGCACATGCAGAGTTGGCATCATTTTGTGCACATCAAGCGCTGCGCTGACTGTTTTTAGTTGTAAAATATCTTTGTCCAATAAAAATGATACCCACTTGCAGGAAAAGATGCGTCCAGCACGTAATCAGGCGTGAATGTGGTTTAGAAATATTTTGTTGCATGTCAACATAATCACTCTGCCCTGAAACAGGCACCTTTATTATCTGCATGATATCGGTGCGTCAAATATTCGTTGACGAATTCCCACAAGCATCAAATTGTCCGATGTATCGTCAGTAAAGAGAAGTATATTTTACTGAGTCGTATAGAAATATTAAATACGCCCTGCTTTCCTTTTATGTCAGTTACGCTAATTTTTCTTGCGTACCTCGGTTTGATATATTAGCAAGCAACAGGGCTTGCTTCGAGTGCATACATATAAGCGCATATGACTTTTGGTACAGCCTTACCAGTCCGGGTACGGATGGTCCAGTATATATTAGGGAGTATGGTGTTACCTATTTTAACCTTTCAACCTTTCCTACAAGATATAGAAATACACCACAAAGAAAAAAACGATGCTAGTACAAGCTACTGGCATTTCGAAGATATTTGGCGAGAATCGTTGCGCAACCACAGGGTCAGGGAAGCATGCGACCAGGGTTGTAACCAAGTCACAAGGCTCCGAGTCACAAGTCAATCTCACTTTTATAGTTTTGACTCGAGTCAAGTCGAGTCATTTTCAATTCACCACCGAGTCAAGTCCAAGTCCAAGTCATGGTATCATGACTCGAGTCCGAGTCCAAGTCATAGTGTAGACTGCTCAGTTTTCAGTTAAGGTCTTGTTAAACCCACTTTTATAACTGTGTTTGGTGATATCAAATGGTTCACATTATAAGATACTAAATTTCCCTCACTTTTAGCAGTTTCTGGTCGCATTTTCAAATACTAGTAGGCTACCAATAGACGAAAGACCAATAGGGTGGCTGCGTTACTATTCTGTGAAATTACAATGAAATTTCGGTCTTGACCGTCTGAGTCTCGAGTCATATGACTTGGTTCGAGTCATGCGCAATGCAGGGCTGTAATGACTCGAGTCAGACTCGAGTCACGATTTTCGGATGACTCGACTCGACTCGAGTCATTTTCTCAAAATACGGAAATGACTCGACTCGAGTCAATCTGTGTATTGACTCGACTTGGACTCGAGTCATTGCGCATGACTCGAAGCAAGTCATTGACTCGAGATTGAGACGGCGAAGACCGACATTTCATTGTAATTTCGAAGCCAACACACTATTGGGAATTCGTTTGTTGGTACTATGGTGCTTGAAAATGCGACCAGAAACTGCTAAAAGTGAGGAAAATTGATATATTATAAATGCGAACTATTCAATATCACCAAACATAGTTAAAAAAGTGGGTGTAGGAAGACTTTACCTGGAAACTTAGCAGTCAACACAATGACTTGGATTCGGACTCGAGTCATAATACCATGACTCGGACTCGATCCTCTGTTCGCTGACTTGGACTCGGACTTGACTCGGAGGGAATTGAAAATGACTCGACTTGACTGTCATGTTATCCACACTATGCTTAGCGCAACAGGATATTTCAATCGTTTCCAGTTGCAATGGATATTGCGCAAAGGAACCGCCCGATTAAAAGGCGCAAGTTACATAATGAAATCAATTGCCGCAAGTTTCGCCAGTCGTACGACTACGTCTTAAGTGTCGTGCGATCAATTGACGCAGTGCGCTTTTAAGACGGAAGAATACGAATGCAACATTTAGGCATCCATCGGATCCTAGCTCTCATGCACGATTTGAAAAAAAATGTTTACCAATCTTTCGCCACAAGACATCATTGATTTCAATGTCGACTACATAACATTACAGAGTGCTGAACGCTTTTCGTATGCCTGCATTCATTTGCATTCTGCGATCCTTGCGCCGGAAAATTCGTCTGTGATAGTGGTGATAATGAAATATATAGGTTTCGGAACTTGGTGATCGCAAACTTATTCTTCCTTGACACGCTCGACTTTCGACTGTCAATTACAATTTTCGCCACAATGGGTCCTAAAACATGGATTGTCCAACATGCGGCACAATATATTACGAAACTATCGACGTCATGTGGAATGAGTAGAACATCGGTCACGTGATTGGTTGTAAAGATCGACTGACACGCGCCCTCTCTCTTCTCGGCCTGTGCTGATTGTGAAATTCACAAATTATATCTGGAATGTATCGTTTTGATCGTATCGAAATTTTGTGTCGGAAAGTAATTTGAGTCTAGCTAGTCTATGTTAGATGGGTCTGCGCCGTAAGGGTTCGGTATACTCTTTTCGGCAAATACACGTATTCGTCGATACTCCATAGCCATGTTGCAGAACCTAAAATACTACAATTAGGGTACGAAATTCGCGGAGACCGAGAATCTACTACATTCTACGCTACACAGACAGTATGCCGTTTTCGTTACCGCCCCTTGAAGTGTTTCCAGTTGCGCCTCTGTGTATGGCCGCTGATCAGGTGTTTGTAGGTTTGTTATTGGTATTCATGGTGTTTGTCGACTACAATGGTCATGGTTATTTACGCCAGGCAGATTTTCTTGATTTAGATTCCGTAGCTGCCGACTTGTAGCACGACCCACTTCTAGCCTACTTGATACCTAGAAAAATAGAATGGGTCTGCTTAGCTGACCACTTCAGGTCGGCTAGATTGCGCTTCGATTGAATTACGTTCTTGTATAGTGAATCCTCCACTACAGCTTTATGTGTCAATTAATGTCTATTGGTGGTGTGGCCAAATTCCGGAGTTACAACTAATGGTTTAGCCAGATAGCCACTACTTATCAGGAGCAGTTCAAGAATTCTCACCGTCGCATATCGTACCATTCCCCGTATACCCGGCATTACAAACGCATACATTGCTGCCATTTTGCGCCGTGGTACAGTTCGCATTCACATCACATTCGTCGCATTCGTCATCATCATCTATTGAGCCGAAGCCTTATACGGAAATGACAAAAGGATCAACAACGATCAAAATATATGTTACTTTGCCGACACCCTTAGACAGTGGAATCATAGTGTCCTATATGGTGTGGACACAAGCAAATCTCAGGGCTCAGTGAAATTGGTCTACGTCATACTTTCCATTTGGCTAAAGGCAATTTGACGGTAATTTGTGACGGGCGCGAAATTTGATAAAACGTGTAACTATCGAAAGCTACCGCGGTACTGATTGCTATAATAGAAATTTTATTCTGCTCGTGGTCCTGGAACTCCCCCAAATCAGCCTCGAATGTTGCATTGTAACAGAGTTTGGCATTGGTTGCGTCACAATACCAAATTCCGTTACAATGCAACATTAGAGGCTGATTTTGAGGGGTTCCAGGACGACGAGCAGAATAAAATTTATATTTTCGCAATCAGTACCGCTGTAGCTTTCGATTGATTCCCGTTTTATCAAATTTCGCGCTCGGCAAGCCGGCCAAAAATTAACGTCAAATTGTCTTTAGTCAAATGGCAAGTGTGACGTAGACCAATTTCACTGAGTCGTGAGATTTGCTTATGTCCACACCATATAGGACGCTATGGTGGAAGAGCGCAAACTCGTTTTCATTTGTCAAAAGACGCTGGTCACTGAACACTGCGTATTAGTCACTATAACTGCATATCATCACCGACAGCTATATACTTATATTACAACACGTAACCAGAGGTGGTCGGTAACGAAGTACTTCTACTTTTTGAAGTACTTGAAGTAGATTTTGCCAACTCACACTACTTTTTAAGTAGTTATGATTGTAGGCTACTTCTACTTCTACTTGACAGTTTTCAGTTTTGCAGGCAAAAATAAGCGTAGAATACCTACTTACTTACTTACTAGTAAACCACCACTCCTACTTCTACTTGAGTAGAAATTTCGGCGTTACTTCTACTTCTACTTGAGTAGCGACGGTGACTACTTTGACCACCTCTGCACGTAACACGCTACTCCAATTTTATATCGACCTGGCCACCGAAATATATACTGATGCAGTATGTACTAACTGCACGTAACACTACATTGCTACCACACGAGCAAATGCTACAATGTCGCATGTCCTGTGACACTGTTAGTCACGGACGATTATAACCTGAAATCTGCATAGTATAGCCTTTTCTTCTGAACGAAGTTGACTATTCTACATATTACGTCGTATTACACATGAGCCGTTTGGTCAATAATGATCTGACTTAAGATATGCAATTAGGAGGACCATCTATCTATACATCAATAATGTGGACCAGTGAATCAATAGCTCTTATTAAATTTTGATGGTATTTGGCTGCCATGTTGTGAGACACGATGTCACGTTGAAATGAGACTGCAGTGGTTGGACTACTCAAGAGTTTTTGGCTGTCCTAAATTTTAATAAAATGAATGAAATTGGTATCACTAATTACCTGTTCAACTTGAAATATCTTCCATTTTGTCACTTTCGGTCTCATTGGACACCCTGTACTCGTCTGATATAATGCAACAGAGTGAACCGCGCACTTTCAAATTAAGATTTTCGCTCACTGATACCATTAAAACTCTGTAGGCTAATTTTTGCAAGTATCTAACTGCGCTACTTGTTTGTGGCAAAGGGCATTGCTCTCCTTATGCGCTACGTATCAGTATTAGCCCATTAGGCTACTCATGCGCTATAACCTTTA
The DNA here is from genome assembly GCF_051294905.1 of Botryllus schlosseri. Taxonomy (NCBI): domain Eukaryota; kingdom Metazoa; phylum Chordata; class Ascidiacea; order Stolidobranchia; family Styelidae; genus Botryllus; species Botryllus schlosseri. The sequence goes on from NC_137239.1 coordinate 20,926,092, forward strand.
ACTTGGCCGTAACTAAACATGGTGTTTCCCGCTGCTCTCCTCCCTGTGCTGCCTCAGCGAGGATATTCGCAAATCACAATCTACACATCGGCTAGGATTTCAAACTCATTTGCTGTTTCGTACCGGTTATCTGCCTCCACACACTTGTGTGCAAGTAGACCAGACTAATTATAGCTAAAAGAGAAGTATCTAATAGACTTCAACGGAATAGGGAATATTTTGGAAATATAAAATTCTTACTGGTGCAATTTTCTCCGTTTCCAGTGAATCCCTCGTCGCAAACGCAAGTACTATTTGTACAGGTGGCGTTTACATGACAAACTGCCGGCAAACAGTCTGTCAAATCAGGCACAAGGGTTTATGATTTTACAACTGATCGTGTTCAGTGTTCACATGTTCACGCTGACGAATGCTGTCTCGCTGTCTTAATTCAAAACGACAGGAGTATGTATGTTATGAGTTACATTTCGTACCAATAACTTTACGTCCAGCATCTATTTCATTATGGAATAATGCAAATGACATGATATCCTACCTTCACCACCGTCGCGCGCTGTAAAGAAACAATTGCTATTGTCACGAAAAATCCATTATGATCTGTTCAATTACATTATACAAATCAATGATTGTGCCATGCGAATTGTTAGTATGGTTTATTGGACATTGTCAGTTAGATTTTACTGCTTACCATACATAAAATTCAACACGATCCTCGTGCTATACATATTGTCTTATTAATCAAATTATTTCCACACTCAACTGTTAGTCACTCGACACCAATACAGGATTACCCAGACACTGTAGACATCTCTGTGGCTGCTAAGCTTATCTGATAACTAGGGCAAGTTTTTGCAACTTTTGCAACTTTTTTTACAGATTCCGGCAGCTTCCTAAATACTCGTAAGATATGTAGAATGCTGTTTTAAGCTGTTTGAAGGAATCTTATAGTGCAACTTTTTGCAACTTTTGTCCATTTTTTCCATGCAACTTTTTGCAACATTTTGCAACTTTCTCGATTTTTCATGAAAGTATTTTCGATTTTGTTGAAATACACGGCCAAATTCGACTGAAACACCGTAAATCAACACCGAAGTAACGCTTTTACGGGTATTTCGGGAGCTGAGCCGGAAAATTGACCTTTTTTTTAGTCAATCTGGGAAGTTGACCTTTTTTTTTCAGTCAACCGAGCAATATTGTGGTCAAAATGCAACTTCTGCAATTTTTACAAAAATAAATGCAGCTTTTCACGGATTTAACTGCAACAAAAACTTGCCCTAGTGATATAACTTATAAATATCACTCTTGCGAATACCCAACATGCAAATCAACGCATATCCATTAGGGATTAGTTACAATCAGTTGATCAGAATTTGTTACACTCGCAGATTTCCGATACGCGTTAGTTTGTTATTTCATTCTCACACCGTTCTTTTTTTCAAGAACCATGTTAGTTACCCTGATCAAGATAAAATACCTACGTTCGCCTGCCCCTGAGCCCTCTTCATCAGATTCTAAATTGAGCAACAAAAATGCATTACAATTTGCAACATACAAACCGCCAAAGTGCACTAATATAAAAATAAAAGAATTCAGAAATGGAATGATTCCGCCGTCTTCGGTAGTACACTACACACCTACTGCAAAACAATCCTTCATGTTCTATTATCCAAAGATACTTCGTATGTTCAACGCATTCTAATGGTAGTCGAGGGTATTTTTAGTCGATCACGTGGAGAATATAGTTGATAGTGCTTTGATCGAGGGATTCATGTAGAAACAATGAAGAAAATCTTGCGCACGGTGTGTTACGTGGTAATCAATGCTAAGATGCCAGTGCTGTTCAACCGCTGTGCACGGTACACCAAAATATACACCGGTACACCATTACGAAAAGGTATACAAGGGTTCATCACAAACTCGCCGCACGAAGCCAGGGGTTCTTAAACTGAAGTTTGTGGCTCCTTTGGGAGTTCATGAAAAGTCAAAAGATCCCCAAAACAAGGATTGGCGATTGAGCCAACAGATTTTGGAATCCTTGAATGAGAGCCTTATTAGGTATTACGTCTAAAATATAGACGACGGGTTACGCGGGAGTCATATCTGAAAAATGGCTTTTATTTAATTAACACAAGATTTCAAGAAGATATTTGAAAATCAGCTTTTTTCAATTTCGGTAAACTAACTTTTATGATTTGATAAAAGTGTCCTCCTATCCCGATCCCAAAATATCGTAACCGTTAGGTGGATTCAACACAAGGACTAGGCATTTTCCTATTGTCACCTACATCATTCTGCCAGATTAACTCTCTTTCGTAAACGTTACTGCATCACCTAGGTATTATTGTTCAACCCCTTCATGGTTATTTGGTGAACGCTGTGAGTCAAGAGTATCAACCACGCTTTTCAATCGTTATGATATCTTGTACTGTGAACTGTCATTAGTTTATATGTCAGTAATTTAGACACACATATCGAATTGAGCTTAGATATTGTCACAGCAGTCGGTCATCCACTCACTAACACCGGTGACAATTATATTCATATTAATATTCATATGTCCATGTCGCGAGTGATCAAACGGGCTGATCTAGGCCAGGGGTCACCAGCACGCGGCCCGCGACTTGTCTTGGGAAGAAAGCTAAGAAAACCATTTTTGAAATGCTAAAATTGACTACAGTTTCGACATCTTGATGTTGTTGTTGTTTCAAAATCAGCTATTCTCATGTGCTCGACATCACGATTGGTCACCATAGCTAAAACGGCTTTGGCGATGGCATCGCGGGAGAATCACCTGAAATAAATGGGCGTATTGCCTTGACCGGCAGTGGCCCAAACACTGCTAAGACCGCAACGCTTAGAAAACGGTTGAGGGCAGTGGTTCCCAAACTGGAGGGCGCCTCCTTGCGGGGGCGTCAAAGCATCCGGAAGGGGCCACGGAGCTGCGCTCAACTGAAAATGTTTTCCCGCATTTTTTTCGCGCTTCGCGCGATTCCCATAATTTTCATAGCTGTTGCTAGTCCGAATTTAATATTTGAGAATTCTTTCATTTACAGTCATAACCTTCCATGCCATCAGAATATCCGTTGAGATTGCTAGCATTCTGGTTGCATTTTGTGATATGACGAGAAGGGGGGGGGGGAGAAATTTTTCAGTATCATAAAGGGGAGCGTGTCTAAAAACGTTTGAGAACCACTGGCTTCCCCACAATATCAAGATTTACGTGGAGGGAGATAGTCTTTCAGCTAGTAACGTATCTTGCTAGCCCCGATGTCGGTTACTAGTCGCTGAAAAGCATTTCTAGGTATCGTGCACAGCTCAGAGTTTAAAATAAAATGAAATTATTGATAATGATTTTTTGTTGTATTTGTATTCCTATGATAAAACATTACTTTCTTTGTGGTCACTACGCCTATCGCCCGTGTTAGGTAGCACAGCGTTGTACTGACGTAGAGTTTTAGAACGTGGTTGCCCATTTTAAATCGATATGGAATTCATGCGACACGCGACCGCTACGAAATTTGAAAAGTGGCCCGCGACCCGTTTTGAGTTGGCGACCCTGATCTAAGCCAACAATTCCTTCAACATTTTCTTGCCTGATTGCAATCCTATGTAACAGTGGACACAGTGGTCCAACCCTTTCTTCTGCGCAAGCTGATAGGCTACACGTGAGTAAATGTCACCCGTCAAAGGGAATGGAAACACGCAAATGTATTTAGCCTCATTATGAAAAGTAGTTACACCGAAGAAATCAAACAAGCGATTGATATTTGCCCCAAATTATTAAAGAAATGAGTTTTCTTTTTGTGAGACGTTTCAATTTAGTGACTCGCTAACACCAAGGTTGACATTGCAGCCCATTTGAGCCAGAAAGAAAAATAGTTTTAGTTACAATATATGCAAGGAAATACCTTGGACCGCACAATTTATATATCCAATCGAGCCGGCGGTTTAGAATATTTGACTAGCAATTCGGAGACTGTTCGTGCAACAGCAAAAAATGGCGACGAAGACAAGACGTAGTCGTATAGTTGTGTTTATACAAATAGTCCACCAAACCATGTAATATTTTTCATTTCATTGTGTAAACTGCATGCCAAACCCCTAACCGAGATATTATAAGCGAAGCAATTTGGACTTATTCGGTTATTATCTACTCTTTCCATTCCGGTCTATTTTTGTCGAAGGAACCTTTGAGTAGGTTATCGAGTCTGCATCACCATTTGTCCTCTCCAAGCTATTCCGGAGTGATAGGAACGCCTAGCAAGGAAGCCGCTGATACCAATTTTACGATCCAGTCATGGTTTTTACGCACAGCTCTTGGGCAGAAGCTAGTGATCGGAAATTTGACCGGCTTCTGATGTCATTGACAGTGATCTTTTGATAGTAAACACTAGTATAAGATATGAGAACATCCTTGCGCGGGGAAATGAAGGCTTGAGCCTTAGACTTTGCAATGGATTATCACGACACGTGCTTTCCGGTTTTGATACGATCGACGGTGTTTGATTCTCCCTCTCTAGCATAACCTTTGCATTGCTTAGAATCTAATATTAGTTCATACGCTGAGCCCCTCCCTAACGTCTTTAAGAAGATCCGGGTGGAGATAAACATTGACTTTTGAAAATATCAATCCTTGTGTTTTGTTACGGCCTTACACATTTGTCTAAACAATAAATAATAAATATTCGTTTCCTCGTTTCGAAATCGTCAGTACAATTTTAACATTTCATGTGCGATTGGTCGTGATGGTGTATGAAAAGTATTAGGAAAATTGGACTGGAGGAATTCGTTGATATCTAATGCTGTCTCATCTTATCGTACGAACAGGCCTATTGGTATTCATATGTTATGTCAAGTCATGCAAATGAATCTTGTCACCGAGTTAAATACACTGTGATCATTACTGCAATTGCACGAGACAAATTGTTGCCGAATGCTCCGCTCAACGCTATTTTATTTATTCGTTATTGCTCCGGGCCAATAATACATTACATGTGGGAAAAGTACACATTGTCTGCAACACTTTGGACTTCACGGTTTACCCCAAATAAAACCGAGAAGACATTCGTAACGAGGTGGCAGGTTGTTATTTTGAATTCGAGACTTGTCCAACGCAATCACAACATTTTGTCTTTTGTGCTATCCCCGGAAAGGTCTGTTGCCCAATCGAACTGGAGGTCATGCGACGCTAACACCGACACTCTATGCAGCCCCGTTTGCCATTTCGTGCTGTTACATTACTCGTCAGCGTATTTTACTGTTGACCGAAACATCTTGAAACACTATTCTCAACTTGCTGCGTCATGTCGGTGTTGCTAATCACAGCGACGCACTTCACACGCGCCGGCAACAGTGGTTTTGCAGGTCGTTGCGCACAATTCTATTTTAGATTTGGTGCTTCATCGTCGAATGCCGCATTTTGTCGAAACATTCGCCTCTGTTACGCATAAAATATCGACGCGAAATGGCATCGTTTCCGTACAGAAAGCACACGCCGTTTCAAAATCAGCAGCATCACGATAGCAATATCCCCTATATGTTATTGCCAATTTGTGCATACTTAGTATTATTCCAAAACATATCGTTTCGAAAAGTGCAAATGTTTCAATCGATCGTTAGTTTGAGAAATCACTTACGATAGAATTTGCATCAATCACCGACTCTAAATACTCTATTTACACCTCACCTACTCGAGTTCGAGGTTTTGTAAAACAAGTTATATTTCAGAATTGCGCCATTTATGAAAAGTTCAACAAGGATATTGTTTGTCCGGGAATACTGATGCAATAAATAGCACTCTTGGCTTGCCATGATCTGAGCACGCGAGTTGGTTGTTGTTGCTTGTGGTATTCATGGTGTTCGTCGACTACTATGGTCATGGTCATTTACACCAGGCCGATATTACCAGTTTTGTATTCAGTATCTGTCGACTTGTAGCACGGCGCACTTCTAGGCTTATTGTAAGGATGAGATGGCATGGAGCAGCCTAGCTAAACCTCCAACACTTAGGTATGAATTCTGGAGTCGACCTCGGTCGGAGTCTAATCCACAACCCATTGGTTTTGTAGCTGTGGATTAAACCACTACGCTATCTCGCCTCCTACGCGAGTTGGTGATCAGTTTACGGCTAAGCAAATTGGTCTACTTCAACATGATTAATATATCGAAATGGATGCGTCGCTCTCTTCCGTAGCAGCTGTAGCCACAATGCGTGTCAGCGTAGCTAATGTATTCGGTGATTGAAGTGACCTAATCCCGCAAATTTCGTGTTTTCGAAGATTTGAAATTGATATAATTTCGAATAAGTCATCAACCTCCTTTTTGATTTTTTTTCAATTAAATGAATATTTGCCCAATAAAACTATTCATCAAATATACGTTTCGCAGAGATACGCATGGATTTGTACTCGGAAAATTTCCTTTCATATAGGATTTATACTGGGAGCTTTGGCGTAACTTGATTCTGATTTAGACAAGCATGGGAATACCAGTGTCTTGAAATTTTACACGGCTGTGGTCGGAATTGAGCCAATATCCCATGGATAATGTCATGATGGCAAACACATTCAGATTTAAATTGGTATAATTGAAGCCTTAAGTGTTTCGGAAAATATTAAATCCGCACACCTCGATACGTTGGTTACGCTTACAGCCCCTACGTGTCTATACGTGCACACTGCACACTGCATACCTTCCTGCGCCCCTACGTGTTGTGTTTAATTTATACCGTGGTGTAAGTCTGAGGTATGGGTAATGATTTCGTGTACCACTGATGTATATTCACACCCTCTAAGAGTGTATGTGTAAGACCTTCTTGGCTTGAAAAACCGACAAGGTCGTGAACAAATCGCCAAGTCACACACATTCCCGAATCGTAAATGTAGAAACGGTGAGGATTGATCCCGCATCTCATCCGATCGGCAATAAAAAGCTTTGAAACAGTTCAGTCAAAATCTCATACATTGAATAACATCACTATTATCTTTACTTCATTCCAATCCTAGAATCCTGACCATATATCTGCTGCCGATCAATGAATTGTTTGACGAATTCATTTCATACTGTTTATTTACTCGGCAAGTTGAACCAATATCGACGCAAATATACGTAACAGAATGGGATTTTAGAGGTTACGGTTGCGGTTTTGGCGGTTTATTTGCGAAAGCCGCCCTTTACCCGGATCGTTTGCGTAATGTCGGTCATATACTACGAGAGGTGTGAATCGTAAGTAGATCGTAGATGACGTTAAGTTTTTAGAATTTCGTAAATACCAATAACTGCAATATCACTCAAGCAGTCTCTACGTTGTACCGGTGCGTATCAATTTGTCATCGATGACTCAGCAATGCCTTGCAGTTACTGATGACGAAACGCGTCAAGAAATTGCTGAAAATCGCGCGGAAACGCAAGATTATAGGAATATAGCTGCAATGCCGTTCGGCTGGAAATAGATTTATGACGTTTTGTCGCACCTGCGACATTTGTCATGTCACGAGTGTCACACGAAGTCTCCGCACCACCTCGCCTACTTAAAAACCACACGAACCCGATCAAAATATTGAGCTCACGTTCAAGACACGCGCAACGCCGCGGTTGTAACCTGATATCGCTATCGCGAAGGAAACTTTCATCCACTTGATTATAGGACTGTGCGACAACTGTTATGGTTGAAACAATTTTAAAGATTCGCATCACGTTGTCACCGTTTCGTGTCGCGCTCGGCGTGTGACCCGGCCTAGTTCGCTCCAAGTCTAAACGTTCGGAAAAGTTATGTTATGAAATTATGAGTTAGGGTTGGACACAATGATTTGAGTATAATCCAATCCAAATCGAGTATTACTGGCAATGATTCGAATAGGGTAATTAGAATGAGACGAATTTTTAGAGTAGGCCTACTGAAATTATACGCCCTTGTCACAAAGAATTTTACTATGAGCGAGAATTATCGCTTCGACACTTTCTTCCCATCTGAGGAATCGTGAAACCTCGATTGTCCGTGCTTGAGCAATTACAATATGTCCCACAAAGCTACGGACATTAGTGAAAACGAAATTTCTGCAGTCGTTATCTACTTCAAGCATTTACACAAAGCTCAATGAGATAACGGTGGTAAAAACTAACACATGATTTTAAATGTGGTATACAACTAGCATCATTTTCCTTTGTGGTCACCTAAAACGTACATGTTGGAACTTTTCTAACCATTTATACTGTCATGACGTCACAACGAATTCTACTCGACTTCACCCAGTCGCGTTATGCCTTGAATTAGTTTACAGAATTATTCGAATGGATGCGGGTGCTATGCGGAATCCTACGGGGGAAATTGTGTCGACAGGTTTTTAAAGGCGTATCGCGAATGATTTCTTAACTAGCCTAGAGCTTCTTGGAGGTACAGAACTTCAATATACAATTGAATAGTATATTCATATTGAAATGAACCCGAATATTTTCGGCTGACACTCGTCAGGGGTAATCGTCAGCAACTAGTAGAGAGCTTCTTGGAGGTACAGAACTTAATATACAATTGAATATAATATTCATATCGCAATGAACCCGAATATTTTCGGCAGACAGTCGTCAGGGGTAATACTAGTTGCAGACGATTACCCCTGACGAGTGTCAGTAGAAAATATTCGGTTTTTTTTTTCAATTTGAATATACTATTCTATACTATTATCATTAGCATAGAATAGTATTATCATACTATTAGTAGAGATTTGGTAAGAACATTGTATATCAGCAATCGTATCACAAAATATGACGTCACCAGCATGAAATGAGATCTTAAATAAGAGAGCGTTAAATGTACTATTCTACTTCAACATTATTGTAAGATAGTACACGAACTCCTTTTGTAGACAAAGCTTGGGGCGATATATTTTGATAAAGGTCGACTCCGTGGCACACAGATGAAAGTATGAGCGGCCACTTACGATGACGCGAAATCTGTCGTATCGATAATTTTTCGCACAAGCTGGATTATCCAACAGATGTTTGCCAATGGCAGAAGTTATGGCCTTTGAACGCTCAGCGTCAAGCTTGAGCGGATGAGTCAAGGGTGAACTTTTCACCGAGCGTGATGCACGCGTTTAGGGACATACCGGTTTATGCGTTTGCAGGTTTATGCGTTTTCGTTTCGTTGGGAGGGGCCGCTCACACTTTCATCTGTGTGCCTTGGAGTCGACCTTCATCAAAATACATTAGCCCCAGCTTTGTCTACAAAAGGATTTCGTGTACCATCTTAAAATAGAACATTGAACGTTCTCTTATTTGAGATCTCATTTCATGCTGGTGACGTCATAGTTTGTGATACGATTGTTGATATACAATGATCTTTCCAATTCTGGACTAGTTGCTGACGATTACCCCTGACGAGTGTCAGCCGAAAATATTCGGGTCCATTCCAACTATTCAATTAACTCGCCCAATCAACGTTCAATTCAGGTCGAGTCAATCAATTTCACAACACAAACACATTTGCGACCTTCTCATTAACGACAAGCTACCGCATCCGTCTTTACGAAGGTTGAATATTCGCCTGATTGGTATTGCTGGAAGCAGGATGTTAGATTTACGGGCGGTTAATTCACGAATCGCGAGCGTTACACGAGTCCACCAGGGCTCCTAGCCCACGAAATTTATACGATGTATTTATGTTACTATAACATTTGAGTGCATCATGCCAGGCAATTGGATGTTTGTACCTATATAATTTGACGTTACGGGCGTACCCTAATCCTTCCTTGTAAGCGAAAATCGGAGTGTCACGGAGACATGGACCTCAAAAGATTTGCTGCTATTTCGAACTGGCAGCTATGATACGATAGTACGCTTACTTTCAATTGAAGTTATAATTTAATTTGACCAATAATGTTGTCTTGTGTATACGAGAGACTCATGCGACCACAAAAAAGCAATTTCTTGGATCTAAAGATTCGCCGACTGCACTGCCCAGGGAAGGCTAATGGCATCCAATAAAAGCAAGGGAGATTCCAAACCAATAGCTATCTCTCAGTGATGTAATTCATTTTGAGTGCCCATATACATCATACACAAACAGTTTGTGACCATTATCACATTCCGTGCCGTGAAATTGTGCCAATTACACTATATTTCCGCTATTTCGAGGGAACCATCACAATTCCCTGCGTACAACTTATTACTACGGTTCTATGACTTTTACGACATTTATTAAACTACTGAAGTAGTGAAAATTCAACCATTACTGTGTTTTATAAAGCATACGATAAATGATGATAGCGTGACACAAGAAACAGAAAACATGGAATATACTTCATGCCCGATTTTGAGTTAGACCGAGTATTTGCCGACCATATCGCTGGGTTAATACATTAATCGCGTTTTATCAACGCACATAGCGAATACGTCGGCTTTTATGTATATTTAAGTTAATAGCATAAAGTAGAAGAAACATATTTACGTGTGACGTAATAACAATTGATAGAACTTCGACGCTTTCACGCTAACAGCTAGCCCTGCTGCTGTCGACCAGTTAACGAGAACACATACCGCAATACCAATGAAATAGTAGGAACAAAACAAGTGTGGCCTGCGGACTAATAAATTAATTTTACGCGTTAGTGCTTCTGTGTTGCGTTGTGAAGTATTGGAATCGTAGAGGGCGTAAGTGAATTTACAGGCAGCGCGAGCCTTGGCGTGCTCCACAACTTATTCTTGGGTGTTCAACTCATGCGATGTTACTTTCAAGCAGAATTCATTTCATAATTGTAACAAGGCCTTCTTATCTTAAGCTTGAATTCAGACATCATACTGGTAAAACATTTTCAGCGCCCGATGTCAGATTGTAAGCTGTCGTTCAGGCTTATCGCATCATGCCCGATGCCCGAGCGTCCAATTTTGTTGGGATCCCTTTTTATTGCAAATGCATCAATGCAATAAATTAATCTTTCGGCCACAGCATTATAATATTCGGGCGTTTTGTCGTATAATGCCCCACTCGTGAGACCACAATCAGTGCATCATCCAAGACGAAAATAAAGCCATTGCTACCAACGAAATTCTGCCCTCTATTTTAAGTACGACAAATTGATTTGGAGCATACAGTTCGCACCAACACAGCGTAATAAAGTGCGACACCACTGCGAAGGTTTGACTGCAGAGAAATTCAGTGAAGTTGATATCAAATCTGAACCACTTCGGCAAGGTTGAAAGTCGAGGCAGCCAGTGGTGAAGTTGAAATGAAAATTGTACCTATAAACCCAGATGTCCAAGATCGTAATACTGGGTACTGGGCACTTTTTTCTGATGTGTAGTATGCCTGGAACGTGAAAAATAATCCACACACGCTTGGACGCATCAATTCCTGTATACTTGAAGGGCGAAATCGCATGCGCATGCTCGCATTACACAGCAAGGTTGTGCTCTAACTTATCATTTAAAAAGTCTGTACTCACGTGCGTGTGACGTATGAAACGCAACTATCATGGTGAGGATGAACAGCCACCGTACGGTGGGTGCATGAAAAGCCATATCCTTGTGCACAGGTTGGAACCCCACTCACAGATCGTTTCACAAGTTGTGCCGTCTTATAAAAGTATCCTATAAATGCGATTACTTATATCCTGCCAAGAGAGAATATCAATAGACCAACAAGTCAAAAGCAATATATAGGTTTTGGATAGTTTACGCTGGCGCGGATAGTTACAAGTTGACATATCAGGAATCATATTAGGGAATATTGGGCTTGCGGCAATGACCACAGAAGCAGTCGACACACCATAAGCACCAAAACAACAACTCGCGCGAAATATAATGCGGGAAGAACTCCAGTGATTTAAATTACACATAAATATCAGATATAGCATCTCCCGGATAGCATGGAGGAGGGATGAAAGACTTTGAAAGCCTTACAAGGCTATATCAGTACCATCCTTGTCCAGTGTCAAGTGTCCATCGGCATAGGCACATCATGCACATCGTGGTATGCATAGCACAGATTGTGTATATGTAGGCTATGTCATTAGTCGGTGTGTATGCCGCAAACATCAGAAACAAAAGTATATAACGTCCTATTCCCATCCTAATTTCAAACACCCTCCCATGCCACACAGGTCCGTGGTCGGGCGAAACCTCAGAACGTTACTTATGCAGCTCAAACTACTGTTAAAGGAATCGTGTTTAAGAAAGATATTAACTATTTTCCATCGGAGGCAAGCAAGACGTGGAAACCGAATCATAAACTCGATTGAACGAATACACTGCTGCATCGATAATTGTGATTTTGTGTTCCTCGTCGTTGTCGCTTAATTGAAATCACGTCCTCAAACCTTTGATGAGGTTTGCGGGCGGCATAATGTAGATTGTAGAGCACTGGTTCTTAACCTTTACTAACCTAGGGAAAACTTTCGCTAATCCGAAGCCTTCGGGAACGCCAAATTTTCCCCCGAGTCATAATAACAAAAATCTACCACAATAGACAACTAACTAAACATCTAATACACTACTATAGATTACTGGTGCACGAAATGAACTGCACATCAAAGGAATGTTATATGATTTTCACACAAGACGAAAACATTATACTGAATATTTGTTGCAAATCATTGTTACTTTCTGCTATTCCCTTTCAGATACCAGTTCAGGAACTTGAGGCTTCACTTTGACAGGGGTCATCGTATTGTTCGGCCGAAACGCAAGAGCTTGACACCGCTTGCAAACGAGTAGGCTAATGCACGTTTCATCTCGGATAGACTCTCTACGTGCAGTACATCTCAAGCGATTTGACGGGTCGCATTTCCCAGTTTCCCACCTCACGGCCCTGTAGATCATGTCCACCTTCATCCGATTTGACACATTCCTCACATGAAATTTACCACATTACGAACAGACAGGCAGGCCGACACGTAAACGTAACGAGTGAGTAGACGGCACATTAGCTTCGGTTAACTTTAGAAATGTCTACTAGATCCGCACGCTTTCAATCGCGACTCTTCAAATCGACTACCAACCGTAAACACGTTATCCGCATAGCAGAGTATGAATGCGGAATAATAAAAAAAACATTTCTGACTGTTTAAATCGCATTTAACACATAAATATATGTAACTGTTCAAGTTCTCGCAATCTAGTACTGTCAGCTACAGAACGCTCCAGATCCTAAATTTCAATCAGCCTAAATTGCCAACTTATGATGTGATTGCTTCGGCGTCTCTAAAGTACCGATTGCAGCAAATGTATTTCACATTAATCATCACTAGTTTCTAAAACATAAACTTTATCATATTTCCTATGCAACGGACGAACTCGTCTCGCCGTGCGTCAGGGAACCAACAGCCACCGCACACTCGTGTGAATTTGACCCATTCCAGCTCGAATAGTCGCATGTTATTATTATGATTCATAGATGTCGATTGTCGGCTTGTCCACCGAGCTCCAGTAGACCTAGTGCGTGTAATTGATAATATACAACGTTCATTTATAAGCAAGTTACTTCCAGCTGTATGCAATGTGATATAAGTGAACTGATAGCGGTATAGGGCTGTAGGGTTTGTGGGATATAATCAGGGTTAAAAAGCGGTTGATCTTATGCATTATTGCTACTAGAGTGTAAGCAAAGGTATGGTCGGGTCGTTTGGAGTGCATCCGCCTTATCGTAAATAAAACGCTATTCAAGCCAAATTATTTACACATTTCAGGGTTTCCAATTTCTAATGACGGCCGAATTTTTCACGATTCAGCATGTACTTGTAGAATGAAATAAACTCTGGATGAACTAAACACGTACGGACCGATCAAAGAATTGACGAAATGCTTCAGCTGTGAAGGGATAATCACGAATATCAAATCTACGATTACTTTCCGTTTTTCTTGTGTATGGGAATTGGGCAATCGCAATCCTTTGAAATAGATGGAACAGAGATTGACATTCTTCAACTGTAACGACGAAACATGAAAGCCCATAGAATGGGTGGCACATTATCAAAACGAGCTATGTTTGACGATCGCAATAGCGACGGAATTGCACTATAGGGGGAACGAGTCGTGATGACTTAGAATGAACTGGATATCGAAAACCATCAACACGTTCCACTTTAACCAGAACAGTTCTAGCGAGCCCTCGTATATTTAGTATATATGAATGGTCGACATATTATTACATATCCGGTAGGAGAATCTATTTCTAACAGATATACTTGCGACCAGATGTGGTCGTGGTCAGTAACGAAGTATATTTATCTTTCACAGTACTCCTCTAGGTTTTGGCTATACTTACACTATTTACTCAAGCAGATAGGTTTTTCAGCTACTTTCTCTCATACTGACTTTTTACAGTTTAGATTTATTTTCAAAGTAGAAAGTAGTTCTAGGTATAGGCCTCGTTTTAAGATATGTTTGCATCACTGTTATGAGTTAAATTATCACAACAACTGGGCGAAGTAGTGGCATAGTGGTATATTCCACAGCTGCGACACTAATGGGTTGTGGGTTCGATCCCACCGAGGTCCACTCCAGAATTCCTGCCTAAGTGTTGGAGGTTATTTAGGCTCGTCCTCGCCACTCGTCCGTGTAAGCGGTGTCTTATAAAAGCCTAGAAGTGGGCCGTGCTACAAGTCGGCAGCTACGGAATAAGAATGAAGATAATTGGCCTGGTGTGAATGAACGAACACAGTAGTCAACAACCAACATGAATGCCGCAAAACAACAACTGTACTGAATCACGTTAACTGAAAGATTGTACTATATTTATACTAATTGTATTGTCATTTGATATTTTTTTATCAGTCGCAAAGATCGATTTTATTTATTTCTCAAGTAGCCCCGTCTGATTAACTGATAAACGTATGCAGTTCCACGACCGAGTATTATTTTTGAAGCTATACTTTACTACTACCACCTGAAGTGGTTTTGACATGTTTTAGAAATTATCAATTCTGCTTGTAATTGAGTAGAAAGTTAGGTCGTTACTGCTACTTCTCCTCCAGTACTAACCTTGACTACTTTGACCACCTCTGTTTCCCATTAAAGGCTTATTGGTAAGCCGATACCACCCAACATCGAGTGCAAAATATGGTGCAAGCTATCCGCAGAGTGCACACAGATAGATATAGATATATAATCTGCTCGTATCCCCATAGAATTCTTTAAAGGAGTTGTAATATCGTAATTACTTAGGCTCCATTATTACATCGCTGAGTTCTCGATTCCATTTAAGCGTTCTCTCGTATACACGAAATAGCTGAATGAACGAACATGTTTAGGATCTGTTTCAGGATATTCAATTCACCTAGGATACCTGATCCACTTAATTGTAAATTTATATATTATCATATAAGATTAAATGAAGTCGAAACCTCTGCTCCGTATTATCCTTACTATACATAATAATCCAATCCGGCATTGCCTTTCCCAAATTTTGTCTGCAGCCTACTCAACACAATCGTTGTGCTCTATTCTTATGCCAAGTTCTATTTGCTGGATTGCATCTACGACAAGACTTTATTTTGGCACTTCATGATAATCTGATGTGTCTCACCAACAATCTTACAACGAACGTATTCGTCGAATGGGAAATGGCATCAAAACGCGGTGCATCGAAGGCTGGTCGACAAAAGGCATTTGAAATTGTAGATGGATGCGTCTTTTCAAATCCTGATACAAAGTCAGCACCTTGAAGGACTGTATTTGTTTAGGGATACTGAAGCATTCGCCCCAGGATCTCCTCTGATCTCGACTCAAATCGAACATTCTACTACATGCAGATGCTTTATATGTAGTGCGAGGTCACCAATGCTGACTGCATTTTATAGAGTGATATAATTCTTGAAAATCCAACTATTTATCAAAGTAGTATTTCATTTCAATATTGAAGTTCAACAAAGCGTATCCTGACACTCCCTAGTTTACACGCCATGGACGTAAATAAGATACAGTTGCATTTGGTTGAATGATATTCATAATCTTAATACTATAATTAGCAAGATAGAGAGCACATACTTTCACTTTTAACCATGGGTTTAAGAAGTCAACAACTTAACGCGATATCTGTTACCATTTACCGCAAAGGCTCAGACTATAAACGATGTTGGTAACACGTAGCCCACTCTCCGAATAAAATGCACATCGAAGGATGTCTAAGAGAACTGTTTGTAATATTTTGGCTTATATTGTGGAGTCGGTGGTGTACTGTAGAATGTACAGAGTACACGTACCCACTGTATAGGCTACTGTGGGCGTACTCGAACCCGAAGGCGCTACCCACATTCACCCACTGGAGAATGACAATCAGAGTTCTATTTACATAACGGTATAATATCGTGCTTGTATCAATCACGATACAGCTATGCAATTTGCTGGTCGAATACAAAATGTTACTTGCTATAAATTTAACCCTAAATTATTCATGTTCCGATTTCAATTATATTTATCCCATGTAGTCGATTATATTGGGCTATCACAATTCTCACAATTCCTCAGTATAAGATAGGCTTAGATCGGTTTGTGTGAGTAAGAGTCAGTATCAGTTTATTTATAATTTCATCATTTCAAACTACCAGCAGACTGCGATACAATGAAAAGCTAGGAGGGTGTCGAAAAGACTTGGAGTAGCCTATAATCGATATCAATAAGAGGCATGCACACTGGATGGAAAGAAATAAGGGATAACAAAAACGACCGGTGATGAAAATGAATGACACATGTGTCGATATCTAAGGTTGATAAGTCAGATCGAGGTCTGGTAATGTTGAGGGCTGACTGGTCTTCACACTATATAATATGTTGCTGGCTAAAATTAAATCACTGTGTTTCATCCGGAAACAGGTTTGTTTTCTTTTTCGTCATTCCCGACGTATATTAGAACGCCCATGCACGTGGATCTTGATAACATATATAAATGAATCCGAACTCCTAGGTGGCATCGACGCGGAGTCACTGCATGCCATTTGTGGTCACCAGGTCTATGCATGCCAGCAGATATGGTTAATATCGAATTAGGCCTACTTCTACTTTTTGGTTGTACTCACATAGGTTTTGCCTGCTTGTACTATAGCTACTCAATTATGTTTTGTTTTTACACTACTTCGCTGCTACTTGAACAGTTTTCAGGCTAAACTACATGCTTACTAATTTGGACTTTGAAAAGTAAAAAGTATAGTTTTGCTTGATGGTTGACTAATAAAATATAGGCCTACTCACTTTTCTCCAAGAGATCTGGCGTCGAAGAGGTCCCAATCTGGCGTTGAAAAATTTATTCACACAAGTCCGGTTATACTCGTAAGTTGCGGTATATTCGAGTCGCTATACGATTTTGAAGTATAATTTTATTCTTCATTTTAATACCGATGCAGAATTACTTGGGTTGGTCACTTCTATGTTGTTGGAGAATTCAAATATAGCTTTCTCTACTTTATACTCCACATTGTTAATATACTCAATTATACGATGGAGAAGTGAAATTTTAGTTTTTCTGCCAAATTCGCCGAATGCGTGATATTCCAAAGACGGCATCTCCGGAGATGACGCAAAGCCGCAAAAGCCGGAGTTCTCGGACTTTCACTTTCACTTTATTACTTTACGCAAAGTTCATCGTAAAAGATTGATTGCAACACCCTCTCATTTGCACTCACTGATTCATGATGACACAGGAACATACTTGAGCGCATGGCCTGTATTTAGTCCAATACTGTAGGAGCGCATATAGCGTAACAAAACATTTGGGGGTCGTGATATTTTTCAAAATATGCCGTCTACGTTTCCGTTTTGGTGACTCAATTAAGAGTAGCACTGTCACAATAAATTTATTAAACTTCGTCAAGTTCATGTTTTTCGATACGGGTGGAACTAGGGCGATTTTTTGACCTAAAACGGAAAATTTTGACCTAAAAAATCAAAATGTTGACATTTTTTTGACCTAAAAAACGTAGTTTTTATCAAATTTTGACCTCACGTATGCAAATTAGGTGTTTTCGCATATAATGTTAGAATTGTACTACTTATCTTCAATTGTGGTTGGAACTGTCTTTACGAAGTAGTTTGGCCTGAAAAAAAAACGTTTTTGACGTAAAAACCGGCAAATTTTACTTTATTTTACCTAAATCAGGACCTATGAAGAATTCCAGTAGTTACATCACGTATATGGTAGAAATAATTAAAATTTGTTGTAGTACAACAACGAAAAATACTTTCCTACATTCTCGGGTAGAAAGTGTCTGTCCTTATCAAGTCACTTGCCAAGAATGGAGAAAGAAAGTTCAACAAAAGCAGTTGCTGGCTGGCAACACTGAAGTTGTGTGCACACTGCTGGTGACGCAGCGTGTTGCTTCATTCTGACAACGTTGTCTGCATCACAATTTTTCCTCATGTGCTTCATGATATAAGAACCAATGTCCAAGCAGTCTCGCTTCAGTTAGGATATTGTGGTACGTTGAGCATAAGACCATGTCAGCCTATTTGTTTCATTTGACCTTTTATGATTCACAATGAGCAGATAATGGGCCGTCTACAACGGTAGGCCTATAAAGTGGGCTAAAAGTTGAAGATGTCAAATGATAAGTTCACCGACAGTGCAAACATTTACGATACAAACGAAATGCAGGTGACAAAAAAATTCTGACTTTGTAAACATTTTTGACAATTTTTTGACCTAACGCTACAATTTTGACAAAATTCTGACATGTCAAAAAAATCGCCCTTGTTAATATTAATAGTGGAGCGGGGATTATCACCGTTTCAGGCCTCGCGTACGACGGTCAAGGAAATGCCGATGGAATTGTTTAGATCAGTGGTTCTTAACCGGCGTCCCATGAAATATTAGGGATTACGTGAGCCAGTCCCGGGGGTTCCGCGGGAGATCGAGACACACACTCCGCTCCAAGATATTATTTGTGATGATACGCCCATCTTGGTTATCATTGGTTGCTGGTCATTATAGGTCCGACCAGTCGTCGAATTATGATTGCTGTGGTGGTACGTCGTGTGCAGTGCAGTGTCATTCTGGAATGTAAATTCCATCTCCAATACTTATAGGCTCATTTGCAATGAAGTAATTGGTGTCGAAGTTGTGTTTCATCCAAACAATACT
Organism: Botryllus schlosseri; assembly: GCF_051294905.1. NCBI lineage: Eukaryota > Metazoa > Chordata > Ascidiacea > Stolidobranchia > Styelidae > Botryllus > Botryllus schlosseri. The sequence goes on from NC_137239.1 coordinate 20,945,155, forward strand.
ATGACGCTTTTCAAGGAGAAGCCTCGCATTTCCGAACTGGTATCTCAAAGGTAACAGCAGATGTCACACGGATTCGTAATCAATATCAATTATAAAGTTTTCGTTTTGTGTGAAAATTATGTTTGAATGGTAATGGAATGGTCTTTCAACACTCTGTTGATGCACAGTTCATGTTGTGCAGCAGTGATTTGGAGTAAGATAATAGATGTGTAGTTAGATGTGATTCGTGGTTAATTTTGGTTTTCATGACTCAGCGAAAATTTGAGGTTCCGCGAAAGCTTGCAGACTTGCGTAGTTGTTCCGCGCAGAGATGAGCGGATTTGAAATTTCTATGTCCTAATCCAGTTCAAATCCGAAGTTTCAAATCCTGTTCCTAATCCTAATCCAGAACTTTTGTATATTCCAATCTAAATCCTAGTCCTAATCCGATTCAAATATAGTGTTAAATAGTTATAAAGCCTTCAACTTATGCCTAAAATTATGTAGAAAAGAAATAAAACGCTTAATTAGTGCCATACTACAGAAGTAACTTTGGTAGGACGAAAAACTTATTCGCCATTCGCCTTAGGACATCAATCTCCCCGAAAATCGGTCAATCCAATCCTAATCCTAATCCATTTAAAAAACAATCTCAAATCCTAATCCAATTATAATCCTGGAAGTTTTCACAAATCCGGTGTGTCTAAATCCTAATCCTAATCCATGCTCATTGGGCTGTTCAAAAATAACTTTTTTTTCGGATTCCAGCCATTCACTTATTAAATTGTCAGGTTACCCTAAAAAACGCTGCACACCAAATTTGGCTCAATTCTAACAAGTTTAGGACTCCGCAGATCCAATAAAAAAAATTAATGAATTAGGGAAAATTATTTTTGAACAGCCCTAATGCTCATCTCTGGTGGCTTAGTGAAGGTTAAGAAGTAAGAACCACTGAGATATTGAAACTAGGGATGGTGCAGTGTTTGGATCAAGTCACTACCTTCGAGTCACGAGTCATTTCGAGTCATTGCACATTTTGACTCGAGTCAAGTCAAGTCCATCAATTTTCGAAGGTGACTCGAGTCAAGTCAAGTCACTCGTTTTTTGGAGGTGACTCGAGTCAAGTCAAGTCAAGTCAAGTCACGAGTCAAGTCACAATTCAAGTCATAGTGAATTTTCGAAGTATGAGTGATGATTCAAAGTCATTACATTTTGCTCGCTGCATGAAGGACAGATTAATTGACCATTTATCTTGAATCATATAACGAATATGAAGTTAAATACATGCTAAAAGGCGTTGTACCACTGACGCACACGTAGAACTGCTAATAAAATACATGAATAACTGTATAGCTACATGTTAGATTGTTATTATCATCCAAAATTGAGGATCGAATACGAAGCCTCGAAAAGTTGGAACAAATTGATATCGTACAATACCCAACCATCCAGCATACGTCCGTGAGAATACAAACGCATAAACTATATTCGTTCGATTTAAATCATACAAGAGGATTGGTAAATGTGAGCGCTATGCACAATGTTAGCACTGACCACTGAGCCGTCTAAGAAACAGAGATACGTTACTATATTAGATTAATCTACTACTATACTACTACGACAACGTAAGCTGTGATAATTTTGTTTGCAGTCAATGTATTTGTGATATAACAATGGAGGATCAGTGAAACCTGAAACGTACTATCAGTGAATGACTGGTCGCTTTCACAAGTGACATCGGCGTATCGCGAACATTCCGAACACACACAAGATGCAGAGATTTAATCGACAACGTTCACTTGATGACTCGAAATTGACTCGTGAATTTTGCTCCGAGTCACGAGTCAATCCACATTTCTGAAGCGCCGAGTCAAGTCAAGTCAAGTCATTTTAGCAAAGTGACTCGAGTCAAGTCAAGTCATATGAAAAAGGTGACTCGAGTCATCCCAACACTGGGATGGTGTGAACGTTCGTATTCGGTATTCAAACAGTGATTATTTCGATGCTGCCGTTAAAACACGAGCCTATACTCTATACGCTCTACCATGTGAACAATGTTACTGAACATGTTTGGGAAATACCTGTGATTTCCAGCAGTCTATAATATATGATTCAAATTCATTGGATTTCAACTTCATATCATAATCTGCCGGACGATGGCGACAAGAACGGTTATTCAACAGAAAACTAAGAGGGACCTTTTTACGTCACTATTGATTATAGTTGCGACTAACAAGTGACATGTCACGATATTTTGGAAGTTAAGCTTCCGTCACCAGCACCTGATTGTCCTATAGGCCCATAAGTCCCATGCGGTCCAGCGCTCGCAGACTATCTATGTCTGAGGAGACCTAAATCGTATATTTGGGTCCGTGATGCAAAATGTAATATGAAAATTCCCATTCCCACATACTGTGTGCGTATGCGGGTTTTGTTTCGTCTGTGGTATTCATGGTGTTTATCGACTACTATGGTCATTTACACCAGGCCAATGTTCTTCATTCTAATTCCGTGGCTGCCGACTTGTAGCACCGATTACACGGGTGAGATGGCGAGGAGGAGCCTAGATAAACCTCCAACACTTAGGTAGGAATTCCGGAGTAGAACTCCGTCAGACTCGAACCCGCAACCCATTGGTGTTGCAGCAATGGATTATACCACTATACGCTATCTAACCACACTGCGCATGCGGGTCTTTGCTGAAGAAAGTGACTTTCGATCTATTAGAAATTTATTAACTGTAGGTATACATTTCGTCGAAGTTGGGTTACCATATTTTAAAATCCGGAAAGCAGGACCCTTCTGACAACCCCTAAAGTTTAGTGTACCGAAATTGAAAACAGCTGATTTTGTAATATTTACAGGAAATCTTGATGTGAAAAAAGGGTCATCACTTTGAGTCGACTCCTGCGGGTAATTTTTCAGATTATACTCTCGCATGACCCGTCGTCTATCTTCTAGGCCAAAATTTCAAGCCTTTCGTGGTCTCTGTTGGCATTGTAGCCCAAAAAGGAGGACAAATTGACAAGAAGGAGGACATTTGGAGGAAGGAAGAACATTTGTTCCAAAAATGAGGACCAATCCTCCTAAAGGAGGACGTACCGTAACCCTAGTTAAAGTCACATCATCATGACTCATATCTTATATCGAAAGTATCACGCTGATTGATGAATACTAAATCAGCAATATCGCCCACTGACCCCTGACCAATAATCCAGACAGCCAACGCCTCCTACCTAATATCGACCTATCGTTTATTGCCCCCACATACTACGTTGGCGTTTATGGAATTTTTAGTATAATTCATAGGCAGCACGATATACGTTATTTCGGAGTGCCAACTCGTCAATGGAAATTTATGGACATACATTATTATCAAGGAATAAAATCGTGAAAGCAATTTCCCTTCTACTATCATTGTATTTCGACGTGGTGCATTAATGCTCTTATAACAATCAATTATTGTCATGGTTCAGGCGTTTATGAATGTGTGTTTAATAAGACTCGCTGGCTAATAATGCTGTTATTATGATTGATCGGTTAGAAAATTCAATATTGTATGACAATAAACATCTACCGGTATGGAGAGGGTTGCGCAGAGGTGGTCAGTAACGAAGTACTTCTACTTTTGGGAAGTACTCAAGTAGTTTTCCTGTACTTCTGGTACTTACTCAAGTAGATCTGATTTTCCCTATTTCTACTTCTACATCGTAATATTAAGTGATCTACTTACATACTTTTCGCTATTTTCAAATTGTCAAGTAGAAGTAGTTTAACCCCTATACGAAAAATAGCCAGAGGAATTTCGGGGCTGTTTTCACGGAGAGTACCATCATTTATTATTCATAAAAGTCAAGTAAAGCCCAGAAATGTTGTTGCTCTTCGCGCACAGTAGTTATGGAGTGACAAATATGTTTTCGCGAAAGTATCAGTGAATATAATTTAGGTACTGGATTGCTTGGTTCCGCTCTCACCGCATTGGTGCCCATATCAAATATTTTTTTTTAACGTTACACCTGTTGTAGCAAATCATCTTTGAAGCTTTATGGACAAAAGACATGAAATATATTTTCCGCTATTTAAAAGTGGTGTTTATATTTCACTTTCAATTCCGAGTATCATACTTTGAGTTCTAATTACTTTCAGGTCTTTTGTCTGCAGAACATACATGTTGAAGCATAAAAGCAAGTGTAGTAATGCCTCTCTTTTCCGAAAATAAAGCTACACTAATTATAAATTTTACGACCCACAACATTTTGTATTAACGTATACGCTATACTAATCGCGCAAAGTGTTGAAATCGTATCCGATACAACTTTTTCGTATTGCTCTTCGCCTAAACTTGAGGCCTTATAATATGGGGTAGGGTGCCATACCATGATATTCTCTAAAATGGAGTCTTCTAGTAAAAAAAGGGTTAGTATCGCATTTTCATATCAATACTATAATTTGCATCCCATGATGCGAAAGAATGCTTATACTGTCGAAAATTGATACCTCCTGGGATTCATCAATACGAATCAAGCTCTTTGCACCTTCCGTATAGCTCAATTTGCAGTTTTTGACAGTCCATGCGAACGAATTAAGACTGTTTTCAAAACTACTTACTTACTTGAGTAGATTTAAAGTCAGTCAATTCTACTTCTACTTCAAGTAGTTTTATGTGGCTTATGGAAGAAGTACTTCAACTCGTACTTGAGTAGATTTTTTTCGTCGCTACTTCTACTTCTACTTGAGTAGCTTTCTTGACTACTTTGACCACCTCTGAGGGTAGGTGACAATTTCATATAGAAGCGCCTTGTGCGACCGCGAACGACGTGACCACATATTCTAATATGTCTCTTCTTAGTGCACAAATATAGCTATTGATTAACAGATTTTAACGTAGATCACTGTAGAGTTCATGACGCCTTCTTCTACTCTCAGCCCCCAAATCGCCCAGTTCGTAGCTAGCGCCACTTTGAGCTCTCTGGCGCCCACCTTGGGATTGGGAACCACTGTTGTAGATTCACATTGCGCACATTTGTGAGTGATAGTGATTGGTAATGTGACGACGTAGGTTTATAATCTGCACGCCTACCGTGCTGTTGGCACCACATCTCTTCCCCTTCTGTCCTTTGTAACAATACCGGCCGAAACGAAACGTAAATCCCACTAACAAATATACGGCCAATATCAATGAAGGTCACGAGACGCAAACGCTCATCTTACGACATCGGATGCAATAGTCAAAGGGCGGCGAGTAGCGCAGTGGTAATCCACAGCTGCGACACCAGGGTTGCGGGTTCGAGTCCGACCGAGGTCGACTCCAGAATTGTTACCTAAGTGTTGGAGGTTTATCTAGTAGTTGGAGTTAGTAGTTGTTAGTATAGTTAGTAGTTTATCTAGGCTTTTTGTGGTGTATGGAATTGATAAAATTGCTAATAAACCAATGATGAAGATGAAAACAACAACATTGAATAATACAGGATGAATTCATTGCAAACGCTCAATAGGTCAAAATTCTGTAAAATATTGGGCACTTCTTCGACGGTATTCCCCACACATCGATGAGTGATCCCCATGAAACCAATAAAGTTTCCCATGAACACGTCAAAATTTATAAACGTCGAAATAAACTGTTGTTTGCCTTGGAGGAACGGATAATAGGGTTAGTGTAGGGTTGCCATACGTCCGGAATTTCCCGGACATGTCCGGAATTTCACTGATAAAACTGCGTCCGGGAGGAAATTCTAAAATATGCCTAAATGTCCGGAATTTTGAAGGCTTGAAGTAGGCTCAAAGATTTTTCGTAAATCAACATAAACAATATTATTTTCAATCAGCTTTATGCTATTCGAAATTTTTCTTCGCGCTGCGCGCGAGTTAATGCAAGGTATATTGATATTAGTATGGGCACCAGGCACCGCCCTCGCAAAAAATGCAATCAAAAAGAAATAGAAATAGCCATCATTTACTGATATCAGTCTAATTGTAATCGCAATTTAAGCTAACGGTATATTTCTAGAGTTGGTTAAGGCGGTTCCCTACTATTACCGAGAATGCTATTACCGAGATGGACATTACCGAGAATGGTATTACCGAGAATGGACATTACCGAGAACGGACAATACCGAGAACGGACATTACCGAGAATGGACAATACCGAGAATGGACATTACCGAGAATGACATTACCGAGAATGCTATTACCGAGAATGGACATTACCGAGAATGCTATTACCGAGAATGGACATTACCGAGAACGGACATTACCGAGAATGGATATTACCGAGAATGGACAATACCGAGAATGGACATTAGCGAGAATGCTATTACCGAGAATGGACATTACCGAGAATGCTATTACCGAGAACGGACATTACCGAAAATGGACAATACCGAGAATGGACATTACCGAGAACGGACTTTGTCGAGAATGGACATTACCGAGAATGTATATTACCACTGACTGACACTGTATGACTGGTACCGAACACAGTGGACTTGGATACGACCAAAGTAACCATAGACCATAACTACATTACGTACAGATTACGTACCATATTACGTACGTATAAGGCAGTAGCGACCAACTTTTTTACCCTTCGCTACCATTACTGTAAGAAGCACGGGCGTAACCGATGCCACTGTCAGCAGCAGATTGGGATTCCGGGGTTGAAACGATAAATATGACAAAATTAAAAATGTTTGGCGCGCTGCAGCATACGAACAGTTGCCGAGCCCTGAGATAGACTATGAGCTTATATTCCACACTCATCACACTGCATGTCCTATCCCCAGCTTTGACTGCTCGTATGCAAAGGTGATATAGGATTCGTGCTATATTTTCTCGCCTCTCCTTGCCTACTCGTTACTTCTAGGGCTTGCAGAAATAAGAGACTGAGGAATTTCGGATGTACACTATCCCCAAAAAATCTAGTCTGCACTTTGGAAAACAATCATTCGTTCAGTAGACCTGAAGTTTATTATTTATATGGCATGACTGACATATAAATACAACGAAACAAACGAAGTGAAAGACACTCTAATTGACTTTACACGAGAGATTCAGATTGTAAATATGTAATAGTGATTGCCATAGATTTAGTAGCACTTAGGTCTATTGAAACCTAATATCCGAAAACTTGCGGAGCTCTGCTCCGTCCTCAGAAACCTCAGGTACGAGCAGGGCTCCGTAAGCTGGTAATTTTAGTTTCAATAGACACGGCGTTACGCTAAATCTGTCTTGATCGCCATTATATATTTACTCAGTTAAGATTATGTGCCACTCTCTTCAGAAAAGTTTCTGGCATTGGGTCATTCGTCCATGTTTCCTCACAGAGTCGCTTCAAATTTTCGCTCAGTGTAACGTATTTCTTCTTTCTTGTAGGCGGTTCTTGACCAGAGAAAGTTTGAATTAAGTCCACTTGCTTTTGTATGACATCCTTCCTTCAAAAATATGCCATGTTTGTAATTAGTATGCCATGTATAATATGCCTGAATCTTAGGGCGGAGATAATAAAGTTAGCTGATCCGGGAGAATGCTAATCATGTGATTAAAACTGATTGCTCTTTTTATTATTTTTTCGGATATGACGATAAGGGGCGCGCGAAATTTTTCACTATCATCAAGGGGCGTGTCTAAAAAAGATTGAGGACCGCTGATCTACGGCAGCATACAATAAAAAACTTACTTAATACATTCTAAAAAACTCCAAATATTCACGTGGCACCCCCCAACCAGTACGCCGAAGCCACGATGCCATCCTTCAACGGAGTTGTTCGTTCGGTGCATGTCATCGATGGTACGTCGCCGCACGTTCCACACGCTGGGTGGGAATAGTGCCCGCCTGACACTGCCTTGTTGATAGTTTGTGCTACCTAACGCAGAAAAGATAATGATTGAAATATGCCTATATTGATAGAATTGTGCTACAGCCTACCTATATATGTATCTCGAAAATAATTAGCCAAGTCGTCGGCAATACTTGGCCAGCCGTTGGCAGAGGAAGTCAATCTACGAAAGCAACGTTCTACGTCTGACTCCGGCACAAAAGCCAGGGCCGTCAAGGACTTTACCTGTAACAAAACCTCAAGTTATTATCACTTAGCGATAACGTCATTGGCTATCCAAAGGCTTGCCTGAATGGAGAAGTCGCGATCAGATAGATATTGAGTTTTCAATCCTAACTCCTGCACCTTTCTTTGTACACTTTGACTGAGATGAAACAGGCACCCCGTAATTTTAACATTCGAAAATTCATCAGAGAATGCCCGAATGGCTGCCAATTCAAAGTCGTGCATAAGGGTTGTGGGCTGCAATGAAGGCCTTTTTTGTTTTAGCACCTGTTATTAAATGCATCATTATTTGTTATTAGCCTTACATAGTTGATTATGTAGAGATTGCAGAGTAGAGAAAACTTCTAAATGTAGGCCTACCCCTATATATAATCTACGGGTGGTGTGAACGTGAGGTTCACGTTCTGTATGCGCCCTAGTGTTTAAATGACCATTGTTGTCAGAAAACACTATGTGAATACCAGAAAAAGCAACAATACCACATGTGCAAATTGTGATTATTCAACTAATCAATTTTTTAATTCAACGAAATTTAGGTAAAGAATGCATCGATGTGAAATGTAAAATCTAGCAGGCGTACGGGAGTTGCCTTGATTTGATATATTATCATGAAAACCGAATCTGCTCGATTACGGTGTTGGCTACATCAATTTCAGCATTCGAACAAGACTTTACTCGGTTTGATAGCTATACGGCTGTACGCAGTCGAGTGCACCAACATAGGAAAGTTGTTGTGATAAGCATGACTCGCGGCTGGCGTAATTTACGTCATTTCGGCAAAGGCATCGCGTAAGGCAGTGCGCATTGTAATTCGAGTATAGTTGGTATTTCCTGCGGACGTTTACTCTGCCTCATATGAGACCAAACTCAATGTTATTGGTCTTATAGATCCTATTGATCGTACACAACCAACTATATGTATATTTTCCAGCTGCATAGGGCCATCGGAAGTAAATATATTTTCATTCTAGAGCAGAACGAACTGTTGGTTGATCTCAAAGAAAATGTCATTGCTGGATAGCACTAATTTTTAGTTAAATTTAACAACACTTGTAGCATTTACTTACAGACATTGCGAGCTGCCGTTACTCGTAAAAGCATGATGGTATTTGTTAAAGCATAGTAAACACTACAAAACTATAAATAACCATACCTTTGAACCACTTCTTTGGCCTCTACTGTGCCAAAACTAGCACAGTGATTATGTTCTTGGGATTGCTGTATGATACATGGTGGATCCGACCCATTAATGACTTTCAAGGAACACCGACATCTACTTTTGTCGTAATGAGTGCAAATCCAGTACGAGATGCCCTTTGACAATTTCGTTTTCCGAAATATGAATTCACCGACGGCAATTAACATATTTCCTCGTGGGGAAAGAATAAATTTTCCCAATATATTAGGACCTGATTGCTCCGCCATTTAGCCACTCACGTCTCTTAGCTGACCAACACCAGGTTAGAAAATTCTGAAGACAGGAAGTCGATTCACTCGATAAGATAGATTTCTACAACTGAATTGATACAGCAGCGTTGAAGCCGAAAATCGTTAAAAGACATCTAGAGAATTGGATAAGCAATTTGGATCTGACTTCCATCTGATATTTGCATCTGAAAGTTGGTGGTAATTCTTCGACCCATCCTGCTGCCAATCGTCAGCTATTGTAAGCGCTCGCTTCCCGTCGGAATTGGCCGGCATTCTAGCTCAATGTTGCGTGAATCGGAAAGTATAACACAAGTACATAATTAGCTGATAAATCGCGCACATGCTTTTCTGGGTCAACTCGAAATAATAAACAACAATGGCCTATTCCCGCTGATTAAAAGGTGTAATTCAATCTCTACCAAAGAAGCTTCTCCATCTCCGAAAGACCACCAAATTTTGTCTGCTCCATAGAAATGTACCAGTTCCACTGCGGTCATTGCCTCGAATATTTCAATGACGTCTTTATCTTGGAAGGAGTTTACTACATGTCATTTCTCTTAAGATGTAGTAAATAAAACCTTTGAGATGATCACAAAGCACCCAACTACAAACAGTTTGTTCGAAAATTCGTAGCTGCATTTCAAAATCTTGAGCACAAACATGAGCAAAAATACACCCCCTGTGTGGAACAGTACCACACCGGATATCCGACAGTCGTCGACTATGTCCGCATTCAAGTCGAAATACTAGCAATTTCCACTAAATGAATACTAGTCCAGTGCTCTTCAACCGGGGTTTTCGTACACCCTAGGGTGTACCAGAATTTGCAAAGGGTGTACCATTCGGATGGGGTGTACACTGAATAGGGGTGTACCAGACGGCAATAACTCCGCTTCTACTGGTTGGAATTGAATCAAATTTGAAGAACATCGTTTCTATAGACAACCTAACACTTTCATGGGGTGAACAGAAAAATTTCAAATTTTTCGTTATTTATCTTTATATCATAAATAGAAACTTTCTTCTTCCGTAGCAATGCGGCTACTGGTTGGAATTGGACCAAATTTGGTGTGTAGGCTTAAGTTAGGTAACCTAACAATTTTATCAAGTAGCCAATACGATTAGAGAAAAAAGTCATTTTTGAAGACCCCTAATGAACAGGGGTGTACCACGTCGAAAAAGGTTGAAGAGTACTGCTATAGTCTGCCCTCAAAAGTACTGGGGGACCACGACCTGACCTCTCGATCTCGCCTGCCGTGAATGCCACCCCGCTTGCTTGCTTTTCTATACTATCTTTTCTTTTACTTTTCATTCATTTCTTTTACTTTTCATCCTAGGCCAAGGTGGGTGTCTAATTTATAAGACTTCGCCAAGTCCTTTCGACACCTGCCTATCTTTTCATTATATCGCAATTTTTGTGGTGTATTGAACTGATAAAAATTGCTAATAAACCAATGATGATGATGATTATACCCGGGCACTGTGGGACGCTCTGTGTGCAACGCGGTACATAGCACGTACGAGTCGTGGCATAGAACTCGCGGGCCTTGTTGCACGGCCTAGTCTAGAGACGGACGATAACACTGGCCCCAAAAAAATCCATCGCCGTAGCCTCAGTCGAAATCAGAACTGGAAGTAAAGCAGAGTCAATGTTGAGGAAGTGCTACCTTCTTGTTTTAGTTCCAACAGTAGGCTATATCTAATTCATGTAAAAATATCAATCATCATGGTGGCTCATTAGCTCGCACAAAACTACGGGAATTACTAATTAATAACATCGATCTCGCCTTCCGCCACCTCATTTTGTCGCTTGCCTTTTATATTCTCTGCTTTACTTTTCATTCAGTGTGCATCAGGGCTCTTCAAAAATGACTTTTTTTCTCAAATCGTACTGGCTACTTGATATGAAATATATCGTACTGTGCAAACTCCTTTTAATTGCCAATAGCTCACTGATACTAACATTTTGCTGCTGAGAGATGTTATGTTGGGGTTATGTTTGCGCAAAATTGGGATTTGAATTTCTTTGTACCCGCAAAATTGTAAACAATAGTTTGGGACAGAAATTACAGACTATAAATTCCTAATCCGTCCCAGCAAAGTTATTGAGACCTCGCCACGAAATATATTTTCTTCTGTGATACACAATAACCACTATTCTAGATTTTCGAAAATCACTTTCTCAATATTGGGGCCATATGTTGCGAATATAAACAAAGATATCGTCGGAAGCTTTTACGCGTTAATAGTATATTCGCGACCACCTATCTTTGAGGAAACATATTTTAGGTAGTCGTTCATATCAAATCTCAGGCGCGGATTTTCAAGCCACTGCCACGTATTTCAAGAAATGCAGCTACAGAATTCGTTTTGAAATATTAAAAGTCTACCAAATTACGACATATATCATGGTGATATTTCAGGAAAATACAGTTTTTCCGGTTTAGCACTCTACAGTTAATGTGTGCACAAGACTGATGACGGTTGCGTGATGACTGAGCTAAATTTGACTTTACCTTGAGTCCATAAGCGCGAAGTTTCAGCCTGCTGGTGCCCGGCGTTTATCTTGATCTCCCAACGTCATACCATAAAAACTCCTTGTAAGTGCACTTGGTGACATTTCACATATTAAATCGCTTCATTTTCAACGTGTTCTCGTAACACGTGTAGCAAAACAAATATAGGTCATTGCGACACTGTCTGTCTAGCTACATCACTCATTTTTTCAACATACGTAAAACAATGATGGAAATTTCGTAGGTTTCGTAAAAACGAGTGTAAAAGTCGAAAATTGCGATTTTTCAAACGACTATTCCGAGCCCGATCGGTTCGGTTAGTCTGTACAGCAAAGGGGGAGATCGCTTATCGCGTCGACACCCTCGGGTGGTATCTGCGACGTGAGGTCGCCGAGCATTAGTGCGCCAAAGTGTATTGTCGGTACTGTCCATTCTTGGTAATGGTCATTCTCTGTAATAGCATTCTCGGTAATGTCCATTCTCGGTTATGGTCATTCTCGGTAATGGTATTCTCGGTAATAGACATTCTCGGTAATAGCTTTCTCGGAAATAGCCATTCTCGGTAATAGTCGTTCTCGGTAATAGCATTCTCGGTAATGTCCATTCTCTGTAATGGTCATTCTCGGTAATTGTATTCTCGGTAATAGACATTCTCGGTAATAGTATTCTCGGTAATAGCCATTCTCGGTAATAGCCATTCTCGGTAATAGTATTCTCGGTATTGTCCATTCTCGGTGATGTCCATTCTCGGTATTGTCCATTCTCGGTAATGTCCATTCTCGGTATTGTCCTTCTCGGTAATAGCATTCTCGGTAATAGCATTCTCGGTATTGTCCGGATACGGGTTAAGGCCGATTGGATGCTTCAGTCAAAGACAGTGGTTCCAAATCTTGGGGTCGCTTGCCTTTATGTGGGGATCGCGATGATGTTGAACGTAATCAGCTTCCTAGGCCGTGAGTAAGTTTGGGCAAGCTGAAATATTTTAGTAATCAGCTTATCTAGTTTTGAGCTGGGCCAAGGAACATTTTCAAGTTGGAAATGAAGTCGCGACCATAAAAGGTTTGAAATCACCGGATGTGCAACCTGCTGGTGCATTTTTTTAAATAGTAGATCAATATATGGAAGAATCAATATTATTGACAGAACTAATTCATAAAATTTAACAACCAGACGCATATAAGTGACCAAGAAGTTACATCGATTACCCTATGGTGGGCCCAAGATTAGTTCTTTTTTCGGGCGGAAGGAGGCAGACGAAATGATGTTTCGGGCCTGATTAAAACACACAACCAGATAGCCGCACCGACCTAACAGTATTGCGGGGCTGTCAAACACAATCCCGACTGGCCAGACACGGCCCGCCAAACGATTTCATCCGGCCCGTGAAGAAATCTATTGCAGACCCTAGCAAGTAGCAATCACCAGAGCTCACATTACAGATGGCCCAATTATAATGAGGTAGGCCTATGTTCTACTCCATTCCTGTATATAATCGATGGGCGATGCTTTGCTAGTGTGACGTCATATTGACAGACAATGTGTTACACCTCAGTTTTGAATCCGCTAGTGGGCGCTAAAGAGTGTCCGGAATTTGCTTCACAAAAATATGGTAACCTAGGTTAGTGGGATATTAGGGTTGGGGGAGGGGGATATTAGGGTTGGGGCAGTGGATATTAGGGTTGGGGCAGGGGATATTTGGGTTGGGGAGGAGGGATATTAGGGTTGGGGCAAGGGAATATTAGGGTTAGGGCAGGGGGGATATTATAGGGTTACCATATTTTGGAAATCTGAAAAGAGGAAACATTTTCAAAATCGTATATCTTGCAAAACCGGAGGAAAATCCTGAAAAAATGATAAATTTTTCCCGCCTCGTGGTGGATTCAAAGCAATACAAAGGTTGGCACATTTTTATGATCAAGCCAAGTTGTTGTGATGACTTTTCTACGCGTCTCGCTGATCTGCCTACAGTAGTCAAGAGAAAATCAACAAATATTACATGTTAAAAGATAGCTCAGATGCCATCGCGACCCAAAATTATAACCTTCGCGACCCATACTTTCAGGACCCCTGATATAAAGTAACCGAAGACGTGGACATAATACATATGTATACACATGAATGTATATTAAAACAATTTACCTGATGATTTGATGATAACGCACACGCGCCAGAAACGCCACCGAGATTTTATAAACTGGCCATGCTGAATCAATTCGTCAACATAAGAGACGAAAAAAGGTTGAGCTGATTCTTGGGATAGGATGGAAATTTTATTATGTGAGCAACGATAGGCTAATAGATATGTTGATTCTGCGTCTGGTTGAACTTCTAAACATACAATTCTGACACCAACATGATACCTTCAAATGAGTTTCAGCATAGGGCTTCGGAAGTAGGTCCACCTATAAGTTGATTCCTTATTGATTGCAGCAGCATTCATCTTCAACTTTCCGCTTTTTGTATTGCTTTGAACTACTCAATAAGCATGAGTTGAGACCAAGTTATGAATGATTTGCAACTAACTGCGCATATAGAGGACGTTTTTTCCAAGTACAGCACTGAAAGTTCTAAAATCACAATTGTGATCCGAAGTCACTCATTTCTGTTTTAATTATATTGGATATTTAGCAACCGAAGCGTTTCAAAATGCTTAGGCCCCTAGGTTGAGCTCTTGTACGAACAATAAATCTGCACTTCCTTGTCCAGCGGCATATGCACATCATGCACTCATGGTATGCATAATGCACAGATCGTGTGTATGTGTATCATGAGTCGGTGTATATTAGGGTTACCATATTTCAGCAACCCAAATTACGTACACTCTTTAGCGCCCACTAGTGGATTTCAAAATGAGGTATTGCGTCACACTAGCAAAGCATAGCTCATAGACCAGAGGTGGTCACGATCCGGTTCAGGAGTATGTGGCTGTGTGTTGTGTAACCGGAACCCAAAGCAAATGTTTTCAAACCCTTCCCGCCCAAATAAACAACGATTTTGAGCCCACACTATAGGGTAATCGATGCAACTTCGGAAGGAGGGTGCTTGCTATATGAATCCGGCTTCTATATGCATCTGCTCGTTAAATTATTTGAATGAATTCTGTCAATAATATTGGTCGTTCCATATATTACTACAGGGGTGGGCAATTATTTTCCTCCGCGGGCCAAATGAGAAGTAGAAAATACGTTGGCGGGCCGAGTGAAAAAATTTAGCTATATTCTCCAGCGTTTTTAATAATTGGCTACTTGTAAATTACATTGTTAATAAATGATGCTCACTGTGCTCAGTGAAGCCCTATGCACGTTTTTCTTTCGATACTCTAAAACAGTGGATCTCAAACTTTTTTAGGGTCGCCTCCATTTATGACAGTGAAAAATTTCGCGCCCCCGTTGTAATGATATCACAAAATGCAGTTTTGTATCGAAAAGCGTAAGTTAGAAGTATAGTAAGTGGCACAAAAAAATCCCAAACCCACTTTTCACTTGATTTACAAAATTCAAGTTCAAAAAGTAAGAAGACCTACTAAGTCAGGGGTCGCTTAACTCAAAACGGGTCGCGGGCCACTTTTCAACTATCTTAGAGGCTGCGGGCATCAAGAATGCAATATCGAGACAAAATAGGCCTATGCCACACAGCAAGGAAGCAAGTAGCAAAGGCGCATTAAGTATTGCATCAGCCTTCCATGCTATCCTAAAGTAATGGACATCAGGTCTTTGGTCTAATGGGGATCGAACCCACGTCCTATCGATCGGGAAACCGGGCGTCGTATGCAGACTGCAGAGGCGTAAGCAGAAGATGTTACGGTTCGAATTCGAAACCACGTCCGCCTGAAATCCTAATTATGTCTCCAATAATATTGTTTGTTATTAGGCAATAGACACTTACGTGACCTTTGACACGAACCAATCAGGTTGCAGCAGAATGTAAACAAAGAACAAGGCCGGGCAAGCTTACTATGAGCTGTTATGGGAAATGGTTATAAAATGAAGGTTTTAAGCAAATTTACGTTGAATTGGCGATGACTGGCCTTAATAAATAGTAAGAGCGTAGAGCTAGTATGTAGTTACAGCTTTTTGTCTAGGATGAACATGAATGGTGGTAAGTACGCATCAGCGTGCTGTGTCCAAATGCATGGTTTTTTGACAACTTTTCGGATTAAGCGACGATTGTTGTATACTATACTATAGGGTTGTTGTAATGCATATTTTGACGATTTCATAGGCTGCCGGTATCGAGTGAAATTTTCAAGCATATCTCATGTTCAGAAATATATGCTGTAAAATACAGCTGCTGCCACACATCACAATTTTGTTGTATTGATTATGAAACTTGAAAGCTATGGAGATTCTATCGAATTTCTGGATTTGAGTGGAACAGCATCTTCTTCTAACACCGCGGAGAAAGCTACGAAATATTTCATGGAGCGCTACGTACACGACTTCGGGACAAAGATTGAGGAGACAATCCACTCTTTGTGGAAGCAATATTCTAGTGAACAGCCAATGTTATCGCAACTTGCGGAAAAGTGAGATATACTCAATGGCAATACACGTTCTCAGAAAATCCATTATTGATTCGTATTGCACTTGTAAGATAGGGTAAGTAAAGCAAAAGACATTTTTTCAGAGATTCCTGCAATAGATGTTGTAACCATGATTTATTTTCACATTAGGTTCTGATATATGCTCTCATGCATATATGCATTGATCAAGACAATCCAGGACCTGAAGCTACAAGGACTACATTGTGATTTGCATCAGCCTCAGTGAGCTCGATCGTGATTGACAATCAATTTTTCGACCGTACTCGCAACCGATCAACTCCTGCCTCAAGGTAGATTTTGGTGTAGCCTATCTGGTGTCTTCAGTTTTATAGCATTCCACCAAACACAAATAATCCTAGTACATTTTCAACAAATTGGGCCTCTAAATGAGCTTCAATGCACACCACTGGAGTATAGTATGAATAGACATGCACTGTTGGTACACATTGACCATGACACCACGCAATTACGATCCGTAGCATGCTATTAGGCATTACGGTATTCACAATGGAACTGAATTTCCACAATTGCCGAATATGTTGCGTCGGTCATTTTTAATTTTCAATCTCGAATTAGAGTAAGCAATTAGTCCATATTTGGTTAGTTGATACACAATGCTGCATCCGATCAGCTGTTCAATATGAATACGTTGTCTCGCTATCTTTCTTGTTGTGGAACAGTCTGGCTCAGGCATTTGACGGTGTGCCAAATCATGTGCAGGAATATTTAAATGATTCAATTTCTTGATTTCAGACTCAATGTTGAATCCCTTTTCTGCCATGATAGCATTTCCTGGTTCACCATAGCTGAACTCCATCATTTTCTCACATTTCTTGTCGAATCCACATATTTCACTAATATTTCCCTGTGAACAGTTTCTGCACAAAAGTAAGTGCACCACAATCCATCAATCCTTTCAAAGTTGTATGTGATTTATTGACAGTCAATAATCATTCTAGTTTTGAGAAATCATGAATGAATGCAAATGGTGCCTTCTTAAGAACCACACATCTACATGGCCAAATCGAAATCTAATGAAGCAGTTATATACGGTTGACCCAATGGTTTGATACTATGCTTACAGCAATACTATAAATTTGACGTCAGTGGGATAAGTCGGGCAATTCAGAAAGAATTTAATGTAGTCTAGCATAAAATTTCAGCTTCTCCGCATCTTTTGACATTATGATGCTCCTCTGAGAACTAAACTTCACTAGCAATAATTGTCCGTCAATTTGTAATTTTCCTGGACGGGTTTCCTGTTTTGTGATTCTACTTCTTCCAGAAATCTGATTTTCTTGCGTTTTATCCATCAAATTCCTCTTTCTGCAGCTTCATATAAGATGTCCATCAAGCCTGCACAAAATAGATAATATGTTTATTTTACAGAGCATCACTGCTGTGCAGGCACCGATCAAGGCGTACTCGTCCGACTCATGCAACGTATCAGTGCTACCAATTTCAACTATTCATCTCATTATTGAATATATTGCTCTCAGCAGTTTCAATCCATTACACACCATTAAGCAACAAAACTGGAGTGGAATAAAACGAGACACACTCCAAGTCGATTGTGGCATCAAGTGTGACTGCATTTCAGATTGGACTCATTTTGAAACACAGAATTGTTTCATCTAAATTATGTCACGATTCCATATATTTGGTGCAATAATAGATATGTCATTTTATTAATAAAATGAGAATTCAGATGACTACAAGGAAGTCCACATGCCTTTATCCAGATTTTACATTCTTCCATGCATGTTATTGGCTCTGGGAAAGGTACAAGCGCACACCAGGAACGGTCTGAGTAGCCATCTCCAAGTTACACAGGCTATTAGCGCAGTGGTTATCCGGCATTTGTCCTGATTGATTCAATACATGAGCTAGAACAAAAAATGACGATTTCAGCTGGGAACTGATCATGTTGCCCAACATATATCATATTAATATGATCATTGAATATGCAGACAAGTGTCCAGTGTAACAGTAATTTGCTAGATAATGATGCAGACTGTAGACTGTACTATACGATTTCATAAATAGAACGCTTATAACGCCAAGCCCACATATCCTGACTCAAGATTAATCTAATACATGCTTTCGGTACGACAATCCCATTGTGTACGACTAAGGATAATACAGCAATAGTTGTTTCATCCGAAAAGTTGTCAGAAATCCATTCATTTCGACATACCATGCTGATGAGTGCTTGCCACCATTCATGTTTATTGTAGGTTAGAACACTGCAAATACATACTAGCTCTACGTTATTACCATTCACCAAATCCAGCTATTCCCAATTCAATGTAATTTTGCGAAAAACCTTCATTTTTCAACCCTTTTCCATAAGCGCTCATAGTGAGATTGCCCGGCCTTGTTCTTTGTTTACATCCTGCTGCAACCTGATTGGTTCGTGTCAAAGGTCACGTAAGTGTCTATTGTTATCACGTTGTTGCGTTTCGACCGTACTAACAGTGTTGGGACGACTGAAGTCAACTTTTTTCAAATGCATTGGCTTGACTCGAGTCACTTTCCAAAAATGACTTGACCTGACTCGGCGCCTCAAAATTGTGGTTTGACTCGTGACTGGAAGAAAAAGTTTCGAGTCAATTTCAAGTCGTCCCGTAATCGGTGTCCAGTAAGTCGCTCTATTTGTACGTACATGTTTTGGACACGCTGATACGACCTGTGTGTGCAATGTGCATTGAGCGACCATGCAGTGATTCAACGGTTGCGCAGCCTGGTTTTACTAAGTCTCCTAGGCAAATAAATTCACCGCAAAATTAGTGATTAGAGCTTACGTGTAGCAGTGTATTTCTGCTCAGTGTTCATCTTGACGAGACTCTTGCATAATTCAAATCGGACAGATATATGCATTACTCGTTAACAATTGGTACAGGTTTGGATTGTATCGTCTGGATATGTAGGCGTATGTCTCTAGAGACACTTGATGGCCTAAGCTATAGTAGCCAATTTGTTGCACATCTGAACAAAATATTGTTAAGTGTCTTCATCTTCTTTTTGTATAACAATTTTCGGTTGGTTTGTGCGAATGAACTATATTTTCCAAAAAGAGTGCGAATGGAGCTCAAAAATCACTGTGCCGTGCCATGCTATTCATGCGGCCCGCCGTCTTCATGTTTGCTATGGGTGTTCGCCGCTCAAACAGCGTTTTACGTGACTTGAGTAATTGCAAATGCTTCCTAGAGAAATTGATTACATGGTAAGCGTGGTAGTGTTGTAGGCTACTTACAGCAATTTCCTGTCTGTAATGGTTAGAGCAGCTGGATTCGAATAAGAGCACGCATCACACAACTGTAAGACAGCTCACTTGGACTCACCAATGATATCAATACATGTAATCCATTGAAAATGGCTTAAATTCCATGGGGAAAAATTTGTGTGGGCTAAAAATGGACAGCAAATCCACGAACAAAGCCTACTCGATGTCGAACACGGCAGTGACCAGCGAGATCAATCCTAAACAATTATGACTAGTTTGCAGTAAGAAGACTCCATCTTGGCAACAAATAACAGCAGTAGTGTGGGTGGGTGTCTGATTTCAAAGAATACTCGAAGTCGTTTCGACACCCCCCTTCTTTTCATTGTGTCGCAGTCTTGTGATGTATTGAAATGATGAAATTGTTAGTAATAAATTGAATAGCTATACATAACCAACGAAATGGCCACGCCTAAAACTTGAGGGGGCACGATTACCACTGATCTCCCACTGACAATGTATAAGCGTAATCCTGGATGCGGGAGTGCATTTTCCGCCGACTTCGGAGTCTCAGAAAGTGTGTAACTCGGGATAACTGCTCTAGGATAAAAATCAGAGGTGGTCGAAGTGGTATCCTATGCGTGTAGAAACAACGCTGTGAATTTCTACTCAATTGAAGGTAGAAATTAGCAAGACATGCCAAAAATAGTCAAGAGAAAGTAGAACATGAAAGGTATGAAAACTAATCGACTATTCTCAGAGGGTAGAATTGGTCGATGATTCGCATACTACTAGCAGCTGGTATCAGGTAGCTATTTTCAAAACTGCGAGATCCATCTTTTCGACGATACAGTCTTCGCAAACATATTTCGCAGTTACTGCGATGGGCTATTTCAAGCGGTACTAACGACAATTCTCAAATCTACTATCTACTTAAATATAGTTTGGCCCAAATAAAAGGTATTTTTACGGTAGACGTCCTAGTATAAAAACCAAACCACCTCAGTAAGACATGCAAGTGAGCAAAACCCACTTGGTTACTCCGCAGAGGTACTTTGCCACCAACCACCTCCGGAAACAACATCTTCAAATCCCGTAACGCGGCTACCTAACATAGTGAATATGGTTAGTACCTGAGACTTCTTTGCTGAGGATAAACCGCATCACTCCCAAAGAAATAATGGAGGGCTATGTAAGTCAATCAAGTCTGAGTAATACTAATAGTTCACTGAAGCGCCACCAGAACCACGATGCGAATGCTATTGAAAACCTTTTTTTGCCCGAGTTGATAAAATAGATATGCAATCGCTGGATAGACGAGAACAAGCTGCAGATTTACGCATACACATTTATGCGTACATACTCATTTCAACAACACAAGCATTATAATTAAGACTCCATGATTGATTAAATAAGCTCTCACTCACATCTCAGCCAGCGAGCATTGGCAAATACGCCTCTGAATCATATAACATAGAGCAACATAAATTAAAATCCAAAAAAAGCAGTAAACATATATTCCACACTGCTAACCCACAATGCGCTGTCGGCGGGTTTAGGTTGTCGAACATCCGCAAAGTTACATAATTTCAACTGTGCAACAATGAACGCTGGTATAATCCAACCTTAGTATAATAGGGTCAAGTGAAATCTCTTTAGTACATAACAAAGAAACAGTGAGATTGTGTAACATTAATTAAATTTCTCTAGCATATTTCATTATACAATAGGCTAATCTATACATGGCATTGAACCGGAATTTTTTTCAAACTTACAAAACTGCAGCATCCCAAATTTTTGTTGCAAAGATATTTTAGGAATTGGTCTGAGATCTGTGTTACATTATACAAAAAAATCAGATATTGCAGCAGGGAACGATGGAACTGCTGACTTAAAACAGCAGACAACCACACTGTAGGCTACTATTGCAATTCATAGAATTCACATACATGCCGCAACATCACAAAAACTTGAAAGCCGACAAAACTAAGCGGGGCTAACTGCGCTAGGTAGGCGTACGTATAATCTCAGCGGGAGAGGCACACATTCGAAACAAGTAGAAGGGAGACGCTGATTGCACAATAGACTCTGGTCATGCTGGGTTCGTCTGTATCGTAAATATCTCTTCCTACGTGCGATAAAAATCTCAATGAAACATAAGCAAAGTGGAAGCGTTGGCACTTCAAGTTTGCTGAAATTGCTGCTGTCCCTCTGGCTGTTGTGGATCTTGCTGTTGATGGCTTTCTACAGGTGGCGGGGTCTGATCCTGCCCGGCGTCTACCACATGAAGCTTATCCGTTTCGGACGCTTTCGCCTCCTGCTTGTGCAGTTCTTCCTTCAGTTCCATAATCTCTTTACTTTGCTGCTTCAGTTCAGCATGCATTTCTTTCAACAGGTTCTCTTCGGTTTCGAGCGTTTCCTTCTTGTCTTCCAGATCTTCCTTTGCCTCTTCCGGAGTGTGTTCGTTCATAGTCATGCCTTGCCTGTGAATATCAGTCTTGAGATCGACTACTGTCTTCGCTTTTTTGCGTAATTCTTCTAATTTTTCCTTCAAGTCGTTCTCTTGCTGTTCGATCATGTCGCGGAACTCTTGTAGGTCTTCCTTCGTGTAGATTTCATCATCGTCGATCATATCGTCGACGGATTTGTATGAATTTTCGTCCGGCGCGTCAAAGTCTTTCGATTCTGTGTATTTCATGAACTCGTCGAAACTGATTAGGCCGTTTCTGTCGTAATCTACCTCTTTCATGACGTGTTCTCTCATCCTGCGTCTCTCCTCTTCCATTTCAAACATGTCATCTTCCGGATTGTTGGGATCGTACGCTTTGGCTAGGTCTTTCTCGAAAAGAGCTTCCAGCTCCATGGGGTCTAGCATGCGGTCGTTGTTGATGTCGTGCATGCTAAAGAATGTTTTCGGGTTGAATTCTTGGTCTTTAAGACCATCCTCTTCTTCCCAGACTTCCTGCATCTGAGCTTTGCTGCCGGGATGGTTCATGGCGGGGTGGTCTTCGTGTTTTTTGCGCATTTCCATGTAGTCGTCTTGTGCTTTTTTCCGGTCAGCTTCGTTCATTTGACGCAGTTTTTCCTGCCGCCGAAGCTCTTTGTTCATCTCGTAGTTTTTAAATTCCTTGTGACGCTTTTCGTCGTAGTTTTCTAGATCTTTCGTAGCGGCTTTGATTAGATTAGTCAAATCGGCTGCTTCGAATGTGTGTGCGTTAGAGGAGTCGAGGTGGGTTGCGATTTCCTTCAACGAGTATGTGTTTCTGAGTTTCTCACCTTGATCGACCTGTATTTTTGCGTGCGCGATTTTTCTGAGTCTCGCGATCTCGTCGCGTTTGAGTTCATCTAACTGTCGTCTGATCTCTCCGGGAATTTTGTGTATTTCGTTGCTGAGTTTCCCGTCCCTGATGTCCTCGAAATTGGCGGTTTCCATTGTTTTTCTAAACTCTTCATCGCTTTCTAGAAGTTTAACCACCTTTTGCAGGTATTGATCGTAGTATAAGCCAGTGTCTGGGGGAGGTTCATCTCCGACGCCAGCTGGTGGTGGAGGAACGCTGGCGCTCTCTACAGGCGGTGGCTTTGTTGTCGGAGCCGGTTTAGCGTTAACGAGTGATATTCCGATCGCGACCAGGAATAAACATCGTAATTCAAGATTCATTGTAGGTACACACAAATATATATTACTGTGAGTATGAAATGAATAATACACATGGTAAATGTGATATAATCGACGCTGGTATATGTATTCTGTTGTCAGTCAAGAGTCAAGAGCTATTGTGTTACAAATTACATCCGAACATGATTCATTATGCAGCTTAATGATAACAGGAAACTATTCTATTGATTGATTATATTGGCCACAGTGCTCATGATCATATCAATGCTACAGAACGCCATTCAGTAGTGGCTCTGCCTTCAAGTAATGTACAGATGAGATGAGATTGTCTCACAACACAGCTAAATTGACTTGCGTCTCACAGCGGTCACAGGGAATGAGATTGTCTCAGAGTCAAATCTTACAGAGGAATTTTCGCAGCTCACCTGTCTGTTATATTAGACAAAACGTAGCGAGATTCTAGTCGGAATTATTGTAAACACCAAAATTGCACAATACAATTCGCAGTAAGCCTATTTGCTTGTATTACGGGCAGCAATGGGCCATGGCCCATGGGTATGAAGTATACTCATAACCAATTACATGATATGCTTCATTTTAACTGCCAGTACTTAGCAAGCATAATGAATTACCGGTATCTATTCCTCATGACTTTTCAATAGTGCACAAATTTGCGATGAATTGCGGCCTTTCAGGCTTTCAGTTGAATCCACCCCTTCAACTATTATCTTTATAGCGCTATAAAAGCTAGCTGAAAATATCTATCCTGTTTCAATTCTAGTGAGTTCGCATTCTGTCATTTAAAGCAAATTTTATAGGATTCCTGTAAATGCCACGTAACTAAGTCTTTCACAGACTGTTCAAAACAAGCGGTGATTACATACCGGCGCGGTATTTATTTTCTGGGAGGAACACCAGTACGAACATATTAAGATAATGAAGTATTAGCCAACCTAGCGCTTGCGGATCAAAGTAATTTGGGAAATAGAAGCGAAAGTCTATTGAAGAACAACACTCTCGTCAACTCCATGTCAATGTAATGATTGACGTACCATGCGAAATGTGTGTTTATTAAATTACAGACACGTCTAAATTTACTGTTGCGGAACGCCTATTTGGTTATTGTTATCCAGTTGAATGTCGCGAAAGATATGTTGAAAGATATGCGTACTTCGTGCAAATGGGAAATAGAGGAAGAATAAAAAAATCCGATCGCTTAAGATCAACATGTCCCTAAATACCCAAACCTCTTGTTGTAGGAAAGACCTTTTCCCGGCAGGTGGCGCCTTACTGCCATTACATTCAAGAAAAATAGAAAGAGATTTGAGTCATGTCAGCATTTAATTGTTCAATTGCGTCGATCGCTATAATTGTCGTTTGGCTTTGAGGAACGAAAATTTTCGAAGATTATCAGGAGATTGGTTTGTCAAACACGTATAATGAGCCTCGTCATCATCACTTAGCACCATACAAGATTCAATTCGTAGAACAAAGCATATGAAAAAAAGGATTACTGGGATTTGGTTAGAAGCAATTGTAGTTTGAGCTAGTAACATCAAGTGTTGGTTAGTCGATTAAACTGTAAAAGAGATGTGAGGAGTAACAAATCCAACAGTGTAGCCGAGGCAAGTAGGCGATATGTATAGCTTGTACATAAATTCAAATACGTAAATTTCACAGCTTAAAATAGCTATATATTTTCCTAGCCCCAATTTTACAAATGCGTGACACTTCAAGTGTGTTCCTATTTCTAGTGGTTATCACTCATGTTGGAAAGATATACCGATTCAATGTTAACCGTCTATATATTCAATGGTGAAGAGGATCGTGATCCAGGTTTTGTTACGAAAAGGAATTACAGTGGTTCCGACGTTAATCTGTATGGGCATGATTCTTAGCTTCGAATCATCCACAAGCGACACTCAAGTACTTTCGGAACTCGATAAAAAGCCTTTAAACCAATACTTGTCAAGAAGTACTGAATCCAGAAGCATTTCTACTACTACGAACGAAAAAGCCTCCTCTTCAGCGCCGTCAAGTCAAGATTCGACTGCAGGAGTGAGTGAGAGGTTGAATTGCGAGGAACTGAAAGCCCTGCTCGAAGAGGCTAAATTGAATCCTGAACAAAAATTTCGGTGTGTAATGAGAAAATTACGACGCACACATTAGAAAAGAAAACTAGAAGAAGCGTTGTATTTTAGCCTAGAGAACAAATTCGGGAATAGAGGAGTTTATTTTTCGGAATTTCAAAACAGAAGCGTGAAGATAGTGATCAAAGTGGCTACATTGACGAATGCTTCTTTATCAAATCAAAGATATCGGTAAGCTTCAGCGTTTCTGGCATGGAGATGTATGTGTGATATCCAGAGGTGGTCAGTAACGAAGTACTTCTACTTTTTCGAAGTACTCAAGTAGTTTTCCTCTACTTCTGGTACTCGTTCAAGTAGATCTGATTTTCGCTACTTCTAATTCTACTTCGTACTATTTTGTGATCTACTTACTTACTTTTCGCTATTTTCAGTTTGTCAAGTAGAAGTAGTTCAATCTTGCAATCAGGAATATAGCCTGAGGAATTTCGGGGATGTTTTCACGGAGTAGAAACATTTAATTTTCATAAAAGTTTAGTAAAGCCCAGAATTTTTGTCGCGCTTCGCGCGCAGTGCTGGATGCGGAGTGACCAGTATGATTTCACGTAAGTATCGGTGAATATCATTTGGGTAGAGGGTTGGCGCGGTTCCGTTCACACCACATTGTCGCCCTTCGTCCATATCAAATAATTCATCACAGTCTATATGGCGCATCATAACGTTTGACACTGATGCTTCGCAATCTAGCATTTACTTGTCATATCATAATCTAGCATGTCCATGGCGTGTCCAAATCTGGAAAAGTGGACTCTGAATATTTTTTTAGTTTTAGCGCTGTTTTAGCATACCACCTTTGAAATTTTCAGGACTAAAAACATGAAATACATGTTCTGCTTTTAGAAGTAGTATTTATAATTCACTTTCAATTCCCAGTATCATATACTTTGAGTTATAATTATTATCAGTTCTTTTGTCTGGATAACATACACATTGAAGTATAAAAGCAAGTGTAGTAATGCCTTTAATTTCTGGAAATAAAGCAACACAATATGGCATTTTACTATCCACCATATTTTTTATTAGCGTTTACTAATCGCGCAAAGTGTTTACACCGTATCTTATACAACTTCTCCGTATTGCTCTTCGACTAAACCGCGGGCCTTATAATATAGGGGGAATGGCGCCATACCATGCTATTTTCTAAAACGTGCTGTTCGAGAAAACAGAGGATTAGCATCGCATTTCCATATCAATACTATTATTTTTATCCCATGATGTGGACGAACACTTATGCTATCGAAAATTGGATACCTACAGGTATGCATCAATATGAATCAAGCTCGTCACCTATCGCATAGCTCAATTTGCACCTTTTTACAATCCATGTGGACGAATTAGAATCGTTTTCATAACTACTTACTTACTTGAGTACTTTTAAAGTCAGTCAATTCTACTTCTACTTCAAGTAGTTTTAGGTTGCTTATGGAAGAAGTACTTCTACTCGTACTTGAGTAGATTTTTTCGTCGCTACTTCTACTTCTACTTGAGTAGATTTCTTGACTACTTTGACCACCTCTGGTGATATCTCGCTATTTCGAATAGCCTTATTTATAAATGCGTTGTTATTGTGACAAGTGCTGTTTTAAACCTCGCTTTTAAGCCTCGCCGTGAATGCATCAGTGTTTTGACAGTCTATCTGTTTTCACAATCTCCATTTTCAAATCACTATTTGGCATTCGATACTTTGACCCTCGCTCTTTGTGACCGGGATGCCAACATTTAGATATCATTCTGCAATACGTGAAATTCGAAATCTGAAAACATTGAACGGCCTGAATTTTACGGGAGCGCCGACATTGTACGGCTTCTGTATCGAACCCGCACAGATCACATACGCTGTTACTCGTTTCACTGAGTCCCAGGAAGTGTGCAGTGGACGTGGTTATGACGTCAGATGCGCTATGGCGCAAGACGTTGTTTCAGAACTTCAAAATTCCAAAAATTCTGCAAAAGAAGCCATCAGATTTTTGGAGAAGGTGAGTATATCTATGTGTATAGCCTATATCTTTAGTTCGTATAGTCATAGTGTATGATTGAATATATTAGGAAATGTGGACATGCATAGGCCTTCATAGCTCTGTACAGGTCGCAGGCCTTCGGAAATTTTTGATTTGCAAATTGTGAGGTCCTTCGTTTCTACTACGTGTCATTAGATATTGGTGACGTCAGAACAGTGCTTAAATGCCTCGCTCCCTTCCCTAAATCTTCCTCCTAGTCACGCCTGTACTGGCCGAGTGGGTGCATGGAATAAACTAATTCGTCATACTTCCACAGGTTACCTGCTTCTTTTCTCAATTCGAGAAATATAACATGCTCATGGAAGATATTTCCGGCACAAATTTTCATTTATCAACTAAAACCTGGAATTTGTATCTAGTAGACGCCGATTCTATTATATTCTATGAAGATTCTCCGCTGTACTCAAGGTTAGTGTTCGTCGTTACTTACTTTATGGTATAGCATAGTTACACAATGTTGCGAAGACGGTGTCATTTGAGTGCTGCAATTCAGATTTTTTGCATGGCACATTTGAAAGCGTCATTTTATTCGTTTGAGTGACAGGGCATTTTGAATGACAAAAATAAAGTTGTTTCGAGCGGAACCGTGGCACGAATTATTTAAATCAATGGACTGTAAGCCGTAACCAAATGGTTCTCAACCTTTTCGACCTCGCGGCACCCTCTCAGAGGGGAAATAGGTCGCGGCACATTATAGCACTTCTAGTACTATGAGTGGCGAGTAGCGTAGTGGAGTGGTACCCTGCGTTGCACCGCTGCTATTAGCCTACCCCTACATACATGGCTTCGACTCTGGAATCATTTCGTAAGTGTTGCAGGTTTAGGTAGGCTCCTCCTCGCCACCCGACCTGCTTAAGTGGTTTCTTGTAGTGAAATCGGGCCGTATAGATAGCATCTCAGGAATCACAATAAGCAATACCGGTCTGGTATATAATGACAACAGATGTCAAAGATATTAAAAGAAATGAAACTGAAGAAGTTCATCACCCTACGTAGCTTCCCTGTTCAGCCCCCGGTTCTGATTGGGCTGACTAGAAAAGAAAGGTAAACACCTCCGCCCAAGCCTCAACATCACGGCCAAATTGGCCGAGTGATTACCTTTTGATCAGTTATCTCATCACCTTCCCAAGTGCTACAATTTATGGGAGAGTTTTCGTGCCACCACTACTGAGGAGCGGGCTTGATACCTGACAACAGCAAGTTCCGTAGCATCGATGGTTTATCTGAGAATATGCTACCATACGTCACTGGGCTCACAGCGCCTTTAAAATGAAAATCCCAGAGAAATACCCGGTCAAGGACAAATCCGAGCCAAAAAAACGAATAGCTTGAGGAAGCCTAAAACAAAAGTAAAGATCGAACCCTGGCATTCTAGGCTAAGGGGTATGCCAGATTCAGAGTCGTTTCGACAATCACATATCTGCCATTACATCTCATTATACATTGTGTGTCTTGTGCTGGTAAAATAATAAAACCATGGATTATGCCACACTCGGCAATTTGGATTCAATATTTTTTGTACGCGTCGACATTGTTTACCACATTTTATCGCGGTGCCCCGGGGCACAGCAATCGGCACACCGGTTGAGAACCACTGTCCTAACCCTAACGCATATTCTAACAAACCGAACAGTAATCAATCAAGTCGAACCCTAATCCAATCAATAATCTCAACCTCAAGTTAGACTCTATTCGAACTTCTTACCCAGTGATTGGGTCTCAACCTTCACAAATCGGGCGTCCATATGAAAGCCTTTGCTTATTCAAAATTTCCGCCTAGTCATGAAATCAAAATCGCCCGTATTACACAACTAATACGTCACATTTTAGAATACTAGTGCACAAGAGGAACTGTGCTTCAACAACACTGTTAGAAGAACAAAACCAGTAATATATGGGATTCCATCCGTCATCCTATAGGAGTAGGACAGTGGTTCCTTTTTACACACGTCCCTTTATGATCGTGATAAATTTGGCGCGCTCCTTATCGTCATATCACAAAATCCAACCGGGATGCTGGCAACCACAACAGATGTTTGATGGCATGGAAGCTTATGACCGTTGATGAGAGAATTAAAAAATACGAAATTTGGTCTATACAGAGAGAAATAGGCCTACGAGTAGGGCTGGGCACAATGATTCGAGTACTCGAATCTGAATCGAGTATTAATTTTAATGATTCTAGTCGAGTAGTAAATGACGATTTTTTCGAGTACTGAAATTATACGCTCTTCGTCACTGAAAGTTAATTTATCATGAGAATTATTGTTTCGATACTATTTTCCACTGTGAAAGCATTGAAACCTCGATTGGCCGTGTCGTAGCATACGAAACATGTAGTACAAAGCTACGAACGTTACTGGAACCAACACACTTCCGCAGCTCGCAAGGAACGAGTCGAAGCTATTGCCCTTTCCGTGGAAAATGAGTTGGAAGCAGGCCGATCAAGAGCAGCCTGGAAAGCCATCGATGAATTAGTTGGCTTCAAGAGGACCCGCGTGAAGGCTCGTACGGAAGACCTCGCAGCACACTTCGAGACCCTGTTATCTACACCTGCACCGGACATCGATGTGCTCGTTGCACCGCCTTCACTAGCAGCAAATCCTCTAGCGATCAATACAACCCTGATCACGCTAGGTGAGCTCAAAGGAAGGAAAGGAAAGGACGTAGTTTATTTTTGTCCTTGATGTTTTTGCGGCATATACACCGACTCATGATATACATACACACGATCAGCGCATATGCATACCATGAGTGCATGATGTGCATACGCCGCTGGACAAGGAAGTGCAGATATAGCCTTTACGACTTTCTAAGTCATGCACCACCCCTCCATGCTATCCCAGTAATGCACGAGCGCCAAGCAGGGAAGCCATGGATACCAGTGTTACTAATCAGGTCTTTGGTCTGACCCGGCCGGGAATCGAACCCACGACCTACCGATCAAGAAGCCGGACGCTTAACCATTACGCTATCTTGATCGGCCATGCGTGGAGTACCACAATTCAAGGCCACCGGCACGGACGGCATCCCAACGGCTGCTTACACCTCGGGCGTTGCACCTGTGCTCCTCGACGTCATGAATGGCGTCCTCGAAGGTGGCCCGGTGCCCCCCGAGTGGCTCGAGAGCGAAATCGTCCCTATCTGCAAGAAAGGCGCTGCGAGTGACCCAGCGAACTACAGAGGCATCTCCCTGATGCAGACCGCTGCCAAGCTGTTCGACCGAGTACTGCTCCTCCGCATACGTGAGCAACTCTCTACCAAGCTCCTGAATGCTCAGAATGGATTTCGACCATCTCGCGGTACAACAGCGGCACTGCGCACCTGGCACTGCGCACAATCATTGACACCTGCCGCTCACACAAAAAGAATGTTGTGGCCGTCTTCGTTGATTTCGCGAAAGCCTTCGACTCGGTCTCGCGCCCAGCCATGGCGGAGATCCTCAGATTCTATGGAATTCCTGAGGTGATAACGTACGCCATTATGGCCCTCTACACTGACACACGAGCGCGAGTCCGAACAGATGACGGCCCAAGCGGAGATTTCAACACTTCGGCTGGTGTGCTTCAAGGTGACACCCTGGCACCATTCTTGTTCGTGGTCATCCTTGACTTCGTGCTACGAACGGCCTTCCCGGATACTACGAACTTCTTTGAATGGCGGCCACGGCAAGGAACGCGCACGCGTACGACTCGCGAGGCAATCCACGTAGGTATTCTTGCCTACGCAGACGACCTAGCCCTGCTTGCCCCGAACACCGCATCGGCACAGCGCCTCATTAACCAGCTAGAGGCCGCCGCCGCTCTTGTTGGCCTCCAGATCAACGCTAAGAAGACTGAGGTTCTGGCCATACCAGCTCTACCGGAGAACGCGACACCAATTTGACTCGGAGATATCGATCTCAAGTATGTAACGAGTTTTGTATACCTCGGTATTGACGTCGCTGACTCTGGAAAAGCGCTCAAGGCGAGGCGAGCAAAGGCCTCGGGCGCGGCAAGACGGCTACATAGCCTCTTCCATTCAAGTGCCTCAACCCAGCTCAAGACCCGCATCTTCCGTGCCACTGTCGAGCAGGTTCTTCTCTACGGAATAGAGGCACTCACGCTGACAGAGAAGCTGGCTAAGACGCTCAACGCTAACTATGACGCACTCCTCCGCTATGCACTCGGCATTCGCCATCCGGAGCATATATCCACGAACGCATTGCGAGAACTCACAGGAACGGTCCCATGCCGTCTACTGGCAGCTGAACGACGCTTCCGTCTAATCGGCCATCTAGTGCGGCACCAAGACGAGCAACCAGCCGCCGCCATCATTAATCACATTCCCACGGAGCCATGGCGCAGAGGTGGCTGGAATCGGAGAACATGGCGCTCGACAATGGAGACTGATCTAGCGCAATGCGGGCTTTCGCTTGAAGACGCCCACGACCGCCCACGTTGGAGACGCTTAACACGAGCCCAAAACTGATTATCTTGTGTTCTTTTTGTCTCCTGTTTTCTTTTGCCCTTTTTTTTTATTTTATCTAATTGAAAAGTCGATATATATATACTTCCGAAGTCATGATCATCGCACAACATTGTAACCAAGTGCAATGAAATCGGTATGGTCGAAAAAATACCAACGTATCTTTAATGTGATGGATAACGGGTATTATATTCTTTGTGGTCGCATAAAAGGTACATATTTGAACTTTAGCATAGTGCATTCTGTTATGACGTCATAATGAGTGATACTCGATTACTCGACTCGACTCGAAGCATATTACGTGATTCAGAATCGAATCACTCAGGTACTCGATTTTGCCCAGCCCTACCTACGAGTGAATTCGAGGTAAATCGCGCAGATGGCGAAATTTTTTTCAGTTGATCGCTTATTAGCACCCCCCTTCAGATGGTCTCACGCCCCCCCAAAGGGGGGCGGGCCCCCAGGTTGAGAACCACTGCTTTAGGATTTGTCCTTTTTCAGGTTTTTGAAATGTCCTCCGAGGACGCCTAAATTTCTTCCTTTTTGGCAATTCGTCATCGTTTACAGCTTTTACAGCTATGATGATGGACACGAACAGGTTCAACGGAAAATTGGCATGAATGACGGGAAATAGGTATTACGGACGTTCGAACGGGTCATTCAGGAGTCGATTGAAAGTGACGAGCCGTTTTTTAGTCAAAAATACTAAATACAAATAAAAAGTCGGTAAATCGAGAGTCGAGTGAAATTTGATGGCGTTCTCTTTAGTCGACTCAACAAATTTTTCAGCTGTTTTCAGTCTTGATCAACTAACTTTACTGATATGGCAAAAGTGTCTTCCTTACCCGATTCCAAAATATGGTAACCCTAGGATTTTCACTCAAAATTAAGGATTATTAATGAATATCTACTGCAAATGAATGTGACTTGTGTTGTATGAGACGGGTGCATGCCTTGGCCCCCAGCGAACCCCTGACAGAAACCCAGGTAAAATCGAGTTATTTGTCACTCGAATGAACACCAGTTCAATTATTCACTGATGTCACTCGAATAAGCTGTGTCTATCGTGTTTGTCGTACTTTCAAGTTCACTCTTACATGCAGTATGGCTTCGGTGATGTAACAATCACGCTATTCGACATACAGTTTCATATCGCATTTGCAATTGCAGAATGGCATGTCACACAAATCGTGATTGCCCGAAGCCTTCTGGAAGTTTGTGGCCTACATATTCTCTAAACCGACGGATCTACACCTCATGCGGAGAAGTGTATGGGAATTGTGCAAACAACACATGCAGGTAAAATCGCTGAATTACACGGCAAATGCCACGGTTTGAAAATAAGCATTGTTGCTATTATTAGAGTCAAAAACTGATTAAGGTGAAAGGTATAATTAAAGTAAGCCGTAGGCCTACTATTCGTCACAGCCCAGGAATAATAATAGGATTATCTGCCTTGTGCATAATGACAACAGATGCCGAAACAGTCTAGGGATGGTGTGAACGTGAGGTTCACGTTCGCGTTCTGTGTGTGAACCTCTGAAATTTAGAGGTTCGCGTTCACAACAGAACCTTGGTAGGTTCTGCACTGTGAACCTTTTTGGTAAATTGCAATTTTCACTTCATTATAAGATCGTTGGTTCAAATTTATTGCATTTAACCTGCAGGCCACTCTATGCATGGCGCTGGCAACATAAAAAATCAACACAAAACGAGCATGCTCCTTGACAATTTTAGAGCTTTTACTTGCTTTGTTACAAAAAAATTCTCGAAATATCAACCTTTCCGCTTGTAAATATTTAGTGACTCTCTGCTGTGAGCTTGACCCGCAATCACACAACATCTCGAGCGAAATACGTAGTCAGCAAATGATGCTTATTCAATTAATCAATGACATTGATATCGTTTTTTGATGTAAAAAATCTAGCAAGCGTACGGGGTCAATCTTGACTTCATATCTTTACTGTATCATTAAAACCAAATCCGTGCGATTAAGGTGTTGGCTACTGCTGTATAACTTGTTGTTTGTGGTATCGGTAGCCAGTATAAAAACCAGTTTTACACTCTGCTGAATATCAATGCAGCAATACTCAGACTCCGAATTCATCGTCCGGTAAGTCATCGTCGAAATTTTTGGCAAAGCGACGGAATGTATTGATTTTATGGGATTATTATATCCTTTGATTACCGCGGTTGATACATCCAGCGACGCTTGAAACGCCAATATGTACTTCAGCAGTGTGGCATTATGTGGCCCGAGTTGTCGCTAGGTATCGTGTACATTAATTTAGGCTTTCATTTCATTGAAAGATAGGGTTGGAATGAGCAATATAACGTCACGTGACGTCATGAGGTTCACGTTCGCGTTCACACAGAACCTTTCAAAAAGGTTCGCGTTCACACGAACCTGAACCTTTCAGAGGTTCACACCATCCCTACGAAACACCATCAATACTAAAATTTCGGGAAATACATTCAAATAACAAATATATTAGAGCAGGATGGCCAACCTTTAAAAAATTTTCAAAGTCAATAATGAGTTCGTTCTATAATACTGTTGCTTGCATATATTACGGGTCGTCTCTGTACAAGTACAGAAGATTGTACAACGCTGGGCTCATTTGGTAGTTGGTTACGTCACAACGAATCTGGGAAGTGTCGTCAGTGCTAAATTTTGTTTGCTTTCCCTCACATTCTCACCATCCCCACACAGATAGTCTTTTTAATTCCAAAGCTGAACATCCAGATAAAATTTGACGACAGGTGGACGAGACACGATAGCTGATAGGATAGAGACAATAAACAAAACCTATTCCTAAGTGTTTGAGATTTGATGCAGAGTAGGCCATACCCCGCAAACAAAAATACGTATCGTCGACGTATATATTTGGTGGAAATTGGGGACCGTAACGTGACGCTGTATCGTCCTCTCGACGTAATTCTGTGGACACTTAGGAACGTCACGTAGACGTTACGGTGATACGTTACAGAGACGTACAGCTATCCCCATGTTGGTCCCGAAATACGTTCCTGATACGTCACCTTTCCACCAATTTCTACGTTCTGGCTGTGCGAATGCTGAGTCACAAAATTGCAGTGGAAAATTTCAGGAAAATGAGTTTATTACCAAACGTTCACGAATAATCACACAAGAAACATGGCCCATTCCACGCATAGTAAATAATGGTACAAAGAGTAAAAGGCAAGCATTGTGTGAGTTTAAACAACAACATTGCAGTCTATTATACTTAAGGTGCCGAACTCGGAGGTAAAATTGAAATATTACAGAATACCAGCTCATGGGTATTAGATAAAAATCACAGGACTACTGTATCAAAGCATAACACTAGGGTTGCAATTACTGAAATATACCACACATGCACATTTATCAGAGGTGGTCAGTAGCGAAGAACTTCTACTTTTTATAGAACCGTTTTTTTGGCTACTTGCACTAATTACTCAAGTAGCCATGCTTCATCATTTCTTTTACTTACATTTTACATTGAGGATATTGTAAATTAGAATTATTTTTGGGACATATTTGTATTGTTCTCTGAATAACTGGTCTAAATTTTATCCTTAACACATGAATATGTAACTGAATATATTTTCGAGAGCAGCCACCTCTTATTAATGGCAACAGCTAGGCCGAATCTCAAGTACCGAAAACTATCCACTATAGTAATTTTACTACCTTCTTTTTTCATTTCTACTTGACTTAACTAAACCATGTCTTGTATATGGCTGCTTCTTTTTTCGACACCCCGCTTTGTGATCGTAAAAATTCCTGCGCCCCCTCATTGCGATATCAAAAAATATTAAATATAGCAATCAGATTGCTAGGAATCCCAACGTACTACTTTGACAACCTCAGACGATCGAATCAAGGTTCAGTTTTGAGCAACAAACCTCAGGAATAAAAAACATGAAAGGTGCACCTGATCAGGAGTAATATCGGTTGTAGTAGTAGATCATGGTCGTTTTTATTCAACAGTGTAGGACGTGTTGATAAACATGACAATATAGTGAAGAAATTCCAGTATTGGTTGGGGAAACACTTTACCCTAAGCCAATCGCACGTTACTGATACATGAAAAATGTTAGCAAAATCACTTATTTACATTTTTTACCAAGCAGAAACTTGAAGAAACGCTTTACCCTGTGCCAATCGCACGTTACTGTACATGTAAAATGAAGAAACTGTCGTCTTCTCTGAGACTACAAACGCGACTTTCAAGCTCGATCGCCCACTTCATTCTTCTTAACATGAGAACAAGCTCATCAAATCTTATCATATTCATTCCTGAAATGAAAAAGTGATCATTGGTAATTCAGAAATAGGCAGTGTTGGGATGACTCGAGTCACTTTTTTTTGTATAACATGACTTGACTCGAGTCACTTTGCTAAAATGACTTGACTTGACTCGACATATCAGAAGTGTGGATTGACTCGTGAATTTTGCTCCGAGTCACGAGTCAATCCACAAGTCATCAAGTAATCGGTGTCGATAAAAATCATTGTATCTTGCATATGTTCGGATTGTTCGCGAAACGCTGGTGTAACCCTTGAAAGCGATCAATCATTCAATGATCGAACGTTTCACTGAGCCGCGATTGTTCTCTCATAAATAAATTGACCGCAAACGAAGTGATCGAAGCTTACAGCTTACGTTGTCGTTCACTCTAGTAGTGAAGCAATAAAATAGCAAAATGTCTATTTCCGTTCTCTGTTCTTATACCTTTACCAAACATCTTGTTTCATTTGAATGAATTCGAATATAGTTTATATTGTCATCAACG
This sequence comes from Botryllus schlosseri, assembly GCF_051294905.1. Lineage (NCBI taxonomy): Eukaryota > Metazoa > Chordata > Ascidiacea > Stolidobranchia > Styelidae > Botryllus > Botryllus schlosseri. Next base: position 20,981,952 of record NC_137239.1, read on the forward strand.
CATGCTCGAATTATAACATATCTATTTGTAAATGGGTAATGTATTGCATCTTATCAATTCGTTTCTCTATTCTCTATTTTGGCTGGTAACTATAAACTGAGGCTATGCAATTACGTACATAGTTTAATAGTTCTACGTATATGTGAGCGACGCAGCGTCTTCTTGCGTGCGTATTTAACTCTATATTTGTTCATCGGTTCGGAATCAACGACCACTCAATCTGTATTTCAGACAGCTAGCAAATTGCAATGACGTAATCATGCCTCATACTTCGAAAAGGCAACTTGACTTGAAATGTGACTTGACTCGTGACTTGACTTGACTTTACTCGATTCGAGTCACCTTTGAAAATCGATTGACTTGACTTGACTAGAGTCAAAATGTGCAATGACTCGTGACTCGAAGGTAGTGACTTGATCCCAACACTGGAAATAGGTGACCAGCTTGTACTATGTCATATCAAATTGAGATAAAGGAGCTGTGTTTCAAAAGCAAAGCAGAAAAAATAGAATCCCATAGCAAGAATATGCAAGGAAATGGTGTGACAGGACCAACATTCAGATCTTGGTTGCTTTTAGACATTATTTAACGTCCATTTGCAAAGTAATATTTATATTTATTACACAAGCTTTCGAAATGCCACTCCATCAGGTGTTAAAGTGCAAAAAGGACCAACATTGTAAAATTCATCGTGATTTCATATTAAAACCAGGCAATGCATACCTCATTCACCACTAATTCTTCATCAGCCATGCTTCCATTAGGTGATCTTGATTTCTGCAAGAAGTTCATTGTTACGGACTAGGACTTCGTAGAACAGTATATATGTACGACTAACTTCAAAAACAATACAATGACCTAAATCTTGTGTACAGCAGAATAATTTAATACTATTGAGCACTAATGAACATTTTATTCATTGTAATTTAATGCACTTAACACCAGCTGGGGTATAACACAATGATTAACCAACAGCGAACTGCGTACCGTCTTGAAAAAACGATTGTAGGACTTCAGGACTTCACTAATCGCAGTTTCTATCTTTTGCATCGTTGCTTTGCCGTGGGCCTTTCTGCATGTACCTACAGTGACAGAAATATAGGGTTAGAGCTGCTTAATTACAATTCCCGCTGTCTGGGACCCTTGCCCTAAAAATTCAATACTTACAGAGCAAAAGGCTATAGATGATCTTATGGTCTTTAAAGCGTTTCTTTCCTTTCTGTCCATTCTTGGAATATTGAACGAGAAGACGTTTTGTTGCAATCTTTTTCAGCACCTCTCGAATTGTCGCCTTTACATCTCGTCCACCAACCAGCGACAAATACGATACCTGGCAAAACAAGTAATGGAAAAAATAATGAAAATAGATCTCAAATTATATCTTTCAATACAACATCCATTGCAACAGAATATTTATTAAACTCGAAGACTTTTCGGGTGCCTCTTTTCAAGAGTTAACGAAAAGTCTTCGAGTGTATTAAATATTCTGTTACAATGGATGTTGTATTGAAAGCTATATTCAAGTTCTGTACCACGAACCAGCTATTCAAATTATATCCTTGGAAATTGAAGTTATAGTAGCATTTTCCAGTGAACGAACAATTACACAAAGAGACATTCGGTAAATTGATCAGATGACATTATATGTTAGCAATTGCATACTTGTTTAAAAACCAGTGGCTCTAGTAATTATAGCAGCTACTTACTGCAGCATCCTTCACTGCTTTATCCTCAAGTTTCTCTTCGATGCCTTTCAATTCATCTGTACTAGTTGCAGGTGGCTCGATAATGCATTCCAAATTCTGTGTGCTGGACACGAACCTGAACCTTTCAGAGGTTCACACCATCCCTACGAAACACCATCAATACTAAAATTTCGGGAAATACATTCAAATAACAAATATATTAGAGCAGGATGGCCAACCTTTAAAAAATTTTCAAAGTCAATAATGAGTTCGTTCTATAATACTGTTGCTTGCATATATTACGGGTCGTCTCTGTACAAGTACAGAAGATTGTACAACGCTGGGCTCATTTGGTAGTTGGTTACGTCACAACGAATCTGGGAAGTGTCGTCAGTGCTAAATTTTGTTTGCTTTCCCTCACATTCTCACCATCCCCACACAGATAGTCTTTTTAATTCCAAAGCTGAACATCCAGATAAAATTTGACGACAGGTGGACGAGACACGATAGCTGATAGGATAGAGACAATAAACAAAACCTATTCCTAAGTGTTTGAGATTTGATGCAGAGTAGGCCATTAACCCCCTAATCCAGCGCTATTGATCAACGTTGCGAAATAAATTGCAGAGGTCTGGAATCCTCGCTTCACACTTGCGGCATTGGACATTGGTTAATCAAGCCTCTGCAGAAATTTATACCTGCGGAATTGTACAAATTTTACAAAGAAATTGTGGACTGCACAACAAGGATTGAGCAATCGCTTCGCTGTACCATGACAAGTGCTTGCTCGAAGGCGAGCTTCATTTTGAAGGCGCATTCGAATGCGATTATTCCGCAAAAATGAGATGTATGCTATTATACCGGGCGATGGCTGGGACCATGGTTGGCCAAAAGTTGCCATCGTTGCTAACTACCCCACATTGTATCGATGACGCCACATCATCGTTAACCCCACCCTAAAAATGAAGTTTTATTCTGTGCCTTTGGGTATAACGCTACATCCAGAGGACGACGTTATTTTGTTGCCGCTGTCTATGAATGCGCAGCGCAAACAAACATCACGACAGGGGATTTCGCAGTTTTCACGCTCACAGTAGCAATTATTAGGGGAGATGTGGTACCGATGGATCAAAAATTGGAAAATGATCGCTGGCCCTAAAATGTTCAGCCGAAAACATCAGATCTTTTGCTGGCTCAGCACTTTGATACAAGCTCTACCTATCGCGCACATATACATGAATATCCGTCTTCTCAAAAAATATTTATGGACGTTCAAAATTTGATGCTCGAACGTATCATCGGTCCCCACCCGGTGGGTCCAATGGCACACGACCCAGGGACCTATGACACATATACCCTAAAAAACTCAAACGTGACAACTTTTCTTGCTCAGTATTATAATCTAAGCTACAGCAAGCCAAAGAAGAATGTTTGGTCGCAACCGTAATAAAATAGAATGAATATTAACTCAAATGTTGTCATAAAATCACGTTTCGATTTAGGCTCGAACTTATAAATTTGAGGGTACATAAATATTGCCCGAAAATCGACAGTGTGACTTCCAAATACCTCGTTATAGCGATAAAACATCATATGCAATTATTACATAAAGATGTTTCACTTGTTTCATGATTAGTATGCTTGATTATTGTGCTTGATTTGGCTATTGTATCATCGGTCCCCACCCTACGAATTTTATACATGAATCGAAAAAATTCCACCCAAGAAGATACTGAAAAAAATCATAGGTGCCATTATATAGTCTGATACAAGCCCTATACACTTCACAAAAAATGACTGCTGGTTTGTTCGTGTTGAAGGTTACAAATAAAAATGTTTATGTCGATTTAAATTTAGTTTACACCCTCCAAAACAAAAAACATCTGTGAGAGACCCCATAGCTCGCGCACGTCGAATTTTTTTGTATGTGAGGAAAGATTTTGCCAGCATGCAACTGTAGACAAGTTCACGGAGTGTAATCATGTAATTATCATAGAGAATTTTCAAAGTATTTTCGGTCCCAGTGATCCATCGGTACCACATCTCCCCTACTTTATCAATACATATATTTTTTATATTTATTTAATAGTTGCGAGATGAAAAAACGTGTAAGTATGTCATAATGGGTGTCCAACCCGAGTCCATCCTATCGTATGTTTCGAAATGACTTGTATCTTCAAATTAATCCCCACGTAATTTATCACGCACTTACATTCCTAGATATTGGCACTTATTATTCGTTGTCTTTGGCTATATTACCGTGTTTCAGCGAACTGATATATATATTTGATCACCATGCATTGAACATTGTTAAGCAATGCCCATGGAGCGGAGTTTGTCTGACATAAGAGAGGTAGCCAAATAAATTGTCTTTGGCAATCGATGCGTAGCCTACTAATCATTTATTTTCAAATGCTTTTCTCCATATAGGCAGCCGCTAAATACACCTTTGATTTCATCAAATCTCAGGCTTACCGCAAAGTCACGACGCTCGGATACGACGGTGTCGGAAATTTTCAGCCCTTGGCTGTTTTCATTGCCTTGCTTAACTAAGGTGTCATCAAAATGTCATTCCATGTAATTACGTATGTCCAGCAACCGTTTCATTGCCTCCGAATTTAGGACTATTAGAAATATAATGAGCTATGATCATGGTACAGCTCCGGTTATTACAATATTTTCCCAGTTTCCCTCTATTCATGGTGTCGCGATTGCTTAATATTGTTGGTATTTTTATTTCCAGTCCGTTCGCGACAGCTTAACTGTACGACAGCTCTTCGAGACGCCCTGTATTACATAATTAGTATAATTGCTTCGCCATTCATTGCTTCGCCTACCATTCATAATACTACAGATGACGTGAAAAGTTCAAATTTGTACCTTTCATGTGACGCCAGTACGCCACATTAAGTTGATAATTCGGATTTATTTGATCGTAGCTATTTCATTGCACTTTGCGACAATTCTGCGGTTTGGTCACGATTTCACAGAAATGTGTATTCCGCTGACGTGCGTAACTTTGTGTTATAAGCTTTGGATGCTGCTGTGATACGACCAATTGAGGTGTCAAGGATTCCACGTTTGGAAACTTGGAATCATAATTCTTGTTGGTGATAAAACTCTTAAGTGGAAAGGGGCATATAATTTCAGTACGGCACCGTAAAAATTGTTCTTTCACTATTCGACTAGAATCATTACTCGATTCTGATTCGACAACTCGAATCCTTGATACACATGGCGGGCGATTAGACCTTGGTGATTTACGAATGCAACTAGCTTGATTTTGTTATTTTACTAGTGCATTACATCCCTCCGCATTATGTTATTCCAAACACGGCAGCAGCTGTAGACTCCAAATATATGCGTGTTGCATAAGCCATGTCTATGCGGCTGAACCGATCTCAGATCGGGACTTGAAATAGGCACAGCAATGGTGTTGGGCTATTGAATTCAGCACCTTATTTGCTTAATTAATAGTATATTGTTGTTGTAATTCAGGATTAAGTCTCTCCACTTTGACTCGCATTAAGATTATTGTCCTCATGCAAGGTTGATAAATAAATTATTCTATCTCTATCGCACTCGTTCGACAGAGCAATGAAAACAGCATCTAGATCCAGGTATTTTTCAGTAAGACTAGAGGAGATGCTATTCATCGACGCAAATGAGAGAGCATAATTCCGATTGCTTCGTCTCTAATTTGGTATGGAAAAACGGTCTTCACATTAAAACCCCAACCCCAAAACAAAAATACCTATGAATTCATAAGTATATAATTCCAAACCATGCGCCATTATTTGCCAAGTTACCAAAAGCAAATTATTCCCACGAGCAGGAATGAGAGAAGATATGTGAATAGGCAATTTGACTTCGATAAATTAGCCCTGCCAGTGTAAGGTTTGCTTATCATCGAGCTACATCCTTTCGGAGTCAGTGTTTTGAGATCGAAACCACCTCCAGCCAATCTTTGTACCGCCTCCGGGCGGTAATTTTCTTTCTCTGCGTAGCATGAAACTCGCGTAATGTAAAGAAAGCAAAGTAGCAACAACATCACCACCTACCGAACAGTAAAAACTCAATCAACGTGCATCCTTCGGTCAACGTGTCAAAGGCCGAGGTGGTATGAATGGCGGCAGGTGGAACAGCCATGTAGCGGGATATGTCCAGTTTAAGATCTTGCCTATTTAGGAGTACACAAACGGCGCGAACCACATTTCAATCGTAATGCTGTACATGTTCTAACGCTAGATTGATTCCAGCCATACTTACAGCATCTTGTGGGTGAATTCAGACGGTATTTTCACTGGCACCTTCACGACTTTCGCGCGAGTCGCCCTCTTGTTCAAGACAAGGTCAGCGCACGCTGCCTTTGCAGACGACCCGCCGGCACCGTAAACTGCGACCGACCGACCGACAACTGGAAATCAGTAGAATACAAATCGAATTTTGATATCAATTTAAATATTCAAGAATATAGGATGAAAATTACTTCCAGGCAGTAACCGAGTAATAAACCTATTTATGAATTTATGAAAATCGGTAATCAAGGTCGTCAGCGTTGGTACTCAAGCAGTAGTAGCAGTAGCGCCGTAAACTTGTACAGTACTTGTATAAGTAGCAGTGGAAATTTCCAAAACATGTCAAAACTATTTTAAACGGAGGTAGAAAACGAAAAGGAACGAAAAGTCCTAAAACAAGTAGTTTCAAAAAGAAGATTTGAAAAACAATAAAAGGACGTTTCAAATAAGGGCCCTGTCGTAAACATGTTTGTTTTCAATTGATTTTTGTTTTAAATGCAACCCTAGAAATCGTCGTCGGTTCAACAGTAATAGTCAATGGATGTCAAACATATATTATTTGGTCAGTTTACGGCAGAGGTCGGAAGCCTTTTTCGACAAAGGAGCCATATTTACCCTAATTTTCAATTGTCAATGTCATTCCACTGTTACGCGACAATTATATATTTGTGACGTCATAGCAAAAACCAACAACAAGACAAATACATTTTAAACAACGGGAAAGTTTTAAACATGTTTGTTTTAAATTGGAATTACCGTGTGTATCTTCGTCACCAACTCACATTGACACTACAGATAGGAACAATTTTCGAAGATCTATTTGGTTACCGTGGTACAACTATTGTCCCCACTTGGTGTGAACATTTCACCCATGAAGTTGACGCAAACATGTCCCTAAACTACTTTCTAATTTACAAAATCCAAAGTGTAAAAACTTCAGTAGATTTTGATAAAAAATACTGTTCAGTAGGAGTCAAAGTAGTGTAGAAAGGTAATCACTTGACTAAGTGGTGCAAACAGGCAAGATCTACTTGATCACCCCAAAAAAGTCGAAGTACTTCGTTACTGAATACTGACTACCTCTGTTGTTATCACACCCACTTACCTGCGCTGGGTCCGAGAAGTGGCAGAAGAGGAACAGAGAATATGTTAGCCACATCTTTCCCTACCGAAATTGCTTGAGATTTGGAAGTGATATCTCCCAGTACACAATGGTCTGGAGTCGCGTCGGTGCAGTACAGGCTGTAATTCGCTTGGGAAGACTACAAGGCAACGAAATTATACAGAGTCTTCGATGCGATTATTCTCTTACTTTATTTTCGTTACTGAACGGAGAGTAGATAGTATTGTTACTATCGCATTCGCCGGACGCCGGATTCGTTTCGACACGGACGAAATGATTGCTAGTCTGTGGCATCAGGAATCGGATGTATGCGCATTAGTAACATACGTGCCATGACCGTGAATGGAGCTCATATCACCTCTGAATCGTTACCAGAGTGCTGCAAACGTACGGTGACTTGTGTGAGTGACTGTCTTGCCGAATGCGGGGATATTCTTTGCTCCTATGAAATATATATGGATCGATTTCTTATGTTTGTTTCACACAAATATCACAGATATCTTATATTAGGCTGCTTATTGCGCTTTCAACATAATAACTATATGCATTTATCATTGTAATAGTTACCAGAAGTGGTCAGTAACGAAGTACCCAAATAGGCTTTGTCTTTGTCAACAGTTTTTAGGTTAAACTTCTTATATTTTACACCTTGCACATTTTTTAAAAGTAGAGAGTGGTTTCTGGATATGCTCGCATCCCTTCATGATTGGAACAGTCATAGCAGTTGAACGAAATAGCCTCTGTATAACAGTGGCCTAATTAAGTGAATAGATTTTCTAAAACCGCACGCTTTTGTAGTGTCGGTATTCCTTATACGTTTGCTGCGAAGATGCACCGCGCAATTGCAAAAGAAGCCACTTCCCATTAACTGCTAAAATTAAATATAGTATATTCATATTGAAATGAGCCCCAATATTTTCGGCTGACACACGTCAGGGGTAATAGTCAGCAACTAGTAGAGAATTGGATAGAACATTGTATCCGACTATCGTGTCAGAAAATATGACGTCACCGGCATGAAATTTCGAATAAGAGAGCCTTCAATGTACTTTTTTTAGATGGTGCACGAACTCCTTCTGTTGACACAGTCTTGGCTGGTGTATTTTGACAAAGGTCGACTCCAAGGCACACAAATGAAAGTGTGAACGGCCCCTTCCAACGACGCGAAATCTAATTTTAATTAATTTATTTATTGTAAAATATAGTTGGATGTGAATATGTACGATGAATGGCACTGCTACGCACGATTGTTGTAAGAGATACACAACTGTCACGCATGGGAAGTGATCAGTAGTTGTAGACTTCTCGTCAGGAATTGGTTCTTACCATTCTTACAATGCCTTGAAGAGCTCCATCGAATATAGCGTCAGCCACGGCGGTGTATTGATACTTATCTTCTTTTGGTGGTTTGGGCTCCATGGGACCTAAAAAGGAGCTCACATTCGCTTTCAAAGAATTCCATCGAAAAATACACATTTCAAGCTCTGTATTTTGCATACCCTTATTCATGCCGTCTTGGTGTTTACCATTCGGTGGATGTTTCAACTTTTCGTCGTCACGAGGAGGGGGAGGTGGCGGATTTTCGCAATCTTTTGAACCACCCGATGGCTTGTGTCCTACATCGTGCTTACCTTTTAACACACCGGGGGTATCATTTTAGTTTGATTCTGTGGGTACATAGTTACGGTAGATAGACAATATACCGAACACGAGAAATGATATTTGAGTGCAGCCTTTCGAAAAAGAAGTCGCGCGGAACGCGGTTTGAAGTCTGGCCAGCGGTATGCGATGATTGCGAGCGATTCTGCTTCGGATACTGGACCTTTATTATATATAATGGTATGAATACGTAACTGATAGGGGATATGCCCAGGTACCTCAATCAAGTTATGACATGACGATGAATACGATGTCGGTGGAAATATGAGCAATTGATCATGATACACAATAGTATATACGGCAGAAGAACGCGGCATTGGATCATGGGGATTAAAGTTAAGGTTAAGATTAGGCTAGGGTTAGGGTGTGAAATCCCGTAAGTTATGGAGTTATAAAATCACATGCCCAAGTGTCGCATGCTGAACTGTCATTGACATTGTGTCGTGTGCTCGTATGTTGGACAACTCAATATAAGATGAGTGGCTACTGGCTTGGATGTGTGAAATTATGGGCAGGACTGTTCGTACGATAATGGTATGAATAGAATCTCGAGTATACGCCTATAAATAATTCATATGATGATTGTGAGAAAGTCAACCATAGCAGAGACGTGCACAAAACCTCGAATGATAATGTGGTGTAGGACTGTAGGTAGCTAGGTACACTTTTAAATTCTATCAGCATACATTGTCATTCCCTGTTAACTATTACAATGCACTCACAAGGAAAGCGAAACACGATTTTTTTGCCTCTTTACTAAACGTAAATTAGCATAGAATACATACAAGCCATCCACTGTGGTGTCTTCGGTTAGCTTTACAGGGATCTTCACTTCGCGCGCGTCAGTCATTCTTATGTTCAATCGAATGTTTCCGCAGGCAAAACGATTATTGGAGCGTTCTGCCCCGCGTATGCTAATAGAGCGACCGATAACTAACAAAAGATAGCAGGCATTTTGGGCTACCTATGAGAATCAACATTCTACACCCAGTAGGGAATTATACTTACCGCTCAAAGGCCCTACGAGCGGCAGATCTGGCACCGTGAACCATTGGGCAGCATCGTTCCCGACTGATGTAAGATTGGATTTCGAAGCAATGTCGCCAAGCATGCAGTACTCAGGAGTCGAAGGGGAACAGAACGTAGTGTAATTGTCCTGTAAGGTAAGCCATAATGTGCAGTTTTCGGTAATGCTCAGCACTACAGAACAGTGACGTGCGGTCCAAGGAGGCAGGTGAGGCAGTGCCTCACCTGTCGTCTGGATGAGTAAGTGAAAATTGTGAAACCCCTCCATGAGTCGATGATTATATTGATGTTACACATCGATGTTCATAAATAACTAAATTGGAACATGTTTTTCACCAAACATCATCAATTTGCATAATTATTATTCAAAAATACAGCGCGAAATGAGAGGTGAGGCACAGGTGAGGCACGGGCGGGTTGTGCCTCACCTGCAACAATGCAATTCCTCATAAATAGCTCGGAATTCTTAATAACTGGAATCAATGAAATGAAATGCTATAGTCACACTGATTCCGAAAATCTAAATATTAACAGTGTCAGAGCACCAGAACCCCCAAAATCGCCAAGGAAGGTGACCTTCGCCTTTATTACAGACAATGCCATCGTAGAGAAACAATGGCTACGTGAGGCACAAACGAATCTGCTTCATGCACTATTCGCTAACAATTGGACAATCCAAACCGAGTGAAACGCGCTACCGATTTCGGAATCCAACAGTCTTGTAGGAATTATATAAGATTGAAGCGACGGCCAATGCGGAATGCGAAGCCAATACATTCCCTTACTAATTATGTAGCTGTTATGTATTTTGCACCCATAGCTACGTTAAATTGTGGTATGTGATAGCTATTTGCATAGGCTGCATTGTCATTGTTTGTGTCCTTTATGCTGTGTTCGACTGCAATCCCTTTAACCGTTAATTGTGGTATGTGATTGTGATAGCCATACTTACAAAGCATGCGTTGTTGTTTGTGGTAGTGGTGTCACTCCCAAACACTGGATCTAGTGTATTTTGACTTGACCTATAGTGCATTTTCTTTCGAAATTCAGCAAATCTAGTGTTTTTTTACTGAATAAAATTTGTAACTGATGCTTTTTTCATGTTCTTCGAATAATTTATACCGGAAGGCCTACTTGAAAAGATAGTAATTTTTATTTGTCTAAACATGCCCATTTGGCACAATAGCGGCCAGTCCTACATGGATTATAGAATGTGAAATTGCAATGGCTACCAGTGTGTAAAGAAAATGCTATCTATACCCGCTGCTGTTGTTATTCACATTTCAAGTCTCTTTACGTGCGTGTTGTTCTCTTGTATGTGTGTGTGTGTGGGGGGGGGGGCATGCCTCACCAGCCGTGAACCTCACCGCACGTCACTGCTACAGAACGAATACTGTGTAGTGAATCTTTTGGATCTATGCGTAAGTTTGTCGTAAATGTACGGCTCATATGGCGTAAATGAAGACTATCAGAAGTCGCTTATAGCAATATGGCAAATTGAATATGTTTCACACAATAACGCGATTATAGATGAAGAGGCCCAGCTCATCAAAAACTGTCACAGATGGGGCTGTTTCAAAATAAAACTGATTTTCCGAAAAATCGACCATCATAAAAACACTGGTAATGTATTCGTTTTGTGACAACGGAGTACAAGGTCACAATGTCAAACTAGCGGGAAAAGTAGTTATTTTCTGCACTTTGCCAATAGCCAAATATCTCATATACAATGCAAATGCTGGTATATGCGGAACATTTCCGGCGTTTACATTCTAATAAATTCTGAATTTATCCGTGTAGGATTACCAATTTAGGCAATTTGGGTACCAATTCAATATCTTAATGCTAGTCTCAAATGCTAGCAACGTATGGGTAACATCAAGGATCGAACTTACTGGCAATGCTACCTATGCACCATATTCTTTGGGAATCACGTCAAAAGCGAGATGAACTCGTGGCATGTAAATACAGTGTGCGGATGAATTACACGCCTTAGATTTTCCATATCAGAGTTGTGAAATTTCCATTTCATACAGTATACTTGCGTATTTCCATATTCCATGCCGATATTTGTTTCCTACCATGCTATGCCCATATACTCACGTCAAATCATGTCTTACCGATTCTGTAACGCCAAAGGGAGCGTATGGACGATTCTCCCCACTGCAATTATCAGGTGAAAGATTATGTTCCACGTTCCATAAGTGATTCGTAGACTGTGATTACAAATCGGTAATACCGCGGCGATAACAAGAAAATGGAATTTCGTGTTAAGCTCACTATCGAATCATTTTCTTTGTGTTTGACTATCACGGCGATTGCAGTAGTTGGGTACCCATTCTCATCAGCATTTACGCGTTGAACCTGTAAAATATATTTACAAATTTCTGTTTCAGATTAGCACTCTCTTCAATCTTACCATGCGCGCTATTCCGACGTAGGCTCCAGTAAATATTGCGTCTGCGACCACCACGTCTTCACGGTACTGGATAAATTCGTTCGAGTCTTCATCGCAAGTCTGCCGGCTACAATCTGAATATGACCTTGATTTATTATTTTCAAGTTGTTATCTTGCTCTGGACTTTATATTTATCTATATTATGCATTCAAATCAAACTTGAGACGAGTTGACTCTGTGCTGTATTGTTAATAATGTCATCCACTAAAAGCCATCCAAGAATGCGAAACGATTGGAGGAGTCTTTGAAATCAAACACCCACTTGGGCCTAGGCATGTACACTAAATGAATTTAGAACAGTCATAGAAGATAACATAAAAAGGACAAGCGATTGAGATGAGGTGGCTTACATGTGATTGTGAGGTTGATATGAGAGACAGATAGAGTAGGCTTACCATATTTTGAAAATGCAAAAAGAGGACACTTTTTCAGAAATTTGCAAGATACAAAACCGGAGTAGAATTCTCAAAAACCGGTGAATTTTTCCCACTTTGCGGTCGGTTGACTAAAAAAAAAAAAAAAGGTCATCACTTCCGCTCAGAGCTCAAAAACACGTTTTTCACTCCACTTTGCTAGGTGGATGACTAAAAAAAAAAAAAGGTCTTCATTTCGCTAAGAGCTGAAATCACCGCTTTTCCTCCGAAATACCCGCCGGAGCTTCACTTCTGCGCTAATTTGCGGCATATCACTCGCAATTTCCTCTATATCTGACCTAAATTTTCAAAAAAGAGGACAAAATCTCAAAAAAGAGGACAAAAGGGCGTCCTCCGAGGACACTTTCAAAAAAGTCAAAAAAGAGGACAAATCCTCTTAAAAGAGGACGTATGGTAAGCCTAAGATAGAGTGAAGTAGAATTTTAATTTGTGCACATTGCAAATCAACATCACACACCACAAAAATGGAACTCGGTGAATTGCGATATAAAGACATGCAAGGTAGACGTGCTCGTGGCCCGGTAATCTCGAGCGCTGACTAGTATTCATTCAGTAGAAGTCCGACATACTTGAAAGAACAATATTACGTGATTTCATATGCTGATCATAGATAGTTGGGCGAGGACGAGCGTGCATTGTACCAATGTAATGTTATACCTATTATGAAGTACCGGTACGGCGTGTATCGCAGGCTACGAATACCTCCAATATATGGAATTTGTGATGATCTGATCTTTATTCTGGAACTGCCGAAGAACATTGTTCGGGAATTAGTTATGGAAAAATCCACGCCAGCGGACAAATCTGCGTGAGTTGTTTTCTGTCAAATTTACCCAGCGGGGCTATTTACCTCTATCAGAAAACGGAGGCAAGAAATTGTCGACAGCTGCAGCACTATCAAGAGGACTAATCATCATTCAGATGATAGCTAGCGCCAAATTAGCGAACCACCCATTCTTTGACATATTTATCCAATTCGCCGCAGCCTTGGCTTATGGCCGTGTAGGCCCATACTTCATGGTTTTGCTCTATGAAAGCGAATAAACATACGACATACCTGGCGTACATAGTCCCAGGATGCCTAAAAATACAGCCAGCTGAATTTTGCACATTCTCCCAATACCTCTTACTGTACTTCCCAAGCGGCGGGCAGTTTCGCTGCGTAATTTGCACCGGTACCTCAGTCATAAATATATATCGTTCTGACAGGTCATTTGAGTGATTGAATTAATCGAAGACAAAGCATATGAAGCTTGACGAAGAATGGACTGCGTGTGACGATACAAATGCAAAACCTATTTAAGTTGAGTCTGGATGTTGGTCATAGGCAGGCCGTGTTATTTTTGGCATGTCGGGAACCAAATGCCAAAAATGCAAATTTTAAAATGCCAAAAATAAGGCATTTTTAATATATAGATTTTTATGAAAGTTTTAGATAGAAAAGTCAACAAGTATTGAAATGAGTGTGCAACTGTGCATATGAAGCGACAAAACAAGTGTGTAAAGCTAAATTCCTAAATTGAGGTCCGTGAACCCTTCGGAAGGCCGCGGTCTACCGTCCAAGTATAGAATGTTAACATTCTATGGTCCAAGTGATCTATGTAATGCGAATGAATATCTTAGGGTCGAGACCAAAAACTTGAGTACTGATATCTGGATTTACGATATACTAGGGATTGATCAACCCGGGTTGTAAATGATATACAGCAATTAGGGATGTAGCTTAATGACGATCCATTTTGTTACCTCATGTAGCCAGCTTTGTTTTGTTGTTGTTGGTCTGTTTATTTATTGTTTATTTACTGGAGTATTTGGTCTTACCAGGATATTACCTGCAATTTTTCAACCTTTGTCGTCTCCAAGTAGAGACTTATGAAGAATATGATTGGAGTAGGCTGACTCTGGATCTCCTCTCTCAACTGGTACGAAACAAGAACTCCAAATGGACGAATATGTTATTAAAATACCCCCGTGACAAGTATATTCATATTGAAATGTTGAATACGACATTTCATGCTGGTGACGTCATATTTTGTGCTACGATTGTTGATATACGATGTTCTTTTGAATTCTATACTAGTTGCTGACGATTACCTCTGACGAGTGTCAGCCGAAAATATTCGGGTTCATTTCAATATGAATATACTATTCAATTGTATATTAAAGTTCTGTATCTCCAAGAAGCTGTTCACATTTTTTAATGTGATTACACAAATATTTGTTTTCTGGATATGTCACTGTGTGACACTGCTGTAGGGTGATAAGGAGTCCACAAGTCGAATGCTGAGATATGATCAATCGAGGTCTACAGCCTTCCACTAGGGAAAATAGCATCGAAATTATAGTCCTTGTTAATATATTAACCCATTGTGGCCCGGAATCACTGTGCCCGTTCCTATTAGTACCAAGGGTATCAGAATCGCAAGTGTCACAACTGAAGAAGGTTCAAAATTGCGTTGATTTTCTTGCAGTCAGATGTATTCAACTTGACAGCCAAAGCGTTTTCGAATTGAGATGAATAAACATCGCACGCGCCAGTGCATTCACTATTCCATCTTGGCGGCCAGTCTGACGTAATAATTATACAGCAAAGTTGAACAATGTTTATCACTGAACTAGAAGATTCAACTTCAACAGACGACTGTGGCGAAATCTTATCCAAGTTTATGTGCCACGATTCAACGTATTTGATCAGGCGATTAGCATTCTCCTGGATAACCTAACTCGATGATCCCCAGATTCCCCACACTCAGTTTGGGCACCATTCTATGTCAATCAACTCGATAATAATGATAGTCGAAAATTTGCAATGAATCCTTTCTGACTTCCTTGCTTCGACTGGATCAAACTTGTATCAGCCCGGTGGTATTTATATTTGCTACTGTCTTCTACAGATCCTAATGTTGACCATCTGGAAGTCAGATACGGCATAACTATATTTCGTGATTCGCTGGTAAATTCAGAATGTGTGTAGAATTGTATGTGCATATTGTGACGGCCGACAACGGCGTGCAAAAGTATAAAGGTCACATACGTTCCTTCTTCTTGTTGTTCCCCCAAGGTTTAATGTAATATGCTCAGCTGCAATAATGCGTTGGTTCATTTAGTTAATTGCATGTCGTGTTCCGCGTTTTATGTTCATCGTTCATGTACTAAGTTCACGTAGTACGAGACGAATATTGATGATCGAATTCGTTCTCGTTTCTGAATGCTTGGGTGTCCCGAAATTACTGCTGAAAACAACACTTCACAAGACGCGAAACGTTGTATATAACAACAGCACGAAAACGCGGAATAAGTATCGTTTTGCACGATATAAAGCGCGTTGTTTTGTTACTGTAAACCAGTGCTCTTCAACCTTTTTCGACGTGGTACACCCTTTTAAGGTTTGCTCAAAACTCGTACACCCCTGTTCATTAGGTGTCTTCAAACATGACTATTTTTCTCAAATCGTACTAGCTACTTAATAAAATTGTTAGGTTACCTAACTTAAGCCTACACACCAAATTTGGCTCAATTCCAACTAGTAGCCGCCTTGCTACGGGAGAGGAAAGTTTCTATTCACTATATAAAAATAAATAACGAAAAATTTGAAATTTTTCTGTTCACCCCATGAAAGTATTAGGTTGTTTATAAAAACTATGTTCTTCAAATTTGCTTCAATTCCGACCAGTAGAAGCGGAGGTATTGCCGTCAAAAAAATTGGATTTGAATAAAATAGTATTTGGTCACAGAGTCTATTCGCAGCCAGTTAGGCAGCCCGCCACGCAAATTTAGGCTTACCATATTTTGGAAATCTAAAAAGAGGACACTTTTTCAGAAAGTTTGAGACTTGCAAAACCGGAGAAGAATTCTAAAAAACCGGTGAATTTTTCCCACTTGGTGATCAATTGACTAAAAAAAAGGTCATCTTTCCGCTCAGAGCTCAAAATATCGTTTTACTCTCCACATTGCTAGGTGGATGACTAAAAAAAAGGTCAACTTTTCACTCAGAGCTAAAATCACAGTTTTTCACTCCGAAATAGCAGCCGGAGCGTCACTTCTGTGCAGATTTATGGCATATCAATTTGCTCTAAATCTGACCTAAATTTTCAAAAAAGAGGACAAAATCTCAAAAAAAGTAGACAAAAGGGCGTCCTCCGAGGACACTTTCAAAAAAGTCAAAAAAGAGGACAAATCCTCTTAAAAGAGGACGTATAGTAACCCTACGCAAATTGGAATTTATTTCGTGTCAGAGCAAAAACAGCATGATATAACGAACGATATTCAACCTAAATGTAACAGTATTGGGGGGAGAGTAGTTAAAGCTACTGCTGCAGAAGCGGTAATTCAGATCAGCGATGATAGCAGGCGCACCAGCCTACTGCGCATCAGGCCTGCCACACACCACACACAGTCGATAGTAGCACATGGGCTGCAAGAGATGTCAGTAACCTCAGATCGGATGCCGCTATATACACAGTCTATTGTCGCTAATTTACATCACTTATAACAAAATACTAAATTGAAAATATATGGCGAAAGATTGGACATACAATCGGCATTTTAAGACAAAAGGGTTTCGATTTCAATATGGAAGCTGTTTCGACCCTGGCTAGCTACGTCACTTCATTTATGTGCATTGCGGTATTTATTAGCGTCGGGTAGGAAGCACGGATTCAAAAAGTCTGAGCTATCGCAGCGGTTTCCTCACAAATCAATAAAATACAAATGACTAGCTGAACACATGTTTGTTAACTGCATACTTTACAACACCAAACGGAACCATTGGTCTATTGCCGACGGCTAAATGAATAGAAGAAATATTTGCTTATGACATCACAATCAAGAGGTGTACAGTATTACACTTGAGATAACATTGTACCATATTGCTCGTTAACCTGTGCGTCAACCTGTCTGTACTGACCTATAAACCGGCATTTGTGATAGCTAGCCATCGGCTCATTGTAATTTGGATCTGGCACACCCCTGTACACCCCATCCGAGTGGTACACCCTTTGCGAATTCTGGTACACCCTAGGGTGTACGACCACCCCGGTTGAAGAGCACTGCTGTAAACAACGAGCTGGTTGGGTACTTCACATTCATGGCATCGAAGAAGGATTAAAATCAGTGTTTGTTGAATGCGACTGTACCTGTGCTTCATTTGAATTTATTTCATCCACTGATTACTAAGACAGGGAAATGGATAGTAAGCATTAGTAGTAGCATTAGTAAGGATTATATCTAATATACCTGCACGTAGCAGGGTCAGTCCTGAATTTAGAAAATTGGGCATTCTCAAGGTCTCGGATTTGTACGAATTTGAAATTGTAAAAATCATGAAACAATATAATGAAAGAACATTACCTGAATATTTCGACAACTTTTTTCAATGCCCCAATTCAATTCACCATTATAACACAAGATTCTCACAGAATCAGTCCCTATTTGTTAAATTGAATTCATCAAGACTGTCAAGAAATTCCCTATCTTATATAGGTGTGAAATTTTGGAACAATGTACCAACTTTGTACCGTACTCTTCCTTATCATACATTTAAAGCTCGCTATTGCAAATTTATATTATCCAAGTACTAAGAAGAACATATCTCATGACCACAGTAATGTTGTTTGTTGTTTTGATTCATTTAATATGCTACAATAATATTACTACTGTGTACATGGGTCAAATTGTTATTTTCTGATCACACTGTTAACTATGGTAACCGTCCTTCACTATGTGTTGCTGTCTTTTATTTACTTTTGTTTATTTCGTTACTCTTTGCGGTGCTACTTGACTGAGAGAAAAAATTGATCCATATTATAATTAATACTGCCAATATGCTTGGGTGACTCCGGCCTAGAAGACTTCGGTCATATCGGGTCTCCCAGTCTATACCGTGCAAATAATAGTGAGGAAAAAATTTAAAAAATGTATACTATTGGACGTGAATGTTTGTGGACATTGCCTTTACTATATTTCATGGTTGACGAATAAAAGAACTCTCTCTCTCTCTCTCTCTTACCATGGTGGTGTAGTATACATGATCTCCCATTTTATTATATTTGATATAAATCAAAATGTACTACCGATTGATGCATATAATACGGTGAAGCTTAAAAAAGTAAAGTCTTTGGGCATTCATCCATATAACCATTGGTCGGCCACCATCAACTAGTCACTGATATGCAATACATATAGAGGCGTGGCGAGATAGCGTATAGTGGTACAAATCCACCGCTGCAATACCAATGGGTTGTGGGTTCGAGTCCGACCGAGGTCGACTACAGAATTCCTATACCTAAGTGTTGGAGGTTTATCCAGGTTCCTCCTCGCCATCTTATCCGCGCAAGCGGTGTCTTAAAGCCTAGAATTGGGTCATGCTAGAAGTCGGCAGTCACG
Source organism: Botryllus schlosseri (assembly GCF_051294905.1). Taxonomy (NCBI): domain Eukaryota; kingdom Metazoa; phylum Chordata; class Ascidiacea; order Stolidobranchia; family Styelidae; genus Botryllus; species Botryllus schlosseri. The sequence continues at coordinate 21,001,019 of NC_137239.1, forward strand.
GAATCCAAAATAAGGAATGTCGGCCTGTTTTAAATGGCCATTATAGACGAAAATCATCAAGAATACCACCAGCAACAACATATTGTGGCGTCAGATGGTGACATAGCAGCTGGCGCAATCAAAGACGAAGAGGAATCTACTCGTGAGTACTGCAATAATTTACTTCATGGTAATTACGTGAGATATGAAAGCTAAATAGTATTCAACAGTCTTCAATACATTTGCTTGAACATTTGTCAATGATGCGAATTTCGATGGTATTTTGTTTGAAGCAAGTTTTAAACATTCAACTTGTTCTATGCCTGTGTAATCAAAATTGGATAGGTCAACGCGATGGAAATTTGATGTACAACATCGTGTAGGTCACGTAAGATCCATTTCACATCTTCATACATCTCCCCAGTTGAAGAGGTGCTGATACGCCGTGCTTCAGAAGGTCATTCTGGATGTACACAATCAGCCAAGGATTTAGCCATTTCTGTTTAGTGAATATCCATATCTGCCAATCTACAAAATGCATAAGCCGTGTCATTTTTATCAAAGTATGTACAAATCATCAAATCAAAAATTGCTGTTACTTTATTACCTTATGACATATAATACATTAACGAGGTGTTGGTATATATATTAATTGTTGCGACTTTATCATGCATTATTGTGTTCTTTTCACTATATATCATGAGATCTCTTTTACATCCATGATGTATCATTGTATAAAGGTAGGCTACGTATATTGATTGAAATACGAGTATCCAAACTACCATGTACTCATATCGGTGACAATGGTCGGTAGATTAAATCTTGAGATACTGGCAGCCATTAGGTCTGTCTATACGAAAATTAATGACGTAATAAATATAATTTCATCATATTTTCGCATCTTAATACTAACATTCGACCTCTCTATACCCTATATTGGCCTTCCTCATTACATGGATAACCAAGGGATTATAGGAGCTCATAAGGTCACCAGAAGTAAACATCCCTACAAGGTACAAAGCACAATAAGCAATTACCGCCGAGAAATGTGGCCTATATATTCAGTACCTCCACTATTGCACGAAATTGAAGCGAAGTATCGTCGAAAGTCACCCAAGACTGTGTTTACTGCCATTTCCGTATATTTTGCTGAAAAACAGGATCATGAATTCGCGTTCACAATGCGTGATATGGAGCCTAAGCGCTGTCAGGTTAATCGAGGACCTTGAAGGGAATGTCTGCTACCCGAAACGTCACAAAAAAACAAAACAGGGGAATTCTTAAGGGGGATCGATGAAATGAGTCTGCTGGGGAGCTTCCATTCCGCCGAAGCAAATTGGTTGTGACATTATTGTCCCCCAATGAAGTATGCTCGATCGTACGTATTGGGAAAATATTTTACCTTCTGAAATTGTAATTCTATCCATACGTATTTTCATATTAAGAATGACCATATTGCTGCTGGAGTGCTGATTAAACTATTCAAGTCCTATCAGAAACGGTATCGGCTATATATCATGTCAGTCTCACTCTTGCAGTGAATTGCTATTAAATATACTATTCAATTGTATATTGAAGTTCTGTATTGCAGCTCTTTGAATTGTTATAATGAAGAAGAAACCCGATATTGCAATGGCACTAGATTGGTTCAAAACTAGGTATTACCTCCTGCAGCGGCTTTCTCGTTGGTCTTGGCTGATGGTCCCCCTTTCAACGCGAGATCTTCGTTTTCTGGTGGAACAACATAATTGAATCACATTGAAATTATCCGATTCACATTGGTCGTACAAAAGCACAATAAAAGTGAGCCGCGTCCTATAAGTCAGCAACTCAGGAATCATAATAAAATGATCTCCCTCGTGTAAAATGAGCAGTCACCATAGATGTGGAAACCCTATGAATACTAGACAACAACATTGCATATATATCAGATTCCTGTTGAAGCAATAACGCTATAGGGTTGCATTTTAAACAAATGGTTGTTTAAAACACTTTGTTTAAAACATGTTTTAAACAATGCATTAAACGAAGGCCTTTTAAAAAAAACAATATTGTGTTCTTTCTAAGTTGTATAATTATGCTATAATTGTGTAAATACTTTCAGCTATAGTACGTAGATATAGATCATTTGTACGGAATGAATGTTCTGATGATGGTTACCGCCATCCGTAAAAATGCTGCATGACGATGTAGTCCTGGCAGTAGATATTTTTGGTCTGTATATGACAGGGGTTGGAAGCCTATTCCGTCAAAGGAGCTATATGTACCCTATATTTTGAAATGTCAATGTCAATACACTATGACGTCACAATTGAATATTCGTAAAGTCATGGCTTAAAAAAACACAATAAAAAGCATGTTTGAAACAAGGGCCTTGTTTTAAATCAGTTTGTTTTAAATGCAATCCTAGATAGCGCACTACACAAAACTATCTAACACAGGGGTGGGCAACTTCTCCTGTCGGCGGGCCGGATATGGCAAAATGAAGTAGGCCTACTTGGCGGGCTGGGTTACAGAATATAACATTAATCGCGTATTTATCCGCATAGACAAGGAATCAATCGTATTTAATGTAAACTTTAAGTTTAAAGCATAGATACCAAAAACACTATTCGATGAATTTCTTAACAATAGCTGTTGAAGTCAATCAAACATCTGTGGTCGGTCAAAATTGTCAACAAGTTCTTTGAACTCTGGCGGCATGTCGTATGTAGAAACCCTTAGTAAAGACTGCACGTGAAAATCAGATATATTGGACCGCAGCCTTGTCTAGTTAATTTTCATGGTCGAAAATGTATGTAGACCCGAAAAGAGCAAGTAGTTTCATGTCTATCTTCCTCGGGTTGGCTAACTTTGATTCATTCTGTGACGAATAAAATTTGTCAATACTTTCAGAATATAATTTCACTTCAGAGTAGAAACTCTCAGTGGGCCGGTCGAAATCTCTTCGTGGGCCGGATCCGGCCCGCGGGCCGTATGTTGCCCGTCCCTGATCTAACACATTAGAATACGCACCTGGAATACAACATTGGACATGCGTTATTATTATCATAAGTCCTAATAGGCCTACTACTGCATTGTAATATCTAGCTTATCTTAAGCGACATTTGCCATGTTCAAACAAGTTTCAAATACAGCTTTATTACTTTGCAATATGAGGAATGTCGCAGCTTTTACCTTCAATGATTGTCTGCTTGTAGTAACCGTCGTCGGTGTAGCGAGCGTGAATTTGGAATTGCATCCGTGAGCCGCTGTAACGAAGTACGATTATTTTATGTTCACATTCAGGCGATTGCCGAGGAATTCATGACTTGAGGAGCTCCGATGAGTGAAACCGATTTGTGTGACTACCTGCATTATTCGTGTGTCGTAGAACTAGCATATATAATACACTCCATAAAAATACAATATTGAAAATTATCGATTTACAACCGAGTATAGGGTATGAAAATCATTAGCACTTTCTGGTACCAAATTTTCCATTCACATCAACTCCAGTTGCTGTGAATGACCTAAATGACCCATTTCATATAGAGAAATATCCTAGGAGCGATTGGGTTCTGTGGTCGCGTATACCACCCAAATACATCGTAAAAAGATTTAGGGTAGCGTATACATAAATTATAGCGTTACCATAATTTGAGATTCGAAAAGAGGACACATTTTACAAGTCACAGAATATCCAAAAGCGGACGAGAAAACGGGTATTTTGAAAAATTTGACGGTACATATTATTGTGTTGAACAAGAAATAATAAAAATAAAGGTCATATTCAACCTCCATTATACCGAAAGACCCACTCTATGTTGCTTGGAGTTGACACTTTTTAAGTCAAGCTTGCCGTCACATTCTGAGTTCGCGTTGTTTATGCGTATTTTAGTGCTATACCTGTAAAATCGCCTGGCTATCAAACTTATAAAGGAGGACGAATTGTCAAAATAAGGGCGACATTTGGGCGTCCTCGGTGGACATTTTCAATTTCTTCAAATATGGAGGACAAATCCTCATTAAGGAGGACGTGTGGTATTCCACTTCACCCTGGGACATATATTCACATAAAGTAGTGCATTACGTACATTCACGAACTGGAGCATGTGCAAACGCCTTATTCCGCCCCAGAAAGTGCCACCCGTATGCCAGCCGTATTATGGGCGAGAATTTGGTAAATACATCTATTTTCTATACCGAATTAGTGTATCAGTGTATATTTCGATGGTTCATGGTCGCAATAACTCTTCGACTAATATATTTATTGTATTCTCCATAGAATCAACTTATGCGTTTGCTAGTTTGTCTACACCTGTACCATGATCATTTATTCAACTCCTCCGCGCTGTCCTCCGTGATGATCGATGTGATGGGAGTGAATTCGTTAGTTTTATGCAATCCATAATTAAAGCCAACGCTCAAGTAAGAATCAGGGATGCATAGAGTTCTATATATCCCTGATATTAATCACGTGTTGCTATAAATTGAGATCGGAGAATGTATAGTTAACCTGCGGATAAAAATCCTGACTTTGACAATGACTCTTCGAGCATGATAAAAATACTCATGCTTTGTCTTTGCAAATATGACTACTTCTAGCGCCGTGAAGGTGAAAGCGGCGAAATCTTCAAAATGCAGTTGAATTATCAATTAACCGCTTCGCCAAGTCTATTATTACATCCAGTTCACTCGTGCAAACCTCCACAAATATTTCAGAGAGGCCTCGTAAAATGAGCATAATTGCTTAGATTAGAGCTTAGCTTAACTTGCCCTTTGAAGTAATATTTCGCCAACATGTCGTGTCCATGAGCGTGTACCTCTACATCCGATAAAGACATGCACGCGTGTTGGGAGTTCGTAACGTCAACTGACTTCAAGGTTTCATACCATGTACCCGTCATCTGAAACATGTGAAAATATACATCATCGTGAGCCGAGAACGAGTACGATTTCATATACATAAGAGTCGTCAAGAGGCTGTTGGTACAAATCTTACAATGTCGAACGGCACCCGACAATTTCTTAGCAAGGTGACCACTGTGTGTATAATGCCACCAAAAACGCATGCAATGCACGCTGAGAAACATTCGGTGGGATGAAATTGAAGCGATTCATCCGTTCTCGCAAAGCAGGGCAAATGCATATCTATTCGTTAGATACCTGATGCCAATCCAGGCGTTGATTGGGTTTAGGAAGCAACGCGTTGGAGTCACAGGCAGTACTCGCGCAGACTTGAATACCAGCAGCAAGCATAACAGCATATGCGAACATCATTATTTATTCACTGTAAGAAGAAAATGTACCGATTAGTTGACTTCGTTAGTACGCTGTATTGGCCACTTAAAGCATTGTCAAGTTGAAAATCAACTATAGAATGATCTTGAAGTTATTTTCTTCAGTATATAGTTCTCCCCATAGTTCTATATATCGAGATTATTGGCTATCGAACAAGCATAATAGATGTCTTTTTACTTCGGTAGTAATTATATCTGCTATATCTTGCTCTCGATTAGACTATACCAATGATGCGGAGACTGGACTGAAGTATACGAAGCATTATTGGAGGAGGCGAGATAGCGTAGTGGCATAATCCCCAGCTGCAACATTTATGGGTTGTGGGTTCGCGTCCGACCGAGGTCGACTTCAGACTTCCTACTTATTTCTTGGAGGCTGATCTAGGCTCGTCCCCGCCACCTCATCAGCGTTGGCGGTGTCTTATAAAGCCTAGAAGAGCTACGAGTCGGCAGCTATGGAATAAAAATGAAGATATCTTGATGTAAATGACCATAGTAGTCAACAAACACCATGAATACCAATGACAAACAAACCAAACATTCACTGTATGCCAATTATGCTATAGGCACGCCAATATTTGGACGTAGTTTTACACATCGTTGTTTTCATTTCAAAATGTTATTTTTTATATCGATATTTCATTTCCCACAACTATCAAATGCGATTTCGAAGTTTATCCAACTTAAGTAACGATATTGATATCTACAGACTGAAAACTAAAACTAAAACTTATGACTGTCCTAGATTCCCAATAAGTCGCAAAATATTGATCTTCCAGCAATATCCCGGCAATATCCCGGCATTCTAATCAAAGAGCAATATCTGTATATATAAATATATAGTCTTGTACAACACGCACACTAAATTGGCGTACAGTACGTACCGACACGCCTATGATTCGGCAACTATTGCATCAATGCCACGAAATATGCGCCCTAGCGAACTACATGTTCATTTATACTTTGTTACGCCACTCGAAATGTGGTAGCCTAAGCATCCGTGTTTCCTGCTCAGCGATCGATAACGGGTGACGAGATCTTGGTAAATATTCCACGCCTGTGACCTGTCGCAGTAAGTATAAAATAGATAGTTATAGTGATGAAATAGGATTAGAGTCGATACAATAAAAAGGGGGTTATATTTTTCAGAAGATTCTTATTTTAAATTATAAATCCATGCTTATACTTAAATTGATAATGTGACATATTGCTGAAACGGGTAACCGAGCCGTTTTGGGTTATCGCGACAACACCAAGCAAAAGGGATGTGCAAAGGAGGTGCTATTACCCCACTGATTACGCCGGGGCTGTGCCTCGTAATTATTCCATTTACTATGTCACCTCTATTCTTAAAGCGCGAGTATCGGGTCTCTTGGTAAACAATCAGTGCCCGGTAAACTTATATTTTACTCATCAGTGCATCTTCATTGAATCGAATTGAAAAGCAATAAAACATGAAAATATCAGCGTGAATCACGCGATGGCCTATCGCTCGAACAGCACAGCTAATGCCCAGGAAGAGGTGACAGAAGGATGATTGATGGTATGACGATAACCTCATTTGTATAAACTTTTTGATGTCACATCTTCATTTGTTCATGCTACGTTTTCCTCAACCAAAACGAGAGTATGCGAGCGAATTTGAGTTGAAAATAAGTGCTGGAGATCAAATTCCGTGCTTCTAAAATATCTACATTCCGTTAGTTTCAGATAAGATGGGCCGATCATCAAAATATTATTGTGGATACAATTATACACTCAGAAGTCATTACTCGGATATGCGCGAAAATTCAAGCTGAACTAACTGGACACCAAATACTCATGCTAACTGTCCATGTCCATTTCTGGTGGACGCTGGACTAATATTTTTCATATCTTCTTACTATACGCATCGAAATCGCTACATAGCGGTCATGTTACGAATAATGATCAGGACCGGCTATGGTCGCGCCATGCGCTAAAATTTTTTCAGATTCACGATTGAATTTCGTCATTAAAATTCGTAGTTTCGCATATTACTATTAAATGTCTATCCTTTCTTAACCAAAAAGATCATATTCATCGGTAGAGTTGATGGAGGAAGTGTTTTCCAAAATTTCGGGTAGGCCTATTGTTAGTATAGTCACACTGGGACGTGTTGTTATTTCTTGACCTCCCATCAGAATTGTCGGTGCAGTGGAAAGATATTGGAATCTCCCAAACATACCAGAAACAAATTGCTTTCGTGAGGAGTGTACGATTCCAAATTGTTATTTCTATATGGGGTGCATCATTTACCTCCGCTGTTCGCATCAGTACTGTGGGGCTCAAATTGCAAAGGGTGCTACGACTATATTAAAATCGAAAACGAAGTCGCATTGAATCACGCCTAGCGTGAAGAAAATTTAAAGATTAAATAAAATATTTCAAAAATTCGGTAGTCAATTCGTAAATTCAATTTTCCTGTCGACGGCCGCCTACACATACTAGTTGAATTACGTGTCCACCGTCCACTGCCGCGCAAATTTCCTTCTACGGCCGCAGGTTGGTCCGTGGACATATTAGCATGCGACACAATAGCAAGCGACACTTAAGCATAGCGACTTGTGGTCATGGCGACTCGTGGGCATGTAGACACATGAGCACTGAGACATATTAACATGAGGACATATTAGCATGGGGACACATGAGTATAGGGACACACGAGCATGGATACTCGTGAGCATAGGGACACATCAACATGGTGACAATTTAGTAAGTGCCACTTGAGCATATGGTGACACATGAGCATGCGATACATGAGCCTTGACGACACATGAGCATGGGTACACAAGAGCATCGGCACTAGGGCTGTTCCAAAATAACCTTTTTTCCTTAATCTTGCGGGTTACTTGATTAAATCGTTAGGTTGCCTTAAAAAATGACGCACACCAAATGTGAATTCATTCCAACCAATATTCGCGGATTTCGTAGAGTTTGAAAATTTTGAATTTGCCTAAAAAAGCGAAAAATTTTTTTTTTCCAATTTTCCTTCCAACCTTATGAAATTGTTGCACTGTCTTCAAAAACGATGCAAAACAAATTTGACTCAATTCCAAGCTGCAGAAGCCGAGTTATTCAAGTTTATTTATGATACTTCTGGGATGATCCACCAATCAAGGATAATCCCAGAATTATCAAAGAAAAACTGAAATAACTCTACTTCTACGGCTGCGAATCGAGTCAAATTTGTTTTGCATCGTTTTTGAAGACAGCGCAACAATTTCATGGGGTTGGCAGAAAAATTTGAAAAACATTTTTTTTTTGCATTTTTAGGCAAATTCAAAATTTTCAAACTCTACGAATTCCGTCAATATTGGTTGGAATGAATTCAAATTTGGTGTGCGTCATTTTCTAGGGCAACCTAACGATTTAATCAAGTAACCCGCAAGATTCAGGAAAAAAAGTTATTTTTGAACAGCCCTAATGGGCACACATGCGCATATGGACTCATGGGCATGGGGACACAAGAGCAAATGTGCACATGAGCATGGGGTCACGTACGCATGCGACACTTGAGCATGCGACCCGTCTACATGCAGACACTTGAGCATGCGACATGTGGATATGCAGACACTTGAGCATGCGACATGTGGATATGCAGACACTTGAGCATGCGACATGGGGATATGCAGACACTTTAGCATGCGACACTTGAGCATGCGACACTTGCGCATGCGACACTTGAGCATGCGTCACTTGAGAATGCGTCGCTTGAGCATGCGACATTTGAGCTTGCGACACTTGAGCATGCGACATTTGAGCATGCGACACTTGAACATGTTACACTTGAGTATGCGTCATTTGAGCATGCGACACTTGAGCATGTGACCATATAGATTTGTGTGAAAAGTTTCAAAAATCGCGGTAAAGCGATGAAAGTTGTCATTGCTCCACATATATTGGAATCGCGTTTACACGTATCAGACGAACTAAAAGACTATATCCTTTTGTGAGACGAAAGTGATTCCAAATTCGCATTTCGACACGGGACTTATTATTTTATTTTGCGGGTCTCTTTTGATAGGGAAGTTTTACGTGCCGTGGGTGGGTAGGGGGAACATTAGGGTTCGAAGTGGGTTATGGTCCATTCTGTGGTTAAGGTATCCCAAGATTAGGGTTGGGGGTGATGGATATTAGGGTTGGTTAGGGTTAGGGTCAAGGTATTCCACGATTAGGGTCGAGGATTATGGGTATTAGGGTTGGGGGGGGGGGGGATATTAGGGTTGGTTAGGGTTAGGGTTATAGGGTTAAGGATAAGGTATCCCAAGATTAGGGTCAGGGTTTGCGTTAGGGATAAGGTATCCCAAGACCAGGGTTGGGGGTGATGGATATTAGGGTTGGTTCGGGTTCGGGTTGGGGTTAAGGTATCCCAAGATTAGGGTGGGGGTGATGGGTGTTAGGGTTGCGAGGGGGGATATTAGGGTTGGTTAGGGTTAGGGTTAAGGTATCCCAAGATTAGGGTTAGGGTTTGCGTTGGGGTTAAGGTATCCCAAGATCAGGGTTGGGGTGATGGGTATTAAAGTTGGGAGCGGGGATATTAGGGCCGGAGGAGGGGAGATATATTATGTACGGACTGGTATAAATCCATGATTTTGACGCTAGTTAACTACACACTAATATATAAATAATGCTCAAGTGTCGCATTCTGAAATGTCGCATGCGCAAGTGTCGCATGCTCAAATGTCGCATACTCAAGTGTCGCATGCTCAAGTGTCGCATGCTGAAGTGTCGCATGCTCAAGTGTCGCATGCTCAAGTGTCGCATGCTCAAATGTCGCATGCGCAAGTGTCCTCATGTTCATTTGTCATCATGCAAATATGTAACCATGCTCAATGCTCATATATCACCATGTACAAGTGTCAACATGCTGAAGTGTCCCAATGGTTATGTGCCCCCATGCTCACGTGCTACCATGCCCATATGTAACCATGTTGATTAGTCTCAATGCTAATGTGTAACCATGCTCAAGTGTCGCATGCTAATCTGTTTCCATGCCCATGTGCCCCCTTGCTCATGTTTCACCCTGCTGATATGTCCCCATGTGCATGTGTCCCCATGCTCGTGTGTCACTATGCTCATGTGTTACCATGCTAATGTGCCCTCATGCTATAGCCTCGCATGCTTAACTGTGGTTTTTCATTGTGTCGCATGCTCATATGTCGGGCAACCCCGCAGGTTGGCCAATGGCCACCTATGTACTAGAGCAGTGGTTTTCAACCTTTTTCGCCTCGCGGACCGGTAAAATTTCAAAAAATGTCTGGCGGACCGGTGAACTTTCAAAATTGAAATGAGGCCAAAATGTAAAGTATGCAACCGTTTTTTGCAATCATATGGTGCTAGAGAGTGACATTTAGGGGGTTTTGATCGTAGTTAATTATATTCATGATTGCATCCATGTGATTTTATGGTAGTGAGTCTGCCGAGTCGAGGTTAAATTGCCTTGTCAGATAAACGTGCTACTGCCCAGAGTCGTTTACAGTCTCTCGCGCCGAAGGCCGTGGGATTAAGTGACCACGCCATCTCCAATAATATTTTTCTCTTCGATAATATCGAGAGTAGAAGCGTTTCTGAGTCGAACCAAGCATCTTGTCATGCTACCTTGCCCATGTCCACTACCACCAGACGAATGCTACTCTGCCAACTACGAATAAATTGCGTGCCGCAAAAAAACCCATTACAGCAGCTATACCGGGCATTAACTAATCCGGAACAAAAAAGCACTTCTTCAGCCCACCCACAAAAACGTTGGTCTTGGGACCCCCAGAGGGCGATAAGCCAATCTTTCGGGGGATTCGTCCCCAGACTCTACAGTTGGGTGGATATTTCACCTGTACTTGTGATCACATCTATTCTACTCAGCGTAAGCAGAGAGTTTACGTAAATGATCGCGCCAATGGCGAAAATTTTCGATCATTCACAACCGAAGCGGTTTTCTCGCGGCCGAATTTTTGGTCCACCTTTCGGAGTTCCATGTTAACCTAAACTTCATTATGTGTTGGTGCGTCGTGACGCGGTATTGGCTGACGCCGAAATCCCTATAAATCATGCGAATTTCTCGGAGAAGGGCACCTAATAAGCAAGACATTTATGCACACTAATTCGTGCAAAGCACGAAAAGAAATTGAAAAATGCTGGAAAAAGTTTTAAATAAATACGCTGATTAATGTTCATCGGCGAAATGATTTTGGGCCCTTTTCAAGCTCGGCCCCTCTCCAATTAAGCGGTTTGGGGTGTCCCAGTTACGGTTCTGCATAAAATGAATGAATCGAAAACCAATGACCAAATTGTGCTATTTAGCGATGAGGGAGCTCGTATCTGTTCTGTATTTGTCGCTAGCATGTCGTAAAATGAAACGTCTTGAACTTTTAAGTCAAATCGAACATGTTCCCAGCCCTAATGTTACCTCACAATGTTATAAATCAGTTTAGAATTTGATGTTTTATTCATTTTATCAATGGACCAGCCTTCAACATTGCATCTTGAAATTAAAGTATAAAATTGTAATTTACCTGGCGGACTGGCAGGAATGTCGTCGCGGACCGGCACCGGTCCGCGGACCGGCGGTTGAGAACCACTGTACTAGAGAGTTAAATTCCGAGGGTTTTGTTCGTAATTAAATATGTTCGTGATGGTATTCATTTGATTTTACGGTAGAGTCTGCTGAGTGCTGAGTCGAGGGTAAATGGACTTGCCCAGATAAACATATGGCTAATTTCGCGCAAACTGGAATAATATTCTTCTCTTGGACAATATCCAGAGATGGAGCGTTTTGGAGTAGGACCAAGCACCTTGTCGAGCTAACTTGCTCATTTCCCACTACTACCAGACGTAGCCTGCTACGAGTACAATCCGCCGCAGGAAAACACTTGATTACAGAGATACCTGGTCATCCACAAAACTAATGAATGAATCGAGAACGATGATCGTACAGATTGCGCGGTTTAGCGAGTAAGCACGTACTTGGCGAGTCGCTCACGTGTCGTCACCGGAGACAGCTTGAACTTTAAGTCAAATCGAACATGTTTCCGGGCCTAATCTTACCTTAGGAAGTCCTGCATCAGTTTAAAATTTGAGGTTTTATTTATTTTACCAATGGACAAGCCTTCAACATCTTGCATCATGAAACTAAGATATAAAATTTCATAAAACCTCGCGGACTGGCAGAAAAGTCGTCGCGGACCGGCAATTGAGAACCACTGGTCTAGATGACGTCTCCAATGGTGTATTCCTACGTGAAAATATGACATCGTGGTGGTCACAGACCAGATGCTTCAGATCGCGGCCAATAAACCCTCACACACTCTCGCACTTGGCAATTAGACCGTGACACCAGACAGACGGCTCACTGTCTCTGTAATTCTGCTGCGAAATCGATATTGGAAGATATAGTACCGAATAAACATGTAAATTAAAGCCGTAAACTTAAAACACTGTTAGATGATATCATCAAGATGCAGTGTTGGGATGACTCGAGTCATGACTTGACTCGAGTCAGACTCGAGTCAACTTTTTCGTATGACTTGACTTGACTCGAGTCACTTTGGAAAAATGACTTGACTTGACTTGACTCGGAGCTTCAAAAATGTGCATTGACTCGTGACTCGGAGCAAAATTTACGAGTCAATTTCAAGTCATTAAGTAGGCGGTGTCGAATAAATCACTGTATCTTGTGTATGTTCGGATTGTTCGAGATACGCCGGTGTCACTTGCGAGAACAACCAGTCATTCAGTGATTGTACGTTACAAGGTTCCTCCATTGTTAGATCACATATAAATTGACCGCAAAGTATAAAACTAATGTAAATAGCAATGCGTCTCTGTTTCTTAGACGGTTCAATGCTTACGTTGCCCAGTGCTCACATTTACCAATCCTCTTGTAAGATTTAAATCGAACGAATATATTACGTGGGTTTATATTCTCACAGATGCGCAGATGGGTAGTGTAGGCTATATTGTACCATATCAATTTGTTGTAACATCTCGAAGCTTCTTATTAGGTCCTATATTTTGGCTGATAAGAACTGACTGTAGTAGGTAGCTGTACAGTTACTCACATACTTTATTAGCAGTTCTACGTGTGCGTGAGGGATGCACCGTCTTTTTGCATGTATATTTAACTAGATTTAACTATTGGTTATTTGATTAAGATAAATGATAATTTAATCTATCTATCACACAGCTAGCAAAATGTAATGACTTTGAATCATCACTCATACTTGGAAAATTCAATTTGACTTGAATTGTGACTTGACTTGTGACTTGACTTGACTTGACTCGACTTGACTCGAGTCACCTCCAAAAAACGAGTGACTTGACTTGACTCGAGTCGCCTTTGAAAATCGATTGACTTGACTTGACTCGACTCAAAATCTGCAATGACTCGAGATGACTCGTGACTCGAAGGTAGTGACTTGATCCCAACACTGTCAAGATGTAGAATGCCCAATCTCATCTCCCATTTCGGTATGGAACACCGTCAATATCAATACATCCAACAGCGAATTAAGCGTAAAATATATTGAGGTATTAGCTGACCAAGTGATCAGCTGGTAGTCGACATCGGAAACGAAATAGCTATTGCTCCTGACAATGGGGATTGTTAGCAAATGGCTTGAAGGCTGTAAGTTCACGGTAAAATCGACAGTGGGAACATAAAATTAAATATATATTTGATTGCAAACCTAGAAACTTAGTCAACTGTTAGATAAGTGCAAGATCAGCGCACATCTCTATACCATACTGGACCTCAATAACGAAATTACTGCCCTAATCGTTGAGTGTCAACGATGAGACTTGGCACAGCAGCGTTTGATACAAAAATCAAGACATACCGTGCCAAGCTCACGACAGATCTAGGTATGGAGCATCGTTAAAATCAATAGAGACCAATACCTGCTTTTGCGTAAAATCTGTTAGCGATAAATGAGGAGTAAGCTCTCACTCGACTAAGGAAGCGAATTTACCACCCACATAGTTCAGTGACCAACTTAAAACTCGGCACAGCGTTCGATACTAAAATTAAAACATACCGTGCCAAATCTCATGACCGATCTCGGTATGGAACATTGTCAAAATCAATGTAGACCAATACCGACTTTTGAGTAAAATCTGTTTGCGATACACGACGGATCAGCACATAGGCTACTCAACTTCGGAAACGAAATTGCTACCCTAATCCTTGAGTAGCAGCCCTGAAACTTGGAGCAGTGTTAAATGCCATTATCACGACACAACACACAAAGTTTCAAGAATTATCATAGTGCGAAACACCCTTAAAATTGACCTGTACCAGTTAAAAGGTCGATTGAACGCATAGGACAGCAACGGTGCTCAAATATGGATACCATTGTTACATCACATTGGTGGGGCAAATCGCAAAGTTTGCCCGCTTACTCGGTAGTTTGATGAATAGAATGAGTAAATCACCGTTTCTTTAATGTGAGCCCGGACATGCCCCGGGCTAGGCATTTACAAAGCGAAAACACAGAAGATAATTCGATTTTCGCAGATACTTTGCTATATATAGGCATTTACAAGCAAAAGCCCAAGAAGAATCCGATTTTCGCCGTGATTTCGGTATATATTGATTACTGTGCGTCTATCATTTTTATAGAACAGAATTTTAGGTGGGGCAATGCATGACTTAAGCTGCCAAGGTCTATTACGGAAATTACCAGCACTCTGGCGGTTTTGATGTGACATAAATGCAAGGCAAACCATGATTGATATCGGGTGGCGGCTTTGGAAGAAACAATCTCGATCATTTTATATAGATTCCGTTACCGCGACAGCAAAAGTCTATATAATTTTATTGTCTGCTTCTTACCACTATTCCACTGACGGCTTTATTAGTTTTGACACAGTGAAGTCGATCATATTTTAGCTGATGAGTTGTCCTAATGAAAGCTTGCTTTACGGGTCGCACTTGGCCCGTCGGACGTAGTTTGGACACCACTGATATATGTCAATCAATCGGATGATAATTATTTTGGAAACTTGCAGCAATCAATCCTTTCTGACGTTCTTGCTTCTACTGGACCAAATTCGTAGCAGCCAGGTGTTATATATATAATACGCCATTGCTTATCCTGATTTTGACAACACAGGAAGTATGATAGACCTCTACCTACCACATAAACATGTTTCTGTATCGCTGGTAAATTCAAAACATGTGTAGAATTGTATGTAGATATTTTTAACGGGTGAAAGTAGCACTCCAGACTTTCCATTTCCTCGTTGTTTCGTCAAGGTTTAATGTAATATGATATGTTGCAATAATATGTTGGTGTCACTAGAATATTTGCATCCCGTGTTCAGCGTTATATGTTTTTCGTTCATGTTCAATGTTCATCCACAGCTCGAGATGCTACGGATATTGATTAGCTTAGCGAATTCGTTCTCGCTTCTGAATGCTTGGATGTCCGGAAATTACTGCGGAAAACAACACTTCACAAGACACGAAAAATTGTTTATATCAACAGAGCGAAACCACGGAACAACTATCATTCTGGGATAAACACCGCGTCGTTCTGACAGATATCTCATTTGACGTTATATCTCACCTACTGATTGCGACAATACTAAATAATTGTTATGGCTGTGTATGATCTACCACAGGGGTTCTCAACTTCCCTTGTATAACGGGCCGCATTTTAACAGCAAAAGGCGCTGCGGGCCGCAGAACAATATTACCATGTATTTGTGGGCTAATATTAAATTTAGGTTACTGTAGCCTATTTACCAGTCGTATACGGGCATTTAGTACCTTTTTATGCATTATAAAGTATTAATGGACATTAGACAGCGTTCGTAAGTTTGCAGCTGCTGTTTGTTGTGAGAATATGTAGTGTAGGCCTATCTTCTGGCGGCGGAAGTAAATCTTTTCATGGAGGGTGCATTGCATTCGTTGCCAAGTCGGTATATGCAACTTCAAACCCTACCACCGGAGAACCGAACTCTCTGTTTCAATGCGTGAGCGCGCAAGTATAAATTACTGTAACTTTTGCGTTACAGAGGCCATTATCACATTGAGCTCTGACTTATATGAGAAGAGACCTGGCGTTCGGGGCCATTTCTGAGCAAACCAATCACCCCATATCATTTCCTTCCATGCCTGGGGCAGAAGCCAGCTTTGTCCAGTTGATATTTTTCGCTAGTCCCCTCCCCACGTTTGCCCAGCCAGCATTTCCTCTGCATATATTATGCAAAGTTGGTGGATTCCTCCGAGGCTGGGTTAAAGTAGTCTACGCGGCAACTTGTTTCAGAACATGCGATAAAAGATCGACTGGCATTAATGTTACTCCTCTGGTCACGATGGAATCTGACGACTGTATCTTAAGAAATTTGTCCGGTGATGTTGCCCTTGCTGCTAGTCCGGAAACAAAAAATATTCGCGAATAATGTCAAGGTTTTATAAAAATCACACCGTCTACAGTAGATTTCTTGGGTTTAGCCATATTCCAAGCAATTTTGAACGATGCGTCTGTAACGTGGTCGGCAATCTCAACAACCGTTCGCAGTGAGTCAAACACTCATTAAAAGTGTAGGCCTACTACATAGCGGGATTATCTTGAATCCGAGTCCAGCCTAATACCGATTCAAAACAATAACAATCTGAAGTCGAGCATGTATCAAGAAACACTCCATTAAAGCAGTGGTTCTCTAACTCTTTCAGACACGCCTACCTTTTTGATAATGAAAAATTTCGAGGCCCCTAACGTGATATAACATAATGAAACCAGAAGGCTAGGAATACAAACGGCAGGTTTGATGGCATGGAAGGTTATGGCTGTTGATGAGAGAATTCTCAAATATGAAACCAGATTATACACAGTGAAATAACTATGAATAGGAGATATATTGCGCGCAGCGCGAACATTTTTTTCATTCGACGTCATTTTTGCGTCCCTCTTCAGATGCTTTCACGCCCCAAGGGGGTGCGCCCCCCAGTTTGAGAACCCCTGCATTCAAGAAAGAGTAATCAAACGAAACAGATACGGTACGATAAAAGTGCTAAGTATCTAAATTAATTTGTAGCAATACTGTGTCAGTAGTACTTGAGCTTATAATGAAAGATGTCGCGGGCCGCAAAATAATCGTCTGCGGGCCGCGGGTTGAGAACCCCTGATCTACCATTTGGCTCATACAAATCACCACTTGCGATCGACTGATGCGCATTATCCGGGAAGCTTAAAAGTTAGGCTACCATAACTTTAGGCATTCTTCCATATTGCCCAGGGGTCACCAACTCAAAACGCGTCGCATGCTACTTTTCAAAATTCGTAGAGGTCGCGGGCCGCAAGACTTCAATGTAGGCAGTGCAGTTTAGCAACCACGTTTTGATCACTCTACGACATTGCAACGCTGTGCTCTCTAACATGGGTGACGGGCAAAGTTTACCACAAAAGAAATAATATTTTGGTGGAGAAATACAAATATTTAAAGAGCTTCTTGGAGGTACAGAACTTCAATATACAATTGAATAGTTTATTCACATTGAAATGGACCCGAATATTTTCGGCTGACACTCGTCATGGGAAATCGTCAGCAACTAGTAGAGAATTGGAAAGAATATTGTATATGAACAATCGTAACTCGAAATATGACGTCACCAGCATGAAATGAGACCTCAAATAAGAGAGCGTTCAATGTACTATTTCAAGATGGTACACGTTTTGATAACTTTACATCAGTATAACGCCGTGCTCGCCAACATGAGCGACGGCCATACTTACCACAAAAGAAATGATATTTTATTGAAGAAATGCAAATGCAACAAAAATATCATGACCATGACTTTCATTCTATTTTGAAACTATGAGCAGCGCACGATACCTGACAACAAACACTCTTCAGCATTCCAACTGTCCAACCTTTATGCTATTCACGACCGCAATTTGATTCCTCATGTAGCCTAAGGCCGCATTCCAGTGCAGAGTCGTAATAAACTAACTGGGGGCTGAATACCCACGTTAAACTGCCAATATCTAATTGTCCATTGCCTGGGATTACTCATATCGCCTTACTATGCACACGGAAATCCTGAGTAGTCATGTTTTCATATTCATGAGCGAATCTCGTTACTAATATTAGTATTGTTTCACATATTACTCTCAAATATTTGTCCTACCTCCATGGAATGATATTGCTATCGCCGAAACCGTATCAGCTAGTGAGGAATAATGATATTGGGCACAGGAGAATAGCTTACTTTGAACAACACCAACAGTATGTTTAAACTGAAATCCATTTCAGCATTTCAGAATGCTTTACTAAGCGTTCTTCCGAAATTTCAAATCAGGTCGCGGGCTGCATGTAGGTGACCCTTGGCGTAAAGGGTCGAGCTCGAGTCATAATGTTGTGACTCGAGTCCGAGTCCAAGTCATTGTTTTCACTTTTCAGTTTTGACTTCCATCCCCTTCAATCCACTTTTATTCAACTTTGCTCAAGTAATATAGAATGACTCGCATTCATAATATCGTAATTATCCTCAGTCCTAACAGTTCCTGGCCCTATTATCCGAGTATCAAGACTGACAGATGAAATACCGATAATGCGGTGCCTTAACTATTCATTAATGTGACAATGAAATGACTTGTTTGGAGTCATTCCCAATGAATACGCTACCGCAAAGATACAACTACAACACGCAAGTCGCCTATAACTTTGTGAAAGTACCCGCAAATGTTCGCCTTTTACAATCAATCTTTTTTTCGACCCTTCCTTTAACACACGTTTTGGCAAGTTCTCTCAAGTAGCGGATGCAACGAAGTTCATCACCACGCATGTTTAGTTTAATTACGTAACATGTTTCCCTTGACGCATGAACCAAGACCTCAACGCATGAGTAACAACAATTATCTAGCGCTCGGCAATTCGTATCCAGCAAATCAAAGTATTATTGCTATATGATGATTTTTCATTGGTGCCACCAAAAGAAGATTCCTATTGTCGCAAAGAACTTTCATTGATAGTAGTAGCAGAGCAAATGTGGCGAGATGAAGTACAGGTATATTTTCAATGCGCGAACAAACTTTAAACGACATAGCAATGCTCCTGGCCACAGCAACTTTTGAAGCGAGTAGCATTATCGTTCAACCATCCTCTCGACCCTATCGGTAGTGTGTCCTAGTAGAGGATTGGTCAATCTCTTTAAAATTGTAAGCGGTTTGCAGAGGGCCTGATGATGCAGTGACATGTAAAGCCTACCAAGAAGGCATGCAAGTGATTGCAACGGGGCAAGAGATGTGTGTGTAAAACAAGGGAGTGAGTGAAAAATCATAAGAAGCGCGAGATGTAAAAGCTCATTCCCGAATCGGTAGGTGGACTTTTATTTTCAAACATGGCTGTAACTTGAGAATGTGTTTGTACACAGCAACGGTTAAACCAAGCTAGTCTGAAGTTGTACGGAATGGAACCGAGTCGAAGACAGGGTTGTAATGAGTCGAGTCATGACTCGACTCGAGTCACGATTTTTTTGTGACTCGACTTGACTCGGGTCAATTTCTTGAAATGGGAAAATGACTCGACTCGACTCGAGTCAATATTTGGATTGACTCGTCTTGTACTCGAGTCATTGCGCATGACTTGACCCAAGTCATTGACTCAGCTTATTTTATATGACTTGAAGATGAAGAAATTTGCAAATCGTAATGGCTAGATCAACGCATCTGACGAATTCTGCCGCCAGTGCAATTTCAGAGTAGACGTTGCTATTGATATTCAAACTTTCATCTCAATTCTCGGTAATGTCCATTCTCTGTGGTGTCAATTCTCGGTAGTGTCCATTCTCTGTGGTGTCCATTCTCGGTAATGGCATTCTCGGTAATGGTTTTCTCGGTATTGACCGGACACGGGTACATATTAGCAATGCATTGCACAAAATGATGCAATAATGAAGGTGTAATAGATCCTCCGCAATCAAAGTACTCAAGACTTTTCAATTATACAAGACTTTTCAATTATACAAGCAAACAATCGAAGCAAAGTTCAATTAGAGCCAATGCAATGACTCAGATGGTCAAGTACTTGGAAGAGTTAGACTGATAAGCTCTTGTGTAGATTTGAAGGCGATGATTCTTTGCATGTTTCGGCGACTAGAAAGAATGAGTTTCCAATGATCTTCCGCGTGGTTCTAAAATGCTTGTCCAATGTCCATTCCTGCATCTATAGTGCACCAGTGGAACGTGTATTCCGTAGAGGATGGGTTTATTCTAAGGTAGGGTTGCCAGACGTCTGGAATTTCCCGGACATGTCCGAAATTTCACTGTTAAAACTGCGTCCGGGAGGAATTTCGAAAATATGCCGAAATGTCTGGAATTTTGAAGTAAGCTCATAATTTTTTCCTGAATCAACATGAACAATAATATATTTTGGTAGATTTATGCTACATGAAATTTTTGTTCGCGCTACGCGCGATTTAGTATTCAGTATGTCGGCTTTAATATGGGGACTACCACCCTCACAAAAATGCGATCAAAGTTAAATAAAAATAACAATCATTTACAGAGATAAGTCTAATTGTAATCGCAATTACAATTACAAGATAACGGTATATTAGTAGAGTCGGTTTACGCCGTTTCGATGCTTTATTCAAAGATGAGGTTATAAATCTTGGGGTGGTTTGCCTTTATTTTGGGGTTCGCGAAGATGTTGAATGCAATCAAATCAGTTTCCAAATAGACCGTGGATAAGTCTGTGCAAATGTGGCGACCTTTAATTAGTAATCAGCTTATCAAATTTTGAGCTGGGGGCCACGGAACATTTTCATATTTGAAATGGAGTCGCGACCGTAAACGGTTGGAAACCACCAGATGTGTGGTGTTTATATAGCTCAGCGGTGCATTGCGCACAGGCATTAGGCAGATAATTAATCTTATAGATGTGACATGAGCATGACTTTACTATGTACAATTACTATGTACAATTTTAAGAAGTAGTCGGAAAATTTGAAGAAATGATTTTGAACAGCTCCGTTGTACAATTATGTCTCCAATGCTGTACCTGCGATGTAGTCTGTAATGCAATTGGGAAAACCTTTAGTAATATCAAAAGGTATCTGTTCTTTTGTCACTGGACATAGCTGCATGCACGCTTTTACAGCATGCTGCTGGCCTGGTGAAAATACCTCTCCAGACATAAACATGCATTTGTTGATTCTCTATCAGCTGGTATCTAGACGCGAATTCGTTGGTTCTCTATCAGATAGCATGTTGACGTGAATTCGTTGGTTCTCTATCAGCTATTTGTGAGCTGTCGTCGATGTGCTCGTAATAAAAACTGAATGCTTGTATTTGTGATGTATATCAGACTGACAAGACAGATATTTGATTTTAAGTTCTAAGATTAGAGTTATCATATTGGCGGCCCGTCTCGTCTATCTGTAGCATCGGAAATTCGATATTTGAAAACATGAGTTGAACATGACTTCAATACTGTGACTCGGACTCGGACTCGAGTCATAACGCTATGACTCGGACTTGACCCTTTAAACGGTGACTTGGACTCGGACTCGACTCGGTGATGAACTGAAAATGACTCGACTTGACTCGAGTCAAAACCACAAAAGTAAGATTGACTCGTGACTCGGAACCATGTGACTTGGTTACAACCCTGGTCGAAGATCAATTGATTGGTTACCTATAGTTCCTATCTATGATCAAAACGTTGTTTTATGGGTAAAGATTCTTTCCTAATGTCTAATCCTCAACTAGCTATAATTTTGAATTTGCGTAATGAAGCATATTTTTAAGGGAATCGCAACGCTTTGTTTCGGAATATTTCGTAATCAAGCAAACCTTCGAATGAACTTGGCTGAGCAGTGAGTACGGGCATGGCGATTGATACGATCACGCGACGTGAATTTATTACTGCCTTGTTTCGGAATATTTCGTTATCAAACAAACCGTCGCATGAATGCTGAGCAGTGAGCATAAACATGGCGAAATGTCTGTGAATAGTAACACGGAACCGTTACTGGAATCAAGTACAGATCACGAGAGATTCCGGAATAATTACAATGACATAGTCTTATCTCACGTGTTTTGCTCCGATGAAAGCAAATAGTCAATTTTGCGTGTTTCTGCAAGGGTTAGATTTTATTAGATGTCTCGCGTCAGGCAAACACATTATTGCATAATTGTTATGATAGCATCTTGTATCTCAGATACTGTATATTCACGATAGGCCGATGAGGATGCGAGATTAATAGACGACACTTGGTCGTTTCAACGTCCTCTACACCTTCACTAGATAACATTGTGCACTGAGTTTGGTTATCGGATGAAAATAACAGAACCGGTGGTTTTTATTAATATCATTTTCATATTGATACTAATGGTATCGAAACGACACAAGCAAATTGCACGATTTATCTAGCGACGTAGGCTGAGAGAGGATAAAAAATAAATACATTCATGCAATTACCAACATCATTGAAGAAATTCAGTGATATCAAGATTTCTTTTTCGCGCCTGGACAGGTAAACAACTTTACATCGTAATCGGAACATTACTACACGTCTTCAGTTGGCATCAGAACTTACTCAGGAGCTTCTTGGAGGTAAAGAACTTCAATATACAGTTGAGTAGTATATTCAAATTCAAATGAGCCGGAATATTTTCGGCTGACACTCGTCAAGGGTAATCGTCAGCAACTACATCTCTTTTATGAGTGTTGTAGATGGAATGCAAAGGTTAATGTTTGATTGTTTGACTAATACAAATCATTCCTCAGTTGATTGTGCCACGTGAATGTGACCGGTATAAATTTTTCAGTAAATAAACACGAGATAGTCTCTAGTATGAAGTGATTGCAATTGCCAATATAACGCGGTGATTCTCGAACGGGGAAATTTGGAGTGCTCAATGGGATAGCGTGACAGTGAGGTATTGTAAGTCGTTGGCCTATTACTTTGTTCATCTGCAACCTGCCAGCTGCGAATTTTACTTACTTAAAACCCGGTGACGTTACCATATGCGATATGAAAGATACTGACTGACTACTGTCGTCTTTGTGTTACGACTTGAATTCGTCAAGCGGGCACCGAATACAACGCAATGCAATCACGTGACAACATAGCTGTGGCATGTGGCACAATGGGCAGCGCACGGCTTCGTTGATCTATAATTGTACCAAAACATCAGAGCGCGATTGTCGAGACCAATTTATATGCGACAGATTCCCACATGACTCCAGCTCTTGTTCATTCAGTGCGTTCCTTTCTCAATTAGCAAATGTCATTTCTCTTGACAAACATTAAGCATGAATGATAAAAGACATTAGATCAGGAACGTCAAATATACGGCCCGTCAGATGACTACAACCGGAAACAATTCTAAGCAAATTGACAAATGCGTGTATTATCCAGCACATTCTAACACATGTTGAGAATTTCGGTAAGAAACACTGCCACTACCGAATCTCAGAAAAGCCGCAATTCGTGAACATCAAAGACCAGACAGATCGCACCCCACTGCACTGGGCTACGTCATCAGGAAAACGCGATATTGCTGAGGCATTAATTGACTTAATGGTTAATGGTGCTGACGTCAATGCCAAAGACGATAGTCGTTGGACTCCTTTGCATATTGCATCATCAAATGGAAACGAAGAAATTGCGTTTTCTCTAATGTCAAGAGGAGCCGAAGTTAATGCAAAAAAGACAACCGTGCAAACACGATTACGTTAACTTTAATGTGACGGATACAGGCATTATATTCTGTGTTGTGGCATAAGAGATAGGCTACACATTTGAACTTTGACATAATCAGAGGTGGTCAAAGTAGTCAAGAAAGCTACTCAAGTAGAAGTAAAATTCGCGACGAAAAAATCTACTCAAGTACGAGTAGAAGTACTTCTTTCATAAGCAGCCTAAAACTACTTGAAGCAGAAGTAGAATTGACTGACTTTAAATCTACTCAAGTATGTATTAATGTATTAATGTATTAATGTGCACAACACAGTGGAGCTTATCGCCTATTTAGGCCTTGTGCTCCACGACACGAATTTCATAATGTTCAGAGGTCTTTGCTTTTTTGTAATCTTGGGAACCTCCTTCAATCTCTCTCGCAGTCATTCTTCATTCACTCTCGCTCCCATGCGTCCCTTTCGTGGTCATTGCTGCCGACTTGTAGCACGGCTCACTTTCATTCTGGGCTTTTCAGTGCACTACCGAAGTAGTGAGGTCGGCGATGAGGAGCCCAGAGAAACCTCCGACACATAGAAGTTGGTCAGAACCTGGATTCGAACCAACGTCCATTAGTGTCGTGACTGCAGTGCTTAACCAACTGCGCCACTCGCTTCCCCATCTACTCAAGTAAGTAAGTAGTTGTGACAACGGTCGTATTTCGTACGCATGGACTGTCAAAAGCTGCAGATTGAGGTATGCGGAAGGTGTAGAGAGCTTAGTTCATATGGATGCATCCCAGGAGGTGTCAATTTTTTACAGAATAAGCAGTCGTCCACATCATGCGATGGAAATGATAGTATTGATATGGAAATCCGATACTAATTCTTTGTTTACTAGAACACCTCGTTTTAGAAAATATCATGGCATGGCGCCCTATCCCATATTATAAGGCCCCTAGTTAAGTCGCAGAGCAATACAGAGAAGTTGTGTCGGATACGGCCTCAACACTCTGCACGATTAGTATAAGTTATTTAGAAATATGGCAGATCGTAAAATGCCACATAGTGTATAGCTTTATCTTCAGAAAATATAATGCATTACTACACTAGCTTTTATACTAAAACATGTATGTTTTCCAGACGAACAAACTGACACTATAATTAGAACTCAACGTATGATACTCGTAATTGAAACAAAAATACAAATGCTGCTTTTAAAAAGCGGAAAAATATATTTCATGTCTTTTGTCCAGAAAGTTTCAACGGTGGTCTGCTAAAACAGGTCCAACGTTAAAAAAAGTCAAAGTCCGCTTTGACAGATTAGGACACGTCATGGAATGCTAGGTTAGGTTATTGCTAGATTGCGAAACGATAGTTTCAAACGTTATGGGGGACCATACTTACTGTGATGAAATATTTCGTATAGGCGACAATGCGGTGTGAACGGAACCACGCAACCCGGTATCTAAATTTTATTCAGTGATACTTTAGTTAAAACATATTTGTCACTGCATATCTACTGTGCGCGAAGCGCAACGAAAATTCTGGGCATTACATGACTTCTATGAAAATTAAAAGTTGGTAATACGTGAAAACAGCCCTGAAATTCCTTAGGCTATTTCTCCTAATGGGAGATTAAACTACTTCTACTTGACAAACTGAAAATAGCGAAAATTAAGTAAGTAGTTCACAAAATATAACGAAGTAGAAGTAAAAGTAGCGGAAAAAAGATCTCCTTGAGTAAGTACCAGAAGTAGAGGAAAACTACTTGAGTACTTCGAAAAAGTAGAAGTACTTCGATACTGACCACCTCTGAACATATTATATTCTGTTGTGACGTCATAATGAGTGATACTCGAATACTCGACTCGAATTGAAGCGTAATACGTGATTCAGAATCGAATCACTCAGGTACTCGATTTTGACCAGCCCTAGTTATTACTTTATAGCCACCGTTCGGAACAAAGGGCTGACATTGACGCCCAATTCCGAGACGGGCAGAAAAATGCACATTGAGTTCAGAGTTTTATGGAAAAATTGTTGAAAACTAGTTATTCACAGAATCGAAAACTCCATTACGAAACCCCTATATTCTGAATACATGAGGAATATAATAGTTACACAGAAATATAATTCAAATATCTGCGGTCGCCCTGCTGCATCACTTCAGACTTATAGGATTCCCCGCCTTCATAGAACCCCGGATCGCGATATAACAGCGTGGAAACTACAACGTGCGCATTTACAGTTAAATCATTTATATTCCTCTCAAAGAATACGCGTAGTTGACGCCAGTGACTAAAACAAAGGAAGAATAGAAGCATGCCAACTTATATCATCCTTAGAGCCAACGTTTTACCGGTTCTTCATACCTGTGTTCTGCTGCCCAATCGCAGCAGTGTCCCATCGTATTATTTCCAATTCAATTGTTTGCGCATGAGGATGCAGCTAGAATACCCTATTTTTATAATATATTGTAATATGCTAATAGTATTGATAATATAGAATTTAAATGAAAAACGGAGGCATGAAATTTGAGGTACAGTATTTTGGAATCATTTGACTGGTGCGGCCCACTAGCGACCTTAAGTTGTGAATCCGGCCCGTAATGTCAGTTCAGTTTAACACCCCTGCAGATAATACGATAAAATATATATGGATGCAACATTCCACTCTCATTTAGTTCGCCCTACACCAGTGGTTTTCAACCTTTAGTAACCCGCGGAACACTTACTTATCTTTAAGCATTGGTTGGTTGGACGAGGGAAAAACTGGTGCAACGACTGCGAGGTCATTTTCCACGATGACTCAAGGGCTGTACATTACAGGTTCAGGGAATTACCTGTGCATCACCAGAGTATTAAAAGAACAAAACCATTAACGTATAACATTTACACATTACGAAAACATTATAATGAGCATTGCAAGAGATCCCTGATCTTCCGACAATGAAATTTATATGTCGTATATTTATCGCGCCATACTCTGGCAATCGATAGACATCTTGTCGTATATACTTCAAGTAATAAAACGCCACGACTCGAGAGAATCTAGGAGATTCATTTGCCAAAGCTACTTGCATCAACGCATGAAAATATATCCGCGTCTAAGAAAATCTCATCCAGGGAACAGGATTTCTAAGTTAAGTAGCCAGCCAGCTACACCTATCATACTTTGGTTAGCTCTACTTCTACTCCCAGGAAACCCCCCAAAATCTCTGCAGTGAATATTGGAGAAGGAATGCCATTTCAGAAGGAGGGGTTTTCAATTTAGAAACTCAACATCCTTCGTGATGAGGAGATCACGATTACAAATTGGTATTTATTTATGGGGCGCATCATTTTCCTCTGCTGTTCGCATCTGTACTGAGGAGCTCAGATTACTAAGGACACTACTTTAAAAAAATCAAAAATTTACTCGCGTTGAACCACTCGCAGCGCGAAGAAAATCTCAAGAATAACTTGACCTCTCATTAATTAGGGAGTCAATTTGCAAATTTAATTTGCATATTGACGGCCGCCAACACATCCCAATCGAATTAAGTGTTGACGGCTACATAATTACCTTCTACTGCCGCAGATTGGTCTCCCCTAAACCAAAGAATTGAAATCAGGTTTAGCTAGACACGGTACTTGCTGGAAAACTATTTAATCGTAAAGCTTGGTCTTTTGGGGAGCCCGAAGTCGTTTTTAAGCGTCTCGGTCTTAGCAGTGGTGGGCCATTGCACGTCAAGGCAACATGCCCAATTGCCCATTCATATCAGCAAATTCTTCCCCCGTGGAATGTTATTACCATCGGCGAAGCCGTGTCTGCTAGTGAGAAATAGTGATATTGGGCACTGAAGTATAGCTTACTTTGAACAACAACAATACGTTTAAACAAAAATCAATTTGAGCATTTTCAAATGCTTTCTTCTGAAATCTCAAATCAAGTCGTGGGCCGCGCGTTGGTAACCCCTGATATAGCCATTGGTGGGGCAGCCATCAACTGTAGTTACTGACAGACATATTGAAGTGACTGTGACAAATCATCTGAAGCAATCAAAGACGAAGAGTAACCTATGAAATGCAATACTTTATTTCATGTTATTTCTGTGAGATATGAAAGCAAAATAGATCTCAACAGTCCACAATACACTTGCTTGAACAATTATCAACGATGGGAATTTCGATGGCACTTTGTTGAAATCAAGTTTAGAACATTCAACCTGGTATATCGTGTGTGTAATCAAAATTGGATAGTTCTACGTGATGAGCATTTGAAGTATAACATCCCGTAGGTCGCATAAGATCCATTTCACATATTCATACATCTCCCCAGTTGAAGAGGTGCCGATACGCCGTGCTTTAGAAGGTCATTCTGGATGTACACTATCAGCCAAGGATTTAGCCATTTCTGTTTAGTGAATATCCATATCTGCCAATCTGCAAAATGTATTAGATGCGTCATTTTTTTAATCGAAGTATGTACAAATCATCAAATCAAAAATTGCTGTTACATTATTACCATATGGCATATAATACATTCACGAGGTGTTGGTATGTATTTTTATTGTTGCGACTTTATCATGCTTTGTGTTCGGTACACTATATATCATGGGAGCTCTTTGCATCCATGTATCATTGTACAAAGGTAGGCTATATCTATTGACCGAATAACGAGCATCCAGACTACCATACTCATATCGGTCAGAATGGTCGGTATAGATTAAATGTTGGGATACCAGCAACCATTTGGTCTATCTATACGAAAATTTATGACGTAATAAATATCATTTCATTATATTTTCGCAACTCAATACTAACATTCAACCTCTCTATATCCTATATTGCCTTTTCTCATTACATGGATGACTAATTGACTGTAGGAACTTATAAGGCCACCAGAAGTAAATATCCCTACAAGGTACAAAGCACAATAAGCAATTACCGCTGAGAAATGTGGCCTATATTCATTACCTCCACTATTGCACGAAATAGAGGCGAAGTATCGTCGAAGGTCACCCAAAACAGTGTGTACGGCAATTTCCGTATGTCTTGCTGAAAAACAGAATCGTGAATTCGCTTTCAGACTGTGAGATATGGAGTCGAATCTTTTTCAGGTTAATCGGGGAACTTGAAAGTAGCGTCCGCTACCCAAAACGGCGCACAACATAGGCTAATTCTTTTGTCAAGTGGAACAAATGAAATGGGTCTGCTGGTGCGCTTCCATTCCGCCGAAGCGAATTGGCTATGACGTCATTGTCCTCCAATAAAATATGCTCGAGCGTACATAGTGAGAAAGTGTTGGACCCTCGGAAATTGTAGTTCTGACCTTACACAGTTTGATATGACCATGACCTTCTCGAGTGCTGGTTGAACTATTCAAGTCCAATCAGAAACGGTAGAGGTTAGAGCTTCCCAACCTTACCATGGTCGCGACCCCAAATTTCTATATGTTTAGTGCCTTAGCCCAAACGTATACTGGTGGCATATGTGGGAAGCTGGCGACTGTGTGCGCAGTAATAGCGATTATGCAATTATGAACTCGTCAACCTCCGTCGGCCAAGTAACGTATATATGTCATTTGAAACGATTTCTATCTATATCCAATCGAAGTAGTCAAGTGCTGCTGCACGTGAAATTCTGGGTCGCGCGAAATACAGAGCACCGAGCGTGTGTGTATGCATTTCTCAAAACCCAGTTGATGATTCTAGACCAGTGGAGGTCAAACGTTTCAGCTCGCGGGCCGCATTCAACATTTGAATCCATTGGCTGGCCGCACTATGTAAAATTGGGATACTAAGCCAAAATTCAATCTTCGTGTTTGATTATATAGTTACCGATGACATGAAAATAATATATATGTATTTGTATATTTAAAACAAAGCAAGCATTGATTTGCTGATAACGTATTTGCGTCAGAAACATAGACGAGAATTGATAAGCTGGTTGTCCTCATTGTCAAAATTAGTGTCGACAATCGGTTGTACAATTCTTATAACTGGATGTAAATGAGTCTGTGCGCAGCGATCTCTTCATAGATCTGCGGTTTGTACTTTTGGTTTAACTCCGGGATACACGATGCTGAAAGCATCATAACCACTCGCTTCTACAATATATAGATATAAATACTTATGCACATACAAAGAAAGAATCTATCTAACACACTTGCGAATCGGCTTTCCAAGTACAGCACTAAAAGTAATAAACTTGCTCGTGTTGCCAATCTAAAATGACACTTGTAGTCCGAATGAAATCATTTACATTTCACTATCTGCGATTTTTAGCAATTGAAACCTTTCGAAATGCATGAGCCTCGATATCGGGCCATCGTGCCATCAATGTAATAAAATACTATGGTAAGAATATAACTTGAATATGTTAGGAAAAAGTTTAACTAAACATCCACATAAATGCGATTTTAGTACGCATTTTATCAATATCTACGTTTCTTGAGGCTTTCGCGGGCCGCGCAAAACTGTGTTGCGGCCGTACTTTTCTAGCCTCTGTTCTAGACCGTTTTATGCAAAACACCTGTTATAATTCGGGTAATCAATTGTTAAATGGAGGAAACGCGATCTTGGCATGACACGCGATTGGTATGTGGCGAGATGGCGTAGTGGTAGCCTGTAATCCACAGCCACAACACCAATGGGTTGTGGGTTCGAGTCCGACCGAGGTCGACTCCAGAATTCCTACCGAAGTGTTGGAGGTTTATCTAGATTCCTCCTTCGCTAGCTCATCAGCATAAGCGGTGTCTTACAAAAGCCTAGAAGTGGACGTGCTACAAGTCGGCAGTTACGGAATAAGAATGAAGAATATCGGCTTGGTGTAAATGACCATTGTAGTCGACAAACACCATGAATATCCATACAAACCAACAAACAAACACGCGATTGGTACGAGAATTAGGTATTACCTCCTGCAGCAGCTTTGTCATTAGTTTCGGCTGATGGTCCCCCTTTCAGGGCGAGATCTTCGTTTTCTAGTGGAGTAACACATTTGAATCACGTTGAAAATATCTGCATCGTCTTTCAAATTATTATAGATTATTAACTACCCGGTGTAAAATGACCAATCTCAATAGACGCCGGAAGGCTGTGAATAATAGTACACAACAACACTGCTGTTGAAGTAATAACGTATTACATAAAACTGCCTCACTAGAATAGCTACGTACCTGGAATACAGCATTGGACAAGCATTATTATCATCGTAATATTTACTGTATTGTACTATCTACTTTGTATTGACTGACATCTGCTATGTTCAAACAAGTTTCAATGCAGTTTATTCCTTCGCAATTTGATGAATGTCGCATCTTTTACCTTCTATGATTGTCTGCTGGTAGTAACCATCATCGGTGTAGCGAGCGTGAATATGGAACTGCATCCGTGAGCCGCTGTAACGAAGGAAAATTATTTTATATGTTATATTTTGACTGTGCATGATTGCAATAACTCTTCGACTAAGATATTGTATTTTTACGGAATCCACTTATGCATTTACGTACTCCGCGTTCATTTGTTCACCTCTTCAGTAATGTCATATGCGATGATTGATGCGATGGGAGTGAAGTCGTTAGTTTTATGCAATCCAGAATTGAAGCCAATTCTCAAGTAATAAATACGTGGCCCTATAGATCGAGATCGGAGTAGTAGTCTGCATGCTGATAAAAATCCTGATTCGATCATAATAAAAATAACCATCCTGTGTCTTGCAAATATAACCATTTCTAGCGCAGTAAAAGCGGTATGCTATCTTCAAAACGCAGTGGAATTTTCATGTAACCATGTCATTAGGTCGATTTTTACATTTATTTCACTCTTGTAAATCCGCACAAACATTCCCCGAGAGGCCTCATAAAATCAGTATAATTGCTAGAGCTTAGCTTGACTTGCCCCTCGAAGTAGTATTTCGCCAATATGTCGTGTCCATGAGGGTGAACCTCTATATCCGATAAAGACATGCATGCGTGTTGGGAGTTCGTAACGTCAACTGACTTCAAAGTTTCGTACCACGTACCCGTCATCTGAAACATGTGAAAGTATATATCATCGAGAGCCGAAAGCAAGTACGATTTAAAATACGGAAGAGTCGCCAAGAGTCTGTTGATAATATTTGACAATGTCGAACGGCACCTGACAATTTGGTGTAGCAAGGTGGCCACCGAGCTTAAAATGCTACGATAAATGCATGCGAGTAGAGCAACATTTGTTGAGATGAAATTAAAGCGATTCATCTATTCTCGCAATACAGGGCAAATGCAGTATGCATTGCAAATGCATATCTATTCGTTAGATACCTGATGCCAATCCAGGCGTTGATTGGGTTTAGGAAGCGGCGCACTGGAGTCGCAAGCAGTGCTCGCGCAGACGTGAATACTGGCAGCAAGTATCACAGCACACACGAACATCATTATTTAGCCACTGTAAGTAGTATATGTATACTGATTGGTTGATTTCGATAGTATTGGCCACTTGAAGTATTCAAAAAGTTAAAAATCAACTGTAGAATGATCTCGAAGTTATCTTCGCCAGTATATAGCCCCCTTTCTATGGATTAATGACTAGCGAACAGACCTAGAAGTATTTTTGCTTCGGTTATAATTATGTCTGTCATCCTTGCTCTCGACTGAACTTCCCACGATGCGGAGACTGGACTCGAATATACCAGATATTCACCGTGTGCCTGCCAAATATGCTAAGCAGGATATGCCAAAATTTGAAAGCAATTTTACACATCGTCTTTTCATTTCCAAATCTAATTTTTTATACCAATGTTTCATTTCCCACGACGATATCGCCAATCAAATCTTATCCAACTCAAGTAACGATATTGATAATCCTTTTACTTTCTACAAACTAAAGACTCGAACTCGTGACTTTCCTAGATTTCCAGATAAGTCCAACTATATTGATATTCTCGCAATATCCCGGATAGCCTATTTTAATCAAAAATCAATATTTGTATATATAAATACATCACAAAAAATGGGCATACAGTCTGTACCGACACGCCCATGATTCGACAACTAATGCATCAATGCCACGAAATCCGCGCCCTAGCGAACTATATGATCATTTATACTTTGTCACGCCACTTGAAATGTGGTAATCATCCGTGTTTCCTTTTCAGCGATCGATGATAGTCAACGAGATATTGATAAATATTCCACACCTGTGACCTGTCGTAGTAAGTATAGAATAGTATAGAATAG
Source organism: Botryllus schlosseri (assembly GCF_051294905.1). NCBI lineage: Eukaryota > Metazoa > Chordata > Ascidiacea > Stolidobranchia > Styelidae > Botryllus > Botryllus schlosseri. The sequence goes on from NC_137239.1 coordinate 21,034,129, forward strand.
TGATGAAATAGGATTAAAGAGTCGATACAATAAAAAATGAGTTTTTATTTAAAAAAAATATCATCCCATGCTTATTGTTAAGTTGATGACATGACATACTCCTGAATCAGGTCACCGATAGGTTTGCATTTAAAACAGTCGGTGATTTAAAACACTTTGTTTAATACATGTTTTAAGCAGTGTTTTAAATGAAGACATTTAAAAAAAAAATTGCGTTTTTTTCAAGTTGAAAAATCATGCCATAATTGAGCAAATACTTCTCACAAACGTGCTGTATGAGCCTACGGATAATTACCATCCGATATCGCCAACGTATATCGATATGAGATGGTTGGAACCCTCAACATAGTCCGTTCAACATCAATAGTACAGATATTTCGTCAATGCAGCTATGTTTATCCTATAATTTCAATTGTCAATGTCAATCCCATATGACGTCACAATTTTGATTAGGTATTTGGAAATGCATATGTATATTGTATACTGAACAGAACCGCTGTTGTAATCGTTTTATGCAGTAGCCTACATTATAATAGCCTTTTTAAGTACATGCCTGTTGGACGTTTTCACTCGGAATAGAAATCTTCTGATGGTATACCCTATACTTGATGGATGTATCTTATGCTGCTAAGTTCCTGCATGCGTAACGTGCCCTTAGCGTAAATTCGGACTTGGATCGATCAAATCTTGCATAACTTTGAGCTGCCATGGAAAATTTGGAATGTGACTGTATCAGTACCGAACATGGACATGGAACTGGTCTTGATAAATAGTAATTCTAGGATTTAGACTTGGATTGGAACATCGAATGCGGAGCAGGATATGAATTTGAACATCCACCCATGTCTGATATACCAGAGAAGTCCCCAAAGCATCACATTCATATGTTCTCGCTTATTCAAAAATTGCACAAGAGAAAGGTTCGGTAGGCTGGGATAATTGTCACTGTGGCGTAATTTGAGTCCAAAGGAGATGTCACGGTATATAGGGGAGATGTGGTACCGATGGATCACTGGGACCGAAAATACTTGAAAAATTCTCCATGATAATTCCATGATTTCACTCCGTGAATTTGTGTACAATTACATGCTGACAGAATCTTTCCTCACATGCAAAAAAATTCGACCTGCGTGAGGTATGGGGTCTGTTTTAGGGGTGTAAAGTAAATTTGGATCGACATTTGCATTTTTCTATATCACCTTTCAGACTAACAAACCCGCCATAATTTTTGATGTGAAGTATAGGGCTTGTATCAGAGTGTATAATGGCACATATTTTTTGAATCAATACCATCCTCGAGTGGACTATTTTCAAGTCAATTTCAATATTTATAGGGTGGGGGACCTATGGTACCATAGTCAAATCAAGCAAAATAGATGGACCAACTAATGACTTAACAACAGAAACTCGCCTACATATATATAGGCTGTAAATAATAGGTACCTGTGGTGTTTTATCGCTATTACGAGGTATTTGAAAGTCAAAATGTCGATTTGCCGGTAATATGTATGTGGCATTAATTTTGTAAGTTTAGGCGTAAATCGAAACATGATTTTATGCCAATATTTGAGTTGATATGATCTATTTTATTCTTGAAGGTCGCGACGAAACATTCTTCATTGGCTTGTTGTAGCTTAGCTTATAGTACACAACAAAACAAGTGAACAAATTTAAGTTTTTGAGCGTATGTCTCATAGGTCCCATGGTCGTATGCCTTTGGACTCACTGGGTGGGGACCGATGACACGTTCGAGCAACAAATTTTAAACGTTTATAAATATTTTTTTAAAAGGCGGATATTCATGTAAATGTCCGCGATAGGTAGAGCTTGTATTGAAGTGTTGGGAGAGCAAAAGATCTGCTATTCTCGGCTTAAGATTTGAGGGCCAGAGATCATTTTGTAATTTTTGATCCATCGGTACCACATCTCCCCTATTTCGTACGAGCAAATGAGTCCTGCCTGATGGAATCCTTAAAATCAAAACACGAACTACTTGGGTACTAAACTTTCTAAACTTTTGCATTCATTTGGGTGCCTTATGCTTGAGGAAACGCAACTTCCTGTATTGTCAGAATTGTATATTTCTAACAGAAAATAACACCGAATCCAAACACCACCAACAAACATGCATCTTTTTTTATTATTTTGAAACAGGTCCACGTTCAGGTTAGTTAATTATCCTGGAAATATTCCGCTGAGGTGCGCAAGTATGATTTCTGTTAATATTTTGTTATCGTCAACAAGTATTCACGAGAGTCTATTAACAGTATTCACTGGCAATAATTGGTTTTCCAGCCTGTAACTATATAAAAGCGTGAGTTTTGAAGAACATCTAGATCAGTGCTTCTCAACCGGGGGTCCGCGATGCATTTTCAGGGTGTCCGAGAAGCCTGTGAATTTAAAAGAATGGAATGAACCTTTTTCAAATTTATTTTTATATTAAGGAAATCACTAGACAGTTTCGTCTCATTACTGCTACAACTTTGTGACCGACATCTACAGAACAGCTGCGCAAAACTTATTTCAATTGCCCAAATTGCCTACTGATGCAAACATATTTACGTTCAGAGATGTTTTGTTGGGGTTTGTGGAAATTAGTTGGAGTGAATTCAAACTGCTTGCAAAAATCCATTTTCTCTTGTGATATGCATAACCACAATTCCTGAATAACTTCAAGATGAGCTGCTAGATAGAAATGACTTGGCTGGACGTTATATGTTCAATAAATATTTGCTTTTCAATTTTGGTGCCATATATGTTGCGATCCTAGCGAAAGGTGTCGTCGGAAGTGTAACCCGTTATTACCGCATTCGCCACCACCTATCTTTGTGGAAATGGATATTTAGCGAATGGATTTTCATATCAAAATCAAATTATCAATGAGAATTTTCAAGACACGACCACGTGTTTCTAGAAATGCAGCTGTAGAATTTGCTTTGACATAATAAAGTCTACCCAATTTCTACATAAATAGTATGATGTTATTTTGTTGCTGTTTATCACTAAACTAGCCTACAGTTAATATTTGCACAAGACAGATGGCGGTTGCACGATAATGGAGCTAAATTTGAACTAAAACTTTTGTGGGTGGAAGGGTCCGCGAAGACAAAAAGGTTGAGAACCAATGATCTAGACACTTATAATACATCGTGAAGCTATATTACCCGATAATGATTGCGGCTGCCTCACAATATCTACATATTCTGGCATCTTCCCAATTTCAACTCGGTAGATATGCCGTACTTTAGAAGGTCGTTGTGGATATACACGATCAACCAAGGATTCAACACTTTGTTTTTTGTGAATATCCACACCTTCCAACCTGAAAAGTAAATAAGTACTAAGTGGTATAATAAGTACATATAAAGCCTCAACGAAACGCATTATATCACATGATAAGTGGCGGGGTGACCAATCCCATGAAGGAGGACGATAGACCAACATCTATTCTGTCCAGTGCAACATTACATACAACCAGATGCACACGGGGTGTACTCCAGAGCCTACAGGGTATATGGTGGGAATGCGAATGCATATATACAGAATGCACGCTTTAATCCATTCTTGATACACTACCGTGGAAATTATGTTGTCGAATTTTCTGTGAATAGAATGGAATATTGCATTTTTAAATGTCCAATCGGAACTGTATAATTCGGCATTTGTCAGCATCATAACCAAATTTATCTCACTGTCATCGCTGCACCATGCCGCGGCGAAATACCGTTGCATGTCACCGACCATTGTCACTTCGGCTGCTTCCGCATCTCTCGCTGAAATGGAATGAAAAATATAGCCAAACGTCGTTGAAACTTTTCTGATTATATATATATGGTTGAAAAAATCCACATTTGTCTGAGTTAAATCCTTAGTAGGACTTGCCAACCTAGATTAGGGTCACTATAAATTTCTTATGTTCACCAGTATATATCCTCGTAAGTTGTGTTGTGTTCATTAGTTTCCGTGTGCATAAAAAAGACGCCGATTTAGAGTGGATGTGAGGTGGCATAAAATATTTGTGGCACAGCTGGTTGTTAAATCGAGTGACGACATGTTGCTAACTCCAACCCTACATTTCCGTGCAGTACCATGTTACACAATACCTAGTGGCGACTTGGGCCATCATTATGTAGGGCTACCATACTTTGGAAATCTAAAAAGAGGACACTTTTTCAGAATTTTCAGACTTGCAAAAGCGGAGGAGAATTCTCAAAAAATGGTAAATATTTAACACTTTGTGGTCAACAAAAAAGGTCAACTTTCTCGCTCGGTGCCCAACGTTGCCGGGTGGTTGACTAAAAAAAGGTCAACTGTCCGCTCTACTCCCGAAATCAACTGGGACAGTCTAATACAATAATAATTCGTTAAGAACGGTATCTTCCGTGACTTTGTCAGCAATTTCGGCATGGACTCGCTTACGCCTAAACGGTTTAGGTTTGGTTAGACCGGATAATGTGTTATCGAGGCGTCAATAATCATATCATATCAAGATAGATTCCGTACGCCCGCAGGACTCTTTACATTATAGACAACGATGCATTCTTTATATCAACTTCGTTGGTGTCAATTTTGATTTCTCAAGTATAGGGAAAAACTTGCTGACTATACCTACATGCATAGTGTATACCGTTCTTGGCGTTGTGTGCAGTGTGTTCCGAGATTCGCACACCGAACGCGAACGTGGACTTCACGTTCATACCATCCTAACATCTGCCGTTTGTACTCATCGTATCGATGAATGTACTATGCAATGTTCCCTCTAAATTTTGACGAGCCTGCCCCCACTCGCCAACTCACTGCGTGGTCCCTTGGACAACAGTGCGTAACGACTAAAAAAGATCATCACTTCGGATTTTTTTTTGTGCGCAGCTTAGAGGAGCATTGGTAATATGGAACATGGTATATATATGAATTAATCCGGACAACTGACTACACAGAAAACGACTGCAAGCTGTCCAAAATTCAAACACACGTGTATTATCTTATTGCCTAAAAAGTATTTCTTATATTTGAGCAACCGCCCCTTTGTAAAACGATTCAAGTACCAGTGGCCACCAACTATAGACTTTAAATTCAAGAATTCGGATGCAACCGATGCAGTAGATTTGTCAGCCAGCTCGTGCCACACCCTCCCCATCACGAGATCTTTATAATTTTATAATGGGGCATTACCTGCTCCTACGACTTTCGGACTTTTCTTGGCAGCGGCTCCCCCTTTCAGTGCTAAGTCTTCGTTATCTGAAAACGAGGTGCTTTGTTTGTCAAGAGTTTTCATTATTTTATTATTATTTATTCTTTATTCTCAGTAAGAAAGAAAGAAATTATTATTATTATCACGATTACTTATTTATTTCCATTACAATATTATATGTTAATGACACGTTAATTCACTGCGCTCTGTTGTAGGTGTTCATTGAAGAAGTTCGCATAATACTACATCCACTACATAGGGCCGAAGACAGTTCAAGTGTTACCTTCTATCACCGATTGCACATAATAATCGTCCGTTGTGTAGTGAACGTGAATGAAATGTTCCACGTTAGATCCACTGAAACAGAGACAGATACCGCTGTAAGTTTAAAGCCTTAGGCTTTATGTTTTAACTGAGTCAGGACTATAATAAGAGTAGCGTCACATTAAAGTCAGTTGAACAGTCAGACACAGTAATTGACACATTTGACCATGAAGCAACGCGTTTCGATTTTCATGTAACCCTATGGAGATTGTTTAGTAATCAGTGACGTACAAAAGATACTGAAATCACATGCGCATACCAAATTTTGTACTAGCTCAGTAAAAAGAGATTTCTGATGAGTATGAAGCAATTTCACATTGGCCTCCGAAAGGGAACAACAAAAGTCATAGTGATTTGTAATGATATTCATTATGTTTTTTTCAGTTTTGTGTGAAATCATATTTTATTGGATTTGTTCCTTTAACACTCTTTTGATGCACGGTTCATTTTGTGCAGTAATATCTAGTAATGCAACAGACGTGTAGTTGGATGTATGATGTAGTAGATCTCTGTTTTGTGACTTAGCAAAATTTTGGGATCTCGAATTCTTACAGATTAGCGGAAGGGTTCCCTATATGTCATTAAAGGGTTCTAAGCTCTAACAAGTTGCCAATGCCACTGAAACGTGTGCAACTGTGCATATCATGAAATCAAAGTAATTTCTTCACTTTTAGCCCTTCGAGTCTGGACTGCGAATGATTGCTGACCGTTTCATAAGAAAGACTTGAAAGAACATGTTCATTGTTCACATGCAAGTGAATATATTTTGCAGCCGATTCTTCAAATTCTTGTCTCCCATGTAAACCGGATTGCATTACGTGCCAGGCATGACGTTGAGAATAACGGACTGGGGTGAATTCATGTAGCGTAACGATTAAATTGCTATGCCCAGCAGTTGATGTAATTTGAGCTCCAGTGTACGTCGTTTGGATTTCAACGTAACACGAGAAAGCTATTTCTATAACGCTCGAATACATATCCAAGTATTAGTGTTACGTTTATGACAGTAAATAGTCACCTGACGAAGTTATATTTCGCTTTGTAAATATGTCCATGGTCGTACAGATGTATTCCAGATAGAGACATACACGAGTGTTGCGAGTTTGTGACATCGTTTGACTTCAAAGTTTCGTACCACGTTCCGTTCATCTGGAAAAGGGACGGCGATAGCAATAAACTAAACACTCCACGCCTATAATAGTCCATGTGCGGTCATTGGTCAATGTTGCGTATACAGTGGTGGTCACTGGACCGTAACATACTACTGCTTTTTCGGAGTACAGAATTACCTGCCCTGTTAAAGATACTTTGCTTACCCTATATCCTAGTTACACTTCAATGGTGACAGATTTCGCAGCTGAGTTATTTACCATTTACGTTATCTAATTTTCATATAGGAAGTATATAGGCCGAGTGGCGTATTAGGAGCATATGCTGCCGACCTTGGCTTTCGTTGAAAATGTCGCCCAAATTTTAAAATAGTTTCAATCTATAATAATATTTATGGGAAATCCTGTTGTTTTGACTAAAAAAAGGAGTCATCACCTCACATTTTGCCGCCCCGTTGCAGCCGTTGCAGCCTGCCGCCCCTGGCGAAGAACCAGAACCGCCAAGTGGCTGCTTCGCCACCGAGTAGGCCTACATTCTAAATGCGTTGTACATCGTATTGATCGACAATACTAATATCATGATCAAGGGAACTAGCGCCTGTATTGCAATCACGAGATAGTAACATGAATAATAATACCGACTTCGCACGTGGGTATTGCGTGTTTAAAGTTGTCGTGGGATATTAACGAATGGAAGTGTGCTTATTGGAGTACGTTTTCTATTAGTCGGCCTACTTCAATTTTAACTCGAAAAAAGCAGCTGCGATTATGTTTCATTCCAATTGGAATAGCTACACGTACCTTGCTCCAGTCCAGGAGGTGGGGCGGTTTAGGGAGTGGTGCTCTCGCATCACATCTCTGGCTCGCGACAGCTCCAATCCCAGAAGTTAACAAAATGGCAACAAGTGAATACATCTCAAACAGGCTGTATAAGTACAGAAAAATACTGTCATTCTCTTATGGTAGCCTACCATATATAGCTGTGCTCAGTTTTTCATCGTACTGGCAAATACTGTGATTGTTGAAAACTGCACCATGATGTTAAGGATTTCTGAGCGCCTTACACTAGAACTATTTCATACAGGACACGCCTATTGTTCAAACATTCGCATAGCAGGAAATGTGTTGAGCAGTATTGATCCAACGACTACTGGATAATCAATGATGACCTGGGTATCTATAAGCCCCGATAGAATAATACCTAGGCAAATATAGGCTACATACACCACCCACGTCTGCAAGGCGTAATTAGGCTACGTCATAAGCTACGACTGTGGCCGGTGCGGTCATATACGCGGTACTCCATAATATCCCACCGTATATTATAAATTATGGGGTCGGTGCTCATGTATCACGTAACATGTCACTTGTTTGACGAATTAATATTCAACAGGGTTTGAACGGAAAAATGAATTCTATGGATGAAATTTATGTAGGAACCTAGTCGGTTCTTGCCACTTTTGCTTTAACCAAGCTTTCGGCGCTATAAATGACCTGTGCCGGGCCCAGATAAAGGAGGCAGTGTGTAACGGAGTTATCGGTTACCAGCCGCCATCACACGTTTTGAACTAAAATACCTCGTCTATACTACAGGGCTTTATCTTCACCTTCCTTGTCCAGCGGCATATGCACATCATGCACTCATGGTATGCATATGCATGCACAGATCGTGTGGATGTAGGCCTATATCATGAGTCGGTGTATATGCCGCTAAAACATCAAGGACAAAAGTAAACTACGTCCTTTCCTTTCCTATTGCGAACTGTTAATTGAGCTGCCTCAAAATGTGCCGCATAGCACTGTGCATATGATACTAAGTGAAATAATTTAAAATGTTGTTCGTTGAATCATAAAATGAATACTTTGACGAGTCCGCATTTGATATTTCCCTACTCGTTTTCATTTCCTCATTTCAACTCGTCGAGTGATGACGGACACATCACACTCTACGTATATCTGCTTAGTTGTGTACGTTTTCTATTATAGTACTAACTCGAGCAAAGCATCAGCGAATACGTTTCTCTCCGATTGGAATTGGTACACGTACCTTGCTCCAGTCCAGGAGGGGAAACGGTCGGGTTAGGGAGTGATGCTCTGTCATCACACATCTGGCTCGCGACTGTTGTGTAACCAAATATATCACTAAGTGATATAATTTAAAATATTTTCCTCTAATCATAAAATAAATACTAGGACGAGTAAGCAGCCGTTTCTACTTCGTTGGGTATTATCATTTCTGCAGCTGCGAGGTATCGAATTCAAGTGCATAGTTTCCTTTGCTAATCGATGCATTCAGAACTACTGGTTATAAGTAACAAATTTCCTTATTCGAAATGGTTCGATTAGGAACGAATGTGAATCTTTTTAAATGACTCGTAAAAAGTTGCTGGTATCAGCGTGACCTAGAGAGACTTACCGCACCTGGAAGTTTTTTCTATCGGCTAAATATTGCCAGAGCTGGTCAGTATAACTAGGTACTTCTAATTTTCCGTATTATACAATTACGCCTTGCCTAAGTCGACTCCTTAGTCAAGCCGTTATGTTTTTAGATTACTTTTATAACGTACTTTTGGTTGTCGCCTAGTTCCGATATTATACGTTATATTTTGACGCGATTACAGACTTGGCTGTATCAACTCAGACTTTTCTAGTAGCTTGCCAACTCAATTCAAACCACTACCTCAGTTTCTATGCGTTCTATTATCCGAGCCTACCCCTGAGATACGGTCAAAGTAATTCAAGTAATTACAGAAATAGGATCACAACTTTATTAATTGAAAGTCCGCGTCAACTTCACGGTAGCGGTTACAAATCGGTTAACAACAGTACTCTCTAGGCTAAACTTATAATCTATAATCTAAATCAGTGGTTCTCAACGTGGGCGATTTCGAATTACGAAGGGGGTGATAGGGGGCGAAAATGGACAAAGAGGGCGACAGGGGGAGAAAATAGCGAAGGGGCGATAGGGGGCAGTGACGTGTCTAAACGGCTGACCTTTTTTTTAGTCAACCCACGGAAATTTAGTTGCAAAATGTCAAACTCGACATCGAGCCGAGAAGATGATCTTTTTTTTAGTCAACCCGCCGGTGATTACAGTTTGTATATGCCCATTTTTCGGTACACAAAATTTGGGGGGCGACGATCGGTGTTGAGCTTGAAAGGGGGGCGATGGGTCGAAAAAGGTTGGCGACCACTGATCAAAATGAATAATTACAATTATCTGAATGATGCTCAAATCCTAACACAATAATCGCATCGCTTATATCCGTAATCTACCAATTTAAATCACTGACAAAAATCATTACCAGCACCAAACGACAAACTGATTAACAAATCACACGGGTTACGGATAACCGCTAAAGTCACTATTGAGCTCTAAGGATCACCAACACTCAACACTTATCGTGTTAAAACTTTCACTTATAGGCTATACTTGAACAGTTTTGCTAGCAAAACCATTTTAATTGTTACGATTTCCATTTTGAAAAGAAGATTGCAAATTTGTAATGAGTGAAATTAACACAAGAACTGCGTATGGTCCCTGTTTCACGGTAACGGAATATATTAAAGACGAATTGCGCCTAACTGTTGTAGCGAAATTCGGTTTTTGTTAGTAGCATCTTCCAATTATCAAAGTATTCAACTACGACAGGGATATTTAGACTAGACCAGACTTGATTAGTCTAGATATCCCTAACCTATCATTAACCTTTTATTATATACGATCCCTCGACCAAATCTATTCTCAACCTGTATTTACTCGAATACTTTTCAGACTCGCAATGATGAAATTAACCTACGACTATTTGTAGCAATGTTGACTACTTTGATCGCCTCCGAGTATTTCCACGATCCAGCTACGATTTTATGTTAAATTATAACTTTAGAAAGTTTGCCCAAACTTTTGATTATGAGTTGGCATTAGATATATGAAGCACATAGTCTATTTTACTTTCATGACATGACATGCATTGGGAGCATATCGTATCGGGAGATGTGATATTGTCAAGTTCGGTATAGTTTGTCCACAGCTAATAGATTAAGCAACGACTATTCTCTCCGAATCTATAAAATATGTCATGGCACTAGATACGTGAAGTGTCATGGAATGCATATGATACTATCCACTTCACGTATGATTACATTAAAACGTTAGCTAATGAAACGAACGGCCCCCAAACGGCCGTATCCTGGTTCAAAATGTTTTAATGGGAAGCCTTGAAACTTGGATTTAGCTTCAACTTGGATGTCATCATGTAGGTAGTGGTTTAATCAAGAGCCGAAGCAATCGAGATATATACGATACTGCGAGTGCTTAGTTTATCTGCAAAACTTCACCCGGAGTCAGTGATCCCTTAATAAATAAATATTACTTGTACGCATTTCGTGCGTGACCGAATAAATGACTGCGCTGGTAGCGGCTTTTGTGGTGGATTAGACCGTATAATGTGATATGATTGCCACCTCCTAAAACAACAATGACTTCGCGCTTTTATTTATAAAGTTTATACGCCACTTCGTCGTGAATTTTTTTCTAGAAGCGAATCTATCGATACCGATATCTGGTAGTAATATAATTGTCTTCGACGTGGACTACTAAAAATACCATACATGACAATACGTTGATGAGTGATCACTCTAATATGTACTACCGCGTCCGGAAGAGAAGTAAAAGATGGTTCGAATCGCTTTTCAGAATGGTCAGGTGATCTTGTCATATATAATCCATATCGGTAAAGTAACAGCTCAACCAATAACACAACTTTGGGATAGTTTTATTCCAGTGATCGACAATGAGACAAACCCAAAGAAACCTTGGATGCTATGCTTAAGTGAGCTTCACATTTGCGAATTCTGGGAACCTAACGTTCGCAACGACTGCAGAATGATATAGAACAGGGGTGTCAAACATACGGTCCGCGGGCTGCATCTGCCGTCCATAAAATTAATTTTTATAATACTATACTGCGAAAAGTATACATTCCATTACAAGAGCGCTATGGATTCTTTCATTGCAACCGGAAACTCACTAATATATCGATCGCCCCACATATAGTGGTGTTATCAAGTTATCTGTGACGGAAATTACACCATTCAATCAGAAAATATCATATACGGAGCAGTGTGAGATACAAGCTGGAACGTGTCAACACAAATATAGTTTAGAATTTTCGACTTGATATTGTCAGGAATGTTGTATGCGACTTTCTGGCCTCATACTGTATCACACCTATTCTTATTGGTAATGGGGCGTCCCATCACGTGATTATGGTTTGTAAAATACTCCGAAATAGACAAGGAATCACTAGGAAACGCAAACATATATGTCCTTAGAATATGTAATGGGCCACCGTGTGGATATTAATACATTTTGGAGATTGTGTGGAGATTGTGATAATGATGCATCGATGTCAGCTATTGATAATTTCGTAACAAAAGATGCCTTGGCACTGTGCTGTTGTCGTAAGTATATCTTATCATTTAATACCGTGACAGGACTGCATTCATATTTTTCATAGGATTATAAAAATATCTTCTTCTCACGAATAAATTGACAGCAATACTGAAGACTGAATTATTGACTACGCCATACCTTCGCATAATGGTACGTTTGATTGATTGGTATTGCTACGAAATTGCAGATGAGGGAGAGTTCGTTGAAGACGCTTGGAGAATATTTGTCTACGCTAGCAATCTAAAATTTGTTTTTCAAAGTGCATCGTAAACATTGACCGAGTTAAAGTCCGCAATTTTACGAAACTGTACTTTGATTTTCAAGAGGAATCCTCTTCATCCATACTTGAGTGACATCAGTGATATAATGGCGATTTATAAAATTATGTTGACTACAAGAATTGCGATGATCCTCGATTTAGTAGCCATAGCCAGAGCTACCCGGCTGCTGATATTGCCTATCTGCTCTCGCAGATCCACCGTTTTGTTGATCATCTTCAGGTTGCGGTCGAGCGTCGTCCACATGTTCGGTCATAGCATATAATCATGATCCCGAAACTGTCAACACCGTATCAGATACAGCCTCTCCGTATTGCTCTTCGTCTAACTAAACTACTGGTCTTATTATAATACGGGGGAGGGCGACATGCTATGACATTTTCTGAAACGGGGTGTTCGGGTAAAGAACAGATTAAAATAGATTTCACATAAAGAACTGTCATTGGCATCCCATGAAGCGGTCGGATGCTTATACTATCGAAAATTTACAACTTCTGGGATGCATCACATCAATCAAGATCTCTGCGCCTGTAGCGTAGCAAATTTGCGGCTTTTGAAAAGTCAGGCGAACGTATTATGACTGTTTTCACTACTACTTCTTACTTACATTCTTACTTCAGTAGATTTAAAACCAGCCCATTATACTTTTATTGAAGTGGTTTTAGGTTTCTTTGAAAAGTTTTCTTTCTATTCGTACTTGAGTAGATTTTTGCGTCACTATTTCTACTGCTACACGTGTAGCTTTCATGACTACTTTGACCAGCTGCGCAATTCTCCACATGGAGATCCGTTTCACTGTGGTCACTGCCTCGTCTTCCAAATATTGTCATACGTTCGGAACGAATTCCAATTCAGACATTCTATTACATTCCGTTCAGTGTGCCTGAAAATGTACATGCCTTTAATTTACATTCTCTAAGGCATTGGTTCTTAACCTACTTTCCTACAGCACCCCCTTTCGAAAACTGCCGGGGTCTGGCACCCCCTATATTCTAAGGACGGAAGTAAAATCAGGGGGTTTTAGAATCCGAAGTCCGGTCGGTCTTCACGGGTTGGGACTTTACTATTGGAAATAGCTTGACTCGCGGCGGAGGTCCACTCGACTAATTACCGCTGTGATAATTGTATGCGCTGTATTCGGGATCAAATCAAGGTTGTTATAACAACCATAGGCTACGGGATCATACCATCTGGTCAAGTAACTTTAACATTAATGTATTCCAAACGAAACATCCATATTTTATAGCGATCATGCAAGGTTTAGGGTCACAACAATATACAGTACCATCCGTTATCATACGATGAAGGAATATTCTGAAGATTTAATTTTGTAGCTCTGAAATACAAATATATTTAGTTAATCATTTTGACCAATCAAAGCATCTTTCTTGTAAAAAGGGCACCCATTATCGCTCTTAAAAGTGGTACTGCGCCTCTTTATTCGACTTCGACACGTTATACGCTGCGGGATAAAATAGGCTACCTATTTCGAAACATTTTGTTGAAAATAACTCGAGGTAGTGTGATGGTAGTATTTTAACGGGGAAATGGCGATCTAAAAGTGCGCGCAATTCATTTTACATGAATTATAATAAACAACTGCACACATGGAAACATGTGGCAAACATGACCGGCAGATATTTCGCGTCTATCGCGACGAAAAATTTCGAGATGTGACAGATTTCGTCGAATTTTAATTTGCAACGAGAACCCAGGACTCCATGAGTATATAAAACTGTTGTTGTTTTAAGTCCCTACAGCAACCTCTACAACGACGCCATTTTTCTTCAGCGCCCCCATACCGCCCCTTGAGCCCAGCGCCCTTATTTCGCCGCATGAGCGTTTTCGCCCCTTCAAAATCCAACGCCTCCTGGGGGGCGCTGGCGACAAGGTTAAGAAACGCTGCTGTAAGGCTAATCCAAAGTAGGGTACTTGATTAGAAGACTTATAAGTCCTAGTCGTTTCCACTCCTTCCTATACTTTCATTTCATCGCAATCCTGTGGTGTTGTTACAAATTGATGAAATTGCTAATAATAAACTGATATTGAAACTAATCGAATTGATGGGAATCGTCTTGTTAGTCCGTGGATTACTTGGCGCTATTATAATGTACCGCATAATTTCTTCCACTAAAGGTGCGTTATGAAGCAGAACCCCACGCAGTGCGGTGAGAAACCTCAGAGTCACCTGTCGAGTGCCGACGCTATTCAATTCATAAAGTCGCAACGCCCACACAAATCCAAGATATTATCGATCTAGCCACTACTGAAAGCGAATGCTCTTAAGCCTACGCAAATGGTTTAGAATGCACTATCTTGATATCGTGAACGGTGATAGGTGTTTTGCTTCGTTCATAGCGACTCAAATCTATTTTTAGAAATGGAGCGTCACATCGCGTGATTTTGGTTCGTACTGTGCTTCACAATAGGGAAGGCATCTTGATAGTCACATGATGTGGATATAATGGGGCGATAGGGTAAGGATATATAGATGTCAATTATTGATTATTTTGTAAAAAAAGATCTCTTATCATCACTGTCCTGTTGCAAGCATATCCTGTAATTTAATATCGTGACACAACTGCAGGTAAATATTCATCGGATTTTAAATATTCCTTTTACTCACGAATAAATTGACAGAAATATAGACTGAATACATCGAATTATTGGCAATAGCATGATTCCATCAACGGTACCTATGCAAAACGATACGTTTCATTGGTCGGTATTGCCGCGAAAGTGCATATGAAAAGGACAAAGTTGAAGACTATCAGTTTAGAGAATATCGTCGCTTAGCCTACGTTAGCTATCTTAATATTATGTAATTCAAAGAGCATCGTAAACGTTGACCATGAAAGTTCAAGAATTCTACGAAAATATACTTCGATCTTCAACAGGAATCCACTTCATCTAAACTTTCCAGGTAGTATCAGTCATACAAAGATGATTTATAAAATTATATTGACTACATGAATTGCGACAATACTCGATAAAGTATAGCCACTCCACTCATAACTTGTTTATCAATGGTGCTGATTTTGCCCGGCTGCTCCTGCATATCCGCCATTTTGTTGACTATCTTCACGTGGCGGTTGAGCGTCATCCATATTTCCACTCATAGCATCTACAACAGGCTGAACCATCCCCGAGAGCATTGCCAGATTGCATTCCTTCCTCGTATCTTCTGGGCTCATGAAGATCACTTGGAGACCCATCAATTCCATCAGGTCGGCGCCGTTCAACCAGGACTTGACCTTTCCGACGATGTGCATCTTGTTCGCTTGCATGACGTCGAAGAATTTCATCACGGAAGCGGCAAGCATGTTGTCCTCCGGGACTTCCATAGGAGAGAAAAGCACGAGGAACATCTTCATCGCAATTTCCTCTGGGTTTTCCTGAACGATTGCCAATACGTCGCGGGTGGCGTTGGCGATCTTTTCGTTATCTACCATGGTGTTGAAAGTTTCCACGTGTTGCTGGAAGGATTTCGTCATATTCATGAGAGTGTTCCATACCATTTCGCGTTCCTTCATAGTACTGCAAGCGTTCGTAACTCCGAGAAGCATTTTAACCTTCAGTTTCATAGTTTGTTTTCTCATTTCGGGCTCTTGATCCATGAAAACGGCGCAAGTGTCCAAATAGTAATTGATTGACTCCTTCAAGATGGATTTCACAATGTCCTCAGCTTCCATACGAGCGGCAACCTGGTTTTTGACCCAGTCCAGTTTGGTCATGGCGCCTTCGCCGTACCCGGCGACCATGCAGAATCCGTAGTATGTGGTCAGGTAGTAATCGTTTTGGGCGGTTTCGAGCTGTTTGATTTCTTCGGCCAGTTTGGCGAATCTCGCCTGGTCGATCATCTGTCCGGTCATCATCGCTGCCAGTTCTTGTTTCTTGGCTTGAAGCTCTGGGAAGTAAAGCGGCGCTCCAACGTATTCGAGGAGAATTCGCATCTGGTTTTGTACCCGGCTTTCCGCGTCAGACGCGCAATTGCAAGACGCCTGGTCGGTGTTCTGCTGCTGCTGTCTGCTCATGCAGCCTTCCGCCTTGACACCGTATTTCTTCTGGTATTCTTCCACCAAGCAATCGTACTTCAAGATTCTCTGCCTGTATTGCTGAGCGAGCTGGCTCGACACTCCGGCGCATGTCGGCAGAGGTGCCGGCTGCTGTTGAGAGCTGGTCCACATATCGTAGCACATGCCGAGTGCCGTGTCGGTGATGACTGGAACGCAAGTTATTGAGTTGCATAAGTATAGTCAGTAACGATGTGATTTTACTGTTTTGGGATTACCAACGTATGGTTTGCCTTATGCTTGAAACAGTTTTAGGCAGAACAACTTTCTATTGATATTTCTGATATTGCAAAGTAATTAAGTTGTTTTGTTATAAGTTTTCATCGCTTCTATTAGATAATTCATCATAAAAACCGCACAAACTAACCCCTGTGATACGTCGATTGAATATATTTTTGAAGGAAACCATTGAATTTGGCACTTGGTGAATTCGTCATTTCATGTCATTTTCGAATTTTTTTTTTCATACATACTTATTTTATTTGTTTATGTATATAATTATATATTTGTTCGCTAAGCACTGAATTAACTATAGGAAATTCACAGCATTAGTTTCACACTGACTACTTTGATCGCATCTGGTGAGTTATTTTATCCAGTAAATGCATTAAATGTCATATATATTTTTTCTACAAAGGCTTACTTGTCATGTCGAAGACTATGTTAAATAGTAATTATCGGGTATATATTATCCGACTGAGCAATCCGGTTCTTAACACAAATGATCACATCAGTTGAAAGATCCATTTTTCTCTCATAGCCATGATAATAATAATTATAATGATATGACACTATACATCAGGGGTGTCAAACTCAACTTGGGTCGCGGGCCGGATTCAAGAGTTCCAATCGCTCGCGGGCCGGACTAGTCAAATAATTCCAATATTTACCTCGAAATCCATATATTTGTTTCTAACTGGAATGCTTTATTATTATCAACGCTATGTAAAATTGTATTCTTCATTATATGATGGATCATGTGGGCCGAGGACTCTATTCGAGCAACACCGTTATTCGCAAACAATGGAATTGACAAAATACTATAATTGGCCGATTGAATACAGCTATAAGCCACTGAAACAGTGACTCAGACGAGAACATAAGTTGGAATATTATAATGCCTCGTTGGCCATGCGTATTCGTAGTGAGGAATACAGGAGATTATAAATTGGAATTTTGTTCAATACATTTTTCATCACCAATTCACTAATCTAGTTTCTCTGGAGACCGTGGCTGGTGTCTTTTGGGTCAGAGTAAGGTAAAATAGCATAGCGATCAAAGATATTTGAATTCAATTATTTGTCGTTTGTCGTTTCCGCCTCTGTGAATAACTATTATTTGGTCCAGTTTTGCAGTAAACTCTGAATGAACTGAGTATGTACTTTTTTGCCATCTCGAAATGTAGTGTCGACGTCTTATTCCTAATGGTTACTTGACTGAGAACAGTAAACTTCAAAAGACGGGTATAATGTGACCTATTCGGACGCTCGACATTTGCTGTCTTATGGGATTTTATTCTTTACGTCAAAGTATTTTTATTACTGAAAATCTCACCTTCTGTTATAAATCTGATTTCAATATTCTCAGAATGGCTTCGCGGGCCGGATGAAATGGTCTTGCGGGCCGGATGCGGCCCGCGGGCCGTATGTTCGGCACCCCTGCTATACATAGTATAATTTTTGGATTTTTGGTGGTAGAATTGCGTCATGCCGAGTGTTCTCTCTCTCTCGTCGAGCATGAATGTATTCACATTCTCGCATTCTCAATCATATGTTTGTCGACAGACATATAGGCACTTAGGCCGACAGGAAAAAACAGAAGTTATCCCTACTGGTATCTCAGGCTAAAACCACTCCCTTATTAAATACCCGCGCCCATCATTTGGGTCATGGGTTTGGCTGTTACTTGATCCATTTACCTCCCGTATTGAATTCAAGTATATAATAACAGAACGGCACTGCCTCTGCGAATTGAATCAATTTTTTTCGGTAATGAACGTGAATGCCGCTCTAATTAGCACAACTGATATAATGGCATGGTTTGCAAAAGTACAAAGAGCACGATTATTTACGCTTTATTCCATAAATTGATCTTGCGTAGGCTACACATTTACTTACATGTATCGCGCACGTTTGTCATGCATTTCTCGGTGCCGGAGAATCTGCCCAAGCCTGATTTTGAAGACAGAGCCATTCTGATCTTGTGGAGCATTTCAGGTTCCACTAAAGCAAACATCGTCATCAATTTACAAAACAAAGCTTCACAAGGAAATCCTTACTGAAGGTGTATTGGAAGTAAACATCGGCGGAGTAGCATCCCTCTTCGTACATGTTCTTTCCGACGAACACTCTGTCCTTGTCGATACCAAACACTTCTCCGACGGTTTCGCGAAGCGCCATACTGCAAATACAGCTCGAAGTCGTTGCTTGTTTCGAGAAATTTCAAGTCACAGATTTTCCCTCACGTAGTAAAATCAGTGCAGAACGGAAATACGATTCTGATCTTTTTCATGTTCTTTTCCTCGACGGTCGGGGTGGCGCAGTAGTTTTCTCCATTAACTTGAAGCACGGTGGTATGGTATGTGGCTGGAATGTATCCGCGGACTCAGATATGTGCCGTTTTCTAAAAGCCATGATGTTCATACCTCCGAATATGAGATCAAGTTCGCTTTCATCAGCCACTGCCGTAAGTCGAGAAACATTTGCGACACGTGTTGAGCTGTTTTAAAAGCAACAAGGATATCATGAAGTAATATACAATCGAGTCACACAATGAAAAATTGCTGTTTTATCCTACAATAAAGCAGGTGCCGCTTACACGGTATTCCCGTTTTCAAACATTCATGCGATAACCTATAAGGCTCGTCTATATTTCAAACTACATTACAGTGAATTTTTCTCTCTTTCCGCTTGCTCGCGGACTGACAGTGTTGGTTGTTTGACAGATCTAAAATCCTATGTATTGTTATAATCTAAATTCTGTGTCATGTACAGATTGTACACCGATATAATTGTGCTGAACTAAAGCCAGTCGGTTAGGTCAAGGTTGTACTATTGTATTATATATATTATACTGTTTGATATTACGAAGACATGGGGATTTGAGCAATGACGATCCCTTGTGCCTTCGAAATGGATTCAGCAATAATAGTAGCCTAATGTAATAAAGTAATGTATAGCATAGCGATTCCAGCGACAACGTTCTATCCCCGAACATTCATGTATTACTTTGAGGTTAGTATCAAAAGCTGATGCGTTTGCTGATGGTCGTTGTTGTTGTTACTGTTCATGACATTTCGGCATCTATCGTCATGCTACACCAGTCCGAGATTCTATATTATGAATGCAGAGCTGTTGACTTTATTATCGTTTTTAGCTTTTATAGGATACCGATGATTGCAATTTTACGGGACAATGGTCACGGTATTATGACAATGAATACAGTCCATTTCATGCCACGAATAAGAAGCGTACAACAATCACAAAGGTAGATCGCCACCGACCATTTCCACAAATACAGCAAATGCTTACTTATCCGTTCTGATATCGGAAGTATATTCGTAGATATATTCCTCCTTTTCAGGGTCGAACGCAGAGCAGTTGTCTACTCCCGGCCATACCATAAATGCTCGGACGCCGGAAAGCATCATCTGCAATTGAAACCATGACTTTGGTCGTGTGCGGGGTTGTGGTAACATAGAGCTCTGCGACTAATCATGGTCGGATATGAAATTAGTTATTTCATTTTATAGAACGAACATATTCCATAGACAATCTATGCCTGCCTACTTCCACACACTGTCGCCGACTCGATTACTATCGTCGTTCGTTACGGCTGCACCGGTTGGTTGAAACGCGGTTGTTGTTTATTGAAACGAAAAGATTTGGCACTTATCGCCTGGTCAGCCTTTTGCACCACGGTCAATGACATTGTACGTACACGTATGAAATAATGACAAAGTATCAGAATGAAGCAGAAACACTCGGGTCATGAAAGGCATTAAAACGTGGTAATGAGATCAAGATCAATAGCATCGTGCCGCATTGCTGTGCTAGTTTAGGATATGTGTCCGCTGTCGCGATAATGTTAGGGTCGGGTACTAGATTCCAGATTGATGACTGTATTGTGGATATAAATTCTCCAAAGGCTTTTGGAATATGACTAAATGGCGAGTACATAAAACATTTGATCCGACCGCAGGACATGTGCAATCCATATGATAATTTGTTTCTTTTAACTTTAAATAGCTTAACCACTTACACTATATCGTACGATTGAATAGCAACTTGTTCAACCAGCAGTCAGTACCTTCGCCATCGAACTTATTCCTAGTCGCCCTATTCCTAGTATATTATAATTTAATCTAATATAATTGTCGGCAGATGTACCTGTTGACCTTCTTGTCTCATCAGCGAGATTTCCCCCGCGATTTCCGATGCCTTCCCATTGTCGGGGAAATACTGTGACAGCATGGCACCGAATTTAAACATGTCATTTTCGATTTTGACGCCCACGCTGATCATAGGAACTAAATAAAATAGAGTGTTTAAGTCGATTAACTTAAAATAACAACAAATCTGAAAACTAGCTTGAGATTACGAACCAGTGTACCTTAATGTATAAATCGTGTAAGCTTACCATCGTATTCGCCGTGCCCATCTCCGAATGCACCGGTGGCAAAGACAGTAGCGACGACAAACAGGCTCAAGGAATACATGGTATTACTGTCGAACTTTCTTACTTCTATACCGACAACATAAATCGGAATGACAATTAATTTACAAAGAATTGAATTTATAAGTCCGAGAAAAAAGGCTATACACAACAGCCGATCTCTGTTGGCATTGGCGCATGTTCATTGTGTGGGCGAACTTTTCTTTCAGCAATGTATATCTCTCAAGCTACCAAAACACAGATGTCACGTGATAGGATACTTATGATGATAATAATCCTTCAAGATAAAGGAATTGCAGAAGTTTCACAAGATCAAGAAATGCCCATACAAAAGCTACATCAAACACAGCCAATAATTTCTTTACACGCTAAGGATTGCAGGTTACTTCTTCGGTCCCGACCCGCCACACATGCATCCGCTCCGTATTTCCTTTGCGTTAATGACAAGAATGCAGCGGTAAACTAGCTTCATTCAGAAAACTCATAATTCAGTTATGTGGGAGACGAATAGCATTCTAAATTGTGCAACGAAATTCCATTACAACTATAGCCTACAATAGCCGTCGTTATTATATCTCAGAGGGTTACCCACTGTAATCCAGAAAAGTACACCGCTCTTGAGAACGTTACGTTCACAAAAGAATCTCAACCACTTCTGAATAAATATAGTCATCGCTCCGGTATAAAACGACTTTCTCCATGAAGCGTCCCTGTTGTAACAAGGTGGGCTAAAGTTCCACGGATGTTCTTCAATGTTTCGCACGACTGCGATTCTATTAACGGGTCATGCGCTCCGTTCGTGGATACCTACGGTCCTGTGCTTTGTCATGCGCTTGTTGCGAAAAAATGGGAGCGTATAATACACAACCCTACATATATCAAGCGAGTGAGAGTATCGATTGCCGCAATGTAAAAAGTTAACCCCACGCATAGGCTATTCATTCGTGTACTGTCACGAAGTATTTGATTCGTGTGATATCCATGCATGGATGGTGGGACCCCCTGAAAGGTTCAGGTTCGTGTGAAGACGAACCTTTTTGATAGGTTCTGTGTGAACGCGAACGTGAACGTATGACGTTGCGTGACGTAATATTGGTAATTACAAACCTACGTTTCCGTGAAGCGATATATTAATGTATAAGACATCTAGCGACGACTCAGGTCACAGTATATGGCTCAATGCTGAAGTAGGCTACAGGCTGACTTTTTGAACGTCACCAAATGTATCAAGTGGAGCAATGATATGCTAATAATCGTATAAAATCAATATCTTCCGTCGCTTTGCAAGCAATTTTGACGAGGACTTGCGAGGGAATATAAGCTTACGCCTTAACGGTCGAGGCCAGACCGCACAACGTATTCGGCGTCTGATTACTGCTTCATTGATATTGAGCAGAGATTAAAACGGGTTACTTACTACCCATATTACCTCATAAACAATTTATACAGTAACCAACACACCAATTTCACGGATTTGGTTTTTATGATACAATAAACATATCAAATCAAGATGGATACCGTACGCCTGCTAGATTTGTTTTACATTAAACAACGAAGTATTCTTATCATCAACTTCATTAATTGGTTGAATAAGCATCATACGCTAACTACGTACATGTAGTGAATTTCGTTCTTGATGTTGTGTGATTGTTGATCAAGCTCACAGCAGAGATTCACTAAATATCCACAAACGGAAAGCTGAATATTTTGCGCAAACTTTTGTAACAAAGCAAGTTCTATTTTTGAGATTGGCAAGGTCAAGGCTCGTTTAATGTGGATTTTTGTTAATGCTGCCATGGTCATGCACAGAGTGGTCCGAAGTTGAAGTGCAAAGAATTTCAACCAAAGATGTTTTAATGACGTGAAAAGTTGTAATATATGAAAAAGGTTTACAGTGCAGAACCTACCAAGGTTCGTTTGTGAACGTGAACCTCTGAATTTCTGAGGTTAAGACACACAGAACGCGAATTTGATCCTCACGTTCACGCCATCCCTATTTCCGTGTCCGAAATTTCGGGATTCCAATAAAAGTATACTATACTGGATACTGTGCGATACAATGTGGACTATGCTCATGCTACAGTAACATTAGAAACGCCCCGAGAACTCCGACGCAAGTGAAAGCACGGTATTGTCTTACGTTCATCATACTTTGACTTTGCGGCATTTATAGGATTTGAAAATAAAGGAAAATGAGTTTGAAATCCGAATGATGATCCCGCTCCGTATTACCGCAAAAAATTGTATAGTGGAAAGTGAAATTCAAAACTCCATTTTGTGTCACGTTAGGTTCGGTTCGGTCTCAGACTGGGGCGTAGGATATGTAGTTTGCTGTTTTCACAAAACTAGCGGCCTCAAAAATATAATCATTTCAATCCGTATTGAAGTGATAAGAATCGTATTATCGGACAGTAGTGAACTTTACGCTGCAGTGTTATTATTCACGCATCTTAGTTACTGTTCGTTTTTCCACATAGATACGTTATAGAACGGAACCCCATGCAATGCTGCGAGAGATAAAAGTTACAAGCCATATGCTCGTGCTATTCATATATTCGCAAGGCTCACAGAAATCCGTGGTATTATCGATCGAACCAGTGTTGGAAGGGAATGCTGTTAAGCCAACACAAATAATTTAAAACGCCCGAATGAATATTATCGGTGTTAGGGACTTTGCTAGGTTTATAACGTATCACATCTATTATTGGAAACGGCTCGTTACATCACGTGATTATGGTGCGTACCGTGCGTCACAATAGGGCTGGAATCACGAAGCGCAAACACATATGCCCAAACAAAATTCAATAGGCCGCGGTTTTGATATTCACACTTTGTGAACACAGTGGGGAGATAGGGGTAAGGATCTATCAATGTTAAATATTGACTAATTTGTAACAAAAGCTCATTCGGCACTTTGCTGTTTTCGTAAGCATACCCTGTGCTATTATCGTGACAGGGCCACCGGTGCTTGTTCATCACTTAGAAGGTGCGGCCATATTCTCGCACTCCGACAATTGTATGTTACAAAAAGAGCTGATCGCAAGTGCTGAAGATATAGTTCACATATCCCGTGTATCAGTAGATTTGGGGTAGGTGGTTCTCGAACATTTTTTTACTGTGAGTTGCTCTTAAAATACTAATCACTCGCCAGACGTCAGGATTGCGGCGGGATCGAAAAGAGGGTCCAAATCGAAGTCAGATTCACACATGCATATTGCACACACAAGAAACGCATCTGTTGCAAAGCTTTT
This sequence comes from Botryllus schlosseri, assembly GCF_051294905.1. Taxonomy (NCBI): domain Eukaryota; kingdom Metazoa; phylum Chordata; class Ascidiacea; order Stolidobranchia; family Styelidae; genus Botryllus; species Botryllus schlosseri. Next base: position 21,058,484 of record NC_137239.1, read on the forward strand.
TCTTGGAGGTGCTCCGTTGAACCGTATTTATTGAAGTTATGATAGGCCCTATCGATTAGTTAATGCCACGATATCACTTAGGTATAAACGATGCGTTGTAATCTTTACGATGTTGTTGTTGTTGTTTGTGGTATTCATGGTGTTTACCGACTATTATGGTCATTTACACCAGGCCAATTTTCTTCATTTCTCTGCCATAGCTGCCGACTTGTAGCACGGCCCACTTTTAGGCTTTCAGAAAACACCGCTTACACGGATGAGATGGCGAGGAGGAGCCTAGATAAACCTCCAACATTTAGGAAGGAATTCTGGAGTCGACCTCGGACGCACTCGAACCATCCATTATTATAGCACTACGCTAGGGTTAATATTATTATTACACGGGTATTAAAGTGACGCTTGTCGCCGTTTAGGCCTTGTGCGTCACGACACAGATATAGGTACAGTTCAGTTTCATAGTACAGTTCAGATTCATCGAAAATCAGTATCTTCAACATCATGCATTGCTTCCTCGTTGGACGACTTTCAATCAGCGCAGTCACTCCTTCACTCTTTCTCTTGCATGCGTCCGTCTTCGAGTCTCAGCTGCCGACTTTATGAGAGCGTGGCTTGCTCTGTGTCTGGGCTTTTCAACACACTGTTAGTACAGCGGGATCGGCGATGAGGAGCCCGGATAACCTCCGACACATAGAACATGATAGAGCCGAGACTCGAGCCAAGAACCATTGGTGTCGTGACCGTGTCGCTTAGCACACTGCGCTACTCGCTTCCCGCTACGTTAGGGTTACCATATTCCGAAATTCGAAAGGAGGACACTTTTTGCAAACCACAAAAGTTAGTTTACCGGAATTGAAAACGGATGATTTTGAAATATTTACTGAAAAAAGGTCATCACTTGGGCTCGACTCTCGCATTACCCACTTTTACGATACTTTAAACGTCATCACTATGATTCGACTCCCGATTGACCTCCACTACCTATTTTGCGTCATTCATGCCCATTTAAGTTGACCCTGTTCATAAGCCTAGCTGTAAAGTAGGACGAATTGGCGAAAGGAGGACATTTATGCGTCCTCGGAGGTCATTTTCAATTTCCTAGAAAAGGAGGACAAATCCTCCGAAACGAGGACGTATATGGTAACACTAGGCTACGCTTTCTCGCCACCTCATCCATATTCTGAAAACTCTTACCAACTTAGGAAGATTGAATATAATTTGACTTGAAAAGCAATGAACTATACTAGTAACAGTTTTTAATTTGAACAATACTACTCTATGCAAAGGCCTATTTCTTCATCGGGAAAGTTTTAAAACATTAGTCACTTTTAAAATTGAAATAAGTTTACATATGCAGAAGGGCATCGAATTGTGTTCCATCACGAAGCGACCTTTACTGTATGGCGTCGTATAGACTTAATGATGTGTAACTGCAACTCGATTCTGCAATTTATTTGCCCGAAATGAGCAGTTTTCCGTCCTAACGATTAGTAGTCGTTTTACTATGTATTATTAAACACCATTTGAATTATCTGACTTCTATACTGAGCGTATATATGTTCAATTTGGGTTTTGTTGGCCGCTTCATTTCCCCACTTTTGCTTCTCATTGAAAAATGTTTTAGGGGAATTCAATCTCTCCTCAAGCTCCATTGCTGCATTTGGAGATGTAACTAAGATTCCTACAAAGGGCGTGTCACGCTCGCCCGTTGACATAGTTACCAATCGGCGAAAATGAACTGTAACCGGACCAAGTCAAATGCCGTTTCAAATGTCTTCAACATAGCGTATCCTCGACGGGGTAAAGATATTATTTTAGGTTACACGACATTACTGTATGATTATACGCTTGTATTGACGTCATGTATTCAACTTATTCGTAACGAGTTTAATCGAATTAAGAACTCGCACTCGGTAAAGGCCATTGCTTATGTGTGCATCGCGTACAAACGACTTCATTCATAAATTTCAATGATGCCGAACATTTAGTTTGTTTGTTTCAAACAGATTGGTTGTTGGTATATAGAGGTCCAGAGAAAATAATTGAGAAGGTATCCAGAATATTCTGGATTTATTCTCCACAATCTCCTAAATCAGTGGTTCCCAAGCTTTTTTTTTACCCACGGACCATTTTCACCGGACTCACGGACCCCCCCCCAAAGTCATAGGATTAATCTAAACAGCCCGTGCAAATTTATACCTGCGAACGCCAAGTAGACTATATTATAATTGACAGCCCTAAAATATGGTTTTATCTGGACCAAAACGTAACACGACTATGTCAGCCCAAAGAATGTTCGTCCAGGATCCCCATATGGTAGTCAGCATATCCACGATTTTGCCTGGGGAAGCGAGTGGCGCAGTTGGTTAAGCACCAGCATCACGACACCAATGGCAGTGGTTCGAATCCCGGTTCGGACTAACTTCAATGTGTCGGAAGTTATATGGGCTCCTCATCGCTGAACTCACTGCAGTTGCAGTGATTAAACAAGCCCAGAAATCACAGTGAGCCGAGCTACAAGTCGGCAGGAAAGATCCGATAAATCGCGAGTGAGAGCCTGAGACAATGGAAAGAAGAAATGCATTGATCCGTTTAAAACTGTCATGTCGTGGAGCACAGAGCCTTAAACAGGCTATAAGCACCACTTGTTCTGTACAATAGGAATAATAATAATACCTGCGAACGCCAAGTAGACTATACTATAATTGACAGCCCTATAATATGGTTTTACGTGAACCCAAACGTAACACGACTATGTCAGCCCAAAAAATGTTCGTCCAGGGTCCACATATGGTCGTCAACATATCCACGATTTCGCCTTTTCTTCAGGTAATCGTATCACGTACGTTAGCGTATAAGTGTAGGGTACAAAAATTCGAATATTATTTCTGTACCAAGTTTCAACCCGTATTACGTGAATCACGCAATGAATAGTATTTTAGTGATTGTTACATGGGTTTCGCCGGCAAGGTACCCAAATTTTCAGTACGTTATCTGAGTCCGAATACTGAAATCTACTTCCATTCTTTCTATCTCCCGAGTATTTCTGTCATTCTTTCACAATTTTGAAGTCATGCTTAGATTCATTTCTGTTCATATGAGTAATTCTGTCACCGTCATTGAGCAGCCTGGAGCGTCCGCACTGAACAAGATCAATAAATGTGTAGTTGTGAAACACTGTACGCTGTAATTCGTTTGTGTGGCATTGACATTGCCGGCATTTCCTTCAGGTTACGAGGATATACATTTCAAGCTGAACTTCCGTGCTCGCGTGGTCCGTGGTCGATCAAAAGCACAATCATATCAACTCTCTATCGCCCCTGCCTGTAAACAATCACACAACAGACACACCGTCTGGACGGTGGTTATGTTTAAACACAAATCGACTCGATTTTTATTCATTGCTCTAAAATAAAATCAATATGATCTATTGCCGTGGTTCTCAACCGGGGGTCTGGACCCCTGGGGTCCGCGAAGCATTTTCGGCGGGTCCGCGAAACCTCCAAATGAAACTAGTTTGATAACCTGATTTGTATTTTTTTTTAATTAGAGAGATGATGAGACAGTGTCGCTTCATAACTGCTAAAACTTCATAACTCACACAAACAGAATCGCTTTCTGAGATGAAATATTCTACTGTGCAAACTCATTTTAATTTCCAAACTGCCTATATATAGCTTACTTGGATACAAACATATTGCTGTTTAGAGATGTTTTGTGTTCGGATTTGAAAAAAAAAAGTTCGCAAAAATCCATTTTATCCTGTGATATGCATACCGGCAGCCGCTATTCCAGAATAACTACAACATGAGCTGCTAGTTAGAAATGACAATGGTGGTAGTTATATGCTCACTAACAATCTGTTTCTTAATTTAGGTGTCATATATGTTGCGATCATACCCAAACGTGTCGTCAGAAGCAGTGCGTTAATATTACATTCGTCACCTCCTATCTTTGCGGAAATAAATTTTCGGCACTCGCTCATAGCAAACAGACGGCAAAGTCATCCTAATTTCGACATAAATAGTGGGCTATGATGTTATTTTCAAAAATGGTCATTTTGTTTCTGTTTTTTCACCGGCATAGCCTACAGTTGATATTAGCACAGGACAGATGTGTCGGAGGTTATCTGGGCTCCTCGTCGCCGATCCCGCTGTACTAACAGTGTGTTAAAAAGTCCAGAACCAGAGTAAGCCACGCTCTCATAAAGTCGGCAGCAGACGCCCGAAGACGGACTCATGCAAGTGAAAGAGGAATATGTGTGAATGTGCGTGAATGAAAGTCGTCCAATGAGAAAGATGCATGAAGCTGAAGATACTGAACCGCCAGTCAATGAAACTGTTCTGTACAAATATCTGCGTCGTGACCCACAAGGCCTAAACGGCGATAAGCGTCACTGTTAATACCTGTGTGTAATAATAATAATAGCACAGGACAGATGACGGTTGCACGATAATAGAGCTAAAATTGAACTAAAACTTTGGGGGTCCGTGGGGGTCCGTGACGGTCCAAAAGGGATCCACGAAGACAAAAAGGTTGAGTACCAATTGCATAAATCATTGCCTTATACCTGACTTATAACCGGGTTCACACTTTCCCTGAACGTGAATTAAATTGGCTAAAGCTGGGGACGTAAACCGCACGGTGGCGTTTGGCGTTGCAGAGCATAGTGTAGACTCCAAAATCAGACTTGTGCAAACTAAACATTTAGTTAGTTTATGGTCAACTAACTAACGATTTTTTCAGTAGTTCTAGTTTTAGTTGTAGTTGCGGATTTTGAAAATTGAGTAGTTCTAGTTCTAGTTGTGGTTGCAGTTTTGGAAACTTCCCTAGTTCTAGTTCTAGTTGCACAAGTGAAAAAAATATTAGTTGCTGAACAACTAGTAAACATGTGTCGTGGTTTTGGGCGAATTGAGATGCCGGTGTTCTGTAGAATGATGTTTGTGCACAATGTGCAGCTATTGCTCGCTCAGCGTCATCGCTGCTAACAATGGCGTAGCCGGCGGGTGACTTTTTGGGGTCGGAATCTCTCCCATTTCGAACTTGAAACTCAGTTGTTTTGAAACGTCGATTCATTTTCTGATATTTCCGAGAAAATCAAAATTACTGTGTTAACTAGGAGGATGAAATCCAGTTCTGTACGATTCTATACCTTCAATGACTTGGGAACCCATATATGGGCATTGGGCAACTATTTTCTGAGAATGACAGGCAGTAAATACGTTGGCGAGCTATTTCAAAAGTTTGTACTATATATATTAGGCGGTGTATGTATTTCTAATAATTTGTAAATTGAAAGCAACGAATTACGTGGTTAACACAAGCTTCTGGCTGGATGTGTTACTATTAGGCAATTAAGAATTTAGAGTCAAAGTACAAATATAATATTTATCCCCCGTAATTATTCAAAACAATTCTAAACTCTTTTTAATCACACCAACCCATAGACACGCCTTTCTAAAAGACACCAAAATATATGGGATGTTACGGCGTGGTCACTATCTCGAGCGGTGTGTTGCTTATTGGTAAAATCGTCCTGTTGTTTTGGTAATTTGGCTGGCAGGTTTTCCGAATTCGTCTTCTCGCAGCTTCAGCCGAATGAATGCGTGCTAATGTCATAATCCCGACTTTAATCAAACCATGTTGTATCGACTTTATTATGAACATGGAATACGCCAGGGATCGGCTACCCCTGGCACGCATGCCAAAAGGAGCATGCAAGATGATTTTTCATGGCACGCTGAATGATTTGATGTGCATTATTATAATCGTGTTGCTTGCAAACAGTGGAACAAAAGTTTTCAAAATGGAAGAAGCTCGAAGGTGAATCTAAACTATTGCGTAAATCAACATGAAGTAGGGTCTTCTGGGTCAGATTTTATTTTTCTGAAAAATTTCTCCGCACTTCCCACGTATGGTCTGAATTCAACCCGCGGGCCGTAAAATACCCAGGTCAGTCCTACGCTAATCTACAAGCCTTCGGAGAAACCCTAATTTTTAGTGAGTCACAAAACAAAAGTATATCACATGTGTGCAATGTGCATAGCATATATGTGTTGTAATCTGTACGACTACCAGTAAAGCTACTCAGGCAGCAGACTTGTACAAACTAAACATTTAGTTAGTTGATGGTCAACTAATTACCTAACGATTTTTTCAGTAGTTATAGTTATAGTTGTAGTTGCAGATTTTAAAAATCAGGCAGTTCTAGTTCTAGTAATAGTTGCGAGTTTTAAAAATTGATTAGTTCTAGCTATAGTTCTAGTTGTGGTTTTTGAAAATCCAGTAGTTTGTACAAGCCTGCCCAAAATCGTAATTGTTGTTATCGGTGTTTATTTCACACGCGTATTTGCGGTTGTAGTGACGCTAATCACCTATTTCAGGTCTTGGTAATCGATAATAGTTATCATTCTGGATGGTAAGCTTTCGGGTCACCATTATATCCCTCAACGCTCCCCATCGTTGGTTACAACCCGCTCATCGGCTCATGTGTATTGTGTTTGCAGCCGAAGTTTCGGATCATCTCAACTATTTCGGCTTTGAGATATACTGTATCCGCAGTGACGTCGGCTGAGGGAAACCCAGTTGAGCCTAATACAATGAAGAATTTCAAAGATAGTCCGTGTGTCGTTGTAACTGGTGCCCGGTATGCGGGGCTATGTTATTGTTATATCGCCTTCCGCCACATGCCACCTCATTTTGTCGCTTGCGTCTTATATTCTCTGCATTACTTTTCATTCAGTGTGCATGCCTCTTCCTTACTTCGCCTAGGCAGGGGCGGACAACATACGGCCCGCGATGGGATTTTGTCAGGCCCGCGGACAGTTTTCCGTCTTACATGTTAGAGTGACCCGCGGCCCCAGTCTTCCGAGATTCCCCACTACTTGCTTACATATACGTCAAATTTTAGTGACTGTATGCGTAAATTCGTCGAAGCGAGAAGACTTATTGCATTATCGGCATTTACGATATACTCAAGCCTAATGTCATTTGTGGTAATCATGGTTTTTGTCGACTACAATGGTCATTTACACCAGGTCGATATTTCTTAGATTTGATTCCGTAACCGTCGAGTTGTATCACGGCACACTTTCAGGCTTCTGTAAGACACCGCTTATGCCAGCGGTCGCCAACTCAAAACGGGTCGGGGGCCACTTTCGAATTTCGTAGAGGCCGCGAGCCGCATGAATTCAATATCGAGATAAAATAGGCCACATAGTTTAACAATCAGGCTGTCTCGTCACCTACTAAACCCTAATGAATATCTTGGTAAATTTGGGGTACCGGGCTTATCGAACGCCTTCAAATTTTAATTAAAAATTGCACCGTGTGTTGATTGATCAGAGAGAAGCAGACATGGTGGTGCCTGTATGACAATGCTGTTCTCAAATCCACATTGTCCTCGTCATTATTGGCGAGAAATTGCTTTGAAGCTACATTGCTGTCGTTTTTACAATACATTCATTAAATACGATTTGTTCCTTGTATTTGTGGATAAATGGGCGAATAATGTATCGATTCAGCAATCCGGCCCGCCGACTGGAGAAGTTGCCCGCCCCTGGCCCAGGCTAAAGTGGGTGTCTGATCTTAAAGACCACTCCGAGTTGTTGCGACACCTTCCTATCTTTTCATTGTATCGCAGTCTTGTGATGTTTTGAAATGATGAAAATATTAATAAAAACTGATTGATACATACCTCCGACATCACATCCGATATATTGAGACTGTCCAGACCGCCGCACACCTTGCTACACTTACCTGCAGCCAATACGTGCAATATGAGTACGAGATACCCGATCAAACTAATTGCACGCTTTCGCCACATAAAGGTCCATATAGGCATAAGGATTTGATACGATAGCGAATCAAAATAAGCAATTCGTGCTTAGTGAACTCAAATAGGGAGTCCAGACTTGAGATACATAGGTAAACTAAATAAACCAAGCAAACCAGATATGCATCATTTTTAAGACGTAATCTTTCTCAACTGTCCCACTTCAGATACATTGAGATTACAGCTAAGGCCCCATCTGCAACGAAAATAAATTGTCAGAATTATGCAACATGTAGAAGTCATGAGTAGTGATGAGCAGACATGGGGTGATTACTTCCTGAAGGTAATCGATTGCGATTACGAGAACTTCTGAATCTCGCGATTACGATTACAAATATAGCAAAACCTGGAAGTAGTCGATTACGACTATGATTACATTGGAAAAGTGATCAGGATTACTCACGATTACATATATTTTCATTCTTAGAATTTGTCTTTGAACAGTGAACACATATTGGAAGACAATATAACGATTGCCATGAAGGGCCTCATGAGAGATCATATTTGTTTTTAAATGAGACGTCATGATGTCATTTGCTGTTTACGTCATAATATACCCATTGCTGAACTTTATAGCTGACGAGTTCTCGCACCCAACGATTTGCATTATAGTCAGGGCCGTAACCAAATCACCCAATAGGGTGGGGAGAGAGCTCGAAAGGGACACAAAATTATTTCGTTAATCAGTATATATATATTGATAGAGTATTTTCGAGAGTTAATTAGCTTGAAAATTCTCCTCGCGCTTCGCTATTTAATGTCGCTGAATATTTTGATTTTAAAATGCATACCTCTCCCCTCACGTGAAAATAGTTATAATTTTTAGAAATAGGCATTTCCGTGACGGCCATCACCGTGCCACGACACACCAAGACATATGCAGTTTCTATCAACATGTGATTTCACGAGGTGTGCTACCAAAGAAAGACCTTGGCCGAAACTTTGTGTATGTATCTATTGTCCCTGACCGCGCTGGATGGGCGTGGCGAATAATCCTGTCATGCCCTCAATCAAATTCTCACAACATAAAGTCCACTAGCGCACCCACAGAGGAAAATGATGCACCCCATGAAGAAATGATAATTCGTGTGTACGACTCACGAAAAATTCTCTTTAGTTTTCTTATAGGCTGCTACGTTTGGTTGACTCCGGTATCTTTTGACTATATAGCAGACAGGAGGTCACGAATTGAGCCTACCCGAATGTGTTATGATTATGAATTGCGTTCCCTAAATTTTCGAAGACACACCTCCCCCGGCTCGACCGGTATATCAGTCATGAACTTGAAATATTTTTCGCGCTCGGCGCGACTTGAAAGCAAATGCACAGCAAATCCGCCTCGCAATAAAACATGTCTTGCTGTTGTGGCAAAAAAGCCGGTCATAAAGGGGGGGGGGGTCTGGGGACTTCGCCTGCGAGAAGTTTGACTGATCACACTTTAGAGGCCCGAGACCAACGTTTCAGGTACGAAGTGCTGTTTCGGTCCTGATTCTAGCTGCAATCCGCGCTAGCATGGTGTATAAGCGGATGGCTATGGTGTCAGATCCAAATGTTTAGTAAATAATTGCTAAATAACCATTGGTGCCCGTTTCAAGTACATAGGGCCATATGAGAATAAGAATGTGAATATAAAATTCTGCCTACCATACATATATTGCGGCAAATAACGACTATGTTATGATATATATCAGCAGCTGCTAATTTTTAATGCTTCGATGTGGAAATCGTCATGTTCACTTTGACGAGTACAAAATTTCAAATATTTGTCCGGTGAACGTAAATAGGCCTACTGCTCGTTAAACAGCAACCGTCAAACTGCATTTAACTAAGCATAACCAAAAATCAATACAACGTTACTATTTGAAACTGGGCAAAGTTTTGATTATCATCCTGCTGCGAGGTAGTTCCTTTCGAGTGTATTGATAATCTGATATAAGGCATGACGGGTGTTATTTTAACAATCACACAAATACGTGTACTGTACAATGTTCAATGTACATTGTACATTGTACGAATATCTATTTACTACGTTTGGATAGTAATTCGTTATGCACTGGCGAGCAAATCCAATACTTGTAGCAGAATAATAGGCAGTGACGTTTTAAAATCTGACGTTTCTGGTATCGATAACCTGATATAATATTGTATTGTTCAAGAATATTCACTGTTCAGTTCATGTCATAGTCCCTGTACAAATAAGAAGTAGTCGTTCTTTCACCAAGAAGTCGATTAGATATGCGAAATAGTCGATTAGATATGCGAAATCGTCGATTACGATTACTTTGGATTTTTTTCAAATGTAATCGATTGCGGTTACGATTATTCGTAAATGCTTTATTCGTCGTAATTAATCACGATTACCCCACGTCTGACTTTTGAGTGGTGTGCAACTGTGCAGTGTGCATACGAGAGGTTAGTTCAGCCAATTTAGCTCTCGTATACCAGGATCACTGAACACTAGGGCTGTTCAAAAATAACTTTTTTTCCTGAATCTTGCGGGTTACGTGATTAAATCGTTAGGTTGCCTTAAAAAACGACGCACACCAAATTTGAATTCATTCCAACCAATATTCGCGGATTTCGTAGAGTTTGAAAATTTCGAATTTGCCTATGAATGCAAAAAAAAAAAAATTTTCAAATTTTTCTTCCAACCCCATAAAATTGTTGCGCTGTCTTCAATAACGATGCAAAACAAATTTGACTCAATTCCAAGCCGCAGAAGCGGAGTTATTTGAGTTTTTCGATGACAATTCTGGGATTATCTCCCAATCAAGGATAATCCAAGAATTGTCATCGAAAAACTCAAATAACTCCGCTTCTACGGCTTGGAATTGAGTCAAATTTGTTTTGCATCGTTATTGAAGACAGCGCAACAATTTTATGGGGTTGGAAGAAAAATTTGAAAAAATTTTTTTTTGCATTCATAGGCAAATTCGAAATTTTCAAACTCTACGAAATCCGCGAATATTGGTTGGAATGAATTCAAATTTGGTGTGCGTCGTTTTTTAAGGCAACCTAACGATTTAATCACGTAACCCGCAAGATTCAGGAAAAAAAGTTATTTTTGAACAGCCCTACTGAACACCGTTTCGATAATTTTGCAGTTGGGGCATCGTACGTAAACTATGTGATCGACTTTATAGTTTTTATCCGGGTGCTTGCGCTAAAATTCCCTTCCAAAATTTCGATAGTCATTGTCCAAACCTCCTCAAAGCCGCGTGTAATAATGAAAACTGATCATCTGTCAGAGGTTTCGTATTCCAGGTTTTGTCAAAGTGAAAGGATTCGAGTTGCGAAAACCAGTTATAATCAATAATAGACTTGAACGAACTCAAATGCAAATCTTGGATTTCGTAATACGAAAATAGGAATGGACCGTAAATTATGCAGTCACGTATCATCAGTCTTATCTCGCGGTTTGCGTCAAACTCATAATGCAGCTTACGGTACATCCATTTTCGATGGCACTCATATTGTAGCACGCTTTCGCTTTTGTTTTGAGGCATATTGCTTGGAAGGAGCGACGCGTGTCACGACGCGTAGTAGAAAGTCACGCGTAGGAAGGAACTCGAATATCCGCATCTCATCAATGAATGGATTTAAGGTCGCAGCTGACCGAAGACATTTTGCCGTACGAAGATATTAATAGTACGGTATCTCTGATCACTTCCGCATTGACACTGCACGCGGGTAATACGCACGATCGGATACGTTTTGCTGGAATATCGTTCTACACAACGCAGAAACTGTACTTCATTATAGACCAGAGGTTCTCAAACTTTTTTTAGACACGCCCCCCCCCTTTATTACCGCGAAAAATTTCGCGCCCACCTTATCGCCATGTCACAAAATGCAACCTGAATGCTAGCAATCCCAACGGATAGTTTGATGGCATGGGAGGTTATGACTGTTGATAAGAGAATTCTCCAATATGAAATTCGGACTATACACAGAGCAAAAAACACGAATTGAAGGTAAATCGCGCCAAGCGCGAATATTTTTGTCAGCTAACCGCATCGTCGCGCCCTCCTTCAGATGCTTTCACGCCCGCCAGTTTGAGAACCACTGTTATAGACGAAATCGCTGTCAAGTGAGATAGGGATCGAGTACTTTGCTTATCACGCCTGATTCAAAGATAATACCAGCAACAATAACAACCATACGCCTGTTGAAAACTTTACCGAACTGAGGCTTTACTTATATTATAATCACTATAGGATAATGGTATGTTCCACTGCTGCATTACCAATGAATACAATGGTTATAATTAAAGACGATCTTGTACCCCCTTTCTGTTAGCAGACGGGGGAAATTATTATGTCCTCAAGGTTAGTTTTTCGTAAGGGCAATTTTACACTATAGGTTACGGGTCAATTATGAAGTCACTTACATAGATGATGTCACAAAGGTCACGTCTAAAATGAGTGGAGGCATCGAGTCAATATACAATTTGTACATGTATGTCAATCAGGTACTTGTAATAACCATGACATAGTGCCTGTGACAATACTTCGCGTCGGTCTACATTTAAAGAATCGTCGTGTCCGTGAGCATGCGTATAGCGTTGTAGTGCATCATGTTATTGGTGGAGGTGTTTTCGAATACAACGATCACTTACTCCCGGCTTGTCGCACGGCCCACCGTTAGACTTGTTTTGAAGACACCGCTTACGCGGATCAGATCACGAGATAGCCTCCATAACCTTCATGACTGGTATAGTTGAACGAAAATACTTTGCGCATATAATATGACTTGCTGAAGTAATAATTCGTTGTGGCAACTTGGAAGTGGCGCAATTTACGTGCTCGAGAAATCGATTAATTCCACAGGATATAGCGTACCGCAACACAGTGTCAATCAACGGATTGCGGTTATCTGTCTCGTGCGCATTGGGAAAATTGGTACAATACCGCTAGTCTATCTGCTCTTTGCTTATATAATATTTGCAATGTTTTCAGCAAAATATAAACTCATTGTTTATTTAGAAATCAATATTTTCTCGGTGCAATTCAAAGATTTTTAACGGTAAGAAAGTGCATACAAGAAAATAATGTCGACACTCTAACCGCTAGATGGTATGCGAGTTTTTAATTGGAACAGAAATCACACTGGTATCTTCGTATGTCGCGCTTCCGTATAATTTAATAGTAACGAGGTCAAGAAGCATGAAGAATTGTTGAAATGGTCACATAAGAACAAGGTAAAAAGATAGAAATCCGCATTGAAACCAGGTGACAGGAAAGGCAAAAGAAGCGATGATTGCAATCCCTGTATCGATCAGCTTATGCGATACAGTCGAATCTTTTAATTAAGGCTTATTGAATCTCCGAGATCCAAAATCGCGAGCGTTGTAATTTACTTCATCATAAAACATCTTCCTGTTGACGTAAATATGTCGAAGTTCGTTGCTCTGTGAAATGAGACACCGTGCCGGTCGTTCCTATCTGACCGCTCGGTGGTATCAATGATTCACCCGACCAGCGACATGGGGGCGTTGCACAGCAGTTTCGGGTTTCGTTTTTGGACGACTTTTGCGTTGCATTTTCCGTCCTTTACGACCTTGCAGGATGGGTGTACGAAGGTGTATGTCAGAGATCTGCGGATAAATATTTCGTCAAAATAGTTTCTTGGCCGACATTAATATTAAATATTAACTAACAGTAATGGATATTTCGTGGGTGGCAAATTTACAGCCTCTTATTCACACTAAAGGACTGGGGTGGAAAATGGCTGGACGTTGCAAATTTACACCATCAGGCGGAGTTCATACCAGTCAATACAAATGAGGTCATATGTTGAGCGTTAGGTTGGAAAAAGAATCGGCGTATGTAGATCATTTTACATTATAGCTGACATGGGCGTGGCATTATAATGTTGTAACAAATCTGAAATAGGAATTGCACCAGCTTTCATGGATTATCATGTACAGTGCTTTAAAACTCTAATAGTCGGCTATCACACTTTTTGAATAGCAAAGTCGAAAATACATTACCTATTGCAGCATACAGCAACTCTCTTGTAGTAGAAATATTTCACGGTTTTGTACGTAACATCTTCGAACGTCCCAGTGCGCCAGTTGTAGGTAGGCGCCCGGGTTGGCGGGCACTTTTTGGTTTTGGCTTGCCGCGGAGTTATTCTGACGGACGTCTCTTTTGGCTCGCTATTGTCCACTGCAAATTTCGCCGGCAGCGCACTTTTCTTTACAACAACGATACGTTTGTCGTCCACAGCTACTTTACAGGATATCTGTAGTAGAATTTGGATTAGTCATTTGACGCCATATAAATATTAGCGAAGACGCGAATTGCTATTGCAAAAATTGCTTGGGATAACGAAAGAGTCGCGTATACTCACAGCGGTGACTTTGATTCTTCTGCATTTGCAAGTATAACATTGGTCGTGTGATGGCTTCCAGATTTCTCCCAAGCGATACCGGCGCTTGTTGCCAAGATCTCTGCAACCGGACCTTTCCCGATAGCAGTCGCAAAATGCGTGTGCGATGCACACCATCACAATTAGTGCTCTGATAATAGCGTTAATCTGCAATAAACACGGTATATTGAAGGCAAAGTTGAACGCCAAGTGATGTTGTAACGGTAAACATTGTATACAGGACGATTTCAGTTTGTCCTAAGTACAATGGCAGTCAAAAATGATTACCTGCATGATTAAGTTGCTTGCAATATCTTCTGGAAGATGTAGGAAGTTGTACTACTTTTTCTGAAGCTCTGAGCGAATGTGGTGAATTACGCCAGCTTCCGCGCTTTTATAGCCGGAAAGCGTGCAGAAGAAAAAAAATTACGGCATCATGAGAAAGTATCTTCGAGGCTAATTCATTGAGCCCTTCTCGTTAGCCAATGCGAGATACATATCTTCGATTCGGAACACTATTCTCGACAGTTTTGGCGTCCTGCAATTAAACAGCGGATTGATGATGTGACGTCAGTTGAATGGTTGGCAGCGAGGTGTGCCAACTAGTTAATTTTACTTTCTAATCTTAGCTTAAGGAATCTATTTTAGTTGACTGGTTAGCTGTACAGAATGTCTTATATTGACAATACTTACGCTCATCCATTTCCGGGTGCAATTTGCCTTGTAAGTCCTATAGTAAAATGGTAAAATGCTGCTAGTAAGATCGATGGCATACAGTTGCATAATGCCTAGACGTAATTAACAAAATTCGAGTAAACGTTAATTGCATGACGCAAAAAGGCCGATAACGCAACGTGCTCTAAATCCGTCGCCGGTGCTGTACTGTGCAAACGTTCGAATTTTTAGTATTTCCATGCTGATATTTTCGAATTGTATGTAAATTTGTGATTGTTTTGAGAAGCAGAGATTTTGTGGGAATCCGAAGCGATCTAAATAGGGATAATATGACATTCGCACGCCGTGCTCTTGGCTGTAATTGATGTTTGTGGGTAGGCGGTATGTATGATTTGCAACTTAATCGCTTAGCTACCTTGTGTTTATATTTGTTGAAGCACCGCTATTATCGTATCACAAGTGCGTTTTATTGCCTTTTTAGGCACATGCCATCTAACTATCGCCGTAATAAGTTTACAAGTGCAAGTTATTTGAAGATACCCCGCCCGCCAAGACAGTTACACGGATGAGGTATTGTCTATATGCTCCCAAATTACTGTATAATATGACCGAGCATAGATATGATTCCGCGTATAATGTCTGTGAACAAGTTCACAGTAGCCTTCACATTCAATTTATTTTGCTTCATTGTGGTTTTGCCGGTAACGTGGTAATTAAAAGTCCCCAGCCTAACATAAAAATACGGAAATACACCTAATAGGGGATTTCATGCAACGCTTAAATAAAACCTAATATACCATCTTATAATGAGGCAATGTATCAACGCCGCGTTTATACAGAATCACACAATACACAATAGCACGTGCATGCTATTGTTTCGATTGTGCAATCAGACGATCTTGCATTGTTCGCACAATGACGTGTTAAAATTAGATATTGGACACGAGCCAATCATACACAGGTTCGGTCGGTTTGGTGTAGTATTTATTTATAAATGACCGAAACTTCGATCCATCCAAAATCATGTGCGCTGGGCAAGTTATCCCAGGCGCGTATATCGTAAATGCGTGTATGGGATATCAGTCGGCTGTGACTATCGTACACTGCAATGTCGAATGAATCCGGAGTCTCAATTTGCGACTTTAATATTAAATCTGAAATCGTCACTGCCATTCCTTGCCGAAAGTATTGGTAAAGAAGCATGCCCTGGTTGTAGGCGTAACGGTAAGCAAATCAGTGGGAATGCGCATTATCGGCTAGTAAAGCTGCCGTAATACATTGATATTGCATTTACATGGCGTAAGTGCAAATCTGTTTCAAATTTGAGGCAGTTTTCCGGCAATCCCGTGATGAAATACTGAGAAGTTAATTCTTCGATTGCGAGTTTCATTGTGCATTCGCCTTAGCAGTACAATTACTTTCGATTTTAGCGTGATTTCTTAAACGGACATTATGATACCACGCAGCTATTCATGGAGCCTTCAGCGTTCTGGATTTGATTTGTGTATACCGCGGAGTCTGTGTTGGATATCGACATCCCTTCCTATATACCAGACTGATAACATTCAATTTTTCGCACTTGGGCAAGCTGCGTTGTTTAAGATACTAGGTGATGATGAAGAATGACCTCGCTATAATTACTTTAATGTGTTCTAAGCTAATTGAGTGTTATTTCTTTTGACCGAGCGGTTAGACAGTAATCGCGAAGTCATCGGAGTCAGAAATGTTTTTTTTATTTATTTGACGTCGATATGTTGAAGCCGTAGGTTTAAACTAATCATTTCCCGGTTCACAAACAACTGATTTTGTAATGATAACCGGCCACGACTTCCTAATTCGACATGACTTAGCATTATGAACAGGTCGCTAAGTTCAAGCGCCAGCAACAATCGACCGCAAAATGGCATGCGCTTTTTCATTAACGCACGATTACCGACAGCAGTTACGTCCATTCATATGCGGTTTGCAGAAATTTGATTACGTAAACATTATCATTACTTTATTTACCGCCGTTCGCGGAAAGTATACACATGGAATCGCAACTGGTTGCCGGGTTATGCTATTCACGATATAGTTTAGGGGAATATGATTATATTAAATTATAGGATAACAAGCAGACCACTAGGTTATAACTCGAGTCAACTTTTTCACATGACTTGACTTACATCAGACTCGGCGTTACAGAAGTGTAGACTGTGACTCGAAGCGAGTCAACTTCAAGTCATCAAGTCGACAAAATCGATGAATCATATTCTCAACGCACTGCTGTGACCCGTAAAAGCAACCAGTCATTCAACAATTGTGCATTGCGCATCTACTGAGCTTTCATCGTTTTGATAAATAAATTGACCGCAAACAAAGTGATTAGGGCCGTGGTTCTTATCCTTTAATAACCTGAAGAACCCTGATGCTGATTTTCAAGCCATCAAGAAACCCGCAATTTTCGCTGAATCACAGAAACGAAAATCTACCACATACGCAGCTACATATCCAATACATTAGTATAGATTACTGGTGCTCAAGATGAACTATGCACCATAGAGTGTTGAAAGATCAAAACCGTTAAGGTATGATTTTCACACACAACGGAAAGATCATAATGAATATATATTGCAAATCATTGTGAATTCTGCTGATCCCTTTCAGAAAGGAGAGGCTTTACGCACGCAACGGCGTGATACTATTTTCTAGGGATGGTTTGAACGTGACGTTCACGTTCGCGTTCTGTGTGTGAACCTCAGAAATTTAGAGGTTCACTATTACAATCGGAACCTTGGTAGGTTCTGCACTGTGAACCTTTTTCATATATATTACAATTTTCACTTCATTATATCATCTTTGGTTGAAATTTATTGCATTTTAACTGCGGGCCACTATATGCATGGCGCTGGCAGCATATAAAATTAACACTAAACGAGCATGCACCTTGACAATCTCAAAAATTTTACTTCCTTTCTTACAAAAGTTTGCTCGAATATTTCGTGACTCTCTGCTGTGAGTTTTTCCCACAATCACACAACATCAAGAGCGAAATACGCGACAAGTAGGTAGTCAGCGAATGATGCTTATTCAACAAATCAATGAAGTTGATATCGTTGTCTGATGTAAAAAATCTGGCAGGCGTACGGGGTCAATCTTGATTTCATATATTTATTGTGTCAAAAAAACCAAATCCGCGTGATTGGGGTGCTGGCTGCTGCTGTATAACTTGTGAATGGGGTAATATCGGGAGCAAATATAGACGCTCGTTTTACACTCTGCTCAATATCAACGTAGCAATACTCGACGCCGAATACATTGTCCGGTCTGGCCTAGACCGTTAAGGCGTAAACTTATATTTCCTTGCAAGTCCCCGCCGAAATTGTTGGCAAAGCGACGGAAGATATTGATTTTATGGGAATATTATATCATTTGATTGTCCCAGTTGATACACAGGTGACGTTTAAAAAGTCAGCATGTACTTCGGCATTGTGGCATAATTTGGTCTGAGTCGTCACTAGGCATCGTGCACATTAATATAGGCTATCACTTCACACTGAAATGTAGGGTGGGAATTAGCATAATGACGTCACGTGACGTCATGAGGTTCACATTCGTGTTCACACAGAACCTTTCAAAAACGTTCGCGTTCACACGAATCTGAGCCTTTCATAAGTTCACACCACCCCTATTATTTTCCCAATTGTCAATGAGATAAACATTATTGCAGATAGAATATGCATTTGAAAAGGACGGGGAATAGATTTCGAATCGGAACCTTCTCTGCGTACAACACTGCACACGACGTAACACCACAACAGTCATAATTCGGCTACTGCTCGGGCTTAATTGCCTGTAGCCAATGATGGCCAAGACGGGTGAGTGTGTTTGTTTGTTTGTTTGATATTCATTGTGTTTCGACTACATTGGCCATTTTACACCCGGCCGATATTCTTTATTTTGATTCCGTATTTACCGACTTGTAGCGCGACCCACTTCTAGGCTTTTATAAGACACTGGGTGTGTTATCACTAAGGCAATTTTTTTGGCCTAAAATCGGAAGATTTTGACCTAAAAAATAAAAATTTTGACATTTTTTCACCCTAAAAAACTTGGTTTTGACTAAATTTTGACCTAACGTATGCAAATTAGGTGTTTTCTCACATAATGTTAGAATTGTACTACTTATTTTCATTTCTGGTTCGAACTTACTGTCCTTACGAAGTATTTTGGCCTGAAAAAACTTTTTTGACTCAAAAACTGACAAATTTTTACATTTTTACAACGAAATCTGGCCCTATGAAGAATTCCAGTAGTTACATCACGTATTATGGTATATATAATTAAAATATGTTGTAGTACAACGGAAGATACTTTCCTACATTCTCGGGTAGAAAGTACCGTCTGTCCTTACCAAGTAGCTTGTCAAGAATGGAGAAAGAACGTTCCACAGTAGCAGTTGTTGGCTAACAACACTGAAGTTGTGCGTGTGTACACTGCTGCTGACACACCGTGTTGCCTCATTCTGACAATGGTGTCTACATCACAATTATTCATAATGCGCTTCTTGATATAAGAACCATGCAATGTCCACGCAGTCTTGCTTCAGTTAGGATTTTGAGGTACGTTGAACATAACACCATGTCAACTTATTTGTTTTATCTGAATGTTTATGATTTACAATGAGCAGACAATGGGCCGTCTACAACGATAGGCCCATAAAGTGGGCTACAAGCTGTAAAATGTCAAATGATAAGTTCCCCGACCGTGCAAAATCTACGATACGAACGAAATGCAGCTTGTAAAAAGAAGTTGACTTTGTTTACAATTTTGACATTTTTGACCTAACGCTACAATTTTGGTCTAATTTTGACTTTTTTGACTTGTAAAAAATGCCCTAGTTATCACGAATCATGTGTATGAGTTAAGTGCGTGTCTTGACCTCCAACGTAGCCCATGAGACTGGATCGGTGACTCCCATGATGTTGCCGTGAACCCTGATCAAGAGCCACTGGATTAGAGCTTATACGTTATACAGTATTATATCTACAGCGATGTATTTGTATTCTATACACTGCTCAGTGCTTCACATTAACGAATATCTTTTATGATTTAAGATACCTTTTGTTATAATTGCAACCCTATAGGTAGTCAACTTTCATTACTATGACCGAACACGACAGCATATGTCGTTGACTGGCTTGACTCCGGAGGCAGCAATGCACGTTCAGGAGGCAGGGAATACTGTCGTCTCAATTCTATTTAGAGTATCTTCACGATGGTGATAGGAAAGTTTCGAGAGTTTATTTCCATCCATCTTTTCGGAAGAGGATTTGCAGTACGAATAAGAGCTTGGATGCAGAATGACACAACTTTACACGACACCCTTGACACACCTCGCGAATCATATTCTTGAGTACTGACCTGGACTATAATGCTACGTATAACAGAAACTTGCAGTGATCTACACCGGCTCGAGCAAGTGCTGCACTCGCACGATGTGTTGCGACTATCAAAATAGGCGGAGGAAGGATGGCTTTAACTAATGCTGAATAATTATGAAACCAACCTCCGTTGGGAATACCACGTGATATAATTTGTCCTTGTGATGATTTTGCGGCATATACATCGACACTCATATACACTATCTACGCAAATTGCTGTTGCATACCATAAGTGCACGATGTGCATATGCCGCTGTAAAAGGAAGGTGCAAAAATAGCCTTGTAATGCTATCCCGGTAATGCTAGCCGCCAAGCGGAGCAGCCATGCATACCAGTGTTACTAATCTGGTCTTTGGTCTGACCCGGCCTATCAAGAAGCCGGCCGCTCCAACATTACACTATCTTGTCGATTAGATGCAGGTATAAGCGTTTCGAAGAAGTTGTAGAATGGTAGGTAACGTATATAGTGGTATTGGTTTTGCAATATAAATAGGCCTACGCCTCTTCTACATCCAGATCATGCTAACATGCTACGCAGTACGCATTTTCCCTAATTTCTGGGATTCTGGTACTTCGTGAACGTAAATCGTCCTTTGATTTCGGTAATACGGCACTTGTCGATGCGTCTTCGCGTGAAGATGTTATCTGAAATTTAAGATTATGATATGTCATAAACTTATTTTGACCGAATGTCAGATCTGGTAATAAAATCACGCGCTGAACAAAAGCCAGTCTGCTCTGCAATTCAAGTGGCATTAATGATCATTTCATTCTAATACCACTCGTCTTCATTCTATGTATAGAGGCAGCGGTCAAATCATTTCCACCTCTGATTTTACGCAAAAATCCCATACATATTCTCTTAAATTCCTATATGCCCCGTGGTTGGTTACGATTTCAGCAGTTATATGATACAATGTACGGACATTAATTTGTGTTTATACCAGTCAAAGACCTTGTTTCAATGTGAGATTAGCAAATTAGTAAATGTGTACATTCTGTACAAGCTTTAACTGTCCTACGCAAAAGCGGTGAGATTGTAACCACATTGATGCGCTTCATTTAGAATATAACTTTGCATTACGCCAAACTCAATTTACAAGTAGCTGGTAACGCCGTCACATGCATCGCAAATTTAGCTTACAGTTCATGTCTTGAATGTGAAAGTGTCTGGTCCTCTTGAGAACGAGTCGGATTTTTGAATTTTATCCTGTAAAACTTTTTCGCAATACAGAAATAGGATGTAAATTGGCTACCACAACCGGAGCTGGGACAAAAACGCAATCGCAACACTCCTTCGAGAAATCTCAACATACCATTATCAAAAATACGCCTCACTATCGATAGTGACCGTGGAAAGATACGCATCTTTCCATTAGTGATTTTATTGGTATCGACAGTCACAGGTCAAAATAAAATTGCGAAGATCCATCCCGTGCCGACAACATCAACCTACGATGCGACACATATGTGTCGTCGATTACGTCAAAGGCACGCGAATGTCTGAATTTGAATGTCGCTATCGTCGCGTGTGCGTCATACTAGAACAAAAACTCCTCAACATTATTTACTTTTCCCGAAATTCTTAATCGAAATCTACTTACGAATCAAAAATCGCTTGGCTATAGTATTGCATAGTGCTGAACAGCAATCGCCACAGCAGTGTACGTATAGCCGTGAACGTTTGGATTTTAATGTCGCTATCGTCGCGCGTGCGTCATCTTGGAACAAAACTCTATAATATGATTTATTTTTCTAGTAACCATAGTAATCGAAATTTGCTTTCACATCCAAATTCGCCTTTGTATAGCATTGCATAGTGTTCAACAGTATAATCAATTCAACAGTGTAGGATGCTGACGTGTTACGGCCGACGTCACAACTGCGTGAAGTCTCCACGAATCGTTTGTGACGCGTCGGCGTCTCCGGAAGCGGCCACTTCCGGCGACGGGTCGAAAGTACTGTTCTCGAAGGAGTGACTTTCGGAGGAAATGTTCTTCGATGACGGGCTGTGTGACATTCGCCTCTGGTAAAGCTCCTTTTTGTGAAGCTTCTCCGCTTCCATTCTTTTGTAGGTCGGCGTGAAGAAGATGGCCAGAATGATGGACACGAGAGTGGCCAGGCCCGCGCATACGTACATCGGAACTGAAAAGCGAAAGGGAATTGGAAAAACACGAATCGCATTTTATTATTAGTAGTAGGTGTAGTTCTGAAGTCGTAAAAGTGGCGCTTATCTCATCATTGGGTTATTTTAAGGAATTCTTATCTGATATATCGTATAACATGATAATAATATATTTATATCGTTACGGTGTTGGTATTGATTCCGTCAATTGGTGATGCTGATGAAGCATCTTCGTGCCCGGATACATTGTAACGTATACTGAATCTGTGATGCAAATTCTGGTTCAAAACACCTCGACTACATCTCGTTTCTCTCTATAGCAGTGATCGGGAACCTTTTTCGTCCGAAGAGCCATATTGGCCCTATATTTTCCATTTCAACTCCCAAAGAACCATTCATGTCAATCAAATCTTACATCACAATTGAAAAATCGTTCAATTGTGACGTCATCGTAGCACAAATTCAAAATTACTACATGGGATTCGTCATTTGCGCCGTATTTTATCTGTAAAAACTCGTACTAATCATGCTGGTTGCCTTATTTGAGTAATGAGTATACGCAACGTGAGTTTCATATATATATATTTTGCAAGTTGTATATTTTAAATTGTATTGCACTGAGAGGGATATGTTTTAAATTGTACTGCACTGAGAGGGATATGATATTTTTCGAAGCCTAAGAGAATTTGCATTTAGATTTCCAGCAGACGTACACAGCAGTAAAACTATTAATCTACTACTCTACTCTGCATGATATTCCTGATGGCTTTGTAGTCTGCTTGTTGATAATTGTTGAAGTTAAGCTTCATACAAAATTTGAGACTTCCGTCAATGATACGAGTTCGTAGGTTCGTATTGATGCTATTCTTAAACGCGAGGCCCCACGATGATATACGTAGGTGGATCCAAACATGGTCACTATACAGCAGTATACATACCCACTGTAATGTGTGATGCGTCAGTGAGGTGGGGTCAGGGGAGGCACGTAGGGCAGTGCATCACCTGTCTACTAGATTTTGAACATTTTTACTACCAAAATGACGCAGCTTGCCAATTTATTGTTCGAAAATAAAGCGTGAAGGAAAGGAGAGGCATAGGTGAGGCACGGCCGGGTCATACCTTTCCTGTGATAGCGCAATCATAGGATTTATAATAACTGATAATAATCGAATGTCCCACTGATTCCGATTCGACTTTTCAATTCACAAAATATTCGGCGGTAACATGACGTTGAGCCATACGCCTACATTTTTACAGCGACTACGTTATCAATCAAGAAGGTGGACAGCTATGGCGTTGTTTATAACTTGAATTTGTAATGGTGAATGTCACTTCCAGGGCAGTTCATTTCTCCCGTAGATCAGGAAGACAATGTGTATTTGCAAACTGCATTGTGATATAGGCATCACCATGTCTCCTAAGTAAACTCTTTAATGAATCAACGGGTGGCGGGTATACATCGAATTCGGGAATGATATTGGTCGCCTGCGCGACAGCAACTTGAATTTGAGGATTTTGAAAAGGGGGCCTGCGAACCTCTAACCCCGAATACGCCACTGTATTAACCTCTCCTCAAAGACATGTTTATACTGCCACAAAAATATTTATACATGTCGTGATCAAGATTCAATAACAAGTTGCTGCAATATTGATAAATTAAGCACAAAAATAAAAATTTCACGAAGAGCCATATCTTCTGCTCAAAATATTCAGATATGACTTGCAAGCCATAGGTTCCCGACCACTGCTCTATAGTTTACCATAGTGTATGATCCTGAATACATACACGTCATTTTGTCAATGCAGGAATACGACATACGGGGATCAAATTTGTAGCAACGACGTGACTGCACATTAGGGCTGTTCAAAAATAACTTTTTTCCTAAATTCCAGCCATTCACTGATTTAATTTCAGGTTACCCTAAAAAAGGCTGCACACCAAATTCGGTTCAATTCTAACAAATATAAGCCGCCGCAGAGCCAATTAAAAATTTTAATTTATTAGGGAAATTAGAAATAAAAAATCAAATTTTTCAGTCAACCCCATGCAATTGTTGAGTTGTCTTCAAAGACGATGCAAAACAAATTCGACTCAATTCCAACAATTAGAAGCGGAGTTATTTGAGTTTTTTCACGATAATTCTCGGAATATCCGCCAATCAAGGGCAATCCGAGAATTATCAACGAAAAACTTAAGAACTCCGCTTCTACGTTGGCGAGGCTTGTTCCCGGTTCCGATACAAATTATAATCAGAAAAATTGACGTCCGGTGCTCCACATCCTCAAACAGAGCGCTGACTCAAGTCAATTGCAATAAAATGCGATACAACTGTTGTTCAGAAAATTCTGGCAATACGGTAAATCGAGGTGGTCATGGTCAAAGTAGTCATCTTTGATACTCAAGTAGAAGTGGAATTAACGTCGAAAATGTTTACTCTGGTACTAACAGAGCCAGTAATTTCTAAGAAATGTCAAAACTACTGTACTATTTCTTATCTGTACTTTCTTTCATTGGTTAATTGATTCACGTTGATTACGCTCACTGCCCTTACGTAGTGATTGGGGTACGTAATCCGTCATCAGTTGCTTTGGGTGTTTGTTGGGTCTTGCGTTATCGTATTTGAACTGTATGTACTGTGTATATCATTTGTCATTTGTTTCAGAATGAGAGTAATGAAGCCTATCTCTAGGTCAGAGCGACTACTTCAGGTGGAAGTATAAATTGATGGTATGAAATCTCTCAAAGTCATAGTGGTTGCGCTTAAATAGCTGTTGAGTAGAAGTGCAAATAATCTATGAGCATAACCACTTGAGTTAGAAACGCAAATAGGCAAAACCTACTTGCGTACTTCGAAAATGTAGAAGTACACTTAGTTACTGACCACCCCTGGACATGACCGGTCTTTAAATACTCTCGGAAGAAATACCAAAAACACCCACTGCGCATGTCCAATGTCACCTCCTCCGTTGAGTCTCCGGTTGCGGTAGAATTGTGGTGACACTGAGAGTTATTTTCGATCACGTCCACGGGATCCATTGGCTGGCCGATCACCGACAACACCAGGATTAACACAACGGACTGTATCTGCCTGTAGATGTTTGACGTAAACAAACAATTAGGCAATCACAGGTGCAGTCAATGTGATCTACGACAGGCTATCACTGGGTTTGCCGCTACCCACGCGAGTGATGTCATGTTCTGAAGTCGATGTGAGTAAGTGGAATTTAAAGTATTTTTCTCATCCCAGCGTTTCAGCGCCCTATAGTAAAATCCTTATCATTAGATTGTTGGAGAAATACACGAAAGCCCGGTAATAACACCTTATATGACCATCTGTCTTGTAAAAGGAAGGAGATTGTGTCTTAACGGGAGCGGTTCAAAGATAATTAGCGATAACACGTCTAAATAAACCGCACCTGCCGCACACGCCGATAACAACAACAACATTACGCAATCCTATACACGCCTAGAACTGGATAGCAGCGATGGATCGAAACTTCAACGCACCTGAGGCATTGGCAGCGATCGATCGAATCTATATTAGGACTAATCGCATATCCTCGATAAGTGACTACCGTTATATACTAAAATTAAAGACAGCTTTCAGGACAAATTTCATCGCAGTGGAGTCTCCTTTATCAACGGCGAACGACACAATAACAAGCATGGAGAAGCTAATGAAACCATTCTGGCCAAGTATGACGTGCAATTTAGTTGTAAATAGTAACGATATAGGACAGTGGTTCCCAAACGGTGGGGAATTCCCCACTGGTGGGGAATTCAATGGTTTCTGGTGGGGAATAGACGCATTTGTTCAAAATTATATACAGGACAGTTAACATATTCACGGAGACACATGCGCAATGACCGTTACCAGGTGACTGCTCTGGAATGTATGTATCGAAATTTATATTGTGTGTTGTTCACAAAACCTCATTTTTTAACTCACAAACGCATCCAGCACGACTAGTTTGATGTGAAATAACACTTTCGCGAAATTTTGAGCGTTACTGGTTTCGGTTCAGAATACGTTTTATGTTGCAGTTATAGGCGGTTGTCTTGCGTACCGGTGTGGTTGTGTGTCTTGAGTATAGGTCTACTCAAACAAGCAAATAGCTGCTCTGTGATGACAAAAGTGCTGGCTAGTGGGGAACAGGACCGTAACTGCCGCACCCCAAACCATCGATTGAAGGGAGGGGCGAGCTCGAAGGGGCACAAAATTATTTCGTGAATTAATACAAATTAAAGTTTTTTTTCTGAAATTTGAGCCACTTTTGCAAAAAAAAATTCGCGCTGGGTGCGCGATTTAATAATGCCGAATATCTGATTATTGGGTACCCTTCCCCCACGACAATACGTAGAATTTATAGAAACGGAGATTTCGGCGTCGGTCATTACTGCGCCACGACGCACCAAGGCATATGAGGTTATAGGCCATGTAACATGCAACTCCGAGAAGTGTGCCAGAACGATCAGCAACGAGAAGACCTTGATCGAGAAGGAATGCCCTTGTGGTGACCCAAAACTTAGATATATATACAATATACAACATATATGTTTAATTGGCTAAATGGCTGGCGCCGAATGTTCCTGTTCTAGCGATCTGAACCCTACAGGACAAATGCCAACCCGCAGGGAAAAATAATTTGCCAGTAAAGCAATACCAATTTGAAATCGTGTGTGCTTTTTAGTTTTGGCGATTTCCATATCTTTTGACACAGCAGATTATAGGAGGTAACGAAATAGCATAATGAAACGAAGTCAATATACCAACGGGTGTACCCGAAGATGTTTTTTCCAGCACACCTCACTCAGCTTTACCGGTAAATCTGATTAGGTGAGCAGCGAGTGGATAAAAAATTGATAGCAAAATATATGCAATCATATTGATCGATGTAAACACGAATTATAGAATTTTTTTGCGGTTCGCGCGTTTAGTCGCAGTAAGGCGACGCATTAAACAGTAGACTCAATGTATAGTAGGGTCGTTAAAAAAAAACTTTTTTTTCCAAATCTCACTCGCCTAGTGACTAAATCGTCAGGTTGTCCAAGAAAACGATGCACACCAAATTTGACTCAATTCCAACCAGTAAAGGCCGTGCATTCTTGAATTGAAATTTTTAATTTATTAATAAAAAAAAATATATAAATTCTCAAATTTTTCTGTCAACACCATGAAATTGTTGAGCTGTCTTCAAAGACGATGCAAAACAAATTTGAGTCAATTCCGACTTGTAGAAGCGGAGTTATTCGAGTTTTTCATTGATAATTCTCGGATTATCATTGATCCGGGGATTATCAACGAAAAAATCAAATAGTTCCGCTTCTACTAGTCGGAATTGACTCAAATTTGTTTTGCATCGTCTTTGAAGACGGCTCAACAATTTCATGGGGGTTGAAAGAAAAATTTGAGAATTTTTTTTTTAAATTTTTATTATTAAACTAAAAATTTAAATTCAAGATTGCACGGCCTTTACTGGTTGGAATTGAGTCAAATTTGGTGTGCATCGTTTTCTTGGACAACCTGACGATTTAGTCACTAGGCGAGTGAGATTTGGAAAAAAAAGTTTTTATTGAACAACCCTAATGTATAGCTGATAAGTTGCAGGGAAAAGCGTACAGGCTCAGCGGGGCCGAGGGGGTTCTGGGGGCCCAAGACCAACGTTTTTTGGCGGGGCTGACAAAGAGCTGTTACGCCCGGTCCTGGTGGGGAATGAAGGCTCGGAATAAATCTGAAGTGGGGAATGAAGACAAAAAGGTTGGGAACCTCTGATATAGGAAGATATGATTTTTGCGAATGCTGAAATTTTGCGTCCCTTGCCACTGAAGCTCAACTTGTCAACAAAAAGTAGAGTTTCGGTAGTATTTTCAGCTGCAGAAGCCGCGAAACCTCGATCGGTCACATCGCAGCATACAAAACATACAGTAAAATGGTACGTGCGTTCGTGTAAATGAAAATTCTGTGCAGACGTGATCAACCCGCAGCACTGTCACAACGTGCACTGAAATATAATACCAAATTATCTTTGTTTAATATGATGTAGAACAGGCATTAAATTCTTTGTGGTAGCATTAAAGGTACATATTTGTGCTTTAGACGTCATTACAACAGTCCTGACGGGGAAGCGAGTGGTGCAGTGTGCTAAGCGACACCGCCACGACACCAATGGTTATTGGTTCGAGTCACGACTCTGCCAAGTGTCTTTGTTGGAATCTTATTTGGGCTCCTCATCGTTGACCTCACTGCGTATGCAATGTCGTACGAAAAGCCCAGATTGATCAAGTGAAGTCGAGCTTCGAAAATTGGGAGCAAAAGACACTGACGAGGACGCATGCGAGCGAGGGATATGTATGATGAATGAATGAATGCGCGACTGGACTTCGTCCGAAACGAGTACGAAAGGCAAAGACCAATTAACAATACAACATTCATTATCATGGCGCAAATAACCTGATTTGGCGAGAAGCACCGAATTTGTTGAATGAAACAAACAAACGTACTGGCACTTTCCCATATTTTCGTAATAACTTTGGTGCGTGTGTCGCTTAGTGGCTGTGGTACCGAACGCAGCGGACTTCGAAACGTCCAAAGCAACTAAAGAAGATCGATCTTAGCGCGATTAAATATTTTGCAATAAATTAAACAAATATTACCTACATTAAACAATAGTTCAGGTGCGGTAGCGACCAAAATTTATACCCATCGCAACCCTACGTCGATAACCGCTGGAGTAACTGATCCCTTTGCCAAAGTCAGATTAGCGGTTGGCGGGATTCATCGCTTGAAACGATAAATATAACAAAACTAAACATGTTTGGAACACCAGTTGGTAATATTTTGACAGTGACAGATTTTGGTGCGCTGCATACGAATGGTTGCCGACTCCAGAATTATAACGGACCGAATAAGTTGGACAGGAGTATGTATAGAAGTATATATTAATGGAATGTCTTAAGATTGTAACGGAACTCCTGTCGGCATAATCCAGGATTATTTAATTTAGTAATTGTTGACTCCAACACAGATAGATAAAATGCAAACCTGCCGTTGGAAATCACAGTGAAAATAGCAGATGAACTTATAGCATATGGAGGATGAAAGTTTTCGGGCCTCGATCCGAAGCTAAGGATGGTCTTTATCATGAGTTAGCTTATCCGGGTGAATGCTAATCTTCAGATTTATACCGTTGATCGTGGCGCATGAAGTTGGATAAGATTTCGCGATAGGATTATCCCGAATTGATTGGTGAAACTTTTATCTAGCGATTAGCATTCTCAAGGATAAGCTAACTTTATGCTCTGCGCCCTGAATTACGCGCGGGTTTGTGATGCAGCCGTTGTCAACAGCAAAACAATGAAGACAGGCGCGCCTTACCCAGATAGTTGGATTATTCCAGTGCTGGTACCGGTACCGACAGGGTAAGTGCATTCGGCTGCAATTTCCGTTCCCACCGGATAGATCGTAAACGCGAAAAATCCAATCAAAATTGCTTCGGCCGTAATCCAATAGCCCATGTAAATGTCGTGAGTCTGCATTTACACGTTAACGAATATCAAACTACGCAATAGCAAATGACATTAAAACTAAATGAATGGAGTGTACTGTGTTCCGTGGGCAAAACGCTCGGGATTTTCATTTTTGCGATCAATATTTGTTTTCCCGTGTCGTCTCAGGCAATATTTTTAGAAACATGATTCCACATTATCGGATTGGAGGATTATCGGCCCAAACACTGTGTCAAATTCGACGTGAATTTTGTAATACATGGTATTTATTGGTGCACCACGACTACGACAAGATAATCACTTCAAAAATGATCAGCATCGGAAAGTAATGGATTTCACTACGCAATGTGCATACGGAAATCCGTGGGCAATGGCGATGATCACGTGACCTTCTTGACCATTCGAAGGTTTTATGCCTAGATACCAGATTTCAATACCAATGCGACATTGGATTAGATGCGAGGCATAAACATTTTTGAAAGAAAGTTCGCATGGTGTGCGCCCGCGTGTGTAGACACTATGACCCTACAAGGGTCAATATTATTGTGAGACTTAAATGTCCACTCCACTGCGACATAGAGACGATAACAATCTTTGTATATGGTCAGCCGACACGCACCCGAGATAAACCCGACGTCTTTTCATGACCCGTACGTAACCCTGCACGGTAATTTCCAGAAGGATCAAATGGGGATACTGTATTTCATATTTGCAGCTGGCGCATGATTAGTTTTTGCTGTTCTGGGTTCCAATTGTTCATGTTGCCACTCCGGTAACAGGCCGATAACTTGAGTATGGCGTTAACAAGCCCATTCAAAGCTTTAGGTAAACACGGATCCTTTCTCTTGCATGCCCAAAATACGATAGTCATCAATCCTTTTTGGTATATTTATGTTTTAACCTGAATGTAGAATTCATAACATATAATGTTATGGCCAGAACTTCTATTACCGCTTGTTGAGTTGATCATTGCCAGCAATGCGATGTATTAACCTATTTATAGTCAACTGCATCTGCAACCCTTAATACTTTTAATACCGGCCGTGTCGCACAAGACGAATAAGGCGATAAGCAATACATTGTGTCACTTTCAATATTCATGATAGTTATAGCTCGCCAAGGGCAGGAATCACGGTTGGTCTACGAGCGCTACACTCACGTGGTGTTAACTTTACCACCACCTATATTTCAACGGCGTTCAAAGTCAGTTTATACCTTGATTTTTCGCGTTAACTTTCTACACGAGAGGAATACACTTGGGATACCTCTTATCGTCTTTAGGTGTGAGATCGTCGTAGACTGTGTTTCATGCTTTCAAAATACATTGCAACTAATTGCAGCACAATCAGCCGGTGTACTGTATGCTTATATATAACTGAAATACAGATGTAAAAATGAGATTACTCGAATATGGAGTATTCGTACAGTCGAAGGAAGACGCACTTTGTGAAGCGGTGATTTGAGTCGTTCATTTACTCAAGACCAATACCTGGTTATTGACAAGACCGGATATAGACAAATGACTTGAAGGTTGAAAAAAAACACTTACTAAACTCAATAGAATAGCGGCAATAGCAGTGAGAAAGTACACCGACTTCAAAATATCCGCGAATTTCTTTGTTTTGTCGGCGATGGGACTGATAATAATTGATCCAATGATGCCCGATGCTGTCAACACGCTTACGCATAGTCCTGCCATGGCCTGCAGGTGTGAATTAAAGTATTGATAATCAAACACACGTATGCAGTCAATTCAAATATTGATTTCTGTCATCTGTTATCGCTAACTGAACGCGGTGACAATGACGTAATTAAAACGGGCGTTATATAACATATATCGCGTAAACTCACATCAGTGTAGCCCCACGGGCAGAGGACTTGTTCCATCAGAGTGGCGAACGCGGAAAACAACCCAATACCGGTACCGAGACAGACGGCCAATAACATGAACATTCCGTTGCTGGAAACCTCTTTTACACCGTCCCATACTTTCGGTACGCCATTTTCGCCCGTGGTTATGGGCTTTATCGGACCGTCACTCGTAACGATCAGCGATGCCATTATCGCTGCAACGACGCACGGCACAGCGTACGTTATAAGCTGGAAGGACACAGTGTTCGGGGTAAGGCTAGGCTAGACGATTTGTTTAATGGTATACTCACCATTAATCTCACGTCATAGAATGATTCGCTTTGTTGAAATAGAGGTGACACAAGACCAGTGAGAATCATACCGATTGGATTTGCTGTATATATGAATTTCAGAGTCACAATTACCCAGAGGTGGTCAAAGTAGTCAAGAAAGCTACTCAAGTAGAAGTAGTCACAAAAAATCTACTCAAGTACGAGTAGAAGTACTTCTTCAATAACCCACCTAAAACTACTTGAAGTAGAAGTAGATATGACTGACTTTAAATCTACTCAAGTAGGTAAGTAGTTCGACGGATGAGCATTTTTTTCGCATCACGGGATGCAAATTATGGTATTGATATGAAAATGCGATACTAACCCTTTGTTTACTGGAAGAATATCATGGAATGGCGCCCTACCCCATATCATAAGGCCTCAAGTTTAGGCGCAGAGCAATACGTAGAAGTTTTATCGAATACGGTTTCCTCACTTTGCGCGATTAGTATACGTTAATAACAAATATTGTGGAACGTAAAAGTCATATTTAGTGTAGCTTTATTTTCGGAAAATAGAGGCATTACTACACTTGCTTTTATGTTTCGACATGTATGTTCTGCAGAAAAAAGAATTGCAAGTGATTTGAACTCAAAGTATGATACTCGCAATTGAAAGTGAATTACAAATACCACTTCTAAAAAGCGGAAACTATATTTCATTTTTTGTCCATAAAGCTTCAAAGGTGATCTGCTAATACAGGTGTAACGTTCAGAACAGCTGGATTTTCCAGATTAGCAAGACACGTAATGGGCTGCTAGATTACGATATGATTGGTAATTGCTAGATTGCGCAATGGTAGTTTCAAACGTTATGGTGGGCCATATCTACTGTGATGAAATATTCGATATGGGCGACAATGCGGTGTGAGCGGAAACAAGCAATCCCGTACCTAAATTATATTCACTGATACTTTCCTGAAAACATATCTGTCACTCCATATAACTACTGTGCGCGAAGCGCAACAAAATTTCTGGGCTTTATTTGACTTTTATGAATATTAAATGTTGGTACTCCGTGAAAATAACCCCGAAATTCCTAAGGCTATCTTTCGTATTGGGGGATTAAACTAATTCTACTTGACAAACTGAAGATAGCGAAAAGTAAGTACGTAGATCACAAAAATATTACGAAGTAGAAGTAGAAGTAGAGAAAATCAGATCTACTTGAGTAAGTACCAGAAGTAGAGGAAAAATACTTGAGTACTTCCAAAAAGTAGAAGTACTTTGTTACTGACCACGACCACCTCTGCAATTACCCCAGGATTTTGAAGCATACACAAATTACACATTTACACAATCAATCAAACAGGTCTTAATGTTTTTCGTATCATTACCCAACATTATAGAGTACATCAAAACTAACTATAAATACTACCAGTGATTATTAATAATTATAATTCTGTGAGTCCGCAGCAATATTATGAATATATCTTGTCGCTTTTCAGAAAGGGATTGTATATTCATCAACGATATCCTCCCTGGTGCGTTCGTTTGTTGTGGTTTGGTTTCATGTATACCTGAGGCAGAACTATACCGAATATATACAGCATATAGCAGACACAAAACTGTATCCGTAAGTAAAATAAACAAAGCAGTGGATTTCATTCAAAATAGGTAGCCCGCTGTAATCCGTATGTGATCCGTGTGATAATATCGTGGTCTTGCTAAAAACATGAGGAACACAAACTATTTATTATTATCATGAATTTGGTCTAGCATGACCAATTTATCCCTATAGAAATGCCAAATCACCCTTTCCGCGGCAATTACCCATTGAGAACCACTTATCACTTATGCACCATGCAGAGTCACACTGTTGATGAAAGCAATTTCGCAACGCTGGGTACATAGGGTCTTAATCTCGGACGCTGACAGAATATTGCGCGAGTTCCTTTTCCATAACCGCGCCGTCAGGTGCAGCTGATGCCTATGACATTATGACGTCGATGCGTTCCAACATAAAATGTAGGATCTGAGATTTTTGACTATGTGATAAGCAAATTGTTTGATCACCCGTCGATCAGTGATATCATTACCTGATGTGGCAATTGTGTTTGCTACAGTTCTTTGACTATCTGGGAACCACGAACCAGCCAACTTCGGAGGTGCATAGGTTCCAAATGGCGAACCGAACGCGACAATTATCTGACCGATGAATAAAATCAGCAATTTGGCGTCGTCCGTTAGACTTTCAACCGTGCTAAAATCATAAATACACTCTGTTTAGTCTGAGTCCAAGTCAAACAGTAAGTGAAAAACATCAACTAATAGAGCCACGCTGTTGTTGTCTTTTATTCCGGAAAAGCACCGACATCGTGATGACCAAGCAAGCTAATTTTGTATTTTCAAATCCAAGTTCTATACAAAATTTAGCATTAAACCCGAATCCAATAATTTAATCGGAATCCGCGAGGAAATTCCAGATTATTCAATACGCCATATATCTGAATCCAAATCCTTTCGAAATAATATTCCTGCTTCGCCACATTTGTTAATCACAATCCAATCGGTGTCTGTTCGTATCTTTTTTGGACAAGTCCGGATACTAGGCTATAGTATAGGGTTACCCTTCGTACTCTTTTAAGAGGATTTTTCCTTGTGTTTTCAATAAATTGAAAGTGTCCTCGGAGGACGCCTAAATGTCCTCTTTTTTGGGAGTTCGTCGTCTTTTTCTAGATAAAGTATTAAAATGCGAACAAAAACTCGACCGCGATGCAGCGAATGTCAGATTTTCGTCAAATTTCGGGTAAAACTGAGGTCGAGACTAAGTGTTGACCTTTTTTTAGTCAACACCACCGACTTATGGTAAAAAAGCGGGTAATTCGAGAGTCGGGTCGGAGTGATTACCTTTTTTTAAAAATACGATTGGTCCAAAACCTTGGCCTAGGCTGTAGCCGGTTATCTTTGTCAGTGACTGGACAAAAGCTAATCACTAACGTTCTAAAACGGGATAATGGGGATTTGATTGTGACTGCTGATATGCGTAGAGGAAGTTGGAGTGATATCTGAATTGGACGACACTGAACAATATGGGGCTGTGCTATGTTCGTGCGAAGAATATAATGTTTAAGAAAAATAATAATTGATTCTTATAAACAAAACTGCTCGATGAGACCAGCAGTGGTATATTATGTTCAACTATGCCTCCACATCAACGGGCTGCGGCTCGAATACGGGCGAACGATTCCCTACTCCTTACTGGGGCTGGGCACAACGATTTGAGTACTCGTATCTGACTCGAGCGTTAATTCCAATGATTCGAGTCGAGTACAGTGAGAGATGATATTTTTCGAGTACTGAAACTATACGCTCATTACCACTAGGAGTATCAGAAAATTCACAACACAGTTTGTTAAGTTCTGCTATAGGTCAACGAATCATCACTTGCGACCGGAAATGACCGATGTCCATACCTGACAATTCTCAATACACTTCCGATGCAGCTGCTCCAGGCACATATCAAAATGCAGACCCGGAGTCCATATTTCTCCATCACCCATATCACCACGATTCCGAATGGCATCGCCGAAATAATGAAAACGAGAGATAGAGTATTTATCACAATCAGGTCTGTTCCGTAATATGTTGCCACCTTGTAAGCGACCGGACTGAAGGAGAGCCACACCTGGTCAATAATCAGTAGCATGAGTCAAAAGAGCAAATGAATGCTGCTGTGGTGGCGAGCTGTACTAGCTTGATGCATTGATTTAACAGCGAGAACATATATAATCAGTCGTGCCAATACACCAGTTACGTGCGGTGTGGTTCATGCTGGTTGGTGACCCCTTTAGGATCATGAATACATAAGCGCAAAATGCTATAGCTGATTCAGTTGGATGTCCGGTTAATACCGAGAAAACCATTATCGACAATGCCATTACCGAGAGTTGACACAACCGATAATGGACATTACCGAGAAAGGACACCACAGAGAATGGACATTACCGACGATGGACACCACCGAGAATGGACATACCGAGAATGCAATGTATGCAATGCAGCCATGTTATGCATATGTACAGGTCGTGTGTATGTGCATCACGGCTTTGTCACATTCGGTGTCGATTCTCTGATATAAATTTGTCAACAAATGCCGTCTCAGTAAGTTAGATTCCTGGCATTGGCCATTCTCTGTAATGTCTATTCTCGGCCGTGTCCATTCTCGGTAATGTCCATTCTCGGTATTGTCCATTCTCCGTTATGGTTTTCTCGACATTGGTATAGAACCATTCAGTTGGCGATCATTTTCTTATTACATTAACTCTCTTCACACGCAGGCTACACTGTAAAAAATCTGGTAGATTTACTGGGATATCTCTGTAAATTTTACCACGAATTACCGGTCGCAGCCAATTACTGTGCGTAGCTTGTCATTTTACATTTTGATATGTAATATTACCTTAATATAGCTGTAAAGTAAGTTACCAGAATTTCTTCGCAAAATTACTGACAGTTACTCGTTACTGCAGTTTACCGGGCTATTGGCAAAATTGATTAGCTTCAAAATCGCTGCAGCCAATGTATACGTAGAACTGAATGTTACTGATATATCATTCTAGAGGTGATTTGACCTGATTGAACCTCGTTTGCGAGACTGGGGTCTGTCATACCGAAATTGTTGGCCCTAGTATATCAATTTAAGCTTAAGGTACAAGAAATAACTGACAATCGTAGCTAATGTGGTATACACCGTAGCCATATTATATTATAAGGCAATGGCTGTACGGCCAGTCTCGCTGGTTACATTCGTTGTTACGGATAAGGCTGATAAGTTAGAAAATTAGTTCAGGATGTATAATATTGCTCGGGGAAACTAGAAATATCAGCACCGCATGCTCAGCCTCAGCTGACCATTTGTTAATGGCGGACAAGGCGACCTGTAATAGGTTACATTAGGTGACTGCTTTTTCTGAGATTCGTAGTAAACAACCAACGGACAACTGTGACATCACAAGCAGCGTCTGGTTAGGTAAGTACAGTAAGTAGTGAACAACACATGGAATATATATCAATTTATACTAAATTAGATGAAAAAAGGGACTATATGCAATGATAAATGTTTCTGTGTGGAAAAAACGACCCAGATCAAACATTATAACGTGGCCAGTAAATATTATTGGTTTCATGTGTCAGCGGATGAATACCATTTATTTCGAAATCGTTCGAGTGTCGTCTGGCCAGTGGCCATTAGTGAGATTTGAGCAAAGGGTGGAGCGAAGCTTGTTGTGCTTGAAGAAAGTGGACACGATCGTTGAAGATTCCTAGGAATGCTGAATGGAATACGCATCTTAAAAGGTAATACAGTACTACATAGTATTTGTTACCGTGAATATCTGACTCTGCACACCAGCCCTTGATGACTCAGATTTCATGATTGATATATTTCATTCGCCGCATTCTCTGCTCTATTTTGGGATATTTGTCGACTTATATAGTGACCACATACTCCGCTGCGGAGGAGTTGAAACTGTTGGCTTGGTAATGTCATTTTCGGGCCGTAGCATAGAGATGTTTTCATCCACTGCTGGATTTGTTTGCCACACATGCCACCTTAAATTAGGAACCTTTTGCTTCAATACAGAGATAAAGTCATGAATCTCTGCTATGTCATGTAAAAGGCCAAGCCGTCATCACACAATGTGCCAGTACCGGTACTTCAAAACATGTTATATTTTTGTTAGCCTATTTGTCTTAGTCTTTATAATGTCATGTCCACTGTCCAGGTTAGGAACTTTGCTTTATATAGCGACTTACGCATGAATTCTTTTTAGTGGAACTGCAAGATACTACTTACACAGAAGGAATGAGAACGAGAAAAAGAAACAATTGGAAGTTTGGCCGGTGGTGGAATTAATTCACGTTTTCTTGAGACCACTCGTGTTACTGCATGTCTCCTAAAGAAGAATTAGACCTCCAGCAGCAACATTTTTCCATCGATAACCACTTCATCGTGATATCATGAATGAATATACAGTTTGTTCCAATGTCGTTTTGGAAATGTGAAGAAAATGTTGCGATATTTTTGCATCGGGTTGCTTTGCGATAGGTATGGATGTACGTGAATTTACAAGCTGGTATGTAATCCTGATTTACAGGGACGGCATGTAGGTATAGGTAGGCGGTAAAATGACAGTCTCGATCGCAAATGTACAGGAGAACATGTAGATTAGGTATACCGGAGGTGACTGTACCATTACAGTCTGGCGTGTAAAGTGAGATTAACGGAC
The DNA here is from genome assembly GCF_051294905.1 of Botryllus schlosseri. Taxonomy (NCBI): domain Eukaryota; kingdom Metazoa; phylum Chordata; class Ascidiacea; order Stolidobranchia; family Styelidae; genus Botryllus; species Botryllus schlosseri. Next base: position 21,096,829 of record NC_137239.1, read on the forward strand.
GAGTGTAAGTTAAATTTACATTGACTAACGGTAATGTTAGATTACCACGAAATGTCTGGCTACCGTGCTTCCAAACATTTCGCGGTAAATCGAGGTTTTTATTTTTTACAGTGTACGTAAGAAGCTATTATCCTCTTTTGGAGGTATATAGGTAATGATGGAGAATACATAAGGTCGCTTTATCAGTAGGGGAATGTATTTGTTTACTATTACATGTTATCCATCGTAACTTCACGACCACACCGTCGGTTTTCAAATTCGATAGCGCACTGTTTTCATTCGATTGTGATTGTCGGATTGCTAGCCACTAGGGATGGTGTGAACCTCTGAAAGGTTCAGGTTCGTGAGAACGCGAACCTTTTTGAAAGGTTCTGTGTGAGCGCGAACGTGAACCTCATGACGTCACATAACGTCATATTGCTAATTTCAGCCCTACATTTCAATCAAGTGATGTACTTGTAAGTGATGTACTAATGTACTTGTACACGATACCTAGCGTAGACTCGGGCCACATAATGTCATAATGCAGAAGCACATGCTGACTTTTTGAACGTCGCCAAATGTATCAACTGGAGCAATCAAATGATATAATCATCCCATAAAATCAATATCTTCCGTCGCTTTGCCAACAATTTCGACGAGGACTTGCTAGGGAATATAAGCTTACGCCTTAACGTTCTAGGCCAGACTGGACAATGTATTCGGCTACGTTGCTACGTTGATATTGAGCAGAGTGTAAAACGGGTTTTACCCCATTAAAATACACCCCAATCGCACGGATTTGGTTTTTATGATACAATAAACATATGAAATCGAGATTGAACCCGTACGCTTGCTAGATTTTTGACATCAGGCAACGATATCATTTTCGTTGATTGGTTCAATAAGCATAATTCGCTGACTACCTACATGTAGCGTATTTCGCTGTTGATGTTGCGTGATTGCGAATCAAGCTCACAGCAGAGAGTCACTAAATATTCACAAACAGAAAGCTGGATATTTCGAGCAGACTTTTGCAACAAAGCAGGTAAAATTTTTGAGGTTGTCAAGGTGCATGTTCGGTAAGTGTTGATCTTTTTTCATGGTGTCAGCGCCATGCATAGAGTGGCCCGCAGTTGAAATGCAATAAATTTCAACTAAAGATGCTATAATAACGTGAAAATAGTAATAGATGAAACAGGTTCACAGTGCAGAACCAACCAAGGTTCGTTTGTGAACGTGAACCTCTAAATTTCCGAGGCTCACACACAGAACGCGAACGTGAACCTCACGTTCACACCACCTCTACTAGCCACCAATCAGTGAGGCAGAGCAAACTGTGTCACATCTGGTTCTTAGTTCTCTGAGCTCTTATTGTGCGCAACAAAGCCGATTTTCACATTCAATGGTGTTTTTACGGAGGTTCCGGTGGTCTGACATTATCAATATTTAAAATGTGATAATGACGACTGCAATAGCATTCGATGAATACAGAGGTGGTCAAAGTAGTCAAGAAAGCTACTCAAGTAGAAGTAGAAGTAGCGACGAAAAAATTTACTCAAGTATGAGTAGAAGTACTTCTTGCATAAGCGACCTAAAACTAATTTAAGTAGAAGTAGAATTGACTGACTTTAAATCTACTCAAGTAAGTAAGTAGTTGTGAAAACGATTGTAATTCGTTCGCATGGATTGTCAAAAGCGGCAAATTGAGCTATGCGAAAGGTGCCGAGCTTGATTCATATTAATGCATACCTGGAGGTAATCAATTTTCGACAGCATAAGCATTCGTCCGCATCGTTTTTGAAAATATCATGGTATGGCGCCCTCCCCCATATTATAAGGCCCGTAGTTTAGTCGAAGATACAGAGAAGTTTTATCGGATACGGTGCGCGATTAGCAAACGTTAATAAGAATATGGTGTATCGTAAAAATGCCATATTCTGTAGCTTTATTTCCGGAAATTAAAGGCATTAATACACGTGCTTTTATACTTCAACATGTATGTTATCCAGACAAAAGAATTGATCTTAATTAGAACTCAAAGTATATCATACTGGGAGTTGAAAGTGAAATATAAATGCCACTTCTGAAAGGTGCTGGGCTTTACTCAACTATTATGAAAATTAAATGTTGATAATCCGTGAAAACAGCCCCAAAATTCCTCAGGCTATCTTCCTGATTGGAGGATTAAACTACTTCTACTTGACAAACTGAAAATAGCGAAAAGTAAGTATGTAGATCACTAAATATTATGAAGTAGAAGTAGAAGTAGCGAAAATCAGATCTACTTAAGTAAGTACCAGAAGTAGAGGAAAACTACTTGAGTACTTCGAAAAAGTAGAAGTACTTTGTTACTGACCACCACCTCTGGATGAATACCAGATAATATAAATTCTAAGCTGTTAAAGATTAAATGTGCTATCACACATGACTTGTCCAGTCTGTGCCTCACCTGCACCCCACTTCTCATTTGGCGATACATTGCTGAACAATAAATACGCATATTCCGTAATTTAGGGTGTAAAAATGTTCGACATTTAGTCTTTCATGAGCATCGATAGAAAATACCACTAATTCTTCGTGTTGTAATGATTGAAAATTTTCACAATTTCCTTTACCCATTCTGACGACAGGCACGCCACCTTGTGTCATTTTCAACAATAATATTAATGAGAAGACTAATGGGATAACACATCACGAGTACGAATCGGCTTCGAATATGCCGGGGTGTTGATGATTTCCACAGCAATTATCATCGGATTAATCTGTTATAACTTATCATCCGTCCTAATGTGAAATCTAGACAACATAGACTCATAGAGAATATCGGATCGTCACAGTTACCATGGCTACACTCATATTCATGAGGATAACTGCCGCTAGAACGAGCCATCTCTTCCACGTTATTCCCTCGTCATCGTAAAATTCTTCCAGTTCCGATGATTCATCTTCTTCTCCCCTTTTCATCCTGACTACCTACGTTTCTTGTTCTTCAATACCCCTTACTGTTGCATACACCGGTGAATGTCTAATGCACGATTACCGAGCCGACAAATTGTCTCCGTGCATCATGTTTACTTCGCAATATGAGTCAGTCATGTTTGTCGATGCACTTATGTAGGCTACTGTTTGAGGCTGTCAGAGAGCCATTCTTGCACTGACGAGAGAATACATCTGCCACGTAAGATGACACGGGTGGTCGACTGGTCGTCGAATCTGTTTTGTATCAACTGATTGCAATCAACAAGGAGGTAATGCATTGTTTGTACACGTCGATAAAAGTTATAGAGAATAGCATGTACTACAGGTAGACACAGCCTAAATATGTTCGATGAACATAATCTATGATAGCTGTATAGCTGGGCTGGCGAATCTCACTGGGCAGCACATATCATAATGTTACTTCGCTATATCCATCAGCGCAAAACAGTGATTTAGGACTTACACATCGCTTTGACTTCAAGAGTATATACACAATATATTGTCTTGTGTTTCTTAACCTTTTTAGCGCTCGTACCCATTGAACTTACAATATTATTTCTCTTGCCACCTGGCCATTTTAAACAAAACTTTTGATGGTGCCTATATTAAAATGAAAAAGACAATTGACACGAGATCGTTCGTATCGCACAGAAAATCGTTGGTTTGCAAAATAATCTTGGGTTCTAAATATCTTATGGTACAGGCATCATTTTACAATGCATCTCGTACTCCTGATATGGTGCTTCCTACCCCCAAGGGGTCCGCGGAACTCCTGCTTAAGAACCCATTTTATATCGTTAACTAATCGTGTGGTCATTTGTCTCGGCAGCCCAAAGTTAAAAGTCGTACACGACCCGACTTTCATCCCTGTTCATCATGATCGTGATTCATGATTATAGAATTACATAGGTGTACGTGTACATTGGAACCAGTCCAATGACAATCGGGATGTGGCCAATTTAGAATTTGGCACCAATGCACATTTTCCGCCCTATTTCTTCCAACACCGCAACGTGTGTGCTCTGACACGACTACATGAGGGTACAAACGAGAATCTGACCGATCCGGCAGACGTTTCCAGTTTCTGGCAAGATGATTTCATGCGAATGCATGATCAGATTTCATTTTCTGTGATTGAAGAAGAAAGATCAATAGGAACATCTCGGAGCTGTGTCATGACATGTTGAATTTATGGTTCGTATACCACGCCATCAATCCTCAACGGACGTGCTTGACGGTTCCGAGAGCTTTGCCTTTTCTCTCGCGCCGGCGGAACGGTCGTATGCCAGCTTTTCAGCGTTCAGTCTGCGATAGGTCGGCCGGAATAGGAACACAAACACAATCGAGACGAGCGCCACAAATCCAGCGATGACGTATGTAGAGGCTGAAACGGGAAAGTAGTCACAAATTTATGGTGTTTATTTAAGTACTGTCGCGTTTTGCGATTTTGAATGCAAGCCGGGCGTTCTACGCTTAGAAATATCCACACATAATCAATCCGAAATTAAAAGTGGACTTGCTCAGTCAACATCAATTGTACTGACGCTAGGTAACACATGAGACGTTGACGTGATGGCGTATTTACTTTTATTTACAGTGGTATCCGTTCCTGTGGATTCGGCCAATTCACTGCTGTGAACGTGGAATAATATGCTTCACGGAATACATTCAACATTTGCAGTCAATATCAAAGTGATTGCGACCGAGCTGTTTATCGGTTCGAATTCAACGAGCTGCAAAGTCATTTGCACAGATGATGTCGTTTGCCGACCAATCAATGTAGTTGCATGTTCTGTGATCATCATCCTCTGCTCATTAGTTTGATTGTAATTAGCGGATTCCATTATCCAAAACGATTCGTTGCATTTCGTTGCTTCCAGGCAGCAGGGGGTGCGCTGCGCTCTAATATGATGTGTTTTCAAATAAAATTGAAGGTGTACAAACATTTTGTCATCAGTCAGTTGCCTCAGGATTCAAGGATATTCGGCCTGTAGCTGAAAGATTTTATTCTAATGAACCGATCCAATCAATGTATCTCAGTGGCATCGAGGTCGCGCGCGCCATCACGTCTGAAACACTTACGAAATTATGACAGGCATTTATCTACGCGATCAAGTCAGAAAAGGGATTTTAGATCATTTTGAGCCGATATTATAAAATAATATTATAAATACGTGCTGTGAGGTGCTGGTGCACGGGTTAGTACTTAGTACCTAAGTGATACAATCAATTTACTATGTAGTGTCACCTACTGTGCATAATAGCGATAGCAACTTCTTGATTTTTGTTGTGCTTTGCGAACCGATTGAGCAAAGTACGCCACCAACCACTGACCTGACAGCTGGCAATCGCAGTTTGGGCTTTTACCACATTATTTGCGACCCTGGACCCATGTTCAAGAAATCGGAATAAAGTCAAATAAATGTAGAAGAAGTATATATTGGTTCATAAGTAGGCAAAACGTTGAATGTGGTGGTGCAGGCACTAGAGATGTACGGATCGTGGTTTTTCGAGACCGGTTACAATTCTGTCCAACGAAATGAAATCCTGATCTAATCCGGATCCAGTTCAGTCCTTTATGTCAAGATTCGGATCCAAAAAAACCTGCACGAGGCGGAGCGAGCATCTATTGCCCTGTCGTCGATAATTTTTTAATTCCACTTCAACAATGCATTGGAGTTTGCTAGACTAAAGATTTTATCAAATTCTGGTTCAATTCTTAAGCCAGTTGAGTCGAAGTTCATACATAATATCGAAGCTAACAAACAGAAAGTCATTTTAATGCACAAGAAATTTATAATCCTGCCTTGATCCGGGTCCGGCAGTCGGGCAAAAATATGAATCCGGATCCGATCCTGTTTGAGAAAAACTTGCCGGATTCCTGTCCGGTTAGAATCCAAAATCATCATCCTGTACATCTCCAGTAACATAATGGCGTATACGGCGTACAGGCATATCGGCTCGGTGTAAATTCGTTATAGGCAATGCTGTCTAACATTGGAATTTTTATGAATTTGCATTTTGGAACTTACATTTTCATTTTTAATAGCGCCAAGATACAACTCTTTTTGCGAATGATGTAAAGCAACACGGCACGTCGAAACTGACATTCATTTGTGCATTTGTGCAATGGTTTACCGACCCCTTGTACGGTGAAACCCTCACGAGTATACAGCAGCCATAATTATTAACAATTATTACCTGGGTCATAGCCCATGATTTTGAGTCATATAAACTAATCCAAAACTCAAGATTATTGTACATTGGTGGGATAATTACTTGTCATATCGTAAGTTATGATGAGAGGCATTCCTGAAGAGTTTGTAGTGTTAGATGTGACGTCGTGTTGATGCGCACTCCCATGACATTTCGATCCGTACTGTAGCGTTTCTTCCATTGTCATTGGTCGACCGATGGATTGCAGCAGTAGAATCAACACCGTTGACAAAATTTGACTGTGAAGACGAAGTTGTATTGCTGAATATATTTATTCACTTCTACTGTAAAACGATCGAGCTTATGCGGTATTAGTATTTTTCTTGCTAATGATACGTTTCTGGAATAGCATATATAATTATTAATTCTATATGCTATGTATAAAAATGAGGCTGAATTTCAGATCATGAATAATATTATTTTCAAATCCAACTTCGCTTATATGGAGTGGAAATTATCTAAATTGGCTACGCATCGATATTTCTAGATAACCTAACAATTTTATCAAGTAGCCAGTAAATTACTAAAGTATACTGTCGTGCATTAAGTTCTAAGATTATTACTCGTACACATCGTGTAGGTCAGCGGTTCTCAACCGGGGGTCCACGGACCACTGGGGGTCCGTGAAGCATTTTCAGGGGGTCCGCGAAGCCTCTAAACTTGCAAAATGATATTTTGCCTAATTACAGCTACAACTTCATGACTCACATCAACATAATTGCCGTCTGAGATGAAATATCTTATCTGTGCAAACTCATTTTAATTGCTAAATTGCCAATAGCCTACTGATAAAAAAAGCATATTGCCGTTTAGAGAGGTTTGTTGGAGTGATATACATAACCACAATCCCAGACCAACTTCAAAATGAGCTACTTGATAAAAATGACTAGGATGGATGTTATATGTTCAATGACAAATCCGAGTCTCAATTTTGGTGGTATATATGCTTCGATCATACTCAAATGGGTCGTCGGTGCCTGTTATTATACCATTCGCCACCACCTATATTTGTGGAAATAAATTTTCGGCAATCGTTCATATCAAACCGAAGAGTCGGATTTTCAAGACACGACCACGTATTTCAAGAAATGCAGCTACAAAACTCGCTACCGTCAGCCAAATTTCCATATAAATAGTGCGATGTTAATTTTTTGCTATATTTGGCACTAGCCAGAAATTAATATTCGTAAAACACAGATGGCGGTTGCACGATAATTGAGCTTGTTTGTGGTATTCATGGTGTTTGTCAACTACTGTGGTCATTCACACCAGGCCAATTTTCTTCATTTCTATTCCGTAGCTGCCGACTTATATCATGACCCACATCTAGGCTTTTGTAAGACACATTTTACATGGATGAGATGGCAAGGAGAAACTTTGATAAACCACCGAAACATGGGTAGGTATTCTGGAGTCACCGCAACCCAGTGCTGTTGCTGCTGCGGATTATACCACTACGCTATCTCGCCAAATTGACCTAAATTTAAACTAAAGTTTTGGGGGTCCGCGGGGTCCTAGACACTCCAAAAGGGGTCCGCGAAGACAAAAAGGTTGAGAACCACTGGCTGTAGGTCATTTTACATTTTGATTACCTTTGTTACAGCGTTATTTGTAGTTAGGGACGTTAGTAGTAACATTAACCGGACATGCGATAGATGGCGGTGTTAAGTCGCGCAACCTTTGTCATACTATAGATAACTAACCTACGGATAGATACGCAACACCCATCGTCACGCTTGCTTGCCCCAGGTAATTACCGCTAAGCAATCTGAATGCAGCATAATTGCTAATCCCATAGCTGACGACCTGAGAGCTTAAATTAAATAAAGTTGATCTTATTTGAAAGCTACTGTCGCGTTGATTCTGAAAATATACATTATATTTTCATTAAGGGAATGGAACCCGCTCGAAATATCCGTCAAAGTCTGAAAATCGGCATTGTTGCACAATGACCATAACAATGGCCCTCGCATGGTTGCGATTGTTTACAACAATGCAGATTTTCAGACGTTGAGGTATATTTTGCGTGGGTTACGCTGCCCAGATCAGATTTTAATGTATATTTTCGGAATCAGTCTGACAGTAGCTTTCAAATAAGATCAACTTTATTTAATTTGAGCGTTCAGGTCGACAGTTCTGTGTTTAGCAATTATGCTGCGTTCTGATAGCTGAGCAGTAATTTTGACTCCGGGCAAGCAAGCGTGACTGCGGGTGTTGCGTATCTATCCGTACGTTAGTTATCTATAATCATACGCTGTTGCACGTCAAGTGCGACAATACCTTAATCTGTGACATACACATTACAATATAAACGGTTTTATTGATAACGTCTATCTACTGTAACTATTATATAGCATTACAAAAAAATGAAGAGCATAATTCGCCCGCATTAGCTTTGTTTATCATATGTTTAGACCAGGGGTGGGCAAACTTTTGAGCTCGCGGGCCGCATTGAACATCTGAATCCATTCGTGGGTCGCACTATATAAAATTGGGATTATACACTAAAACGTAATATTGGTATTTGATTATATAGTGATTACATGGAGACAATATATATGCTTATTTAAAACAAACCAAACATTACTTTGATGATATCGTACAAGCTTGAGAAACTGTGGCGAGATTTCATAGGCTGGTCGACCTCAATAACCAATTTGTCAAAACTATAGAGATGAAAATCGGTTGCCCCGATTCTTAGACCGGGATTGAAATTTAAATCTGTGAGCAGCGATCTGTTCATAGATTTACCAATTCCACTTTTGGTACAGTTCCAGGACACACAATGCTGACAGCATCATAACCATGTCAGCTTCAAATACTCTTCTACTATGTGTAGATAAGATAGTTTCTTTAGACTCTTGCGGGCCGCTCAGAATGGTGTTGACGGCCGCATGCGGCCCGCGGGCCGTAGTTTGCCCACCCCTGGTTTAGACTAACGGTTCTTAACCGGTAATCCATGGAACACCAGGGGTTCTGTGAGACAGCCTCCGTAGTTCCCTGGATGGCGTGTTGGGGTGATTCGAGTCACTTTTTTCGTATGACTTGACTCAACTCGAGTCACTTTGCTAAAGTGACTTGACTTGACTCGGCGTATCAGAAATTGGGATTGACTAGTGACTCGGAGATAAATTCACGAGAAAATTCCAAGTCATCAAGCAATCAGTGTCGATGAAAATCACTGTATCTTGCTATTCTTGCATATGCTGGGATTGTTCGCGAATCGCTGGTGTACCCCGCGAGAGCGACCAACCATTCAATGATCGTGCGTTTTACTGAGCCTCCATTGTTCTCTCACATATAAATTGACCTCTAACGCAGTGATCGAAGATTTTAGCTTACGTCGTCGTAAACTAGTGGTAAAGTAATTTAATCGAAAAATACCTATTTCTGTTCTCTGTTCTTACCTTGACCAATCCACTTGTTTTATTGAATTTGAACTCGAATTTAGTTTATATACACCTCAACCATTGGGGCAGGTTCGAATTGTATCATATCAATGTGTAAATCAGTAATGTATTGCATCTTTATCAATTCGTTTCTCTATTCTCTATTTTCTAATTTGGCCAGTAACTATAAACTGAGGCTATGCAACTACTTACGTAGTTTAACAGTTCTACGTATATTTGAGCGATACAGCGCCTTCTTGGGTGTATAATCAACTCTATATTCGTTCATCGGTTCAGAATCAATGATTAGTGACCACTCAATCCGTATTTCAGACAGCTATCAAAATGTAGTGACGTAATCATGTCTCATACTTCGAAAAGGCGACTTGCTGACTTGAATTGTGACTTGAATGGACTGGACTCGACTTGACTCAAGTCACCTCTAAAAATCCAGTGACTAGACTTGACTCGAGTGAAAATGTGCAATGACTCGAAATGAGTCATGACTCGAAGGTAGTGACTTGATCCCAGCACTGCCAGGAGGTCAAGACTCACACTGCACTAATACACAAGAGTCGTGATGACCTCCTGTCTTGGTCATCGGTGACTGCAATTATGCGCGAACAGTAGTCGAATTGTGACTGTAGTGGTAATAGGTCGTATGATACAATAGCATACCCAGGGGAGGTTCGGATTCGAACATAAAACCCAGCCCTTCTGAAAATCCGATTCTATCTCCTTCAATTATTTGCTTATTTGCAATTAAGCAACTAGTGTCACGCTGTTGCGTTTCGACCGTACGATACGAATACTTTCTACGACGAAGACATTTCAAACTGGCATCTGCCAGGGAATATCAGAAGACGCCATGATTTGTAATAAATGTACGTTCACCGGTTTCTATTATTTCAAAAACAAGATATACGGTAGCCAACACCCCCATCGGACGGATTTGGTTTTACGATACAATAAGGATATCAAGCCAAGATAGATCCCGTACGCCAGATAGATATTTTACATTAGACATCGATGCATTCTTTATATTAATTTCGTTGATGTAAATAACCAATTGGTTGACTAAGCACAACTCACTGACTTCTTAGATGTAGTGTGTTTCGTTCTTGCTATTGTGTGATTGCGGGCAAAGCTCACAGCTCACAGAATCATTAAAAATTCATAAACGGAAAGCTGAATATTCCGAGCAAACTTTCGTGCAAATAAGTTTTGAAATTGACAAGGTGCATGCTCGTTTAGTGCTGAATTTCTTTTCGTGCTGCCAGCGCCACGGGGAGACTAGTCTGAAGTTGAAATCCAGAGAATGTCAACCAAAGATGTTATAATGAAAAATTGTATTATATGGAAAAGGTTCACAGTGCAGAACCTACCAATGTTCGTTTGTGAACGCGAACATCCAAATTCCAGAGGTTCACGCACAACGTGAACCTCATGTTCACATCATCCATGGTAGTTAAATATCAAATATGTTGATTTTTTTTGTGAATCCGCAAAAATTTGGGATTTCAGATGGCAGGGGTTATTCAGCTCGCCAGAAGCCTAAACTGGTCTTTGAAACGGAACGAAAGAGGTCATTTGAAATAAATATTCGCTGTACTGTTTTTGCTTAGCGTAAAATTTATATTTGTGGTCTTCTTCTCTTAACACCATGTTAATGTACAATTGATTTTGTGCACGAAGTAATCTATATACCAGTGCTTCCCAACTAGCGGGTCCCGACCCAGAAGCTGTTTCAGGTGAGTTGCGCAGCATTTCTAAATGTTACTGTAGTTTTCTATTCAATATGTTACAGGGCAGTTATTGATTGCTAAGGAAGGACAGCAATCTCATAAATGATATGATAGTAATTTAATAGGCATCAATAAAAATACTATTGTAATACTGACGATCTTGCATGTGGTGGTTGGTCTAAAATAATGTCAATTCAGGTGTTTCTGAATGTTTTCTCAGATAGAATCAAATCATCATGCACTGACCTGATGTGATAATAACTAATAAACAAGCTCCACTTCAGCATTAATACTAAATTACACGTGTTTTGTTTTTTATCTGATTAGTTAATTTTTCATTCGTTTTGGCCATATCTCATTGTGGGTTGCACAATAGAACTTGCATGGTAATGTTATTAGATTCCGCGAATGCTGTAGCGTATAGCGTTCCGCGGGTTGGTAGAGGTTCAAATCCCCTGGTTTAAACACAAGCTTGTAAGCGTTAATCTCAGATATACTGCAGTTTGTATGCATAAAGGATATATCATTTTAGATATGTTTCATAATACGCGATCTAGTCCATGGTGAATTTTCAATGTTAAGCTATTGGAGACATAATGGAGATCAGGTTACGAAATCATTGAAACAGTTCGCTGCGAGTTCAATGAAACTGATGCGGTTATATTGCGAAGATGTATACAGCCCTATTCACTTTCATATCGGGTTTCAAGTAATGAGCTCAGCAATAATTCCATATCCGGATCAACCGTCATGAAATAACTCTGTTATCAGCACTGACAAGAGATTAGGGTGTGCAAAATAGCTCGTCCATCGAGCTAAAAATACTCGAAGTTGATTCAAAATGCGAAATTACACGTCACATGTTTCACTTTGGAATAGACGGACGGTTATTGATTACATTAAAACTAAGGATGGTGCGAACCTCAAAAAGGTTCAGGTTCGTGTGAAAGCGAACTATTTTGAAAGGTTCTGCGTGAACGCGAACGTGAACAATATCACGTCACGTGGCGTCATATTTCTAAAACCAACCCTATATTTCAGTGAAGTGGGGACATTTTTAAAAATCCGAAAAAGGAGGACGTATATGGTAACCCCACACGCTATGCCATATTGCTGAATTATACATGCTGACTTTTTGAACGTCGCCTAATGTATTAACTGGAAATTTCAAATGTTATAATAAAATCATTATCTTACGTCGCTTTGCCAACAATTTCGTCGATGACTTGCCATGGAATATGAGCATACGTCTTGTCAACGGTCAAAGCCAGACCGGACAACGTATTTTACGTGTGACTATTGCTACTGTGATATTGAGCAGAGTATAAAAATACGGGGTTCCATACTTGCGACCGATATTACCCCATAAACAAGTTATAGAGTGGTAAGGTTACCATATTCAAATTTTCAAACGTAGAATACCGGAGGAAAATCTTGAAAAAAATAGTATTTACTCCCACAGTTGACTAAAATAAGAAGGTGAACATCCGGATCGGCTCCCGAAATAGCCGCCGGAGCTTTACTTCACTGCTGATTTACTGCATCTCAGTCGAATTTTGCCCTATATTTAACCAAAATTCTCAAAAAGAGGACAAAATCTCAGAAAGGCGGACAATTAGGCGTTCTCGGAGGACATTTTCAAAAACCTGAAAAAGGGGGACAAATCCTGCTAAAGGAGGTCTTATGGTAACCCTATAGAGCAGTCAGCACCCCAATCGCACGGATGTGGTTTTTATGATACAATAATCGTATCAAATCAAGATGGATCCCTTACGCTTGCTAGATTTTTTTACATTAGACAACGATGTATTCTTTATATCAATTTCACTGATTGTTTTAATAAGCATCATTCGCTAACATCTCACATCTTCTATACATCGCACTTGATGCTGTGTGATTGCAGAACAAGCTCACAGCAGAGAGTCACTATATGTTCACAAATGGAAAGCTGAATATTTCGAGCAAACTTTGGTAACAAAGCAAGTAAAATTTTGAGATTGGCAAAGTGCATGCTCGTTTAATGATGATTTTTTAAGATGCCAGAGACACGCAGAAAGTGGTCCGAAGTTGACTTGCAAACAATTTCAAACAAAGATGTTGTAATGACGGTAAAAATTGTAATATATGAAAAAGGTTTAAAGTGCAGAACCAAGCAAGGTTCGTTTACGAACGAGGACCTCCAAATTTCTGAGGTTCACGCACAGAACGCGAACGTGATCCTCACGTTCACACCATCTCTAATTGAAACAACTATGTGCGAATGAAAATATCTTTAATAGCCGCATGTAAGCCACTGCAGCATGTAGGCCTACAGCAAAACGCTGAGAAAAATTTGAAGATATTTTGGAGACTTGCATTCATATATCGCTGCAACAATTGCAAATTCTATTTAATACGAACCCCATAATTTGGATCATTGCTGTCCCAATCGACACTCCGACGGGGAAAGTTACTTCCGCTCCGGCCTCCATTCCGATAGGAGATATTCCAAACGCCAGAAACCCTAGCGCAGCCATTTCGAGGCTTATCAGGTAACCCATGTAAATTTTGTGCGTCTAGTATAGAATGTCTTGTATATTTAGCAAATCTCATTTATGTGCTGTTAGCTACTCACCACTGCAAACAAAATCGTTGCCAAAGATGCAGATATAAACATGAATTTGAGAGCTTCGGAGAATAATTTCGTACGGCCCACAATAACACTGGAAATCACTGCTCCAACCAATCCGGCGCCAGTCATAACACTGCTGCACACTCCGACGATGGTCTAATGCATATATATCTTTGGTTTACAAACTACGAGGCACGGAGATTATAATCGTAATTTAGGAAAGAAATATTAACAGTAGTAGTGTATAGTTGTGAGAGGTAACTGAATATTGCCCAAGTACATTTAATCGAAATGGAGACTTGGTCACAGCTTGTCATCTAAGGGTAACTTACTATGATAAGATAGCGTAATGGTGGCGTCGTGGGTTCAATCTCCGGCCAGTTCATAACAAAGACCTGATCAGTAAAACGATTAGCATCACAAGGCTATTTCTGCACATTCCCTGTTTACTGGCATATGGACAAAATACACGCAGGGTATGCTAGCTATATATGCACTGGTTATGTGTATGTATGTCATTCGGCAACACGAGTCGGTGTATATCCGGCAAAAAGATAAAGGACAAAAACAAAAAATGTCCAATTCCTATTCCTATTATACTTCTAATATATTGTATATTACATAGTATCATATTGACATCAAAATGGGTAATGCATATTATATATTCAAAACAATGACTAATTTGCTGGGATTCGCAAAAAATAGTGAACATTGTCAACAAAACGACGCAGAAAGACGATGGAAATATTAGTTGGCTCTATGGGAATAATTCATTTTACATAAAGAGGCTAAATATTAGAAATCAACAACTCAATAAGGAAACTTCTATAGCTATACTCACATCCGTGTACCCCCATGGACACAGCACCTGCTCTCCCAGGGTCGCAAAAGAGCTGTAAAGTCCAATTCCAGATCCGACCGCTATCATCAAAACCACAAACTCTTTGTTTCGCAACACTTGTTTCACCCCGCCAATGAAGTCATCACTTGACGTCATAGTCCCGCCAAGCGAAGGCGGAGTCGGTGGCTCGTCTGATGTCATAACGATGCTTGTGACTACAGCCAGGGCAATAGGGAGTCCCGCGTATGATATCAGCTTAAATCCGACAACAAAATATTTTGGTGATACTACGTGATGAATGAATGCCGCATTTTTAGTAGGGCAAGGTCAAAATTGCCGGCACTACGAGGCACTTTCCATTCAGAGTATGTAATGATAGCCCAATTTGTGAAATATAACGCTAATAAACCGAAGTCGCCGATAATCCGACCGTATAACGAGCAAGGAGATGTCGTGACGAAAGTTATGATCTGTAAATTAAGAAATACTAGCACTTCGGTACCATTTGGTGTTGAAGGAACTTTAATTCGTCTTACGATATGATGATCAGCATAAGAAAAGAGTATAAGACTTATCAAATAGACAATGACTTAATTTCGATGGCTCAGTGAAAATATATTGCTAGAACACATCTCCAGCTTCATCGAAGTTAGCATTCAATTGTTCACATTGTCGTATGGATGATGCTACTTGCTACATTGCAACAGACGCATGTAGGACTGATAAACAGTAATTCCAGAAGCGCATCGACAGGAATAATTGCTGCTCTGTCCGCACGATGTCTAAGGTCATCGCACCGAATTCCACGAGACCGATAACAGATTCATACTGCTACTAATATCGCAATGTTGATGATCGATAAACTGTTTGCATACTTTTGCATACTTCTTTGCCGTCAAACAATGCAATGCAATACATACCATAGATCTTGTCATCAGCGAACCATCGGCAGTCACGAAAAGCGGCGATACCAATCCTGTGATCACTATGCCCACCGGATTTGCTAAGAAATTTAAAAAGAGGCAGGGCATAAGTGACTATACCCCTCTTGCGATATTAATGCTTTGCTCCCGATTGATTCGGACACTGGATAACTTAGAAAACGGCTACAATCGGCTAAAATGCCCGGAAACGGAACAAACGGAGAAATTGCACGTGAAAAACTTCCCTTTATTCTGACACAGGCTCGTAATTCCTATCGTTAGACCGTGACAAAATAGGCAGTAATTCGTTCGTTGTAACTAGGGGTGCATTTAAAACAAAAATCAATTCAATACAAACATGTTTAACACAAGGCCCTTGTTTATAGCATGTTTTGTTAATAGTTTTTTAAGCCATAACGTCAAGAATATTCAATTGTGACGTCATAGTGTATTAACAATTGAAAATATAGGGTAAATATAGCTTATTTGACGAGATGTCAACGTACTAGGGATGGTGTGAACGCGAGGTTTACGTTCGCGTTCTGTGAGTGATTATCAGAAATTTAAAGGTTCACGTTCACAAACGAACCTTGGTAGGTTCTGCACTGTGAACCTTTTTCATATATTACCATTTTCAATTTATTGTCACATCATTGGTTGAAATTTATTGCATTTCAACTGCGGGCTACTCTATCAATGGCGCTGGCAGCATAAAAAATTAACACTAACCGAGCACGCACCTTGACAATCACAAAAAATTTTACTTGCTTTGTTTCAAAAGTACGCTCGAAACATCCAGTTTTCCGTTTGTGAATATTTAGTGAGTCTCTGCTGTGAGCTTGGCCCGCAATCACACAACATCAAGAGCAAAATACACTACATGTAGGAAGTCAGAGAATGCTGATGCTTATTCAACCAATCAATGAAATTTATATAGCTGTCTGATGTAACAAAATCTAGCAGTATCACAGAAACCGAATCCGTGCGATTGGGGTGTTGGCTACTGCCCTATAACTTGATAATAGGATAATATCGGTAGCAAGTATAGAAACCATGTCAGCTTATTTGTTTCATTCAGTTTTTTATGATTCAAAATGAGTAGAAAAAGTGTCAACTACAACAGTAGGCCCATAAAGTAGGCTAGAATGTGTAAAATGGCAAATCGTAAGGTCACCGACAGTGCAACCTCGAAGACACTAACGAAGTGCAGTTTGCAAAAATTTTTGGACTTTGTAACTCAACAATTTTGACAAAATTTCAACCGTTTTTGTGCTGTCAAAAATAATCACCCTATTGTTATGTTCTTGATCTTGTTTGAACAATAACTCAATACGACGAGGTTGCAATACGGAATCAGTATATTGTACAGCAGAATAACTTTAAGCAGCGACACGATCCAGAGTTCAGTTAAATGAAAAGACAACGAGACAACAGAACACAGGGTACAAATACAAGCACGACACACAAGGAAATAATGATTGGAGTTAATTACTAGTCCTATAGAAATTAGGAGACAAATAGGAAACAACACTGAACGTAAATGCACGAACATAACAGTCCTCCCCTGTAAGTCAGAGGGTTGCCCACATTTACGTAGGTCTATAGAAATCGTTGGGTTCCCTATTCCTTAGAGGATAACGTCTACCCGTCGGACGGGCAGGACTAGTTGCAGGATCTTGTGCCCTGTTCCTAACCAATGGTTGCTCAGCTTGCGACTGCGGAGGCTGAGCAACTTCCTGTGTGGCTGTAACTGTATTATTATGGCCAGCTGAAATCAAGCGTGGTTGGAGTTGGTTTTTGTGCCTCCTCCAATACCCATGATCCGTTTTTATAATGTACACAACACGCCCCAGTATTTCCGTCACCACGCCAGCAACCCACTTTGGTCCGCTTCGGTAACTGCGAGCGTAAACCGAGGAACCAATCTCGAAATGAGTGACTGATTGTCCAGGCGTAACGGGTTTCGATTTATCAAAGGGCGAGCACAAACTTAGCAAATTGCGCGGCTGTCGACCATGTAAAATCTCGGCAGGCGTTTTCCAGTCTATGCCCGGGTGCGGTGCACATCGGTACGTAGCGAGAAGTGTTTGGAGCGCGAAGTTGAGATCTTTTCCCCCGTCGCAATTTTTTATTAATCCAGCTTTTAAAGTCTGGACGAAACGCTCCGCTTCCCCGTTAGAGGCAGGGTGAAAAGACGGTGATACGACATGGCTGATTGCCAAATTAGAACAAAACGTATCGAATTCATTCGATGTGAATTGTGGCCCGCCATCCGTGACAATAGTTATGGGCAAGCCTTCGATAGAGAAGACTTCCCTCAAAGCGTTGACCACACACAAGGTCGTGGTAGAACCGACATTCATTATTTTAACGAAAGGATATTTCGAATGCGCATCGACGATGACAAGAAACATTTTATTGTTTATTGGACCTGCGAAATCCAAGTGAATCCGTTCAAAGCTTTCAGACGTTTTTGGCCATTCGCGATACTGACGATCAGGCGCTTTCAATACCTTACGGCAAGCTTCGCAACTCTTAACGAGATTTTCAATGTCGCGATTAATGGAAGGCCATGCGATGTAACGTCGAGCCATCTGCTTCATTTTCGCGATACCCCAATGTCCTTCGTGCAACAATGATAAGACTCGCGAGCGAAGTGACTGCGGAATTACTACGCGCTGAAAACCATCAATATTGAGCATGACTATGTCTTCGTGCAGAGAAAGCGAATGTTTGCGAGTCGAAAACCAAGAAAAATCATCAATGTGCACCTTTGGATTCCAATTACCATAAGCGACAGATAATTTTACTAGTTTCATGGTTTTGTCCTTCAGCGTCGCGTCGCGAATTTCATTGCCGAGTTAACGGTAAGCCATCGAATGCCATATTAATAGCGTGAACGATCTCCGCGTTTTCACGAGTTTCCAGTTCGTCAAACTCAGGGTCTGGACCCTTTGGTAGGCGAGATAAACCGTCGGCGTTTCCGTGCTGATTAGTCGGTTTATAGCGAATATCGTATTGGTAAGCCATGACCGTTAGTGCCCATCGCTGCAAGCGTTGCGCTGTAATCACGGGAATTTTCTTGTCCGGCGAGAAAATAGCTAAAAGCGGTTTGTGATCCGTTACGAGCGTAAATTTTCTACCATACAAGAATTGACGAAATTTAGTGACTCCGTAAATGATTGACAGAGCTTCCTTCTCGATTTGAGAGTAGGATTTTTGCGAATCGGAAAGTGTTTTCGATGCGTGCGCGATCGGTCTCTCTTCGCCATTGTGCTCGATTGAGAGGACAGCGCCGATTCCGAATTGAGAAGCATCAGTTGACAAAATGAGATGCTTGTTTACGTCATAATGAGCTAACTGCGTAGCGTCGATCACGGCGTTTTTTAGAATGCGAAAAGCTGCGTCGCAGTCCGCATTCCAAATGAATTCCGCGTCTTTTTGAAGAAGACGGTACAAGGCAGCGGCTTTATTCGTGAAATTAGGAATAAACGCGCGATAATAATTGACTTTGCCCAGGAATGCCTGTAGCTGGCGAACATCCTGAGGTTTAGGCAACTGTTTGATTGCTTCAACGGATTTGTGAGACGGGCGTTTGCCGTCCTTGTCGATTATGTGACCAAGGTACTCGATACTACTTTTGAAAAATTCACATTTCGCGAAATTGACGGTGAAGCCGTACTCGGTGAGGCGCTCAAAGAGTAGCGATAAGTTGCGAAAATGATCGCGTTCATCAATGCCAGTAACGATTATGTCATCGATAAAACTAGCAACACCGGGTAAGCCGGCGATCATGGCATCAATACAGCGTTGAAAATTTGCGGGACTAGATGCGACTCCGAAACACATGCGTCGATAACGGAATAGACCGAATTGCGTGTTGATGACACACAAATTCTTCGCATCATCATCTAATTCTAGCTGAAAATAAGCATCGACAAGATCAATTTTCGTGAAAATACAACCACCCTGTAACTTGTGAAGGATTTCATCCAAGGAGGGCAGGGGATGTTGATCTATCTGAATTTGTTGATTCAATGCTTTGAAGTCACCACAAATGCGTACTGATCCATTTGATTTAGTGACGGCAACAATTGGTGCTGCCCAATCACTGTAATTGATTGGTTCGAGGATACCTTGATTGACTAATCTATCCAATTCGGTTTGAACAGCGATTTGCCTTGCAAACGGCAAAGGGCGTGGCTTGTTAAATATGGGCTTGGCATTAGGTTTCAAGTGAATTGTCACCTTTGTCTTGGTGCATCGTCCTAATACATTAGAGAAAACGGAGGGAAATTTGGACTGAAAAGATACCAATTTGTCGTTCGAATCAGAAATGTCAATAGTATTACATGATTGCGATTTGACCATCTGCGAGGAAATTGCATCCAAAGCAGACGTTCCCTTAGCGGTCATGGAGAAAGCATCGCTCCAATCGAGACCAAAAATGTTTTGCCCACGGTGTTCGTCGAGAACCACCAATTTTAAGCCAACTCGAACTTCGGAACCCACCTGCACGCTTACCGTGCAAATACCTTTCACTTTCAGTGGCTTGTCGCCATACGCTACGAAAGAGCAATGGTATGCTGAGAGTTTCGGAGAGCCCAACGCTTTGTACCCAGTCAATCCCACCATGGCGGAGGGTGCACCAGTGTCCCACTGTGTCGGCAACGGAATGCCGTTGATGCTGGAGTTGATCCAGAGCTGGTTTCCCACGCGTCGATATAGTTGATCGATGTCGAAGGAGAGGAGTGGCACTGAGCAGAAATTGACGGATGTGACCTGTTGCGTGATACTAGGTTTGGTAGACATGCACACAGGTTTGATATGACCTTTACGACCACATTTCTGACATACTGCATGTGGATATTGACAGTCTTTTCTCTGGTGATCGATGAAACAGCGGCTGCAGGATTTCAGTCTTTCCGGGAAGTTGCCTTGGATGGATTTGGAAGGTTTTTTCCCCTTCTGATAACTTCCCGTCATTTTGTTGACGATGGAAGTGTCTTTACCGCTACTCTCGCCCTGGATAACCCTATCGGTTTCCAGCGTTCTCACGTATGTTGCGGCTACTTTGAGAACGTCGTCGAGGGATGGATTGGTTTGTGTTAGACAATGCCGTCTCACATCCGCGTGCGGCGTTTCTTTAATGATGAGATCGCGCATTAGCTCATCAACGTAGCTCTGATCACAGCCATCTCTTGAGCATATGAAGTTGCAATCCTTGGAGATTCCACGTAGAGTAGCGATCCAATCGGCGTACGATTGCCCCGGCTGCATTTTGCAATTGTAAAATTCGTACCTGGCTGCTTGCACATGAAGTGAGTCCTTGAAGTGTGTAGACAACTTCTCGGTCAACGCGTCGAAGGTTTGCGCACTGACATCAGCAGCACCAAACAAATTACGTAGGAGCGAGTAAGTTTCAGGTCCAACCCATGAGAGTAGACACGCTCTTTTCTTCTCCATATTGGAAATACCGTAAATTGCAAGGTGGTGGTTGAATCGTTGCAGATATTGGTCCCATTTCTCCTTCGATTTTACAAACGAATCAAACTTGGGAGCGGTAGCTTCAGATGTTGATATACCGGGACTCGACCTCTGTGTTAACTGCGCCATCTCTGTCATGACTTTTGCCATTGCTTCGTCATGCTTTGCTTGCTGCATCGCTTGTTGCTTCAAATCTTCTCTGTGCTGTGCGTGTTGTTGCTCCAGCTGTGCTTTCTGGTTTGCCATTGTTTCATGTAGGCTTGCCATCATTGCCTGCTGCTTCTCCAGCAGCTTCAGTATACCTGAATCCATGCTTTATCTTCGTCGCAGAAATAACTAGGAATCCGACTTCTGACACCAATTGTTATGTTCTTGATCTTGTTTGAACAATAACTCAATACGACGAGGTTGCAATACGGAATCAGTATATTGTACAGCAGAATAACTTTAAGCAGCGACACGATCCAGAGTTCAGTTAAATGAAAAGAAAAGACAACGAGACAACAGAACACATAGGGTATAAATACAAGCACGACACACAAGGAAATAATGATTGGAGTTAATTACTAGTCCTATAGAAATTAGGAGACAAATAGGAAACAACACTGAACGTAAATGCACGAACATAACACCTATAGCCATCAGTGAAAGACCCCTTACATTTCTTGAATAAATCGTTGGTCCCAGCTACAAGTATCTATCTGTAATTCGGTAGTTCTATGTGTGAAAACTCACCAACCCCAGCAACAGTGGAAGCGATCGACCGTTCGGCAGAAGGAAACCATATCGCCGCCACCTTCGGTGAGCAATAGATTCCCAAGGGCTGCACTATTCCGACCAGATATTGACCAACGAATAAGAACACCAGTCTCAAAATATGGGGGAGGTATTCCAAGGTGCTTCAAAATAAAAGTCATTCAGATAAGCGTTGTCGCAATAATATTACGCACGGTGCACGTCACTGTGGACTAACCGTTGAAAAATTACCAATATGAGATTGTAAGGGCCTATATAACACAGGGGTGGCCAACCCGTGGCCCGCGGGCCAAATGTGCCCCACGAGGTAATTTTCGTAATTAGTTACATTATCAAAAAAATATATATATATATTGCGTAGGTAATTTATTCTGAACTTGGAAAGCCAACTAAAAATTTGAGTAGCCTTACCGGGACATTTGGGATGTTGATGACTACTATATCAGTTCCGACGCATCCATGGTGCAGCCAGAATATTGTCGACTTTGATTCATAGTAAGATGAGTCTTGTTTTAACTGTTACCTAATCCAGCTTGCTCCTATCGGACTATTAGAAATGGTTGCCAAGATTCAAGTGACCCGCGCCGTGGTTCGTGAATTTCATATGGCCCTTTGGCCGAAAAGGTTGGCCACGATCGACAAAACAGATCAAGTTATCATAAGTATTTTGAGTTTGCGAGTCGGGTGTCGTCGTGACGTTTCAATATGAGTTCATATGACATATATCTATCAGCTGACTGATGGAATGGCAATGAATCGATGAGAAATATATAAATCGTTGAAATATAATCCTAACAAACACATATCGAATACAGCATGAACACTGAAAAGTAACTCATATGCAACAATCACCAGACTGAAATTTGTGAAGGAACCAAGATCATTTCAATTTTCAATACCTGCATATTCTAAGGACTGAACCTGCGGCTGCCACCCAAGCGCAAAGTAGCATACAGGCACGGAGGCCTATCTTATTCATCACCCACGACCATAAGAATCCAAATACCATCGACAGCACCAACACTCCAATGGAGAGCCAATTGATTGCAACCACAGGTGTCTGGTAGTAATTCGATGCTTTGTACGCAATTGGGCTGAATCCAAGCCATATCTGAAAGGTCATAACAAAATATATGTAAAAGCTACATAAATCTCTGTAAGATAGAGTCATCTGATGATCACGATGCATACCGGTTTATATAGTACAATCAATTTGCGGTTGCGAATGAATTACAATACAATTGGAAACCATACCGTAGCAATCGAAAGATTTATCAACGCCAAATTTCCCATCACCAGCCACCTTTTCCTGTAGCTTTTATACTGCATGTCAATGTCATCAGTATTTCCCATTGCGTTTGTAACAAAGGTCTTTCTAGCGGCAATATAGCACTATCAATGCATCAAAACACATCTCGTCAAGAATTGAGTCATCTTTAATTACAGGTATACTGAAATGAGCGCCAGCTACAAAAATCCATGGAAATGCCCTCTTGCGCATGACTTTCCCGTATCAGAATCAAGAATACAAAGCAATGCAGGCAGCGATCATACACAATTAGTACTTTGCAGAAATGAGCGATGAATGAGCTAATTACATAACTTTTCGTGGTTATATCTTTTAATCGGCGCCATCTACTTGACACGATATATAAGCACTACCACGATCCACGTGTTCTTACTAGAAAGCAAATCTATTTATCATATATGTTATGTACTACTGAAACTTATATATTTAGCTCGACATTGCTTGGGGCCATTGCAGTGACTCCGCGAGGACTTCTAGGCCCTGATATGAACGTAAATTCGGCTGCGATTGCCGAATTGTAAGTTAAGAGTTTTCGGATTCGTGAGTTGAATTTTGTAAGCAGGTGGCCGTGTTTCACAATACCTGAAAATTACATGCTACTTGTATGCGAAAGCACGGGAGTGTGCTAATGATCCTTCATCTAATTTTGAAACACCCTTCAACGTACCATTAACACATTGCATGACGTTCAAAGACGGAAGCGCTATAATGAAACGGTAATACGTTTTCAACAAATTCTTTCTACATATTACCATTCTACAAATGGGTCACTTGCCGCGTTATTTTCACATTGACATATATTCATGTTTGTATCATAAATTCTCTGTTAGATATTATCTCAATTGCGTCTATTCCGCCAGATTGGCAAAGTAACATTCCGTGAATTGTTTACTAGGACAATTGCACTTTGGACAGACATAGACATAACGCGAAAATTGAGAATAATCGTTATACGTAATATACCTGTTGTTACCAATAGATGTTCCCGTGTGTGGTGTAGCTTTGGTAATGTAGTTATGGGCACGGCGCAGTCGTATCAAAATCAACACGATGTAAGCGTGTTGTCAGATTAGAATCATTGTTTGACAAACAGACTTGAAGTTTGAAGGCATGACACAATGTTTTCGTCCGCGACGTCGCGGTTGAAGGAATTAACCACATCGAAAAAGTAAATGATACAGTAATCCGCTAAACAATGGATTGGTATTGATAAAATCAGCACTCCTCAGGGCGGCTGAAAGATTCGGGATGCTTTGCGAAGTAGAATATTCAATGGCTTCGAACTGGACTCGAAAATGAGACTCCGAGTAACGAGTCCATTCGTTTTGCTCAAATCTCGAGTCCGAGTCAGGTTAAGTCACTTAAGTGTAGAGACTTAGCGCTACTGTATAGGGATGGTGCAAACTCTCGGAAGGATGACGTTGTTTGTTTGTTTTTATGGTACTCATGGTGTTTGGCGACTACTATGGTAATTTACACCATGCAGGCCGATATTGTTCATTTTTTCCCTAAATGCCGAGTTGTAGCACGGCCCACTTCTAGGCTTTTTGTAAGACACCGTTTACGCGGATGAGGTGGCGAGGAGGAGCCTGGATAAATCTCCAACACTTAGGTATAGGGAAGGATGACGTTCGTGTTCACACTAACCAGACTTAGGCAACTCGTGAAAATGGACTAATGAGAGTTAATTGCCGGTAATCTAAGTCCAATCTAATTTGAGACGTGTTTCTATGCTTTAATTTTAATACTAATCTATTTTTCCTGAAACTGTT
Organism: Botryllus schlosseri; assembly: GCF_051294905.1. Classification (NCBI taxonomy): domain Eukaryota; kingdom Metazoa; phylum Chordata; class Ascidiacea; order Stolidobranchia; family Styelidae; genus Botryllus; species Botryllus schlosseri. Next base: position 21,121,839 of record NC_137239.1, read on the forward strand.
TCATGAGTACTGCATCGTGCGAAATTAGCCAAGCTTGGTATACGGATATTTGCTACTCTCATGATGATGGGAATGAATTTTGACTTGATATGATTGCACTTCTATTTTGTTGCATTTCTTTTGCAAATTCAGTAATGATACTTTTAATATAATTCGTAAAAATTAACTATGTGTCTATAATTCTAATGATAATCTAATTTGAAAAGGTAAACATTTCGTACTCAGCCAGGTCTTTCTGAATCGATCACAATTAGGGTTGCATTTAAAACAAAAATCGATGAAAAAAGCATGCTTGAAATTGGGCTCTAGTTTAAATCAAGTGTTTTTGCCATGATTTCCTACGGACGAAAATAACGCGGATCGAGCGAGTATACGGCGTGTACTGCTCGAAGGTGGTTCTTGTATTCAAGAAATATTCCCAAGCGACTAAATCGCGGAGATAGGCATCGAGCAACAACTGCATGCTTGACCTTCACCGCACGTTCTAGTTCATAAATGGGTCATCCTGTACCACGGAGGAAAGCGCAAGATCGCCCCTCTCTTAAGGTGATTGAAGAAACTATGCACGTGACTGAAACGACTCTAACGGTATTCATGATCGTTTAGTTACTTTGGTACGTCTTCGGATTCTCCGATTTGATGAATAATTTCATCTCCCTTTTCCTCCTGAGCAATAATTCGATTTAATTTGATTAATAAGATTTGCAATTTTGGTTGTTAGTGTTTCCAAGCTCATATGGTGACCATTGTCAAGTGTGTGATCAACCAATACATAACATATGACGCACACGACGAATTCCATGTATTGAATTTGGATTATGTGCTATCATGGCGTCGAGAATCTGTGAATCTGAGAATCTGTCACCGCTGCTTGTCGTTGTTCTGTGGCTCCTTGGGAATTGCAATTGAAAACATAGGGCCAATACGTCTCCTTATCACCATACCAAAGAATGTCTTGGGCCACGACTACATCGCCATGTAGCATTTTTACGGCTTGCGGTTATCATCGTAAGAACCTCCGTCTGTTTCAAGTTATATAAACCAGATTGTTATAATTATGATAAACCGACGACGATGTCGCGACTTCCAATCATTCCATATCGTATACATCGATTATTTCTAGTCCAAGTCGTTCGAAATTCCTCCACATGTTTTTCTGAACGTATTTAGACAATGATGACATTATGACATTATACAACCTTCAAAATATTATTTGAATGACATTTGTTCAACACATTGCTTAAAACATATTTTAAACATAGTGTGTTAAGACGCCTCTTGTTTTAAATGCAACCCTTATCACAATGCTAATTACAAACAAATATCTATATATGTTTACAAGAATGTCAATTTAGAGCTTTTCATAACATTTTACATTTGTGCACTGCACGTTGCACGGTACACACTGTTACACTGAGTTATATGAGACGAAAACAGGTCATAGGAATAACTTTCAAATTTCCCACTTGAACATGAACGATGAAGTCACAAATGGCAATTACACGATAATGCAATTCCAACAACATAAGTAGGAATGTGAAATTATCAAATTCGCGAACAATGCGACGAATTATTTAGGGGTAATTGGACCCTATAACAAACAAGGAGATATCGGTTCAAAGGTCAAAATCTCGAACGCATGCTATTTCGAGACTGTAGCGCTATTCAATGCGCAATCAATCCACACGATTTGTATATTGATGATCATTTCAAATGTAGAAAGCCTATACATTAGCCACATACTATCAGGGAGGAGTTATCGAATAGAGAAGGAGGAAAATTCCAAGACTAAGTGGAAATATATTGTGAAGCTACTCGGCTGACTCGATCAAATTCATTTAATTGTGATGACACTTTGAAACAGTCGTATATTTGACTGCTAAACAGAAATTACGAACAATCAATATTATCGTACCAAATTCAGAGGCAATAATATCAGAGCTATGTGCCGCAATAGCTATCGAAAATCTGGCGCACACTCTTGCATCATATATTTCCTTTGTATTCGAAAACGAAATTTCGTCGGTAGTACCATTAATGTATACAGTATCTTTTGAGAATATTATTCCTGTTACAATATTACCGGTCGGATTTGTTGCGAAATGTAAATTTAATAGATATCACGCCTATCATAGCGATAATGGAGAAATTTGCATATACTACACCATGCACCTGTCATACCTAACATGGAATCAAGATACCGTCATAAATCATGATATATACCGCCGAGTACAACCATTACATAAATTATAGACATTGTATATATTAGGGGTGTCAAACTCAAATTGCGCCGCGGGCCGGATCCCAACCGTCAAATCACTCGCGGGCCGCACCAGTCAACTGATTCTAGAATGTTACCTCATGCCTTATCTTTACACTTGCATACTATCAAAGAGAGACCTAATAATATATTATATTGTTCCGCGGATCATAGGGGTTTTGTTATAGCAAGTAGGAACACCTTTATCTGCTAACAACGGAATAGGCAAAAATACGATGCTTGGTCGGTTGAATAGATATGAACCTCTAAATCAGCCGTGATGGCGAAGATATATAAGTCGGCTTCCTTTGCTTCAGCCACGTGTATGCGGAATGAGGAATACAAGAGATTTAACTGTAAACGCTGCAGACCTTGGGATTTGATTATGATTATTGAATCACGATTCGGGTTTGTCTGGAGTCTGGGGTCCCTTTGAGTCGGACGTAACACCGCAGTGCGACCAGCCGACCACGGAGATTTGAATTATATTTTTGTATAACTAATGTATTCTAAATAGAAATTGCATGTAAAGGTTCCCCATTGGCGTTTACACTTCTTCGATTTGTTCCATTTTTCCATATAACTCTGAACTCAGTGTGCACTTTCTGACTTCTCGAAGTTGGGTGTAAATGTCACCGACTTGTTCCTAGTGGTAACTAGAGTGAAACCACAACACAGCAGTTTGGTGAAAAGTATATCCTACCAAACATCTATTCATTTGCTACAAATGTGCTGGATAATATACGGATGATTCGTTCTACTCAGAATTAATTACTTCGAGAGCTGGATGAAATCGTCTGTCGGGCCGGACACGGCCCGCGGGTCGTGTGTTCGACACCTCAGGTATATATCAATTTAAAATTGAAATCAATTATTGTAAGAGAAAGCATATTTATATCCACGATAAACGGATTGGCAGTTGGCACAACTGCGCAAGCGAATTCGTATTACATAAGCTGCTAATCCTGGGGCACTTTGGGTGGATATCATTGAGTTAGCTGATCCGAGTGAATGCTAGTTGTCTGATTAAAAACTTAATTGGACGCATACACTTTCATAAGGTTATGCGCGATAATTACCCGAGGTCTTCCTAGTTGTCAAGTAAGTGGTGTGTGCGATGTTATCTGTTGCATCATAGTGCGAAAACGCTGTCAGTTGTCAGGTTGCTATACTAATACAAAATACCGCGATTGTAACAGATAGGCCTATCTTCATCGCGAAATGAAAGTCGTGTCCAATTAGTACGATGCAGCGATGCAACGAATATAGAATATAGATAAGATATATTGCTCTGCAATGGCGCGTGCATAATTTGTTGACTGTCCGATTGTTGAGTGAAGCCATTGCCTGTGAGACAATCGTCACGATCATTATCGGAATTATTTCTGGGTAGGAATTTTGCGCAGTGTTCTACACTGTGTACAGCAGGGGTCGGAAACCTTTATTTCCGAAGAGCGATATTGGCCCAATTTTTTCCATTTCAACTCCCAAAGAGCCATACATGCCAATCAACTGTTACGTCACAATTGAAAATTCGTGACATCGTGGTAGCACTAATTCAAACTCACTACATGGTATTCCACGTGTGCGCCACATTTTCTCTGTAAAACCTGGTATTTATTGTTTGTTTATTTGATATCATGGTGTTTCTACTACATCGGTCATTTTACACCAGGCCGGTACTCTTTATTTTTCTATTCCGTATTTACCGACTTGTAGCACGGCCCACTTCTAGGAATTTTATAAGACACCGCTTCCATGGATCACGTCGCGAAGAGGGGCGTAGATAAACCTCTAACACTTAGGCGTGAATTGTGGAGTCGACCTCGTGTGGACTCGAACCTCAACCCATTGGTGTTGCATAAAGCTCAAAACGAGAGGTAAGGTACAGATGGGCCAAGCTTCACCATCGATAACGCAATTCATCGTAAATAGCTTATAATTCATTACAACTGATATTAATCGAATGTAATTGTCACATTGATTCCGAAAATCTAAATACTGATCGACTTCTCAATCCAAAGTATTCGTTGGTAACATAACGTTGCGCCACACGCATACATTTTATCGCGGATACTACAGAGCAACTTACCAATGAAGAACGTGGACAGCTATGGCCTTGTTTGTAATTCGAGTTCGTAATTGTGAATGACACCTCCGTGGCAGTTCATTTCGTACAGTAGATCAGGAAGACAATGTGTATTTGAAAACTGCGTTTTGAAATGGGCGTCGCCGTGTTTGCTATGCTCTTTGATTATATTTAATTATTCAACGTATCGCACAATCCATGATTTCGAGTCGGGTACATAGAATTCGCGAGTGATATTGGTCGCCGGCGCGACAGTAACTTAAATGTTGGGATTTTGAAAAGAGTGGCTCCAAGCTCCTAAACCTGAAGACGGTATTGTCTTTACCTCCCGAACACATGTTTTTACTGCCACGAGAATAATTATTCTGGCCATGATGAAAATTTACTAAAAGGTCTCTGCAATATTGATCAACACAGTACAAAAATAAACATTTAGCAAAGAGCCATATCTTATACCCAAAAGAGCCATATATGGCTCGCGAGTCATAGGTTCCCGACCACTGGTGTACAGTGTAGAGTCGGTCAGGTTTGCTAAATCATGACAATAAAAATGTAACTCGGTCAACTTGATATGCAGCGATCAAGCGGTTTCCCTAATTCTCGGTTGTTGTTTGTTTCATCAATCTAACTTTATGATCTTCGCCCTTGGTGGCAACTAACAGCTCACCAATTCCAGGTGCGGTTGTACCGACCGTCTTTTCAACAGACGGAAATCGTGCTATACAGTCGTTAATTTTGGGGAGCAAAGTATTCCCCTAAGGCCGGACTATGTCAGCCAGATATTGATCAAAGCATAAAGACGCCAGTCTCGAAATATGAGGAGACATTCGACCGTGCTGACACAGAAGGTTGACAGAGGTGGGCAAACTACAACCCGCGACTAATTTCTGTAGGTCCATGACAGCCTAACGTATTAGTATAAAAATGCTGACTAAATTGGTGAAAGGTGATTACTAAAACGACATAAATAAACTATATTTTATGAATATCCAAACTTTCTGATGATGAAGTGTATGCTTATTATAGCGTAGGCCAATAGTAGTGGTTTGATTTTTGTTTTCTGGCGCAATAGCCCGACCACAGCGATGACACTATTATATTACTACGGTTGCAAAATATTCCTATACGCCCAAACTGATATATTTGACGGCACACCTCGATTTCGTATGCAGATTGGCACCCGACGATAGCTGAATATGTTAAAGCAAGTTATCTGTGTCAGTGATCTAACTGATTTTGAAGATTGTTGTATGTGCGAGCTGTAAAATAGTTCACAATATCCAGCCATTTGTCGTAGCGTAAAATGTTACAATTAAGATTTATGTCATCGGCGTTGTTTGTTACGATGCTAAAACTCAAGTAGAATTGACAAATCTTCATTCTGGTCGCTTCCCAGTGCTCAGCTATTCAAATCTTCATAATGCTTCAAGAATCAGCGGAAAACAAAGTTTCACCCCAAGTTGTGACCGGTTGGTTATAAAAGACAGTAGCACACGTCGTATTGGCAACGTCACGCTGACAAACAAAGAAGGTGAACGAACACTATGTTGACTTGTAGTAGAAAAAGCAAACCAACATATATCCGTAGGTTGCTGTAAAACATAAGTGTTAGCTAGGGATGGTGTGAACGTGAGGTTCACGTTCGCGTTCTGTGTGTGAACCTCAGAAAATTATAGGTTCGCGTTCACAAACGAACCTTGGTAGGTTCTGCACTGTGAACCTTTTACATATATTACATTTATCGTCTCATTACAACATCTTTGGTTAGAATTTATTGCATTTCAACTGAGGGCCACTGAATGCATGGAGCTGAAAGCATAAGAAAATCAACACTATGCGAGCATGCACCTGTGCATTGTACAATCTCAAAAATTTTACTTATTTTGTTAAAGAAGCTTGTTTGAAATATCCAGCTTTCCGTTTCTGAATATTTAGTGACTTTCTGCTGCGAGCTTGACTCGCAATCATTAAGAGCGAATTGCGCTACTTGTAGGTATAGTTAGCGAATGATGCTTATTCAGCCAATCAATGAAATTGATATCGTTGTCTGATGGAACAAATTTAGCAAGCGCATGGGGTCAATCTCGATTTCGTATGTTAATTGTATCAGACAAACCAAATCAGTGCAATTGGGGTGTTGGCTACTGCTGTATAGCTTGTTAATGGGGTAACATCGGTAGCAATTATATTGGAACCCGTTCTACACTTTGCTCAATATCAACGTAGCAACACTGAGACTACGAATACATTGTCCGAGCTGGCCTAGACCGTTAAGGCGTAGGCTTAAATTCCCTTGCAAGTCGTCGAAATTGTTGGGAAAGTTACGGAAAATATTGATCTTATGGGATTATTATATCATTTGATTGCACCAGTTGATACATTTGGCGACGTTTAAAAAGTCAGTAGGCCTATACTTCAGCATTGCGGTATTATTCGGCCCGAGACGTCGCTAGGTATCGTGTACTACTGTACATTAATATATCGCTTCACTGAAATGTAGGACTGGAATTAGCAAAATGACGTCACGTGACGTCATGAGGTTCACGTTCGTGTTCACACAGAACCTTTCAAAAAGGTTCGCGTTCACACGAACCTGAACCTTTCAGAGGTTCACACCATCCCTAGTGATAGCAAAAATCATGCTTGACGCGTGGCGGTTAACAAAGCGGTTTACATCGTCAGCTGGGCTCATGATTACAGCAAGTATATCCGCCAACATCAATATCATAACTACGAAGGCAATGGTGCAAACCATTACTGTTTACAGCGAATATTTACAAACAAGCGTTTGGATGATACGAACTAAATGCTTCCATGAAAAAAGAAACCGAATAACAGTTCGATACTGACATCCAAACTGAGATTGAAAAACATTGGTGCTGAACTGAAGGGTATAATTGCTAAACCATTTGAGACGGGAGTATATCCGTGAAATAACATAGAATGTACTGAATCTAGCTAGAATCGACTGATCGAATCATGGTGATGACACAGACCAAAGAGCAACATACAATCTTACAAATTCATGGCACATGAATTAATTCGAAGATAAATTATCTTGGATGATGGAATATTCCCAGTGCCCACTTCCCTTTCAATAAAAGAATGTCAAGAAATATGTATGAAATGATGAAATGTATGTCTACCTTAGGGTTGCCATACGTCCGGAATTTCACCATTAAAACTGCGTCCGGGAGGAATTTCTAAAATATGCCTAAACGTCCGGAATTTTGAAGGCTTGAAGTAAGCTAGTAATTCTCTCGTAAATCAACCTAAACAATATTATTTTTGGGTCGATTTATGCTACACGAAATTTTTCTTCGGGCTGCGCGCGATTTAGGTACACAAGTTTTGGTTTTGATAAGGGGACTACCAACCTCGTAAAAACTGCAATCGGAAAGAAATAAAAATACCATTAATTTCCAAAAATAAGTCTATTTGTAATCGCAATTACAAAATAACGGTATATTCATTGAATCGGTTTAGGTTGTTGGGATGCTTGTTCAAAGATGGTGGACAGGTGGTTCTAAACCTGGGGGTATTTTGCCTTTATAAAATGATATAGTAATATATGGAAGAACCAATATTATTGACAAAATTCGTTCAAATCATTTAACGACCAGTTGCATACAGAAACACGATGCATATAGTCAGTCCCGAGAAGTTGCATCGATTACCCTACGATGGGCCCAAGATTAGTGTTTATGGGGACAGGAATGGGCTGAAAAAATGTTGCTTCGGCCCTGGTTAAAACTTACGTCACACAACCAGATACTACTGAGCCGGAACGTGACCATTTCTAGTCGATAGACCAGACTTTGCTGGTGTGACGTCATATTGATCGACAATGTGCTCACTGCTTATACCTCTTTCTAAAATCCGCTAGTGGGCGCTGAAGAGCGTTCGAAATTTGTGCCACAAAAATATGGTAACCCTAGTCTACCTCTACAATGATTCAGTTCAATTCAGTTCTTCACTTGCGATTATTCAATTATGGTCAACGGTATTTGCTACATCACACCATGTAACAAAATTTTGCAAAAGTTTTAGTTGGTTAAAATTTTTGATGTATTGTGTTTTATTATTCCAATCTAATTACAAAAACATCAACATTTTTCCTGAAGTGTCCCAGATGTCAATTTCTCTATTTTTTATTTAACCCATAATTGCTCCGTATTAATCACAATAATTCTTTATTGGAGGTAATAATACGCCAATGAAAAGGTTAATATGAACAAATATATAGCTTAATCATGAATCAAGTAACAAATCAACACTTTAAAAATCGTCAGAAGTGGTTTTGTTTGCGTGACTTGCGTCTGTGAAATGAGAAATCTTCTCTTATTTTGGATAAAAAATAACACCATGCAACAAAATTGTGCAACATTTTAGTTGAGTAAAAATTTTTATGTATTATGTTTTACTATTCCAAACCAATCACTGAAATACAAAATTTTCTTTTGAAGTGTCCCTAATCTCTGAGAAATGTCACTTTTTGTGATTTTACGTTTTACTGAAAATTTCTCTGTAATAATACGCATAACTCCTTCTTGGACGTACAAATCCACTAAGAGAACGAAGGAATATACAAAAATAGTGGCTACCATAGTTGATAAAAGGATGAAAACACTTCAAAAAATTTCCGAAGTGGTTTTGTTTGCATGATTTGGGTCCATAGACTGAGAAATATGCTGGTATATTACGGAATACCGTGAAAATTGCCCTTTTCTCGACGAAGGACATCGTTCCCTAGTTTCAACCTTGGAGTCTGAATTCCCACATTTAATTTAGTGAGTCCCGACTAAATCTTCAAGTCCATGTTGGTTACGAATGTGTGGTTTTGAATTTATATCTATATTGGAGATGTTGAAGTCGTCATCGGAGATTCGGAGTCATTTTCTGTATCTTTAAGCCCTGTCGAGTCTTCTCGAGCTTTTATGCCTGATAGTTTGGACAGTGAAAATTTACTGCAATACTGAACAGGTGCTTAAGAGTAGATGGCATGGAAGGATATGCAATGTCAAGTCATTTTTTAGTTATTCTGAACCTCGGAATGTCACTGATACAGAAATAACAGTCATCTATAATGTTTCGAATTTCCCTTCAGCTTCTTTAATAACAAATGACATTGAATGCCGATCTCCCCTTAACCATCTATCCATATTTCATCCGCGTGTTTCGAAGATTACATGAAATGCCCCATTTTTATCTTCGTCCCCAACCTTGATGCCAAAGTAAAGTTATTAAGTATAAAAATCTTACTTCTATCTATATTTTGTGCTTAACTTATTTCAAACTGATATACAGACCACAAATATATCAAAATCAGCCAGCAGGCAGATTACATTTGTGATGTTGACATTAATGATGAGATTATACTAACTAGATCAGGGGTTCTCAAAGGGTGGGCTAAAGGAGCATTTGAGGTGGGCCACAAAGCTCTTTAGAAAACTTTAGAATTAATGTAAGTTTAGTTATATTTGTTATGTTAATCGCTAAAAAATATATTCATATCATCTAATTATACGTAGGCTACGTAGAGCTTTTCATCAGACTCTGATGACACGTAGTGGCACGTATGGAGTCAGCATGTACACGTCCCGAACGGGAGGGAGAAACGGCGGCTTTTGCCACTGGCTGTGACAACCTACGGCTAACAGCAACTAAAATAATTTCGAGTATATGATAACTGGAAGGTAGGGGGGGGGGTGGACATATGTCGTATGCCGTTGAAAGGGGTGTGCAATAAACTCGGAATTAAGTGTAATTGATGTATAGATTTACTGTGCTTAGGGAAGTCGTGTTATTGCAAGATAAAAATAGCCGGAATTGCCAATCATTGGCAACTTCTGGTGGAGGTATGCTGCACCACCGCAACGAATCGTGATGGAATGAGGCTTTAGCGGGATGCATTAATCTTTGGATTCGATTTAAAATGTCCGCTCTGATATCATTGTTCATAATGAGTGTAAGAGTCACATGAATTGTTTGTATCGTTGGATTGAATATTCTGATATCGCAGCTTCAGTTGGTTTGGTGCAAGATGTGTTATTGAATGCATATTAAAAAAAATCTTTCTCCACTTCTCTGTAGTACTCCATTCACCAATTAAGTGTTTGAAGCTGACCCAGAATGATTATATCATTCCTCACAATGGTGGAACTAAAATCCCAATCACACAGTGGATGCGTGGATTTGATCATTGTGTTTCGCGATGCGAATGGAGCAGCAGACGATCATAATATACACCGGAGTTTCAGCCTATGATCTACCAAGGCTGTAACTGCTGCACCCAAATCCCAGATTGCGGGACCTCAAAGGGGCCAAAGATTATTTCGTTGGTCGTTTGTTAGAGGGTATTTATTAGACTTGACAATTTTTGTCGCGCTTCACGCGGGGTCTACATTTAAATATCATCAGTAGGGCAAGTTTTCGCAACTTTTGCAACTTTTTTACAGCTTCCAACAGCTTCCTAGATACTCAGAATCTATGTGGAATTATATGTTTTAAGCTGTTTGGAGGGATTGTACAGTGCAACTTTTTGCAACTTTTCTCTATTTTTCAAACCAATTTTTACTGCGACTTTTATCGAATATTGCGTCAAAATGTGAAGGATTGATTCAAAAAATGCTATAAACTAGTTTAGTATGGTTCTATTCTGTTTGATTTGCATAACAAAGAGCTATATGATTGGTTAGCTGCATCTCACTGTGTTATCTACGACACAATGGCTTGCAAGCAAGAAGTTCAACTACCCCTATCAAAGCACGACCGTGTCCGATCAATATGTAAATGGTTCGCTTTAGCAATTCTGTCGTTTAAATTTGAGGCAATTTCCCATTTCACGGACGCCCAGGCGAGGCCGCCGAAAATTACATTTTCACTGGGTCACCTTATTCAGGCTATTGATTTTGTTAAAGTTGGCAAGAATGCTTTTTCGTAACACCTTATGGGTCAAGTTTGCAGACCTAGGGGGTTTGGGGTGAGTTATTTGACTTGTTTTAGGGAGAGTGGGTTATCGCTATGCTGTTTGGCTTTTTGGGGTGAAATTATTCCTGCATTGCGTAAGTTTCTTGCTGTGTACCGGGAAAAATATAATTTTTGGCGGTCTCGCCAGAATGTCCGTGAAATGGCAAAGAAATAAATTCGACAGCTCTGCAGGAACTAGGTTACACAACAGAACCATTCTAGTATCTCACATTTTACAAATTCAACAAAAATTATGAATGCAACTTTTTACTGCAACTTTCTCCCGATTTTAGTGCAACAAAAGCTTGCCCTAATCATCAGTAAATTAAGAGCAAAATGCGCATATTTTAGATCAGTGGTTCTTAACCTTTTTTCCTCCAGCGCCCCCTTTCAAAAATTATCGTGCTCCAGCGCCCCCCCCCCAATATTGTAAGGACTGTAGTAAAGACAATGGGGAGGGCAGTAGCAGCACTTTGTCAGCCCCCTAAAAACGATTGTCATGCGCAATGCGCACCCATAGCGTGATTAACCACACATATTTATGTACAGTGGGCTCTATCACTCTCAACAGTGATATATTCAGTGCCTCCTTCCTCGATTTCCACACACTGTGCGCTGCAGGATATAATACCTAGTTCGTAACATTTTGTTGAAAATAACCCTAGCAATTATAATAACCGCCGGCGCGAAGCGCGACCAAAAATTCTGGGATTTGACATGTTTTGTGGAATGTTAATTTGCTCTGAATACTCATTAAGGATAGGCCCTACTACTACATCATCATCTACTGCGAAGCTATTTTTCTTCAGCGCCCCCATATCGCCCCTCGGATCCCAGCGCCCCCCATATCGTCCCCTGAGCGTTTACGTCCCCTTCAAATACACCAGCGCCCCTTGGGGGGCGCTGGAGGCAAGTTTAAGAACCACTGTTTTAGATGAATAGGCATATCGGCACCTTCGATTACCATGCATTGAACATGATTATGACTCCAAGATTAGAGGTGGGCCACAGCACATTTTCAAACCGGAAAATGGGCCACGGCCAAGAAAGGGCTGAGAACCCCTACACTAGATCCACCATCAGAACAAAACGAAAAGGAAATTTGACATTGCTTGCTGTAGCCAATACTGATTAACTGAGACTGAGAAGATGATTGTTGCCAACAACCGACTATTATGAATTGAATGATGGATAAATGTGACGTCACACTTAATAGGAATTTCAATAAAGGTGCTTGAAAAACATGGTGCGGGCAGTTTAAAAAGCTTAAAATAACATTTTTAAACGACACGTGAGGCAAATAGATGCCAGAAACATGTTTTACTAAGGAATATTTTATAGCAAATATCAAAAAATCGGCTCAACTAAATTTTTGTTACATGGTGTTATCTTATACTTGTCTAGAGCACTGTGTGTCCGCAGAGGTATATGGCAACAAGGACAGTATTCGCTGCACCATCTACATTCTACATACAGGTACAATGGAGTCCAGTGCAAAATATATATCGTCTATATCAGGGGTTCTCATCCCTTTCTTGGCCGCGGCCCATTTTCCGGTTTGAAAATTTGCTGTGGCCCACCTCTTATCTTATTGGAGTCATAATATACTGTTCAATGCGTGGTAATAGACAGCGCCGATATGTCTATTTCTCTAAAATATGCGCATTTTTTTCTTAATTTACTGATGATATTTAAATGCAGACCTTACGGCCCATGGAATCGCGCGAAGCGCGACGAAAATTTTCATTTCTAATAAATATCCTCCAACAAACGACCAACGAAATGATCTTGTGCCCCTTCGAGCGCCCGCAATTGGGGGTTTGGATACAGCAGTTACGGCCCTGGTAGATCATTGGCTTACTTAAACTCTGTGTATATTATGATCGTCCGCTGCTTCATTCGCGTCGCGAAACACAATGATCAAAACCACGCATCCGCTGTGTGATTGGGATTTCAGTTCTACTATTGTGGGGAATAATATAATCATTCAGGGTCAGCTTCTAACAATTCATTGGTGAATGGGGTATGGTGAATGGTGTTTATATAGCTCAGTGGGTACTACGGAGATTAATGCGCTCCGCTAAATCCTCAATCCAATACGATTCGTTGCGGTGGTGCAGATACCTCCACCAGAAGTTGCTAATAATTTGCAATTATGGCTATATTTATCTTACAATAATACGACTTGCCTAAGTACAGTAAATCTATACCACAATTACACTTCATTCTGAGTTTATTGCACACCCCTTTCAACGGCATACGACGTATGACCCTGCCGGAATACTTGGTTACTTCAGCATTACCTTCCAGTTATTATATACTCGAAATAATTTCAGTTGCTATTAGCCGCAGGTTGTCATAGCCAGTGGGAAAAGCCGCCGTTTCTCCCTCATGTTTTCGACTTGAACATGCTGACTCCATACGTGCCACTACGTGTCATCATAGTCTGATGAAAAGCTTTACGTAGCCTACGTATAATTAGATAATATGAATAGATTTTTAGCGATTAACATAACAAATATAACTAAACTAAACATCAATTCTAAAATTTTCTAAATAGCTTTGTTGCCCGCCTCAAATGCTCCTGTGGCCCACCCTTTGAGAACCCCTGGTCTATATGTATATAATATACACTTACAGATGTACGAGAGAGCGACGAACTTAGTGGCCTAGCTATTGGTCACGCTACAACCCGTTACAGCGATTTTGGTGAAAGTGAAATCAATGCTTCATAACCGATGGGTTAAAGGTCAACTGCATCTTATAAACAACTTCGCCTAATCATGTTCAGAATTTTTTTTCATACCGAAATTGCCGACTTTCCGTATTTCAAACTAATCGGAAATTGCCGTAATTTGGACTGAAAGTCCCAATATTGGTATGTTTACAGAAAAAGCGAAATGTTCATTGTGACGTCATGTAGTTGACATCTCTTCTGGCCGCTGCGGATGTATGCTATAGGGCTGTTGCTTTTTCAGTAGCAGGGCGATTATATTAGTTAGTTATCGCGGAGGTTTCGCTTGTAATGGATTCACCAAGTGAGTGCGATTACTCAGATGACGAATGTAAGTATGCATTTTGCCCTTGCTTACGAAAGTAATGTTTAAACTGAACAGTGAACACGTATCAAGTGTTGATGAGCTCAATCCCGTATCAGTGGAACTCCTTACTGCTCCGAAAACGCGTGGTCGTCTGAGTATGATTATTGATGAATAACCTAAGGAGGTTAGTAATATATAGTATGATCAGCCTAGCTTGTTCAGCTGAAGCCGCTTGTCTATACCAAATGAAATACACCGGTATGTGTAATTTGGTGAAGTACCCTACCTCTTTTCAGTTATTAATCTTGGTATTATCAATTACAGGATAGAGGATGGAGGTTATTGCCAACTTATGCAAACTATTAGTGGGAGAGCAACTAACGAATTATTAGTGCATCACAGCATTACCAGGATTTCAATCAGTAGCTCAATCAGAGAGATATCTCACTATAGATATCATCAGGAATATTGTCATATAATTATACCATGTAGTTCGATGCATGAGCGAATGAGTCTCATTCACATGAAACGTTGAGTCGGGTGCCAAGTAATTACCCGTCAGTAACACAACAGTTTTATAGTTTTGTGTCCAACAATAGCTTCTTTTGTCCAGCAATGGCTTCAACTAATTTTCACGATGCCGCTAGTTGAATGAGGAAGCCATCGCAATTGACTTGGTCGACTCCGCCGTATCTGATCTTGCTTGAATACATGCGTCGACTTGTTCATTGCAGGAATCTAAAGCGGGTGTAAAAACATTGCAGATTTTTATAATAAAGTCGAATCAAAGGCAGTATACCAAATGCTGTTCCGAAGTATCATAAAAATGAATGATTTCCAACTGCATCCTACCCAACTTTTGGACTGCTATGGTGATAGTGATACGTTTTAATCTTTTACTGAGTTGTCGATATCTTGAGAGATTTAGTCACTGATATCTGACAGTCTTCATTCAGTAACTTAAGTAACTAATATGATTATATGACTACACATGTACACAAACAGAAGTTTATTTTCAAAAGTAATAGCAACTCTTCCAATAAAATGAGCTCTGCGACATAACCATTATAGATCATGAAGTCAGCAGGTTACAGACTCCTATTAACTAATGCCTTTATACATCTTTTTTCTTGATTGATTTTTAAGTGGCTTTATTTCAGACTACGTACACTTCTACTCAAAGTTTTTCAAGGCATACTTATTTCAGTTATTTGCCTATATACAGTCCATCCTCAAGATTACCGGACCACGACTGATCTATCGATCTCGCTTCCCATGACATGCCGCCCTAGTTCTTCCATAGACTACTCCTTGTTGCTTAGACATCTTCCTGACTTTTCATTGTATCGCATTTTTTTGGTGTATTGAACTGATAAAATTGCTTATAAACCAATGATGATGATGATGATGATTGCACAATGCACATGCACATGAGTGTAAACAATAACTATACTTTGATGACTACTGTACCACAGTCAATACTACTATAAACGGTTAGTTACACTCTTAAAATACCAGCTAACACAGTACATTTTCACTAACCGATTTTGGACACTTTGCATAGCTTTAGAAGTGCGATCCTCTGCCATTACCACAATTTCACTGGTGCGTGAAAATAAAGTATGAACGGCACTACTGCAGTACGTCGGCACTAAGTGTGAGAGTTTCCGTGGTCAGCAGTCAACTTTATTGCGCGTTTCGTATCTCGGATACGTCATTGAAAATGTCTCTGCCTTTGGTTGTCTGTTAAGTCCGCACTTTTGGTCGCGGCGTCCGGTCACCTGACGGTATACGGATGGATTTTGGCAGCGATGTAAAGACATTGTAGGCACGGCATATTGCGTATTGGAGCAACCATACGCGACATAACATCTGACTCTATGAATCACCTCCTTCACAGCCTTCATGATCTCACTCAATGACTCAAATCCACAGCAAATCTATGCAACGAATCCCACCTAACAGCCAACAGGAATAACAAGAATTTTTGTTGTGTCAACTACTTGACGTCATTTCACGGCTGGATGATTTCGGGTCTGTTTTTCGGAATTTCGATTTGTAATTTAAATTACTTGAAAACTATCACGTATTTTTCCTTTTCATTATTTTTTTCTTATTCCTAACCACATAATCTACGAAATAAGCAAAAGTCTTTTCCGACATGCAGTTGACCTTTAATGAGTCACAAGTCCAAATATAATGTTGAGGCGCTGGAAAATATGATCAAAACAGTTTACAGCTACGACTCATCTGGTTCGATGGAGTCACAGGTCCTGTCAAAGAAAAATCATCTACGACTTAGTATTGTGTGTATAGTACAGTACACTAATATATTTTCTGAAATTTATGTAGGCTACCGGATTAATGCACAATTGCACATTCTACATAGGATGCTTAATGGCGTATATAACGTGCATTCTTGGCATTCGCTAACACTTACAGAATATAGGTGATTACGTAGGTTATTTTGAGGTTGTGTATCAAACTAGTTACGTCATCACTGATCTATCATAGTTTCAATGTAATGACTAATGCCTTCAACGGAAAGAGTTGGTTGCGCACTCGTTGCCTTGTGTCATTATGCCAAAGAGATATTTGCAGGCAGCATGGCAAAATTTTGGAATACTTTAGCTATAGTACCCTTATTGGTAAGCATATCGACGAGGAACATTGAATCCGATGCTAAAGGTATGGGAATATTTTGTCTGACTGCAGTTTAATATACCCGGTAGCCTTATCACTCCGATACTGTCGCACTCAATAATGTGCGATATATCAAGCGATATACCGTACCTGTACCGGTAGTCCAAAACACTTCGTAACGTAACTTACAGTAGAACTTTATTCAATAGTTGGTCATTGTTACGTTTCTCTGTGTACTGTATTCGCATTGTTGACGGTTGACGTATTTTGTTAAGCTATCGAACTGCTAATGTGACCGTTACGTTTCATGTGAGCAGGATGTGATGTAAATTCGATCAGCAGCACCAAACCTACTAAATATTTCCTGCCCTGTTCAGCGTGCTGCAGTTCGTCATTCGGGTTAACGATTTAATATTGTAACCGCACAAAAACATGAGGTGTTATCATAACTGTTATGTCGCTGCGATTAATATTGAGTAGTGACTCGCAGGCTATAGCTACACGTTCTGTGTGATTTGTGAAGATACATTATTATTGATTTCAAACATAATTTCGGTCAATTGATACGTATCCCATCTGCACGGGTTAAATTCCATAGAAGATGCCTCAATGACATGATTTCCTTCTATATATATTATATATCAGGAGTTCCTAAAGTATGGGCCGCGACCCAAACAGGGGTCGCGAAGGATATAATTTAGGATCGCAACACCAAAGTACTGTGCCAACAAGATATGCGGCTCAAAAACCTTGGCCAAGATGACCGTCGCTGCTTGGCCAACCCCTAGGATATTGATATGGCCGGTCGTCGAAATGGTCGGCTCCGGCACAGTTCCGTCCTTGAAATCTGAGTAGACATTGGTACAAATGCGACGCGCGCAGGCAATAATGCACCCCAATTTGAAATAACATACGACTCAAATATTTCATAGAGCAGCGTTATGTGCGATTGTTGACTGCGCGTTCTTTGTGTCATATACATGCCCGTACAAACGTAGCATACCAATATTAGAAATGCATTCCTTGTGGTGTGTGAGGCTTGGGTCGCGAGATGTCATTAAACTCAGATTTGGGTCGCGGCCTAAAAAGTTTCAGATCCACTGTTCTATATCAATTCAATTAGGAACTAAAACACATTCATTCTGCTAAAATAGCAGTCTTTTTTTAAATCTCTCATTAGCGCGTCGCTAATGTATCAGATCGTGAGTCACGATCAACATTGCACAGATTTCAATACTGGCATATAATTCGGTGTCTCGGTTGTGTTCGTAATTATTGTTGTCCTTATACACTTGGTGGGTTGCATATCGAGAGCCACATTTTCATTGTATTAATTAGAAGGCCCCTATATACCCGTGGACATAAAGCATAAAATGCCAAAGCTGGACCCATATATCTATGTAATGAATTTATTGACCATTCAGCACACAAACTATGGACTGTACAGTCGTTTGACTCGTCGGTTGTAAATTACATTATCGATTGCCACCATTCCACACATAATTGAAATTTACGTAGGTCTACTTGAAACGAATTTCTAATTCAATTCCAATTAGGATAGCCTATCCATGGTAACCCACATGTTCTCGAAATACCCTCACTTTTCAGAAGCGCGAGCGATGAATGTGTCAACTGTGTCATTCAGAAGTTTCCAGCAAACTAATTCATCAAGACATGAAGCAGAGTCCAGAAACAGTATCGAAGTAAAGTATATGTTACAGTTCTGATAAATTACAAATATTATGAAGGGTATATATATGATGTATATATGATATATATATGTTTGCTTTGGTTATGCTTTCACGATCACCGCAAAGCTAAACCCTATTGCCAAGTTGTATGTAGAATTGAAGTGAAAACCAATCGTGCCTACCAATAGACAAATTACGAATTACGATAACTAACTGGCTAATTCGAACCCGACTATATAACATGTCGTCATACGCCGCAAATTCAAATCGCAAAGTTCAAATATGTAGCTTTCTTGCGATCACAAAGAAAGTAATGCCAGGTAAATTCCGCTAAATGAATGCTTTATTATTTGTAAATCAATGCAGTGATAGCGCTCTGGGTTGATGAGCACTCTAACTAAAATGTCGCGTATCTGCTGACATGTGTAGTCTCATGCTAATGTTTCGGATGGTAAGATAAAGCCTTTTGAAGTAGGACTAGTTTAATAGTGGAAAGATAGTGTCGGTAATTCTTTATCGAAATAGCTAACTGTATAATTGCGGCTCTAAACTATTCGATCGAATCATTACAATCCATACTCGAAGCGTTGTGTTGAGAACGACAACATTTTATGAGAAAAGTATATATAATATTTATAGTGAAATTTCCTAATTGGTATATATATATAGGACCTGTGTAATGCTGAAATATTAGTTGTCACGCCAACTGAAATTTAGAACTCGGTTTAAGTTTCATAGCATAACACGCTCGGATAAATGTTTCACTCAGGAGAAATGTTAATTTTCAATGATTCAATGTGTCAATACGTTTATAGGATGTCCCCTTGATCATGATGGTTTTCCGAGCATACTGTCGATATCCGTGCTCGTATTGTATTGTGTGTCTGTACAAAGACAGCATGTCGGGGATTTCACAAGGCTCACAGCTTTACCCGTGACACATGTATCATTCTATTATACCGAGTCTCGAATATTGTACATATAGACCTACGTATATTGCATCGTATTTTTTGATTTCAAACATGTAACGGCAGTAGGCTAATTGCATAATCCTCTTTTTCCAGATAGACAACAATGTAAACAACAGCTTGGTATGGGAAAACGAAGGTGCGTATCCGTCAAGGTAGTGGACTAGCTGAGCGGTGTGTTGTTCGATGTTGTCATGGTAACCCTTACTCTCAATACGATGTCCCTGTTATGAATAACAAGAGTCATATTATTTATCAAATAACTGCTTGCCATGTTGGATAAGCGCAGTTGTATCAGAGCAGAGGTCTCAAACACGCGGCCCGCCAGAGCATTTCGTGCGACCCGCGAAGACATTTGAGATTTTTATTAATTTGACAATATATAAGTTTCACATATCTTTTCAGGTAATGAAGTGAAAATTCCCTTATAAATTGCTCCGAATGCCCGAAACTATTCATCAAACTTCACTACCACATCAATTGCAAACGCTACCATGCAGTGGAAGATTCAATATTTCGCCACATTTCCAATTCATGATGACAAAACCTGACCCATAGACGATTCGTGACTGAAATTTGTGAGTTGGACTTTGACGCGATCTTTGTTAGAATTACTCAAACTCGGGCTAACTCGATGGCAAAATGAAAATGACTCGAGTGCACTGGGAGTGACTCGGAATGCCGTGAATTTGTTAGCACCATGGACGTAATAAACTAATCGCGTATCAGGGGAATATAGTAATAGATCAGAAGGTCCCAGCTTGGTTTTTCGCTAACTAAGCAAGTATAGTTATGGCAACCATTGGCAATCTGTTAGTTACATCTTTGGTCGCTAAACCATGTTATAAAAGCCACTTAAAGGTACCGAGTACCATAGCGGTACGCTCCAACGATGTAATGGGCCGTTCGGCGTTCCGATATTTTAATCACTAGGACACATTCATTAATGTATTTCATAATATTTATCATATTTTCTGCTCCTATGTTTGAAGATATTTGGCCATTAGATTAATAGCCTACTTATCAGAAGTGTACCCGAATCCTGGATTGGAAATACAAGGCTCAACTTGAAAATGTTTTGATATCAGATCAGTCTCTATTAGCAATCTGTAAATTCAAAATATTCATAGTAATAGCTGCAAAATTATAACCCGAGAGTTTTTTTAATGGCATCATACATTAGTCCGCCCATATGGTGTCTATATCTTATAATTATTATATATCAAGTACAACTACGATTCTATTTAAATAGTTATAAATGTGATGATTCTTTCGTGCCAGGCCTAAATTTATACAAGGGTAAATCATATTTTGATGATGTGTGTTTACCGTCAGTCTGCTGGATCGGCTCACCTTCCATAGGACAATTCATTCCCGTAAAATAAGGCCTACTTGGAAAGACATAGAATATCCCTATAAATGCTGCGGCCCGCGGCGTCGTCAAAACTGGAAAACTGACCCGCGAGCATGTTTGAGTTTGAGACCTCTGTATTAGAGAATATGCGTCACGAACAGTTCGAGATTCCAGTTTTTGGCATCAGCATTGCGACTTAAGATTTGAGTTTGAAAGTACGAAATGCCTTATCATAATTATGCAGATGGGCTCAGCAATGAAGGAATACTACTTCGTCGACAACTAAGGTTGTCGACGCGAAGATGCAACTTATAATTGCGAAAGTAGTCAACCTCCGATTCACTGCTAAAAGCATGCGACACCTCTGGCAAAACAAGCCTTATAAAACTGCTTAATTTAGTGCAGGGGCGACCAACCCGTGGCCCGCGAGAAGGTTTTGAGCGACCCGCTGGGTAATTATCGAAATTATTTATCATATCAAAAAAGAAATTACCAAGATATCTTCGAGTTATGAAATTTAACACAAGAAACTTTAAGGCCAATCAAACATTTGATTAGCCTGACCGCGAAATCTGGATTGTTGATGACTAAAATATCAGTTCCGACGCATTAGCGTAGCCAAGGGCCAGCCACATTTTTCGTAGATCTTCGCATATGACCACAAAGTAGAATATTTCGCATATTCGCCGAAATCTTCGATGTTTATATGTCCAAGCGCCAAATAATCCTGTCATTGCCAAATGAGCCCAGCGGTTGAGTTGACCCGCAACATACGCAAGTAACATTTTTATTGGCAGAGTTCATTCATTAACTTTGAAAAGTTTTCGCGCAGGGCGCGGCTAGGTCGCGCATGCACACTGGGACTTCATGTCATAATTGTTATCGAATGTGTTAAAAATAAACGTTACCTATTTTGATGCGTATTAATATAAGTCTTGTTTTTTTACCGTTACCTAATCCAGTTCGCTCCTATTGCGAGACTAAACAAAGGTCATCAACATTCAAGTGGCCCGCGCAATGGTTCGTAAATATAATGTGGCCTTTTGGCAGAAAAGGTTGCCGACCCCTGATTTAGTACTTGTCGGACCCATCATTTTCTAGTTCTACGTCAAGAAGTTTTGACACGTCTCGGAAAAAGCTAGTTTTATTTGTTCTTGAGAATACATATGGTGCTACTTTTACTTATAATGTAGCCTACTTGAGTAACAATGCCGACTACTTTGACCACGACCATGTCAACCTCTGTCACTTGACGGGGCGCGTTTTATGTCGAGGCATCTGCTACGTAGTAAAGTGACATCACTTTCAAAACTAACCCAACAATCCAAGTCGAGTTAGTGGTTCAGAAACTTAAACAAAGCCACGCATAATACGCGCTATATCAAAAAGACAGGATTACATTATGGTTTGATTTAGTTTTAGATTGTTGAGAGTTCTTCGGTCCACAATATTGTCTTGAAATTTCACTCGCCCAAAAGCTGAAAAGGTTTAGAACCATTAGTTTATAGGGTATTGAGTATTTTCCCGAGTATTCTCGATAATACCGTGCCCGTATTGGAGGTATGTATTGTGCGTGTGTACAAAGGTAGGAGATCAAGGATTTCACCGTACTGCTTCACCTGACGAAGCTTTATGTATCATTATCTAGTCACCAATATCGGATATTGAACTTTGGATATCGCTGACAATTTTTGATTTCAAACATGGCAGGCTAATCGTACAATCCTGATTTTCCAGACTACTTTCACCACGACCGCCTCTGTCATATGACATGAGGTAGTTCTATGTCGATGCATCGACCCCGCATTCACCACGCTTATTCAATGTCTATCTGTATTCAGCTAATTGCGGGGTGGCAACGATCTTCCCAGCTCCACCTATTGGTGCCCGCGTGCTAGGAGGTCGCGACGCGGAACAAGGGAAATGGCCTTGGATCGCTATGATCATGCGTTACTACCCACGAAGCGGTTTCTCCCAAACTTGCGGTGGCACACTCATAAAACCGCAATGGGTGCTGACTGCCGGCCACTGCTTTTTCGGGTAGGTGTAGTTCAAGTTACGCGCAGCCGGCCATCGGGGAATGATATACATTAATAGAATATTATCGCATAGTCTCAAGTTGGTGTTGTTCTTTTTAGGTGATCATTGTGTTTCGAAAGTTGTAGTCATTATACACCTGACAGATATTCTTATTTTCGTTCTGAACATGTAAAGTTATAATGCGAACAGTATTTTGGTATTCCGGTCATAGCTGTTTCAAATAATGAAGAGTGCACTCATTTGTTATTCAGCAACACGCATTTTCTGATGGTTTTGAAATTCATATTTCCATTTTTAGCGACCCAGCATCGTACACGCAGGTCGTTTTGGGAGCTTATTACAAAAGTCTCAAGGAAACGTCCGTTAGAACATTCGCTATCGCTAAATACATCTGTCACCACAGTGAGTCTCTGTTATCATTCATTTTCCGTGGAAATACCCGACATCAATATCTGTAATATTACGTTATCGCTATCTGGTCTACATTCTGCGGTGTGTTCATGCTGTATTACATAATTATGACATCTGGCATGCATCAATTCCGACGACTGTCATTTCAATTCACGCCTACCATGACACGCGATGACTTCGGTGGTTTTGATTAGTTTTTCTATTCCGCGTAAAAGAGTGGATTTGAAAATAGCCATGATAAATATTGTTGTATGAGTGAATATCCGGTACTCGCAATGATCGTTTTCAACACTCACTTTCGTCACGGGTCACTTTACCATGTCGACATAAAATACACTGCGGATGTATATATACGGATATAGCTTAATTCATATATAACTGTAGAGAGGTCATCATGTTCTCATAAGCTTACTTTGCCATCTGAGTTTACTGCAGGCCAAGGTGGATGATCCGCGCATGGTTGTTTCTGCATTCTCCTACCGATTACCTTCATTGCATCGCGTTGTCTGTCTTACATTGTACATTGCGTGGGGTTGCACTCAAAACAAGACATGTTTTAAACAGCGTTTCAAACAAATGCCTTTAAATTTTAGTTATTAAGTTATTACATCACTGGAACGGTATGGATGTTCTCATGATCATGACCGCCGACCGTAAAAATGCTACATGACGATGTAGCATACATTGGAGATTCGTGATGGCGTGGCTAAAATAAAATAAAATAAAATAAAATAACATGATTGTTACATGTTAAATGCAACCCTATATAGTAGCATAAGTGGTTTACAGTTTATGTTTATTATCACCTCTAATCTTAAAATATATTATACAACTATACAATAAATCTCAAGGCCCGAATCTCATTTTGCGATCCGTGGCCTTTGAATATTCATTGGTAAACCTTGGATCCTTCGTTGAAAAGAGTCCATATTCACACCCGTGCACCAT
Source organism: Botryllus schlosseri (assembly GCF_051294905.1). Lineage (NCBI taxonomy): Eukaryota > Metazoa > Chordata > Ascidiacea > Stolidobranchia > Styelidae > Botryllus > Botryllus schlosseri. The sequence goes on from NC_137239.1 coordinate 21,146,253, forward strand.
CCGTGATATGTGGGTGTGAATATACACCCGCATGTCACACCAAACCAGAGGCTACCTCAGACTTACACCACGGTATAAATCAAACAACATTTTAATCCATATGATGCTTGCATGTAGGGATGTAGGAAGGTATATGCACGCAGGCATGTAGGATGTATAGGCCTAACCGCGATATAATTTTGAGTTAGGTTCTGCTGTGTACCACCTTTTGGATGTGAATTCATACTCTTTTCGCTAAGAATGTATCTATAGTATGTACCGATTACACACCCTTTCATCAAACCTTAGTCAAGCGAATCCGCCATTCTTAAGGCCTCTGCACACTGAGCTCGCGACTAGGGCTGGGCACAATGATTCGAGTACTCGAATCTGAATCGAGTATTAATTTTAATGATTCGAGTCGAGTAGTAAAATACGTTTTTCCGAGTACTGAAATTATATGCTCCTCGCAACTGATAGTTAATTTACTAACGAGAGGAAGCCTTGAAACCTTGATTGGCCGTGTCGCAGGATGCCAGACATAGTAAAGAAGCTACGAACGTTACTGGAAATAACACATTTCCGAAGTCATGATCATCCCACAACATTGTCAAAAAGTGCAATGAAATCAGTATGGTCGAAAAAATACCAAAGCATCTTTAATGTGACGGATAACAGCCATTGTGTTCTTTGCGGTGGCATAAAAGGTACATATTTGAACTTCGACATAGTACATTATGTTGTGACGTCATAATGAGTGATACTCGATTACTCGACTCGACTCGAAGCATATTAGGTGATTCAGAATCGAATCACTCAGGTACTCGATTTTGCCCAGCCCTACTCGCGACCCGATAAAACGAGAGAATCGCGCCTGTCTGCGACTGGACCATGCAGACCGGAGTCGCCGGCAACTCGCAACATGCCGTCTGCGACAGGGTTGCGCAACTCCGCGACAAAGTTGAAAATTTTCAACTTTGTCGCGAGTTGCGAGCGACTGGTCAGCAGTTACTGATCGTTAGCTCTATGTCACCCAGTGGCGGCTCGTGACAATATCGGGTGGTGGGGCAAGGGTCGCAAGCGACTTGTTATCAATATGACGTCACAGTAGCGTTTTTCAACGTTCATGATGGCCACATGAATTTCCCGTAACCAATGATTTTTAACGTAGGTGCCGCGAGAGGTTTGCCGGTGGCGTGACTTGAAGTGCGGTAACAAATGTTTTATTCATTGTTTTTTATTCAAATGATTATTTTACAAAATGTACGCGAACTAAGAATCGTTACCATGCCACGAATCAATCATCAGGTTATCCTTAGTAGCATGCGTTATGATTTCGTGGTAGAGATTACGCAAGCGCCGAGTAAGACTATACCAAAAATACACAGACCAACTACCTACTACAAAGAGCATTCGCATGACACCTTGTGGTGTTTTAATCTTTCCATGCTCAGCAATTCTCTAAAGTGCTGCAGCGCCTCCGACCCGATTTGTATATGGATTCTCGTCCCGAAAGCGAGTCAAATCGATTTGCCCTCGTCCGAAAGTGTTTGGTACACGATCCTGATGCGTTACGACCAGGGGATAGGCAATCAAAGCGGTGGCACCCATAAACGTAAAACATTATAAAAAGCCAGCTGTTATCCATGGAAGATTAATTACGAGTCTGCCTGCCATCATTCAAGCAGGAATCAAAGCATTGTGTTAAATTGAAATGCGAGCACATATCGCATTAAACAATTACATGAATAAATTATTTCATCTTGATGAATTTTTCACTTTTTTTCCATAGCCATAACAAAATATATCGGTAAATTAACTGTCAGTGTGCCTCGAGTAATAAGGATGAAAACCACTCACTTTTCCTTAGCCATAGACATGGTTGAGTTACCTGGGCTCACTTGATTGAAATTATTCGGAAAGAACATGATGTGTACAGTCGTCCGCCCACCAGCATTAATTTATCTCTTGTATAAGTATTGTGCGCGACGTGATTTCTTATTAGCAAAATGTTCAATAACGAGTTTATTGAAATCTGAAATTCCCAGAACCACGTCGTTGTGAATCGAGAGAACAGCCAACGCATTAAGCCTATCTTGGCCCATCCTGTTTCTGAGAAAGGTCTTGATACGTTTCAATGTGCTGAAACTGCGCTCGGATTCCGCGGATGAAATCGGGGTGGTCAAAATGATATTCAGAAAGCTAGTTACTGTAGCAAAGTTGATCGAAAGCGAATTTTCAACTAGGAATTTTTAAAGTTCACTAGTGGTTTTAATTTCCGAAAAGGATGTGTTAGAATACAAACAAGTCAACTCGCTCTCCAACCGAGCAATGTCGATCATCGGGTACTAACGAGGCACGCTGCGCAGTAGTCCAGAAGGAAAATGAATTTTGTAGGCAGGGAAATTTCTCGGATTTAACAGGGCGAAAGTAACCAACTGGTCACTATTCAGACGATGTTGGATTTGGGACATCAGTATATCGCAACATTCGTAAGCCGCAACAAGCAGGTTTTGCACACTTATCCCACGACGTAAAAGCGCTGTGTCACCAGCGAAGTGTACATTCGCCCGGATATGCGAAATTGCCCCACAAAAATGTGCAATACACAATTGCGCAGTAGTACCATCGGCCATACGCGACTGAAAAGTGCTGTACAGTGTATCGACGTGCATGAAGATGTCACAAAAAAGCTTCAAAAAGAACAAAAATTCTTCGTCTTCCAGGAGTCGTTTAAGCCCCGCCGCTTCACGTATGGAAGTATCATCCCAGACAGGAGAGCTCTCAATCACTGAGAAGCATTCCAGAAGCTCCACCCTACTCTCTGACACTCGTTGCACAACTCTGGATTGGAAGTTCCACCGTGTTGATACGCATCTAGGTAACCGGTGCTTGCATATGTCGCGCAATAGATCAGATCACTTTGGCGAAACAGAGAAAAAGGAGGAGAACCCTGAAAGATTTGCAAAGAATATCTTGACAGAAGATATTCCTAAGCACATTTTTTTCACTACAAGATTGAGCTGATGCGCGTAGCAATGCAAAAAATGCGCATGCGGGTAAACTTCTTTCATTAAAACTTCTATACGCTATGTCGCGATCCGCTCATGACTGCTGCGCCGTCGTAGGTTTGCGCAATAAGTTTCGACTCAACTGAATAGGGCTGTAATGTTTTTTTTTTAATACGTAAGAAATTCCGACAGCAGTGCGATCGTCAACAGCCACAAAGCTGTGGAATCGTTCGACTGGCATACCAAATTTCGTGAACCGAAAAATCACGACTAGTTGTGACAAACACGTAATGTCAGTTGTTTCGTCAGACTGAATAGATAGAAATTTAGCGTCAACAATCTCGGTAAACAAATGCTGTAGATAGATGTGATATATCGAATCAAGCACATCATTTTGAATAGTCTTTGAGGTACCCTTAGCTACTGTCGCGGTGTCGAGATGTTCGCGCAAAATGCTATCAATGGAAGCCGTGTATTTAATTAGATCCAAAAATACCCCCTATTGAGAGAGCATTCCTTCTCATCGTGGCCTCGAAGGGGAAATTCATGAACTCCAATAAATTTAATGGCATCAATCACCCGAGAGAGAACATGCCTATTCTTATCTACAAGCTCATTGTGCTTGCAGACTGATAAGCGATAACTTTCATTGAGCTGCGACATTACATTTACTCTGCCAAACAATTTATATTTAACTGCACTAGCCATGTGCACTTGGAATTTTTGGTGCGTTTTCAGACGCTCTGACAAATGCTTCGGATCGCGATAACCAATTTTGTTCCAACAAGAGCCACTGCTTCCGGTACCGGCACTGTCGAATAAAAGACAGTAAAAGCAAAACAAGGCGTTTTTATCCTCGCCATAAGTAAGCCATTCATTTTTATCGAAATGCGCTGAAGAAAAGGCACGAGTGCGTTTTCCTCCGGCGTACGATTGGATCAATGGGCAATTTCTTTTTTCTAGGCTGATACGGACCTAGTCGCTTTACCTCTAATTTTTGCTCTAAAGGCAGCTGGCTAAACGGCGTACGGAGCAAAGATTCAACACGATTCATGTTCGCACTTGACCTGAGTACTTATCTGCAGAAATGAAAATGAGAATGACTATAAATCGAGAGATTGCGTATGCCTAACCGGAAAGGTCAACGAGTTCGGACACATACGCAATTGTTATCTCATAGATTGGACAAGGAAATGTCATATTGAATCCAAAACATCATTCTGAAGAACTACGGATAGCAGCCTCGGAAATTCGGTCCCGGTACAGCTTGGGAGATTCTGGCCTTGAGGCTGGAGACTGTCACACGACACATACGGCTTACGGTCTATAGTGTCTATATGTCTGCTGCACAATCGCCTTCGGAAAATATATTACCGAAAAAATACGTGGATGAAAGCCGAAAACTTGGTACACTGTTACATGAAATCATCGAGAAGTATAGCCTCATGACCGTTTTCGGTATGGTACACTGTCAAAATTAATACGAACAGATCAACGCCGAATTTTGCGTAATATTTACTGAGGAATCGGCTGATCAAGCGATCAGCTGTTAGCCGCCATCGAAAACGAAACAGCTATCGCGCTTGACAGGGGTTGTAATAGTGAGCAAATGGCCCGAAGGCCACCATTCCACGGTGAAATTGACATTGGAGAATATAAAATAAAACTAAATATTTGAATGCAAACCGAGGATGTTAGTAAACTGTTTCATGATATCATCATCTCATCACCTATCTCAGTATGGAACACAGATACACCGGCTTTTGCGTGAAATCCGCAATGCGTTAGGTAGGCTAAGTGTCAGATCAGCGCACATCTCTACCATACTCGAACTTAATAACGAAATTGCTGCCCTAATCATTGAGTGTCAACCTTGAGACTTGGCACAGCGTTCGATACTAAAATCAAGACATACCTGACGGATCTAGCTAAGGAGCATCGTTAAAATCAATGGAGACCAATACCGGCTTTGCGTGAAATATGTTTGCGATACATGACCGATCAGCACACACTCGACTTTGGAAACGGAATTACTACCCTAAACTTTGAGAAACCCTGAAACTTAGGACAGTGTTAAATACCACCATCACGACATGACATACCAAGTTTCAAGAATTATCATGGTGTGAAACACCATCAAAATCGACCTGTACCAGCAACGGTCGACTCAACGCATATCACGGTATCCGAGTTCAGATATAGATACGATTGTTACATCACACCTTAGGGGCGAGCAAGCATATTTGCCCCGGTTGCTCGGCCATTTTACGAATAGGAGAGAGTAAAGCAACGTTTCTTAATTGTGCGCAGCTTTGAGAGAATAGAAAGTGAAAGCTTGTTATGAGCGCTACCGGGGCAAGCCCCGGCTAGGCATTCACAAAGCGAAAACACAGAAGAGAATTCGATTTTCGCGGAGACTTCGGTATGTATGGGCATTTGCAAGCGAAAGCACAAGAAGAACGCGGGTTTCGCTGTGATCTCGATATATATTGAGCGCTGTGCGTCTATAAATGGTTAAATTGTTATTGAACAGAATTTTAGGTGGGGCAATGCCCCAGTTGCCCTATAGGACGAGCCGCCACTGATGTCACCGCAATAGTTTGTCCGGGTATTGCGTGTTTTGGCATCTATAATTGTTTCCTCATTGAATTTAGACTGATTTGAGGTCATTTTAAAACTTGAAGTTTAACTGCAAGAGCGCATTCTACTGTAAGCAGTACCGGTACTTGGTAATTACCAAAGGCCAACCAGCTCCGGCAGTACCGATACCGCGAAACTCTCAGTCATTGTATATCTACAGGTGGATTTATTAGATATATACCTTGTCTGATTAATTTTAACCTGTACAGTGTACATTGGTTGGAAACTGGGTTAAGCAGGTACATATAATCGTGGTATGTCATGGGTTCACTGATATATATTTCATATACCGGTACATCTCAGTACACGAAGTCTGAAAATCTTTTTGTTGACTAGGTAGCAGCAGTGTAACTCTTGATGTTAGATTTCGTCTATTCTCCTCTTTATCAGACTTCGGTACGAATTGTAGTGGCTAATATTATAAGTCAGAAATGAACTATGCATCATTATGGAGAATGAATCAACCAGGCCTACGGATCAGTTTCCATGCTTGGTACCTGAGGGCGAATCGAAGATTGAAAAGGAAAGAATCCCAGAGTTATATTTGAATATTGTTAAGACTTAATTCATTTACAATAAAATTATAATGCATTTGAATGTTGTTCTCTATCATATCGAGAAATTAATGTATGAGTGCTTGACAGTTGATGCAGTCACTGAGGCAGTGGAATACAGAAAGGCTTGGTGTCTGTAGCATAATAGGCTACAGCTAGAACTCCAGAAATTTGGATCGGCAACCGGAAATAGCGCCTTTAACTGGGTCACCCAGATCATGCGTTTTCAGCATTGAAAAATGATATTGGTTCGTTAATGGAAAAGTGTGTGCATATAAGACGTCATCTTATTCATTGACAAAGCCATGAATAGACATCGAAATATTCATTTTGCGATCTATCGGGAGCTGTGCAATGTGTATCCATTGCGAGACTTCGGACAGAACGCGCAAGAGCTGTAGTTGCCGCTTGTGGGCACTGCCGGGACCTGTGTGCATTGCTTCGCGACTTACGACTCGCAACTCGCAACGCGCAACTCGCGATGTTGCGTCGCGAGGTCAGTGTGCAGAGGCCTTTACACTTACAAAAATAGGTCGCTTTCGCGTCTTGCATGCATGATGCAATATACACACGCTTCAAATTTTTCGAAATTTCGCAATTAAAGCAATACCCCGTGATTTATATCGCTTTCCAGAAAAGATGGCGAGCGCCTATTCGTTGATTTTCTCGCAATGACCGCCAATACTATCACGGTTGGTTAGTCACCGTATAATCCTGCATTGCATGTATCATGTGGATGTACCGATACAGCTACTATAGAAAAATTCGTGACGAACGGTACGAATAACTGTTTGAATTCAAATTCATAGCGTGCTCAAGCCAATGGTTGCGTACTCATTCTGGGGAATTTTTAAACTCACGACTTTACATCATTTTTACGCTACGCTCAGCACCTCCGTGGAATAGCAACTTTAGGACAGTCCTCAATGAAAACAGTCAATGGGCACACGCCGTTAATTTAATCGGCATATTTAACCGCCGACTCCATCGGTAAGGTCTGAATATCGCAATGGGGCCGTTAAGGTCTGAATACCGAACTACTGCATTAGAAGAAACCACCATGTAATAGCGAAATGCTTGAGCAACACCAAAAAATTGATTTATTTTTAGTACTCGTGCCTTTCTGTCATCAACCCGGTACTGTATTGCGTTTATCCTGTTACTGATGCCATAACAATCACGTCACGTTCGCGGCGAATGGCCGTGCTTATTGATACTTGACGTCAGCTTATGTCTGTACAATAGTGTTTCCCTAAGTTTTTGTATGCGCATACCATTGCGAGCATATTTATTTAGCTTACGTACTACCACGTTATATCGACCGGAACAGAGGTAATTAGCGCGATAGTGCCACAAATGGTTTGATGGTACGCTGATCTGGTTATGGCGGAATCTTTTGAAAATGTGACAAGACTCGATATAATAACACTGGTCAACACATATTTTACTAAGTAAGAGTGGTTTTAGGGGTTCTGAAGGGCAATGATTCCGAATATGACCTTGATTTTTTCAAATTGGCTCTATTTTTGGAGATAATCCATGGGCTTATTCTGACTAAAATCTCATATTTTCCACGTATGGGCTGGATAAAAAAATCGGTTCAGTCGTACTATAAAGTTAAGAAATTCAATCTACTTGTTATTTTGACACGCTGAAGACTGTTTTAAATCACAATACATCAACAGAATTTTATTTCGGGGTATTAGATTTATCATAATTGGAGACTTTCACGGATATCATGTACATATATAAACTTCAATCATGCATATAAGTATTTAGCTAAATACTCAAATAACGTTGCATTAATTGAATCAGTTTTATGTCAACCAACAATTCTAAATTCAAAATAATTAGTTGAAATATAATATTAATAACTTATCTTAAAGCAAAATTGCTTCATGTACTATTTTTGGTTTTAAGCAATTTAGTGCAGTTTTTCGAAAGGTTTCAGCAGTAGTCCGCTATAGTATGTCCGTCGCATCTACACTGATATCTTTCTTTTTTTGTTTTGATGTATTGGTGGAACCTTTCCCTTTTCTATACCGTCTAATCAACAATATTATCAGAAAATATATCAAGATGACTGAACAGGAAGTGAGATTTAATGCTCATGTTTGCTCCAAGGCTTCCATATGCAGATACCTAGGGTTGCATTTACAACAAAAAACAATTTAAAACAAGGCCGGCCCTAATTTAAAACATGTTTTATTGTTTTCTATTTTTATTTTTTAAGCCTTGACGTCGCGAATATGCAATTGTGACGTCATAGTGGTTGACATTGCAAATTGAAGATATAGGGTAAATATAGCTCCTTTGACGGAATATATGTACTAATAATGTTGAACCGACTATTTTGAGGGTTCCAACCATCCCATATCGATATACGTCGGCTATATCGGGTGGTAATTGGCCGTAGGCTCATACAATATGTTTTTTGGAAAGTATTTACACAATTATGGCATAATTTTACGACTTAAAAAAACACAATTTTGTTTTTTTAAAAAGGCCTTTGTTTAAGACACTGTTCAAAACATGTTGTAAACAAAGTGTTTTAAAACACCATTTGTTTTAAATGCAGCCCTACAGATACCAATTCTCGGACTAACTGTTTGAAGTTATGGGTGCTGTGTGATCTTCCAAAATTTGTTATTTACACTACATCCTTGAGGGGATTCCATGCAGTGAGCACCTTTATTATCCTTAGTCCGTATTGTAATCTGAGATACATCAGAGATTCCAGATTTAAGCTTTTCATTTGATATGGATACTATAGGTATACCCACTTTGTTGGTTTTACGGAAAATTATCCATTTACAAGTGAAAAGAGATAAGATGCATATGAGTATTTTAGTTAAGCTTTCCAGGGACAAACTTGATAGCTCTATACTCCTCTTTCATCTTGGTAGAATGACCAATTGGTACAGGAGAAAATATATGTCCATTGTGCAAAAGTACAATTTTTAAGCTTGAAAAACTGCTTTTTTAGCAAACACAGTTCTCGCATCAGTTATGTTAATATTGATGGAGTAACCGAGAACGACATGAGTGTTCATCATAGTCAATTATCTATTTATACGCAGTATAAAAGTAGAAAAATCTAAGACTTACTTCCTACCAAGTAAAATATTAAAGGGTATAAATACAGTGATTTTGAGCTTTTTTACGGGTATGAATATCTTCTTTTCTAGAGCCAATCTCGCAAAACCAGTGTGATAGTCGTAATCAGCTACCTTGAAAACCCCAGAAACGGCTCCTAGATGTTCTGCCAAAAATCATTTTGTTGATCAGTGTCATCAACGAGACAGCAAATCGCGCGATTCGCATGGATTTATTTCAGGGATTTGATATATTTGTTCACAAAAGTTTATGCATAGCTGTTTTAAAATAAGCTTTGCGAGCTTTTGGGGGTACAATGATACTCCCGACTTACCCCGCGGTGCACACATGTGATTAATTTCAACGACGGGCCGTAATTGACCAGCGAGCAATCGAACATACTGTACTTTGTTTATGGCTGCCATTAGGTCATTACTACATTGAAGATTCTTAGTAACTGGGGACATGACGCTTCCGTGCGTCGCCTGCACCATCTAGTTTTGGTAGCTGCAGAGTTACTTGGATACTAAGCAAATTAGAAATATTGATTTACATATTTCAATACATAAATTTTTAGGTTCGTTTACTCAATTGCCACTTGAAGTGCTCCCACTAGCGGTACTCTTATCACAGTTTGAAAACAACTGCTGCACATGCACACTGTGATGTACACGTCAAGTCAAACTGAATATAATATAGTTCAAATATGTTTTAATATTCGCGCAAATACTTTTTCAGTGTTTATCGGGTCGAGCAACTATTTCGAAGACGACGCATGCTTAATCAAATTGGCCGGACCGGCCATGTATTCGGATTACATCAAGCCTATTTGTCTGCCGACGGGAAGTCAGAGTGTTATCGTGGGAGATGATTGCAAGATCGCTGGATGGGGCGTCACCACAGAAAGTACCCGATAAGTTTATGGTTTCTGCTTCGAGATTTTGGATAAGCGTAACTTTAGGGGATTTCGTGGGAATTCTGGGGACGAATAGATATAATGCATTATAATGTACTTCAGTACTTCTACACTCTACAGCAGGGGCTCTTGAACTGTGGTCAGCGAACCTCTAAAGCAGTGGTTCCCAACCTTTTTGTCCTCATTCCCCAATTCAGATTTATTCCGAGTCTTCATTCCCCACTACCCAAAGCTATATTTGCTTGTTTGAATACAGAAGGCACACAACACAACCACACCAGTGTGCAAGACAGTCGTCAATTACTGTAACAAAAACGAATTGTGAACTGATTCCGGTAACCCTTAAAATATAACGAAAGCGCTATTTCACGTCATACTGGTCGTGCTGGATGCGTTTGTGACGCCATCATTGGTTTCCAGAGTCACGAATGAGTTTTTGTGAATAACATGCAATATAATTTTCGATACATGCATTACAGAGCAATTAACTGGTTACGGTAATCGCGCATGTGTCTCCGTAAAATTGTGGACTATCCTGTATATAATGTAATGCAAATGCGTCTATTCCCCACCAGAAACCATTTAATTCCCCACCAGTGGGGAATTCCCCACCGGCTGGGATCCACTGCTCTAAGGGTTCCGTGAACTAGTTATGGAGGGTAGCTGAAAGGGCAATGTTGAACTACATCGTAAAGAAACTAGAAAACCAGATTATTATCATTCGGCAATGTCGCCGAGAGTGTGACTGTTACTTGTCATTATAGTTAGCATATATTTTAGACCGGGAATAGCATAGAATTGATCTTAATGTGATGGCTTTTCCCTCTATTTTAGTGATATGCTTCTGAAATAATAGGCGTATACGCGTGACCGCCCACAAAACTCGAAGGGGTCCGTGATCAAAAAGTTGAAGAGCCCCTGCTCTATAGAAATATTGTGAAAACTGGCCACGGTAAAGTATATCAACCGATGTACTAAGTACATCTACGGCGCGTAAGGTTGTCCGACATTTAGGCGCGCGACACAAGAATAACGACAGTTGAGAATCCTACACTAATATAGCTGTGAATTTATAACCCTCAAACTCACCCTACCCCAACCATGATACCCAAATTAACATTAGCAATACTAAAATTAAAAACGCCAGCCTAACTTAACCCTATATATTACCCTACTAACCTAACACACGTTCTCAAATGTCGCATGCCCAAGTTGTTGCTTTGGTTTATAGTGCCTCGACCACATTGGTCATTTTACACCAGACCGATGTTCTTCTACATTTGATTTGTCCGTTGTACCATCGCGGTTCAAGTATAGCAGTATAGCGAAAGCGGATGTAAAATACACTGGCCAACCCTAATTGATACGTGCAGTTATTACGTAGTCATTATTACTCAGCGCCGTTCTAATGTTATACAACAATTACTCTGGACGTGAGGTATAACATTCACACACGTTATGATTGGAAAACAGAGCTAAATCTCATGTTCGCACTTTGATAATACGATATAGCGAAAATTCTTGTAATCATATGAATATCTCAGAAATCTGTAGCAAATATGTCGGTGAATCTCATTCCATATCATCATATGCCCTGCTATTAACTAAGTAACGAACATAGTCATTTTTTGCAGGAAAATAGCTCTCACTGGCTGAGGTGTAATTCTGAGTTCATGATTACAGGTGCGTACGGAAGCAATACGCTACAAACCGCGGAGGTCCCAATTGTTTCGAAAGAAGTTTGTAGTTCCTGGTATATGGAATCTGGTGTGCTACTACCGCAGGATCACTTCTGCGCTGGGTACGTATGCGAGGCGGGAAAATGCCGCAAAACGGTCACAAAATCATGTGCTCTGTAATCATCAAGCCATATTACAGATATGTATTGCAGTTTTTCCTTAATTAATACGGAATATCATAACGACGTTGATAGGTAACGCATAGACTTCTCCGTCACATCGGTAATCTGAAAATGGATCGAGACAGCTTTACCACATTCGATAATGTGCGATCCAGGACAAATTGCCCACGATTCATTGGGGATAGAATAAATACGGATGGATGCTTCGCAATGCAGCACCTATGCAAATGTGTATTACGTCCCACACTCTCCGCCAGCTCCCGTTCATTCATGTGCCGTTTCCGTTTTGTCATTGAACTTATGTTTACATCAAGCCATTTTATGCAGTGAAATAATGATAACATTGAATGTCATTACTCACGGAATTTAGCCCATGAAAGATAACACGGTAGAAAGTATGTATGCACTATACATGTATGAATCATAGCAACAGTGTGCGTGGCCTGCGCGATTGGATGTGTGATTTGGACGGCCGCGGTCCTTTGCTGTAATTGATAAAATTATATCGATTGAGAGCATCGACAGATTGCGATACTGTGCGTGAAAAATCATGCAATAAGTTTATATATTGTGTAACCGAACTTTTAGCTATTGCCGAGCTGAAAGTCATCATGACTAAAGGGGTTTGGAAATAGGCTGTATCCTATAAAACCTACAATTTGAAGGAACCTGCCCTTCTGTGCATTTTCGTATATTTTCACCAAGGGAGTTATGAACACCATTCTCTGAAATGCAATATGACTAACCCGGTTGTTTGGTCACTCATATGCATGTATTTTAGCAACACATGATTCTACAATTGAGTGTCGAAAACCAATACGTACAAGGAATATTCATATTAATGACAGTTACTGTCCTGGAGAATAAGTCAAGTAGGTACGCCCCATCACCCCTGATACGTCACAATATATAGAACCAAGTATACTGGTACATTACTAACCGCAGTTACCATTTCTAGAAGTATGACTTCATTATGTTTGTGATCTAACGTAGGTATGAAGCAGGCGGCATCGATTCGTGCCAAGGAGACAGCGGCGGGCCTCTCGTGTGCGACCGAAACGACGTAAAATCGAAAACAGTGGTACAATTCGGAATCACCAGTTTCGGAATGGGATGCGGCGAGGAGAAGCACCCCGGTGTGTACACGGAGGTTGAACATTACACGAAGTGGATAGAAACTAAAATTCAGGAAAATGCGGGTAAGGGATTCATAGATATAGTACTCACTATGAATATATGAGTGGAAAACTGGCGCATTTCCACAACAGCATAGGGTACAAATCGTGCCATCGTCACTTTCATGCAATAAATGTTACTTTGGCACCTATTGCAATGGTTGGAAACCCGAGTGATATACACCAGTACTAATGGAGATATATCTAAGCAATGTAGTGGGCTCTCTTTGCGTGTAGCACATTCTTGCTTATTCCTGGAGTTTTACACGAAATCAGAACCCACTCTTTATGAGAACTAGTATATTTGTTCGTTTTTAGTTACTGGATTGGGTGTGAAAGCAGAATTTGTTAGCTGAAAGTTCCCATGTTTTGATTTGCATCATACGCTATGGTGGAAATCTGATAAATACACGTTTTACACCCGTGTATTTACAAAATCAGAAAAAGCGGAGATAAAACAATATTGCCCCCTTATGCTTGTTAGCTCCGGGCGTAAATTCCTTATGTTGTTCAGGAGCGGGAAGCTGTTTCCAAGCGTCTGATTTACTGGGATGTGACAGCGTTATATCGGAGTCTGGCACTACTTTCCGAAGTCCCGCCGACAGTCAAATGACATGGATGTATCCTCCTAATTCGGTAGAGTAAAGCTTTAACGAAAAACGGCCGCGCTTAGTCCTCTGTAAACCCACAATTCGTGCTTATGCCTGGTTTCAGAGATGTTCGTGGGATATCAAAGCTCCCCCGGATCACTACGTTCAATTACAGTTCGACTGCTTTTTCCATATCGAAGTGAACACCAAAAATACATCGGAATGTTACGATTACATCACGATCTCCTCTAATACCGGTAAGTTTGGCGAACGAAAGACAGAGAGAGAGCTTATACATTATGGCAAAAGTGCACACAGGGAATTCAAGTTTACATGACACCATAAAGATTTCTGGACGAATGTTGTCTCATGGCCGATTGATCTCAGTATTTAGTATTTGTCTCGATTTTGGGAAATAAACGCGTCTCAGGATGGCATGAACAATCTGAGTGGTTCTAAGGCAGTTTCTGCTTGTAGCACTGGAATTCCAGGCTGATGGCAAATTACAAAACACATGTAATTGTATTGCAGGTCTTCAATCCGTTTATTGCGGCACAACGCTCCCCGATCCAATCACAATCCCTTCCAATGACGTAACTATCGCGTTCTACTCCGACGGTTCCATTCAATCCGCGGGATTCGTCACAAAGGCAATATTTATCGACATGCGGTCGTCTTCGGTCAAGACGTCTCAGGAAAACCAATTCAACGGTTCCCGTCAGTCACCGGTTATAACGACAAAATGCGACAGCGGACGGTGTGGTGCCGCTGTCACGGCGTCGTCAGAATATTTATTAATGCTCCTGTCATTTATACTCTTCGTAACCAATTCTTTAGTTCGGTAATTTGATTTATGCTTGTTTTACGTGGAACTTTGTCTACACCGATCGAGCTCTGAGCTCACTCTGATCGCTGCGAGTAGCAACGGGTCATCTAGTATAGAATTTGCTGGAAGAATTCCCAAATTCACCGGGATAGGTACTAATATGGTTACGAAATATAGGTGTTTGGCATGCGCATGTATGATCAGACGGAGAGACTTGTAATTTGGTCTCTCCTTGTCAAATGTTGTATTTCCTACACCCCCGGGTAATTTAACTCAGATCAACCGGAGAAAACCTATTCGCAACATCTTCTCGGGTGATCGATGCGAGGTCTTGTTAAGCAGCCATCATGGGGATATGCAACTGTACAAGTCTTCATCTACTCTCACTGTATACCCTACCCTTGCGTAATATTGTCCGTCTTCTATGCCAGTTTGATGTGAATCACGACGTTACGCACTGCCCTTCATGATGTGTTCGCTTAGGCGCGTGATTCGCTTATGTGAATCATGCCTCATACGTGATTCGACCTATGCACCTTGCTACACGATGTATACCAGTGCTTTGCAGGCCTTTCTTTACTTCGCATAGTTTGCGATGGTGCTGTCTTCATATTTTGTTAAAAATATATCTATGTATATATTAAGTCATCGGCAAGTACCGCTCTCTTACGCTTTCTTTGTTAATTCTGTGCGAACCGCGTCGTTTTTGTTCATTTGTTTGATCCCAATAATTGTTGATTTGACTTTGCAGTTTACCAACAGTTTGTTCTGCAGTAATCTCGGTTACGAGAATGCGAAGCGAGCCAATTTTGTACATGGGCCCTATTCATAGAAGCAGGGATATCCAGATATCCCTGTCTAGAAGGAACAGTTCGCTATACTGAGTTATTTATTCGAGGTATCGTGAAACATAGTGCTACGTTTTATACCTCGCTACTGCAACAAAAAGAGGCTGCATGCTAGAGTTCCACCAAGGTTGACCGCAGAATCGCTATTACACATTGGAGGCTTATCTCGGCTCCTCATCGCCATCAGTTCATTGTAAAGTTTACATTGTAAACTTTACACTGAGAAAGGGGTTACCATACGACAGTGGTTCTCAACCTTTTTGACCTCGCGGCACACTTTGAAATTTAAAAATAGTTCGCGGCACACTAGCACAGTGGTTCCGAACTCTTTTGGCTTACGGCACAGGCAAACCACCAGAATGCGTATAGCAGCAACCATAGTTTTACAGAGGTAGTCACTGACGAAGTACTGCTACCTTTTCGGAGCACTCAAGGAGGCGTTTCTCTGCTTCAGTTTATTTTTTATCTCTGCGTACATCTCACAAATACGTCTACGAATGGCATCATTTGACATGGGAATCGTTTTCAATTCTTCCCAAACATTTTTTTCCAATTTTATTGCAGGCCGTAAGAAGAGCTTTCTCCGTTTCCGTGTGAGGTTTTGAATTATCAGCTATTACCTCTGTTACCACATAACTGGCCTGCTGAGATCTCGTTTAAACTTCAGGTTCAGCTTAAATTCATTAGATTGACTTGACAATAAAGTCTGCCCACTACCGCATTGCCGATGTAATTAACCGCCGCATGGAAGAGTCCATCACGATCGCTACTAACAAATACAGAGGTGTATTATACAATACACAGGGATGCCAAACGCATTTCCACGCAGATCGTGTAATAGCACCTGTGAGGATAGTCTACCTCAATAGTCTCACTGGCAGCCACCGCAGTTCAATTGTAGTTCCAACAAATCCGGATAATAAACCTCAGCGGCGGGGAAATTTGTAACCAATATAATTTGATCAACTTTACTTCTCAATTCTCGAATTTGTCGCCTGCAACATAACATGGCGCACGTAGCCTACATTTTACCTGCAGTGCTGGCACGCTACCTAACAATCGCAATGTGAATGGCTATGTTGGCAATTCTAATTTCTAAACGTGAACATCACTTTCAAATGAGTTCATTTCTCGATGGTGAGAATGCCTTCCTAGGTGTTGGAGGTTTATGTAGGCTCCTAGTCGTCCTCCGATCTGCAAAAGCAGTGTCTTACAAAAAGTGGACCATGCTATAAGTTGGCACCACAGGATTCAAAATATGTAATATCGGCATAGTGTAAAATGATCATCGATGACGAAGACATGGCAAGAATACGACTACAAATAGAAACATAAAAATTTCATCAACTTGCGTCATGTCCCTGTTCGGCCTACGGTTCTGAAGGGAGACAAGTAAAAGGTGAACACTTTGTCCACACTTCAATATCACGGTCCAATTACCCGAGTTTAGTTATCACCGTCCTAAATGCTACTATGTGGGCAAACTAGCATATCACACCCATTGACGGTGGAGGCCCCAGTTTGATTCATGGCAGTGCAGTAGCAAGTTACTAAGCGTTGCAGATTTATTAGATTATCCGCCCCTATACGTTTCTGTGCTCAGAGCATCTTTACAATAAAAAGTCCAGAGGAAGACCCAATCCATGATCTAATGGGGATGCCAGATTGAAATACTAGATTGAGATACCGTAACTACGGTCGCATCGGCATCCTTATATCTGTTCACGGCATCGGTTTATGTATGGCGTGTCTTGATCGGGTAAATTCAATAGAAAAACCAATAATGACACACTCAAAATTGGGATTTTTGTTATACTTCGACATAGTTTACCACATTTGCTCGCGGCACACCTGAGCAGTCCAATTGGCACACTAGTGTGCCGCGGCACACCGGTTGAGAACCACTGCCATACGACCTCCTTTTGGAGGATTTGTCCTCCTTTTTCAGGTTTTTGAAAATGTACACCGAGGACGCCCGAATGTCCTCATTTTTGAGATTTTGTCTTCTTTTTGAGAATTTTGGTTTAATATAGGGCAAACTTCGAATGAGATACAGCACTGAAGTAACGCTCCGGCGGCTATTTCGGGAGCTGAGCCGGAATTTTGACCCTTTTTTCAGTCAACCGACCACGAAGTAGGAATAATCTACAATTATTTCAAGATTTTCCTCCGGTATTCCAAGTTTGAAAATTTTGAAAAAGTGTTCTTCTTTCCCGATTCCAAAATATGGCAACCTGTGAGATCTGTCTTACAGACGCTATAGTGGCTGTGATAGAAATCGACAGCTCAGGGAGAACGAAAAGAATAAATACCTAATATACCAATGTGGACCTGAGTAGAATATCAACGACACCACTACCACCACATTTATTGGAATCGTTTAGGCGCTTGGTTTCGGATGCATCTTAATAGAGAATCCAGATACGGAGATGTAAAAGGTGAGATGATGATTCATTTACAATTCTGGAGGTATGGACCGCTGAATGGTTAGCAGCCCCTAGCAACGAAAAAAGCTAGTAGCTAACAGAGTTGGATCATTTGTAATTGAGCTGAATGTAATTAATTACATTTTTTCATGTAATTGTCATTGAAGCATTTCTATTTTGTGTGATTGTAATTTGATGAAAATTTTGCTCAATTACAATTTCAATTACATTGTTAAGGAAACCCGACAATCACAATAAAAAATAATCAATCATTTATTCGTCACACCAGTGAAAATCCGGTACGGACCAGGATGACGACGAGGGGCCGTAAGGCCTTGGTACACTGTTGCCACCTGTAATAATAAGCCTATTTACATCGGTGTTCTATGCGTGCAGCGTTATAAATAGATAAATCAGCCATGCTAAGCTGTTTCCCATACTTCAGTGGCAACAGAAAACTTTGTGAATTACATTATAGGCTAAACCAGTGGTTCTCAAACTGGGGGGGCGTGCCCCCTTGGGCAGCGTGAAAACATGTGAAGGGGGACGCGAAGCTCCGGTAAACTGAAATTTTTTTCCGCGATTGGTGCGATTCACCTCTATTTTATAGCTATTGCTATGTGTATAGTCCGAATTTCATATTGGAGAATTCTCTCATCAACAGTCATAACCTTCCATACCATCAAACTATCTGTAAGAATTGAAAATATTCTGGTTTCATTGTGTGATATGACAATAAGTGGGGCACGAAATATTGGACTGTCATAAAGGGGTGTGTGTCTAAAATAGTTAGAGAATCAGTGGGCATAACTAAATCTTAATATTTCAAAAATAAAAATAAACTCTTCTGAAACCTGTGCTGAACCAATTCCTACACCACGATCAGAGTTTTATTTTTAAATCTCTAACCAGTACCGAGGCTTGGTGCAACAATTGCAAAAGGAAATTCGAGTTATCCCAATCTTACCTCCAATCTTGGCCAAATTTCGCACCCTAATGTTCATCAAATGCAATCTAACGGTTTCCGAGCAAGTGAAAATGTAAATACGAACCAAAATGTTGTAATTCGTAGTTATCAGGAGGTTCTTTCCTTTTGCATTTATTTTAATTTTACACATCTTATCGGTATCATCCGTATTGCTGACGCATTACCAGTTACATTTCATTATCCTCACTCAGCTCTGAGTAGCCTAATCGTTCGATTACATTTCATTGACTGTCATGTAGCCTATTCGCTGTTAGTCGCTCAAACTTTTGGTTGTTAACAGTCGGTTGAAATATTTTTCTGTGTTTGTAGTGTTCAGTACTCATGATGCGGAATAGTTCGAATACGTTCGAGACCTTTTTCAATTTTAAAGGGCATTCTACGTATCATGAATAAAACATGAACAGCTTGAGATTGTTGCTATTTACGTCGCTACGGTAGCCAAAGAACACCTCTCTACCGAATCAATTACATGCTTAACAGTAATTGGAATTGGAATTATTACATGTTCAACAGTAATTGTAATAGTGATTTGATATTTTTTGTCATTGAGTAATTGTAATTGTAATGTAATTGAAACATGCAAGGGAGTAATCGTAATTCTAATTCTAATTGAACTGAATTATAGTAATTGATCCAACTCTGGTAGCTATATATGCTTTGAATAACTCTGTAAAGAATAGAAGTTGGTCTTGTATATTGTCGCATCCAAACATTGTGTTCACGCAACGTGCTATTAACAGCTGAACTGGTGAGTTCCAAGTAGATTGATTTCTTCGGATAAAAAAGTATACACCTGGGTAAAAATTATGTGCAAGGTCACTTCGCAAAATAACACGCCTTTACCGCCTAAAAGTAGTATATATAATATATATTTGATTGGTAAGCATCAAAATCTCAAGCACTAGTCTTATGATACATCATTGTGACTTTTTCGAGTAGTCGCGCAAGGTGTGAATTCTTGTATAAAGGTAATGAATGAATTTTGTCAATAATATTGGTACTTTCATTGCAAATATTTACTATTGATGAGCTGATAGCGAAGTTCTCTTCGATGATTTAGGGCACGTAATTATACATCCTGCATTCCTGTGCCATGTTCACATGCCCCACAGTTAGGAATATTCATCAATAAGTCATTTGACATAATTATTCACTAAGGAAACGAATATGAGACCCGGGATAGCCTAGTCATGAACATATTTCAACATGGGCTTAGCAAGTAGAGATATGAAGAACTGTGGATCCCCGATAATGTTAATGCGACGCCGTATGTCTTCAAATGAGATGTTATGTTCGTTTCATTTTGTCCTCGCACGTACGGCAAATCGGATGTATAGGCTACATGAGTTTATAGATTGGAGAAGTAAGTATTTGTTACATAACGCTAAGGTTCGTGCTCACAACGAAATTGTTTTCGCTCACATAAACTCAAAACCTTTTATTTTTTCGCTTCACGTATAAATTGGTTAAATGGATAGTATTAATATATAAGTGCACTCAATATTACATTTTTAACATTAAACGAAATAAACTACAGAAGCGATAATAATTTGGATACTGTGAGTGAAAATCAATATTCTACACACTACAAATGCATGAAATAATTCGCTAGTAAGCATAAGAATGTTATGAGAGTCGCACTGCTCAATGCAATCATCCCACCACCAAATGAGATCTTAACCACGAATCCTCTGGCTACCAAGTCATCCGAGTTGGATCGGAACTTTATCGTCATTTTATTTGCTGTTGTGTTCACGGAGAACCAATAATTAGCGCCGCATACGTCGGTGCCTGCAATTGCGTGGTTATATTTCATCTCGGAAGATGAGAAAATGAAACATTCTGCTCACTTTGACCATCATCCAGCGTAAATGATAAATAATCCCCATAGCAGTAGTCACGGAATGAGGATGTAATCTCGGAGTCGCACATTGAAATTACACGAATGTCTTTACCAGCCGGAGCCTCCACATACCATTCACAAATCTGTGATAACATAAATTTTTCAAAAAATATTTTTCCGGCAACATATAGGACACATAGGCTACACAAGCCGTCACTTTGTAGGCACGTATTGATAGTCTATTCAGTTCTATCAGGATTTCTAATCACGAATTGCGACTAATCGGTTTGGATAATTGCGGAGATGGTCAAAGTATTCATCTGGCATATAGCCGTACAATCTTGGCATCAAATGCGTAGTTTAATTTGTCGACCAAGGAAGAAGTAATACCGCCGTAAATGTCTCCTTATTGTCTCCTTAATTTGAGTAGAAGTAGCAATGTCAAAGACATGTCAAAGATACTTCGAGCGATATTAGAATACTAAAGTATTTAAGAAACCCCCGCCATAGTGTATACAGCATCTGGCAGACAATAAATTACTACATTTTCTCGAACCTTGTTGCGGAAAGCGAACTTTGATTATGGTGGATAATCTGAGAATTACCAACAAAAAACTCAAATACTCAGCTTCTACTGAGTGGAATTGAGTCAAATTTGTTTTGCAGAGTCTTTGAAGACAACTCAACAATTTCATTGGGTTGACAGAGAAATTTAATTTTTTTTTCATTTTCATTAATAAATCAAAAATTTTAGTTGGCTCTGCGGCGGCTTATACTTGTTAGAATTGAACCAAATTTGGTGTGCAGCGTTGTTAGGGTAACTTGACAATTTCAACAGTGAATGGCTGGAATCCGGAAAAAAAGTTTTTTTTGAACGGGCCCACTACTGGTAAGTTCCACCCACAAAGTTTTTACCGGTCGCATACGCCAAAGGGTACCATATCAGTTTACCGTCGATCTCGGATAGTGCCAAGTGTCTTGATTGCTGACGGGGGATCTCAGTATAGTGTTGCTTCTTGTGATCTTACTGCCGCAACTGATAAACGTTGACGGGTCGTAGCAGGTGTTGGATTCATCTGTAAATATATCGAATATTCGAAGGCATTTGAGCTACACCTTAGATCACACTGTTGGTAATCTGATTGGAGCAATACAGAGAAGATTAGCGTGGCCACTGCGCAAGGATGACACGCGTAATCGAAAGAGACAGGTCAATCCTAGCGCCGAGTACTCGAATCTGAATCGAGTAATTATTTTAATGATTCGAGTCGAGCAGTAAAATACGATTTTTGTTCGAGTACTGAAACTATACGCTCCTCCCCACCGAAAGTTTATTTATCAGCGAGAATTATAGTTTCGATCCTAATTTTCGCTGTTGAAGCCTTGAAACATTGACTGGCCGTACCGTAGCATACAATACATATAGTAGGGATGGTGTGAACCTCTGAAAGGTTCAGGTTCGTGTGAACGCGAACCTTTTTGAAAGGTTCTGTGTGAACGCGAACGTGAACCTCATGACGTCACGTGACGTCATATTGCTAATTCCAACCTTACATTTCAACGAAGTGATAGCCTATATTAATATACAATTGTACACAATACACATAAAATGTCACAATGCTGAAATACATATTGACGTTTTTAGACGTCACCAAATGTATCAACTGGGGCAATCAAGTGATATATTAATCCCATAAAATCAGTATCTTCCGTCGCTTTTCTAAAAATTTCGGCAAGGATTTGCAAGGGAATATAAGCTTACGACTCAACGGCCGAGGCCAGACCGGGCAATGTATTGGACGTCTGAGTATTGCTACGTTGATATTGAGCAGAGTGTAAAACGAGTTTCTATACTTGCTACCGATATTACCCCATTAGCAAGTTATACAGCAGTATCCAACACCTCAATCTCACGGACTTGGTTTTTATGATACATAAACATATTAAATCGAGATGGACCCCGTATGCTTCCTAGATTTTATACATCAGACAACGGTATCAATTTCATTGATTGGTTTCATGAGCATCATTCGCTGACTACCTACATGTAGCGCATTTCGCTCTTCACGTTGTCTGATTGCGGGTCAAGCTCAAAGCAAAGAGTCACTGAAAATTCGAGCAGACGTTTGTAAAGCAAGTAAAATGTTTGAGATTTTCAAGGTGCATGCTCGTTTAGTGTTAATTTTCATGCTGCTATAGCGCCATGCATATAGCGTCCCGCAGTTGAAATGTAATAAATTTCAGCCAAAGATGTTATAATGAAGTGAAAATCGTAAGATATGAAAAAGGTTCACAGTGCAGAACCTATCAAGGTTCGTTTGTGAACGTGAACCTCTAAATTTCTGAGGTTCACATACAGAACGCGAACGTGAACCTAAAGTTCACACTTCACACCATCCCTAACATATAGCACAAAGCTACGAACGTTACTCGGAATAACACATTTCTGAAGTCATGATCAATCCACAACATTGTCATCAAGTGCAATGACATCGGTATGGTCCAAAAAATACCAAAGTATCTTTAATGTGATGGATAACGGTCATTATATTCTTTGTGGTAGCATAAAAGGTGCATACTCTGACATACTACATTCGGTTATGACGTCATCATTAGGGATACTCGATGACTCGACTCGACTCGCAGCAGAATACGTGATTCAGAATGGAATCACGCGGGTAATCGATTTTGTCCAGCCCTAGGACTCAATACCCGTCCCTATAAGCTCTTGGGTCTTCGCGCAGGATCTCGCGTTCCAGTATGATGCTCGCTCAGAAGCCTATTCCACATGCAAATGAAACGTCGATCATAGGAAATGACCATCGAGACGCTTACTGTTCAAAATATCGCACAATGCTGCTACATGCAATATATTGCAATATATGTTGAAGGTATTCATGATGCGAAAGTTAAATCCTATTCGATAGGCGACAATGCTACTCTTTTACATATTGATCACACTGTTTTTGAGGTTATCAAAGTATTGTACTTTTTGATAGTGAACTCAAAACATTTTGAAAGGTTCTGTGTGAACACGAACGTGAACCTCATGACGTCACGTGAGGTCATATCGCTAATTCCAACCCTATATTTCCGTGAATTGATATACAAACGTACACGATAATTAGCGACAACTCGGGCCACCTTATGTCACAATGCTGAAGCTCATACTGACTTTTTAACCGTCGCCAAATGTATCAACTGGAACAATCCAATGATATAATAGTCCCATAAAATCAATATCTTCTGTCGCTTTGCCAACAATTTCGACGAGGAATATAAGCTTACGTCTTAACGGTCTAAGTCAGACCGGAAAATGTATTCCGCGTCTGAGTGCTGCTGCATTGATTTTGAGCAGAAAATGGGTGTCTTCAGTTGCTACCGATATAACCCCACTAACAAGTTATACAGTAGTCAACACTCCAATCACATGTATTTCGTTTTTGTGATACAATAAACATATCAAATCACGATAGAGGCCATACGCCTGGTAGATTTGTCACATTAGACCAGGGGTGGGCAAACTACGGCCCGCAACACCGTTTTGTGCGGTCAGCGAGATTCTCAAGAAACTTGATAAAAATATTGATTAAATTTAGAATAAAAATCTACTGGGACTTGATTCAACTTATTTTTCCTAATATATTTAACCATCTTAATTCTACGGTAAATACTTCCTATAATATTTTTTATGTATAATTACTGGCGCGACAGCCCGACCTCAACTCAAGGCCCACGCATTTTGAATGTGAACAGCTAAACATCACAGAAATCCTAAACGGGATTGATATAATTCGGATCACGAGTGTGATTCAGATTGGCCACTCCAGCAACGTTTATTAATTTTAGTGCTGTGCTTGGAGAAAACGATTCGCGCGTGTATTAGATAGATTCGTCCTCTGTTAGAGTAAAACAGGGGTGGCCAACCTGCGGCCGTAAAAGGAAATTTGTGCGGCCGTGGACGCGAAATTCAATTAGTATGTGTTGGCGGCCATGGACATGCAATTTGAATTTACGAGTTGACTCCCAATTTCTTGAAAGATTTTAATTAGTCTTGAAATTTTCTTCGCGCTGCGTGCGATTCAATTTCACTTCCTTTTTCGATTTTAATATAGTAACGGCATTTGCCATCAGAGCCCCACAGTACAGATGCGAAAAGCAGACGAAAATGATGCGCCTCATATAGAAATACCAACTCGGAATCGTGTGCACCTCTCTATACCGACGATCTGATAGGAGGTCAAGAAATAACAGCTTGCAACGGAGTGACCAAATCAATTGGCCCACCCGGAGATGCATTATCATTTATAACTGGCTTTAAATTCTCGAAAACACCCCCTCCATCAACTTTACCGGTGAATCTGATCACATGGGCTGAGAAAGGTTAAAGTTTGATATTTATATGTAAAATTACAAATATTAATGACGAAATTCATTAGTGAATCTCAAACAAAAATTCGCGCTGGCGCGAATATGAACTCTTCCTTACCATTTCCAGTGCCCACTCTTGATTTCGGCTCGTATAGTAAGCCAAAATGTTGGCCATCCCCTGCCGTAAAAGTAGGCTATTTATATTTTATCTACACATAGTAGAAGCGTGTTTGAAGGTAATTTGGTTTTGATGCTGTCAGCATTGTGCGTCCTGGAACTGACCCAAAAGTGGAATTAGCAAATCTATGAAAAGATAACTGCTCACCGATTTCAATTTCAGTCCCTTTTCTAAGAATCGGGACAAACCGACTTTCATCCCTATAGTTTTGACAAATTGGTTTTTGAGGTCGACCAGCCTATAAATTCTCGCCACTGTTTCTGACGCGTGTACGATTTCCTCAAAGCAATATTTGGTTGGTTTTAAATAAGCATATATATTATCTCCATGTCCTCGCTATATAATCAAATACCAATATTGTGTTTTGGTTTATAATCCCAATTTTATATAGTGCGGCCCGCGAATGGATCCAGATGTGGAATGCGGCTCGCGAGCTCGAAACTTTGCCGACCCCTGCATTAGACAAGTGTATTCTTTATATGGCTTCCATTGATTGGTTGAATTAGTTGAATAAGTATCATTCGCTGACTACCTACATGTAGCGTACTTCGATCTTGATGTTGTGTGGTGATTGCTGGTCAAGCTCCCAGAAGAGTCCCTATTGCCTAAAGTATAAACACTCACAAACGAAAAACTAGATATTTCAAGAAAACTCCTGTAACAAAGCAAGTAAAACTTTTCAGATTGCCAAGGTGCATACTCGTTTAGTGCTGATTTTTATGCTGCCAGCGTCATGCATAAAGTGAGACGCAGTTAAAATGCAAAGAATTTCAACCAAAGATGGGACATATGAAAAAGGTTCACAATGCAGAACCTACCAAGGTTCGTTTGTGAACGTGAACCTCTAAATTTCTGAGGTTCATACACAGAACGCGAACGTGAACCTCACGTTTAGACCATCCCTACTGTTTACCTTCCAAACGGGAAACATGGTTTGATATCCAACCGTCATAATCAGAAACATTCGTGAACCGTCCTGGAGTAGGATTTGTCCCGCTGCAATTGGTGCTATGCCCTGATGTAATTCCTTTTAGGACATATGCGTTGTTTTCCTGGCATACAACAGGGTTGCCTTCATCAAAAATACATGGATATGCACCAGTCCCGCTGCAATTTAAGTATGCACTACGATATTTGCGTTTCAGGACTCCTATATTCCTCTAACTAGCAAGTGGTGACTTAGGAGTGACTATTTTCAACTTTCACTTCTCGGGCCTATTATAATAAATATCGTTTTCCGGATTTTATATTATAGGTTTACCCAGCACAAAACTGATCCCATGTAGTTCGTGTACCAGCATTTCGACAGTCCCCAGCCGACAAAATTCGAACTGGCGCTTCCTTGAGAGTTGGGGATAGCGGCCCGTCTGTGGCAATATAAAATAGTTCATATTGAATCACGCTTTCGCTATCAACGTATTCACCATGGCTACTTGGCCCCCAGCCAGTCATAACACAAGATTCATTTTCTTCTGGATATTGACTCGCACTTGGTAGGCAAACTGGCTTTACGTTGTAAGTGTACGCAACACTGCTAGCTAGTTTGGCCAAGCATATATCGAAACCGTCAGCGTCCACCGAGTAACCTGAATAGATCGTAATTCATGACTTGCACAATTTGCGCTTGTCTATCAATGTCGTGCGATGCTACCTTCATGACAAACGATATCTTGAACGGCAAACAATCTTGATTGAGAATTCACGTATTGCGATCCCAGAGAAATATATGTAATGAATGCAATGTCTCTGAAACGTTGAGTTATAATTAAAGAAAGTTATTCCTGCACTAAAATCATGATAAAGTTGCACTCAATTCTAACAAAAGTTGCATTGAAAAGTTGTATTTATAATTTTTTAGAATTATACCATCGAACGGCTCCATTGTATAATCTAACAGCTTAAGATTTGCAGGGTATATGCTTGTTTCGTTTCTTTCTGCGCTATTCCCCTCAAACAAGTCAAATACCACACCCGAACCCCTAGGTCTGCAAACTTGGCCCAAGGGATTGCAGAGAAACGCAGTGTTGGCGACGTAAGCATAGATCAATGGCTTGAAAAGGTGACACAGTGAAAATGCACTTTACAGCTGTCTCGCTTGGGTGTCCGTCAAATGGGAAAGGACCTCAAATTTATACGACAGTGAATCTATCAAGCGATCTATTTACACATAGTTCAGGCACTGTCGTACTTAGCTGGCTTTTTAAATTTTTTAACTTGCAAGCCATTGCGTTATAGATAACATTAAGATGTCGCTATAATCCATCATCAGCAAATCGAATAGAGAACCATACTAGAAATAGTTTTGTAACAGTTTTTTTTAATCACTCATTTACATGTTTTACAATACTTGATAAAACATGCAGTAAATGGTTGCAAAAAGTTGTTATATAAAATTCCTAGAGTCAGCTTACAAAACAACACTGCATAAATACTGAGTATTTAGGAAGCTCGCCGAATGATGTAAAAAAAAGTTGCAACAGTTACAAAAACTTGCCCTATAGTTATCATCTAACGCGGTGATCTTCATCCGGTGTCTACCATAACGAAAAAGTATATACGGGTGCATCACAGACTTAATACCAGTCATACTAAAATAGTGGTTGTGAAACTGGGGTCCTTGGACTATATACGGGCTTCATCAAAATCCAAACAAATCTTAGGGTCAACCCAAAGAGCTGAGTATAATTCCAATCCATGGATTGAAATATCCACCGATTTGGACATTCATGATCCTCTGGCCCAAAAGTAGAATTTCTGATAGAAATCAGCATATTTCGGAAATCGTTAACCGTCAACGACATGATTCTGACAGATTCAGTCATTTTACCATAACTTTGCCGATAGAATATGTTTTCCATGGTATTTGGAATGGAGCTCGGGCAGTGAATGTTATGAAAAAAAATTGTTATCGACCCTTTTGAATTGTTATGATAAGTAATAATATGATAATTCCACATGTCGATCATTTTGGTAGGCATATCGAATGAACTATTGAAATTTGATATTGCAAGAGCATCGGGTCATTTATCTCGAGCAAATTCGCTCTCCAACTCCTACATCGTTACCAGTTATACACATATTTATATGGGCCAAACGACATCGTCACAATTTCTGATTCTGTGGCGGTGTCGCCGGTGCGTTACGTATTAGCTAATTGATGTCGAAAACGTAAATTCTCATGCAATACGAAAATGTCTGGCATGCTATGTGTATGCAATCAGTAAGTTGGGTAGATCTGCATTCCGAAAGTGTATGCTCATTGGAAGTGATCAGACCTGAAACGTATAGGTGGTGATCATGATGTTGCAAAACGAAACATTGGATCGACCACCGTCGAGTTTACGAGCACAGGCTACTTACGTCCCCGCCAAGCACGTCTCTGCAGCACCGATTACAATGTTCGGACGGATAAGGGCTGCGCTACACCAGAAGTTATATTCCCCTGACGATGAATCGTATCTATACACTCCTGCGTGCCAAGGCCACGATGCTTGATCAGCGTTCTGACCTCCATTTATTTTGCTTTGAACACGACTTACTGGTTGTCCACATTGCCCTATGAATATGCAATACGCACTTTCACACCATATAGGTTGCACATGACAAACGTAACGGCTCACCTTCATTTGCACGGCCTGTGATCGACATTGAAGCGCCCTCTATTGGCTCGTTTATGATCGGCCTATTTTCTGTTTTGAATAAAATTTGATATTTCTTTGGCTTATCATCTCGGTAGCGGACAAAATATATCACAGACCAGTTCGTATCTCCAAGATATCCTGTTTCTCAACACGTTCTTTCATCTCGGTAGTGGAGTGTTTCCATTGTACTTCATGTCCCAACTCTCCACATGGGAGGGATATTCATAATAATACATTGAAAAGGATACAGGGAAATTTTGTATGTATTTCTCAAGAATGACATGTTGGTATATTCACTAATGTTCTGCTTCGTTTATTACATTTCCCAAACATGCATAATTTACAAATATAGAGGATCAGAGTATACATCCCAACTTACTAGAGATGTAGCTTTGCGACAATTTATCGCTTGCATGTATCCGTCCAGCCAAAAGCAGCACTGCAATTGCAACTAGACTGATGAGCCCCATAATGTTAATTTATATCTGTATTATTTCTACAACAGAATAGTACACACAATATGCATTACCTCGATTTTTACCGTTTACCAAACTCTGTCGAATATTCAGATTTTAGTCCATCTACATCTACAGGGTAATCTTGACCACGTGCGGGTTGATGGAGAAGGAGGTATGCGGTGTTACAGTACCCTCAAAATTTGTGCTAGGTAGTAGGTACGAGATGTGGTACCGATGGATCAAAAATTGGAAAATGATCTCTGGTCCCAAAATGTTCAGCCGATAACGGCAGATCTTTTGCTGGCTCAACACTTTGATACAAGCTCCACCCGTCGCGCATACATGAATATCCGTATTTTCAAAAAAAATATTTATGAACGTTCAAAATTTGTTGCTCAAACATATGATCTGTCTCCACCGGGTGGGTCCAAAGGAACAGCGAGATTCTGCCAGCATGAAATGGTAGACAAATTCACGGAGTGTCATCATGGAATTATCATGGAGAAATTTTCAAGTATTTTCGGTCCCAGTGATCCATCGGTACCACATATCTCCTACCAACTGTACTGAAGTCAGATATAGGCCTACCTTATTCGATGGTCATACAAATTCGTTACTTGGCTACACCTAAGCTGGGTTGATAGGTTGCATTTAAGACAAATCCAGTTTTGCGGCCTACGGTATGATTTGAGATTTCGGAGGATAGCTTGTTAATGAATTTTGCAGAGGTGGGATTAATTTCAATTTCAAAATATCGTGTAAGATCAAAATAAGCTATTTCCTGTGCCTAAGATCACTCTTCCTCGCTAGCTATAACGGCTTAGGCGATGAGAGCAGTGTTCTCGCAAGGGAGAATTGGCTCATAAAGCTTTGACGTAACAATAGCCCAGACATTGACAATAATCGAAACGCAAGGACACCAGATTTTGGAATCGGGAAAGGAGGGCACTTTTACCAAATCATAAAAGTTAGTTGACGGAAATTGAAAACAGCTTATTTTGTGATATTTACTTGAAATCTTGTTGTGTTGACTAGAAAAAGTCATCGCTTTCATTCGACTCCCAAATGACCCACTCGAACGTCTGTATTAGGTAGGGCTGGGCAAAATCCAGTAGCTGAGTGATTCGATTCTGAATCACGTAATATGCTTCTAGTCGAGTCGAGTAATCGAGTATCACTCATTATAGCGTCATAACTGAATGTAATAAGTCAAAGTTCAAATATGTACCGTTTATGCCACCATAAAGAATATAATGCCTCTTATACATCTCATAAATGATACTTTGGTATTATTTTGGCCATCCGATTTCATTCCACTTGATGACAATTCTGTGGCATAATCATGATTTTGGAAATGTGCTACGTCCAGTAACTTTCGTAGCTTTGTACTATATGTTTCGTATGCTACGATACCGCCAATCAAGGTTTCAAGGCTTCAACAGTGAAAATGAGTATTGAAACCATAATTCTCGTTGATAAATTAACTTTCAGTGGCGAAGAGCGTATAATTTCAGTACTCGAAGAAATCGTATTTCACTACTCGACTCGAATCATTAAAATTAATACTCGATTCAGATTCGAGTACTCGAATCATTTTGCCCAGCCCTAGTATTAGGCATACGTATTTCACGTCATTTATGCCGATTTTCAGACATGGAAGTTCGCTGACGAGAACATATTCCAAGAAGAACGGGAAGTTATAACTATTTCGTTCTCAGTCCGCCGTATTCACGATTCGCATGGTATCCGCGAGATGACATAAATACAGAACATTAAAATTTGAATATTCGTGATAAAGTATATAGATAAATAGCTATCCAGCGGTGGGCAAATTTTTCGACTCGTGGGTTGCATTCAACATTATGAATCGATTGGCAGGAGGCACTATATAAAATTGAAATTACTAGCCAGAGCGCAATAATTGTATTTCAGTATATAGTGACCGAGAAAATATAGAGATAAAATGTATATCTAAAATAAACCAAACATTGATTTAATTATAATGCACACGCGTCAGAAATATTGACAAGATTTTATAAGCTGGTCGTCTTTAATAATCCATTTGTAAAACTCATGAAATAAAGTCGGTTGTGCCGATTCTTAGAACATGATGGAAATGTGAATATGTGGGCAACAATCTGGTCATAGATTTGCTAATTCTATTTTTTCTGTGCCTTTAGGCTAAATGATGCTGACAACATCATAACTATATTCCATTTAAATGCGTTTCTACAATATATAGATGATATAAATATACAATACTTCTACACATATCGAGGACGAATCTAACTAACACACGCGCAAATCGGTATTTCCAAGCACAGCACTAAAAGCAATGCAGGCTTTCAGGGGCCGCAAAAACGGTGTTGTTGGCCGTAGTTATTCCACCCCAGACCTATACATAAATACTTACATACATAACACATGTATGCGTGTGTCTGTATACCTATATGTGTACGATCGCATTGAAGAAACTGGTGATTATGAAAGTTTTGTTTCGCTTCATGCTTTCATTGATTTTGGTTCATTTTGGGGCACTGATAGATTTCGTTATCTTTGATCTTTAATGCTATATTTCAGGTATTCCTAAACTTCTTTTAGTGTTCACCACGAATTTTCTTTTGGTTGCCTATTGCGACCTTGTTCTAAAAATTTAAAAGAATGAGTGATCAATTTCGCCCATCCATCGCCAGGGCCTGCTTACCGGAGTGAAACTGTTTCTATAACAATTGTCACTAGTGGTGAACACTGCCACATATAATTCAAACATATGGACATCGGACAGGTCATATAGATAAGGAAAATGTAGTCTTATAATTTAGAGTCCAAAATCAACATTGGCCTATCATGGTCCCCTCAAAACTAGTCCGTAATCCCCAAGGGTTCCATGGACCCAGTTTAAGCAAACCTGCTGTAAACGAACCCGTATGGTTACGGGGCCGTTGAAGGGGGTAGGACTAATCTATATTGTAAAATCAATGACACAAATAACATTTAGTGCTATGTCAGTATTGTAACGCTATGGGTTCAGGTTTGTTATACTCAGGTTAAGCGGAAGTGAAGTAATTCAAAACCTCTGCTAACCCATACATGCTGTAATATTGTTGTAATCTTCATCACGATATTGGGTTAGGGCATAGTATCGCAACACAACTACTTGGAAGCTACTTATTTCTCGATTCAAGCGTTTAATATAGAAGTATTTAACGTTTTTCCCGATAATCCGACTTGCCAGTAGACAATGTTACAGGTCGTCAGAGTTATTTTGTAGTGTCTGTAGCGTATTCCCTTGGTAGTAACACACATTTCAAATAAGAGAGTGTAATAAGCGAAGACTGGTTATAGACTTATGTGGAGAAGCCAAAAGAATGTTGAACACTTTTGTGTTCAAGAGAACCTAGCAGCATGTCGCTATCAGTTAGAATCGTCTGCATAATCAGTATTATAATAAATATAGACAACGGTTGAAATACTTGCAGGAAAAAAAGTATGGAGGGCGATAAATTGAAAAGCTTTGTTGATACAAAAGAATTGCATTTTCGGACTCAATGCCCCATAAAAGAATATAATATTAGGAATACAAATATTGAAAACAGAACAAAAATAGTGTCAGGCTCACGTGTAGTGGGATTTGTCTCTCCATTATCGATTTTGGCAGATGTTTTTTCTGATATGCAATATCGGAATGGTGAGTTTTTGAATTCGTGAGCCATTGAGGTTATGGCCAGCATCTAAACAGCACTTCGACATAAAAAAAAACGTTCGTCTCGGCCCACATAGAGTCATCAAGGTAACTTCTAAAGCTAAGACCTGCATTGCAAATATTTACTTTGAATTATTTACTTTTCTTTCAATTTTCGAACGAAATCAACCGCACCATGAGGGGGGGGGGGCGTTTCAGGAATTTCACGGTTTGCTATCCTAAAATGAAAATATTTTACGCGACGTTTACCGTTGCATTAAGGCAATTGCCTAAGAAAATCCCTGTCAAGAGTGAAGCATGCTGACGTATCATATATACGGTTTCTCGAGTCGGATTATTTTTCATTCTGTTCACGCCTTCTGTGAGGCGTGCAAATCGGCCTACCAGTTTTATTTTAGAAGGGGAAGTCTTCTCAGACCACGACCACGACCTTTTGTGAGTCTTCGTGATATGGCTTTCAACAGTCAAGAGCATTCGAGCTGTTTCTCTGGACAGTTCTGCTCGTAAGCCTCGAACGTATGGTTGCTGACTGGACTCACGAGTGGTGCTACCAACGCCTACCAGGGGAGGGTAACATACAGCCCGCGAATCGGTTCCGGCCCGCGATGGGATTTCAAGCGGCCCGCAGAGATTTTCTGGTATTACATGATAATGTGGCCCGCGGGTCAATATACATTTGCGAGAAAACATCTACGACCATGAACAATGAACATTGACAAGACAAAGCTGCGTTCCAATATAACTGATGTTATCGGTCTTCACTAAGGGTTTCTACGTCCGACGTGTATCCAGGGTTCAAAGAAATTGTTGAAAACTTCGATATATATATATAGACCACATATGTCTCATTGACTTCAACAGCTATTGAAGTACATCATGTTGTCGGTAATAAATTCATTGAATACTGTTTTTGATCTCTATGCTTTAGACATAAAATTGTAATGAATGCAATTTATTCCTTGTATAGGTGGATAAATCCGAGATTAATGTATCGATTCAGGAAGCCGGCCTGCCAAAGTACTTCATATTCCCATATCCGGCCCACCTACTGGATAAGTTGCCCGCCCCTACCCAATACCAACCAGAACATAATTTATGCGAAGCCCGATTATGATCGAACACACCCTACCTACAGTTCTCCTTATGTGCAGATAATTTTGTTATTGATATATTCATTATCGTATTCTAAGTTAGAGTAACTGTACTCAATCGGCCAATCATTGTTTGCGAATATGGATGTTGCTAGAATAGAGGCTGTGTGATCCGATATTATTGATAGGATTGGAATTGAAGTATTACACTGAAAAACAAAGGTATGGATTCGGAGGAAATATTATATCATGATGGGACTGGTTGACAGTCGTCAGGAACAGTAGACCGGCTTAAGCTCGAAAAAGCAGAAGCGTAATGAGACTGAGTTGCAGAAAAAGGAATCGAATCACTCAGGTACTCGACTTTGCCGAGCCATAATCAGTAATCACGCGCATCCAAAATTTTTCTCGCTCCGATGCATCTAATTGTTTATATTATTTGCAGAATGCGTTCAAAATAGCGATAAGCAAGTTACTCTCGTTAGCACGGAAAAGAGGGAAATATACACCGCCACATTGTTCGAGGAAACGCACAGCGTGCATTTATTTACGGATGAGCGATTATATATACACATCTACTAAGGCTATATTTAGGATTCGAAAAGAAGACTCTGCCTACGCCACTGCCACGCCACCGATTACTTTAAATTCTACTATTTCAGAAAAATGTTCACAATATAGAATATTCCGAAGTTTGATTGAAGACAGGGACCCCTGAAATATCGAGTTTCTCAAACCGAAATCTAGCGTGGACAGGACTTTTGCATCATTCCTACTCTTCATATATCACGAATTTATGATGTCGCGTATGAACCTGTATACGCGACCAGCTAGAAGTCATATCGAAATACTTTAAAACTTCAATATCGCCATTTTCCTTAGGGGTCAGGTTGGTTCCAGGATTGTGTGTGTATTTACCAGCCTCGCTGTGAATAAAGATGAAAATAATGATAATATTATTAATATTGATAAATATTAATAATATTACTAATAACAATATTAAATTGAACTAGCCGTCCCAGCTGATCAAACATACTACAAAAATGAATCAGAAAAACAATCGAAATACGCAGAACTCAAGATGGAATGTGAGAAAATGTGGCGATGCAAAATAAACATTGTACCGATAGTCATTGGCGCTACAGGGGTCGTAAGCATAAAACTCAGAAGACATATCCAACAGATTCCGGGTAACGTGCGATTCGACATGATCCAAAATATCACGATATTGGGCACTGTGCATATTCTTCGGAAGGCCTTCAATGCACCACTATGGACTAAAATGACACCTGTCTGCATAAATCATAGCATAATTTCGATTCTTCATTTTCAATCATCTCTACCTCGGCTCTGCAATCCGTGCCAATTCTTCATATACTGCAATTCTGTGATCTGATCTATTTATGTATTGCATAGGAATAACATAATTTGACTGTATTGTTGAAATTGTAAAAATTTACTTTAATCTCGTCATATTCCTTGGCGTGCAGATCGATCCTCAGATTATGTGTGTTTTTACCAGTTTTACTGCGAATCAAGATTATAATAATAATATTTGAAGGTAGTTACTGACTCTACAGGGGTCGTGAGCAAGACATTAATGTAGCATATCCAAAAGATTCCAGGAATCATTCGATTCAACATTACTGAACTATAATAACATAAATTTTGCAATTTCGATTCTTTATTTCCAATTATCAATAAGACCATATTGCAAATTCTTCAATTACCGCAATTCGGTAATTTGTAAATTCAGTGCACAGGAATGAAAATTTGAATTTACTGAAATTTCAAAAGTTTACTTTAATCTCGACATTTTTCTTAGAGGAAAAGTTGCACCCAGGATTATATGTTTATTTACCACTTTTACCATGAATAAAGACTAGATATTAGGGATGGTGTGAACGTGAGGTTCACGTTCGCGTTCTGTGCGTGAACCTCAGAAATTTTTAGGTTCACATTCAAAAACGAAACTTGGTAGGCTCTGCACTGTGAACCTCTTTCATAGATTACCATTTTCACGTCATTATAACATCTTTGGTTGAAATTATTTGCATATCCACTTCGCGCCACTCTATGCATGACGCTGACAGCATTAACAAAATTAATACCTAACAGGCATGCACCTTGCCAATCTTAAAAATTTTACTTGCTTTGTTACAAAAGTTTGCTCGAAATATCCAGCTTTCCGTTTGTGAATATTTAGTGACTCTCTGCTGTATAAGCTTGACCCTCGATCACATAGCACCAAGAGCGAAATACACTACATTTACGTAGTCAGTGAAGGATGCTAATTCAACCAACCAATGAAATCGATATCGTTGTCTGACGTAAAAAATCCAGCCGGCCAATATAGATTTCATATTGTATCATAAAACCCAAATTTGTGCAATGAGGGTGTTGGCTACTGCTGTATAACTTGTTAATGGGGAAATATCGGTAGCAAGTATAGAAACTCGTTTTACACTCTGCTCAATATCAACAAGCCGTAAGCTTGTATTCCCTTGCAAGTCGTCGTCGCAATCGTTGGCAAAGCGACGGAAGATATTGATTTTATGGGATTATTATATCATTTTATTGCACCAGTTGATACATTTGACGACGTGTAAAACGTCAATATGTACTTCAGCATTGTGGCTTTATTTGGCACGAGTCGTCCCCAGGTATCGTGTACATTAATATAGGCTATATCACTTCACTAAAATGTAGGGTCGGAATTACCAAAATGTCGTCACTAGGTTCACGTTCGCGTTCACGCAGAACCTTTGAAAGAAGTTCGCGCTCACACGAACCCGAACCTTCCAGAGGTTCACACCATCCCTACTAGATATATCATCATAATAATACTTACCGATCATCATGCAAAGGTCTGAATGTTCATCTCATCTCTATGCAGTAATTCAATGACATGATCATTACTAAAATCAAGTGAATCCTGGGAAATATCTCTCGACTGTCGCGTTTACTTGCTTCGCGAATAAGCGAATAGCGTATTTTGCTTATAGAGGGTTGATACTTGGCAGAACTCGGCGAACTCTTCAGCCCAAATCCGATCAATTCATAGTAGCATATACTTGATAATATCAGGTAATCGCGACTCTTCTATTAATCTATTGTATGGCTATTATGCTAATAATTGATAGCTCATTCAGAAATCCACGGTCAAGTTAATGCGGCTGCGGTAATGTGACGAGTTCTGTTTCGAATTGACGAGGATCACGAGGGAACGCATGAATTGAGGTAAGAAATGTTAATCTGCCTTATCAGCTACTATTCCATTTTCTACGTAGATACGTATATACGCAGGGTTGCATTTAAAACAAATTGTTGTTTAAAACACTTTGTTTAAAACACTGTTTAAAACAAAATTGTGTTTCTTTCAAGTTGTATAATTATGCCATAATTGTTTAAATAGTTTCTAAAAACATATTGTATGAGTCTAGAGCCCAGATATAGCCGACTTATACGATATGGGATGGTTGGAACCCTCGGAATAGTTGGTTTAACAGCAATAGTGTGTAGATATAGATCATTGGTACGAAATGAATTTTCTGATGATGATGATCGCCGACCGTATGTATAAATGGTGCGTCCTAGTTAAAGATATTTTTGGTCCGTATATGACTGGGGTTGAAAGCCTATTTCGTTAAAGGAGCTATATTTACCCTATATTTTCAACGAAGAATATCAATCCATTATGACGTCACAATTGAATGTACGTGACGTCATGGCTCAGAAAAAAACAATACAAAATCAGGTTTTAGACAAGGGTTTTGTTTCGAACATGTTTGTTTTAAATTTAATTTTGTTTTAAACACACCATCCTATATATACGTGATCAAATTGAAGCGATTCATTGATGCAAATGGACAGCGATATCGTGCCCACAGCGTATTTGACGTGTGTTGGGGACTGCGATGACGATTGGATTAAACGTTACTTCTGTAAGGAAAATAAGTATCCGTTAAGAACGTGTACGCAGAAAATACCTTCATCCATGATGATTGCAAGATGCTTATCTCCTCATCAAAATCTATTTCGCGTTACCAAAAGTAACAATTAACCCGCAATTCACATATATTTTATCTGAAGAGCTTCTTGGAGGGACATAGCTTCAATATACAGTTGAATAATATATTCATATTAAAATGAACCCGTATATTTTCGGCTGACACTCGTCAGAGGTAATCGTCAGCAACTAGTACAGAACGGGAACATTGCATATCAATAATCGTATCACAAAATATGACGTCACTAGCATGAAATTTCGAATACGAGAGCGCTCATTGTACTGTTTTTATAAGGCACACGAACTCGTTTTGCTGACACTGCCTTGTCTGCTGTATTTTGAATAAAGTAAACTCCAAGGAACACAAATGAAAGTGTGAACGGCCCCTCCTAGCGACTCGAAATCGGTCGTCACGATAATTTTTCGCACAAGCGTGATTATCCGACAGATATTTGCCAATGGCAGAATATATGGCTTTTGATTGTTCCGCATCAAGCTTGAGCGGATGGGTCAAGGGCAAGCTTTGCACCGGGCGTGATGGGCGTGTTCCAATTAATCTAGGAACATGTTGTTTTATGCGTTTCTGCAAACGCTTCGACTTTCTTCCCACGTAGCCATAAGAAGTAAAGATGTGCTTCCTGCACTTCAAGAAAGTAATTTAGTGTACGAATATAAGTGCCACTGTGATTGTGGCTACGTGGGAAGAACGTCAAAACGTTTGCAGGAACGCATAACAGAACATGCCCCTAGATTTATTAAAACACGCGCATCACGCTCGGTGTAAAGCTCACGCTTGACTCATCCGCTCAAGCTTGATGAGGAGCAATCAAAGGCCATAAATTCTGCCATTGGCAAACATTTGTTGGATGATCCCGCTTGTCCGCTTTCATAGGTTCGGATTGTCCTCGATACGTAGTTGTGACCTGTGAGAGCGGCCAATTTCATTCAATCAATGATTTCGCGTACAACTTAACTTCCGTTGCTGACTATCACAGGGGTGGGTAAGCTGCGGCTCTTTCAGCCTTTGACTGCGGCTCTTTAATGATTGCAGGAACGTTTTACCATTTTACTAGAGAGGTTTACCCTAAATATAAATTAATGTATTGTATCGCGTATTTACGTTATACCATACGTATTGTTTTCGTGTTGTTTCTTTCCTTATGGTTTACGCCAGACTTGTGAAATTTAGGGGACGGTAGCACTACAGGGTTAGAAATATGCAAGAGAACTCTCGAATCGAGTTCACGTAAACGTTTCACCCGCAACAATGGTTTATGGTCAATGGTCATTAATCAATGATATTGATAGATCAATATGTTCAACAATGAAGTCGATAATAATTAATCACGCCATCGCAGGTCCCAATCATTTTCGGGTTGGTAATGGTGAATGCGGCCCGTCCATTTGTATTAAGGCTAGTAATAACCGCAGCGTTTAACCTCTGTGTAGAAAATGTCGTCGAGCGATAATTGCAAGAAAAGAAAGTATGAACAGGAAAATGGAACAGTAACTTGAAACGTCATTACGAAACAAAATTCCAAAACGTAACTATGGCACGAGTTACCCAACGAAGACAGATTTATGGAGTAATAAGATTATCTAGCTGAAACTTCCTTAAATGCTTAAAAGCACTTGGAGGAACTGCTTTGACTTTTCAGCCCAATTTCAAACACTTTGCAGCCCAGTTGGAGACGCACCGTATCATCACACTATGATAAACTTCATTAGATAGCCTTCATTTCGTTGTGACGTAATAAATATGTATTTTTGAATTTTTGTGTTGTGGCTCTTTTGAAGATAAGATTTTTGATATGTAGCCCGTGCATGAAGCAGGTCTGCCCAAACCTGCTCCATCACAAATAAATTCACCCCATACGAAGTGTTTGGAGCTTACAGCGTACGTCAGGGGTGTCAAACATACGGCCCGCGGGCCGCATGCGGTCCGCCGAACGGTTTCATCCGGCCCGCGAAGCGATTCTGAAAAATGGCTGTTTATTCACCGCATTTCTAATAAATGTTCAGATTTTATTACGAAATACTGTCATTAATCCTGCAACGGCGAATCCAATGACTTAATCATACCTCGTACTTCGAAAAGCCGACTTGACTTGACTCGATTCGACTCGAGTCGCCTCCACAAATTTGTGACTTGACTTGACCCGAGTCACCTTCAAAAATCGATTGACTTGACTTGACTCGAATCAAAAGGTGCAATGACTCTAGATGACTTGTGATTCGAAGCAAGTGACTTGGCCCCAACACTGCTGCGTAGTCACGCGAAGCGCAAAAAAATTTCAGGCCAAGGATGAAATTTTCTCTATAATGTTAGTAATTGCATGAATTGCTAATAATTTTTCATCGTTTCCCATCCGACGTTATCAGATTTGCAGGTAAAGCTCAGGGAGGTGGTAATTTCAGATAGAAAGCGCAGGATTATTCCGCGGCTATGTACAATGGACAATTGGCAATACGCGATATATATTGATGACTTTGGCCAACATGTGGATGTAATTTCTGGTCAACACAATACAGTTTGCGAAGTCGAATGTTGGCCGAAACTTCAAAAGTCTTGGTGTGACGTGGAGAGGTAATGGTGGACCGTGAAACGCCTATTTTAAGAAATAAACGATGCGTATTTTTTTGGGGGGGGGGGGGGGCTGGGCGGCGATTACCCATATTAGGAAGTAGTCAATTAATTACATGAAATCGCGGGAGGCGCGAAGAAGAGTTATACAAAATCTCCCACAAAATACTCTATTATTTATGATAATATGCGAAACAATTTTAGGACCCGTTTAAGCTCGCCTCCTCAATTGGGGGCGGGGGCGGTGCAGCAGTTATAGTCCTGCATGTGGGTTTCATAGGAAACGAGATTGCAGAAGGGCAAGCAAAAGAGGCAGCAAGCTAGCTGCGAATTTCGATCTAAACGGGCCGACAAAGGACAAACTACTATTATTACTCGAGCATTGCCGACAACATTTGAGCAATGAATACACCCGCGACAAAAATGAATCCCACTATACCTCGCTCTTCAGGCAATCATCATAATGAATGTATAATATTATGTCTTCGGTCAGGTCACTGCCATGTTCACTCCCAATTATTAAGAATTGGGTGTGTCGACTAGGGTTATGACAAGAAAAAAAATTGCCAGTAGCAGGAATTAATGAACATTTTGGTATACATTAATAGAATTATAATCATTTTGTACAAATCGAAAAAATGTCCCGCACAAATTAACTTCAATTTTCGACACTGGCTGAAATATAGAAAAAATTTACAATTCAAAGGTATTCTTTGCTACAAATTTATTCTTCATATATATGTCCTTTTGCACTTCTGGTTCAGTTCTTCCATCAATTTGACTGCCCTTTCTGTCATTATGTTAGTGCCAGGGACATCTACAACAGACATATCCGACTTCCAATGGGATTTTTAGGCACTTTATCGCTGCAGGTCATTTGAGCGCAAAGATAGCAGCAAATAAACTTTGGTATACTCTCTAGAGCCCGACCGATATTGAATTTCTTGGTCGATACCGATATCTCACACCTTGACCGAGAACCCAAATACATTCAGCCGATATTCAAAAGTAGTTGGATATAGCCTACATAAGCACATTTTCAAAGCTTCGGAGCATTTATTTGAACATCTTTACAGCCATTGTTATACTTGAACATGACATAAACTAGAAAGGCTACATCTGGACACCAGTTAAGTGTAAGCTATGTGACATATATGATATATCAATATTCTCAGTTTAGCGGTCAAAGATGATAGTTTTGTGACTTCCTACCGCAATGTTCCGACGTCACGAAAATTGCCGATAATTTTTCAGCTTCAATGGCCGATACCGATAATTCTTTCAAAGTGTGATATCGTCCCGATATTATCGGTGAACCGATAATAGATCGGGCTCCAGTATATTCCATCTATAGACATCTGGTTAGAATACCAGGCTTCTTGACACGCATTTGCGATGAATAAGCATGACATCTGGGGACTTGGAAGTACGGAATTATACCCCTGAGCTCCATCTCGCATTGCGTAGAGATCGAAGTTTATGCTATCTGATTAGTAGTAATCTACTATTTTCTTTGAAAGAGCGGCACGCTCTGCACAGTACATAGATAAACTTAAAATCATCACTCCATCCTCGGTTTTCTAATATTTTCATTTGAAATTATGGCTTGGTGGATTATACCAAGTTTTCGTGGTGTTTTACCATATCATCTCCAAATTTGTAGCTGAGAGTTGGATTTATTGAGGATGTTTGATTAAAAAACTCTGACATATGCTTTAAGAATCTATAATATCATGTTGGCAACCAATGTATTGTGATTTATGAAAACCCTTGCTCATCATTGCAATTTGCAGTTTCACAACGACATTCCGCCGTCCAGTATCACCAGATAATGAGTCACATATGATATGGCATTTCCAAATTTTCATCATATTCCTCGAGTCGGTTTTCTAGACCGCTGAAAATATGTTGAGTTGTTCTACTTTCGCCTTTTCGAACAGCCAATTGGATTTGTGTCAGACATATTGAAATTATACGATATATACAGTTTACATCTAAAATCGAAATTAATAATTATTTATTAATTATTTAGTTTTGTATGTAAGCAACAAAACGATCGGATAAATTCAATCTCGGCAATCACAATTGACTAATACTATTTTAAATCTTCGCAATTGGAATTTTGTAAGTTAAATTTAAATAAGTCGGTATATATATTATATAGTCTGTATCTACAAAAAAGCCTATCCGTCATATAGTGAAAACTGGAAAATGTTTGTGCGGGAGGTTTTTGTTGAACCAGTCTCAACTTTTGTAAATTTTTAAATCAGGACACAAAAGTTCATCGTTTGTAACTACAGGACACGATTATTTTTTCTAGTCATATAACCGTAGTGTCGACTCCCCTTCGTGTTGAAAACCATTTCGCATTTACTAATGTGATGCCGTAAATTTGAATTTCATCGCCGCTCTTTGTTTGAATATTGTGGCAATGATAACCTTGCTTTGTTCCTAGAATATCTATTGACCGTCCATTGCTAAACTATACCAGTTACATAATTTATTCTCTCCTGCGAATTGTTTGTCTAGCCCAGTGGTTCTCAACCTTTTTTACCCGCGGACTCATCTCAAGCTCGCCAGTATACCCGCGGACTCAAGCTATATATTACTGAAAAATATATTTTTTTCTATCCAAGAGAGTGTAATAGAGTGTAAACGGTATCAACAAAAAAATGATCTAAAATTGAGTCAAGGAGGCTTTCTTAAATCTGTCGTTACACATCTGTCGGCTTTGCAATTCAAGCAACTATTCAGTAATGCAGTCCACATCTCGAGTTCCACTTATATTAGAC
This sequence comes from Botryllus schlosseri, assembly GCF_051294905.1. Lineage (NCBI taxonomy): Eukaryota > Metazoa > Chordata > Ascidiacea > Stolidobranchia > Styelidae > Botryllus > Botryllus schlosseri. The sequence goes on from NC_137239.1 coordinate 21,189,833, forward strand.
AACTATAGATTGTTTCTGTGATTAGCACATGTCCCTACGATTTGTAATTTTCCAAATAGTCTGTAAGTGAACAAGTCGCCATAATCAATTACCAGCACTCAGCGTATATCGCGCCGGAAACCTGTGCAATGTGCCTACGTGCAGGACCGTAACAGCACTTCGTCAGCCCCCTCAATAACAAACATTGCGGAATGCGGCCGTGGGCTACTTGAGTAGTCGAAATGCGTCCGTGAATGACAACAAGTTTCGCCATTCCTGCAATAAATGGAAGAGAGATATCAAAATAGCTGGGATACTCATATGATGGCAGATTACTGTCACTGCAGAATAACTGCTATTTATATTTCACTTTGATCACATTTATAGGTGTAGGAAGATTAGTGTCACATATTACAATATGACAGGAGAATTCGATAATACCAATAAATATGGCATTTGTGTTCGATGTATGGAAATGAATAGATTTATTCTGCATAGCTTCTTTCAGCGTATCTAATGGTGTATTTACCCTTCGCATATTCTTGTGATTTCAGTGAAGACAGACTTACTAAACATACCCCTAATCCGATCTAGCATATCATGATTTTTGTTGGCCTGTGTTATCAAGCCTATCCGTTATATATATAATATTTAGGATCACTGTGGCTTTATTCAAGCACCTTCAGTCACTAACAATAGGATATCGTATATTGGCTATAGTGGTTACATCAATATATACAGAGAATCGTTGTTACTACGTGAAAGAAGATACAAAAAGAGAATATAATTTAGCCTATTGTAATGGAATCCTACGAATTCTTATTAATGTTTATAAATACGATACCTTCATTTGCGAAAGACCGTGCAGCAATATTCCCTCGCGGAGATGGCATTGTATTTATAATCAACCCTGACAACATGTACATGGAGTTCGAATGCTGTGGAATTTGGAATAAGTATAGAACATGTTATATACCGTTTGAATGTCCTTCCCCCATACTCTGGATGGACTCGCTGAATAACTCAGCTTGATTTTCCACACCCAGATCAGTACCTTGTATCATGTTGGGCTTGGCGTGGTATGTGTCAACTGTAATAGGATACAGTATGGTAGAGATATTATATGAATGAATAAATAGGTTTACAATTACAGCATGTATTTACTTACCTAGACTGGCATCCCGTGGTGTCGCACTAGTAAGTTGCGCTATCACTTGGAGAAATAGCAATCGATAAAACATTTTACTCTTGTAAAGCCAAAAGAGCGGTGAAACCTGTCTGGTGACGATGTCAGATGCCTGATATGTGTTGATGCTAACACATCTAACGTCGATTGATATTTTTAATGGCTATATACTATTTCTATTATATTGAAGAACTACGATTCAAATTTCAAAACATTATCTTACCAACAGTGAAATGTTGAACAGCTTGATAAACCCTACTTGAGATTATACCCGTCACCCACCATCTGTATATTTTTCGTGGTATTCATAACAGGAATATGTCATTGCTGGGAGGATTCGAGTCAACTCTTTCACATGACTTGGCCTGACTCGAGTCACTTTGCAAAAATGACTACACTTGACTTAAATCCTTATTTCAGAAATGTGGATTGACTTGTGACTCGAAGCGAAATTTGAAGTAATTGGTGTCGACTAAATCGCCGCACCTGTTGTACAATCTAGAACAGTGGCGGGCAACTTCTCCTGTCGGCGGGCCGGATATACGAAAATTAAGTAGGCTACTTGGCGGGCCGGATTGCTGAATCGATACACTGTACATCAGTGGTTCTCAACCGGGGGTCCGCGGACCCCTGGGGGTCCGTGAAGCATTTTCAGGGGGTCCGCGAAGCCTCTAAGTTTGCAACATGATTGATTACCTTTGAAAATGACTTATTACCAATTTGTAACTTTTTTAAAATTAGGGAAATGACGAGACAGTTTCGCTTCAAAACTACCAAGGCTTCAGGAGTCACATCAATAGAATGGCGCTATATGATATGAATTATCCGACCATGCAAACTAACTTTTATTACCAATAGCATAGGCCTACTTAAACAAGCGTATTGTAGTTTAGAGATGTTTTGTTTACGTTTGGTGAAAATTATTTTAAAGGGGTTAAATCCTCATCATGGAATCCATTTTCTCCTACGTTATAGCCTACATATGTGGCAGTCCTGCTCTACAATACTGCCCCTTATATCAGTTGTATAATAATTGCGTCGTGGTTTCACTTGCTCTTTTGTATCCAAACGCTTCGGCGGTAGGACACCTGATAAAGTCTCTCCAGCAGTTGCTGAATCGTGTGTGATTAACTCAGGTATTTTACACATATAACCACTATATATTCCAGAATATCTTGAAGATGAGCTGCAGACAGAAACGACTAGTCTGGACGTGATAACTTAATTGAAATCTATTTCTCAATTTGAGTGTCAAATAATATGTTTCGATGACACACGAAGGTGTCGTCGGAAGAGTCAGGAGTAGTGTAGAGAGGCCGATTATAGCCACCAATGAGATTACGCCACGTGTCCAGCCACGCCCACTTTCAAATTTAAATTTTTCCGCGTATTTTTTTTTATTTTCCCGCGTACTTTTTTTCAAGTTTTTAATTTTTCTCGATTTTTAGTGGTTTATGAGAACGGACTCTCGCCGAGAATTAAACCGAGGACCTTGTGTCTTATAGACCTGAACTGTAGCCATTACACTACCGCGCTCGCTCAGAAATTCCGTCCGTAGTGAGCGTTTAAGGCCGAATGAAAACGGCTGCTCTCCCTGACTCGAACCGAGGACCCTACGGCTTGGCGATCACAACCGTAACCATTACACTATCGCGCTCGCTGCCAATGGCTGTCCGTATTGAAGGTTTTAAAAAAAGGTTGTCTAATAAGGGGCAAGCATTGAAAACACATTTGTTATTGGCGCGACAATCACCATATATTTTTCGGGATATCCACATGATAATGGTCCCTATTGACCTCAGAAAAGGATCCAGGTCCATTTTCCGGCCTCAAGAAAGCTGCCGTTAAATTAGAGATGGCTACCGTACGCTTCCGAGCCCGCGCTCTCAATTGTAAGGCGAGGCGACGAGTGTACCAGTACCATTACAGACGTACAACGAACGATCAATGTAAGTGGCTCTGTAAATCATGAGCAATAATAAGCGACGAGTGTGCCATCAACATTATAGACGTACAAACGAGCATATTCAACTAGCATTGATGCTTTATCGATATAGCGCAGTATGTGTAGCTGGATGCTAACCAATTCGCATTTAACAATGCGACCCGCGCACAATTATGTAGCCCGATTTTCGTTGAATATTGACGACCCCAATAAATCGAATGAGCTCTTTTCCGCAGACATCTATGACACAGCTGTCAGTCCAGTGGACACGAACTTGAGATTCCGTAGGGTTAAATTCCGCATCAAATAAGATCAGAGCGCCTTTTCTCGCTTTCAGGATTTGGACTGATGCGTCCGGCCTATGTCGCAACACTACAATATGTGGTAACACGAACCTGTGCACACGTACAGTTGTTATTTGTAGTGTCATCGTCGCCCGCCAATGCGATAAACTCCCAACGGCCGACACATTGGTCTTCAATCTAATACCAGCATATTTTTTGTAGGTCGAGAACAAGGGTAATTTAATTGCAACTAAAATGCCTGCGGCTTGTTTTGGCTCGAGGGTCGAATGCAACATATGAATTCATTCGCGTTACGCACTATAGCCTATTTAGGATGATGAGCCAAAACGCGTAGGCGAGGACATGGAGATAATAACTAGCCTATATATTTAGAACAAATCAAGCATTGATTTCACGATAACGTATTCGTTATAACGTCATAAAAATTTAGCGAGTTTTATAAGCTGCTTATCCTCAATAACCAATTTGCGGAAATTAGTGAAGAAGTGGATTGTACAGATTCTTAGAACTGCACGACAATCTGGTTATAGATTTGCTGATGCTACCAGCTGCCAGCATCATAACCAAGCAACCTTTACTTACCCGTCAGCTAATGTCTTACTATGTAAAACATGCATTCTACACGTTCTTCCGTGTAGACGAACGTAATTTACCGATGTCCTAAATATTCAATTAATTCGGTTACTTTATGTGGCAGCTCATAATTTGAAATCGGCAACGACTTCATTACATTACAAGTCTTACAGTTTACGTTACTTCTTGCTCGTTTCTTTACTGCAAAAAGCGTTTATATTCAACTCGTCGCATTTTAGATTGCTTCGAGTCGTGGCGGTAGTTATGAATAAGTTAATATTGTGTCTACTGCCCAGTGCACCTATAGATGCGGAATCTACTTAACACGCGCATGGATCGCTTATTTCAAACAAATCGCATAAAGTAATAAACGTGCTGGAGTTGTCAATCTAAAATCACATTCATGATACGAAATGAGTCATCGCCATTTTGAATTTATGATATGTTTATAAACTACATTTGAAAATGCGTGGGCCCCGAAGTCAGGTTATTGCAACAGCTATAAAAAAAAAATTAACATAGTGAGTTTAATTAGGTCGATAAAATATTATATATTTTTCGAATACATTTCATCCATATCTACAAATATATCTTGATGCTATCGTGAGCCACTAAAATGTTCTCCGCATGCGATCCGCTAACCGTAGTTTGCTCATCCCTGGTTTTAATCATAATCTTTCGAGTAAGTTCTGTTGGTAGGCAAGCCCCACCAGAATATATTTTGATAAAGGCAAGAGTAAATCGTTATCGAGCACCTTTCGTTATCAACTTCTTCAGTAACTCAAAATCGGTAACCGATCGCGACCTCTCGGAATAAATGAACACAATGCAATATGAACAGGACATGAAGCTACGATGTCCGATAATTCCTTTCAATTAAAGTAGAAGTATAGCCATTTCCGACCGAGTAAAACGTTACTCGGCATTGCGCTCTCGATAGTAGTGAGAAATGATATTCGTTTACTTTCGATAATATCCAACATACGGACTCATGTCGAGGGCAATTTTCAGAACTCTAATATCGCATAGCCTAACTTTGCAATATTTTTCGATTTATTTAGTCATGTTTTCCTAGCGATAGCCATTCAGCATCGCGAAAATTCATAGTACAATTTAGAATAAACTGCTAACTTTTATCAAGGTCTTTGAAAAGTACTTTTCAACATTTAACTATCATGACATAGTAAACTTCTACTCAAGTACGAGAAGTAGCGATTGTAAGGTGATTAGAAAATAAGTATTACGGGTCCAGTTTTGCCTAAAACCTAAATCACAACACGTTATCTGATCCATTCCGAATGACGAGATTAAATATCCCTGAAAAATGAATAATATTCATAATATTCACATTGCTATACATAAAATTTGTTCTGACATTGCCCATAGTGACCATTTAGAATTGGATAGTAAAGGAGTCGAAATTTCTTCGATGCGCCTAGTGCACTAATTCGAGTGCTGAAATCCGAATCGACTAATTTGTTATAATGATTCGAGTCGAGTAGTAAAATTTAATTAGCGAGCACTGAAATTACAGTAATATAGTTATATCACCGATACGAAATTTGGTAGCCATTTCCCCGGAATAGTAATCAGTCCGAAACATTATGATAAATAGATAAGGTTGAAGAAATATAAAAATATCATCAATGGTGTATGTATTATGAAACTGGAAATATTGTATTTGTGGTAGCACGCAATTGGTTTCCAATTCGTAATTTCAACCGCATCGGCAGTTTTTTCATAAAAATAAATAAACAAATACTTTGATACTAATTTCAAAATAACGCAAATCTCTTAATGAATGTCCCTTGAATAGTAATTAATCCAAAACATTATCATGCAAGGTCCGAGAAACATAAAAATATCATTAATGTGGTATGCATTGTGAAACAGGCAATATTTTCTTTGCGGTGACCAGGGAATATGTTCTAATTCGTAATTTCAAGCCCATCATCATTCTCTCATAATAATGAATTAGCAAATCCTTGGATCCTAATTTGCAAAGTAGCTTAGGTCTCTGAATGAGCTCTGACTCGCTGTTATCTTCAAATCATGGAATTATTACGAGTATCACCATCGCTCACTGAAGAAAGGGATGAAATTATATCCGGGGCATATTCCTTGGCCAGGAATTTTATCATGTACGAACTAGACGGGCCGAGCGTTAAAGCAAATACGAAAGCGGAGGCAACCTTACGGCGAGTTAGTGATGAAATGTTCGAGCGACATCGAACTGTCGTAAACGCAATCTCTAAACGTCTCCGATACAGAATTGTTGAAGTCGACGAAAAATATGAAGAATATTCTGCGGAAGAGCGGATGTTCCTGATGATAGCTGACGAAATTTTTAAAGATACCCAAGAGAATTGGGGTCGGATCGTATCTGTGTTCGTGCTCGGTAGCATTCTTGCTCGCAAAAACGAGGATGAGCATCACGGTGATAATATAGAAGGTATCATACAGTCAGTCGGGAATTACATTGGTAGTAGAAGGCGAAAGTGGATAGCGGAAAATGGAGGATGGGTAAGCGATTTTACATGGCCTGATAAGGATTTGGCAATTATCATTTAGCTTGAGGTACTGTGTATCTGCTCTCGAGAGTCCATACCACCTATCGATAATGAAACTTAGCTTGCACTTCACAATGCGGTTTTCAATTTACATTTTGTCATAAGGCACAGTAATTTACATTCCAAGCGCTCCGAACTTTGAATTACCTTGCAAGTACGGTAACTTTCCTCTGCAAGATTAGGAAGGCTTACATTCTTTTGTTTGTTTCAGGACAGTTTTGTAGGATTTTTCGATAACGCAGCTTTCGATGATAGTAAAGTTTGGAAGAGGCTCATGCTTGTTGGAATTGGACTGACGTCTATTGCAATGGCAATAACAAGATCATGGATAGTCCTTTGCCGTACATCATGTAATATTTTTTAAATAATATATTTCTTCGCCGTTTAATTACATAAATTTTACTGTAGGACGGATGTAGTTTCTTCTGAGATTACATTAAAGATTGCTCCATAAAACCGTCTTTATCTGGAACATTTTCATTTTTCAAATTTATACAGCTACGTAAGGAAATTGCTAGGTTACCTAGAAAACGCTGCAGGTCAAATTTGATCCAATTCCGACCATAGTAGCGACAAGGAGTTATGACAGCTCAAAATGATCCATCTTTCGAAGCCAAATATCGTTGGTTCTCCACGACCAAATATCGTGTTCTATAAATATTGTTTATATGGAACAGATATAAATGTTGCTATTTTGTTGTTATCTGCGAAGAATACTTTGCTCAGTAATTAATTTCACGGGGATTCTAAACCTCAATACATACAAGTGAGCAAAGTTACATTAATTTGCGTTAACCTGTAGTGTTATGTAACTACCTACAATTCTATCAAGACGTAGCGAACACGACAAGTAATATGGAGTGAAGGAATAAGGGTGCGAAATTCCAATGTATAGATGCATATTTAGGCGGAAATATCGTCTTACCCGACGAATGCAATTGTTTCCTTAAAGTTTTCCTGTCTACGCCATTCAAGAGCGGTAAGCTCAGTTTGAGTTGGCGACATTCAGGATGATATTTCAAGAAGCTCTGAATGATAGTCACATATTCCTCGTCGATTCTTGTTCTATCGCTGTCACTGAGGTCGAATACCTTTAGCTGTTCATTGAATAATTGAATATTAGGCGGTTTAGGTCAATTTCATAAACGAAATCTGAACTAAATTGCTTTATTGAGAACCATGAGAGAGCAGAAAGAACTTACTGTAGTGCATCGCTTGCCCATCTCTTCACTAAGATTCCTGATTTGCATGGAAAGCATCTTGCAATTACTCAGGTTGAATTCTTCAACGCGGGTTTTGTGCAGGATTTCAGTTACTGTTTTGTAGCAGGAGGAAATGTCGGGATTTCTACTCAAATCCAGCGAATGCAGCTAAAACACAGTGTGATATTCAGATATTTTACGACGCTACAAACCACTCAGTTGCAGTAATAATAATATTTATCGACGACAGAGCAATATTATCAATTTCTTCGCCTCATCGCAAAACTGGTGTAATACAGAAAATAATGAACGTCTATAGGATATCGAAGAAACGGCGGAAACTAGCATTAATATGAATGAGCGATGGAAAATCTTTCACTCATAAGCAAGGACACTTTTCATCAGCAGACGTGATCAGGAATGCCTTATTGATGATAAATTCGCTCGCCAAATGCAATGCCATGCCTGACGGTGCTTGGAACTCGCATTAGTTGCAAACTATGCTTGATTATTTCACTAGTAAGAAAACAAAACAGATCTAGCTAAAATGGATCACCTCATGATTACCGAGACCATTGTTCAGCGACGTTAATGAATGTTCATCCAATTCGCAAGCTGAAAGTCGAACTGCCTTCGTGTTATGCCTTTTCGCGAAACGCCCGATTTCTTGCAATCCTACCGGTTCCAAATCCGTATTGTAACTTAGATCGAGTTTATCAACCTACAAAATACAGCAAATTATTCTGAAAACGACACACAAAATTGCGGAAACGAGTGGCTACCTCGATTTCACCAAAACATTCAAAAGCATGAATTTCCTCCGGTGTGAGGTCGCATCCTTTCATCACAAGAGTAACCGCTCTGTCTTTACAAAATAAGGGCGGCAGTGCAGCCATACACTCTTCATCCAGACGATTATAGCTGATGTCGAGATATTGGAGCTAAACGAATATGGGAAACTGACCACTTACGACCAGAATTAATCGGGGATGAAGACAAACAGTACAAACTTATAACAGAGAAATGTTGATTAGCCAGTCACGTCATAATAGATTGGCGAAATGTTCTGAGATTAAAATAGAATTTCTGTGATTCGTCTCAAATGGACTCTTTGCAAGCAGTCATAAAGAATGTGACTATTGACCACTACTGAACAACAATCGCTCAAGACAAGATCCATATACCTTACTGTTTTTGACCTGCATGGCGACGAAATCCTTTGACCGCAAGTGCGAGTTCACAAGTGACAAATAGGTTAGATCGCTTGAAATAATAGTCCCGAGTTGCGTAAAGTTGATGTTTTCGCCGTAGCTGAGATCGAGTTTTTGCAATTTAACCTATGGGAATGAGGTAATAAAAGTCTCATATCGAAAGGATTTATACTAGATTAGTGTCCGGATATTTTCATCGCCAATACCTGATGCTGTCTGATAAGTTGACTCAAAACGATCAGAAAATCGTTAGATCCGCTACTTTCTTCCAGGTTGAGTTCCGTCGAGCCACACTTCTTCATCAACTCGCAGATGGCTGGCAGGAGTTTGTCAATGCCATCGTGGGCTGTGACGCTGACTTTTTTTTATTTGGACCTGGACGAGTGCAAAACTTTCCCCCATAAAACAGTAATTGAGGTGATGAATAATTAAACCCTCATCAACTCTCACTAGTCTAGTATGACTATTGCGATAAATGGCTACACCGGTGCGCGATTGAGCATTGTTCGGTACGATACCTTCAATTCACGCGTAGTAGCAATATTAATATGAAACAATGCGGTCATGATGAAGGTTTTTTTAAAGCCCGCTATGTATATTATACGGATAAACATGCTTAAATTGAACGTGGGTTTATAATGCTCAGTGACTTTGAGCGGTATGTGTAAATGTGTTTACCTCAAATTCAAATTCGCGAATTTGGTCCAATATCATCTTTACAAGGTTTTCATTGAGATGGCATTGGCGGAATTCTAACTCGTACATGCGAGATTTCTCCATGAGACCAATCACGATATTCTTTACATCCAATTCAGTCGTAGTTTTATGATAGATCCCACAAGGAATTTCAACTTCATCATGATCCATAAGTATTGATTGATGGTACATCCTGTTATCACCTTTAGCATATGTGAATCATAAATAATTCATGATCAGGAAATAAAATTAATATTAATTCTAATCAACCTCCAATGTGATTTTTGTGTCGGACTATTTCAATATTTCGATAAGTCGGATAAAATGATGATACGTGACATATATACTCAAGCAAGAAACCGCTCCAGTACCAACACCACCACGTATGCCAATAACATATGACTGAATCATGGTAGTTTGCGGAGTTTAGTCAGCCATTGAACAGTTTATGCGCTATGAGAATAACGAGTTAATCCAATTACATCATCATAAAATTCATCCAAGAGTCAAAATTATATTATTTTTCAGTATTGTATGACCGAAATTATTAGAAATAAACATCCAAAAAGTTTAAGCTTCGGTTTTTACTTTATGAGAATAATTTTATATACTTTATTATAGTCATGGTAGGGTGCTTGTAATAACGAAGGTGTTTTTAACAACAAGCTATCAATAACTTCACAAATGACACAAGCTAATTGATAAATTTTGAAATTGCCTGTAAGATATTAAGCTAATTATCAGAGTCGACGGCGATAAAACTATTTTACTTGAGTAATATTTATCGCTACATAAATATCGTTATGCCTTTGATACGATGTAAATAGTTATCTCGTGCGGCGTCCGTTGCGTGTCGTCACCCTTCGTACACCGTCAAGGAATAAGCTACCCGGTGCCGTTGAGTTGTGATTATTTGGCGTAGACTTAAGTTGTGATATTGCAAATTTTGAGGTTCTAAGATGGGTCCATTCGGGTAAAAAGGAGCCCACGAATGCGATAAAGAGACAATTCTGAGGATGCCGCCCGCCCCGCTCGGGGTTCGGGGCGATAAAAGGGATTAAATAGGGGCGGGCGGCATCCTCAGAATTGTCTCTTTATCGCATTCGTGGGCTCCTTTTTACCCGAATGGACCCATCTTAGAACCTCAAAATTTGCAATATCACAACTTAAGTCTACGCCAAATAATCACAACTCAACGGCACCGGGTAGCTTATTCCTTGACGGTGTACGAAGGGTGACGACACGCAACGGACGCCGCACGAGATAACTATTTACATCGTATCAAAGGCATAACGATATTTATGTAGCGATAAATATTACTCAAGTAAAATAGTTTTATCGCCGTCGACTCTGATAATTAGCTTAATATCTTACAGGCAATTTCAAAATTTATCAATTAGCTTGTGTCATTTGTGAAGTTATTGATAGCTTGTTGTTAAAAACACCTTCGTTATTACAAGCACCCTACCATGACTATAATAAAGTATATAAAATTATTCTCATAAAGTAAAAACCGAAGCTTAAACTTTTTGGATGTTTATTTCTAATAATTTCGGTCATACAATACTGAAAAATAATATAATTTTGACTCTTGGATGAATTTTATGATGATGTAATTGGATTAACTCGTTATTCTCATAGCGCATAAACTGTTCAATGGCTGACTAAACTCCGCAAACTACCATGATTCAGTCATATGTTATTGGCATACGTGGTGGTGTTGGTACTGGAGCGGTTTCTTGCTTGAGTATATATGTCACGTATCATCATTTTATCCGACTTATCGAAATATTGAAATAGTCCGACACAAAAATCACATTGGAGGTTGATTAGAATTAATATTAATTTTATTTCCTGATCATGAATTATTTATGATTCACATATGCTAAAGGTGATAACAGGATGTACCATCAATCAATACTTATGGATCATGATGAAGTTGAAATTCCTTGTGGGATCTATCATAAAACTACGACTGAATTGGATGTAAAGAATATCGTGATTGGTCTCATGGAGAAATCTCGCATGTACGAGTTAGAATTCCGCCAATGCCATCTCAATGAAAACCTTGTAAAGATGATATTGGACCAAATTCGCGAATTTGAATTTGAGGTAAACACATTTACACATACCGCTCAAAGTCACTGAGCATTATAAACCCACGTTCAATTTAAGCATGTTTATCCGTATAATATACATAGCGGGCTTTAAAAAAACCTTCATCATGACCGCATTGTTTCATATTAATATTGCTACTACGCGTGAATTGAAGGTATCGTACCGAACAATGCTCAATCGCGCACCGGTGTAGCCATTTATCGCAATAGTCATACTAGACTAGTGAGAGTTGATGAGGGTTTAATTATTCATCACCTCAATTACTGTTTTATGGGGGAAAGTTTTGCACTCGTCCAGGTCCAAATAAAAAAAAGTCAGCGTCACAGCCCACGATGGCATTGACAAACTCCTGCCAGCCATCTGCGAGTTGATGAAGAAGTGTGGCTCGACGGAACTCAACCTGGAAGAAAGTAGCGGATCTAACGATTTTCTGATCGTTTTGAGTCAACTTATCAGACAGCATCAGGTATTGGCGATGAAAATATCCGGACACTAATCTAGTATAAATCCTTTCGATATGAGACTTTTATTACCTCATTCCCATAGGTTAAATTGCAAAAACTCGATCTCAGCTACGGCGAAAACATCAACTTTACGCAACTCGGGACTATTATTTCAAGCGATCTAACCTATTTGTCACTTGTGAACTCGCACTTGCGGTCAAAGGATTTCGTCGCCATGCAGGTCAAAAACAGTAAGGTATATGGATCTTGTCTTGAGCGATTGTTGTTCAGTAGTGGTCAATAGTCACATTCTTTATGACTGCTTGCAAAGAGTCCATTTGAGACGAATCACAGAAATTCTATTTTAATCTCAGAACATTTCGCCAATCTATTATGACGTGACTGGCTAATCAACATTTCTCTGTTATAAGTTTGTACTGTTTGTCTTCATCCCCGATTAATTCTGGTCGTAAGTGGTCAGTTTCCCATATTCGTTTAGCTCCAATATCTCGACATCAGCTATAATCGTCTGGATGAAGAGTGTATGGCTGCACTGCCGCCCTTATTTTGTAAAGACAGAGCGGTTACTCTTGTGATGAAAGGATGCGACCTCACACCGGAGGAAATTCATGCTTTTGAATGTTTTGGTGAAATCGAGGTAGCCACTCGTTTCCGCAATTTTGTGTGTCGTTTTCAGAATAATTTGCTGTATTTTGTAGGTTGATAAACTCGATCTAAGTTACAATACGGATTTGGAACCGGTAGGATTGCAAGAAATCGGGCGTTTCGCGAAAAGGCATAACACGAAGGCAGTTCGACTTTCAGCTTGCGAATTGGATGAACATTCATTAACGTCGCTGAACAATGGTCTCGGTAATCATGAGGTGATCCATTTTAGCTAGATCTGTTTTGTTTTCTTACTAGTGAAATAATCAAGCATAGTTTGCAACTAATGCGAGTTCCAAGCACCGTCAGGCATGGCATTGCATTTGGCGAGCGAATTTATCATCAATAAGGCATTCCTGATCACGTCTGCTGATGAAAAGTGTCCTTGCTTATGAGTGAAAGATTTTCCATCGCTCATTCATATTAATGCTAGTTTCCGCCGTTTCTTCGATATCCTATAGACGTTCATTATTTTCTGTATTACACCAGTTTTGCGATGAGGCGAAGAAATTGATAATATTGCTCTGTCGTCGATAAATATTATTATTACTGCAACTGAGTGGTTTGTAGCGTCGTAAAATATCTGAATATCACACTGTGTTTTAGCTGCATTCGCTGGATTTGAGTAGAAATCCCGACATTTCCTCCTGCTACAAAACAGTAACTGAAATCCTGCACAAAACCCGCGTTGAAGAATTCAACCTGAGTAATTGCAAGATGCTTTCCATGCAAATCAGGAATCTTAGTGAAGAGATGGGCAAGCGATGCACTACAGTAAGTTCTTTCTGCTCTCTCATGGTTCTCAATAAAGCAATTTAGTTCAGATTTCGTTTATGAAATTGACCTAAACCGCCTAATATTCAATTATTCAATGAACAGCTAAAGGTATTCGACCTCAGTGACAGCGATAGAACAAGAATCGACGAGGAATATGTGACTATCATTCAGAGCTTCTTGAAATATCATCCTGAATGTCGCCAACTCAAACTGAGCTTACCGCGCTTGAATGGCGTAGACAGGAAAACTTTAAGGAAACAATTGCATTCGTCGGGTAAGACGATATTTCCGCCTAAATATGCATCTATACATTGGAATTTCGCACCCTTATTCCTTCACTCCATATTACTTGTCGTGTTCGCTACGTCTTGATAGAATTGTAGGTAGTTACATAACACTACAGGTTAACGCAAATTAATGTAACTTTGCTCACTTGTATGTATTGAGGTTTAGAATCCCCGTGAAATTAATTACTGAGCAAAGTATTCTTCGCAGATAACAACAAAATAGCAACATTTATATCTGTTCCATATAAACAATATTTATAGAACACGATATTTGGTCGTGGAGAACCAACGATATTTGGCTTCGAAAGATGGATCATTTTGAGCTGTCATAACTCCTTGTCGCTACTATGGTCGGAATTGGATCAAATTTGACCTGCAGCGTTTTCTAGGTAACCTAGCAATTTCCTTACGTAGCTGTATAAATTTGAAAAATGAAAATGTTCCAGATAAAGACGGTTTTATGGAGCAATCTTTAATGTAATCTCAGAAGAAACTACATCCGTCCTACAGTAAAATTTATGTAATTAAACGGCGAAGAAATATATTATTTAAAAAATATTACATGATGTACGGCAAAGGACTATCCATGATCTTGTTATTGCCATTGCAATAGACGTCAGTCCAATTCCAACAAGCATGAGCCTCTTCCAAACTTTACTATCATCGAAAGCTGCGTTATCGAAAAATCCTACAAAACTGTCCTGAAACAAACAAAAGAATGTAAGCCTTCCTAATCTTGCAGAGGAAAGTTACCGTACTTGCAAGGTAATTCAAAGTTCGGAGCGCTTGGAATGTAAATTACTGTGCCTTATGACAAAATGTAAATTGAAAACCGCATTGTGAAGTGCAAGCTAAGTTTCATTATCGATAGGTGGTATGGACTCTCGAGAGCAGATACACAGTACCTCAAGCTAAATGATAATTGCCAAATCCTTATCAGGCCATGTAAAATCGCTTACCCATCCTCCATTTTCCGCTATCCACTTTCGCCTTCTACTACCAATGTAATTCCCGACTGACTGTATGATACCTTCTATATTATCACCGTGATGCTCATCCTCGTTTTTGCGAGCAAGAATGCTACCGAGCACGAACACAGATACGATCCGACCCCAATTCTCTTGGGTATCTTTAAAAATTTCGTCAGCTATCATCAGGAACATCCGCTCTTCCGCAGAATATTCTTCATATTTTTCGTCGACTTCAACAATTCTGTATCGGAGACGTTTAGAGATTGCGTTTACGACAGTTCGATGTCGCTCGAACATTTCATCACTAACTCGCCGTAAGGTTGCCTCCGCTTTCGTATTTGCTTTAACGCTCGGCCCGTCTAGTTCGTACATGATAAAATTCCTGGCCAAGGAATATGCCCCGGATATAATTTCATCCCTTTCTTCAGTGAGCGATGGTGATACTCGTAATAATTCCATGATTTGAAGATAACAGCGAGTCAGAGCTCATTCAGAGACCTAAGCTACTTTGAAAATTAGGATCCAAGGATTTGCTAATTCATTATTATGAGAGAATGATGATGGGCTTGAAATTACGAATTAGAACATATTCCCTGGTCACCGCAAAGAAAATATTGCCTGTTTCACAATGCATACCACATTAATGATATTTTTATGTTTCTCGGACCTTGCATGATAATGTTTTGGATTAATTACTATTCAAGGGACATTCATTAAGAGATTTGCGTTATTTTGAAATTAGTATCAAAGTATTTGTTTATTTATTTTTATGAAAAAACTGCCGATGCGGTTGAAATTACGAATTGGAAACCAATTGCGTGCTACCACAAATACAATATTTCCAGTTTCATAATACATACACCATTGATGATATTTTTATATTTCTTCAACCTTATCTATTTATCATAATGTTTCGGACTGATTACTATTCCGGGGGAAATGGCTACCAAATTTCGTATCGGTGATATAACTATATTACTGTAATTTCAGTGCTCGCTAATTAAATTTTACTACTCGACTCGAATCATTATAACAAATTAGTCGATTCGGATTTCAGCACTCGAATTAGTGCACTAGGCGCATCGAAGAAATTTCGACTCCTTTACTATCCAATTCTAAATGGTCACTATGGGCAATGTCAGAACAAATTTTATGTATAGCAATGTGAATATTATGAATATTATTCATTTTTCAGGGATATTTAATCTCGTCATTCGGAATGGATCAGATAACGTGTTGTGATTT
The DNA here is from genome assembly GCF_051294905.1 of Botryllus schlosseri. Classification (NCBI taxonomy): domain Eukaryota; kingdom Metazoa; phylum Chordata; class Ascidiacea; order Stolidobranchia; family Styelidae; genus Botryllus; species Botryllus schlosseri. The sequence continues at coordinate 21,206,007 of NC_137239.1, forward strand.
AGGTTTTAGGCAAAACTGGACCCGTAATACTTATTTTCTAATCACCTTACAATCGCTACTTCTCGTACTTGAGTAGAAGTTTACTATGTCATGATAGTTAAATGTTGAAAAGTACTTTTCAAAGACCTTGATAAAAGTTAGCAGTTTATTCTAAATTGTACTATGAATTTTCGCGATGCTGAATGGCTATCGCTAGGAAAACATGACTAAATAAATCGAAAAATATTGCAAAGTTAGGCTATGCGATATTAGAGTTCTGAAAATTGCCCTCGACATGAGTCCGTATGTTGGATATTATCGAAAGTAAACGAATATCATTTCTCACTACTATCGAGAGCGCAATGCCGAGTAACGTTTTACTCGGTCGGAAATGGCTATACTTCTACTTTAATTGAAAGGAATTATCGGACATCGTAGCTTCATGTCCTGTTCATATTGCATTGTGTTCATTTATTCCGAGAGGTCGCGATCGGTTACCGATTTTGAGTTACTGAAGAAGTTGATAACGAAAGGTGCTCGATAACGATTTACTCTTGCCTTTATCAAAATATATTCTGGTGGGGCTTGCCTACCAACAGAACTTACTCGAAAGATTATGATTAAAACCAGGGATGAGCAAACTACGGTTAGCGGATCGCATGCGGAGAACATTTTAGTGGCTCACGATAGCATCAAGATATATTTGTAGATAA